>NC_135880.1:211800720-213064383 GCF_964194155.1 Cetorhinus maximus
GATTGCAGACCTCTGAGATTCAGAGGGATCTGCGTGTCCTTGTGCATGAATAATGAAAGGTTAGTATTCAGATACAGCAGGTAATTAGGAAAGCTAATAGAATTTTATCATTTATAGTGAGAGCAATTGATTACAAAAGTAGGGAGGTTATGCATCAATTGTACAGGGCATTGGTGAGACCACAGCTGGAGTATTCTGTGCAGTACTGGTCTCCTTATTTAAAGAAAGATGTAAATGCGTTAGAAGCAGTTCAGAGAAGGTTTACTAGACTAATACCAGGAATGGGCAGGTTGTCTTATGAGGAAAGGGTGGACAGGTTAGGCTTGTATCCACTGGAATTTAGAAGAGTAAGAGGCGACTTAATTGAAACCTTTAAGATCCTGAGGGGTCTTGATAGGGTGGATGTGGAGAGGATGTTTCCTCTTGTGGGAGAATCTAGATCTAGGGGTCACTGTTTAAAAATAGGCGGTCACTTATAAAGACAGAGATGAGAAGAATGTTTTTCTTTCAGAGGGCTGTGAGTCTTTGGAACTCTCTTCCTCAAAAGGCAGAGGAAGCAGAGTCTTTGAATGTTTTTAAGGCAGAGCTAGATAGATTCTTGATTAACAAGGGGGTGATGGGGGTAGGCAGGAATGTAGGGCTGAGGTTGCATTCAGATCAGGTATTATTGAATGGTGGAGAAGGTTCGAGGGGCTGAGTGGCCTAGTCCTGCTCCTAATTCGTATGTTCATATGTAGTTCACCTTCAAAAGACTATAGTCCCATATAACCTTGTTGCCCTTAATGCTCTCAGGCAACTGTGGATGGACAAAAAATACTACTTTGCTAGCACCATCCATATCCCCAATATAAATAATAACAGAGAGTCACTGAAGTTCATGAGAATGTAATGCGTGATAGTGTTAGATTCAGAAATTAAGAAAGAAAAATGTAACTACTGGCAACAGAAAATACTTTTCTGCTTTCATGGGGACATGTCCCCAGGAAATGTCTATGCATTTTCCACTATTTTACGAGTCTACTGTAATTGCATCCTTCAAACAAAAATAATTTATCCTGGCAGTGTTACACATGTTTGAAACAGGAAAAAGTAGATGTAATACTTCAATAGCTCTTTACAGCATCCTCTACTGTGAATTTAACCCACACATTTCAATCTATTATGTGGACAGTCAGCTTTTGGTACCGTGTCTCTGGCCTGAATTTTCATAAAGGCAAAAAGGTTCCATGACTTAGCAAAATGATGCTGGGAATCACAATCCCTGAAGTCCCGCCCCCAAACCCAGCACCGACCATTTTCGCTGGGGTGGGGGGGGTGATGTTGTGTGTGGAGAGGTAATGGCAAAGGGTTGTACTTTGCACAAACATGATTCACGGAGACAGCTGCACATGTAAAAGCGCAGCTGCCTTCAAACAGAAGCATTTTTCATGACTGGGATTTCCAAAGCATGACTGGTGGGCTTTAGACATTTGAGGAAAAAATCTAAAGCTGCCAGTGTTATTTGGAGAGGTAAAGTATCCCTTTGGGAAACGTCAGGCGCCCTTTTGGGATATTAACAGTAGACACGAATGTGTGTAGAATTGGATAAACTCTGTGGAACTGTTAAGCTGTCATGTCATTTAAATCTCCAGGTTGTTTAAATTAAAAACTCTAGCCTGCAGTTGAGAAACAAATCTGTGTTTGCTATTTCAGTTTGTTGACATAAGCCTAAGACTATCATTATAGATTAGTGCTCCTTGACTGCTTCCACTGCCTGTTATCACAATGCAGGGTGGGGCAGGGGGTGGTGGTGTTGGGGGGATGGGGTGGCCTGTAAATTCAGCTCCAAGTGGCTATAATGAGATTAGGTGTCTTTGATGTGGGACCATGAATACAAATATTTGTTTTCGTATAGGATTAAGTTCTTGAAGGAAACGTTGATAAGGGATTAAATACTTGAAGGGACTTAAATATTATCAATGAGTGTTTTTTTTAATACAGTAAAGTCTGCAATAGACACTTAGAACATTATTTTATTTCATCTCACTATGGTTCCTGAGGTCTGTCCAAGGAGCATACTGGTGAGTTGGCATGGAGGATGCAAAGGAAAAGGGTGGTGAGTGGGGGCATGGGTTGGCATGAGTTGGTACTAAGTTGGCACAGGGGCTACATAGAGCTATGGAGATGAGTGATACATGTGTTGACATAGAGGATGGTGAGGGGCCAGGGGACTGGGTGGAGGGCATGAGGTGGCATAGGTTGGCATGGATGGGGCATGGGGATTGTGTGGGGGTAGGTGAGAGGTGTGAGGGATGAGAGCTAGCGAGTTCTCTTTTGTTTTATTGTTTCATTATAACTGGGATGAAACCCTAGAGCATTAAGGCAGGCCTTTTAACCAGCCCACCTTGGTACCCAGCAGCCCCTCCGAACTCATTAGAGGTCAGAGGACCCAACTCCTGTTCGCGCCCACCCCTCCCAGAATGAAAATCTAAATATTTGGGGCACTATCTCCCTAATAGAGTTTGCGGAGTTGGGGATTTTCCAGACACTGTGCTCCCGACTTGGGAGCAAAAATTTAGCCCTCTGTTTTTATTGAAGATATTAACATGGATTTCAACTTTCTGTATGCTCCATAGAGATCAATCAAAGTGAATGAGGGAAAAATAAACACCCGGAGGCCAATGCAGAACTTGCTCCTAACTCACTGCTGATGGACTGAGGGGATGGAATGAGCTGAATGCCCTAAGAATTGGGAGGGTAAAAGAGGAAATGACAGACTGGTAAGCATGAGAGAAGTATAGACATCTGGTACAATATAGACATGTTATGGTAAGTATCCAATACTGAGTGATTTGATGAACACTTCATTAGATTCATACCAGTAAAGAACATCAAGGACAGAATTTTCTGCTCTGGAGAATAAGGCTGGGATTTTCTGGCCCTGTCATGACAGGACCCACCAAGGGGGATTCAGTGGCCCAGCCAAAAGTCCATTGACTTCTGGTGGGACCAGACAACCCTGGCGGCGGACAGGGCCGTAAAATCCTGCTTTAAATATGGTGATGGTTGGGATTAGCGGCAAGTTTCCCGCTAATTGGCGAGTCGGGAAATTACGCCTCATCTCACGCTTGGAAGCTCATTAATTATGCATCGATGAGCAGCTCTCCAAACCACATGGCAGGGCAGCCAATGATTCGTCCACCCCACCATAGCCCAATAAAGGTCGAAGGTCCTGGTGCCATTTATAAACACCAGCCGAACACACACTCTGCAGCCCAGCTGTGCGGCCAACCAAGGCTGAGGTGGCTGCACGCAGCTCCAAGGTTCAGCAATGACTCCCTTGAGGCTATTATTCATGGCATGCGCCAGTGTTGGGATGTTCCCTACCCGATGGATGGTTCCAGGAGGTCCACCAACCTCACCTCACTGGCCTGGGAAGCGATTGCAAGGGAGGTCAGCTCCGCAGGCACCCACCCAAGAAATGTCATCCAGTGCAGGAAGAGGAGCATCTGCATCGCCAGGGTAAGTCATCATTCATCTCACCCCAACACATTCTCTCTTAATGGCTTTATGCACTCAGTTCAGAGATGTCACAAAATATTAGCGAGGGAGATATCAGCATTGAAAGCCTATTCACCAGCATCTCATCTATCACGCAGCACTAACTCCATCCTCAGCCATTACTGGGCCGGGGGGAGGCGGGGCGGCAGCTCAGCACACACAGCAGGCATGCATGCTTCCCACCCTCTGCTCCATCCCTTTTCATCACACTCCATCACTGGTTTTCAGAAGCTAGATTCAGACAGCATAAAATCAAAGTAAAAGTGCTACTTTTGTCTGCCCTGGAATGCTGCATTTGGGCTTCACTTGGAGTTTGGTGAGAGGCAGAGTTCAGTGAAGAGGGAAAGAGGTGATCCTTTCATTTTCTACCTTTCCTCAGTGAGAAGAGTGGCAGCCTTGGTAAGTAGGACCTGGTAAGTATTCCTTCTGTCCTTAATATTCTCTAAACTAGAGGAAGTAAAAGTAAAGGAAGTAATTTAAGGTTAAGTCATGGCAGGGCAGCTTGGCCAAGTGAAATGCCCCTCCTATGCAATGTGGGAAGACAGGGACACTGCCAGTGTCCAGGGTGACCATGTGTGCAGGAAGTGTCTCCAGGTGCAGCTACTCGAAATCCATGTTTCAGAGCTGGAGCGCACCTGGAATCATTATGGAGAATCCGCAAGGATGAGATCTTCGTGGATAGCATGTACAGTGAGGTGGTCACACTAAAGGTAAAGAATGTACAGGCAGAAATGGAATGGGTGGCCACCAGACAGAGTAAAAGCACTAGGCAGGTAGTGCAGGAGTCCCCTGGGTCCATCGCCCCCTCCAACAGGTTTTCCATTTTGGATACTGCTGGAGGAGATGGTTCCTCAGGGGAATGCAGCAAGAGCCAAGTCCGTGGCACCATGAGTGGCTCAGCTACATGGGGGGCAGGGGGTGGGCGAAGAGTGAGAGCGCATTAGTGATAGGGGATTCTATTGTCAGGGGAACAAATACGCACTTCTGTGGCCATTGACATGATACTAGGATGGTATGTTTCCTCCCTGGTGCCAGGGTCAAGGGTGTCAGTGAGTTGCTGAAGGACATTCTGCAGGGGGGCGGTGGTAAACAGCCAGAAGTTGTGGTCCATATCGGTCCCAACGACATAGGTAAAAAGAGGGATGAGGTCCTGAAAGCAGAATATAGGGAGCTAGGAAATGAATTAAAAAGCAAGACCTCAAAGGTAATAATCTCAGGATTACTCCCAGTGCCACGTGCTAGCAAGATCAGGAATAGGAGAATAGAACAGATAAATGTGTGGCTGAAGAGATGGTGTAGGAGGGTGGGATTTAAATTCCTGAGGCACTGGGACTGATTCTGGGGAAGATGAGACCTGTACAAGCTAGACCGGAGCCAATATCCTCACAGGGGTATTCGCTAGTACTGTGGGGGAGGGTTTAAACTAGATTGGCAGGGGGATGGGAACCTGAGTGGGGAGACAAAAGAGAGGGAAACAAAGATAGGAATGAAAGACAGGAAAGTAGAAAGCAAAAGTAGGAGACAGAACAAACAAGAGCTAACAGCAAATAGGGTAAAAAAAAATGTGGAAAAATGTTAAAAAGACAAGTCTAAAGGCACGGTATCTGAATGCACTGAGAATTCGCCATAAGGTAGATGAATTAACAGTGCAAATAGATGTAAACAGGTATGATATGCTTGTGATTACGGAGAAATGGCTGCAGGGCAACTAAGGCTAGGAACTGAATATCCAAGGATACTCGATATTTAGGATGGACAGGGAACAAGGAAAAGGAGGTGGTGTGGCATTATTAGTTAAGGATGAAATCAGTATGATAGTGAGGGAGGATATTGGCTCAGAAAATCTAGATGTAGAATCGGTCTGGGTGGAGCTAAGAAGAAACAAGGGGTGGAAAATATTAGTGGGAGTTGTCTATAGGCCTCCAAACAGTAGTGATAAAGTAAGCAGGCATTAAACAGGAAATTAGAGATGCATGTAACAAGGGATTGAAGGGATGTTTGCCAAATTTGCTGATGACACAAAGATAGGTAGGAAAGTAAGTTGTGAAGAGGACATAAGGAGACTACAAACAGGTATAGAGTGGGCAAAGATCTGGCAGATGGAGTCCATGTGGAAAAATGTGTTATTGTCCATTTTGGCAAGAAGAATGAAAGAGAAGCATATTATCTAAATGGTGAGACATTGCAGAGCTCTTAGGTGCAGAGGGCTCTGGGTGTCCTAGTGCATGAATCACAAAAGGCTAGTATGCAGGTGCAGCAAGTAATTAGGAAAGCTAATAGAATGTTGTCATTTATTGCGAGGGGAATTGAATACAAAAGTAGGGAGGTTATGCTTCAGTTTTATAGGGCACTAGTGAGACCACATTTGGAGTACTGTGAACAGTATTGGTCACTTTATTTGGAAGGATGTAAATGCGTTGGAAGCAGTTCAGAGAAGGTTTACCAGGCCATTACCTGGAATGCATGGGTTGTCTTATGAGTAAAGGTTGGACAGACTAGGCTTGTATCTGCTGGAGTTTAGAAAAGTAAGAGGTGACTTGATTGAAACATATAAGATCCTTAGGGGTCTTGACAGAGTGGATGTGGAGAGGATGTTTCCTCTTGTGGGAGAATCTAGAACTAGGGGTCACTGTTAAAAATAAGGGATCACCTATTTAAAACAGAGCTGAGGCAAAAAATTTTCACTCAGAAGACTGTGAGTCTTTGGAATTCTCTTCCTGAAAAGGTAGTGGAAGCAGAGTCTGAATATTTTTAAGGCAGAGTAGGATAGATTCTTGGTAAGCAAGGGGGGTGATAGGTTATCAGCGATAGGTGGATTGCAGATTTCAGGTTACTATCAGATCAGCCATGATCGTATTAAATGACAGAGCATGCTCAAGGGGATGAATGGCTTGCATCTGCTCTATGTTCACATGTATGTATGTTTGTAAGAGTGCTACAGTAATCATGGGTGACTTTAACCTACATATAGTCTAGGCAAACCAAATTAGCAATAATACTCCGGTGCATGAATTCCTGGAGTGTGTACAAGATGTTTTTTTAGACCAATACATTGAGGAACCGACTAGGGAACAGGTTATCCTAGATTTGATATTATGCAATAAGAAGGGTTTCATTAATAATCTTGTTGTGCGTGGACCTTTAGGGAACTGTGACCACAACATGATAGAATTCTTCATTAGGATGGAAAATGAAGTGGTCCGATCTGAAACTATGGTCCTAAATCTTAACAAAGGAAACTAGGAAGGTATGAAGCGTGAGTTGGCTAAGATAGATTGGGGAACTTAATTAAAAGGCATAATGTTGTTTAGACAATGGCTAATATTTAAGGAACGAATGTATGCATAGTAACAGTTATACATTCCTTTCTAACGCAAAAACACAACAGGAAAAGTAGTCCAACCATGGTTAACAAAATAAATTAAGGATAGCATTAGATCCAAAGAGGAGTCATAAAAAGTAACAAGCCTGAGGATTGGGAGCAGTTTAGAATTCAGCAAAGGAGGACCAAGAGATTAAAAGGGGAAAAATAAAGTATGAGAGTAAACTTTCAAGGAACATAAAAGCGAATTGTAAAAGCTTCTATAAGTGTGTAAAAACAAAAGGATTAGCGAAGACAAACATAGGTCCCTTACAGTGTGAAATTGGAGAAATTATAATAGAGAACAAGGAAATGGCAGAGCAAATAAACAACTACATTAATTCTGTCTTCGCAGAGGAAGTCACAAATAACTTCCCAGAAATACTAGGGAATCAAGGGTCTAGTGAGAAGGAGCAATTGAAGGAAATTAATATTACTAAAACAATAGTGCTGGAGGAATTAATGGGTCTGAAAGCCGATAAATCCCCAGGGCTCGATAATCTACATCCCAGGGTACTAAAGCAGGTGGCCATGGGAATAGTGGATGCGTTGGTTGTCATCTTCCAAAATTCTGTAGATACTGGAACAGTCCCGGCAGATTGGAGGGTGGCAAATGTAACCCCATGATTTTAAAAAGGAGCGAGGGAGAAAACAGTGAATTACAAACCGGTTAGCCTAACGTCAGTAGCAGGGAAAATGCTAGAGTCTATTATAGAGGATATGGTAACAGCATACTTAGAAAATATCAACGGGATTAGACAAAGTCAACATGGATTTATGAAAGGGAAATCATGTTTGCAAACCTACTGTAGTTTTTTGAGAACGTAACGAGTAGAATAGCTAAGGGAGACCCAGTGGATGTGGTGTATTTGGAATTTTAGAAAGCTTTTGATAAAGTTCCACTTAAGAAGTTAGTGTGTAAAATTAAAGCACATGGGGTTTAGGGGCAATATATTGGCATGGATTGAAAATTGATTAGCAGGCAGGAAACAGAGAGTAGGAATAAATAAGTCTTTTTCAGACGGGCAGGCGGTGACTAGTGGGGTACCGCAGGGATCAGTGCTTGGGCCCCAGCTATTCACAATATGTATCAATAATTTGGATGAGGGAGCCAAATGTAATATTTCCAAGTTTGCTGATGACACAAAGCTTGGTGGGAATGTGAGTGATGAGGAGGGTGTTAAGAGGCTTCAAAGCAATTTAGATAGGTTGAGTGAGTGGGCAAATACATGGCAGATGCAGTATAACGTGGATAGGCGTGAAGTTATCCACTTTGGTAGGAAAAACAGAATGGCAGAGTATTATTCAAATGGTCATAGATTGGGAAATGTTGATGCATAAAGAGCCTGGATGTCCTTGTACACCAGTCACTGAAAGCAAGCTTGCAGGTGCAGCAAGCAGCTAAGAAAGCAAATGGTATGTTGGCCTTCATTGCGCGAGGACTTGAGTACAGGATCAAGGATGTCTTACTGCAGCTGTACAGGGCCTTGGTGAGACCACACATGGAGTATTGTGTGCAGTTTTGGTCTCCTTATCTAAGAAAGGATATACTTGCCGTAGAGGGAGTGCAGCAAAGGTTCACCAGACTGATTCCTGAGATGGCAGGATTGTCATGTGAGGAGAGATTGGGCTGACTACGCCTGTATTCACTAGACTTTAGGAGAATGAGAAGGGATCTCATTGAAACATATCAAATTTTGACAGGCTGGATGCAGGGATGATATTTCCTCTGGCTGGATGGGGTGTCTAGAACAAGGGGTCACAGTCTCAGGATACGGGGTAGACCATATAGGACTGAGATGAAGAGGAAGTTCTTCACTCAGAGGGTGGTGAACCAATAGAATTCACTACCACAGAAGGCTGTGGAGGCCAAGTCACTGAATATATTTAAGAAGGAAATAGATTTCTGGACTCTAAATGCATCAAGGAGTATGAGGAGAGTGTGGGAGCATGGGGTTGAGATAGAGGATCAGCCATAATCATGTTGAATGGCAGAACAGGCTCGAAGGGCTGAATGACCTACTTCTGCTCCTATTTTCTATGTTTCTGTTTCTACCCCTTAATCTTCATTCAGGCCAAGCTTGCCCACAACAGGAGGGAACAATCCTACACTGCCAGACCAGAGGAGGGATGGCGGACATCCAGGATCTCTCCAAGTTTGAGGAGGATGCCGGCGAGTTGGCAGGTGAGGGCAGAGATTGCTAATGTGAGGAAGGCAAGATCGGCCTCTCCCAGCAAGCCTGTACAAATGAGCCCTCCATGAGTTGATCGCATTCTGACATTCACAGTGAGTGACATGCATTATTGTACTCAGCCTGTTCATGAACTAAATTTATCCTATCTCTCTTGCAGGCAGCAGCAGGTACAGACAGGCCAGCACAGACAACATAAGCCCCAGCCCCCAGCCATCTTAGAGGAGGATGCTGAGGAGCCATTTGAAGAAGATCAGTCACAGCGTTCGCCTGCACCCTCCACCAGTGCAGAGACACACACCCCGATGGGTCAGAGTTCTAGATTAGACCTGGGGTCACATTCTGGGGAACGGCTCACTGACACATCTCCACAGCTGTCGGAGGCAGTGATAGCCCAGGTCCCTGGCACTCAGAGGACTGCTGGAGGACAGCCACCCACTGAGTCTGAGTCAGATGATGAGTCTCTAGAAGCATCTGTCGCAAACATATTGGAGATGCGACAACAGGCAGCGGAACATCAAGTAAAGTTGCGAGAGGCAGTCAACAGACTAGAGCGAAGAATGGAGGAGCCTGTCCACATTCTATCTGATGTCATGGCTCCGACATGCAAGCGCCTTGAGGTCTCCATGGATAGGGTGGCGGCCGCTTTGGAGACCTTGGTCCAGCAAATCCTGCCAATTTGCACTTGGACCTTTACTCCATTGCTATAGGTATTGGTGGGATCCATGTGTGGCTAGGTGAGAGGAGATCAGAGAACTTGGACCTTCCCCCAAGTGCACCCTCTCCTCAATGAGTCAGGCAGGGACCCACAGGAGGAGGACCAGCAGCTGGATATCCTGGGCCATCCAATCAAGTGGCTCCGCGAGCTGATCCCAATCCCCTCTTCCTGTGACCCCATCACCTCCAGCTGCACAGGCCAAGGAGGGTGCACCTGCCTCACAGCAGGAGACCCAAAGCAGCCCCAGGCCTTCTAGGCCTCAGCTCTCCAGAGGGCGCCTGCCAAAGTCATGGAAGACAACAGGGCATCAGTGAGCAGGCTGCCTCCACCTCTGCTGCAGATGCACCTAGATGTAGCAGTAGGGTTAGAAGGATTAAGAAACCTTGATATCACTTTTGGGTCAAAGGTGAACACTCATTGTATATGTCTCGCAATTTCATAAATACATTTGGAGTTCATGAGAATGTTCTCGTCATCTGAAAGCGTCATGCATATGCATCTATGTGGTCTCATGTTGCGAGGGTGACCCAAGCTCCTACTCTTATGATCACCTCCCTTTGTTAGCCACACAGTCAAGTGATTTCTAGCTGATTCATGTTAGTTACTTGCCCCTTGTCTAATGTCAAGGAGATGTGTCAACCCCTTTATTAAAAGTGACTGCAAATTGCATAAGGAAGTGATATTCATTGAAAGACAACATGAAGTTCTGCCTGCTCAGTTGCATTGGATGTTGTCACATCATCAAATAGCTGTCTTCATTGTTTGTGTCAAAGCACAAGACCTGCAGCCATGGCCTCTCCAGACATGTGTGCATCTCTGTGGCAACAAGAAGTGTCTCGTTTTGGAGGCCACGACTGCATCCAGTCCACTTGACGCAGGCTTTGTGCTGAAGAGCTGCCTTTCACTTCCCAGAGCAGCTACATACAGCTTTGGCTGCTGACCTTTCCAAAGATTAGGGCCTGGTGAAACATGAGGGTTGGAGGTTCAAGGCCCAGTGCTGATATTGCTGTCAATGTTAGTGGTTGTAAAGGCTTTTCAGATTATTAGCATTGCACTAAAAGGACAGGAGAAATGTGCTTGGGCACCCTTGCTTGCACTTTAGTCCTCCTAGGGCCTTGTAGCTATGAGCGTGTCACGGGCACATCTTCCGCGTCTTGTGGCTTTGATCACGTCCTCATATGCTCTCCATCATCACCCACTTCAGGTTCCCGCCCTTCCAGGTCTTCATCATCTGAGGAGCTCTCAGCCTCCTTCATGTTTCCCTCTGGCAAGTGATCTCCCCTTTGAAGCATCAGGTTGCAAAGGGAGCAACAGACCACGATCATGCACGACACCCTCTCTGGAGAGTACTGCAGAGCCCCACCTGAGCGGTCCAAGCATCGGAAGCACATCTTCAACATACCAATGTCTGCTCTACGATGGATATTGTCAAACTATGCACCACGTTGTATCTTTCCTCCCAGGCGCTTCGAGGATGACACACATGAGCCATTGTTTCAACGGGGACCCCTTATCCCCAAGCAGCCAGCCCTGTGAGCACAGTGGCCCTTTGAATATCTGAAGCACTTGGGAGTGCCTCAGGATGTATGAGTCATGGCAACTCCCAGGGTACCTGGCACAAACGTGCATGATGTGCTTCTGACGGTCGTACGCCAGCTGAACGTTTAGGGGATAGAACCCTTTCCTGTTAATGAACATCAGGGGAGCTGCCATGCATGTGCAATTGATTGAACCCTGTACTCCAGGGAAGCCTGAGATTGCAGCGAAACCCGGGAATCTAGTGGCCTGGCTAGTTTCATACAGTGTGAACTTTACATAATGATGAGCTTTACAGTAAAACGCATCCATCACCTCCTTCATACATTTATGTGTTGAGGAATGTGAGATGTCACATGGGTCCCCTGTGGAACCCTGGAACGACCCGCTGGCAAAAAAATTGAGTGCGGTGGTGACCTTCAGGGGCACTGGCAAGGGACGTCCTCCCAGTCCATGCAGTATTAGCTTCCCCCATAGAATATGGCACATATCTGCCACAGCATCTCTTGGCAAGCGTAGACATGCGCAGCATTGTTTCTCACTCACCTCCAGGTAGGAACGGCATCTTCAGTATACCCTTAGTCGAATGAGTCACCTCCGTGGGATGGGTCTGATCTCCCCATCTTCTGGGTCTTGTTAGGGCTCCCATGGGCCATGGTCCTCAGGCTGGGCCTCCTCTCGAAGCTGCATGAGGCAGCACCAGGTCCTTTTCCTCCTCCTCAATCGGATCACTGCCATCAAGAAGGCAGCATTCAGCAAAGGCTCCATTATTCAATCCTCCTTCTCCCTGTGGACAGATAGGTCCAACTAATTAAAGAGCAATGGGCAACTATAGTAGATCTCACAATCGTTACCAGAAAACCACTGTCATGTCCAAGAGCTGCATCTGTGCTACTCACCTTTCCCTTATCCAACATTCTAGCGCTCCAGCTGAGGCGCCACCTTCACTGTCGCTGGGTCAAAATCCTGGAACTCCCTCCCTAACAGCACTGTGGGTGTACCTACACCACAGGGACCGCAGCGGTTCAAGAAGGCAGCACGCCACCGCCTTCTCAAGGACAATTAGGGATGGGCAATAAATGCTGGCCTAGCCAGTGATGCCCACATCCCATAAATGTATTTTAAAAACCTCACAGGTCTAGGTGACCAAGATGCCACCCCAGCTACTTGACATCTTAATCCCAAAGACGTGTGAGAGTGCCCCATTAGGGCCCTTGAGTCCAGCCATGGACTCCTCCCATACTGCCTCAACCCTCTTCCTTTCGGGTTCTCTTCCAGTTTCAATTTTAAGCTACATCATAAATTTCGGGTCTTAAGGTGGTGGTGCTGCATTTTTACTTTGAGATCAGCTTAGACCCTCCCCCTATCAGAGTTTGGGTCCCTCTGATCTTCCTGGACCCTGTGGGTGTGCAGGTAGAACTCCCTCCGGTGACTCTCCAGCCTCCCCAGTAACCCTGGATCCCATAGTCATTATGGTGGACATTCCAGTCCTCCCCCTGAACCCATCACTGTTGATGTCCCCATGCCTCATGTGGATCTCACCCCTCCCCATCTTGAGGCTATGTGCACAGTCACATACAGAGGTGACCCTCCCCCAGGAGAGTTTCGAGTACCTCATCCATTTTAATACATTTTCACAATTTACAGGCTGCAGATGCCTCCCCTGACCATGTCCATTCTATCTGCAGCCCAGTACCGAGCCAGACACCCCTGTCACCACTTACTGTGAGACTATGACCACACCCTGCACACCAAGCTGTGCCTGATCCCAGTTGAGCATACAGGTCTTGACCCTCCGTGGAGTGGGAATATGACGTGCGTGCCGTGCATAGCCCTGAAGCATGGCCCACAGATCCCCAGGATTGCATTTAATCTCTCACCCTGACTACAGATCCACAGAGCCCCAGGACTGCCATTAATATCTCACCCCAACCTCTTAGCATCAGGCCCGGGACGATGACTATCCTTCATTCAGCTTTCATGCTCCTTATTGAATGACCACAAGACCATTTCCCTTCCGCTCCCACTCCACGAGTCTCTGTGCAACCCATCCCTCTTGTGCCACACAAACCCCACCCCATCCTTTCGTAATCTAGAATCTGCGTGTATCCCTCTGCTTCATACAAATCGAATCCCATCCATCCCCTTCTGTGTCTGCATCCTACTGTTCCATGTCAAGCTCCAGCTTCTCCACCTCCAGTCTTCCTTCTGCCTGCCATCGCGCTCCCCCCTCAAACCCTCCACCCCTTCACCCTCCTGTCTCTGCAATCATCTCCTGCCCCCAAACCTACCAAATCCCCTTCACCCTCATGTCTCTGTTATATCCCCCCTCCCCCTCCAACCCTACCAAGCCCCCCTTCACCTTAATGCCTCTGTCATCTTTCCACCCCAATCACCATGCTGGTCTCTGTTTCAGAGTGCAGCCCTGCCAGAGCAGAGACTCGCAGCACACAATGTTGTCCTGCCAGAGTAGTGCAACATGGTGGGCAGGGCAGCCCAGCTCAATGCTCGATGCAACCAACGTAAGCAGCCCCACCAGTGTGGGCTGATCCTGACATCACTGAGGAACCAGGGCAGCACTGTTGCAGGTAAGCTTTGGACGATGCACATCACTTCAAAGACACAAGTGAAGTGAGGATGGGCAGCTGCACGCCACTTATATCAGGTATTGATTCGACCAATCTAATTTCCTGCTGGTGTGGCGTGGGAGGGGGATCATGATTCTGGCGAGTTGCATCTTCACTAAGTGTTCGTGATATGCTAATACATGCAAATGGTGTTCCCAAAATGAATCAGCGGGAAAGCCAACCTTCCATCATCCCACCATGAAAGTAGCGCGGGGAAAATTCCGACTTGTTTTCCTGCCGGCGGGAATCCAACTTATGGCTTCAATTCAAATTTTCCGCTCCCACTGGTGGGGCCAGAAAATACAGCACCAAAGTGTGAAATTTTCGGGGGGGGCGGGTGCCCACTGCCGGGATCGTTCGGTCCTGCCAAAAGTCAATGGATTTTTGGCTGAGCCACGAATCTCCCGCGACGGGTCCCGCCACGATGGGGGTCGGTAAGTCCCGGCCCAAGTGTCACATTTTCATTAACAAGAATTAAAAAGGAGATAAATTACCAACACTGCAGGGAGCCCAGGATCACATCTCCTCTACAACCTTCACCAAGCAGCCCCTGTTCTTCTCTTGGCAAACTGCTCATATTCTTTCACAAAGTGAACAACTGTTCCCACCAAATTTAGGTATATCGGTAACAAACCTAATATTGCTTCAACAATGAGGTAGAGCAAAACATGACTCGGTTCTAGATTAAATTAGAAAAAAATTACTGCTTCGCAATCCATTCCAAGATTTCAACGACCTGCTGCAGTTTTTATATTTTATTTTTGAAAAATGTTTTACTTGCCATGAAACGATTATCACCTTCCCATGCCCTTCAACGGGAAGATCTGTAAGTATCCAGTGCTGGAGCCTGCTGGATTTTGATGTTGTTCTGGTTTATATTTAGCTGATCAATAACACTGATGTCTCTTGCCCAGCTCTTTCTGTCTGTCAATGGCTTACCTTACCTTGGTTAGCATGTATGACATTAGACCTTCACTTGTTCCTGCCTGTACTCTAATATTTTATATACTGATACTGCAGCAGCCTAAACATCAAAGGTAACAGTTGCTGTAAGATTGTGTGACAAGTAGTGAAACACAAATTATTTTGACCACACACAAAATTATTACTGCACGTAAAATAATGCATAACAGGGAGGAATTTACAATTGTAATCTAATCAAGGAGTTTCGAAAGCATTAAAAGTCCTAAGATCAAAGCTGAAGTGTTTTTTATTGCCTCATTTAAACTCTAAGATTGGTTTAGAGCCTCAAGATCACTTCCTTCTATCAGTTGCTCTGCATAATATGTGCTTGGAGTCTTTGATTATCTCATTATGTTTGACAGTCTAAACATATTCAGACATTAGGAGCTGGACTTTCAAGGAATCAAGAAGACTCCATGGACGGTTGAAAATGGCAGCTGGGACCCAATTCCGGGATTCCTGACCCCATTCCGGGATTTCCGATTTTCAACAGGGCCTTTTAAGGCTGCGGGCTGGTTTGGGTCACGGGCCCGTGTCCTGCATTCCCGACCTGGCTGGCTCCATTGCCAGGATAGGCATGTGCTAGTCCTCTGCAATTTTCATGGAGTCAGGCCAGCTTTTCAAAGAGTTGTGGATCACGGCACCTCAGAGGTTTTGTGAACCATAGTCACCATAAGGGATCCTTTTGAAGGGTAAGTTCCAAAGGTCCTCCTCATGCACCTGATGCCAAGGTATGACCTGCAACAAACCCCTAAGGTTCCTTATGTCCCCCATGCCAGGGTCTCTATCCCAACTAATCCCTACAGCCCCTCATGCACCCCCCCCCCCCCCACCCACCATGCCAAGCTGTGTCCCCCAATGAACTATGTAGCACTATGAACCCTATAGTGACATTAGGGTGTGTTTAAAAAAGATTTTTAAAATTCAGCAATTCATTGATAACTCTCCATTCCCTGAAATGCAGCAATTCATTGATAACTCTCCATTCCCTTTAGTACAGCCAAATAAAAGTGGTAATCATCCAGACCCCTTAAAGTGTCAACAGCATAAACTGCAAGCACTCGAAACCTCTTTATCTTGTGTAAATAAACATTGTGCAATTGACAGCATAGATCAGAGAGCCAGAGCTATTAGTAAAGCAATGTTTTCCCTGGGGCTGAGGTGCTTCAGTACTCCAATGGATGCCTGGGCTCCCAGCCAAGAATGGGTCTTGACCGAAAGCCCTGAAATCCATCAGACATGGGGGAATGGGGTCCACAAGGGTTGTTTGAGGGGCATGAGTTGGCATGGATAGGTCATGGGGAGTGTATGGGGAAGGTGAGGGGTAGAGAGACTTTGTTTTTATTTTAAATGGGACAAAGTCCCCCAACATTGAGGTGAGCCTTTTAAACAGCCTCCACACTCCTGTAGCTACCTCTGAACCTTTTTCTGGGTCGCTGGCAGGTCTGCAGCCCTCACCCGACCCCTGGAATGAAAATCCCATCCTTCTCGGCACTTTCTCCATAGATGGGGGGGGGGGCCGAGCGGGAAATTTTTCCAACTCCCACTTCAAGGACGAAAATCCAGCCCTATGTGAGGCAAAGGCTTTTCAGAAGCTGATCTTTCAGCTTGTGTACAGAGAGCAGTGAGGTACTCAGGAAAATCATGAATACTGTCTATGAAGGCATTCCCTTGTATCTGAAATGCAGTTACCTCCAGATGTGATTCGCTCTGATGTGTAGCACTCTTAAAATAAAAAGGCTCTGTGTACTTCAGTTGGTTTGTGATCTCTCTTACTTATGTTGAACAAAGATCTCGCTCTTAACATTTTCCCAATTTGACAGTTTTGTCAGTCAGGCACCAGGAAGTGTTATGATTAGTATTTTTTAAGGAATTGTTTAATACCCATTATTCGAAAACCAATGAGCATGAATCAAGTGCTTAGAAAGATAAAGTAAGTCATAATTTGTCTCCTTTACTACTGACTCCACTGGGGAAATTCCTGAATATTAAATGTCAGAGTGATTTTATGGGCATGAGGCAATGTAAGGATTCTATATATGCACTAAATAAATGTAGAACTGAAATAAGTACAAGAGTCTGTTTTGTTGCTGAGCAAACTTAGAGCGACTGACATTTATTGCTGTTCTGTTCAATTCTGTTCTACCTGTTTATTTTAGAGACGGCCTAATCTCTCCAATTAAATAAATAAAAAGAAAGATTTGCATTTATATAGCATCTTTCATGACCACAAGACATCCCAAAGCTCTTTGCAGCCAATGAATTATTTTGAGTATAGTCACTAATGTAATTTAAGAAAGGTGGCAGCGAATTTGCATGCAGCAAACTCCCACAAACAGCAATGTGATAATAACCAGATAATTGGAGTTTTTGTGATGTTGGTTGAGGGGTAAATATTGGCCAGGACACAATGCAAAACTTCCCTGTTCTTCTTCAAAGTTGTGACAGGGTATATTTTGCATCCACCTGAGAGGGCAGTGAGAGTCTTGGTTTAACATTTCATCTGGAATGTCAGTCTTGATTTCTGTGCTCAAGTTCTGGACTGGGGCTTGAACTCACAACCTTCTGATCACTGGCAGAGTGCTATCAGCTGTGCCACAGTTCACAAACATTGTGTTTCAGGTCAGCATTACCTCATATGTATAATTTTATATATTTTATTTTCAAATCTGTCAATGTCAGATCCTATTTCTGACCACTAACACATGGCAGCTTTGGCAGCACCAGCATTCCAATGTCGATTGACCAAGGTGTTCCATTCGCATGGCTCCCCTCAAGCATCACTCAAGTGAAAAGCACAGGAAGAGGACATTGATGGTTTCTAACACTGGTACCATGATATATTCTGTTGTCACAACGCTTGAAGGATACTGCTTGGACACCATGAAGCAGTCTTGTATAAGTTACAAGAAAGTCTTTATTAACAATACTTAACTCTGTACACATTTACAGTAGATATGGAGAGGACTCCATGCTAGTTCCTTACATATTGCTACACATCTCCGGACTGGCCCAAGCTCTAGGTCATGTGCCTTCTTACATCACCATGTAGGCAGTGCTGTACTCAGTCCCATGTTAACCCTTTAGGTACCAGATCCTTCTACTAAAGACATAACCTTAACAGAACAGTGTCCAAGCTGTGCAAGAAGGTCCTCCACACATCAGCACCTAGCTGAACTTCAGGCAATATACACAAAACATCTCAATTCTCAAGCAGCTAGGGCATTCACACCCCATTCCATAAAATTAAAGAGCTGGATTTATCTTTCAGCAATCAGGCAAAGCAGGCAGTGGAGAACCAGCCATGACACATTCCACCAGATATTCCTTTCAAGTAACTTACATATAAATGCACTGGTTCCTTTAAATTCCAGGAATGATAAGGAAGAACATTGCTACTCTTCTGGCAGCAATAGTAGTGAAGGCTTGTACTCCAGAACTAGTTGCACCCCCAGCCAAGCTGTTCCAATACAATGACGACACTGGCATCAACTTGGCAATCCCAGGTATGTCCTGTCCATAAAAAGCAGGACAAATCCAATATGGCCAATTATCACCCCATCAGTCTACTCCCGAATATCAGCAAAGTGATGGAAGGTGTCATTGACATTGATATCAAGTGGCACTTACTCAGCAATAACCTGCTCACTGATGCTCAGTTTGGGTTCCTCCAGGGCCACTCAGCTCCTGACTTCATTACAGCCTTGGTCCCAACACTGAGAAAAGAGCTGAACTCAAGAGGTGAGGTGAGAGTGACTGCCCTTGACATCAAGGCAGCATTTGGACCAAGTGTGGCATCAAGGAGCCCTAGCAAAATTGAAGTAAGTGGGAATCAGGGGGGAAACTTTCTGCTGGTTGGTGTCATATCTAGCACAAAGGAAGATGGCTGTGACCATTGGAGATCAATCATCACGGTCTCAGGGCATTTCTGCATGAGTGCCTCAGGGTAGTGTCCTAAGCCTTCAGCTGCTTCATCAATGACCTTCCCTTCATCATACGAACATACGAATTAGGAGCAAGAGTCAGCCACTCGGCCCCTCAAGCCTGCTCTGCCATTCAATGAGATCATGGCTGATCTGAGTATAACCTCAACTCCACATTCCCACCTAACCCCGATAACCTTTCACCCCCTTGCTTATCAAGAATCTATCTACCCCTGCCTTAAAAACATTCAAAGGCTCTGCTTCCACTGCCTTTTGAGGAAGAAAGTTCCGAAGATTCATGACTCTCTGAGAGAGAAAATCTTTCCTCATTTCTAGCCTAAATGGGCAACCCCTTATTTTTAAACAGTGACCCCTAGTCCCAAAATGCAAACCAACACTGCTATTTCACCCTGTAGGGGGAACTGATGAAGCTGATTGAATGTATGTTGAGCTGATACACACTACACTGCAGCTGCTGCATTGGCGAGGCAAGTGACAAGTTTCTTTCCCTCCAAATCATCCCTCATCATTGACTTTCAACTTGGATTGAAATGTGTTCATTTCCTCCAGCTGCTTTGATTAAAGGGGTCTAATTTTTCCCCTGCATCTAACATGCATCCCCCTTCCCCACCCACCTGACCCAATGAACTTTACTACAGGAGAAAATATAGGTTTGCATCATGGCACTCTGGCAGTGGTAGTGGTTCACTCAGGGAGTCTGCGTTGTTGTGGCAACATGCGCTTTTACAAGTTGTAGCCTGGAGCTTTGCATCATGGTGGTGGAGGCTCCAACTTTCTTCCCATCACATGGCTGACTAGGAAGCTCTCCCACTCTTACTGCCTGCCATTGGCGTGTGTTGAAAGGCTTTGCAGGTTGATAATCAGCCTGTTTGGCCACATTATAAACTCAACTTCTTTGGTCATCACGTCCTGCAGTGGGACTCAAACCAGAGCTTCTGGTTCAGAGGCAGGGACACCACTGTTTCACAAGACCACTCTGGCTATATATATACTGTGATGAAAACCCGGTCTTGCTCATGTTGGCAATTGAACCTGCCTGCAGCAAGGCTGTAAATACGGAGCTAACTGCTGTCATTTCCCATTTGTCGCTAAGGTTTTATCAAAATTAGAAAATAAGCACCCAGATTTTACTAAGATCTTATAAATAATGATAACTTTTCTGCAAGAAGAAAAGCCTCCTGCAAATATTAATTTTATTTGTTTTTTTTTCGAACATGTCGCAATTTCATTGTTCATTAGAATGCCGAAATGATGTTGTACTTGTCAAGGATTCAATTGCAGTGCTTATTTGCAATGAACCCATGTCATCCTTGCTTTGTGCAACATAATCTCAGCATGCACAGCATGTATTCACTCAGGCCCAGAACACACTGCTTGACATTTCCATAGCCAGTGCTATGGAACCCTGTGGAATGCTGGCAAGATAATCAGTTCAGCCCATGCAACCCATGGCCCTGCTCATAAACAAAGCTATTCAATCATTCCTCCGTTTGCCACCAACCATTTGTGCTCAAATGCCAACATTCCTCGCCGTCCATAACAGTGATTACATTATTTAGCATCACAAGCTGTCTAGCTGAACTGTACATTAATCTAGCCTTTTAATCTTTTTTTTCAGAATTGGCACCCTCTCAGCAAAATACAAACTCAATATTGTTGTTTAACATGCACAAGAATGGTGTTTAAGTGCTGACTATTTCAAATTGGATTGGAATAAAGATTGCAATGAAGAATTTTCCCGCATCTTTAGTGTTACCAACGGGTGTTGGAAAGAACTATTATATTTACACTAAGAGCTGGTTAAGGTGCTATTAGTGTGAAACTTGCCAAACACTAAAACTGAACTTGTAGCTCAGTGAAGAAACTCTAAATGCAATAGTTCTTCCCAACATCTGCTTTCAATTCAATTTTTCTGACAGTCCGCTGTTTATCTCTCCTTTTGTGTTATTTTCTTCTACTGTCATACTTGGTTGATTGGACCCTGTGCCTTATTTGGCTAGCTCTACCAATGTTACTAACTTTATTGTGTTGCACTAAGAGGCTGACTGCTGATCAAGGGCATGGCTTTCTAAATACCCTTGCCAGATTACCAATAGGATACAGATACTGCAGAGTATTGGAATAAAACAATAAAAAAGGCCATTTTTCCCATTCAAACTCATCCACTTAGTGCTCCAATTGAATGGAGGATAGTTTAAGTATTCAGGTATAGACTTTGGATTGAAACCACACATTCAGTTTTGACCAGTGCTTAAGATGAGACTATTTCCAGGGCCATCAGAGAGTTAGGCATAGACATACTAGTAGCCCACAATGGAAATCGAACATAAAACCCATTACTACTTCTCTGGTAATTGGATGAATACATAGTCACTGAGTGTCAAGGTAAATCAATAATCTTGAGCCACCATGGAAACCAGCAAATTCACTCAGAAAAACAGAATAACAAAACCATAAAGAGACTGATTCTTTCCATCCGGACACAGAGAAACAAAGAGAAGAAAGAAAGACTTGCATTTATATAGCGCACACCAGAAATTTCAAACTGTTTTGTAACCAATGAAGTATTTTTTTGAGGTGTAGTCACTGTTGTAATGAAGGTAATGCAGCAGCCAATTAGCACAGCAAACGCCCACGAACAGCAATTTGGTATTTTTGTGACGTTGATTGAGGGATAAATATTGGCCAGGATATTAGGGGTAACTCCTCTGCTCTGCTTTGAAAGATGACATCTTCTACACCCACTCAGGCAGGCAGATGGGGCCTTGGTTCCCATCTGAAAGAAGCACCAAAGTGCAGCACTCCCTCAGTACTGCACTTGAATGGAATACCAGCCTGGTTTTTGCATTCAATTTCTAGAGTAGGCCTTGAACCAGGAATTTTGTAACTCAGAAGTAAGAGTGCTACCATTTGAGTCACAGCTGACATTGATTCAATACAAGCCTTTAAATCACTCTATTTTGCACCATTATGTTGAAGATCACTGTGGATTTCTTCCAATCATCTGAGTTATGAATACATTCCTTAGAAATTTCAATGCAGATTGCAAAATGAACTGAAATTCAAAGCTCGGAAGTTTCTTCTCATCCTACTTTATTTACCTTGACAGACTAAGGCCGGGATTTTCCGCTCCCATTCGCAGCGGGTGGGGGTGGAAAATGTGGTGAGGGGGCCAAAAATCAGTTTATGTCATCGAAGAAACCTGTTTGTGATCGTTCGCTCCACCTCATTATAAGCCCTGCTCACTGGAATCATCCCCCCCCACACTGGATCATCAGGCCGTATCGGCATGTAATTAGAACGACGTGTTTCACAATAGGGTACAAGTGATGTGCACCTGACGGCCTGCACTTTGCTCATCACTTCGAGGTTAGCTCACCTACCTTGCATCACATTGCGCTCGCTGGAATCAGCGCCAGGCTTCGCATGCAGCACCAGATTGCTTTCAGGGGGATGTCACAGTCAAATCTCTATCTGCCAGCCCAGCAGTAAGGCGGGGGTGGGGGGGGTGGCTTTTAATGGGCTGCACGGTTAGGGCTGCACTGGGGGAGCAGGGGAAACTGGCCTGAGGCATGGGAAGGGGCTGCAGGACTGGGCCTGTACTGGAGGTTACGAGCTGGGAAGGTTGCACTCAGACACATACTGCGGGGTGGGTGAGTGGGGGGTATATGTTGAACAGTGTATGTGGCCTCAAGGTGGGGGTGGGTGAGGTCCACACAGGCCATAGGCACATCTACTCCAAAATGTTCACAGGCTAACAAACAGACATGGAGCAGGAGCATGACAGCCTCAAGGAATACAGGGGGTGGATGGGAGGTCTGTGATCCATCTGAAGCAATGGAGCTACACACTCTGTGTAACATCCATGGTGAATCAGATAATTCACACATGGGACAAGGCAGCCAATGACGTTCTACTACTGTGAATCCATTTAGAGGCGACTCAGTCATCTGTAGTGCATTCTTCCAAATCACACTAACCCCCGGCACTCTCAGTTAGGGATCCTGGGCTGCACTTATCCTCATCTTGATATGGGTGCGGACCATCTGACAATGACAATGTCAAACACTTGCCTGCCAGACATTAAAATATTTCCTCTTTAACACAGACATTGTGCTCTCAGGGCCACCACTGGCCCTTGGCAAGTCCAAAATGCATACACACCATGAAGCCCTCAAGGCCACGCATCATTGTGCATGAAGAACATAGTTCAGCTTCAGTACATCCTCGTTCCTATCCCATTGCTCCCCTACATATTGTCTAAAGCAACCATGTGTGCTTCGGGAGTATGCTCAAAGCCTATATTGCCTGTCAGAAATGACCATTTGGAATTAGCATCAGTGACCTCAGTGAGTGCTCAGGTGAGTGGATGCATAGCGCTGCACCCCTAGTTTATGATAAGAGCTTTGTCTTTGAAAGATACACAACTGCAGGGTGAGAAACACACAAGGTTCAAACTTTGAGTGCCAGGACTATAATATGGCTGAGAGGGGCCGAGCTTTGTCACCTTGAGGTGGCAAGGGTTCCCCCACTTATTGGTGAGCTCAAACAGGTGTACACTCGGAAAGTCGAAAATGTGATTGGCTGACAGCAGCGCACACGAGCTTTGAGTATGGGGCTCATAGCATGAAAACCCTGCCGAGAGACAGAGAGCACATGGAGTTCCTTCTCCATGCGGGAACACATCTCTGCTTTTACACTGCACATTCACCTTTCAAGAATGCGGATGAGATAGGATAACACCTCTGCCTCAATCTTACACAGCCAAGAATAAACATGACATGACCCAGCAAAGCATGTGAACAAGGTTTGTTCTACAAGCACACTTAACATTAAGGTCAAGACATCACTGATGTCAAGAATGATGTGCAAAAGGGGCACATGGTGTGGTGATATGGAAACACACTACTTTGACGAGAGGCCCATGATAGTGACATGTGCGTGATTGTCTGATGAGCTTGTGAGTGTGTGAGTTTAGAGTGATGAGATGGCTGCCTTACCCTGGCGGCACGGATGAGACCATTCATGCTATTTCAACAGTGGGTTGCTGACCACTTCTGTGCAGTGTTGGCACAGATGACCGCAGCCGCCACCTCCCAAGCCTTTGTGGTGAGGATGGTGGATGTCCTGCGGCCAGACCGGGTGTAGAGGACATCGTGGTGAGCCTCCACAGCATCCAAAACATGTTCCAGTGAGGCATCACTGAACTTTGGTGCTGCCATCTTCTTGGTTTTCAGTGTCATATGTTGAGTGAAGCAGTCCTGGGCTGTGGCACCCAGAGTGAGGAAGAGTTGAGGTCATTGTGTGGCGGGCGAATCAGAGGAAGCCCGCCAGCAATATGGCGTGTTTCCCATTCTGCATAAGTAATGAGGCGGGAAGTGGACCACACGGCGTGAAAACCTGCCATTGCATCAGGCAGGAAAATCACAACTTTTAGGCCCACTACCGCACTTAGTGCAATTCAGGGGAACATCCCGCCCTAAAGAAATCAAGTCAAACAGTCCATTTCATAAACAAAATTTTAGCTTGGTTAAACTACTGATGTTCTCATCCAGAGTCTATTATTAATGAGTGGATGACTGGTTCATCGATTAATTCATTGATTTTCTTCTGACTTTATTCAATTTTTAAGTTTACAATGCTTATTTATTTTAGTCTTATAACTTTGAAAATGACAACTGCTGATTTCAGTCAACAGTAAATGTCTCTTTGACATTCCGCTGCATATTATCTTTGCAGAGGCATTATCCCTTTTAAAGTAAGTAAGTATTGCCTGTATTAAATAGCACGGAATTATCACAGAATTGCATAAATATTTATCTGCTACACTATCTATAATGGTTAATCTGTTGTGGCTCAATCTGTTGTGTCAATATTTAGGCAATTGGTAAAAATGCATCAAACTCTGTTTTAATAACAGAATATCACCTCTACATTATACAGAGTGCAACTTCATGAAAAATGTGCACAGTTATTTAATCTTATGAAATGTAACAAAATTGGAAATCAGTTTTACTTGGCTCAAATATTCCACCATTGTAGTTGTGCTTTCCACAATCAGCTGTCCTGTTATTAAATGAAAGAGAAATTGTGGAAGATTTTTGGTCATAGCATGGATAAACAGAGCTTCCTTCAGAGGATATCATGGGGTGATCAATAAGACCTGATGTTTTAATGTCAAATTATTATAGCCTCTTGAAATCAAACAGTAGCCCAATGCACTTGATCTAGAATGATCAGCAGATTGTGCTCTCATATTGATAGGAAGAGAGAGTAATTTGTGATCATAGTCTATGATGAAAATGTCACTTCACCAATATAAGTTGAAGAAGAGTAAATGGTTCCCTTTATCTAAACACAGTTCCTGTAGGTACCCAAACAATTAAGTCATTCATTCATTCCCAAGCACGTCATTAGATGATGTGAGGATGTAAATTCGCCCAGAGTCCTTGGGCGGAATTGTCCCAGGTTTGTACTAAGTGTGGTAGCAGGTGGGATAAAGGATGTTTTACCCACTAGCTGCAATGGTGCATCTGCGTGCTGTATCGTCGTGAGACTGATTTTTGGCCTTCCCACCAGATTGTCCGCTCACGCCCACCATGACGCCTGATACCAATGGGCACAAGAAATTCCACCCCTTGTGTCTTGGTCCTTTAAAGGCAAGAGGTGATGTGAAATGTAATCGAACAGCCATGCTGCCCATGCATGTATTTAAGACATTGCACAGGAGGTCTTGCTGGAGGAAGTGGAAAGGAGGAGAGATATCCTATATCCACAGCGGGGAAGAAGCTCTCCAGACACACAATCAATCATTGTAATCATCATAGCTCATAATATTTAGCTGACCCATTCAAATAAGAGAAAGAAC
The DNA here is from genome assembly GCF_964194155.1 of Cetorhinus maximus. Classification (NCBI taxonomy): domain Eukaryota; kingdom Metazoa; phylum Chordata; class Chondrichthyes; order Lamniformes; family Cetorhinidae; genus Cetorhinus; species Cetorhinus maximus. The sequence continues at coordinate 211,826,470 of NC_135880.1, forward strand.
TTACATTTATACAAGTTTGATTCACTTTTGTTTAAAGTATTTAGACCTACCAATTCATGAATGAAGAAGTTGCAGTGCAAAGAATTCTAACCCAGCCTCCCACTGCAAACTGTTTGCGTATGCAGTTTTATACTTTTGTTTTATTATCATATGGGGAAATCAATCTGTTCCTGGACAAATGTTTCCTTTAAATTAATGTCCCCATTAACTATTGTTTTCAGTTAATGGAGATATGGAGGAATGAGGGGAGAGTCAAATCTTGTAAAATGATTAAATATTGTGGGTAAAGAATTGACATTTACAGTTTATTGGATAAATTGATGTAGCCAATATAAATTATTCTACTACTCAACGTTAGAGATCCACAGTATTACCTCATAATCTCTAATACATTGTGTTAACTTGTAGAACTGGGGAAAAAGCCCTTCCCTTTTATCTTAGTGCTTCAATCTAACAGGGACACGGCTGTCCCAGTTCATCCTTTTCGGTTTAGCACCATCAATTTTTCAGTGATTGGCACAAAGGGGTAATTACATATTTGCATGACTACTTTAGAGCAAGCTGAAATGTTTCCAGTGCTTGTAAATCCCTAGCAGAAGAAATTGATGCTGAAGATTACAGATTCAAATACTACCAACAGGCCTTTAAAACAACAATGGGAACTGAGTGTTCAAGGTAATGGTGAATGTGGGCAACATTAAAAGAAACGAATGCAGATGTTCAGTACAATCTTTTCCACAGTTTTGGATAGAGCATAAAACACAGTTAGGACCTAATAGATTCTGAGTATATTCATTGTCTTGCTTTGAATCACTGTACAGTTTATTACTAGATGCTTCATGCTTCCCAGGAATTAAAAAAGTTCTTACACAACAGAAGTCATAGATTCCAAAATTAAGATACCACAGTTATACTTTCACTTAGCTCTTCATTATTTTTAACCCTTAGTCATCATATAATTGTCCTGCGGTCCTTACACCCACTATTCAAAAGTAACTTTGCAGACTCTTACCTCCAATTGTGTTAGGTATATGATGAGGGAAAACCTCCCTCTTTTGCTTTGCAATGCTTCACCTGGCCAATATGGGAGCACCAATAAGCAACAGGAGAATCCGCACAAACAAGTAAACAACTTGTACGTTAAAAGCTTATTACACAAATGTAGGATCTTGGATACAAGACAAAAATAATGTAGATATTTTCTTTAAAGTTCATATTTGCTCAAAGTGACTGGTAACTTCATCACTGTATAAGACCAATACAATCACAAATAACTTTTTTTTATTCAGTCACGGGGTGTGGGCTTCGCTGGCTGGGTATCTATTGCCCATCCCTAATTGCCCTTGAGAAGGTGGTGGTGAGCTGCCTTCTTGAACCGCTGCAGTCCATATGCTGTAGGTATATCCATAGTGTTGTTAGGAAGGGAGTTCCAGGATTTTGTCCCAGCCACAGTGAAAGAACGACGATATATTTCCAACTCAGGATGGTGAGTGACTTGGAGGGGAACTTCCAGGTGGAGGCCTGTCATTTATGACTGTAAAACTGAAATGCCAGCACGAACTCATGTATAGCTATTATCAGCATTCACTGTAATCAGCAATTGCACAGTTCAGAGCAGCAGATAGGTTTGCTGGTTTTAACAGCAATATGCAGTGTTTGTAACTCAGTTGAAACTTAATTGTTTCATAAGCTTAAATATGCTACAATGAGGATCGAAAGTGCCTTGACCAGAGATTTAAATCGAACAATTAGCTGTCCTTTAAACAAAAATTCTGAAGGTTTGGAATTACTGGTAGTTACTTGTCCCTTAACTGGGTGGATTGTTGGCCCTTTTTAGAGGTCTGTTAAAAATCACCCAACATTGGTTTGAAACTAGATTACAAACACCTTTAGTAAACAATCCAACAACATTGTCACTTGTTTGCTGATACCATCACTTATTTTTATTTTCAAATTTCTTTTTTATCTGAATTCAAATTCTCAAACTGCAATGATGAAATTTGAGCTCCGGTTCTCGAGATTATTAGTCCAGTAACACAATGTTAGGATGGTAACGCAAGAATTATCTTCAACAATTAAAAAGCAAAGGCAGATGGAATCTTCTGCCCCAAGGAGGTGAGGAAGGGGACAGGAGGGCCTGAAAATTAGCTGGATTGTCGTTGGGACCGATACCCGATGCCTATCCCTCCTCTACCGGAAAAAAGTCCTGGGCGGGAAGGCCCATGGTCGACCTCCTCGCCCACCTCCACTTGAGACCCTTCAGGTTAATTAACGACCACTTAAAGGCCTCTTCCCAGCTCCGCTGCAATCTTCTCAGAGACAAGCAGTCTGTGTAACTGGTTAAACTGTGTGGGCTACATTTCAGCTGAAGGGGGTTTGTCCCTTGATCTGCACTAATCTGTGCATGATCGAGGGTATGGATATGGAATGGTGGGGTGGCCACTGACAGCACCACCCTGCCCTTGCTGCCATCCCCATGACCCCCTATCCCGGTGAGCCCCACCTCGCGAGGCTGCCCCCCCCCTCCAACAGCACTTGCCATATTCCTGGGTCACTCCACGATCCTGGGACACCAGCGGATGTTATTCCGGCAGCAGCCACAACCTCCTCCGTGGCGTAGCCGAGCGCAAGAGCTCTCATTGGCCAGCTGCTCTAGGCAGGCAGGCCATCATATCCTGGGGTCCTCAGTCGGGAGAAGGCCCGCTGCTGTCCTCTTAACTGCCTGATGGACTCCTAAGAGTCAGCGTGGATATCCCGCCGCTTTTTCAGGCAACGTGCGAGACACCTGCCAAACATGGAAGATTCTGCCCAGTATGTGAGCGTCAATACACCCCTCTCTCAACAATTGAAGATTACTAATTGCACACTAAACAAATACCATTGTGACCCAAAAGAATTATTGAAATATTGGCATGTTGGATCATTCCTTGAAACTTTTCCTGAAAACCCTGACTACATGTAAGGCATTCAATATGGGTTTGAGACAAACAACTAGTTGTCAAAATTCTTTACACTTAATATGACGTAATATAACAACTTGCTGAATTCCTTGGTAGTCACAGGAATGTAAACCACATAATAGAAATTTAGATCAAAACCTCGACATTAATGGTCCCACATAGGGCAGGAGGTGGTTCAGGGCAGGTCTATAAATTAAAAGACGGAAAACACGACACCACTAATGTGTACACTATTTTTAAGATTAGATGCTCTGCTACTTCGTAAATCAATAAAATTCTTGAATATTGACTTTATAGCTTTATTAAGTGTGTAGGACACACAAATTTACTAAACATACACATAACAGCTACTACTTATAACTTCACTTGATGATTATTAGTTGGGGATTCTCAAAGGTTATAGTTTTGACCTCAGTATCTTAGGCCTTAACAAATCATCATTATAAAAAGCTACTTTCTGTACAATTCTCTCATCCCTCTAAGCGACAATTCACACATTGCTGCATTATATGATTACATGAAATTAAAATACAACTCCATATAAGGAGAATTTAATTGAGCTTGTTACTTATCAGTTACTTCATTTGCTGATTTCCTTATTTAATTATCTTTTCCATTGGGCTAATAAGATTACTATAACTCCCTCACTTAATAATATCGCCAATAGTTTTGCTATAATGCATAATTGCTAAAGTGAAACTTTTATATGTAGTTTTTGATGAAAGGCCATCGATTTGAAACATTGGACTGGATTTTGTGGGGTCAACGGGGGTCTCGCTCACTGGTCGGAGAACTAGTGGGGAACCACCGTCAGTCCTGTGGGAGAGGCCCAACGGAATCAAGTGCCCCTTCAGGGGCTTAAATGGTCACCATCGGGCCTCCCCAACAATTGAGGATCCAGGTGGCGAATGTCCCATCTACTGAGAGTTGCCAGCCAATCAGAGACTGGTAGTTACTCGTCACTGCCAGTAGTGCACTTATCCGAGGCCAACGATTGATAAGGGACCCCAGGCCATAGGTGAGAGATGACGGTCCGTGGGTGGCAGAGTCACAGGGATGGTGGTTGTGGGAGAGCGGGGTGCAGGGGTGTCAGGGGGAAGGGCAGGGGGGTGACTTTCACTGGCCCCTTCCTCCCCGATGTCATGCCTGTACCTGATCGACAGAATCGCCCCGGAAGGCCGCTTGCAGAAAGGTTTGCTAGGTGGCCTTCTGAGGGCAAAGGATAGTTGTACAATTCCCGTTAAATCACTGAGGCACCACTGAGTTGCAGTGGGCTCAGGGATAATGGGTGTCAATTGGCTGATTAATCAGCCGAACTGACATCCCTCCGCCGGTGGTCAGGATTCCTGCATCAGCCACTTTCACCCTCCAACTTAATCAGGGGAGGTTCTCCCACCACCGGGAGACCAACACAGTCTCTCCCATGATTAACTGGGGCTAGTTGCCTTGGTTCCTCCTGTGACATTGTCATGATAATGAAGGAAAAAACACACTGGAAATATTGGACTTTAAAAATAAGACCCGAGTTTTAAAAGTGCACACAAGCCACTGTCTGGAATGCTGCAGGGTGACTCCCAAAGAGGTAATGGAATCCCACCCTGTTGCCAGACAAGGTACTTCTAAAGACATCCAGAAACTAATTGCTGCCTCCAGTAGAGACAATGGGACATAATGGGAGATGAGAATGATTTCATCAAGAAATCCTGTGAGCAAATACACAGAAAGATTTGTGATTTTGCTTCCCACTTGGAATATACAAAGAAGGGGTTAAAAGTGAACTGAAAAGCTCCCCCGGTCTGTTGGTGGGTGTTCTGAGAGAGAGCAAGTGCTGGAAGTTTGACTCAGAAGTAACAGCCACACACAGTGCTCCTGCAAATCGCCATTTTGCAGATATCCCAATCTCTCTCTCCCTCTCTCCACCAAAGTCAACACTACTGGAACCTTGAAGCTGACTATTTGTCTACTGGAGTCACCACTACTGGAACCTCGAAACCTACTATTCGTCTACTGAAGTCAATTCTACTGGAATCTAGAATCGCAACTGCCACAACTCAATCACCTACTCCCCATGAGTCAAGGACTGTTCCGTATACCTTTCTTTAAATACATATATATATTCACTTACTTCAAACTAAATTCTTACTTTTAACCTGTATGACCGTATATGCTTGTGTTTTATCCTTTCTTGCCTTTAGTAGGGAATAGTCTTAGGCTTACCTTTAACTCAAGAAAGTCTGATCAATTTGGCTCCGTCAATACCAGAATGATTGGGTCTGAGAAAAAGGTATCCACAAAATCTTGAAATTTGTTGCAACCAACAGAGGGGGCTGAATAAAGACAAGGAGCCAGTTCATCCCTCCTCACCTGGGCCATAACAATTTGGGGGTGTCCCAGTCAGATGGTGACAAATCGAGGGGTCTCGCTTGGATCAACAACTTTGGGGAACCCCACCTGGGGGCAGGTCATAACAGACGTACAGCATTAAATCCAGCCCATTAACTCTGTCTATCTCTCCACAGATACTACCTGACCTGCTGAGTGTTTCTATCATTTTATGTTTTGACTTTAATTAAATTATGGGCTGAATTTTCTTCCCGTCGGCGGGGGGAGTTGTGCAGGGGTGGACAGGAAGGAGAGCGAACCCGATCGGCGCCCCCAATTCGGTGCGCGCCGCCATTTTACATGGGAGTGCCAGTTAAGGCTCGCCCAGCGTGACACTCGCCTGGAAGCACTGAGCGCTCCCTGTGCAGGCGGGGGAGGGTTCCTTGAGTCGGGACCTACGCTCTCTCGCGCATGTGCGCAAAAGAGCACAGAAATCTCCCTGAGGCATGGAGGTGCCTCAGGGAGATTAAAGTTTTTAAAAGCTAAATACAGAAATGAAAATTTTATAAGACATGTCCCCTCATGTGACAGCGTCACATGAGCTGGGACCTGTCAAGGAACACTAATGGAAAACTTTATTTAATTTATAAAAACTTCATGAACCCTCATCCCGCCCGTGGATGAGGTTCCATGAAAAATGCGAAAGCCACCTGGGCTCTTCGCCTGCCCCGCCAACCTTAAGGTTGGATGGGCAGCTCATTTAACTATTTTTATTAGTTTTAACGGGCCTTAATAGGCCTTTGACAGTTCGGCGGGCGCGCAACAGAGTTGGCTGGGTTGCCGCCGAGCTGAAAATCTAAATGATGCGCGGTGACATCAGGATCCCCGCCCAATGTCACCGCGCGTCATTTTACATGTCGGCGAGCGGGTCCCGCCCCTGCTTGCCCACCGGAAAATTCTTCCCTATAAGTCTGTCTTTGATTCAGCCTATCATTCAGTACCAGTGAATCCCCTGATTGATGGGAATGTTGTATGCCGATCTGTTTCATTGCTAAAGTGCTTCCTCCAAAACAAATCAACAATGATCGTGGCATCTTGAAGCTTGGAAACCAGTGTGAAAAAGCATGATTTTAATTAAACTGCTCATTATTTCATCCTGAAACTGACCATTGTTGTGGGGTCAGCCTTGGTTCAATAACTCAGTGGTCACTATGTTAAACTGACTTTTAATCCCTTGCTTTACAATTGATGGCAAACAGGTGATATTACTATAATATAGCTTAACAATGGTGGACAGTTTGATTCACACTTTACCTACACTGCCAACCTAGACATGATCTTCTATCACATACCCATCTCTTCAACCTGCTTATTTTGGGCAATTAAGTTATGATGACTATTTCAAGTGTAAGCTGGGGATGACTGCTGTGAGGTTTATGGTGTCTAACGCTAACCAAAAACTTAATCAGCACCTTGACCCGGAGATGTCGATAGGACACCCCCATTTGAATAGTCTCCAATAATAATAATGATGGAATTACGCTTATGAGTCTGAAAGTAACTCAGAAGCTTTGGAGAGAATTCCATATTGCTTCTTGTGTTGACCAGAACATTCCATCCATTGTGCTAACAAGCAACTGCCACTATGAGCATGAACAGCTCCTTACAGGCCCTTCACAATGCGATGTTGCTCAGCTCAAGGTGTCCAGCCTCAGATCAGCTTGGCTGCCTTCAGTAATACCCAATGAAATGCTTTTCCCCACCGTGAGTTGGCAGAATTCCAGCCATGATGGGATATATGTAAAGTTGCAGAATTGGCCTTGCTTCAGAGCACATTGTTGAGCTCATCCTCTCTTGGATATCAGATGGATCTGCAGAAAGAGGCCACCCAAACTACATGGAGGTCCCTAGGCTATGGACTCAGCATCATTGGAACTCCATGTGGTAGCCATGTATAGAATAGTCTCACTGCCAAAACTGTAGTTACCTGATCTCCTTTAAGCTGAATGCCATTCCACACTTCCTCACTATTGACAATTGATGTTTCTGCAATTTGTTTTACATGCATATTATTTTTGCTCTCTGTTTAGGTCTCTGTGGTTTTAAACAGAATGTGGTTTCAATAAATTTCTTATTGTAAGGGACCCAAAAATCACAAAAAAACACATAGCTATCAGTGAGACTAGGATATGAGATACCTCAGCTGCGCTCTATAATTTTACACGGTAATAGAAATCTTTGGCACCATAAAGAAATGCTGCTTCTCCCTGAGTTAAAGCATGACTTAATTACATAACCAGTTACCATTGGGACAATTGGCTCTATGTTGCTATAGAAACTGCACACAGTATTTCCAAATAATGTGTTAACCGCAATCCCTGTTCCTGTTTTCTTTTCATCCAATTGCTTTATCTTCCATCTTTTGCATGGATTATTAGTGCTCTCGTTGTCAGCTGCTAAATGGTAAGGGAACTGAAGGATGGGTGTGTGCAAAAGTGATACTCTTTCGCTGAAAGTCTGGAGTTAGAAGGATACAGAGGAAATTGAGATGTGACTCCGCTTTCACTTTCACTCTGGTGTCAAACTACGTATAAAAAGCTACTCAGGGAAAATGTCAGCTTATGTTTTATGGTTCTTACCTGCATTGCTTCAAAATTTCTCTGTAATTAACGTTGGACGCTCTGGCCCGTTGAAAGCAGGCTGATAGGAGAAGCAGACTTGCATTTATATAGTGCCTTTCATGGTCAATGTTCCCATTAAGCTGCACAGGTGGGCAGCCATGCAGCGGCCTGAAAGTTTTTGCGCAGGTCTTGCTCTGCCTGTGTGCAGCTGTGCAAAAAGATTTAAAGGGGCCATGCACTGAAATAAATGGGCCGCACACAGCAGCTAAGTTTTAAAGGGAATGGCGTCCACGAGCTGAGGTCGTCCCATAGCGTTTAAACAGAAAATAACTTATTTGTAATCCAGGAAAATGTGGCAGCCGATGCGTGCACAGCAAGATCCCAGAAACAGCATTGAGATAAGTGACCAGGTAATCTTTTTGGGTGTTGCCTGAGAGACAAATATTGGCCAGGGCACTTCAACAGTTCTGTAGCTGTCTGCAAATATCTATTTGGTTATACAGGATTCAAAATCTTTTGTTTCTGAGGGAAGGAAAGAGATGAAAGTGATGTGTATGCGGCCTTAACATCGGTTGAATGGGAAAGATTATCATTGGGGAGGGAAGGGAGAGGGTTACCCGAGCAAAGGAATCATCAATGGCATATTGCAAAATTTGAAAACGTTAGAGTGACATTTCCTCTCCTTGCACTGCACTGCTAAGGAGAAAGGTATGCTTCAAGTTCCTGGGCCGTGCCATTTTATGGCAGTAGCACATTCCTGGAATATTGCCCATCCCTCAATCCTGCCTGTTCTGTGATTTTATCCTTGCTCTTTGCAATAGTTAGAGCTCTGCTCACATTTGATTTCTTAGGTACCCTGGACTGAAATTAGACTGGACCTGTTTGCAGACCAGACTCAATATGAAATGCGACCAGTGCTAACCTGATCCTAGGGGTAAAGGATCAGTGGCAGTTAGGCCTCAGGCCTCCAATGTCCTTGGTGCTAGCTACCAGCGCTGGTCATGACATCATCGGAGCCAGCCCTGCTTAATTAAAGCTTGAGGCGGGTGTCCTTGCCACATGCAATTTAAAATTGCACTTGACAAATATGTGTGGGAAAGGTTTGGATCAATTCCCCCTTCAATGTTAAGTTAAAATTGAGACCTATTTCACTTTCAGAGATCAGATGTCCTGCAATCTGCTTTCCACTCAAACACAAGGGAAACAGCTGTATCCTCTCAAGCACTGTTACTGCCCTCCACTGAATTGACAGGAAGAAACAATCATTTTGTTTGTGATGGACATCTGGAGATCTTCAAGGGAAGTTTGGGATGAAATATCCAACTGGTTTCATGCACAAGCACATTTTGTTTCCCTGTCCATATATATGAACAGATTTTGTTTTAGATTAGAGGCTCACAAGTTCAAAGTGATTAAAGTTGGGCAAAAATCAGATCTTTTTGCATAAACTCGAAATGAACTGTTTGGAAGTTGTGGAATTCAATTTCCAATGACAAACTGCCAAATGAAATGAGATTGTATAAATGCTACTATGAGTACAGTCGCCACCACTTACTCCACCCATCCCTTTTTTATTCTTTCATGGGATGTAGGTACAACTGGTGAGGCCAGCATTGGTTGCCCATCTCTAATTGCCCTTGAGAAGATGGTGGTGAGCCACCTTCTTGAACTGCTGCAGTCCATGTGGTGTAGGTTCACTCACAGTGCTGTTACAAGGGGATTTCCTGATTTTTGATCCAGTGACAGTGAAGGAACAGCTATAGTTCCAAGTCAGGATGGTGAGTGGCTTGGAGGGGAACTTGCAGTTGGTGGTGTTCTCATGTACCTGCTGCCCTTGTCCTTCTAGGTGGTAGAGGTTGTAGGTTTGGAAGGTGTTGTCAAAGATACTTTGGTGAGTTGCTGCAGTACATCTTGTAGATGGGACACAGACTGCTGCCACTGTGCATCGGTGGTGGAGGGAGTGAATATTTAAGATGGTGGATGGGGTGCCAATCAAGTGGGCTGCTTTGTCCTGGATAGTGTCAAACTTTTTGAGTGTTGTTGGAGCTGCACTCATCCAGGCAATTGGAGAGTATTGCATCACATTCCTGACTTGTGCCTTGTAGACGGTGGACAGGCTTACCATCCTGATCATGAGCCTCTACCTATTTTGGACAAATGATGCTAACCATTTTCTGTTACCACAGAAGTCAATTATAAATATGCTACTGATTTGGTCATAAGTCTGCCATTCTGTCTTGGGTAGACTTTGTCTTAGAATCCTGCTTTGAACACATTTCCCTTCTTCAATTATTGCAGGTTTACAATCCTCATCCATTTCTTGTCTTCCAGGAGCTGTCAGGAAGCTTGAATTTCTTCTTACTTTCTTTTCTTACACTGTCACTTCAGTGGTCTCCCATTCAATTGAAAAACAGATCAATATTACATCCCAGGAAATCACAGGCTGCCTCCTGTCTTCCTGATACTTTTTTTTTAACCATCCACCACTTACAATGGACAAACTGCAATAACATTAATAAACCCATCACAAGCAGTGGGGGGCTTTATTTTGCACTGTGACAAAAGTTTTATGAAGAAATGAATTTCTCATGATGACCATCAGCAGCAGGATATATAGCTACTGGTCAATTTTCATTATGTCTGTGGGGAAATAATCTTTCCATTTCATTTTATCTCATCTGATGGCTTTACCTGTTCTAATTCCACAACTGTAAACCTTCCCTTTTTTCAGGAGCTGTTCTGTTCAAATACAGCAAAAATTGAGATTAGGTGGGGGAGGGGGTTTGGAATTACCATGGGGATCCCTTCCACTCATTGATGGAAGAACCACAGAAACCTCAGAGAAATTATGCAAATTCTCATTTATTGAAGTTATGGTGGACAAGTGGAAGAAGGCTCACTCTGAGGTGAGGTGAGAGTGACTGCCCTTGATATCAAGGCCACATTTGACCAAGTGTGGCATCAAGGAAACTTAGCAAAACTGGAGTCAATGGGAATCAGTGGGAAAACTCTCCGCTGGCTGGAGTCATACTTAGCACAAAGGAAAATGGTTGTGGTTGTTGGAGGTCAATCATCTCAGCTCCTCAGCTCCAGGACATCACTTCAGCAGTTCCACAGGGTAGTGTCATCAGCCCAACTATCTTCAGCTGCTTCACCAATGACCTTCCTTCCATCATAAGGTGGGGCTGTTTGTTGACAATTGCACAACGTTCAGCAACATTCGCGACTCCTCAGATACTGAAGCAGTCCATGTCCAAATGCAGCAAGACCCGGACAATATCCTGGCTTGGGCTGACAAGTGGCAAGTAACATTCATGCCATACAAGTGTCAGGCAATGACCATCTCCAACAAGAGAGAATCCAACCATGCCATCAATGGCATTACCAGCACTGAATCCCCCACTATCAACATGCTGGGGGTTACCATTGACCAGAAACTGAACTGGACTTGCCATATAAATACTGTGGCTACAAGAGCAGGCCAGGGGCTAGGAATCGTGTGACAAGTAATTCACCTTCTGACTCTTCAAAGCTTGTCCACCATCTACAAGGCACAAGTCATGGCTGAGATGTAATACTTCCCGCTTGCCTGGATGAGTGCAGCTCCCACAACACTCAAGAAGCTTGACACTGTCCAGGACAAAGCAGCCCACTTGATTGGCACAACATCCACAAACATTCACCCCCTCCACCACCGACGAACCGTAGCAGCAGTGTGTACTATCTACAAGATGCACTGCCAGAATTCACCTAGGCTCCTTAGACAACACCTTCCAAACACACGACCACTGCCATCTAGAAGGCAAGGGCAGCAGATAGATGGGAACACCACCACCTGGAAGTTCCCCTCCAAGCCACACACCATCCTGACTTGGAAATATATCACCGTTCCTTCACTGTTGCTGAATAAAAATGCTGGAACTCCCTTCCTAACAGCACTGTAGGTGTACCTACAGCACATGGACTGCAGCGGTTCAAGAAGACAGCTCACAACCACCTCCTCAAGGGCAACTAGAGATGGGCAATAAATGCTGGCCTAGCAATCCCATGAATGAATAAAAAATATATTTTTTAAATTCACCCCTGAGCTGTTCTGAGGTCTGGTGAAATCATTCCATAAAACATTATACTTCACCACTTTCAGAGATTCAGAGAACGGGTAAGGTGTGGTGCTGAGTCACCAATTAAATATTAAGGAAATTTTTCCAATTGTAGCAGCCTTAAAAGGTGCTTCAGACAATGAGTCCAGCCTTCAGTTTAATGGAAGTGATGGATGATCTCAGAACTAAATGAGAGAAAATCTCAGGATCTGCAATGAGCGATGGTGTCATGTCTCAGGTATTTTGATTGTTTTATCCTTGGCAGAAAGGAGAGGTAATTGATTTTATTGACAACCCTACTGGCAAATCTCGAGAGGGAGCAAGTCAGTATCTCAGCCTTCCCTCTGACTGCAGGGACAGAGGGCCACGTGGGGAGTCAGGTTTCGAATGTGAGGTGGTGGGATATGGCCCTCGGCCTGGGAACCGGAGGCTAGGAATGCAAAAGGTCTCTTTAAGCAGTTAGGAGCAACCTGAAAGAAATGTACAGCCAAAAAAATGTACGCCAGTTCACAAAAGGCACAGATCATGGGCAGAATTTTGCCCTTGTCAGGCGGGCTCCGCGGGCGGGGGTGGGGTGAGGGGGCGGGGGCATTCCGGAAGCCGACTGCCGCCCGCGATCGGGCCACAACCACGATTCCATGTTGGCGGGACAATTAAGGCCCCCCCTTAAGGCTGCAGTGCTGCCTGTGTTGGGTGGGGGAGGAGGGCAAGCGCGCAGGTTCGCGCATGCACGCAGGAAAATCTCCCTGAAGCACAGAGCGGCCTCAGGGAGATGAAGAGTTCTGAAAATGAAAACTAAATAATTGTAAGATGATAAAATAAAAGACCCCTTTCTGACTCTGTCCATGAGCAGGGACAACTTATTGATGAAATTATAAGTTTTTTAATTTTATTTTCAATTGATTTCAGAAACCTCATCCCGCCCGTGGGTGAGGTTTCCTAAAAAGCGCAAAAGCCGCTTGGCCTTTTCACCTGCCCGTCAACCGTAAGGGTGGACAGGCAGCAAAAAGTTGCATTTAATTGGGGCTTTAATGGCCTTAATAGGCCGCTTGATTGCGCTGCCGAATCCCGCGCGCACCTGCCGACCGAAATATCGTGCGAGTGCGTGATGACGTCGGGATGCACGCCCGACATCATCACGCGTCATTTTACACTTGTTCGGGTCGAGTACACGCCTGCCCAACAAGGTAAAAATTCTGGCCCTATTTCATTGCCTCTTTTCCCCTGGTTTGAAGGAAGTAAAATTGAGCTAAAAAAGTGGAATTTGCTAAGAAGTAACTTCATGATTTATATCTGGCCTCATTTTACAGAACATTTTCTCAATCTGGCTTTGAAAGGATTAAAGAAGAGAACGTAAGGACACATGCAAAAGACAATACAAGCAATTCAGATCTCAAGGGGCTCGCTTGTAACACCTTGGGATTCTACTGTCATATGATTAAATACTGGGCAGTGTGGGCACAGACAGAAACATAAGACACACACTGTTTATGGGAGTAACCAGACTGATGTACCTGAGACAATGGGTGGAACTTTCTTTGCTCGCCGGCGTTGGGCATGTTTGATGGCATAAGTGGACATTATGGCACGATCAGTTTCACGACGGTGTGCAACCAGTTCGTGATTGTCCGCTCAGCCCGCCGATGGCAGGCCGCGTTTCCCGCTATCGGACATCGGGAACCTCATTGTAATACATCAGCATATTATTAGGCCCGCCCCCCGGAATCGTTCCCTCCCGCTGGATCGTCCGTCCATGGCGGCAGGAAAGCACGCCGATGTGTTTCACAACAACATATAAAGGGCATGCGCTTGGCGGACTGCACTTGGAGGTGAGTACACTGTAATGTTGTGCAGTGCTGCCCAGGGTCACCTGTTGGGCTTCAAGCTTCAAGGGCGTTGGGGGGTCAGGGTTAAAGGTAGCCCTGCCATTGAGGAAACTTGTGGGGTGGGGGCAAGGGCTGCCCTGCCATTGAATATAGCGCACAAGCATTCGGGGTGGGGATTAGGATGGGCAAGGGAAGTAGCTACGCATTAAGAAGCCTGTATAAATTGACCATTCCTCTGCAACTGAGACAGTTCAGGCGCAGCCACATTGATATGATTGGAGTCAGGCTTCTGGCTCATCTGCCCACTCAAACAACGCAGAGGCATCAAAGTGCCACCAAGTGCTCCAAAGCTTTTCACCCACCCCCCGGCACAGACTGCAAAGTCATGAACATTTTAGTGGACTGCAGAGCAGTTGAATGACTGCACACGTTGTACAATCTCCTCACTAAAGTTGGCCATGGGGCAGTCACTGGTGGAGGCGCTCACAGCCCATTGCAATGTCATCATCCCAGTTTGACAAGTCTCCCCCATGGTTCAAGCTAACAGCGCAGCCTTGCAGTGCAGGTTAGGAGAATGTCTGCACCTGAGCTGAGCACAGCATGGAGTCCAGTGGGCAAATCTGGCACCAATCGGTCGGGTGGAGTGGGGTGGAGGTGGGTGGGGTTTCGGGCAGCCATGCGGCGCACTAATCTCCAGCCAACCAAGTGGTGGCGAGGACTCTCCGGGAAGCATTAAGGGGCCTTCACACTTAACCAGGACAGGTTCTTAGTACACCCGCGCTAACCACGTGTCTCTCTCTTACATCCTGCAGGGGGAGTATATCAGGATCATGGTGCCTGGTGAACTAGCTGTATGCCTGATGGCCTACAGAGAGTGAAGACAACAGAGGAGAGAGTGACTGAGGCTCCTGGCTGCACAGAGACAGGAGCAGCAACCTCAGGAAGAAGGAGCAGCTGGGGCTCCTGCACATGCCACTGAAGGGCGACAGTGAGCCATCGCTGATCAGTGCCTAGTGACACCCAGGGTCTATAGACCCCACCTTTCATTCCTGCAGATGACTGACAGCCAGTGTCGCTGAACACTGCACATGTCTAGTGAACTGGTCGGTCACATCTACCAGCTACTGCAGGATTTGGTGCCACAGGGACACGAAGGGCATCCACTGCTAGTGGCCACAAAAGTGACCGCAGTACTCAATTTCTACGCCAGTGGCTCCTTTCAGAGCTCCACAGGTAACCTCTGTGGGATCTCACAAGCCTCCACCAGAAATGCATCCAGGAGGTCATGGATGCATCTTTGCGAGGGCACACAACTTTGTGCGTTTTGCCCGGGACCAGGAGAGCCAGGATGCAAGAGCAACTGGATTTGCCCATATCTCAGATTTCCCACAGGGTGCACTCACATGGCGTTCATATCTCCATTGCAACACATGGTCAACTACATCAACCGCAAGGGGTTCCATTCGCTGAATTTGCAGCTGGTGTGCGACCACCAGCAATGCATCCTGCAGATGTGCGCACGGTTTCCAGGGAGTGTCCACGACTCCTACATCCTCAGTTGGTCATAGATCCCTGACGTGTCCTAGGGTCCACAGAAGCTGCAGGGTTGGCTCCTCGAGGACAAGGGCTACCTGCAGAGGCCGTGACTGATGACACTGCCTCAGACTGCAGCAGAGCGAAAGTATAATGAGGCTTATGATGAAGCTCACAACTTGGTGGTGCAGACCATCGGGATGCTGAGGATGAGGTTCCCCTGCCTGGACCGGTCTGGTGGAGCTCTGCAAAACAGTCCGCAGAGGGTGTCACGCATCATTGTCATCTGCTGAGCCCTTTGCAACCCAGAGCTGCAATGGGGAGAGGAGCTGGCTGAGGAAGAGATGGAGGAGCTGGAGGTCTCCTCCGATGAGGAGGGCACCGATGGGGATGAGGGTAAGGAGGTCCTCAGATGATGGGGATGAGGCCCTCATGCTGGCTAGATAAGGTAGGTGTGCTCAAGAGGCCCTCATAGCTGCTAGATTTGTGGAGGATGATGACAACTTGCAGTTAGGTGACCCCTTAAATCCTCACATTGCATCTGTGAACGTTTGACTCCAGTCTGGCTTATGGCAGCGCGAATACCCTGTGACAATGGTCCTGTCATGGTGACGCAGTGGAGGTCCTAATGGTCACTTGATTGCAGGAGGATGATGGCGACATGTAGTGAGGACACTCCATAGATCTTCACATAGGCTCTGAGAATGTCTGACTCCTGTCCGGCCGAGGGTAGCTCACATGCGCCCTGTGATCAGGTTTCAGCTATGAAAATTTAGAAGAATCCGATCCAATGTCTGCCTTCAGCACCTGAGCCCTTGAGGAGCACAGCATCAGTGGTCACAGATGCTGAAGAGTTGGGGCCAGCCCCAAATTAAAGGTGCTGGGAGCACACCAAGAGTATGAGAGAATTCTGTGGCACCTGTCCACTACATTCTGGCAGCAATGGCTAGCACCGCCGAGGTGCAGGCATCTGTAATGTGTCCAGGGAGTGTGAGGCCGGACCATCACTTTGGTCTGAAGGCCGCACAGAGCACAGGGAAGAGACCCTGGTCTGAGAAACCTGCCTTTATCTTGTGCAGAAAGGTTTCACATCTGAGTGACAAGAACACTGCTCATCAGAACAAGGAGCCATAGGCAGGGAGACATTCTTGGGAGTTTATTGACAATAGTGAACAGCATATACAAGTGATTAACACCCATGCCCAGGCTGTACAACTAATTCTTCTTAACTTTCCTAACCCTGTCACTACGTCTTGGTGCTCCCTGGGCATCCACAGTGGAGGGGGAGGCAGCCTGCTGACTGCGACGTCCTGTCTGTGATGACCTTGGCGGGCGTCCTCTGGAGGACCGAGACTTGGAGGGCCCCAGCCTGCTTTTGGGGTCCTGCTGTGTGGCAGTGGCACCCTCCTCAGCCTGTGGAGCTGGAGCTGCTGAGGAAGAGGGGATTCGGATGGGCCGCACACTCTCGGAGTCACCTAGGTGGATGGCCCTGGGGTGTGCACCTGCTTATCCTCCTCCCTATGGGTGCCCGAGGGCCCCAGGCTGACTCCTTGAGGAGAAGGGGCAACTGAATTGAGATTAAGCTGCCTGGCATCCATCTCGCGTACACACTGTTGGAAGCGAACTATAGAATCAGCGATGGAGTTGAGCCCTCACAGCAGCGCAGGAGCGGCGTCCTCGACCAAGGTCTCCCTGGCAGCCACCATCCTACCAGTGTTGACCTTGGCACAGTGGCATGCCGGCGCTATCACCTCAGAGTGAAGGTGGATGAACTCCTCCATCATGCCTTGCAATCTGAGGAGTGCAGCGGACATCCCTTCCTGATGTTCCCGAGCTTGCCTTTGCAGCTCCAGCAACTGTGACATGATCGAGTCCAGAGACTCATCATCTGACTCAGACTCAGCAATGTTCTGGCCTCCAGCAGCCCTCCGAATATCGGGGACCTGGGAAGTCCCTGCCGCTGCCTGCTGTGGATCAGACAGTGCGATGTGCTCACCAGGTTGTGATCCCGAGGCTATTCTAAAGCTAGGTCCCACCAAGGCGAGTGTCTCTGTGCTGGTGAAGGGTGAGGCTGAGCGATCTGACAGGACTTCAAGGAACGTGCCTTCAGATTCCTCTTTAGAGGTTTCTTCGGTTCTTGATTGGAGCCCTGTATCATGGACTCCATTGGCTGTTCCCCAGATGTGCCTGCAGCAAGAGGAGATAATTAGTCCATGGCAGTGGGTTGTTAAACAGGACACATCATTCACAGCATGGTTGTCTGATCAATGTTGCACTGCTGGACCCTCACTTGGTAGAGAACCGCCCACCTCATCGTCAGCACAGGACCGGCCCAGGTCCTCGCCGGCCAGCTGGATGACTCTATTTTCAAAGTCTGTGAGGACCTTGATTTCAGGCATTCCTCCACCAGTCTGCAACCTCTCCCTCTTGTTGTGTGCCAGCTTGTCCTGCATGAATAGAGATGGAGAGAGTGTAAGCAGGACACCTGCCAGGCCAGATGATAAGTATGCCTGGCATGTGTGGGTGATGAGTGGTCCAATAGATGGGATGAGGACAATGGAGGTATGTGAGAGAGTGAATGGTGATGTCCCTACAACCAGCAATGAGTGAGGGCCCTGGGGATGTGTGTTGGGTTTGTGAGTGTGTGAGTTGAGAGTGATGAGAAGAGTGACTTACCTGGTGGAACGGAGGAGATCATTCATCCTCTTGTGGCACTGGGTGGCTGTCCTCTTTTGAAGGACATTGGCGCTGATCACCACTGCCACCACCTCCCTAGCCAGATTAGTGATGTTGCTGCCCATCCTGCGGCCAGAGCAGGGGTAGAGGACATCTTGGCGGGACTCCAAGACATCCAGAAGGCGTTCCAGCGATGCATCACTGAACCTGGGGGCTGCAGTCCTTTTTGCCTTTCAGGGTCATGTCTTCCCTGCAGCAATCATGGTCTGGAAGTACTGAGATGTGTGCATGCGGCTGAACTTTAAATATGGTGTCTGGTGTGATGAAGTGGTGAGGTGATGGCGGGCAGGCGAATGAGAGCCCACTCGCCATGGAAACAGCATGTTTCCTGGGAGTGCATAAATAATGCGGTGGGTTTGGGAAGTAACAGCGTGAAAACCCACCATCGTGGCCAGTGGGTAAACCGTCATTTTACTCGCCCGCTACCACGCTTAGTGCAAATCTGGGACGATTCCGCGCGTTATCTCAAGAAAACCCAAAACTTGTAAAAGCTGGATGATCTCAGGATCTGAAGTAACCGATGAATTATCTGACAATAAGGCCTCTTTCTATAGCCAGACTCCCTAAGATCTGCAAATCTTCCTCCTCATATCAAGAAGTTTCAGGTCTCATTCCCCACACCTGTAACAGACCTCCATTCATATATCCTTTCTGCATGGGCTATCTTTGCTGCCCATCATGTTTGGAGCCTGCAATCAGTTTATCTCGAACCTGAGCCCTTATCCCATTCCTGCTGAGACTGGTACACCTGACTAATGGCCTGACCAGCTGTATTTGTACACTAAAGACTATAACTTACATTCATGAGAGGGTAGTAGCCCTAAACTATCTTGACTTAAAATAGTAAATCACAATACACTCGAAAATGATGGAAAATTTGTGAAACAAATATTTAAAAATCTGGCAAGTCTGTGCTGCACATCCTCCAGGGCCAATGTATCCTTCAAAGTATAGAGCCCAGAACTGAGTACATTGGTCTGGATGGGATCTAACCAGAGCTTTACACAACTATAGTAGTATCTTTGTAGGAGGAAACAAAGTTAAAGCACATAAAAATACAACTTTTGCAGTGGTGTATTAACTGATGGAATATTTGGTGCAGCTGCAGCTTAAGGCTTGATACGCTTGTGTCCCGCTGCACTCCCATTGTAAATACTTCTTGTTTGCCATATGTGAGGGGTTGGGTTTCAGTTTTCACAGAAATACAAGCTGAATTGAAGAATGATCCCATCAAATTAATACAAATTAAACACAATTGAAAAAAGAATGTAATTTATTCGGTCAACTTGAAGTAGTAGCTTCAGTCATAGGCCTGCAGTCAGGATTGCTTTTCAGTTGTACATTGCCTTCTGGATTGACACCTTGTTGAGACTCCTTGGTTGTCAGCTTTTCCATATTTTGTCAGTTGGTATACGTGTTTCTCTTTTAAACCACAATTAAGGCAACCAGAGACAGTAATGATACTTCCTTATGATGATCGACTTATGCCATTAAACACTGAAATGTAATGCCTTTAAGGACTGCACTTTTCCTGTTTAAAATCAAGTGAGCCAAGTTTGCGACGTGGTTTTCAACCTGCTCCATCATGAGCTGATTATCCCGCTGGCAGTGAAATGGGACTCTAACCTCCGCATAGCAAAATCATGATAGCATTTTACATTTACATGGTGTTCTTCAGATGGGTAATTATCTCAGAGCATTTTAGAAGGGAAGGAGTGGGCTTCATTTTTTTAAAGCTGCTGAAAAGTTATACAAGTTACAGGTAATCATCAACTCATTCTTCAGTTTAAAAAGCTCTAATTTGTGCATTGAGACTATTCTAAACTGAAGTGGCAAATATATAGTCCTGGGTTGCAATTTTACTTTTTGACAGAGCTGATGAGCTGCTAACCTGCAAAAACTGCCTTCAATGCTGGAACATGGGCAGTGCAAAGCTATTGATGTAACAAATATGGCATCAACCCCCAGTACAGCTTCTGAATTCAGTGTTAATAACCTCATAGGTTAATACACAAGTGTGTGGCTTTAGGTTAACAAACATAAACCAGAGCTCCTGTCTGGCTGCTAATGACCCAAGCCATCTGCACGTCTGACAGCCATGTGAATATTACAGTGGGTGCATTAAAAAAGGGTTTCTGGACATTGTCTATGAATTCACCGTGTGGTCCTCTGAAACCAGTACAAATTAAACAGTAGAAAACTGCAGCATAGTGTAAGGCGACTCATGGTCTCACATTAACATAGACCAATTGGGCATATTGGCCTGTATCTATCATGTAAATTCTATTAAATTCTATGCTGAATATTCGGGATATACCAGTTCACTAATGTTCACTTATAATGCAAATAGAACTGACTACAAGACTTGAACTGGGGCCAACTCTTCCAATGTCCAGAGTAGCAAAATCTGCACTTCAGCCTATGATGTGCATGGGGACCCTGCAGGCTGACGCGTGCACGTGCGCTGTCATTGGCTGAGGAATTTAAACTTCTGATGGGCTGAATTGCACTGTCCGGGATCCTCCATAAATATCTCTGACACTGAGCCCAGAATTAGAGACTTGCGCCAAATACATGGATACTTACCTGGGTACTTACCCTGGAAATGTTACACAGTTTAATCTCTGATTGATTCAGAGATTAGCAAGGGTAACTGAAGTGAGTACCACTATCAAATCCTCCAATCACCCCCCACCATCCCAACACAACACAGCTACACCCCCCCACCCAAATACCCCTGGCGCAACTACACCCCTAAACGAAGCTGACTACTCGCCTGACCACCGCCCAACTACGCCCCCCCCACCCCGTGCCCCCCCAATCCTCTTCCCACATTAATTCACCTCTGGGCTCACCAGTGACAAACCTAGGCCTTGGGTGGGTGCAGCATTGGCAGCAGCCATTATCTCTCTGGTAGCTCTACCATTCAGTAGAGCTGTCGGTCTTTGATTGGTCGGCCGCTCTCAGAGGGCCAAACCTCCACCCCTGGAGTCCTTGCTCCTGGGGCAATAAGGCCCGCTGCTGGCACATCAAGTGCCCGATGCAGCGTGCCTTCACGAAAAGGAGCAAAATGAGGCCCTTGCCTGGCTCTCCAGTGGGATCATCACCGCATCCACAAGATCCTGGTCAAGGTAATTGCTAGAATTTCAAGTACTTTCACAGCTGTCTTAATAAATTCAAGAAAAGAAAGATTTATGAATCTTGTCTAAAATCTGCTTGTCAATTCCTCCTTCAGTCTCTTTGGTCCCATAATACATCACTCTAAGATTACATGAGACTGAAATGGCAGTGTTATTAATTAAATCTTTTGCCCACTATACTCCTGTTCGCACGTTATGCCATTCCAAAATGTTTCCACGAGTCCTATATTTGTTAATGCGCGCTCCTTTGTTATAAAGGGGGCAGACATTCTGAAAATTACACCACCCAAATGGACATAACTCCAATATGCCTTCAATTTGTGAACAGAATAATAACAACTTGAATTTTTATCAACACCTTTCACCAAACATAATGTCACATGATGCTTTTACAGGCCAGGTCAGGCAAGGAAAGGATGAGCAATTGGGAAGATGGCCAAGAAAGAGAGGAGTTTTGAAGGTGGGGGAGTGAAGAGACCTATCAGGAGAAGGTCTGGCGTAGGATGGGGAAGGTGAGAGTACACAGAGCACAACAGAATTGGAAGCATTAAGGATGAGTTCTGAGAAGATTGCATGGGTGGGAACGAGCTATAGAAGTATTTATTTTAACAATTAATGGTCTCCTTAATGCATTATTTTACACTGTTGATTAAAAGGATATTTTCTGGTTCCCTCTTTTCACACCTTAAAAAGCTTTATCAAAAGTTATTATTTTTCATTGTGCTGTCAGCTGCCTTCTTCTACTAAGAGACTTTTACTCCTATTAGGCAAATTCATGAAGCTTTTACATAAATGTAGGTCTGTAACATCTTTGTAGCTGACAGACTCCATCCAATTTCTCATTTTTCGTTGCTAATGAAGGTGCTGGTAAATTTGGTCCAAGGCCCTAAGGAGAAAGCTGCTACAAAGTTGTTGTAATTCATGTCCTACTTGTACAATAATAAATCATGTGTAGGACAACAGAAAACAAAAACATGCCTGTTTATTTTGATTTTGAATCCAAGACATTGCCCAGGCATTAGTAACGTACCTCTAGATGAGCCAAAGAACACAGGGCCTTGAACTCCATGAACCAGAATTTTTGACTGAAAAGATCAGACAACAGTTCTGATGAAGAGTCGTTCAGACTTGAAACATTAACTGTATCCCTCTCCGCAAATGCTGTCAGACCTGCTGAGTTTTTCCAGGTATTTTTGTTTTTGTTCTAGATTTCCAGCATCCTCAGTATTTTGCTTTTAAAAAAATATCTAAGGTGATGCAAGAACAAATTTACAAAGCAGCAATGGAATTACATTGTGGACATCTGTGGAAACTGGTTTCTTTAGAGAAAAAAATGTTTTTCTTGCCTCCTCCCAGTATTGTATAGTCTTTTTCCTTTCAGCATTCACGCCCCGGACTAAACAGTATTCCCTAGTTATCTGGGGAAAGAGGAATATTTAGTCTCAGGCTTCTGCTTACATTCCACCACCACCCCGCCCCCCCCCCCTCCACCCCAGTACACCGTGAGTGGGCAAGGTGACCACTCAGTTTTAGTGGCTGGGCCTTATTTACATGCAAATTGTGAGTTGCCTGCACTAATTGTGCTGCTTATGGGCATTTTTTGGGAGGGTGGAAAATCTGCTGGGGATATCAGAGAGTGGAACTTATCGGTGCAGAGTCCCTGCCCCTCCCAGACCCACATTCAGATAAGTGACTCACCATCTATGTTGACAGGCGGGCTGCTTTTCATGTGTGCACCATCGATGGCGCTGGCTGCCTCAGGGTGAGCCACTCTTGGAGATGGGGCCTCAAGTAAGTGTCAGTTCCCTTACCTACATATGCAATGGGATTAACACCTGCTTCAGGCATGGGTGAAGGACACCTTTTGTTTGTCCTTACCCAATCAGGTGGATGGTGCACTTCTGGCTGGGTGTGTACCTGTGCTTCCTACCGACCATTTTGGGGCCTTAACGGCCACATTGTGCCTGAACAGCCCAATTTCTAGGCCAAAGTGTTTTTTGTTTTCAATTTTACTATAAATCTAACATTATTTATTAGTTGTATCAAACATTATTTAAATAACACAAAGCACTTCTTATAACAAAAATGGCCCAAGCTCTTTACAGAAAAAGCAGGGATAACAAGTGGAAAGAAGGAGGAGAGTTAGGAAAATGGCCTAAGGCATTGTCAAAGAGAAGTGCCAAGGCAACAAGGTTTAAGGAGTGAGATCACAAGTGCAACTTGAAGGCTCACCTGCCAATCTGCTGCAGACCAGCCTAGCATAGGGAAGGTGAAAATGGTACATTGAGGATAGAAATCATGACTGCAGGATAATGCAATATGTTGGACCTTAAAAGTTTAACTTCAACCTGTTAGAACGGATCCATTTTTAACAAAAAACTGTAGGCCCCATTGTGACATAAAATAGGGCTTTTTGCTTCACTGATATCAGACACATATGCAAAAAATTTGGTAAAACCTGAAAGTTTTGCACTGCAGAAAATATTGTTGAATTTTAATATGCTTCCTGCTGCTGTCGAGAATCTCTGCATTTAATTAATGTCTATGGAAATGCTGAGGTTCTGATCCTATTTTTAAATTTAGGACCAAACATTCCAGAAAGGAATCTGGGTGAGTCTTACATTGATATATTCCAGGCTCTCCTTGTTTGGAATTTGTTCTCGGACACACAGATAGATCGGCTTTTACGTACAATTAGATCCCACAAACTGTGTCCTGCAAATGGGGAATGTTTGGCATCATTTGGTGCTGCATAAAAGCTATCAATCAAAAATACAAATAGTTATAAATTCTTAGTAGCAAATGGGTATTTCACAGAAATATTTTTTTGCAGGCATGTTTATTTAAAAGAAGCGTGCAGAGCTTTACTTCACTTCTGTAAATCATAGAATTCTCCAGCTCAAAAGGAGGCCATTCAGCCCATCGTGTCTGTGCCAATCCTTTGAAAGAGCTACCCAATTAGTCACACTTTTCTGCTCTTTCTCCATAGCCCTGCAAACAACTTCCTTTTCAAGTATTTACCTACAAATAAATCTGCGTCTTTGTTGCATTTTTTACATATTGTCCTCCATAGAATTCATCACAGACAGGCAGAAGATTGATTCTGACCATGATCTTCTCCAATGCACAAGGAGTTGTACATGTGACAAGACAAAATGAGTACTATTCAGTCCAACCATTTCACAAGTTTTTGATTAACTGAGGAACTTAGTAATACACTGGAGGTGAAACCAAAGAAATAGCACAAGACCTAGTTCTTGGGTGCGAGGCGGTGGTGGTGGTGTACTAGTATTGTCACTGGCCTAGTAATTCAAAGTCCCAGGGTAATGCTCTGGAGACCTGGGTTCAAATCCCACCAAAGCAGATGGTGGAATTTGGATCCAATAAAAATCTGGAATTAAAAGTCTAATGATGACTGTGAAACCATTGTTTTAATGTTGTAAAAACCCATCTGGTTCAGTAATTTCTGTCAGAGAAGCAAATCTGCTGGTGACTCCAGACCCACAGCAATGTGAATGACTCTTAATTGCCCTCTGGAGTGACCTAGCAAACCACTCAGTTGCATAGAAACAGAAAATGCTGGAAAAACGCAGTAGATCTGACAGCATACATGGAGAGAGAAAGCTACAACACAGGACTACATGCATGGTAATCTGCATAAGCAGCAAGTCATACACAGAGCTAAGTAATTCCACAGCCAACGGATCAGATCCAAGCTCTGCAGTCCTGCTACATCCAGTTGTGAATAATGGTGGACAATTAAACAATTCACTGGAGGAGGAGGAGGAAGAGGAGGTTCCACAAATATTCCCCATCCTCAATGATGGAGGAGCCCAGCACAGCAGTGCAAAAGATAAGGCTGAAACAGTTGCAACAAGTTTCAGCCAGAAGTGCTGAGTGAATGATCCATCTCAGCCTCCTCCAAAGGTCCCCAGCATCACAGGTGCCAGTCTTCAGCCAATTCAATTCACTCCACATGATATCAAGAAACAGCTGAAGGCACTGGATACCGCAAAGGCTATGGACCCTGACAACATTTCACCAGTAGTACTGAAGACTTGTGGTCCAGAACTTGCCATGCCCCTAGCCAATCTGTTCCAGTACAGCTACAACACTGGCATCTACCCGGCTATGTAGAAAATTGCCCAGGTATGTCCTGTACACAGAAGGCAGGACAAATTCAACCCAGTCAAATACCGCCCCATCAGTCTACTCCTGATCATCAGCAAAGTAATGGAAGGGGTCATCAACAGTGCTATCAAGCAGCACTTGCTTAGCAAAAACCTGCTCACTGACGCTAAGTTGGGTTCCAGCAGGGCCACTCAGCTCCTAACCTCATTACAGCCTTACAACTGAAATCCAGAGGTGAGGTGAGAGTGGCTGCCCTTGACATCAAGGCAGCATTTGACCGAATGTGGCATCAAGGAGCCCTAACAAAACCGGAGCCAATGGGAATCAGGGTAAAACATCTGCTGATTGGAGTCATATCTAACACTAAGGAAGATAGTTGTGGCTGTTGGAGGTCAATCATCTCAGTTTAGGACATCACTAGAAGTTCCTCAGGGTAGTATCCTAGGCCCAACCATCTTCAGCTGCTTCATCGATGGCCTTCCCTCCATCATAAGGTCGGAAGTGGGGATGTTTGCTGATGATTGCACGATGTTAAGCACCATTCATAACTCCTCAGATACTGAAGCAGTCCATGTCCAAATGCAGCAAGACCTGGGCAATATCCAGGCTTATAAGTGCAGAAATTAGGCCAATCGGCCCATTGAGTCTGCTCCACCATTCAATCGTGGCTGATAAGTTTCTCAACCCCATTCTCCCGCCTTCTTCCCGTAACCTTTGATCCCCTTACCAGTCAAGAACCTATCTATCTCGGTCTTAAATACACTCAATGACCTGGCCTCCACAGCCTTCTGTGGCAATGAATTCCATAGATTCACCACTCTCTGGCTAAAGAAGTTTCTCCTCATCTCTGTTCTAAAAGGTCTTCCTTTTACTCTGAGGCTGTGCCCTCGGGTCCTAGTCTCTCCTACTAATGGAAACATCTTCCCCACGTCCACTCTATCCAGGCCTTTCAGTATTCTGTAAGTTTCAATCAGATCCCCCCCTCATCCTTCTAAACTCCATCGAGTATAGACCCAGAGTCCTCAAACGTTGCTCATATGTTAAGCCTTTCATTCCTGGGATCATTCTTGTGAACCTCCGCTGGACCCTCTCCAGGGCCAGCACATCCTTCCTGAGATACGGGGCCCAAAATTGCTCACAATATTCTAAATGTGGTCTGACCAGAGCCTTATAAAGGCTCAGCAGCACATCCCTGCTTTTATATTCTAGTCCTCTCGAAATAAATGCCAACATTGCATTTGCCTTCCTAACTACTGACTCAACCTGCAAGTTAACCTTAAGAGAATCCTGGTCTAGGACTCCCAAGTCCCTTTGCACTCCAGATTTCTGAATTATCTCCCCATTTAGAAAATAGTCCATGCCTCTATTCTTCCCACCAAAGTGCATGATCTCACACTTCCCCACGTTATATTCCATCTGCTACTTCTTTGCCCATTCTCCTAACCTGTCCAAATCCTTCTGCAGAACCCCCGCCTCCTCAATACTACCTGTCCCTCCACCTATCTTTGTATCATCTGCAAACTTAGCCAGGATGCCCTCAGTTCCTTCATCTAGATCATTAATGTATAAAGTGAAAAGTTGTGGTCCCAACACTGACCCCTGCGGAACTCCAGTAGTCACCGGCCGCCATCCTGAGAAGGATCACCTTATCCCTACTCTCTGCCTCCTGCCAGACAGCCAATCTTCTATCCATGCTAATACCTTGCCTCTAACGCCATGGGCTCTTATCTTACTGAGCAGCCTCCTGTGCGGCACCTTGTCAAAGGCCTTCTGGAAGTCCAAGTAGATAACATCCATTGGCTCTCCTTTGTCTAACCTGCTCGTTACCTCCTCAAAGAATTCTAACAGATTTGTCAGGCATGACCTCCCCTTGATGAAACCATGCTGACTTTGCCATATTTTACCATGCACTTCCAGGTATTCTGAAATCTCATCCTTAATAATGGACTCTAAAATCTTACCAACGACCGAGGTCAGGCTAATCGGCCTGTAATTTCCCGTCTTTTGCCTCACTCCCTTCTTAAACAGGGGGGTTACATTAGCGATTTTCCAGTCCTCTGGGACCCTCCCTGACTCTAGTGATTCCTGAAAGATCACCGCTAATGCCTCCACGATCTCTTCAGCTATCTCCTTCAGAACTCTAGGGTGTAATCCATCTGGTCCAGGTGATTTATCCACCTTCAGACCTTTCAGTTTTCCTAGCACCTTCTCCTTGGTAATGGCCACCATACTCACCTCTGCCCCCCAACTCTCTTGAACTTTGGGGATGTCACTCGTGTCTTCCACTGTGAAGACTGACGCAAGGTACCTATTCAGTTCCTTCACCTTAAGTACCCTTATCAAATCTGCCTCATTACACATCACTAAATCTAGAATTGCCTGTTCCCTAGTGGGCTCCACCACAAGCTGCTCCAAAAAGCCATCTCGTAGACATTCAACAAATTCCTTTTCTTGGGATCCACTACCAACCTGATTTTTCCCAGTCTACCTGCATATTGAAATCCCCCATGATCACTGTAACCTTGCCTTTCTTACACACCTTTTCTATCTCCTGGTGTATCTTGTGCCCCACATCCTACTACTGTTCGGAGGCCTGTACATAACTCCCATTATGGTTTTTTTACCTTTGCAGTTCCTCAACTCTACCCACACAGATTCTACATCATCTGACCCTAGATCATTTCTTGCTATCAATTTAATTTCATTTCTTACTAACAAAGCAACCCCACCCCTCTGCCTATCTTTTCGATAGGATGTATATCCTTGGATATTTAGCTCCCAGTCCTGATCCCCTTGCAGCCATGACTCCATAATGCCCACCACATCATACCTGCCAATTTCAATCTGCACCACAAGCTCATTTACCTTATTTCGTATACTGCGTGCATTCAGATACAACACCTTCAGTCCTGTATTTCCCGTCCCCTTTCTCATTGTCATCCCTTTATCTGATGTGCTTGAAGTTAGATTCCTAGCCCTTTCCAAACACTCTGTTCTATTTTGTGTTCTGGAGACTTTAATAGCCTCTCCTGGGCTCTCCTTTCTTTTCAGTTTTTTCATAATTTTACATGAAGTTGAATCCACCCCCCCCCCCCACACGCTAACCTGCTGCTTTGTTTCCCATTAGTCGTGCTTCTTGGAGTTTTACCCTTCCCTCCCCACCCCACCCACTTTCTAGTTTAAAGTCCTGTTGACCACCCTATTTACCCTTTTCGCTAGAACATTGGTCCCAGATCAGTTCAGGTGGAGACCGTCCCAACGGTACAGATCCCTCCTGTTCCAATACTGATGCCAGTGCCCCACGAAATGGAACCCCTCTTTCCCGCACCACTCCTTTAGCCACGTGTTTAATTCCCTTATTCTCACGTCCCTATGCCAATTTGCACGTGGCTGGGGTAGTAATCCGGAGATTAAAACCCTTGAGGACCTGTTCTTTAATTTAGTTCCTAGTTCCTGATAATCCCCAAACAGGTCCTATTTCCTAGTCTTACCTACGATATTTGTCCCGACATGGACCACAACAACTGGATCCTCCCCCTCCCTCTCCAATATCCTTTCAAGCCGGTCAGAGATGTCCCTCACTCTGGCACCGGGCAGGCAACTTACCATGCGGGACTCTCGATCCTGCTTACAAAGGAAGCTATCAATTCCCCTAATTATAGAATCCCCTACAACTACCACTTCTCTTTTTGCTTCCCCCTCCTGAATGGTCTCCTGTGCCACTGTGCTGTGGTCAGCTGGCTCATCCTCCCTACAGCCATCTTCCTCATCCACACAGGGAGCAAGTACTTGGACAAGGTCAAGTGCTGAGGCTCCTCTGTTCCTGAACACAGGATCCCTCTACCTGCCTCACTTGCAGCCACACCCTGCTGACCCTGACCACTGACCGGACTTGAGGTACTTAATCTACCAGGTGTGACCGCCTCCTGATACAAAGCATCCAGGTAACTCTCCCCCTCCCGGATGTGCCGCAGCGTCCGGAGCTCGGACTCCAGCTCATCAATTCTGAGCCGGAGTTCCTCCAGCAACCAACACTTGCTGCAGATGTGGTCACTGCGACTCGCAATGGGATCTGCCAGCACCCACATCATACAGCTACAGCACATCACCTGCCCAGCCATCTCTACTTAGATAATTTATTTATTAATTAGCTTTGCAGTGTTTTTTTTTCAAATTTGGTGCAGATTTCCTACCAACCAATCAGGTCACAGCTTTCCTGTAACATAACTTTTTCAGTTTTGGCTTCAGTTAATCTGTGCCCGAGGTCACCGCTCCGGTGCTCCTCCCTCCAAGTCTGCTCCCTGGAGACAAGGCCGTGAATCCCCGAGGTAAGCTAGATTTATACTCACCACTCCGGTGCTCCTCCCTCCGAGTCTGCTCCCAGGATTACTCACCAATCAGCTGCTTTTTCTTTAAAATCCACTTTCAGAAGAGTGTCCCTCGCAGGTCTGGTGCACACCTGAAGGCACTGCCTCTTCCTCTCTTTTTTTTTAGGTTTGAGGAGGAGGGAGGGATGGAAACACTACAGCAATGTAATGTTTGGGGCTGTTCCGTTCTTTGACAGTGGGTCCTCCTTGGTTCCCTCCTGAGTCACGATGGCTGCGATGACTTCTCCCAGAATGCTTCAGCCACTTCTCACCAGCACCCTCTATTGGATGCCCTTCCTCCTGTTGAGTGCAAGAGTCCTTCTCCTCGGTTCCCTCCTGAGTCGCGGTGGCAGCGATGACTTCTCCCAGAATGCTTCAGTCACTTCTCACCAGCACCCTCTGTTGGATCAGCACCTTTTTTTATTAATTGAGCCAACGAATGAACTTTGCATTTAAAAATTGTTTTAAAAAAACTTTGGAAGCGAATTTTATGCTAGGTCTATGCGGCTGGAAGCTATTCTTTGACTCACTGCGGAGCCCCTTCCTTTTCTAGAACATTCCAGTCTCTTCAGAGTCGTGTCACACAAGTGCCAGGCAATGACCATCTCCAACAAGAGAGAATCCAACCATCACCCCTTGTCATTCAATGGCATTACCGTCACTGAATCCCCCGCTATCAACATCCTGGAGGTTACTTTTGACCAGAAATTGAACTGGACTAGCCATATAAATACCGTGGCTACAAGTGCAGGTCAGAGGCTAGGAATCCTGTGGTGAGTAACTCACCTCCTGACCCCCCAAAGACTGTCCACCATCTAGAGGGCACCAGTCAGAGGTGTGATGGAATATTCTCCACTTCCCTGGATCAGTGCAGCTCCAACAATACCCAAGAAGCAGGACAAAGCAGCCCGCTTGATTGGCACCCCATGCACAAACATTCACTCCCTCCACCACCGATGCACAGTAGCAACAGTTTGTACCATCTACAAAATGCACTGAAAGAGTTCACCAAGCCTCCTTAGACAGCACCTTCCAAACCTACGATCGCTACCATTTATACCATTTAGAAGGACAAAAGCAGCAAGCACGCGGGAACACCACCACCTGGAAGTTCCCCTCCAAGCCGCTGACCATCTTAACTTGGAAATACATCGCCGTTTCTTCACTGTTCCTGGGTAAAAATCCTGGAACTCCCTCACTAACAGCACTGTGGGTGTACCTACACCACATGGATTGCAGCGGTTCAAGAAGGCAGCTCACCACCACCAAGGGCAATTAGGGATGGGCAACAAATGCTGGCCTAGCCAGTGATGCCAACATCCCATGAATTAATTTTTTAAAAAGAGCACTTGAATAATCAGATTTTGGGAGCAGTTACCCTCATGGTTCCCATGCAGTGGCACAAGTGCCTTCACTCCCTAGCTATCCCAATGCTGATGGCTTGCAGCAGCATTCCTGCCATCAAGTGCAACCCTCCAATGCTACTGAGACAACGCCAATGGTTCTGCAGTATCATCAGAAGAGATGACAAGGGACTTCAAGGGACTAGAAAAGTGCCAAATATAAGAAAGAAGACTGCCTTGTCCAAGACTGGGACTTCCAGTAGATCAGTGCTTATGGCAAAATGGAGCATGAGGAGATGGCCATAAGGCACCCTCCTTCTACTGGTGGAATCAGGGCTTCTGATAAGCTAGATAGAGTGAAACCATTTCCACTGATGAGGAATCTAGAATTCTGGGAGTAGAGTTTAAAAATTAGACCTTTCAGGAGTGAAATTAGGAAGACCTTCTACACACAAAGGGTGGAATTCCCTTCCACAAATGGCAATTGATGATAGGTCAATTAAAATCATTAATTTTGAATATGAGATTAGTAGATTTTTGTTAACCAAAGGAAGGTGGGGTGGTGATGGATGTACCCGTGGAGTGCAGTGATGGAGTGGGGGGGGATATCCCTGGTCAGGGCAGTGCTGAATTTTCTGGCATTTTCTGCAGCAAACCCAAAATTAAAGAGAATTCCCCCCATTTTATCAGAGGTAAAGGGACAGGAAAGGTATACGCCTTCTCCTCAACTTATACTATTGGGGGAGAATTTTCTCCCCGTTGGGCGGTCCAGTCGGGAGCGGGCGCAGGCGGGCACGGAGCTGATCATTGCCCATGATCGGCTGTGCGCCGCCATTTTACGTGAGTGGGTCAATTAAGGCCCACCCAGTGTGACGTGCGCCCGGAAGCACTCAGCACTACCTGTGCGGGTGGGGGGAGGAGGGAGAGTCGGGGTGCGAAAGAGCGCGGTTCAGTGCAAGTTCAGTGCAAAAAATGGTTAAAAATAAAAAAATAAAATTATTCAGACATGTCCCCTCATGTGAGTGTCACATGAGCTGGGGCATTTTTATGAATTTTAATAAAAAATTTTAATTAATTTATAAATCCTTCATGAAACCTCATCCCGCCCGTGGATGATGTTTCATGATAAATGCGAAGGCCGCCTGGGCTTTTCGCCTGCCCGTCAATCTTAAGGTTGGACAGGCAGCTTTCTCAACCGGGTTAATTTTATAATTAATGGCCTTAACAAGCCTTTGACAGTTTGGCAGGCGCGCAGCCGACTCCAGCGTGCGTCTGCCGAACGGGAGATCAGAATGACGTGCGGCGACACCGGGACGCATGCCCAACATCACCGCACGTCATTTTACACGTTGGTGTGCGGGGCCCACCCCCGTACGCTGAGCAGAAGATTCTGGCCTTGGTAAAAGTTCTGGCCATACATTGCTTACATGATACCTTGCATTTTCCATATGTAACTTTTAGAATTTCACTTAAAGATGACACGCGATGGCTTTTTAAAAATCTCTTTGTGGGGCATGGGCATCACTGGCTAGGCCAGCATATTTTTTTAGTGCCCATCTCTAATTGCTCTTGAGAAGGTAGTGCGGAGTCACTTTCTTGAACTGCTGCAGCCATGTGGTATAAGTGCACCCACGGTACTGTTAGAAAGGGATTTCCAGGATTTTGACCCAGCGACAGTGAAGGGACAGCGATATAGTTCCAATCAGAATGGTGTGTGGTTTGCAGGGGTACTTGCAGATGTTGGTGTTCCCATGTCCTTGTCCTTCTAGGTGGTAGAGGGTTTGGAAGGAGCTGTTGAAGAAGCCTTGGTGAGTTGCTGCAGTGCGTCTTGTAGATGGTACACACTGCTGTCAATGTGCTTTGGTGGTGGAGGGAATGGATGTTGAAGGTGCTGGATGAGGTGCCAATCAAGGGGGCTTCTTTGTCCTGGATAGTGTCAAGCTCCTTTAGAGCACTCATCCAGGCAAATGGGGAGTATTCCATCACACTCCTGACCTGTGTCTTGTAGATGGTGGCCAGGCTTTGGGAAGTCAGGAGATGAGTTACCCAGTGCAGAATTCCCAGCCTCTGACCTGCACTTGTAACCACTGTATTTATATGGCTAGACCAGTTCAGATTCTGGTCAATGGTATCCCCCATTGATTGTGGAGGATTCAGCGATGGTAATGCTATTGAATGTCAAGGTCGATGGTTAGATTCTCTCTTGTTGGAGATGGTCATTGCCTGGCAATTGTGTGGCGTGAATGTTATTTGGCACTTATCAGCCCAAGCCTGAATGTTGTCCAGGTCTTGCTGCATATTGGCATGGACTGCTTCAGTATCTGAGAAGTCAAGAATGGTGCTGAAAATTGTGCATCATCAGCCAACATCCCCACTTCTTATGATGGAGGGAAGGTCATCGATGAAGCAGTTAGTTCTGGAGCACAAGTCTACAGTATTATTGCTGAAATGTTGTCAGAGCCCATAGCCTTTGCAGTATCCAGCGCCTTCAGATGTTTCTTGATATCATGTGGAGTGAATTAAATTGGCTGAAGGACTGACATCTGTGACACTGGGGACCTCAGGAGGAGGCTGAGATGCATCATCATCTCAGCACTTCTGGCTGAAGATGGCTGCAAATGCCTTGTCTTTTGCACTGATATGCTAGCCTCCACCATCATTGAGGATGGGCATGTTTGTGGATCCTCCTCCTCCACATTGTTTAACTTGCTACCACCATGAATGACTGGATGTGGCAGGATTGCAGAGCTTAGACCTGGTCTGCTGGTTATGGCTTCACATAGCTCTGTCAATCACATGCTGCTTTCACAGTTTGGTGTGTAAGTAGTCCTGTGCTGTCGCTTCATCAGGTTGACCCCCTCATCTTTAGGTTTGCCTGGTGCTGCTCTTACCATGCCCTCTTGCACTCCTCATTGAGCCAGGGTTGAGCCCCCCCACTCCCCCGATTTGATGGTAATGATAGTGGGGGATATGCCGGGCCATGGTCACTATTACCGTGACTAGCTTTTTAATTATATAATTTATTTTTATTAATGGAATTTAAATTCCACCAGCTGCTGTGGTGGGATTCAAACCCATGTCCCCAGAGCATGAGGGAGGAATTCTCCGCTCCAGTTGGCGGCAGGCGTCTTTGGCGGCATGAGCAAGCAACATGGCAAGAAGGACAAAAATTGGTTTTACGCTATCATGAAACCAGTTTACCATCATCCGCTCCACCTGTCAATGGCAGGCTGCGTTTCCCACTGTGGCACGTCAGGAAACTAATCTCAATACTTTGCCATCTCATTATAAGCCCTGCATGCCGGAATCATCATCCCATGCTGGATTGTCTGGGCACGTTGCAGTGATTACACGCTGACATGCTTCACAACTGTACATAAGCGACATGCACCTAGCGAGCTGCACTTCACTCAGGACTTTGAGGTTTGTTTGCCTACCTTGCTTCGGGCAGCGCTCGGGGTCATCAGCACCAGACTTCGCAGGCAGCACCACATCACTTTTAGGGGGACTCACGGGCAGGTCTCTACCAGACCAGCCTATGGCTGCGGGACTAGGGTTTGCTTGGGGAAGGGGGAGAAGTGGCCTTAGGCAAGGGAAGAGGCTGCAGAGCTAGGGCATTACTGGGGAAGAGGAGTATCCCAGGGTGTGTGTCGGGGCACATGTTGATCTCTGCAAGTGGCCTCAAGAGGCTGAGGGCTGAGGAGGCAGTCCAGACGAAATGAGGAGAGATAGAGATGTGAGAAAATGAGTGGTGATGTCCCTTGAGCTGGCAGTGAGTGAGATGCCAGTGAATGTGTGATGGGCTTGTGAGTGTGTGAGTTCAGGGTGATGAGATGGTTGCCTTACCTTGGTGGCGCGGGTGAGATCATTCATCCTCTTTCCAAACTGGATGGCCAACCTCTCTGTGCAGCATTGGCACTGACCACCACAGCCACCGCCTCCCAAGCTGGAGCGGTGAGATTGCTGGGTGTGGGGGTGGAGGACACCACGGGAGGGCCTCCAAAAGGCATTCCAGTGTCCGGTCACTGAACTCTTCTTGAGTTTAGGGCCATGTCTTCACTGCAGCAGTCCTGGGCTGCAAGCATTGAGAACTGTGTGCGTGGCTGCAGTTTAGACATGGCACCCGGAGTGAGGAAACGGTGAGGTTACGGTGTGATGGGCAATTCAGAGGCTGTCCAGCAGCAACTCGGCGTGTTTCCTGTGGCTGCATAATTAATGAGGCGGGAAGCAGACAATACAGTGTGAAAACCCACCATTGCGGCTGACAGGCAAAATACCTTTTTTCACGCCCACTACTGCACTTAGTGCAATTCTGCCATGATTCCACCCTCAGTCTGCACCTCTGGATTACTCGTTCAATGGCATTACCACTATGCCACCATCTCTCCCTCACTGGCCAACTAGGTGTATGCCCACCTCGTATAGTATTGGCCCTTGCAGACCTGAATATTTCAGGCTTGATGCATGATCCCTGCCAGGAATGTAGTGGAGATACGCCAACTCGCCTGAACATTCTGCCTTTCAGCATATTAGAATGAGTTCAGGATGGTTTTGAGACAGAAAACAGCCAAATAAGCACAAGTGAAAGCACCATTTCAGATCACTTTGACAAAAGAATTGTGAGGATTAGGAGGCTATCAGACATGTCTAAACCACACATTGGCAAAAAAGTACTAGGGGTCTGGCTAAGAGGAAAGTATCAGAGAACCCATGTGGTCCAACATTCCAGTTTCAAGGCAATTAGCTGTGACCGTGTAAGAATGCATCAATTTTACATGAAATATGTAGTAACTGAGGGTATAGTCTCTCCTGCTGTCTACCAGTTGTCACATGATGTTCTGGGAGGCTCCAACCAATGAGCCCTAAGTGCAGACAAGCTGCGGTGTGAGGCATCCTGACAAAAGCCTTGATTGAGCATCTTGCACCTGAGAAGCTCTCTGTAATAAAGTTTAGCTGTTTCTTGTTGAAACCCGTCCGTTCCGTCAAGTCATTACAAAATACAATTTTAAAGTTACTCAATAAACAGTAATTCTCAGAAATGACCTGAGTGTGGATTGTGCAGCTCACTCAAAGTGAAATTCGCAGTTGCTTGCGTTTCACACGCAAACTGAAAATCCCTGAGAGCAATATAAACTCTGCGGTCCCAGGTTCAAAAGCGTACAATTCAACCAGGAGTATCACTAAAACATTGCACCATCATGATACTGGAAGGAGAAAAGGGTTCAAACTAATTTCAAGGTCAGTACACAAAATGGAGTTTGGGAGAGCCGCTGTAAATCAGACCTCGAAATCCATTGTGAACTCCATGTTGGATCGCCACCAGTTCACCCGGGGATGTATGAATGTTCCCTAATTTAGTTAAATTATATATAATTTTTCCGTTGGGAGTGCCGCACATTGGGAGCGCTAACCTCCATGCCCAATTCTCTGAGGGAGCTAAGCTCCCCACAAAAATACACACTACTTTGTTCCTCCTGATCCAGTGCAATTAAGATTGAAAAGGGGGATAGACACTATGGGATCTTGTCAGTTGCAACACCACTCCCTAATGTCAAATTTGGAATTGAACACATTAACAAAAGAGCAGACCAACGTATAAATATCCTCTGATTGCTATACATTAAAAGAGCACTCAACAATTCTGAGGGTTAACAATAAAAACATCCTTTGAAAACTGATCTGGCCTTTTTTGAACTTAAAGGCTTAAGCCGTCTGAATGGGAGTAAAGCATTGTATTAGTATAAGCACGTTTTCCACATTATGACTATAACTCTTCAAGTCAACCCTTGTTAATCAGTGGAATGAGACACAAGTCCTATTGCAAAATAGACTCAAACACATGATAGGGCGGAATCATCCCAGAAAGATGTTTTACCCGCCGGCCACAATGGCAAGTTTTCAAACCGTATCATCCACTTTCTGTCTCATTAATTATGCAGCCACAGAAAACACGCCATCTCGTTGGCAGACGGCCTCTGAATCACCCACCACGCTGTTACCTCACCGTTTCCCCACTCTGTGTGCCATATCTAAACTGCAGTCACGCACACAGTTCTTAATGCTTGCAGCCAAGGTCTGCTCCAGTGAAGGCATGGCCCTGAAAGCAGGTAGAGTTCAGATGCATCCTGTCCACAAAAAGCAGGGCAAATCCAATCAAGCCAATTACCCCATCGGTCTAATATCAACCATCAGCAAAGCAATGGAAGGTCAGTACTGAGGGGGAGATGGTGGTATAGTGGTAATGTCAATGAACTAATAATCCAGAAGCCCAGGCTAATGTTTTGGGGACATGGGTTCAAACCCCACCATGCAATTGGTGGAATTTAAAATTCAATTAATAAATCTGGTATATAAAAGTCGACTCAGTAATGGTGACCATGAAACTATCAACAATTGTCATAAAAAATGCATCTGATTCACCAATGCCCTTCAGAGAAAAGAATCTGCCATCCTTACCTGACCTGGCCTGGCCTACATGTGACTGCAGACCCACAGCAATGTGATTGACTCTTAACTGCCCTCTGAAATGTTTGCTTCAAGGGCAATTAGGGATGGGCAACATATGTTGGCATTGCTAGTGACACCCACATACCATGAAAGAATAAATTTTAAAAAAGTAGCATTGGAGGCTCCAAAGTAGGTGAATGTGCGTTGGTTTATCTCAGTTGTACTATTCTCAGATATATTCACATGTAGAACATGGAAGGATATACAGGGAGTTTCATACTTTAAGCATTTATATGTACATTAGTTTTGTTAATTACAGTGACATGCAGTGTTTTATTTATAATTTATTTTTTAAAATTTGTGAATTTCTGCAACTGACAGTCGAATCATCAGTTGTGATATTTGCTTTGGATGTGATCTATTACTAGAGACTTTACAAGAATTTAGGGGAATAACTCCATTCCTTGGAACCAATTGATAAGTCTACCAACATGGCAGATGTAGGCAAGGTTTTACTCACTGCTAGCCTAAGGTTCTTTCAACAATCTGTAAGATTTCACTGAAATAACAAGGATCAGACTTCATCTAAAAACGTCAATTATCATTCACACCATTTTCATAGTGTTGATTTTGTTAAGATCCCAGCTGATGTTAATAATGGACAAGTCAGATCCTAGAATGAAACCTGGCTTGATAAACCCTAACTTTTTTGTTTGAAACCAGGGAGGCAAGTTACTGAACAAATTCAGTAGAACAAATTCTGCTGAAGAACTTACAACACAAAGAATAAAACATTAATTAAACAAGAGAAATGAACTATATTGCACAAGACAAAAAGGTTGAAAAGATCTCAATACAAACTCAAGAAGGTGATTCAATTTCCCAATATTCTTTTACTCAGCAATATCTCCATAGGGCTGAATCTTCAGCTCGGCAAGCAGAGGCGTGGCCCACTGAACTGTCAAAGGCCTGTTAGGGCCATTAATGAACTAATTAAGCCTATTGAGAAAGCTGCCTGTCCAACCTGAAGGTTGGCGGGCAGGTGAAGAGCCCAGGCAGCCTTTGCGTTTTTCATGGAACCTCATCCACGGGCGGGATGAGGTTTCATGAAGGATTTATAAAATAAATACATTTTTTCATTAAAGTTCATTGACATGTCCCAGCTCATGTGACACTGTCACATGAAGGGACATGTCTTAAAATTTTTCTTTCCTTTATTAAAATTTTTGCAACTTAAACTAATCTCCCTGAGGCAGCTCCGTGCTTCAGGGAGATTTCTGCACTCTTTCATACTCATGCACGTGAGAGTGCAGGTCCCGACTCAGGGAATCTTCCCCCGCCCGAACAGGGAGCGCTCAGCGTTTCCAGGCGTGCGTCATGCTGGGCGGGCCTTAATTGGTCCGCCCATGTAAAATGACAGTGTGGACCCAATCAGGGGCACCAATCGGGTCCGTGCCTACCCACGCCCGGCCCCACATAACCCACCCGAGGGGGGAAAAATTCTACCCATAGACACAAAGCCCAGTGAAGATTTACCACTATCTTGACATCAAGGCTTCTTGTTTGAGTGGGCATAATTGCAAACGGTTTTCTTCCAATGAATTCCTGAGCATTCATTCAATGCTTTTCACCCAACTGGTATGTCTCCCCGAGACAGCCAAAAGAGCAATCTAAACTCACTATTGCTTCAACCGCAGAGCAAACATGAGTTCCCTAAACTCTGTCACCCCCCAGTAACCCTGTAGTATTTCTTATCAGAGAGCTTAGAAGTCCTGTCTTCACTCTCTGACATACACAATCTGAACTTCTTTGTCTTTCTTTGTGTCACTTCACCTCTGTTGCTAGGCAACAGCCCAGATTTTTTCTATAGGCTCACCCAGGCTTCTAGGTGCCAAGGCTCATAACAAACCAAAATCAAAATCACTTTACCTTTCTTAACACACAAACATATATATATACATAATTTAACAAGAAGGATGGTCTGATCAAAATGGTTGACCTGAAATAAGATTGGGTAAAAATTGTGATTCTTTCTGATCCATTTTTACTTTCTTCTTTCCAACTTAATTGGTCCACCACACTCAGCGATGTTTTCGAATCTTATAATTGTCAAAAATAACATTCTAAAAGAAAATCACAACCCACACGACCACTGGTAAGGATTGAATAATTCAGTCCACTAGAAACATTTCCTGGATGAATTTCAGGTTGTAAGCTTGACTGCATAAGACTTGTTTTCAATTTATTTCAAATTCAGCAGATGGAGGCAACAGGGATATTGTGTCATTTTGTGGTTACCACATACTGTTATTTTTCTAGCGTAGGTACTTCTTTGCTACATAAATATGCACACTAATATCCCCCAAACACTAATGATGTAACCTAAGAAACACTGTAGGATATAAACCTGAAATTGGGCCAGAACTGGTGAGGAAATTAACATATCCCACAATACAATTGAAACAAAATCAAATAGTAACAAATTCTGGAAACTATGAGATGGTTTATATTTCTAGTTGATACAGTGTAAAATTTCCAAACGATCCTAAACTTGCATTGCAGGTTTCCGTGAGAAGATGCATTTGAGGATACACAGCAACACAGTTGCATGGCCAAGACAGAAACTGGGGATGTGGGAGCAACACTTGCTCTTCATTATGGGTAAGTGATCATCAGGTGTGAGGCGCTCTCAGCATTGTTTTAGGTGGACCAGGAGTCTAGCCCATATCCCACTCCTGCACTGTGGCATTCATCCGAGACATCTTCCACTTTATCTGGAGATCGAAAATGGACCCTGTCTGCAGGAACATGATGTACAAATCTCTAAATAAAGGGGGAAAAAATGTTCCCAACATCACCCTCATCCTGATGACCATGTGTACGGTTGCATCAAGTTGCGTGTAGATCCTCACTATGCAAACCAAGCATCACCACATGCTGAGGTTCTACCTGCCCCCAGTGTTGCCAAGGATTGGTTTGGCCATGTTGCCGCAGAACGCTCATTCAGTTGGAGCATGCCACAACACCCATCCCTGGGGGAAAAGTTTGTGCAGAAAATCGCCTTTGACCACAAGTCCATCAGGCAGTGGTCCAC
The DNA here is from genome assembly GCF_964194155.1 of Cetorhinus maximus. Lineage (NCBI taxonomy): Eukaryota > Metazoa > Chordata > Chondrichthyes > Lamniformes > Cetorhinidae > Cetorhinus > Cetorhinus maximus. Next base: position 211,867,090 of record NC_135880.1, read on the forward strand.
ATGCAACATCCTTGAAGCCCTTTTGGAAAAGGAGATGGTGAATCCAGTCTGAAGGTTCCCGGAGCAGAATGTCAAAGTCAATGGCAGAATTTCCTCATCGCCAGAACTTTCAAACAAGCACCAAGACGTAGCTTGGCTGGTGGTAAGAAGAACCCTCCCTATTAGGAGGCTGCCCTTGAGGCAGCCATGGTGGGAGAGAGACTGTCATCCACCTCCATCTGGAATGTATCTTTGCAGAGAAGATCTGGAAAGAGATGCAGCGGTTTTAGTCAAGCAGGTCTCAGTGCTTTACGGGCTGTTCCCAGGGATGCACACCAAGGTAAACATCAACTGGTGCTGACCGAGCAACTTGGTGAAAGATGCACTTTGGTCTGCCCAAAGCTTACTGGTCTTCCAGTCCAAAGAGCTATCAATGACCGAGTGTTGCAGATTGGCACATTCCAAGGTCCAGGACTACTTCCTGAGGGACGTAATAAAGCTTGGAGCAGCTGTCGCAAAAGCTCATTGGGGAAAGATAGCTATCTAGGGCCCTCGCGCCATAATATACAGAGAGACTGGAAACCGTGCAAAACCCCTCGGGCTGTATTCATCAGAGAATGTTTGACATGTATATTGTAAATATAACCTGCAATGACAAATGTATTGAGGCACTTCATGTGCTGTATTGAAAGAAACTGATCATTTTTGCACTTCATGTAACAGTTCAAATTTGACATTACATAATATATCTTCACAAATTTTATGAACACAGTATATATTTGGGAAAAATCTCAGATATAAATTTGTTAATTTTAAGACTGCATTAATGAAACGCCTCCGCAGGTTTTTGCTCTAAATACTTGAAATATTTCTCATTCTTTTCCTTATGCTGCTTGCCTAGCCAAGCAGCTACTATTCAGCATAGATAACTGAGCTTACACAAGGATTTGAGTGAAGCAAATCTTCAAGTGAGGAATTAATTGACTTTTTTTTTAATTAAACGGTTTATTGTTGCTTCCACATCTTTTCTATTGCCACTATATTTGTTGAGTTTGAATAAACAACTTAAATTAATTTTCAAGATTTGGGCATCATTGACAGAGCTAACATTTTTGTCCCACCCCAATTTACCCTGGGAAGGTGCTGATACAAGTGAATGATTTGCTAGGCTACTTCAAAGCACAGTTAAGTGACCTGTTTGTATATAACTAGAGACACAAATATCCCAGGTTTCCTTCAGTAAAGAACATTAATGAACCAGTTGGGTATTACGATAATCCAAAAGCTTTGAGGTTACTTTTTACAGGTACTTTTGGTGAGAAAGGAGCAGACCATTCAATTGGATGATGATGATCTGTATCTTAACTCCATCTGTCCAACTTGGTTCCATTATCCTTAGTACTCTACACTAACAAAAATCTATGGGCAGAATGTTTCCCTCATCGGATGGGCATGCACCCGACCTGAACGTGAGAAAAATAGTGCCTGATGATGTTGGCAAGCGTCCCGACGTCATCGTGCACTCGTGTGATATTTCGGTCGGCGGGCGCACTCGTGAGTTGGCAGCGCTCCCGTCGAAAATAAAGAGGGCTGTTAAGCCCATTAATTAATAAATGAAATAGAATTTTTCCCTGCCCGTCCAATCTTATGGCTGGCAGGTGGGCAAATAGACTAAGCAGCCTTTGGATTTTTGAGGAAACCTCATCCATGAGTGGGATGAGGTTTCCGATGGTAATTAAAAATAGAATAAAAATTTTTGGAACTCATTTTCAACATCCCTTGGCTCATGTGTCAGAGTCACATGAGGGGACATGTTTTCTTATTTTTTGGAAAACTTTCTTTATCATGTGAAAAATCTTCAGCTCCCTGAGGCAAGTCTGTGTCTTCAGGGAGCTATCACTGAGCGCACCCATGCGCGTGTATTGACTTCCACGCTTGCCCTCCTCCTCCCCACCTCCACCCCGGCAGCGCTGATCGTTGCAGTGCGCTTTTCACTCTGTCTGGCCGTTAATTGGCCAGCCAGCGTGAAATCGCAGTCAGGGCCCGATCGCGAGTGGCGGTCCCTTGCACAGCTGCTCCCGGGCCCACCCACCGTGCCCGCCTGCCCACCAAGGTAAAAAATCTGCCCCATCAATTGCAGTTGTGAAATTTTCTATTGGCCTAGACTCAGCAGCTTTTGGAGGGGAGTTTTCCAGGTTTCACCACCCTTTGCTCAAAGAACTGCTTCCTGACATCACCCCTGAATGACCTAGATCTGATTTTAAAGGTATGCCCCATCGATCTGGATTCCTGCAGATTTGGGGTCTATGTGCACTATTCAGCAATATGAAAACAGACTTGGTGCTTATTTTTAATTGCTTCTCCAAGATAATGGTAGAGGGTTGAAGTGTGGACCTGGAGCACATGATATGTAATAGTATGTTGAGCATCTGTGGTACGCCCATGATATATATTAACTATTCACAACCACTGGTCAAAAGTAGGAATAACAATAACAATAGACTACTGAAGTATTTCATACTCAGCAACTTTGGGTGCACGGTGTCCTAGGTCTTTCCCATTGTTGAGGCAAAAAGCTCTTCAGCACCATTATAAAGCTATGCTGCCTGGCAAAAAGGAAACTTGGCTAAGCAATTCAAGTGGAGAATAGAAGGAATTGAGATTTTTAATCTGATCACTGGCTCCAATTTTAACTCACCCTGCCTGGTATTAACTGAGTGGGAGTTAAAATAAGAGCAGTGACTGATGTGCTCCTGCTGCCTTCCTGCCAAGGCACCCTCAGTGTTGCTTCGAGGTCCTTCTCTAAATATGCAGCTTGACTCCTGATACATTTTCAGGACACAACTGCAATTTTAGCCAAAGAGCAAAGGTGGGGAGAAATGATGGCTTTCCCTATTGATAGCATAGTTAAGTTTGATGGCCAAACCTGCTGGGTGAATTGTGGGGTCCAGTTGAGTGAACCTGAAGCATGAAAACCTTAGACTCTGTTACTCCACACCCTACCCCATGCCCACTGCCCCTGCATTTCTCCATACCCCCCACCCTTTCACTATTTACAACACTGCTGGGGATGATACACACAGGTCACCAGCATTGACCTCCTTCTGCCCTAATTCTCTCACCAGGGTTGGGCAGAAGTCAAACAAAATTTGTGGAAATGGGGCCTAGCCATTAAAATCGGACTGCCTTGAAATTTCTGTTGATTCCATGTCCATGCCTGCTTTGGGGTTCACCCACATCCACTCCTGCACCCTCTTCCCCCACCTCACAACCACTCTGTTAAAATGAAGGTCAATGTTTCAGTTTAGTATTTTCTGCTAGTACTGCAGTAGTATTTTTACAGTAAATCATTGACCCCACAATTCCTGGTCCCGATCCAGACACATATGCTAATTTATAAATAGGGTGAGCAGTTTGATTTTCATAATTTTCAAATTTCATCAATGTGGAATGACAAAATGGGCATTATATCATTTGTGGGTATCCTGTTTTGCCATGTCATTACTACCACAGCCTCACAGTAAGCTCTTCCAAAAACAATGATATGTAATAATATTAATTACTCAGTTGCATCAACCTCAAACCAAGTCACGGTGGGAGTTAAGATAAATCTCCTTTGTCCCAAACTGATTTCTAACAAATTCAAGTTTAAATATTTTCTTGAAATTGCATCGTTTGATTTCCATTTTTATGGATATCATTAAGTTATTTTTTAAAATGGACTTCATTTATCACATTGGTGTTTACGCTGCTGAATCAGTTGTAAAGTGCCGTGAGGCATCCTGAAGTTGTGAAAGGTGCTATATAAATGCAGGTCTTTCTTTATTAATTTATGTATTACAGGTCAGAAGTTTGATGTCCAGTTTGTGCTAAGTTAGGCGGTATCAGGTAGCATGACATTCATGACCCCATTGTAACTTTGTGAACATTGTGTAAGGGCAGGATAAGGCCAACCCAAGTCAGTGAAAAGTCTGTTGACAACTTACTATTTTGACTCATACATAGCCACTTGGGTGAGGCACTTTTGGAACTGTATTCAGTTAAGTAGTCAACATTGCTTGGAGATAAAAGGATGGGAGAATATTAGCAGAATAGGAAAGAAGTAGAATCGATTAAATAACAGTTTTGCTGTGGAATTCAAAACTGTTTCAAATGCCTTCTTTTTAATCATTCATACCCAGATTGTTATTGCTGACAATCAAATGTTTAGGACAGTTCTCCACTTGAGATCTCATGAGAGTTTGAGCATTGCAATTTATCCTATGGCTTTGTTTTGCCCAATTCCATTGACTTTGTGAGAATTTATTATAGTAATATAATAGTGTTTTACTAATTAGTACTCTGTTCCACAGTCCATTGCTATCTGTTCGATTCACTGAAGGAAATACTTCTATGTGGTTTTCAAAGTTGGTGTTTGCTCGTCTGCATTAGCACACTTTCCTTGGTGAGGATGTGCTTCATCCATTCAATAATTTGAAACAGGTCATTCTGTAAATATAAACATAAATATATGCGCAAAGGAGGAGGTAGTGGAGAGAATGTTGTTAACATATAAGGTATCTTTGATTTATGATAAATCCTGTTCCAAGTGATTGCTCACAATTAGGAATGACAACAAATCAAGACCAGAGGTGCTCAGCATTCAACAGGTTTAAGTAAAGAGGAGTAGGTATCTACTCATTTAATGACTTGGCATCCATCTATTAATAGCTGGAATATCACTTTCCAGTCACCTAACCTTGGCAAGGTAGAATGCTGAGGTCAAGACATTTGAAGTGGAGTAAAGCAAGTGGAGCAATTAGTCTCTGATCCCTGATCCAGAGTATATTCATCTAGTAGTCACATCAATGTGACTTGTTGTGAGAATTATTACTGAGAAACAGGATTTCCTAGAATATGATGACAGACCAGTGATTACTGTTGATGACTAGAATGAGTAATATAGATGAAAAATAGTTCCAGATGCATATCAGAAACTCGGCTCGGAAACCAGTACCTTTGTTCAGCTTGTTTTTTTTTTTGTCAAACAGCCTTATACATTTCTACCATGGATATATTAAATCTGCACTAGTCTTTGTGGTAAAATCATTCCACAGACATCGATTACTCTTAAGACACAAAACAGAGCTCCAGCTGCTTATGAAATTAATATCCGACTGTCAATTTGAAATAACGCAATATATTTAACCCAAATTCTACATTGTTCCCAATGAATTTTCATCTCACAAAAACAGCTTGCTTACAGGTGTTATGAATTTTCTTAGCCTAAGCCAGCTGGCATAACACACCATTGCCAGCAGCCTCAAATCTACAGGGTAGTGCCCCCCCAAGTACAGATGCCAAAACCAACAATCCAGCTGTTTCTTCACAATTATGATGTATTTTGTCTAAATATATAAATCATTTACCCAATCTGATTGCAGTGGTAGAGAGCAGATGGAAATCTTTAGCCATTGTGCAGTGGGCAGTAATGACAACAATTTAAATTCTTTGGGCTTCTGGTGAAAGTACCATTGAAGAATATTTCATTAATAGATACATAAACCAATAAAGAAAGCCAAATAACCATATAACAATTGTCTTTGTTTCCTTATGATGTGAAACGTGTTTCTCCTCTGTTACAGCTCAGAAGTTAAACTTCTGTTTCCTAAAATTTGGTACCCATAGCAACACAGCTATACATACTAAACTTATTCACAAACTTGGCGCCTTTGCTAACACTACTCTAAGTCACACTGAATAAAATAGGCTATTAATTTAAAATACGCCTCTGGTGCTTTAAATTTATAGACAAAATCAAGTAAATCTTGGGTCTACAATGTCCACAGCTCAGCCAAGACCATAGTGTAGAGTCTGTCCTGTGCACTGCTCAATTTGCTCTTGGCGGAACGTTCCTGTAATCTGGTAAAAATCACAGAATAGTGTAATACCCTACTCTCCATGTCATTTATCACTACAGTGACTCACACAGATGCCCCATTCACCTACCCTGAGTACTGACCTTTCAGTGAAACCAATCCACCCAACCTCTGTTTAAATCTATGTTCTCGCATTTTTGAAGCAGTTCTTTTGTTGTTGTTGTTGTTGTTGTTGTTCAAAGTGCCATCCTGTTGTATGACATTTGTATACATCATGGTTTGTTCATTCCAATAGCATCCTTTCATCCCACGGTGGGATAAAACAACAGGTCGATCAGAGATGCTGACATGTTTGAACCAACACAGGAACTGTATGATATCATAATTTCTTGGCATATGCAGATCTGTATTTTACCATTTCCATGGCAGCACAATGTGGTTTACATTGAAAAGTTAGACAGGTGAGAGCTCAACAATGCTTTCATGTCAGCCTAAACAGGGAGTATCAACAGCACGCAACCTTCACAAAATGGCAAGAAAGTAACATTTACCTGATATCATGTAAAACACAAGCTCTGCTCATAGCCTCAAAACCTTTTCCCACTGTATTCTAAAGCAGCATTTATTGATTTTGTTAAAATTCTGGCATAGATAGAATGTGGCTCTCAAGCAGGTTTATATCACATTAACTCTTTCTTCATTGTGTTCAGTTGGAATGCAACACAAGTGCTTTGCAAAGACCAAAAGCAGTTTTTTTTTAAACTACAGTAACAGGCAGTGTAATCAAGAATGTGATGTACTTTCTACACTGAAATATTAGTCTGTGTATACTGCTGATGATACAAGATACCAAAGCTTTCAGCTCACCTGTGGTTGACATTTGAAGGAAATCAATGGGAGTGGAAATTGGGTGATTTCTAGAATGGGCAGCCAATCCAGTGAGAGTTCTAAGCCCAAATAGAAACTTGAAATCTACCCTTTGTACTTCGAACCATTCATACACATTTTAAAAACAAACTCTAGCATTTCTGCACAATTAGTGATTGAAATGGCCAATTTGTGACACTTGAGGAGAAAATTTTACAATTCTCTTAAGGTCTGCTATTTAAGTTTAGAAATTACTGTTGGCAAAATACGAACACATTTATACTTAATTTGTCATGAAGATATGTTCTATGCCAAATAATGGTTTTTAATCCATCAGCTTGAAACATTAATCAAACTTTTAAAAAACAGACTTTTTAAAAACACAGACTAAATTGACTTGAACTCACAGCCAAGATGGTTACTTAATTTACATTACCGTACATTTCACCCCATTGAGGTGGAGACACTGTCTGCATAAGTACATCAAAGGTAATGACATCAGAGGAATGTGAATGAATCATATTTCCTATTCCATTAGCACAAAGTCCAGATAGTTAACTGGGTGGAGATAAGCCACCCATAAAACCTAATCACTTGAACAATGGGACCCTAGCTATGAGGGGAAATTTCCAGACCTGACCTAATCAAGTTAAAATCGGAATATGCAATCATGCTTGAATTACTGGCCAGTTGGAGAGGTCGGTCACATGACAATCCAGCTCTTTACATGCTTTAAGCACATGTTTTCTCAGCAGAACTGAGAAGCTGAAAGAGATCCTTCCTCCCCCTCTCCTTCTCCACCCAAGTTGCAAGTGTTTGGGCCCTGTCTGCTATTGTTTGACTCTCTCTCCATATGCAGCAAATAGAGATTTTAAAGAAAGACTGAACTCGACAGTTGTGTCTCCAGAAGAACAGATAGATCATCCACCTGCAGTTTTAAGCCACCTTGATGCTGAAAGCAGAAGACCACCGAGTGAAAGCAACAAGACTGCTGCATTCAGCCTGAAGCCAGCCGAGGCACCAAACTACAGACTGTGAGTTCATTTTAACTCTTATAGACTCTAACTTGACCAACCTATCCTTCCCCACTCTGTAATCTGTATTTGTGTGTGTGGGGACTTCAAGTGTGTGTTCAAAAGTCGATGCATATTTTATTCCTTTAATTAGATAAGCTTAAGTGTAATAAAGCTAACCTCTTTCTTTATTAAACTAAGAAAATCTGACCTATTGTTCTTTTATGTTCATACCACATAAACAATTAAGTACTCACTGAATCGGCAATTACACCCTATTCAAACAAAAAAACCCGTTGCAATCAAATGATGAGAGGGGAGGCATTCGACCCTTTCCTCACCTGGTTGTAACACATTCTTCTTGATGCTACTTTAACAGAGGTGAAAAGCCATTGATTGTAAACTGGTAACAGCCCTATTAAAGTATTAAATGCGGAATTGTCATACAAATCTGTCAAATTTTCACTGGCAAATGTCACACAAAAGTATTTATAGGCCTTAATGTTTTATATATATATATTCACTAAATCTCCTTTTCACCCACTGTTCAGAAGAGTAAGGATTAAGACAACCCAGGAATAGTTCTGCAGGAACTCTTCCACTCTTACGGCGGGATTTTCCGCACCCGTCCGCCCGCCACGATCTTCCGGTCCCGCCACAAGTCAATGGGCTTCTGGCTGGGGCGCTGCCTCGCCCGCGGTGGGTCCCACCCATGACAGGGCCGGAAAATCCCGGACTTAGTTTGGGTGTTGTTTAGTCATTTGAATTACTCTGTTGCTGACAGTTACATGAAGGCTAGTGCACTTCTAATACTTCCCCAGATCAGCTTGGAATTAAAGTTAAAAATCAAGTAGGGCCTCACCAATGGTATCCTTTCTCTAAAATCTGTAGCTTGGCTTACTCAGGCCCAAACCTTCCAAGCAACATCAGAACTGCATTGTCCCCCGCGGATCAGACAGAAAACTACCCAGTTACCTGGATGCAATTTTTCTGGCTAAACTCCTGATCAATGATGCAGAAGAACTCCCTCAGTGCAGGAATCCACAGGAAGAGCAACAAAGAGAACCAGTCCAGAAGCTACAATCCCTTTTCAGAACGCTATTCTGGTGAGTGTTTAAAGGTCCCAAAGCTTTTCAATGTGTTAATGAATGTGTGAATGGGTGAGTATCTAAGTGGGTAGGTGGGTGAGTGGATAGGATGGGTGAAGTAAGTGGATGAGTAGGAAGGGTGGCAGGTGTGTAGGGTTGCAGGTATACATGGTGACAGGTGGGTGTGGTAGGGATGGAAGGTGGGTAGGAAAGCAGGTGTGTAGGATGGCAGGAAGGTGAAGTGGCAGGGTGGCAGGTGGTTGGTTGATAATGGGTAGGATGGCAAGGCAGCAGATGAACGAGGGGATAGGGTAGCAGGTAGGTAGGGTAGTTATAGGGAGACAGGTGGGTGAGGTGGGTAGGTAGGTGAGGGGTAAGTTGGTCAAGGGGTAGTTGGGTTGTGGAGGCTAGTCAGGCTGTGTCAAGGGGGTGGTCAGGTGGTGGAGGCTAGTCAGGCCAGGTCAGGAGGTGTAGTCAGGTCAGGTTGGGTCAGCAGGGGAAGTCAGGTGGTTAGTGCCTAATTGGGGGGGTTCAGGGAGTGTTGTCAGGTGGGTCAAAGGAGTAATCCGAGGGGCTCATGTGGGCAGTTGGGGAGATCAGTGTGATTGGGGGGGGGGTCACTGTATAGTTACCCAGGAGATAGACTAGGATTTTAATGACTAACATTTCCTGGGTAGCTATTCAGGTAACTAAATTGGAACTGTCTGAAATCTCCGACTCTAATTGAAGGCGGAGACCTTTTTGGAGGGTCCTGGGGAGCAGGGGAATTGCCCATTGGAAGCTCAAACTTCCCAGGCAATTCCCACAGAGTCTGAGTCTGGACTTTCCAGAGGTCTTGGGTTGTCCGTCCGGCCTCCGACAATCCGGAGACCGGAAGATGCAGCCCATTGCTTCATATCCTAGTCTTCCCTGAAAGTCAACTCTTAAGGATCTCTCTCAACTCCTGGCAACAAAACCTCCCACAACTCCCAGCTATTTCACTCTCTCTCAACTCCTGGTTCACAATACTCCCTTATCACTCCTGCTTCACACTCCTCTCTCTCACAATAATAGCTCCCACAGCTTTCTCACAATTTCTGACCCCCATTTCTCTTTCTCTATCTTTCTCAATGCCAGCTCACCTTCCAACTTATTAAAACCATCTCAGTGCACGGCAGCAAAAGACAACTATTCCACTGACGCAACTATAATGATTTAAAGTCTTTTACTAGAGAGGGAATTTTGTGTTGATCCAGAATTTTGTGGGGTAATCCTGCACTTCTGGTGTACAGACTCATTTGACAGGAGCGTGGATTGAAAAATTAAACAAATGGAGACCTGCTTCCCTTGGTAAAATCATTGGAGGTTTGGAGTGGCAAGAATTGGGTGTGTTGCCTTCCAGATTGTCCAATTACATGTCCTGTTGAGGGAAGCTCTGCTCCAGAATTTAACCCTGTGCATAATAAACAACCGAATTTGAGCCAGCCCATTCAGCCGTGGTGTCAAGCAGCACTTCCTCACACCAAAGGACGGTAGAAAATGGAAACTCTCTTCCCCAAAAGTCTGTTTGAGAACAGGGGTCCATTGAACATTTCAAAACTTAGACTCCTAGGCCAAGAATTTTCCAGCCCCTCACACCGGCGGGATCTTCCGCCGATGTGAAAGGAGATTTCAATGGTTCGCTGGCCCCACCGCCGGGAGACCCACCACGGCGGCGCTGGAACCTTTGGGCTATAGATTTTTGTTAGCGGAGGGTATTCAGGGTTACGGAACCAAGACAGTTAGATGAAGCTACGATCAACTATGATCCAACTGAATGGTAGAACAAAGTCAAGGGGCTGAATGGCCTGTTCCCATACCTATGTAGCTGCACAACAAAGGAGTAAGTGAAGCTAATAGAACATTAACCAGTGCCAGGAATCAACAACACTCCATTGAAACAAAAAAAATCTAGAGAGTCCATGAGTCATACCTTTTTTTCGATTGAAGAATGTAATTTTAATTAATTAGTATCCATCAAGCAGATTTACTCCTAAATCCACCCAATTCTATTACTCATCATTATCTTTTATCTTCCTCTTGTCAGAAATGCCAGAACATAATGGAACCCTCTGACAATAACACATCACTCATGTAAGCCTCGGTCGGATAAATTCCACAGATTATCTTCATCTTTACTACCACAAGCTCATATTTTGAGAAATCTCATACTTAAAAATGAAACCATATTAAATCACTGTGAAAGCTCTGAAGGGATTCAAGAATCAATGCCCATTCTCCTCAGTAACCCAATGGTAGATTCTCCCATTTCTTTTTGTAATCAGGCAGCCCTTTATTACTTGCCAGTTAATTAATGTGGCCCTATACCAGCAAGACTGAAGCACGCCTTTGTACAAACCAGAATTACTGTCAAGTGTTCCCCAGGTCAAGTTCACTATGGGTCAGATTCAGAGTAAAGTTCCTGCTTCTCTGCCACAATAAGGTGCTTTAAATACAAAAACTTAGAAGAGGTGTCACTTGCAGCACCCTTTCAGTCCCTATTCCAATCATTTCTGTCACCTCTCCATATAAATAACATTGCTATGTTTGCACTAATTCCTCTTGAACTGTAGGTACCTCAGTTTTGAGGGCATACAGCCACTATGAACTTTGTTCCGAGTGGCAAAATTGATGGTGGGCCCATACGATGAGCAGAATAAAGAGACGCACCAACAACCTGGGCTAAACTCAAAACTTGATGCCAACCTTTAAAGGAAAATATGCTAAAGCCATCAACAACAACTTGCATTTATATCGCATCTTTAATGTAGTCAATGATCCCAAGGGGCTCCACGAAAGTGCTTATTAAATACAATTTGACACTGAAGAACAGGTCAGCAAAAGCTTGGTCTGAAAGGTTAGTTTTAAGGAGCATCTTGTGAGGAGAAAAGTAGGGAGATGAAGGGGTTTAGGGGGGGAAATTCCATAGCTCAGAGTCTTGGCAGATGAAGACATAGCCGCCAATGGTGGAGCGATTAAATTCTGGATCAACTTGTGAAGCTGGATCTTTAAATGGGAAGTATTTAGGCAAACAAAGAGCAACTGTTTATTATGATCAAATTGTGTTGGATTCCATCAACCAGGTTAACAGAAAACATATGGGATGGAATTTTCCGTGCCCATTGGCGTCAGGCGTGAGTGGACAGTATGGCAGGAAGGCCAAAAATTGGTTTCACACCTTTGTGAAAACAGCTTGCGGTCGTCTGCTCCACCCGTCAATGGCAGGCCACAATGAACGCCATCAGGCCTCAGGAATGTCATAATACATCTGTATATCATTATAAGCCCAGTTCGCTGGAATCATCCCCCCCCCCACCCCCATGCTTCACAACAGCATTTATAAGGCAAGCTGCACTTTGAGGGAAACTCAGAAGTAAGTGCACATTAACGTTACACAGCGCTTGCGAGGGTCGCATCTTAGACCTCAAGGGTCAGGCGCCATGCATTCAGGCGACGGCACAGGCAAGTCGCTTTTTCCCGGCTAGCTGACAGTGCGAAGCCAGGGCACGGGCTGCAGTCCAGTTGAGGCAAGATGGGGGAGGGGGGGAGAGGATGCAAGGGCTGCACTCTGGTTGATGGTATTGCACAAACACGTGCAGGGGAGGGGTGGAGGGAAGCAGTCACACATGAGGGAAACCTTGTATAAAAAGTGACCATTCTTCCACAGCTGAGGCAGTTCAGGCACAGCCACGTTGACATGCTTGAAGTCGTGCCTCTAGCTTATCTGCCCACTCAAACAATGCAGAGAACGAAAGTGCCACCAAATGCTCCAGACCTTTTCATCTCTCGGGTACAGGCTTCAAAATAATGAGCGTTTTAGTGGACTGCAGAAAAATTAGACGCCTGCGCACGTTGTACAATCCCTTTGCGAAAGCTGGCCATGGCACAGTCACTGGTGGAGGTGCTCACAGCCCCTTGCAATGTCATCATTCAGGTTTGGACCAGTCTCCCCCATGGTTTAAGCTAACAGCGCAGCCTTGCAGTGCGGGTTAGGAGAATGCCTGTGCCTGAGCTGAGAGCACAGCAAGTAGTCCAGAGGGTGAAGCTGCCACCAATCAGTCAGGTGGAGTGGGTTGGAGGTGGAAGGGAATTTAGGCAGCCATGCAACGGACTAAACTCTGGCAATCCAAGTAGTGGCCAGCATTCTCTCGGGTGTATTAAGGGGCTTTCAGACTTAACAAAGTGAGGTTCTGAGAACACTAAAGCTAACCCCTGCGCCTCTTTCTTTCATCCTGCAGGAGGAGTACATTAGGAGCATGGAGCCTGGTGACCTAGTTGTATGCCTCATGGCTTAGAGAGCAGACATGAAGGGGAAGAGAGCAACAGAGGCACCTCACTGGTCAGAGAGAGGAGCAGCACCCTCAGCAAAAAGGAGAAGCTGGGGCTCCTGCGGACGCAGCTGAAGAACCACAGTGAGTCATCACTGGTCAGCGCCATCTAGACCCCGGGTCTACAAACGGTGCTTGTCATTCCTTCAGGTGACCGAGAAGCAGTGTCACCGAAGACTGCGCATGTCCAGGGAACTGGTCAGCCACATCTGCCACCTGCTGCAGGATTTGGTGCCACAAGGACATGGAGGGCATCCACTGCCAGTGGCCATGGAAGTGACTGCGACGTTTAATTTTTACACCAGTGTCTCCTTTCAGGGCTCCACAGGTGATCCCGATAGGATATCACAAGCCTTAATGCACAAATGCATCCATGAGATCATCTTCGCAAAGGCACACAACTTTGTGTTTTTTGCCCAGGCTCAGGAGAGCCAGGATGCAAGAGTGCTGGGATCTTCCCCAGATTTCCCACAGGTGCAGAGTGCCATTGACTGCACTCAGATGGCGCTTAGATCTCCATGGCAACAAGTAGTCAACCATGTCAACCAGAAGAGCTTCCACTCGCTGAATGTTCAGCTGGTGTGCGACAACCATAAATGCATCCTTCAGGTCTGCGCACAGTACCCAGGGAGTGTCCACGATTCCTACATTCTCAGTAGGTATCAATCCCTGATGTCTTTCAGAATCCACCGAGGCTGCAGGGTTGGCTCCTCGGGGACAAGGCCTACCTACAGAGGATGTGGCTGATGACACCTGTGCGGAGACCTCAGGCTTCAGCAGAGAAAGGGTACAACAAGGATCATGCTGCAACACTCAGCTTGGTGGAGCAAACCATCGGGATGCTGAAAATGAGGTTCTGGTGCCTGGACCAGTCTGGTGGAGCTCTGAAATACAGTCCACAGAGGGTATCACACATTGTCGCCATCTGCTGCGCCCTTTACAACCTGGCACTGCAACGAAGAGAGGAGCTGGCTGAAGCGGCAATGAAGGAGCTGCATGTCTCCTCCGATGAGGACAGGGATGAGGGTGAGGAGGTCCGCGAAGGCGGGCGTGAAGTCATCACACTGGCCAGAAGAGGGAGGCACACTCGGGAAGCCTTCATAGCTGCTAGATTCATGGAGGATGATGACAATATGCAGTGAGGAGATACAAATGTTTGACTCCAGTCTGGCTGATGGCAGCGCACGTACACTCTATGATAAGGTTCCTGTCACGGTGTCGAAGAAGATGCCCTAATAGTCAGTGGATTCCAGGAGGAAGATGATGACAACATGCAGTGAGCATACTCCGTAGGTCTTCACATTGCCTCTGTGAATGTCTGACTCCTGTCAGGCTGAAGGCAGCTCACTTGTGCTCTGTAATCAGGGTCATATCATGGAGACACAGCCATGAAACTTTAAATGCACCTGATCCTTTGTCTGCCTTCAGCACCTGACCCCTTCAGGAGCACAGTGTCACTGGTCACAAATGCTGAAGAGATGGGGGCCAGCCCCACCTCAAAGGTGCTGAGAGCACACAGAGAGAATGAGGGAACTCTGTGACGCCTGCCCATGACATCCTGGCAGCAATGACAAGCACCATCGAGGTACAGACATCACTAAAGGGAAGAGGCCCCAGACTGAGACACCTGCCTTTATCTTGTGCAGGAACCAAGGTTTCACATCTGAGTGACATGAATACTGCTCATTGTAACAAGGAGCCATAGGCAAGGAGACATTCTTGGGAGTTTATTTACAATAGTGAACTTTTATGTACAAATGATTAACACCCATGCCCAGGCTGTGCAATTATATCTTCTTAACCTTCCTAACCCTGCCGCTACGTCTTGTTGCTCCCCCGACATCCACAGCAGAAATGAAAGCAGCCTGCTGACTGCTACACCCTGTCTGTGACGACCTTGACAGGCGTCCCCTGGAGGGCCAAAACCTGGAGAGTCCCAGCATGCTTTTGGGGTCCTGCTGTGTGGCAGTGGCAGCCTCCTCATCCTGTGGAGCTGGAGCTGCTGGGGTCACAGGAAGAGGGGATCAGATGGATCAGGGGCTGGACACTGCCGGGGTCATCTGGGTGGATGGCTCTGGGGTGTAGACCTGCTGATTCTCCTCCCTATGGGTGCCCGAAGGTCCCTGGCTGACTCCTTGAGGAGAAGGGGTAGCTGGGGATATCGAGCTACCCCGCACACCTCTCAAGTACACACTGTTAGAGGCCAACTATGGCATCAGCGATGGAGTTCAGCCCTCTCAGCAGTGCAGGACAGATGTCCAGGAACAAGGTCTCTATTGCGGAAGCCATCCTACCAGTGTTGACCTTGGTGCATTGTAATGCCAGCGCCATCACCTCAGCCTGAAGGCAGACTGACTCCTCCAACGTGCCTTGCAATCTGAGGAGTGCAGTGGACATCCCTTCCAGATGTTCCTGAGCTTGCCTTTGAAGCTCCAGCAACTGAGGTATGACCGAGTCCAGAGGCTCGTCATCTGACTCGGACTCAGCAGATTTCTGGCCTCCAGCAGTCCCATGATTGCTGGAAACCTGGGAAGTCCCTGCCGCTGCCTGCTGTGGATCAGACAGTGCATTGCACTGTCCAGATTGTGACCCCAAGTCTACTGTAAAGCTAGGTCCTACTGAGGTTTGTGTCTCTGCACTGGTGGTGGGTATGGATGAGCGCAGTCGCAGGATTTCATTTGGGGTTTCAGCCAATTCCTCTTCTGAGGTTTCTTCGGGGCTTGAGTCGAGGAACTGGCTCGTGCACTCCCTCAGCTGTTTCCCAGATGTGCCTGCGAAAGCAAGGAGAGATAATTAGTGCATGGCAGTGGTCTGTGAAACAGGACACATCACTCACAGGATAGTTTTCTGATGGATGTTGCACTGCTGGATCCTCACTTGGTTCAGCACCGCCAACCTCACCGTCAGCACAGGATTGGTCCAGATCCTCGCCGGCCGGCTGGATGACTCTATCTTCAAAGTCTGTTAGCACCTTGATATCGGGCATTCCTCCACCAGTCTGCGACCTCTCCCTTTTGTTGTGTGCCAGCTTGTCCAGCATGAATAGAGATGAAGAGAGTGTAAGCAGCACACTTGCTTAGCCAGCTGATAAGTATGCCTGGCACGTGTGGATGGTGAGTGGTCCCATGGATGAAGGTGTGTGTGGGAGAGTGAATGGTGATGTCCCTTGAACTGGCAGTAAGTGAGATCTCTGTGGATGTGTGATGAGTTTGTGAGCTGAGAGTGATGAGAAGAGTGCCTTACCCTGGTGGAACAGAGGAGATCATTCATCATCTTTCGGCACTGGGTGGCTGTCCTCTTTTGCAGGGCGTTGGCACTGATCACTGCTGCCATCACCTCCCAAGCCGGATTGGTGATGTTGCTGTGCCTCCTGCCAAAGCGGGGGTAGAGGACATCATGGCAGGCCTCCACAGTGTCTAAAAGGGGTTCCAGGGACACATCACTGAATCGGGGGGGTGTCTTCTTGCCGTTCAGGGCCATGTCTTCTGCACAGCAGTGCTGGGCTGGAAGCACTGAGAGGTGTGCACTTGAAATATGGCACCCAGCGTGAGGAAGCGGCGATGTGACGGCGTAGCAAACAAATTGGAGGCCGCCCGCCATCGCGGCAGCGTGTTTCCCGGGAATGCATGATTAATGAGACTGGATTGGGACCATACGGTGTCAGAAGCCGCCATTATGGCCGGCAGGTAAAACGTTCCTTTTCCCATCCGCTACCGCACTTAGTGCAAACCTGGGACGATTCCATCCATAGTGCAGTTGCAGCTGCCGTTCTGTTTGTCATCTTATCCATTTGAAAATGCCTTGAAGGTCAAGTAACTTAAAAATTCCAAGTGCATTGTATTTATGACTGCTAATAAAGAAGGGCTGCATGAAAAGCAAACACGGGAGACTTGTTATTCCAATATGCAGCTGCAAGGAAGCCCAAGCCAGGGTAAATAGAAAATGTTAATAATTTTGTTGCAATCAATTGAGTATTGAATATCCTTTGCAGCTTTGAGAGACCCGTCATATTCTGTGAAGTAACATTTGTAGCCTTCTGATGCTGGACAACACGCAGTGGCAAAGAGCACCTGGTGGAAACAAAGAAATGTTTTTTAAATGAACAGATTAAGAATATGCACAACGTGTTCTTTTTTCCTGCTCTAGGAAACTTTCTAACTGTGGTTTTGGAGATCTCAGTCAATATTAAACAAGGCAGCAATGTGGTTTCTCAATGGTAACCACTGCGTAGCGAGACTCTCTTTTCAGCTGTGCTAACTGGGGATGGAATTGTACACAGAAGAAGTGCATCCTCAGAGGATAGGTTAAGCAGAGGCCAAGTCAATTTGCATTGTTTTGGCGAACTTTTCCAGTTGCCAACTAAAAGAGCAACAAAAGCATGTGTCTGTGAAAGACCAGATTACAATGCTGGAGCAGGGATACTAAAATAAGTGGTAAAAGTATGGTGACAGCATAAAATATCCCTAATTTGCAAAAATGGAAAGAAGCAAAATAAGTGGAGACAGATTGTAAAATTTGAAAGAGGAGCTTTGAAAAATATTGCTTAGTATTTGTTTGATGTAACCAATATATGATTATGTGATGGGAATGACACAGTTTCTAAATATGAATATGTTGATTCCCAGTTGCAAAATGGACTCCAAGTGACTTTTAAGCATTACAGTAGAATAGGTTGCTCCAGTCCGGGAGGGGCACAGTGGATCAAATGGCCTCCTTTCATACCAAAATATGTTTGATTTCTACAATAATGATTCAAGATGTCATTGATTAGGAACTGTGCTGTAAGCAGACCGTCTCTTTAATTAAAATGGTGATTTTGTGCCATGAAATATCATATCTTTTTCCAAAGCATTTTTAAAAAATTATTATCTGCTGGTAGGCTAATCACATAGCATCAATAATCAATCACACTGTGATTACCTACTTTAGTTTTATTAAATAAATTCCATCGCAGTATCTTTGCAGAGGACCTGATATTTAAGAGGATTTTGTATAGACAGGGTTATTGAGTTGATGTCTGTATAATTAAACAAAAAGAATATTGTATTGGCAAAGTACACAACAAGAGCAGCATTGCACAATTTCCTGGGGCTTTAGATATGGATATGTCAGCCATATCACAGGTATGTTTGGTGGTAACTTAAACATGTATTTCCTTTTAGAAGGATTTGGCTCAAATTGCAAGTAGAGATTTGTTGTACTTTTACATGTTCTCACAGATTGTCAAAAATGTACAATAACTGGAGCCAAGTTATGGTACAAGTACTAGACATTCCAAAACTACTGCAAAATTAAACAGGAGATCTGATGGAAAGCAATGTCTACTTAAGCAATTATGGGCAAGGCAGCTTCTCTGTCTGAGAGTTTTATTTTCATGCATGCTTGCTTTGGTAGACAGGAAATTGGAACAGACATTGGGATGTCATAACCCCTGATATAGGACAACGTTAGGGTTTAACATTATCTTTGGCCAGTGAAATAACTGGGCCAAGAATGTGATCCTGTTGACGATGTTAGAACTGCTGCTCATCAGGCTTGCCCATGACATCTCGCCGAATAACAGGAGGTCAACCCATTGACATTTCAGTGTGATGTTCCTGCTGCACAGTGTGTGTGTGCAAGGATGAGGGGAGGGAATTTTCACAACGGAAGCTGTTACATAGCCACCGCTCATTTTGTTATCGAATGGATGCTGAAATGGTTGAAATAATTCATGAGGCCACTTCTGGCCCTGTAAAGGGTGGACCTTTTGGGGACAGAGGGTTTGTCCTCTGTTCAAGAGTGCTGTCAGAGCTGGTTGGATGGAAGCTCTGGAGAAGAGCCTGGTGATGCCTCAGCTGACCATAGCACATTGTGTTAGAAAGAAATTTTGTGCCCTGAGAAAGGTGCCCGAGGAAAATGCTATTTCTATTTTGCTTTGTTTTGAAGTATCTCATTAGAGCTTCGCTGTGAGCCTTTTTCTGTATCACAAACACACAATGCACACAACCCTGTCAACTTCTCAAGTACCTTCTCATCAAGAACATTCGTCATTATCAGTAAGATAAGGTATTTATCCTGTGATGTAACAAAATGTTGTCCACACCACACAGCTATCTACTGCATGTTGTCACATTCACATAAGATGATAGACCGTCACACACACACTGTGCAGAGTGTCATTAGTACAGAGAAAAGATAGGCCATTTGAGCTGTAATCTCAACTCTTCATAGAAGGAAGGCTCCAGAGAATGTGCGTATGAAGGGCTTGAATTGCAGGAATGAGCCTTTGATCATTTTGATTATTGAGTGACGGTGCCAGCAGAATGCACTAACCAGCTGGCCAACAGTGCCAATGGGAATCCCAGGCTCATTTTGAGCACCAGGCCTCATTGCCATATCTCTGGTACACCACGGGCTGGAAACAGGCACCCCAGGGTATTCTCCAGGCCTCAGGCCATCACAGAATCAGGTAGCTCGAAGGCTGGTCTGACCCGGCATGGAGAAAGGTAAGTTAAGCGGTACTGTCCTCAAGAAAGGGTTTTTTTGTGTAACTTCTCAATGATTGAGTGGATGGACTTCACCTTTCAGAAGCTGTTTTTATGCAGATGCTTTGTCCTGAAGCGGAGTGTTAATACAGCAAGAACAATGACAGCTAATCGCAGCACTGCTGATAGTTAAAGCTGTGTAGAAGTTTTGACACATTCAACTATCAAGTGATCTTTGTATATTTAAGAGGATTTTCATCTTAGTCAGGAACATCATGCTGAAGTGACAGGAATTTGTATGACAATGGTTATTGGCATCTTGTTACAGTTTTAATATAAGCCTGTAAAAACATTAGGGAAAGTATCTTAAAGAAATGCACAACCGAGTGTGCAAGGCCACAACCCTAAAGAAATATCTTTTAAAATGTTGAAGTAATAGAGAAAAGGCAAGGACACGCCAACTAGCGTAAAAAGGAAAATTGATAAATTTGCATTCACATAGTGCCTTTAACAACCTTAGGACATCCCAAATCACTTTGCAGCCAATATTTTTGAAGTGTAGTCACTCTTGTAACTTTGGATAATAGGGCAACTAATTTGCACACAGCAAGGTTTAAACAGCAATAACATAAATGACCAGTTCATTTGTTTTAGCTGGTGGTTGAGATATAAATGTTGATGAAGACACCTGGAGGACTCTACTACTCTTTTTCAAACGCTGCTGTGGGATCTTTGATGGCCTTGGTTTAACACCTTATCTAAAAGTTGGCTTCTAACAGGGTCGCACTCCAGTGCAACACCAACTTCGATTAAGTTTCTGGAGTGTGGCTTGAAACCACTGCCTTCTGACTAAGGAGCAAGGGTGTTAGTACTGATACCTTAAATAAAATAACTACTGTTTATGTTAACAAAAAACTATTTTGCAAGTAATATTCTGAATTAAATTAAAAACACCTTTTGATCAGTCTATGCGAATCCATGGTTCATGCTTTTTTAAAGTCTTTCAAGGGAGGTGGGCGTTGCTGGCTAGGCCAGCATTCATGGGCCATCCCTGATTGCCCTCGAGAAGGTGGTGGTGAGCTGCTTCCTTGAACCACTGCAGTCCACGTGGTGTGGGTACATCCACAGTGCAATTAGGAAGGGAGTTCCAGGATTTTGACCCAGCGACAGTGAAAGAATGGCGATGTATCTCCAAGTCAGGATGGTGAGTGGTTTGGAGGGGAACTTCCAGGTGGTGGTGTTCCCATCTATCTGCTGCCCTTGTCCTTCTAGATGGTAGTGGTCGTGAGTTTGGAAGTTGCTGTCCGGGGAGCCTTGGTGAGTTGCTGCAGTGCATCTTATAGATGGTACACACTGCTGCCACCATGCACTGGTGGTGGAGGGAGTGAATACGAACATACGAATTAGGAGCAGGAGTAGGCCACATGGCCCCTCGAGCATCCTCCGCCATTAAATAAGATCATGGCTGATCTGAATGTATCCTCAATCCCACGTTCCTGCCTATCCCCGATAACCTTTCACCCCCTTGTTAATCAAGAATCTATGTGGCTCTGCCTTAAAAATATCCAAATACTCTGCTCCCACCACCTCTTCATGAAGAGTGGTACAAAGACTCACAACCCTTTGAGAGAAAAAATTTCTCCTCACCTCTGTCTTAAATGAGTGACCCCTTATTTCTAAATGGTGACCCCTCATTCTAGATTCTCCCACAAGAGGGAACCTCCTATCCACATCCACCCTTTCAAGACCCCTCAGTTTCTTAAAGGTTTCAATTAAGTTACCTCTTACCCTTCTAAATTCTAGTGGAAACAAGCCTAACCTGTCCACCCTTTCCTCTAGGACAACATGCCCATTCCTGTTATTAGTCAAGTAAACCTTCCCTGAACTGCTCCTAACACATTCACATATTTCTTCAAATAAGGAGACCAGTACTGTATGCAATACTTCAGATATGGTCTCAGCAATGTCCTGTACAACTAATGCGTAACCTCCCTACTTTTGTAATCAACTCCCCTCACAATAAATGATAACATTCTATTAGCTTTCCTAATTAACTGCTGTACCTGCACACTAACCTTTTGTGATTCATGCACTAGGACACCCAGATCCGTCTGAATCTGAGTTCTGCAAGGTCTCACCATTTAAATAATAAACTTCTTTTTTATTCTTCCTGCCAAAATGAACAATTTCACATTTGCCCATATTATACTCCATTTGCCACATCTTTGCCCACTCACAAAATATCTATGTCACTTTGTAGCCTCCTTACGTCCTCTTTGCGATTTACTTGCGTACCCATCTTTGTGTCATCAGAAAATTTAGCAGCCATTCCCTCAGTCCCTTCATCCAAGTCAATTATATAAATTGTAAAAGTTGAGGCCCCAGCACTGATCCCTGTGGCACACCACAACCTGCCAACCAGAAAAAGACCCATTTATACCAAGTCTCTGCTTCCTGTTAGCTAGACAATCTTCTATCCATGCCAATCTGTATACCATGAGCTTTTATTTTCTGCAATAACCTTTGACATGGCACTTTATCAAATGACTTCTGGAAATCTAAGTACAGTACATCACCGGTTCCCCTTTATCCACAGCACAAGTGACACTTCAAAGAACTCCAATAAATTGGTTAAACATGATTTCCGTTTTACACAACCAATCTGCCTGATTGCCTTGAAGTTTTCTAAGTTCCCTGCTATAACATCTTTAATAATAGCTTCTAGCATTTTCCCTATGACAGATGTTCGACTAACTGGCTTATAGTTTCCTGTTATCTGACTCCCTCCCTTTTTTGAGTAAAGGAGTTATATTTGCTATTTTCCAATCCAATGGAACCTTCCCCAAACCTATGGAATTTTGGAAAATTAAAACCACTACATCAACCATCTCACTGGCCACTTCTTTCAAGACCTTAGAGTGAAGTCCATCCAGACCTGGGGATTTGTCAGCCCTCAGCCCAACAATTTGCTCAATACCACTTACCAGGTGATCGTAATTTTCCCAAGTTCCTCCCTCCTTTTAATTTCCTGATTTACAGCTATTTCCAGGATGTTACTTATGTCCTCTGTAGTGAAGACCGAAGCAAAATACCTGTTAATTCATCTGCCATCTCCCTATTTTCCATTATCAATTCCCCAGACGCATTCCCTATAGGACCAACGTTCACTTTGTTAACTCTTCTCTTAATTAAATATATATAAAAACTCTTACTATCTGCCTTTATTTTACTCACTAGCTTTCTCTCAGTCTAATTTTTCCCTCCTTATTAATCTTTTTGTCATTCTCTGCTGTTCTTTATATTCTTTCCAATCTTCTGACCTGCCACCCGTCTTTGCGTAATTATATGCTTTTTCTTTAAGTTTGACACCGTCTTTAACTTTTTTAGTTAACCATGGATGGTGGGTCCTCCCCTTGGAATTTCTCTCTCATTGGAATGTATATATTCTGTGTATTCTGAAATATCCCTTTAAATGCCTGCCACTGAACGTCTATTGATATATCCCTTAGCCTTAATTGCAAGTTCACTTTAGCTAGCTCTGCTTTCATGCCCTCATAATTGCCTTTATTTTAATTTAAAATACTAGTCTTGGACGCACTCGTTTCTCCCTCGAAATGATTGTAAAATTCAATCATATTATGATCCCTGCTACCTAGGCGTGCCTTCACTAGGAGGTTATCAATCAATCCTATCCCGTTGCTCAATACCTGGTCTAGTTTAGCCTGCTTTCTGGTCGGCTCCAGAATGTGTTGTTCTAAGAAACTATCCTGAAAGCATTCTATGAGCTCCTCATCTAGGCTACCTTTGCCCATCTGATTTTTCTAGTTTATATGTAGATTGAAATCCCCCATGATTATTGCTGTGCCTTTCTTTTATACTCTGTTCTACCACGTAGTTACAATTAGGAAGCCTGTACACCATTCCCATAAGTAACTTCTTGACTTTATCATTTCTCATCTCAACCCAAACCGCTTCTGCATCCTGGTTTCCTGAACTTAGGTCATCCCTCTCTAATGTGCTAATAGCATCATTAATTAACAGACCCACCCCTCCACCTTTTCCTAACTTCCTGTCCTTCCTAAATGTCACATACCCTTCAATATTCAGGTCCCAATCTATGTCATCCTGTAGCTATGTCTCTGTAATGGCTATTAGATCATACTTACTTATTTCTATTTGCGCTACCAATTCATCTGTTTTGTTTCAAATGCTACATGCATTTAGATACAAAGCCTTTAGTTTTGTCTTTTTATTATTTTTGTAAAGTCTAGCCTTATCTGCTGATTTATTCTTAGATTTGTACTCTGTTCCTTCCTGACAGTCTTTTTATCATTCCCCATATTAATGCCTGTCTCTCTTGCCTTGTCTCTGCTCTTTAGTTTACCACATCTTCCCAAATTTGATCCCTTGTCCCTCCCCCCACATTCAGTTTAAAACCCTTTCTACTTCTCTAGTTAGGCGGCTCACGAGGACACCAGCCCCAGCATGGTTCAGGTGTAAACCACCCCAATGGTATAGATCCCACTTGCCCCAATACTGGTGCCAGTGCCCCACAAACCAGAATCCACTTCTCCCACACCAGTCTTTGAGCCACGCATTCTTTTCCCTAATCTTATTTGTCCCATGCCAATTTGTATAATGGCTCAGGTAATAATCCAGAAATTATTACCTTTGAAGTTCTGCTTCTTAATTTGGTGTGTGGATCATCAAACTGACTATGCAGAGCCTCCTTCCTCATCCTGCCTATGTCATAGGTATCTACATGGACCACAACCACTGGATCCTCCCCCTCCCATTGCAAGTTCCTCTCCAGCCCTGAGCAGATGTAGGCAACAAAGCTGTCTGGACTCTCACTCTTTGCTACAGAGAACAGTGTCAATCCCCCTTACGCAACTTCCCCTTTCTACCACTACATTCCTTTTTGTTCCCCCAACTTGAATGGCTTCCTGTATCACGGTGCCATGGTCAGTTTGCTCATCCACTCTGCAGCCCCCATTCTCATCCAAACAAGCTGAGGGAACTTCAAACCTGTTAGACAATTGCAGAGGCTCACACTCCTGCATCCCTGCCCTCTGGGTCCCCTTACCTCCCTCAGTCACACTCACACCCTCCTGTCCCTGACCACTGACCAAATCAGAAGACCCTATCCTAAGGTGTGACTGCCTCCTGGTATAAAACTTTCCCCCTCCCAGATGTGTCATAGAGTCTGTAGCTCAGCCTCCAGCTCAATGACTCTGGGCCAAAGTTCCTCAGCCGCGAACATTTACTGCAGATGTGTTTGTCCTGGATCGCAATGTAATCCAGGAGCTCCCACATGCTGCAGCCTTGACACATCAGCTGTCCTGCCATTCTTAATGTGTTTTAAATAATTACTTAATTATATTAATCACTTATTTATGTTGCTTTCTTATATATTTTATTAACTTTACCACCAACTTCTGTACTTTTTTAAACCTTAGGGGGATGGAATAGAACTTATCCACTTACCAGACACTCACCAAACAGCCAGCTCCTTTCCTTGCAGTAGAGCAAGAACCAATTTCTATGGGGTGAGAAAGATAGAAAGAGGAAACAAACAATTCCTTCTCCGAACTCCCCTCTCACCAAACTCTAAGCCTTCACTCAGTTAATCAATTGCCTAGGCTGCACTAAAGAATCCTGAATTTATAGTAAACTGAACTGGGGCTACAGTAACCAGATTCAACCAGTTGGCAAATTAACTACTCAGCTCCTATAGCTGAGAGTGCATTGTCAGCTGTGGCTCAGTTCATAGCACCCTCACCTTTGAATCAGAAGGTTGTGGGTTCATGTCCCACTCCCGGAAACCAAGAACTGTGAATGTACTCGAAAGAGTTACATGCGATCTGTTGATAACTCGAAAGAGTTACCCTGTCTAAACTGCAAGAAAGAAAGAACTTAGCCTGCTTACACAGTACTTTCCAGTTACTGCTAATTACAGACGAGATTAGATTTTAAGAGCAAAATTTAAGATTGATTGTGGATGGGTTGCCAATCAAGTGGGTTGTTTTTTCCTGGATGCTTTCAAGCTTCCTGAGTGTTGTTGGAGCTGCACTCATCCAGGAAAGTGGAGAGTATTCCACTACACTCCTGACCTGTGACTTGTAGATGGTGGGCAGGCTTTGGGGAATCAGGAGGTGAGTTACTCGCCACAGGATTCCTCGCCTTCAGCCTATAATCTTGTATCAAAAACAATTTCAGCTCCACCAACAATTTTCCTTGTATGAAGAAATCATCAATTCAAGAATTAGTTATTCGGCCTCTCCTCTTCTCTTTGGTCTCTCCAGCAGTTGCTTCAGTTTCCTTGTTTAAGTTTTTTCCAATTTACTTTCTTTGTTTGCTCCAAGTTCCTGGTTTATGATTCCTTTGGCCGGGGTTTCATTTGTCGAGCAACTTTCAACCTTTTTTACAAGTCCTTTCATTCCATGTGAAATTCTCCTTTCCTTTCTATTATTTCCTTAGCACACCTTACATCAGTTCCAATAATCATTCTTATTCCTCTTTTCTGTTCACCAGTTGAAAGTTTTACTAATCTCTTTTCATACTTTACCTTTATCTTTAGGATTGCCGTGCCCATTTACAATTCTTTATCCAGCCCTCCTGCCCACACATGAGAACTTCACCCTTTTTCTTCTTGTTACAATTTATGCCTTCACATTTTTCCATTCTCACCTTTTCTTTTTTGTCTCAGACGAACCTCTGGACTCTGACCCTTTGTTGCCCTCTTATCAAACTTGGTCAAATTCATGCCTTTTTTGGAGACTTGGAAAAGATTACAAGATGCACTCCTTTGTGTCGCCTCATTTTACACTCATCACTCCTCGCCACATCTTCCTCCAGCAGTTTTATTTCAATCGGACTTCCATGTCTCACATGTTTATCAATCACAAATCAGGAGATGATGCTAAGGTGTTAAGGTCGGGTGAAAAGTGGTAGAATGGCTCCCCTCTTTTCCCTCTCCTTGATTGACTGCAACAGGCGTTTTAAAAGAATATGCTTGCCAATCACAGAATCACACAGTGCAGAAGAGGCCCTTCGGCCCATCGAGTCTGCACTGACACGTGAGAAACACCTGACCTACCTACCTAATCCCATTTACCAGCACTTGGCCCATAGCCTTGAATGTTATAACACGCCAAGTGCTCATCCAGGTACTTTTTAAAGGATGTGAGGCAACCCGCCTCCACCACCCTACCAGGCAGTTCATTCTAGACCGTCACCACCCTCTGGGTAAAAAAGTTTTTCCCCACATCCCCACTAAACCCCCTGCCCCTCACCTTGAACGTATATCCTCTTGTGACTGACCCTTCAACTAAGGGGAACAGCTGCTCCCTATCCACCCTGTCCATGCCCCTCATAATCTTGTACACTTCGATCAGGTCGCCCCTTAGCCTTCTCTGCTCCAACGAAAACAACCCAAGTCTATCCAACCTCTCTTCATAACTTAAATGTTTCATCCCAGGCAACATCCTGGTGAATCTCCTCTGCACCCCCTCCGGTGCAATCACATCCTTCCTATAATGTGGCGACCAGAACTGCACACAGTACTCCAGCTGTGGCCTCACCAAGGTTCTATACAACTCCAACATGACCTCCATATTCGGTGAGTGTTTAACTGCTTAAGTAAAAGACACACACAGACAGGTTTTCTTGTAAGTTTTTTTTTAAAAGAAAAGAGAATAGAATTCATTGTACTTAACACCCAATCTAAAAAAAAAGATAAAAATGCTCTGACTCTCATACAAACACACACAGGCATTCAAGAGTTCACACGTGCACACATAGGTCTGAATTTTTCCCTCACCGGGCACGTGCGATCGGTGGGCCTGGGAGTGGTGAGGAAACAGGCCCCCAACTGCGATCAGCCCCCGACCGCGATTTCACGCAGGCTAGCCAATTAACGGTCAGCCAGTGTGAAACGCGTGCTGAAAATCTCAGCGCTGCCGAGGTAGGGGCGGGAAGAGGGCCAGCAACAACGTCACTGCAGGTGCTGGTGAGCACCTCGAGAGAGCTTCCTGAAGGCAGACAGCTGCCCCAGGGAGCTGCAGACGTGCGAATATTAAAATAAAGCACAAAATAAAATGTCCACGCAACACAATCAAGCGCATGAAAGCATATCTCATAAAAGTGCTGTCAGCAGTTATTCATTTTTATTTTATTTCCTGACAAGAGATTTCATCCTGACTTTGGATGAGGTTTCATGAAAAATGTAAAGGCCGATTGGCCCGTCCATCAACTGTAAGGTTGGATGTGCCACGAGAAATCACTGACAATTGCCCGTTGGGCTTAATTGCCCGCTTAATTGTTGGCGGATGCACTTCCGACTGCTGCGCGTGCCCACCGAGCGAAATATTGCGCAAGTGCACAATGACGTCGGGACGCTCGCCCGACATCAGCTCGCGTGATTTTACGCCCATTCAGGTCAGGCAGTGCCTGCCCGTGGAAGGTAAAATTCTGCCCTTGATGATAGGTTAAGTAGTTTAAAAGTCCCAAAAAAGTTTCAGACTGGGCTTAAAGGCCATTCCGAACTCTGCGACAGGATGATTTAAAGATGTTGATGAACGATTTTTATTTGGTCTCCTGGAGTTAGAAGCTGCTGGATTTATTTTTAGATGCTGCCTACGGTGTGAAGCTGGTCAAACAATAGGCAGGGCTCAAGTTTGCAGGTTGGATGGAAAGAGAGAGTCCACTCGGTTCTTCCTCTTCTGTGCCTCCTCTCCTTCAGTTCTGACTGGCCTGGAGAAAACACTATCTTAAAACACAAAAGAGGATTAGTCGGCTCATCACATGATCCCCCCTCACAAACTTACCAGTTACCCAGGCATGGTTATTGCAAGTTGATTCCAGGTCCATGGTTTAGACATGATTAAGTTATGGCTGTAGGAGTTCCCTTCTCAACCAGAGCCCAAAAATTATTGCATCAGGTGGTTTTCTCCACACACAACTGAATTCACAGGTTGTCTGGATGTTTTGTGAATGGTTCAGGAGATGGGTCATTCTCACTTATCTAAGGTGATTGTCTCTGGTGGGTTCTTCTAGGCAACCTGGCTCTGTTACTACAGCTTTGAAATTTGCATGGTACAGCTCAGTTCATGTTTTAGAGCTGCTATTTTAAGTCACTGAAGCGCTGTTGTTCATTTAAAATTCAACCAGTGGTTTCAGCCCACTCAATAAATAAAGTCATCTTCAACATAAAGCATGGCTTTATAACAAAGGGTTCCTTTCATCTAGCTGCATTTAATAATGGCGAGAGACCGGGAGTTGTGGAGGAACAAAGGAACACAAGTGTTTATGTTCACAAGTTATTAAAAGCTAGTGCAGATACAGACAGCGATCGAAAAGGCTAATGGGATATTAGCTTTTATCTCAAGCTGACTGGAATAAACAGTGAAGAAATGGTGCTTCAGTTATAGACAGCCTTGGTCAGATTACTCTCAAATGCTGTGTTCAGCTTTGAGCACTGAATCTCAGATTATAGTGGCCTTGGAGGGGTGCAGATTCATCAAAAAAAATAAGCATATCTTGAAATTGAGAGAGCAGTTAGTTTGTATTCCCTTAATTTAGAAAGTTAAGGCTTGCTTTAATCGAGGTATTCAAAGTAATAAAAGGATTTGATAGGAGTAGATACAGAAAAATGGTTTCCTCTAGTGAGGGAAATTAGAACAAGGGAACATAAATTTAAAGTTAGAGTTGGGAATGAAATCAGGCAGTATTTTGTCACACAAAGGGTAGAGGAAACCTGGAAATTGCTCTAACAGAAGTCAACGGATGCTGGGTCAATTGCAATTTCCAAGACGAAGATTGGTGTTCGGTAATGGTAGAAGTGGATACTGATCAAAGATGGATAAATGGATATGAGGTATAGAGCAGCTACAATCTAGTAGAGTGGAACAGTCTTGAAGGATTGAGTGTCCTACTCAAGTCCCTTTGTGAAATTTCCTGAGCCTGAACCTTTGGCAAAGACATCACCAGTGCCCACAACTTCTGATGTATTTTTGGCAACACCAGCCCAGATTCATAAAATGCTATCGAAGAGTCAAATTCAATGTTGGTGCCTTAATGGAAACTTGTTAGAAAATTAGTAAATGATTTGCTTTATACTAACTGATTCAGTCCTACTTGATGTTTGGTCTTTTGTATACCAGATTGTCAGAAACAATTGGAATTGATACCCCTTCCCTTCAATTGACGGGGAATGTCAGGTTAGTTTTAATACTGCCTACAAAAATTATTCCTTTTTCCTTCCTGTTTCTTATTTTCACTCGCAGTTTAATTTTTCCAGTTCTTGTGCATGTGCAAGAAGAAACAGCTGAAAGACTGTTGTGCAAGAGGTGCATTGGCTATAGGCAGCTAACAGTCTATTTTTGTCCCGACTGACAGCAGGAACTCAGATGGCCTGAGATCGCCCAATTCATCTGGAGTTCAGTACAATGCAATTTCCTTCTGCTGTACATTCTGACTCTGTTCTCCTGATTGGAACAGCAAGAAAAACTCACATATCAAATATGATAAAACCAAAACAAATCAGCTAGAACCTAATCAGACCATCTCTGTACCAGTATCCACTTACGCAACATATTAAAATTAAAATTAAAATTGTAACCAAGGCTAGAAACATGTGGTAGCCAATTCCAGCTCACATTTGTACATGTGGTTTTCACTGTTTGTACAGATGCTGACTTATATCTGGAAGTTCCAGCCAAAGGAACATTAGTCCTCCCATTATCCAGAGGACCATCTGTCCTCTAATGGAAGGTTTTAAACAAAACATTAATCTGTCATTCACTTTCAAATGATCTGCTTGTGTTTCAACAGTATTCATTTTTATCCGTATAAAATATTAATCTTTTATCTTTTTATTGATGGCTCCTCCAGCATCAACACAGGTCTTCAGTATCACCACCCATGTTCTGTTGGAAACACATTTGAATGTACCTTTTTTCTTATTTGTTCATGGGATGTGGGTGTCACTGGCTAAGCCAGCATTTATTGCTCATCCCTAATTGCCCTTGAGAAGGTTGTGTCTTCTTAAACCGCTGTAGTCCATGTGGTGTAGGCACACCCCCAGTGCTGTTAGGGAGAGTTCCAGGATTTTGACCCAGTGACAGTGAAGGGACGGCAACGTATTTCCAAGTCAGGATGGTGAGTGGCTTGAAGAGGGACTTCCAGGTGGTGGTATTCCCATATGTCTGCTGCCCTTGTCCTTCTAGATGGTAGCGATCATGGGTTTGGAAGCTGCTGTCTAAGGAGGCTTGGTGAGTTCTTGCAGTGCATCTTGTAGATGGTACACACTGCTGCTGCTGTGCGTCCATGGTGGAGGGAGTGAATGTTTCTAGATGGGATGCTAATCAAGTGGGCTGCTTTCTCCTTGATGGATCAAACTTCCTGAGTGTTGTCGGAGCTTTACTCATCCAGGCAAGTGGAGAATATTCCATCGCACCCCTGACTTGTGCATTGTAGATGGTGGACAGGCGTTGGGGAGTCAGGAGGTAAGTTACTCATCACAGGACTCCTAGCCTCTGACCTGCTCTTGTAGCCACACTATTTATATAGCTAGTCCAGTTCAGTTTCTGTTCAATAGTAACCTCCAGGATGTTAATAGTGTGGGATTCAGCAATGATAATGCCATTGAATGTCAAGTGGCGATGGTTAGATTCTCTCTTGTTGGAGATGGTCATTGCCTGACACTTGTGTGGCGCGAATGTTACTTGCCACTTATCAGCACAACCCTGGGCATTATCCAGTTTATTGCTGCATATGGACATGGACTACTTCAGTATCTGAGGGGGTCACAAGTAGTGCTGAACATTGTGCAATCATCAGCGAACATCCCCACTTCTGACCTTATGATGAAAGGAAGGTAATTGATGAAGCAGCTGGACATGGTTAGGCCTCAGGCACTACCCAGAGGAACTGCTGTAGTAATGTCCTGGAGCTGAGATAATTGACCTCCAACAACCACAACTATCTTCCTTTATATTACGTATGACTCCAATCAGCGGAGAGTTTCCCCCTGATGCTCATTGATACGTTTTACTAGGGTCCTTGATGCCAAACTCAGTCAAATGCTGCCTTGATGTGAAGGGCAGTCACTCTCACCTCACTTTGGGAGTTCAGCTCTTTTGTCCATGTTTGAACCAAGGCTGTAATGAGGTCAAGAGCTGAGTGGCCCTGGCGGAACCCAAACTGGGAGTCAGTGAGCAGGTTATTGCTAAGCAAATGTCGCTTGATAGCACTGTTGATGACCCCTTCCATCACTTTACTGATGATCAAGAGTATACTGATGACACTGCAATTGGCCGGGTTGGATTTGTCCTGCTTTTTGTGTACAAGACATACCTGGGCAATTTTCCACATAGCCAGTTGATGCCAGTGTTGCAGCTTTACCGGAGCAGCTTGGCTAGGGGCACGGCAAGTTCTGGGGCACAAGTTTTCGGTACTATTGCTGGAATATTGTCAGGGCCCATAGCCTTTGCCGTATCCAGTGCCTTCAGTTGTTTCTCGATTTATCACGTGGACTGAATCGAATTGGCTGAAGACTGGCATCTGTGATGCTGGGGACCTCCAGAGGAAGCCGAGATGGATCATCCGCTCGGCACTTGTAGAAGCTTACACTGAGGTGTGTATGAATCAAACAATATCAATATAATCAATAGGATTAGGTTTTACTAAGTGCATTATATCTTTCAGTGAAAAGTTGAGTTATTCAGAGTACCTGAACAAGATGCAGCTTTAAGACAGGTGGATTGGCATCATGCTGTGCAATAACAGAACTGGATACGTAAAGATTAACATCTTTCATAAAATAACAGACACAGGCTCTTCATTTAACATACTCATTGCTGTTAGACAGATCAAATTAAACCCAATGGACAATATCCTTGAACTATTAATGAATCAGACAAGGTGCCACTTAAATACGTGCGGCAGAATTTTACATCCACTCTCGAGGGGGTTGTAGGCAGAGGGTTGGTTTATTTAGTGACTGCTTTTGTGTCTTTGGAGACAGGGTGTTTGGCCAGTTCCCCTGGCTGCATGAGGCAGATGGCGCTCTGGATCTCCCTGGCCGAGATGGTGTGGCTCTTGTTGCAGTGAATGAGGTGAGAAGCCTCGGAGGCGATGCGCTCGAAAATGTCAACAACCAAAGAATTCATAACACTCATGGCCTTGGATGAGATCCTGGTGGAAGGGTGGACCTGGGTCAGCCCTCTGCACACGTAAGTAGAATAGCTCTGCTTGAGAGATTTCCTCCACTTCTTGAGCGGCTTCTTGGTGACTTTAGTCAGCAACTGCTTCAACACCTTACGGCACCGCCCTCAGCCACAGCCACCACCTCAGGCATTCCACTCAACTTGGACCAACTCAGAATAAAATTCATCGGATGGCCTTCTGGCCAGACTCTGGCCTGCCCTGGCCTTACTGCTATTTTACGGTGAGATGGGCAAGGCCTGGACCAGCCCTCACACTTTTTCCCCAATTGAGATCCTTAAGTGACCAAATAATGACACTTAAGGGCCATTTCCCTCCCAGCCTCAATTTTCAGGCTGGTAGGAGGAGTTCATGAGCACCAGGGAAGCCTGAAAAGTGACCCTGCTCAGGCCTTGGGGAGGAGAGGTGGGCTGGGGGAGGATGGGGGGAGGATATGGGGAGAGGGGTCACACCTCCAACAACAGCGTCCCTCGGGGTGCTCCCCAAAAAGGTCTAGCCAATGTGGATGTTTCCTACCCTCTCCCAGCCTCTCCACCAGCACTCTCACTGCATTTCTGCCCACTCCTCAGGCCTACCTTCCCTCCCTGCCCTGAGATGCCCAAAACTTACCTGGTCCTCGACTCTTGGGACTTCGACTCTGGAGACTGCTTGCAGTACCTGTCCTGTCCACTGCAGCTTCTGGCGCCGCTGGGGATTGAGAGCTGCCGTCCAATCCAATTGACCGGTGGTATTCTAAAGTGGTACTTCCTCCTGACTGAGAGGTGGAAGTCCCATCTGCAGCCAACTAAATGCTCCTTGGAGTGTTAAATGGCTGCGGAACAGCCTCCTCAGATGGTGGGAAGGGAAATTCCACCATCTGAAAAATCCTGGCCATGATGTAAATCCTCAGACATGCCAGATATGAGTTTAAAGCCTAAATCTGGCTTCCACTGTAGTGATCGGAG
Organism: Cetorhinus maximus; assembly: GCF_964194155.1. Lineage (NCBI taxonomy): Eukaryota > Metazoa > Chordata > Chondrichthyes > Lamniformes > Cetorhinidae > Cetorhinus > Cetorhinus maximus. The sequence continues at coordinate 211,900,879 of NC_135880.1, forward strand.
AAATAGGATGACTTGTGTATCCCTCAGTATCGCAGCACATGAAAGAGGAAATTGTAAATTTAAACCAGCACAAGGTCTGCCACTTTTGTAGCTTCTATTACTTGGGCTTCTATTACTGTACAAACCCTACAATGGAAATGCGCACCAAGTACTCTATTTCTAAATTGGCATTATATAAAATGTTCTTTTTAACACTGCATAGCATTTTATTCATCTTAGAAAATAACAAGAACAGAATATTTTGCTCATGTTTGACAAAACACTAAGTTTTCCTTATCAGATTAATTTCTGTATTATTTCCTAAACATAGCAGTGTTTGCTATATGTGAAGGAATATGCAATATGATGCCAGTACTTTGGTTTCCCAGCCCTAATTTTCTGCCTCCCTGTAATGAAGTTACTAACATTTACTGCCATCTGCTTTCACCGCACCAACACCTCCAGGTAGCTCACACAAGCACCAATTCTTTACATGCCTAGATTGTGGGAGCGTTGAGGATGAAATCACTGCGAAGCATACTCCAACCTGCCTCCGGTACTGTCTCTCTCATTTCTCACACACACATACATTTCCCAGCAGTTGCTGCTGGGTAGTGTTCAGAATGGAAATGTTTTACTCCTTCCTTTACCAGGGATCACGTACATGTAAGACATGCCTCGTGTCTTGTTAGCTAATCTAGCATAGTGGCAGTGTGCTACACTTCACTGAAGGAGTCTAAGTTGCTGTGGCAACTTTAAAAATGTACATGGTGTAGTCTGGAGCTATGGATAGTGATGGTAGAGGCTCCAGAATTCTTTCCATCACATGGCTGACCAGGAATCGCCCCCACTCTTACCGCTTGCCATTGTTGTGTGTAGGAAGGATTCGCAGGTTGGTGCTCAACCTGTTTGGCTGTGTTATTAACACACCTTTCTTGGCCATTAAGTCCCGGGGTGAGACTCTAACCCGGAGCTTCCGGCTCAGGGACAGGGACGCTATCCACTGCGCCACAATTAAGACCTCCAGCCCAGCACAGAGCACTAAATATGACTAATGCAAGTATATTCTCTCACCTACATCAGTATGAAAGCAAAACCAAAAAAATGGAAAATCACTAAATAGTTAGATGAGAGAGGAAATCTAATCTATTTTAGCTCATTCGTCTGAGATGATAATTGCTTCAGCCCCTCTCATCACATCACCTTACTGGATCCTAAATGAATCTAAGCTTTTCACTTTCACTATCAAATTTAGAAGACCATTCCAAATGTTAACCATTCATTGTTTGAACAAGTTTTTGACATCGCTCCTAAATTATACTTTCACCAGTTTTAGTGCATCACTTTTTTTTTAAAGAATGAGATGAACCGCGTCTGGGCACACACTGGATTGATCAGAAAGCCACAAAACAGACAAAGAATGGAGATCTTCCACATCATTAATCATGCACAAGTCCGCTTAAATTGTTTTGTGTTGTAACTGAAATTGTGACTCACTCTGTGCAGGATCCTTATGTGGAAAAACTGGCTCATTAGCAGAAAAGAAATGTTTCATTCAAGATATTTTAATCATCTTAATGCACATCTGTTGGCACTGCAAAACCCTTTGGGATGAGCAAATGACATGAAAAGTATTTGTAATATCTAGTCTTGTAGGAATGGCTTTTCCTTCAATTGAGAATTCAACTGTGAAAACTCTCAATGTGGAAAATACTGGCTACTCAGCAAATACAGAATAGGAATTGGGTTTTGCTTAACCTTAACCAGATTTCAGGGAAGAAATCAGTTGAGTGACAATCTTAGTTTACGTCTTGCTGGGATAATATAATCTGGGAATTGTTTTAATTGCAATTAGTTTACCAAGGTCAGCTCCTTATCAAAATTATTCATAGCCTTAGGTGTCCATTGCAGGCAGGGAGCAGAAAATTGCATGCAAGTAAAATTAAAACATACAGGCAATTAAAGCAGAAGTTCAGAACAAGGAAACAGAAATATTTACAGCATTAGGAAAAGTTGATAAAGATATTGAATCAGTTTGTAGCCACGGTCGAAAGGGGAAGGAGAAAACAGTAACAGTCAAAATAGAAGGGAAAGGGAAATCCTCATTGGAGGCATTGATTGGGCTTTTCAATGACCTTTCACATTTTACCCATTGCCAAGTGACCCACTTTATACCGGTATAATTATGAGTGGGTGTTGTGTATGGACAAAAGTTAGGAACTAATATTCAGTGACATTCCCATTGATATTTAACTGAGGAGCTTCCAATGCATTGGCTTTGTGCCGCAAGCATGATAAAGTTCTAGGTTTAAGGATCTCTACCCAATTTGCCAATTGGGCCTACTCGATTCACATCTCTAAATAGGCCGAGCCAATTCAGAAACTTTGGGCTAAGGTATGAGCGCTGGGTGCAGCCAGCAACTGAGGAATGATTCCGTTCCTCTGTGTTTTTTTATTCTTTCATGGGATGTGGGCATCACTGGCTAGGCCAGCATTTTTATTGCCCATCCTTAATTGCTCTTGAGAAGGTGGTGGTGAGCTGCCTTCTTGAGCCGCTGCTGTCCATGTGATGTCAGACCATCCGCACTGCTGTTAGGGAGGGAGTTCCAGGATTTTGACCCAGAGGGAATGGCGATATAGTTCTGAGTCAAGATGGTGTGTGGTTTGGAGGGGATCATGCAGTTGGCGGTGTTCCCATGTGTCTGGTGCCCTTGTTCTCCTAGATGGGTTTGGAAGGTGTTGTCTAAGGAAACTCTGTACTAACATATCTCATTTTTACCTAAAAAAAGGAAGAAGACTGAAAACGCCAGAAATTAACAGAATATGTATACAGAACAAAATTAATAGAATATGTCTTAATTCATGGCTATTATTTATTTTGATTCGGCAAAATGCTACTGCATTTTTCCAAGGGTTGAAACTATAATGCCCCAGAATCACCACAAATTTATTTATATCTTTCTTTACCCTCCAGGCTTTTCAAACCTAAACTTGGCATTGCCTAACCATTGCTTCTTATTTTATCCTGTATTCTCTTGAGTTCTTCTCACCCTCGCTGTTGCCCATTCATCTATCGGCGATTCGGAAACAAAAACAAATTTCAGAGACATATTTATTTTTTTAAACAAAAATACATATTTTTTCTATCAACAACTCTCTAAGGCACCAATCATATCCTTGACCTCTTCACAACTGCATCAAAATAAGCTATGTTCAATCATGAAGGAGAGACGCATGTGAAAACATTACGTGGAGATCTACTTTATGCTGAACCAAAGAAATAAAACTGGAGAGCGTGGTTATAAGCAGGGGAAACATTAAGTTGCATGAGTCTAAAGAAATAATTCCATTTTCCATTGAGCCTTTAAATTTACAGAATAAAATAGAAAAAGCCTTGCATTTAAATAACTCTTTTCATGACCATCAGAAGTCTCAAAGTGCTTTACAGTCAGTGAGGTACTTTTGAAGTGTAATGCAAGAAACAAGGCAACCAATTTTACACACAGCAAACTCCCACAAACAGCAATGTGATAATGATCAGATAATCTGTTTTTTTTGTGATGTTGATTGAGGGATAATTATTGGCCAAGGCATCAAAAATAACTCCTTCCTTTTCTTCAAAATAGTGCCATGAGATTTTTTTATATCCGCCAGAGCAGGTAGATGGGGCTTTAGTTTAACATCTCATCCAAAAGACACTGTAACGTTATAGCATTCCCTCAGAACTAAATGGAGACTTGGGAAAAAATTTTCCCCCCATCGGGGGTGGGGTGGGGAAGTGCGGGGGGTGGGCACATCTCCGATTAGTGCCCCCGATCAGGGTTGCGCCGCCATTTTACATGGGCGGGCCAATTAAGGCTAATTAAACGCTATGCACTCCCTGTGCGGGTGGTGGGGGGAAGGGGGGGTGTAGGGGAAGCCCCTCAGCTGGGAATGCGCGCAAAAGAGTGTGCAGACCTCCCTGAGGCTAAGTGCTGCCTCAGGGGGATTGGCTCCAATTTAAAATTTGTAATACAAATGATAAAAAAATTTCCCTGACATGTCCCTTCGTGTAACACTGTCACATGAGTTCAGACATGTCCATAACTTTTACTGAAACCTTTAATAAAAATTTAAATACTCTCATGAAACCTCATGCCACCCGCGGATGAGGTTTCAGGCTTTTTCCAAAGCCCTTCAGGGCTCCCAGCCTGCTCGCCAACCCTAAGGTTGGACGGCCAGGTCCATTAATGACCTTAATCCATTTTTCAATGGCCTCAATAGGCCGTTGGCAGGTCGGCGGGCACGCAGCTGACTCGACTGCGTCCCCGCTGACCTGAAAATTGAAATGACACGGGGTGACGTCGGGAGTTCCACCCGATGTCATCCCACGACATTTTATGCATTGGCGAGTGGGCCCTGCCCCCGCTCACCGACCAGAAGATCCTGCCCTTGATTTTTGTGCTTAAGTGGGACTTAAACCTGGCACCTTGTGAGGTAAAAGTGCTACCAACTGAGTCACAAGTGACACATAAGCTACCACCAAGCACAATAAATGTAGACTGATTGGACATTTGACAGTCCTAGAGTGAAGAATGCAATGCTGAAACACTGCTCGATGATTTTCTCATATAAGACCATAAGACGTAGGGGCAGAAGTAGGCCATTCATCCCACTGAGTCTGCTCCGACATTCAACGAGATTATGGCTGATCTGCTAATCCTCAACTCCACTTTCTTGCCTCTTCCCCATAACCCTTGATTCCCTTATTGATTAAACATCAGTCTATCTCTATACAGCAAGGGAAGAAAAGAACTAATAGAATTATTCTGCCTCACAGGAACATTTCTCTGGTCAAATGATCATTCAGCTACAATAAGAGTGTTAGTTAAAAGGTTGAAAACTTGAACTATGGCCTTTTCCCACCTGACAAAGGAAGATCAGGCAATCTGAAAAGAAAAGGGAACACAAATTTGGGAGAATGGAAGATTTTCTTCAATTAAATCAAAAAAGAGCTCATCGTAATTTGCTAACAAAACAAATGTGAAGACCAACCCAAAAAACTCATATTGTCAATGTTATTGCTTGCAAGTTACCAAGATTTCACAATCATTGATGCTTGTCAACAGATTGAGTATGGATATCTTACTGGACTAGGTAACCCACAGAATATGGGATCAAACCCCATTATGGTAGTTTGAGATATGAAATTAATTTTTAAAGTACCTGGGAAACCTGATATCAATAAAAGTGACCATGAAGCTGTCGGATTGTCATACAAAGCAGTTGGTTTACTTATACCCTTTAGGGTAGGAACCGTATCATTCTTAACTAGTCTGGTGTGAGTCCAGCCCCAGGGCAACACCAGAGGTTGATTCTAACTGTCCTCTGAAGTGGTATAGCAAGCCATTCAGTTGTGCCAAACTGCTACGGCACCCACTTCATAGTACAACTAGGTATGGACAATAAATACCAGTGAAGCACACATAGCGGATGAAGATCCTGAGGACACTGGATGAAGAGCTGTACACCCAGAAGCCTTCACTCAATGGCTCTGTGAGCCTCAGCGTCTGGGTTTTGAGGGGGCCCCACTGACCTTTGTTCATCAGGGTGAGGCTCTTCTCTTAACCCAGCCTGGCCACGAGGAGCCCTTCTTCTGCTCTTTCTTAGTTGCGTGATTGCCAGGGTGAACACAACATTGCCTGCTCCATCCATGAGGCACTCGTGCTCATGCCTGCGGAAACATTGAACACAATGATGGAACATAAACCTGCAATGGTCAGCTTCCAGTCACTAACTAGTGAGTCAGTGTGGAGCCTATGGGTAACTTCTATCCCATCCATTTCATCCTCATTGTATCCCTTGGAGTGTTATTACAGCATTCTGGACCACAGCTAGGGGATCCACCCTACCAACACCCCTCCCCCACACCCAGCCCCTCCCCAAACGACACAGGCATGACAGGGCTTTGACACCAGGGCTTGGATCTGACTGAGTGTTGCCAGGTGATAGAAGCCTGTCAGGGCACTGTCAGACTCTTTCCTTTGGGTTACACAGCAGACCCAACTTGCACTCATGTTATGAGAGTATTGTGGGGTAGGGGGTCTTCGGGATTGTAAACTGCCAGCTGCAAGAGTTAGAGGTCTTCGGGCCATTGGGTATATGCATTTTCAGTCGGTTCTTTCTGACACTCAGGATTTCCCACCAGAGGGACAAAGAGTCTTTGGAAGCCAATCCTACAATGGCCCCAATCAAGTTCATACTCTCGCAAGAATACACAACATGAGCTAAGGCGCCACATCACCTAAATTGGCATTTGATTGTTCCTGATGTGTCTAAGCTGTGCCTTCCTCTCCATTTTGGTTAAGCAGAAATTAGTTGGGTACCCCTTAAATCGGCCCGCAAGTGCAATAGCCGAGTGTTCCCACAAACACTGAGAGCCCTCCCCTGGCAATACTTTTCATAGTTTCTTTTTCAACTGCGTCATTGGATCAGCTTGGAAAATGGTGGTGCTGAGATATTACTACCAGAGCAACTTCGAGCTCCTCCACTGTGACCCTGAAATCCCTCCCATCGTGCTGGAGGGGCATCATGTTCAGGTTTCCCTCCCTCCAATCACTCTCCTTCCTCCCCCTCTAATCCTTGATCCCATCGTTATAGTGGTTGATATCCGTGTCCTCACCCTGAACTGTTAGATGCTGAAGCCCTGACGCTGAATGTAGACCTGACCCCTCCCAGCTTGAGGCACAATGTACTGTGACTTACAGAGATCCACCCCAGGAGGCCATCGAGTGCCCCCACCCCTCTCCCCACTACATTACCTGCCCCCCCATCTACAGGCTGCAGCTGCCTCCCCTGACTGTGACTGTGCCCCAGTATCAAGCCACCAACCCCCAGGACCGACATGTGTGAGGGACTGACCACACCCTGCGCACCATGCTGGGCACAACTGACACAGGACTGACAGGCCCTCGCTCTCCCTGCACTGGGACTGGGACAGGCATGCCAAGCACAGACCTCTAAACTGTGGCACAACTGACCCAGGACTGTCTCTGCTTTCTGGGCCCAACTAACTCCCCGCCCACCAGTCATGTGCCTGTGTGGTCTCATCACCAGTCAGCATCCACCACCCCCCCCAGCCAAGCCTTTGCACTCCAGCCCCATCCCTTGCCTCTATCTCACCGCGCCATCCCACACCCCCCACCAATCAAGCTTTTGCCCTCCAGCACCTTCCAGCACCCACCCCATGCCCTCCCCCCACCCCACCCACCCATCCTCTCCCCCCCCCCGCTGGTCTCACTGGGTAAGCCTCGGCTCCGATCCCCCCCTTGAGTTCCCGCTGGTCTTGCCTGGGCAGCCTTGGTTGGAGCAGCCGCAAGCGTGGCACACTGAAAGGTAGGCGAACATACCTCAAGCTCACGTGTGAAGCGGTGCTCGCCAGGGGCATGTCACTTAAATCGGGTTGTGATTCGCGCCGGTCTAATTAGCCGCCAGTGTGGCCATTTGACCTGGAGCGGGGTGGGGGGGCGTGATTCTGGTGAGCTGCCTCTTTAATGAGCACTCGTGATATTCGAGTGCATTCGAATGCGGTTCCCCGACTTGGCGCGACAGGGCTACCTGACCCGCCACGAAAGTCGAGAGCAGAATATTGCGGTCTACTTTTACGCCAGCGATAAACTGACTTTTGGCCCTTCTCCGCATTTTCCCATCCCGGCCACCGCTGACCGGACCGGAAAATCCCACCCTACCTTTATGCAATGGTAAGCCGCAGTTTGAGATATGGCACAAAGATCTCCGCCTGGTACCTGGAATGACCCCGATGCATAAAAGCTCAAGCCACAGTCACTTTAAGAAAAACAGGCATCAGGTGGCCCCCGATGGAATTCAAACTGATCTCCCCAGCCAGCATTTCACAAAGGAAGATCACTGTCACCCTGGAGAGACACAGTCTACGGAGACGCTGGTGCTCTAAAAGCTGATAACCTGTCCTTTACCTGTAGACTGTCTGTGTAGGATATCTTCTCCTACAACAGACTCGCTGCTGTTATTTTCTAACTTCCTATAGCCCTTGTGCAGTAATAGGTCCCTCACACGCCAGGACTGCAGGGCACACCCGTCTCTGGCCAGTCGCCCTCCTCTCTCTCCCCTTCCCCTCATTTTCTCCTCACAATCCCCAGTGGGGACAATCCCTGTGGGGACCACGAGCTCTGGGTCCTCTGCTGGACCCCTCACCTCCGGATACCCCTGTCTCCAGGCCCCCGGTCCTCTCACTCTTTCCTTAATTGTCCAATCAGCCTGTAGAACCTGAGAAAAATCCAAGCTTACTCAGCCAAACGCTGCCACCTTCAACAGCAGACTCTGCTGCTCCATGCACCCTCTATAATGGGTCCTTTTGCTGGCCTTTCTGTGTTCTTGTGCCACACCCGCATACTTGGCATATCTCATTCATCACGTTTCCCCCATGCGACTTCTCTAAAATGAAGTGGGCCCGGAAAATTTGAGCTTATTGGGTAATTTACCAGCTTAATTGCCTCGTAATTGAGTTATTCGTGAAGGTCGGTGGTCTTCTGATTTTGGACCCCGCTTGCCTTCCGTGTTAACAGGGACTGGCAGGACGATGTCAGGTTGTCATCATGCCATGTTTTACATAGGTGTGGGGGTGTTGAGGGGGGGAGCACCCAATTTTGCCAAAATTAAATTCAGCCCTCTGTGTCTGTGACACACAGTCCCGTCGATTATAGATTCTAATTGAAACCAGCTCTTTGATTCACTGACCGCTGTGTGGTACTGTTAGATTTACACAAGCAACCTACAATAGTGTACATGGCACTTTTGTAGCTAAACGAAATAGATCGCTCATCCTTACAGGGTTAAATAATCCAGTATATATGGCATTAGTGGCCATAGAAACAAGTGCGTTGACAGGGTGCTGTACTGGGAACTATGTGCAAGGGCATATATTTCTGTTCAATATTGGCATGAACAATGTCTGTGTTTCACTCCAAAATATGGAACTCATTAGATAAGATCATTTAATTGTTGGTTATTGAGCTAGCGAGAAAGTTTAGCTCCACGACTAATTAATAACCGAAACATTTGATTACGAATGAGTTCCACATTTTGGAGTGAAATTCAGACTTGTAAACAGAATAATAAAATAATATTATCTTTGTTATGGTTACAGCCGTGTTGTTCAACTCAAATTCTTCCTTGAAGCATTTTCCATATGGCGGTTAAACACCTCTCAGGAGAGGATAAAGCTGCCTCACATGACTGTTGTGAGAATTAAACTGCCCTACAGGCTTATAATACAATCCTCACTCAGATTAAATCAGAAGTGTCTTTACAAATGTTGAAATATGGGATTAGGAGCTACGACGTGTTTTCTGTGTTGGTATTTTGGTTTGACTCCATTTGAGACTGATGCCATAGAAGTCTCCTTTCTTTCATTGTAAGGGTGGTAGTGAGTTTGCAGCTTCAGTGTTGACCTTGATCCAAGCTTCCATTGACTCAAAGGTCTAGCAGAAAACTGTCGATAATTCAATGCAAATTGGCATTAACTTGTCAGCATCATTCAGCAAGGTGGGCTAGTGAGTGAAATTATATTGTCATACTGTTTCAATGGTGGGTTATCTCCCAGGAGATGTGGTTAAGAAACATTTTTGGAGCAGAGAAGGGAAGGTTTAACTTAGTTAAACCCATGTTAATGGGCAACAGACCATTGCCTCGTGTTACAATCCTAAAGAGGCGTACAAATATTCATCAAAAATCCTCATAGCACAGCATAATATTGACCATCGCATTTTCGTTTTTACTTTTTTTATTGTGAAGAACCTTGCATAACTAATTTGTGACGTCTCTCTAAGAAGTCACACCAGTAAGAAAAGCTTGGTCCTTCCAGCTCATCCTTCCATAGGAATCTACGATCCTTCAGGCACAGAACCTAACAGACTTTTGAATACCTCCACAATCTATTTGTAACATCACTCCATCATGCCCCCTTAGTCTTTCTGTCACAGATTAACTTGAAATAGTCCTCGTGATTAATCTTTTCTATTCCACCTTATACGCCTCCATAAAGTGTTGCCGCATTCACCTCTGATAACAGGGATCAGGTTCCCTCTGCACCACTCCCAGGGCTTCGATGTTTCCCCTTGTGTGCGTTGGTGGCCAGAACAGCATTCAAGATGCAGCCTTACCAGAGCATTTACAGCTGTTGAATAATGATCTGAAGAGCAGTTCTCAAGAGTTAGCTAGTTGTTTAGACTGAGAGAGGAAAATGGTCTTCTGGAGGCGCTGGCTGACTCCCTTCATAGAATACTTGAAGAAATGCAAGTGGTTCCAGGAAGAGCGAAATCTGGGCAAACAGAAAGTTGATCACAGCATGAATTTTAAGGTACTATTGATGTTCATTCTGTTATTTAAAATTATTAATTAAATCATAAATCAAATCCAAGGATAAAGCTTCTCAACAAATTCATTACTCATTTATTAGCTTTCAATGGTATTAACTTTTAATCATTAAACAGAGTCTGGTGAAACCTGGTAATTGGAAGAGAAACGCAACCTTTTATCCATGTAAGGAAATCGTAGAAACATTTAAAAATGAATCTCCTCAAAATGAGTTACACCATTGTTCTTTGGTAAAGATATTGGTGACTGGTGGTGCTCTACTTAAGGAGTTAAGCATGAGGTTCTTGTGTCAACTTATTTGCATTCTTATTGGTGCAATAGGCATAAACGCAGTGTAAGGTGAATGTAACCAGCTGAACTATCTGGAAACTCCTGTGCCACCTTTAGCAGTGGACAAACAGGTAAGTGAGGAAGGGTGTTGGGTTCTTTCACTTCATTCTCAAATAACTTCACTGCATATCTTAGCATTATTACTATATTTGTAGAGAATTGCAACTATTCAGACATTATCTACACCCAGAGGCCCCATCCAGGAGAAGAATAACACAACTTTACTGTTCCAGCCCTCCTTGAGGGGATTGAAGGCAAGAGGCACAGGCTACAAGGTGTGAGTGCCAAAACACTTGCCAGGAATGTGACTTCTGCTGCATGGAGAGAGGTGTCTCTGGCACTGAGTAGCAAGTCTCTCACGCTCAGGACTGAGAAAGAGTGCCGCAAAAATTTCAGTGACTTGCTGGAGTTGGCAGGGTAACAAACTGGGCTCTGTCTCCTTTTCTTCGTTGTTCAGCCTGGCCACCAGCAGTCCCTTCACCTTCTTAAAGCAACCCTTCCACTACCTTTTGCAATGCACTCTGATTAAAGATGGTTCTAACTCAGCATTTTCCACTATGACTACTCAGCTCTGCTAACAGAAATTACTTACACGTGCTACTTGAAACCTCTTTCTCCACTTTAACAGGTGCTGACCCCTACATCTCTTATTTGAGCTCTCACGCTAGGCCTAGGCTTCCCAATTGCTAGCTTTTCCTGAAGTGGATTATAATCCGGCCCCTTTTCGGTACTATTCCAGATCAGGCATACTCCTCGGATGAGAAAGGAAGGCCTCACAGACACTTAAATGGGTCTGCAGAACTGATCTAACTCTCCCCAAAGGAAAGGAACCACCAGGTAGTATTAGCTAGATTATAACAACCCAGATGTTATAAGGGTCCGGACATCTCTCCTCAACAATGTACCTTTACGCTGAAGAGTTTATGGAAATGGGTTTTCGAGTTTGGATACAGAAGATTATATAAGACAATATATTTTCTAAATTATAAAAAAAGTCTATTAAAGAACCAAACAGGCAATTTACTTTTGATGATATTTCAATCACAACATTGACAGTTCTAGAAAAAGTATGTGTAATCTTATTTCTAATAGAGAGTCTTATTAGTGTTACACAGAAATATTTATGATATTCATCAATAGTTAAAGTAGTATTTACTTAAATCTCCAAGTAGAAAGATACTGAGTTTAGCAAGATACCTCTAACCCAATTAAGGGGGGAGCTATCATCACAGCACTACAGCGGCACTTGAGAGATGCTGGTGTGAATCCAACAAATCTAAAATTCCTACTGTGTAGTTCCAAAATTGATACCTGAAAAGAGTGAAACCAGCAAGAAGCTTGTTGAGCACTCATGCTGGACAACATGCCTCGTTTTTCTCATCATCCTTCATTTTTCGTTAACACCCTTCAAATTAAACAGGATACTGAGAGGTGCGGATAGTGGTCACTTCCTTGCAACACCCAATTTTCAGGATTCAGTTAACAAGTTGTTTAGGGTCATTCTTAAGGCTATCTATTGTTAGATTGTAGTATCTTACAATTTACCAATGCCTTGCTGAGGTGATGTAAAGGCCAGGTCCTGTTTTTTCAAAACTGCCTTGTGTTAGAGGATATGCCACAGTTGTTGTCCTTGACCACACAATTATGCCTAGGCATGCTGATAAAATTTAAAACCTTTGTCCAGCATATTAACTTTGCTTTTAATTTTTAATCCCTACTTCATAGAAGAATCATTCTTTTTAATCTTTTAACTTCTTATTTATAGCTGAATTATCTTATAACTTTGTATTTATAGCTGCATTCCTTCACATTCACTCATTATTATCCTGCAATGGAAATTGGCACAGTGGAAAGTGATTTTTCTTCTTTAAACCTCTCATCCCTTTCTAGTAGAAGGCATTGGGAGTTTTGGGACACAAAACTTCTAGGTTCTAGTTTGAAAAGTTTGTTGAGGAACACCGAGCTTTGTATCTTTATTGACTCGGAGATCAACGCTTTCAGCAATGGATAACTTTGAGTCTCAAATCTATAGGATGCATCATGTGGGAGCTGATAAAGCAAGGCAAGTGCCCTCGATTACACCCTGAACATTGGGAAAGCCAGCATCCATGCTAAAGTGGATGGTCCACCTCATGGATACCTTCTTGAAATGTGATAATCAATTCACCAGCTTTCCAAGATGTCACTGAATTGTCAAGTCCAGACTACTCTGAAAAGAGAGAGAAGTTAACCTCCACGTGAAACTCAGAGGTAATCTTTCTCCAACATGTTTATTACCTGTTACCAAATAACAGAAGTAAACACCTGGGGCAGAATTTTACGCTGGTTAAGCAGTTGTGTGCCCAACCAGATTGGACAAGAAATCGCTCGAGACGATGTCGGGCAAGCATCCCGGTGTCATCCTGCGCTTGCGCGATATTTCGCTAGGTGGGCACGTGCAAAAGTCGGAACACCGCCCGCCGACAATTAAGCCCATTAACAGAGCAATTGATTCTGACTTTTCGTGGTCCGTCCAACCTTACAGTTGGTGGACGGGCAAATCGGCCAGGCGGACTTTGCATTTTTCATCAAACCTCATCCGACGGCGGGCTGAGGTTTCTATTATTAAATAAAATAAAAATAAAAATCTATGGACAGCATTTTTATCATCTATATGTTCAGGCGCCTAATTGAGATGCTTAGACATTTTTTTCCTGATTTCCTAAACTTTATTTCATGGTTTTCAAGTCGGCAGCACCCTGAGGCAGCTCTCTGCCTTTAGGGAGCGTTCTCTCAACGCTCGCCCACATCCGCAGAAATATCATCGCCTGCCCACCTCCCGCTCCGACCCCAGCAGCGCTGAGCATTTCAGCACGTATTTCACGCTGTTAATTGGCCAGCCAACGTGAAATCGCGGCCGGGGGCCAATCACAGTCGGCGATCTGTTTTCCAACCACTTCTCGGACCGCTGATTGCGCCCGCCCGCTGAAAATTCAGGACCTGAATTTCCTATGGGATTTTCCCGATCTACTGCTGCAATTCCAATGGAAGATCAGAGAAATTCCAGGTAATTGCTGTGGATCGGTAAAAATAGCCAACGATACAATTTCTCCAGGCATTCCACCAACCTTCTGCTGATATTATGCCGAAACATCATAATATCATTTGCATTCTCCTTTTAGTTCATATATTTTCAGGGTGGGAGCAAGTTTCAAAGATTTGGCTTCCGTTTCCCGAGAATTGATCATCTTTTATCCAGTCAATCACCTGCATGTTAAACCTGGCCTGGTCAAGTCAAAGCCGTGAATTTGAAACTCTGACACTAGAATGTGAATGCTCAACAGCAGTCCAAAGTTCCCAGCAACACCACAATGAATAATTGGCTACAAAGCTCTGCAAGGAGTAAAAATAGATACCAGAAAGTTAATTAAAGCTGTTACCTAATGTACTTCTTCAAAGATCTTCTGTACACTGGAATCTGTACAGGGCACTTGGTCTTTTTGAGAATTCTATGTGAACTAAGAAATCTACCAACATTTTGCAGTGGACACCTCAGCCATCGCTGGCAAGTGTCAGTAATTCAATGCTCCTCCCTCAAATCCAGAATATTCAACTGCTTCACTGGGTTTTCCAAAGTGCCAGTGGTAGTCTGTGATCTGATAAAATCCAGACAAATAGCAACATGCTGATACGGGCATGGATTTTTCACTTGGCATTCCGGCGCACCCCTGACAGGCTCGAGCGTAAAGTAGCGCGCGATGATGTTGGGCATGCATCTCAGCCCCGCCACGCACTCACACGATATTTCGCTCGGCAGGCGCCGTTAATTAAGCGGCCACTTCAGGCCCTTAAGAGTCCAGCTGAATGCAATTTTTCCTTGCCCATGCGATTTCTTGCCTGTCGCACGGGCAGACGGGTAGGCGGCCAGCCGACATTTTCACAAACCCCCATCCGAGGGCAGGTTGAAAAGGGTCAGCAGCATTGCCAGTAGTAAGGAGTTTTGGAGATAGTTTGCCCTGGCTGCTTATTGGCACTTGGCAGCCTCTTTTCTGTTCGGGGCTTCATTCTTAGTATTTCCAGGGTTCATTTCAGGGTTGGTGTCTGCAAGGCCCTCGGAGGATTCAGACCATGTGGACCCTTTCAGGTATGAGACAGCGTTACCTTACCCTGGTAGTGGGGATTGTGGTCTCCGCTGGAGGCACCTCCTCTGAGGAGGAAGAAAGGAGCAGAAGGGAGAGGAGGCCAAGTGTCCCTTTAGACCCTCCAGGGGAGGGACCTGTGGGAGCAGAGGCACAGGTACAAGGGGCGTAGGGCCAGCAGGAAGCCCAAGACGGAAGGGGCCACAGAAGATAACATTATCCTACTGCCAGGGTTTACAGGCGGCAATGCAGGTACCCCAATATGTCCGAGGTGCAATCCCGAAGGAGGCTCCGCCTCTCAAGGGAGAGCGTGACTTCCATTTGCCAGATGATTGGGCCTGAGATCAGCTCCAACTGTGCGGGTGGACACCCCATGCCAGTGGCACTGAAAGTCCCAGTGGTCCTCAACTTCTATACCTCCGGCTCTTTCCAGGGGTCAGTGAGGGATCTGTGTGGAGTGTCCCAATCAGCTGTCCACAGCTGCGTCAAGCTGGTGACAGAAGCTCTGTTCAGGTGAGTACTGACTTTTATTCTTTACTGTATGGACGAGGCCAGCAAGGCTGAGCGAGCCAGAGGCTTTGCAGTGATTTCTGGGTTCCCCCGTGTCCAAGGTGCCATTGACTGCACACATGTGACCATCAAGGCGCCAATGGGTCAGCCAGAAGCCTTTGTCAACAGGAAGGGATTTCACTCCATGAACGTGCAGATAGTGTGTGATCACAGGATGCAGATTCTGCAAGTCTGTGCAAGGTACCCAGGCAGCTCCCATGAAGCTTATATCCTCAGACACTCCCAGGTGCCGAGGCTCTTCAGTGCTCCAGCCCAACTGGATAGCTGGCTGCTGGGTGACAAGGGCTATCCCTTCAAGAGGTGGCTCATGATGCCTCTCTGCCACCCAGGAACAGAGGCAGAATAGCGTTACAATATGAGTCATGCCTCCACAAGGGCGGTGGTAGAGAGGACCATAGGTCTTCTCAAAATGCGCTCCCGATGCCTGGACCGTTCAGGGGGTGCACTACAATAACCCACAGAGCAGGTGTCACTGATAGTGGGTGCGTGCTGCTCTCTCCACAATCTGGCACTGACAAGGGGGGGACCCACTGAGGAAAATGATCTTGACACAGCTACACAGGCCACAGATGATGAGTTCAGTAGTGAGTCAGAAGGGGAGCATGGTGAGGAGAATGCTGAGAGCATGGAGGCACACCTCGGTAACCTCCAGGGAGACAGGGACACCAGGGACACCTTCAGCCATTGCTCCTTCAGCTAGGCTGCCAAAGATCTGCTTCAACCACATGCCAGGGCTGTCGCCTCCATCCTGAATGTCTGAAATGACCCTTTCATTTGAACACAAAGATCACTCAGTGCCTGTGCAATAAAGTTCAGAGTCTCTTTCATCCAGCATTACAAACTGGCGTACCCGGCACCAATAAAATGATAAGGTGTAGCACACACAGGCCATGACGACAAAACAAAATTTATCTCATTTTGACAATTCCAAACTATTTACATAAACTTCTCTGGTCTTCATTCCCAGACCAGAAAAGATAAAGTAAACATAAATGAACATAAAATCGCCTGTGATCTGTCCCTCTTGTGCTCATGGTGCCTTTAACTTACATTTGCAAGTGCTATATCTAGGTGCTCCCCTATCGCTGGCACTGGCATTGGAGACAGCCTGTTGACCCTGATGTCTTGTTGGCCTTGATGACCTTGGCAGTCATCCTCTGGCCAGTGCAGCCTGTGCTGGCCCCGCCTGGGAGGGAGTGGTCAGTGCCACGGCTGGCATCTCCCCTGTTCAGTCATCGCAGCCTCATCAGATGTCACGGTCACTGGCAGAGGGGTGGAGGAGCTGCTGCCATCATCCAGAGCACCCTGAGAGGAGCCCGCAGAGACAACAAGCAGCTCGTGCGCCAACGTGAGGTCACTCTGGACCTCCCTGCTCACCATTGATGGACCGGCACCTAGTTCGCGTACTGGGTGCCTCATCCATCTCCCACATTGGCACTGACCACCTGAGGTCATTGCCTGTGTGAGGGCTTGCAGGTCCGGGCGCAACACCAGGAAACCCTCATTCTGTTGCAGGAGCTGCCTCTCCACGAGAGTTGCCACTCTGTCAACGGAGGAGGAGATGCACTCAGCCATGAGAGTGAACACAGTGCTCACGCTCCGCATGGGCACCTCCATAACGGAGATCATGGCACGCAGGATCTCTGCCAGATCCTCCCGCAAATCTCGCTGGACATCCAGCATCTGCCACCTAATGGATGACTCCAGAGGCTCATCATCTGCCTTCGACTGAGCATCGTCCTGGTCCCCAGCAGTCCTCCGACTGTCGGCGCCCTGGGCACTCTCTGCCTCCACCTGCACCTCAAGTGAGTGTGAAGTGCCCTCATCAATGTGCACCGAGATACTAGCCACCAAACTAATGCCCACCGAGGTGCTGGTATCTGTGCTGGTGCCTGCTTCAGAGAGCGGGTGTGGCGCAGGTACAACTGAAGCCCGGTGGTCCTCCGGTGTCAGGGGTGGCCCTTGGGGCTCCGCAGAGCAAACGCCCGCTGGTGAACCTGAAAGGGAGAACAAGGACATGTCATTAGTTAAAGTCACCACCCTGTCACTGTGCATGCCGGGTACCCCGGTGAGACCATGGAGGTCTGCATCATGGTGACATTGGCTTTCACTGATCAATGGGGATTCCAGGTTCGAGGTTCACATCCATGAAGAGACTACACTAGAATGGTTGCATAATCCAAAGCTCTCACCTCTGTGCACTGTGCTCTTACTTTCATCTTGCACCCCCGCCTCTCCACGCCCAGTTGCATGGGGACCGTGCCGGCTCTCGAGCTCCAGGGCGTCTTGCTAGAACCTGCAGAGCAGCAAGAGGTTGAGCTGCCCTCTGCCTGTAAGTGATCTATCTGGCTAGTTATGACTTGTCTTCACCTGAAAGGATAGAGGAGCATTGATTAGTCCACTCTCTACCTGCGGCACCATTGCAGACTGGCCAACCCCAGCTGAGGAACACCTTGCAGGGCACATCCGGGTTGTGGCCCTCGAGCCGTAAAGCAGTCAGTCCAAGCAGCCAGGGCTCACCCCCTTGGCCAGTTCCAGAGTCACCGACAGTTGACACTCAGACTCTAGCACCCCTGAGGTCCATGAGGGGATGGCCACATCTTAACACTTCTGCACACTGACCCATGCCAACACAGTACTCACCCTTGCTGAGCGCAGCAGGTCATTGAAGCGCTTCTGGCACTGCACCCATGTGCACCACACCACATCATGGCTGCTCACCATTGCTGTGCCACCTCCTCCCATGCCCTCTTGGTGAGGTGCAGTGGCCTCCTCCTCCCATCCCTGGGAACAAGGGTGTCCCTCCTGGCAGCCACCTCCTCCAGGAGGATGGCGAGGTCCTCAGCAGAAAAGCAGGGGCCAAGTGCCCACTCGAACTGCCCTCCCACCTGCCATGCCCAGCTGCACTCAACTCCATTGGGAACGCTGAACATATATCCTTCCGTGGCAGCCTTCCGGGGCTGCCTGCGACATTTTTAAACCAGCTGCTGGGTCACCATTGGACCGGACGGCCAACGAGCCCCCGTGCCCCCTCAGTCTGTCCCGGCTAGTGCGGAGCCATATTTCACGCTGGGCAGGCCAATTGCGGGCGGTGGACCACTTTCCAGGCACTCCAGGTCCACCCTCCACACCCACCCGACGACCTCAAAATCCGACCCCATATTATGCAATTTGGATTGGTCAAGTGGCATATCAAATAAGCTATCAAGTTAACCTACTCACAACACTGGTGGGTGATCGGACCCTTCGTTATCCACAGTTGCAATAATGCAGTGCACATAATGCTGCATACTGCTCCTACTTCCAATAAACCTTGTGTGAGATGAAACAAGTTACTCAATTTATCACTTTAGAACTGTCTGGTGGTCTTGTTTAAAGTGATGCATATAGTTTCAGTTTTATTCCATGTTTTGATAAAAGCATAGCCTGGGACTGTTTCTAACCTCATTAACAATATTTGATAAATAACAGCATGTTACCTTCCTCTTATTAAGAATCTTGGCAAAGATTTTCAAATCAATTCTACCTAGTTCTGAACTTTCAGCTAAATTTCTTTTCATATTCATCCAAACCAATGCAATTCCTCACAAGGTCAGAAAGAAAATAGCTCAAATTCCTTGTGTTACTCATGGATCAGGGTGAAATATGGGTACATCAAGCAAAAAGCAATATTTATATTTTCTTAGAATGACACCATATTGTGAAAATGAATGTTAAATTGAAGCCAAGATAAATATATTTGTTCTAAATTATTGTTCAGTTGGGGGATACAGAAACAACACTGCCGACTGTGGCAAATGTAATACACGCACAATCAGAATATTAAATAATATCCAGCCAAGTTATGACCTTTGAATGAATTTCTTTCCTTGTTTTAGGCAGTCAATAATTACAGAGTTGAGAAAAGCCAGCATTTATACAAAACAAAAATAAAAATACCTGGAAAAACTCAGCAGGTCTGGCAGCATCTGCAGAGAGGAAGACAGTTAACGTTTTGAGTCTGTTTAACTCTTCAACAGAACTAAGGAAAAATAGAAAAGAGGTGAAATATAAACTGGTTTAAGGGGGGTGGGGGAGGGTGGGACTTGTAGAGCTGGATAGAGGGCCAGTGATAGGTGGAGATAGCCAAAAGATGCCATAGACAAAAGGACAAAGAGGTGCTGACGATGGTGACATTATCTAAGGAATGTGCTAATAAGTGACATTAAGGGTAGAAAGCAGGATGAGCAAGGTACAGATAGCCCTAGTGGGGGTGGGGTGGGGGGAAGGGATTGAAATAGGCTAAAAGGTAGAGATAAAACAATGGATGGAAATACATTTAAAAATCACGGAAATAGGTGGGAAAAGAAAAATCTATATAAATTATTGGAAAAAAGGGGGATCAGAAAAGGGGTTGGGGATGGAGGAGAGAGTTCATGATCTAAAATTGTTGAACTCAATATTCTGTCCGGAAGGCTGTAAAGTGCCTAGTCGGAAGATGAGGTGCTGTTCCTCCAGTTTGCGTTGAGCTTCACTGGAACAATGCAGCAAGCCAAGGACGGACATGTGGGCATGAGAGCAGGGTGGAGTGTTGAAATGGCAAGCGACAGGGAGGTTTGGGTCATGCTTGCGGACAGCATTTATACAGTTCTGTGAGGCCCATTTTCTGCATTACTTCTATCAAGGTGGCACATGTTGGCACATGATCAGATAATTCAAAGTAAATGGGGGAGATGGGGTGGTGGGAATCAAAGAGAGTTAACACCCTGATGACTGAATGCGGCAGCATAAACATCGAACCCCGGGTTGTGAATTGTTCGGGATGACCAGTTATCAGTTGTTTGAAGCCTTTTTAATATGAGATGAAATTGCAAAGCCTTTGAAGTCTGTTTTGGTGTTATTTCTAATCTGTTATTTTTATGTGAGGAAATGTTCATGCAGAGTTCAAGTCCCTGTCTCCATCAGCACGGATTTTAAAGCTGGCATCGGCCATCATTCCTACACATGATTCAGTTCTCCCTTATTGAAACAGCTGTGCGTCTAGTTTAAAATATGCCACGATATTAATAATTCAAATAGTTCTGCTTCAGTAACATCAAACCATATGACAGCCAAAAGAGTGATGAGAATGGTCAGCCTGTGCTGGTTCATGCTCTTTCGAGATTCAAGTGCATTATAACCCAAGTCAACAACAACTACTTGCATTTATATAGCACCTTTAATATAGTAAAATATCCCAAAGCGCTCCACAGGAACCGGCAAAAAAAAGCACCAATCCAAAGCAGACATTAGAATAGGTGAGAACAGTTTGGTCAAAGGTTTTAAAAAGTCTCTTTTGGTCACATATTTTAATATCTCCTTATGTGGTTCAATGTCAAACATTGCTTGATAACGCTTCTGTGAAGTGCCTTAAGACATTTCACTATGTTAAAGGTGCTATATAAATGCCAGCTGTTTTTGGCGGAATGGAACAAATCTTTATGAGATTTTGTTAACACTTGTAGAAGAGGTTCATCTTAAATTTTCCATTTCCTAAAGTGCCCTTCCAAGGGGAGTTTCAAGATGCTCAACACGATGAAGGAAGAAGGCATTCGGTGAGGATTGGAGATTAAGGGAACAAATTGAACACCTAGTTAAAAATATAGGTTTAAGGAGGCTTCTGAAGGAAGTCAGAAAAGTACTAAAAGTGGTTTGAGTGAAACTTCCATGGGCAGGGGCATTGTACTGAAGGACCAGCCTCTGCCGATAGAGAAGAGGGAGCAAGGAACAAGCAGTAGATAGGGGTCAGAAGGGCTGAGGCTGCATATAGTTGGGGGGAGGTGGAAAGTGTAGAGGGATTTGAAATTAAGATAAAGGACCTTAACATTGATAGGGGAGCATGAAGTCAGTGAATCTTGCTAATGACAATTGGAAGTGCACAAGAAGAGATTAAATAGAAAGCTTCTTCAGAACCTTCTGATAAAAAAGCTGAAGTTCATGAAGGATGGAAATAGGAAGATAGTGAAGAAGCCTTTTGAGAAGTTGATTCTCAATATTCTTAAGATATGGATTAGAGCTTTGTCAGTTGATGAAAAGGGCTAAAGGTTGCATATGGTGCGTAGCGGTATTGTCACTGGACCAGTAATCTAGAGACCCAGGGTAATGCTCTGGGGACCCGGGTTCAAATCCCACCACAGCAGATGGTGGAATTTGAGTTGAATAAAAATCTGAAATTAAAAGTCAAATGGTGACCATGAAACCATTGTCGATTGTTGTAAAGACCCATCTGGTTCACTAATGTCCTTTAGGGGAGGAAATCTATTGTCCTTACCTGGTCTGGCCTACATGTGACTCCAGACCCACAGCAATGTGATTGATTCTTAAATGCCCTCTGAAACGGCCTAGCAAGCCACTCAGTTGTAACAAACCACTACAACGACAGAAAAAAGGAATAAAACCGGACGGACCACCCGGCCCCGACCTAGGCACCGGAAACGACAATGGCAATCGCAGCCCTGTCAACCCTGCAAAGTCCTCCTTACAAACATCTGGAAGCTAGTGCCAAAATTGGGAGAACTGTCTCGCAGGCTAGTCAAGCAACAGCCTGACAGACTCATCCTTAAGCGATCATGCCTTACAGATAATTTCCCAGACACTACCATCACCATCCCTGGATATGTCCTGTCCCATCGGCAGGACAGACCCAGCAGAGGTGGCAGCACAGTGGTATACAGTCGGGAGGGAGTGGCCCTGGGAGTCCTCAACATTGACTCCAGACCCCATGAAGTCTCATGGCATCAGGTCAAACATGGGCAAGGAAACCTCCTGCTGATTACTACGTACCACCTTCACTCAGCTGATGAATCAGTGCTCCTCCATGTTGAACATCACTTGGAAGAAGCACTGAGGGTGGCAAGGGCGCAGAATGTACTCTGGGTGGGGGCTTCAATGTCCATCACCAAGAGTGGCTCGGTAGCACCACTACTGACCGAGCGGGGCAAGTCCTAAAGAACACAGCTGCTAGACTGGGTCTGCGGCAGGTGGAGAGGTAATCAACAAGAGGGAAAAACATACTAGACCTCATCATCACCAACCTGCCTGCCGCAGATGCATCTGTCCATGACAGTATTGGTAGGAGTGACCACTACAGAGTCATTGTGGAGACGAAGTCCCACCTTTACATTGAGGATACCGTCCGCCATGTTGTGTGGCACTACCACCGTGTTAAATGGGATAGATTTCAAACACATCTAGCAACTCAAGACTGGGCATCCATGAGGTGCTGTGGGCCATCAGCAGCACATGTACTCAAACACAATCTGTAACCTCATGGCCTAGCATATCCCCACTCTACCATTACCATCAAGCCAGGAGATCAACCCTGGTTCAATGAAGAGTGCAGGAGGGCATGCCAGGAGCAGCACCAGGCATATCTAAAAATGAAATGTCAACCTGGTGAAGCTATAACACAGGACTACTTACGTGCCAAACAGCATAAGCAGCAAGTGATAGACAGAGCTAAGCGATTCCACAACCAACGGGTCAGATCTAAGCTCTGCAGTCCTGCCACATCCAGCCGTGAATGGTGGTGGACAATTAAACAACTCACTGGAGGAGGAGGCTCCACAAATATCCCCATCCTCAATGATGGAGGAGTCCAGCACAGCAATGCAAAAGATAAGGCTGAAGCATTCGCAACAATCTTCAGCCAGAAGTGCCGAGTGGATGATCCATCTTGGCCTCCTCTGGAGGTTTCCAGCATCACAAATGCCAGTCTTCAGCCAGTTCGATTTACTCCACGTGATATCAAGAAACGGCTGAAAGCACTGGACACTGCAAAGGCTATGGGCCCTGACATCATTCCGGTAATAGTACTGAAGACTTGTGCTCCAGAACTTGCCGCACCCCTAGCCAAGCTGTTTCAGTACAGCTACAACACTGGCATCTACCTGGCTATGTGGAAAATTGTCTAGGTGTGCCTTACACACAAAAAGCAGGACAAATCCAACCCGGCCAATTACCGCCCCATCAGTCTACTCTCGATCATCAGTAAAGTAATGGAAGGCGTCATCAACAGTGCTATCAAGCGGCACTTGCTTAGCAATAACCTGCCCACTGATGCCCAGTTTGGGTTCCGCCAGGGCCACTCAGCTCCTGACCTCGTTACAGCCTTGGTTCAAACATGGATAAAACAGCTGAACTCCTGAGGTGAGGTGAGAGTGACTGCCCTTCACATCAATGCAGCATTTGACTGAGTGTGGCATCAAGAAGCCCTAGCAAAACTGGAGTTAAAAGGAATCAGGGGGAAAACTCTTCACTGGTTGGAGTCATACCTAGCACAAAGGAAGATGGTTGTGGTTGTTGGAGGTCAATCATCTCAGCTCCAGGACATCACTGCAGGAGTTCCTCAGGGTAGTGTCCTGGGCCCAACCATCTTCAACTGCTTCATCAATGACCTTCCTTCCATCATGAGGTCAGATGTGGGGATGTTCACTGATGATTGCACAAGGTTCAGCACCATTCATGACTCCTCAGATACTGAAGCAGTCCATGCCCAAATGCACCAAGACCTGGACAATATCCAGGATTGGGCTGACGAGTGGCAAGTAACATTCGCGCCACACAAGCGTCAGGCAATGACCATCTCCAACAAAAGAGAATCCAACCATCGCCCTTTGATGTTCAATTGCATTACCATCACTGAATTCCCCACTATCAACATCCTGGGGGTTACCATTGACCATAAACTGTACTGGACTAGCCTTAAAAATACTGTGGCTACAAGAGCAGGTCAGAGGCTAGGAATCGTGCAACGAGTAACTCACCTCCTGACTCCCCAAAGCCATTCCACCATCTACAAGGCACAAGTCAGGAATGTGATGGAATACTCCCCACTTGCCTAGATGAGTGCAGCTCCTACAACACTGAAGAAGCTGGACACCATCCAGGACAAAGCAGTCCGCTTGATTGGCACCACGTCCACAAACAGTCACTCCCTCCACCACAGACGCACAGTAGCAGCAATGTGTACCATCTACAAGATGCACTACAGGAATTCACCAAGGCTCCTTCAACAGCACCTTGTAAACCCATGACCACTACCATCTAGAAGAAGGGCAGCAGATAGATGGGAACACTACTACCTGGAAGTTCCCCTCCAAGTCACTCACCATCCTGACTTGGAAATATATCACCATTCCTTCACTGTCGCTGGGTCAAAATCCTGGAACTCCCTTCCTAACAGCACTGTGGACTGTAACAGTTCAAGAAGGCAGCTCACCACCACCTTCTCAAGGGCAACTAGAGATGGGCAATAAATGCTGGCTCAGCCAGCAAAGCCCACATCTCAGGAATGAATAAAGAAAACATGGGGCAGAATTTTATGGCTGACATGCAGGTGGCGGAGCCCGCACATCAGCGCTTAAAATGTCGCGTGCTGACATCGCGCAAGCGTCCCGACGTCAGCGTGCAGCATCGCGATATTTAGGTGGGCGGGTGCGCTATGAAGCTTTTGGACAGAGTAATGTGGGACGCATTAGCTGAAAGGGTGGTGGAGGTACAAACCCTCCTAAGATGCAATAAGTCTTTGGATGTGCAGCAGTGATACCATGGCATGTTAGGCCATGGGGATAGTGGTTACAAATGGGATAAGGCGACGTTGGAAGTTGTTAGAGACACACATCCTCAAGGAGCCGAGGGACCTTTGTGTATGACCCACACGTCTGACTGTCTTAGTCTGTGAATGAGCAGAGTTGCTGCATTAACGATTGCAGCAACCATCAGTGCTTTGGATGGTGGGGAGACAGAGTGAATGGGACTGTGGCCCTCAAATACCTGGCCGCTGCACCCCAGCCTTGCCGACACCTGCCGTCCTGGCCGTCTGCCCCCTCCCCAGCTCCATGGCCTGCTCCTCATAGGTGGTGAGGTGCTGCAGCACGGTGTGCCCACCACCAGTCCGCTGCCGCTCCCTCATATTGCTCTCAGTTTTTGCCTGCAGAACAGAGAAGACGATTTACTGGGGCTGATCGCTCATGTATTCTGCACGCGCACGCCACACCCCAACCACAGTGGCCCATCTGAGGGCTCCAGCGGCTCCTGTCCACACTACTGGTGATCAGTCCCCAGAAGATAGTACGGCTGCTCCCAACCCCCTCCCCCAACCTTGGACACATTCAGCGTCCATCACTTTCAATAACACACGGGTCTTAGCGCCCATGGCAAGGAGGCGCAACTAGGTGCAGCGCTGAGCCCAGCAGATGGCTCTTGGCCACGACACCTTGAGGCTCCCCTTCCACCACCTCATCACCATCAATAAGACATGTGTTGGAGTTCTGAGTATGTGTCTAGCTGCCTCCCCTGCAGGTTGCCCCCAGACTACTCGAATGCGACAAACATCAACATATGCTGCAGGGGAACCCATCTTCTCCTCAACCACTAAGGCTGATGTACGCATGGTCACTATCTGTTTGCCCACCCAGCGTGCGCCAAATGCCCAATGCAGTAATGATGCTAAGACGTAGGAGGAGAGGGGAGGCCTCAAAGGCTAAGGCTTCCTGCTGGGTCAAATGGCCAAGGCTGACATGGTACTCATCCTTCCAGAGCGCAGCAAATCATTGAAGCGCTTGCGGCCCTGTGTTCCGGTGCGCCACACATCGTCATGGGTGCTTACAGCCTCTGCCACCTCCTGCCACGCCTGCCTGTTGACGTGGGGGGCCCTCCTCCTCCCATTCTCCGGAAACAAGACATCCCAATGGTTGGACACATCTTGGAGGAGGACAGCAAGGCAGGCATCTGAGAACCAAGGGGCACAGTGGCCCCCCACTGGCCTACCCTGCAGCCTGCCCCCCTCCTCCTCCACTGCCCTCACCTCTTGTGCTGCCTGGTGACTGCCCACGGTGAACAGCCTAAAGGAGGCTGCCTGGCCGCTCTTTATACAGACTGCCGGTCCCCCATTGAAACCGGCGGTCTGAACACGCCCGCCGCCAATTTAATTTTCCCGATGAACACGGGAGTCGGAACCCCGCTGGGCGGGCCTTAATTGGCCCGTCTGCTCAAAATGGCAGCGCTGCCCGTTTCGGTGGCGGGGATCGGCTGCCCGCCCTCCACCGAGTCGGTCGGGCCCATCAAACGCAAAATTCTGCCCATGGAAAATTTTCTCCAGATGGAAGAATGAAGCCTCATTGGATTGGATTGGGGTACGAAGGTCAGTTCAGGGTTAAAGTAGATGATAAGCTTACTGAGCATCTGATCCAATCTTAGTGGGCAAACAAGGGGGTTACAGGGGCCAAAAAGGATGGTTTTGGTTTAGGTAGCTGGAAGAGGTTTTGACTCATCCATCCAGCTCTTGATATTAGAGAGACCATCAGAATGCTGATGACTATGAGTTAGGTCATAGAACTAAACCTTCTTTTTTGTCACCCTTTTAAATCAGAGAAGGATAGAAAGTGGGAAGGTGAAAGGAAGGTGGGTAGTCAAGGAAGAGAAGGAGTAGTTGGAAATTCTCAGGAAGTTTTTTCTCAGACCAAAAAGGACGGTGCTGAGGGTAGAAGTGACACTCAAAGACTGAGGTGTTTTCATTGTAATAAGGTTGGGAACACAAAGTCAATGTGTTGGAGGTTACAGGGAAAATCCATTGCAGGAATTGGAACGCAGAAAAGTTCTGGAAATAAGAGGACTGAGGGATCTGAAATCCAGGCACAGGAAAAAAACAAGTTTGTGTACAAGTGAAGCAGGAAGAATCAGTAAGTAAAGCGGAAATGTGTTCACAATTTACCCAAGGGAGTTATGAAGGGCAGGTTACAGAAATGCTTAAAGATTTTGTATGTGAAAGGGAAGTCTTTCCATGTATACAGGGTGGAACAGGCAAAGATATTGAAATTTTAAGAGACACGTGGGCTCGTCAATTCTTAATGTTATGGGATAGTGCTATTTGTTATCCAGATGAGTATCGAAGGAAAAAGTGATAATAAGTAGGATTCATGGAAATGTGGAAGGTCAATTTGAAGTGTAAGTGGAAAACAAGTGAGGTGATTGTTGGCGTGGTGGAAAAATGGACCATTGCAGGAGTTCAATTTATTTTAGGTAATGATATCGCTGGGTCACAGATGTTGGTGATGCTTACTATAGTAGAGCAGCCTATAGAGGTGCGTTCAATAGTGATGTTGCAGAAAGAGCATCCTGGATTGATTCCAGATTGCATAGTAACAAGGTCACAAACACATAGGTTCAGCAGGAAGAGGATGAACTTAAAAGGCAGGGAAAAGATGCTGACATTCGACTAGCTGATACTATCTTTGATAAGATTGTTCAGGGAGAGAGAATGGAGGAGAGCAAAGCTGAAGTGCTTAGCTCAATTGGTAGAGTTACAGTAGAAGGATTACAAATAAAGCAGTTATATCAGAAACAGAGGCAGAATGTATTCCAGAATGTTATACCTTAAAGGTAATGTGTTAATGAGGAAGTCTTATGTTTGAGCAGATTAAAAATGGATGGTGGTGCATCAGATAGTTATACCATCTGGATACAGAAATGAGATATTGAGAGTAGCTCATGAAATTCCAATAGGGGGACATTTAGGAATTAGGAAGGCTCATGCAAAAATACAAAAACATTTCTGTTGGCCTGGATTGCATAAGGATGTAGTCAAATTCTGTATATCATGTCACACATGTCAGGTGACAGGAAAAAACCCAAGCAGTGATTAAACCAGCACCTTTAATTCCAATTCAAGCATTTGAGGAACCTTTTACCAGGGTCCTGATTGATTGTGTAGGGCCCCTCCCTAAGACTAAAATTGGAATTCAGTACTGAATGACAATAATGAATGTGTCTACAAGATTTCCGGAAGAGATACCTTTGCAAAATATTACAGCAAAGAGAATTGTGGGAGAGTTAACTAAATTTTTTACAAGACATGGTTTGCCAAAAGAAATATAATCGGATCAGCGTTCAAATTTCAAGTCACAGCTGTTTAAGGAATTAATGAACAACTTGGGGATAAAACGGTTTAAATCAACAGCTTATCATCCTGGTGCTTTGGAAAGATGGCATCAAACTTTGAGAACCATGATAAGGGCTTATAGTCAAGACTATCTGCTGGAATGGGATAGGGGAATTCCATTCTTGTTATTTGCAATTAGGGATGCTGCTAATGAATTGACAGGATTTAGTCCTTTTGAATTAGCCTATGTTCATGAGGTAAGGGGACCACTGAAGTTGATTCAGGAGAAATTAATGGATCAAAATTTGGAAACTACTCTACTGGATTATGTGACAAACTTCAGGGAAAGATTGAACAGAGCATGTGAGTTAGCTAAGGGCCGTTTAAAGATATCACAGCAGGTGGTGAAGGGGAAGGCAGATAAGAGAGCCACAGCTCGTAGTTTTGTTGCTGGAGAAAAGTGTTGTTTTACTGCCAGTATTAGGTGAACCATTAAAGGCAAGGTTTAGTAGGCCTTACAGGATTGAAAATAAATTGAATGAAGTACATTATTTTACAAATACTCCAGATAGAAGAAAGAAGCAGAGGGTGCGTCATGCAAATATCCCTAAAAAGTTCTTTGACAGGGAAGATGACCAAAAGGAGGTATTAGTGGTGGTAGATAAATACAAAGAGGTAGAAATGAAGGATTCTGATTCTGATTCTGATTCCTCTAATCAAATTGGATAATGAGAGTACCTAAAATTTTAAATGTAATTTTGAGTTACCTTCCAGACAAGTATGAAAGTGATTTGGAGAAGCTATTGCAGTCACACAAATCTAATTGTGGGAATAAGCTGGGGAGGTCAAAGTTAGCTATACACAATGTAAATGTGGATAGTTCATTTGCAATAAGACAACATCCTTGTAGGTTAAAGCCAGAAAAATTATCACAAGTACAGAAAGAAACTGAATTCATGCTTTAAAATGACATCATTGAGTCTAGTTCCAGTAACTGGAGTTTGCCTATTGTGATGGTACTGAAACCAGATGGAACACAAAGGCTATGTGTGGATTATCAAAAAGTCTATGCAGTGACAAAATTCATAACCTATTCCACGGTTGGAAGAGTGCATTGAGAAAGTGGGACAATGAAAGTTTATCACAAAGATTGACTTGCTGAGAGGATATTGGCAAGTACCATTATCAGAGAGAGTAAAGGAGATATCAGCTTTTGTGACACGAGGTGGACTATATCAGTTTAAAGTAATGCACTAGCAACATTTCAAAGACTGACAAACAAAGTAATTGCAGGGCTGAGTTGTTTATATTGATGACTTGATAGTTTTCAGTCAAACATGGGAGGAGAATTTACAATGTCTGAAAGAAGTGTTTAATCAACTGCAAGAAGCTAATTTGTTGGTGAGCTTGGCTAAGAGTGAGTTTGAAAAAGCGCAAGTTACATATCTAGACCATACCATTGGACATGGTAAGGTGGCTCTGAGAGATGTAAAAGTAAAGGCCACTGTGAATTTCCCCCTTCCTACAACAAAACAAGAAGTTTTGATATTTCTGGGCATGAGTGGATTTTACTGGAAGCTTGTACCGAATTTTAGCAGTGTGGTTGCTCCATTGACTGAACCACTAAAAATGAACAAGAAGTTTCAATGGACACAGGAGTGTCAGAATACATTTGACAGTTTTAAAACTGTGTTGACTACGACACCAGTTTTGCCAATTATGCCAAGCAATTTAAGTTGGCAGTTGACACAAGTGATGTAGGTATTAGTGCTGGATTATTACAAGAAAATGAAACTGGAATTGAGAAACCAATAGGGTATTTTTCACCAAAACTGAATGTACGTCAGAGAAAATATTCAACCATTGAATAGGAGACTCTGGGTTTGGTGTTAGTGTTACAGCATTTCGAGGTTTATGTTGCAAGCAATTCATCAGAAGCAATTGTTTATACAGTCCACAATCCTTTAAAATTTCTGGACAAATTTCAAGAGTGAAGTGGAAGACTATTCAGATGGAGTTTTTTACTGCAACTATTTAATTTACAGGTTATATATGTGGCTTGACAAGAAAATCTAATTGCAGGTGCATTGTTGAGAATTTAAAGCTCAAACGAAACTGGACATTTAAAAGTGGACACTGGACTGAAATGACCTCTGTTGATGCAAAGGATTTATATATATTATGTTAATGCAAGCACCTGGTAATGTAATGGTTTGGGTATATAGATAAGTATAGTAAGTAATGTAAGATGGGTTGAGTTAATGAAATTATGATGGTTCATTGTTCCATAAGGATGGAGGTGTCATGAAACTATCATATTTTTTTCCATAATATTATTGTAATTTATTGTACAGTAGGTTTATGAGTGTGAGCGTGTATGGTTCTGTGTGATTTAATTGAATTAGAGTCAGATAGACTGCAAGCTTGAAATTATCAAAAGATGTTAGGTGTACGAAGGGTATTTGAAATGCTAATGGATGAGGGTTTAGCATGTCGGGTGTGAAGGAAATTTTCATTTTAAGATACGTGGAAAGGTGTTTGGGTTTCAAATGGACAGTAAACTAACTAATAAGATAAATAGGACAAAGTTATTATGTTTATTTTTCCCAAAAGGAAAGAGGCCATATTGACAACGTGAAAGATTTTTATATTATGGGAAAAGCAAATTTCCAAAGACCTGTAGGACAATGGAATTTACAAATTAAAGCGAGAGAAAACATATATAAAGAGAGATGGAGGGGTGAGGCCATGTAAAATCCTGAAAGGTACACCATGTGACAGGCTTGGAGGAAGCCTCTAGCCACTTATGCAGAAACCTGCCGTGACCAATAACTAAAGTTGTGCTAAAAAGCCTTTGGAATTCCATTCTCAAGTGAGTTTGTATGGATTGCTTATTTGAATTTCAAATCTAAGTTGCACTGTTGCCTTAAAGGGGGTGTGTAGTTTGGAGTCAGGTTAATTAGGAATTTTGGGATTTGTCATAATGTTAAGTAACTATAATTTTATGAATGTGCTTGAAATCTTTTCTTCTGTTAAGTAATGTTTTAATTTATTTTTTAAAGGGTGGCAGTGGACTCGTTACTTCTGAATTCAGTGCACAAATCTTCTCGTAAGAAATACAAATTGCAAAACTGTTCCGATGGCCTGGCTAAGTTTCCCTTGTGGATTTGGTACATATCACCTGCCACATAGAGGAGTCAGAGTTATGTCATATTAGAGCTTTGTCTGGGATCAAAATGAAATAAAATTTCAGGACAATTACTGGCTTACCTGTTTTCAGAAAAGCTTTGTGAATCATTTGAGCTCTTATCATTAGTCTTAGTTCAGTCATGATCAAGTTATAATGCAACGTTTGTACCCATGTGGTGTGCCTTTAGATGGCTTGGTACCTGTTTTTTGAGCAGGACTCTTCGCTAACATTAAAAATTTGTTAGGCACTTGGATGCTGCTAAGAGGAGCTCTGTGCACATGCAAAGACATCGGATCTAATTTGGCTGCCCAGAGGAGTGGTGCAAAGTCAGTACAATGCTGCCAGATCGCATGTCGCTAAATCAGAGGCAGGCATCGCTGGTTCAATATAACCACACCACAAATGACTCTGATGATTAACAAGAGCAAAAGCTCTTAAACATACCAATTTGCTTCAACTGTACAGGGCAGAATAAGGTGAGAGTCAGGAATAAGGGGGAGATGGTGGAGTAGGGGGAAGAAGTGGAGCATATAGGAGAGGATTGGGGATTGTAAGAGGCCGAAGTTGGGGGAGTAAGCGGGTAAGGGATTAAGGAGGAGGTGTTGGGGGAGTGGGAGGAGTAAAGGGAAGGAGTGGGAAGAGTAAGGGGGACGACTTGAGGGGAGGAGGGGGAGGGGAGTGGGAGGAGGGGAAGGGGAGTTGAGGAGAAGGAGGGACAAGTCAGTGAAGGAGGAGGGGGAGTAAGTGGAAGATGTTGGGTGGAGTAAGGGGAAGAGGGGAGGAGGGGAGGGTGAGGAGGGAGAGGAGGACAAATGAGGGATGAGAAGGAGGGGGATGAGGGGGAGAAGAGTGGGGAGACAGGAAGGAGGGGGAGAGGGAGGAGGGGGTAGTAAGGGTGGAGAGTAAGGAGAAGTAGGGGAGAAGGAGGAAGGAGGCAGGATGAAGAGGAGGGGGAGGATGGGGAGGAGGGAGGAGTAAGGGTGGGGAGTAAGGGGAAGGAGGGGGGAGTAAAGGCAAGGACTGGGGGTGTAATGGGGAGGAGTGGGGGTTAGGGGAGGAATTGAGGGGGGTAAGGGAGGAGGGGAGGATGGGAGGAGGAGGAGGGTGAGAGGGGAGAGGTGGGGGCAGTAAGGGGAGGAGGGTGTAGTAAGGGTGGGGAGTAAAAGGGAGTAGGGGGAGTAAGGTGGAAGAAGGGAGAGTAAGGGTGGAGGGGGAGTAAGCGGGTTAAGGGGGATAAGGGGGAGGAGGGGGAGGAGAGGGGTGTAAGGGTGTGGGGAGGATGGGGCTAAAGGGGAGGAGCTGGGGGAGTAAAGGTGGACTGGGGGAAAGCATGGAAGAGGAGTAGAGGGATTAAGGGGAGGAGTGGGGGAGTGGTGGGAAGTATGGTGGGGTTGGAGAATCAGTGGAGGACTGATCAACTTGCCACATGAATGGTGCTTTTCTCCAGTTGGCATTTAAACTCATGTATCTCAGGACACAACTATTCGGTCTGACTGTGCCAGCTCTGTGAAAGAGCCAGCCAATCAGTCCAACTCCCTCCTGCTATTTCCCTATTTCCCTGCACCTTTTAGCGAAACTCTAAATTTATTCAAAGTGAAATACAGGCCAGAGAAATGCTTCACAAACACACTTAAAATATTTTGTACAAAGCAAGAACGGTCTGTTGCCTAATCCTAATTTGAACTGTTATTAAAAGGGAGAGAGAAGGTGGTCCGATTCACATTTAGGGCCCCATTATATATTTGCATTTTCTGTGCAAGTTGCACTAACTTATTCAGAATTTAAAAGAAAAAGGAGAGCGGCCTAATAATGCTAACACAGCAGGATGGGTTTTGAATCAAGCCTGAACTCACATTAGAAGCAAATCACCTTCTATGGGAAAGTTTTGACAATCTCACTTCTGGCCCATGAACCTTCTGATTAAGGTTAAAATATTACAAAAACAAGTATACATCTATTTAATTGTGCACATTCCAATACCCTTCATCCGTCAGCAAATATAGGGTATCAGTGACTAGATTTCTACAAAAATCTACAGTGCAACTATCCTACTCTCCCAACTAGTAATTGGACAGCAACTGGACGGCACTTGCTGAACAATCCAGAGTGTGCTAGGCATTGCGCCTTTTTTGAATTAAACAAAAGCATGGGGGACACTAGCTTCCTGGTGCATTCGCCATGGCAATGTCTTGACCAGTCAGAGTCTATTCGCCAAGCAATCGCCCCCTTTTCTCATGCAGTATAAATTGTTGCTCCATTTGAAATTTGGTATTCTTGAAATCTGTCCTGATGAGTGCAACATGAAAAGCTTTGACAGGGTGTCTCTTTCTTTCAGCAACATTCAAGTTCTATACTACCAAGCAACAGTTAGTAATAAGTTGAAAAGCAATTTTGCGGAAGAAAAAACAAAGGGTTAGGAATTCAGAAGAAAGTAAAATGACAGATCCAGGATCAGCAACCCAGAACTTATTGAATAAGGTAAATTCCCCAGCACATCATTTGAGAAATATGCTACTTGGCTGGATGTCTCCCTGATTGAGATCATTCATGCAAAAGATACCCTTAGAATCCTGAAACCAGGTGCCTTAAATAACTTTCTGCTGCTGCACTATGGGTTTTACCATCCATCCTAAACAGTTCCATATGTTTAAATGACAGTTTATAAATAAACTTTCTTTAAAGTATTACGTTTCTATTTGCTTTTAATTGTACTCAAGTGGTGCAGTAAATCCAGCCCAAGCTGTGGTTTCAGGTGAAGTCCCAAGTTGCTCCTCCTTTACTTGTGAGACATTTCCAATCCACTCATGAGTCACTGGCTATTTCAGTGATAAATCACGATGTCAGAGTTTGCATAATGATTAAACATCAGACAATTCAAATCCTTTGCAAAGCAATAATTAAAATGTGATTTGGACCACTTATCCAGAAATAGCTTCTTAGATTGACAGCTTTGCTTCTCTTCACTGGTGGGAATACGCTTTACAAAATGCCAAAAAAAAATCGTGATAGTCAGCCCTCACTGCAATATGTGCAACAGCCTGAAGTGTACAAAAGTATCAGTTCTAAAGTTGGTTTTGTCTATTCTCTCCCCCTTATCTCTATCTCTCCTGAGGACACTTACCAAGGTTCGAGCACAGTTACAGAGGCGCTAGCTGCTTCCCAGTGCTCTATCCAAATAACCATTCTTTGTTTGTGAATGATGTAGGGCATCATTAACTGGATTTTTGGAGAGATCTGTAATGCAGGAGATGCTGAAATGGGAGGCACAGTAAATAATTCTGGAAAGGAAACCACAAGAGAGTATTGATAAATGGCAGAATAGGCAAAGAAATTGGGTGATGGAATTCAATATTGCTAAATATAAAGTGGATATTTTTGGTGGGGAAATGAAAGCAGAGTTGACCGGGGAAAAGTTGTGTCATATGGA
Organism: Cetorhinus maximus; assembly: GCF_964194155.1. Classification (NCBI taxonomy): domain Eukaryota; kingdom Metazoa; phylum Chordata; class Chondrichthyes; order Lamniformes; family Cetorhinidae; genus Cetorhinus; species Cetorhinus maximus. The sequence goes on from NC_135880.1 coordinate 211,935,783, forward strand.
AGAATAGAGAGATTCAGGTGTTCAGATGTACAAGACATTAAAAGTGTGAGCTATTCAAGGAGACAAAATGAAGAAAATGTTGTTGCGCTAAAGATAATCATCTACAGTTTAGCCAAAACTAAATGACGCAATATTACCTGCTGACCATCCCTTAATCTCTCCACACTTCCAAAGTCATGATCATTTATTCCTGACCACTTCCTCATGTCCTTCACGACTTGCAATGCGTTGTCCGCCCCCAGCCTTTCACCCTCACCCTGTGCCTGAAGTCCTCTCACTAGCATCCTCTACAACTCCTAACAGCCTGATCAGCTGCCCACCATGACATCATTCCCTTCACTGGCCTGATCATTAGTTACTTTGATGTCATTCCTGCCACCAGAACTTGAATAACCTCCCATACTTGCCACTACCCTGTGATAGACTGGCAGATTCTCATGACCAAATTTAGAGGGCTACAGGATCAAGCCCCATGAGTCACAACCAGTTTGACTGTAACACGCCTCCCTCTCTACAGCCGAAACAGCTGCTCTAGGGTCATCCAGGAATGCAAGAACAGTTTGAAGCTTTTCTGTATACAAACCACCTCTTCCATTCTCACCTCCTCGAGTCCACTGCACCCGCGCCCTCAACCCTCATACTTGGTAATTTAATTTCTCCCCTCAATTCCAGTCAGACTAATCTTCTCTCTGAGGCCCAAGCTTTCTTTGTAGATATGCTTCTAAGCAGCCTCTTACCATCCAACTACCAGTCCTTGGCCCAACCTGTCTTGGAAACTTGTGCCAATTCCTAAGCTCTCTGAAGTTCCTCTCTAAAGCTCTTTGATGCATTTTTCAAACTCTTGTGCTCAACCCGATCTCAACAGACAGAGATCATGGTACATATTGCTACCAACGACATAGGTAGAAAGAGGGATGAGGTCCTGCAAGCAGAATTTAGGGAGCTAGGAAGCAGAGTAAAAAACAGGACCTCAAAAATAGTAATCGCTGGATTACTTCCGGTACCACACACTAGCGAGTACAGAAATAGGAGGTTAGTCCAGATGAATGTGTGGCTGGAGAGATGGTGCAGAAGGAAGGGCTTTAGATTTCTGGGACATTGGGACCGTTTCTGGGGGTTGTGGGACCTGTACAAGGTGGATAGGTTGCACCTGAACCGGAATGGGACCAACATCCTTGCGGGGATGTTTGCTAGTGCTGTTGGGGAGGGTTTAAACTAACTTGGCAGGGGGATGGGATCCTGAGAGGAGGTTCAGCAGGGGGAGACCAAAATTAGAAGAGAGAGCAAGTGAGTCTGGAAGGCATAGAAATTATAGGCCAGTTAAGGCACAAGGGAGTTTGGCAAGGTTGGATACTATTTATTTTAATGCAAGGGGTCTAACAAATAAGGCAGATGAGTTGAGGGCACAAATTAACACATGGAAGTATGATGTCATTGCTGTCACAGAGACATGGTTGAGAGAGGAGCAGGATTGGCAGCTCAATATTCCAGGATACAGGATCTTCAGGCGACACAGGGAAAGATGTAAAAGAGGAGGGGGTATCGCAATATTTATCAAGGAATCAATTATAGCAATAAGGAGGGATGACATCTTAGAAGGCTCCTCAAATGAAGCCATATGAGTAGAACTTAAAAACAAAAAAGGAGCAATCACATTGCTGGGAGTGTACTATAGGCCCCCAAACAGTCAGCGAGAAATAGAAGAGCAGATATATAGGCAAACTTCAGAGAATTGTAAAAATAATAGGGTAGTAACAGTGGGGGATTTCAACTTCCCCAACATTAACTGGGTTAGTCATATTGTGATAGGTTTAGAGGGAGAGGAACTCTTAAAATGCATCCAGGAGAGCTTTTTAAGCCAGTACATAGAAGGCCCTACAAGGGGGCAGTCCTGGACTTAATTTTAGGGAATGAAGCCGGGCAAGTGGTAAAGGTATCAGTGGGGGATCATTTGCAGATAGTGATCATAACTCAGTTAGATTCAAGGTTGTCATGGAAAAGGACAAGGATGGGCCAGAAATCAGAGTTCTAAATTGGGGGAAGGCCGATTTTAATAAGATCAGATATGATTTGGCCAGAGTGGACTGGGAGCAACTGCTTTTAGGTAAACCTGCGTCAGAGCAGTGGGACTCATCAAGAAAGAAATAGGGAGGCTACGGGACTAACACATTCCAGTAAAGATAAAGGGTGGGACCAACAAATCCAGGGAACCCTGGATGTTGAGGGATATGCAGGATTGGATTAAGAGAAAAAGGGAGGCTTGTGGCAGATACCGAGGGCTCAAAACAACAGAAGCCCCAGGGGAATGTAGAATGTGTAAGGGGGAACTTAAAAAGGAAATTAGAAGAGCAAAAAGGGGCATGAAAAAATATTGGCAGGTAAAATAAAGGAAAATCCAAAGTTATTTTACAAGTACATTAAGAGTAAGAGGATAACTAGGGAAAGAGTAGGGCCCATTAAGGACCATAATGGTAATTTGTGTGTGGAGCCAGAAGATGTAGATAGGGTTCTAAATGAATACTTTGTCCGGTGTTCACAAGTGAGAGGGACGACGTGGGTATGGAAATCAGGCAGAAGGAGTGTGATATAATTAAAGAAATTAGCATAGAAAGTGAGGATGTTCTAAGTGGTCTGGCAGGCTTAAAAGTAGATAAATCTTCAGGCCCGGGTGAAAAGTATCCCAAGCTGTTGAGTGCGGCAAAGGAGGAGATAGCAGAGGCGCTGGCAGTAATTTTCAATAGCTTTCTGTCCACAGGAGAGGTGCCAGAGGACTGGAGGACAGCCAATGTGGTACCGTTATTCAAGAAGGGAGGAAGGGATAAACTAGGGAACTACAGGCTAGTCAGTCTAACCTCAGTGGTGGGGAAACTATTGGAAGCAATTCTGAGGGACAGAATTAATCTACACTTGGAGAGGCAGGGATTAATCAAGGACAATCAGCATGGTTCTGTTAAGGGGAGGTCATGCCTGACCAATTTGATTGAATTTTTCGAAGACGTGACCAGGTGCATAAATGAGGGCAATGCATTTGACATAGTCTACTTGGACTTCAGCAAGGCTTTTGATAAGGTCCCGCATGGGAGACTGATAATGAAGGTAAGAGCCTATGGCATCCAAGGCAATTTGGCAACTTGGATCCAAAATTAGCTGAGTGGCAGGAAGCAGGCGGTGATGGTCGAGGGGTGTTTTTGTGACTGGATGCCTGTGTCCAATGGGGTTCCACAGGGATCGGTGTTGGGTCCCTTGCTGTTTGTGGTATATATAAACAATTTAGACTTGAATGTAGGAGGGTTGATCAGTAAGTTCGCGGATGACACGAAAATTGGTGGGGTGGTAAATAGTGAGGAGGGTAGCCTTAGGAGGATATAGACAGGCTGGTCAGATGGGCTGATTAGTGGCAAATGGAATTTAATCCGGATAAGTGTGAGATGATGCACTTGGGCAGGACAAACAAGGCACGGGAATACACGGTGAATGGTAGGACCCTGGGAAGTACCAAGGATCAGAGGGACCTTGGTGTGCGTGTTCACTGGTCCCTTAAGGTAGCGGGACAGGTAGATAAGGTGCTTAAGAAGACATATGGGATACTTGCCTTTATTAGCCAAGGCATAGGATATAAGAGCAGGGAGGTTATGCTGGAACTGTATAAAACGCTGGTTAGGCCACAGCTAGAGTATTACATGAAGTTCCGGAATCCGCATTATAGGAAGGGTGTGATTGCACAAGAGAGAGTGCAGAGGAGATTTACCAGGGTGTTGCCTGGGCTGGAGAGTTTTAGTTATGAGGAGAGATTGGATAGACTGGGGTTATTTTCCCTGGAGCAGAAGAGATTGAGGGGGACATGATTGAGGTGCATAAAATCATGAGGGGCATAGATAGAGTAGACAGGAAGGAGCTTTTCCCCTTGGTGGAGGGATCAATAACCAGGGGACATAGATTTAAGGTAGGGGCAGGAGGTTTAGAGGGGATGTGAGGAAGACTTTTTTCACCCAGAGGGTGGTGGGAATTTGGAACTCTCTGTCTGAAAGGGTGGTAGAGACAGAAACCCTCATACTTAAGAAGTATTTGGATGTGCATTTGCGATGCCATGGCGTACAAGGCTATGGGCCTAGTGCTGGAAAATGGGATTAGAATAGTTAGGTGCTCGATGGGCCGAAGGGTCATTTTCTGTGCAGTAGACCTCTATGACAATATGACTCAACTCCCACGCATAAGTTCAATTCCTGAAATAGTTCAATTCCTTCCACCTTTATACAGCAATGTCTAGAGCCAGAAAAACTCACTGAAATTTATCTGGCTAATCCCATTCCTGGTTCAATGAAACAGTTCGCTGAGCAGGAAATGGAATCTGCAGCTCTGGTGCAAAGTTTCTGACTGAAACTAATCGAGGAGGCTTTGATCCAACCAATGAGGAGCTACAAAAATGTCCTGATCCAACCTGTATTTGACGTCATTCAGGTACAGGGTAGCACCTATTCGTGTTAACTATGTGACGCAGGGTAGCGTAGAGGTATTGGTCAAGATTTTACGGCCCAGGTGCAGGCTTGCGCCTGACCCGATCAGGCCTAAAATCGTGTGAGATGACATCAGGCAAGCATCCGGACATCATCACGCACTCACGCGATATTTTGCTCGGCGGGTGTGCGCAAACGTCGAAGCGTGCCCACCGACATTAATGACGCAATTGTCTCCAATTTTCCACGGCCCATCTAACCTTACAGTTGGTGGACGGGCCAATCAGCCGGGCGGCCTTCACATTGTTCATCAAACCTCATCCAAGGGCGGGATGAAATCTCCGTTATGCAATAAAATAAAAATAAATAATCTGTGGACAGCATTTTCAGAAGGTACGCTTTCAAGTGCTTGACTGTGATGCATGGACAGCTTTTTAAACCTTTTTTTCATCATGTGCAGGTCTGCAGCTTCCTCAGGCAGCTGTCTGCCTTCAGGGAGCTCTCTCACAGCGCTCACCCGCGCACGCGATGATGTCATCGCTCGCCCTCTTCCTGCCCCCCCCGCCCCCGGCAACGGTGACCTTTTCAGCGCACGTTTCACGCTGGCTGACCGTTAATTGGCCGGCCAGAGTGAAATCGCGGTTGGGGGGGGGGGGGGGGGGGGGGCGGTGCCGATCGCATCTGGGGATCTGTTTCCCGGACCCTCCTGGGCCTGCCAATCGCACACGCCCACCAAGGGTAAAATTTGGGCCATTGATTACATTTCGCTCCCCAGCTATTGTCTCAGGATGAACCAGGTTGTTCACAAACTTGACATCCCATTTGACCCCTGAGCTGAGCTTCCAACTCCAAATCCTGCCTCTTACAAAGACTGTCCCTTTCGCCTCTGTAAAACCTTCACATCTGTCTCCACTGCTGTTGCTAAAACCCTTATCCATACCTTAAAGCCTTTTGCTGTGTGACGTGTGCTATATAAATGCACCTCATTGTTGCTGTTTAAAAGAGGATTCCAATTCCAAACTCCCCAAAGGAAGGATTTGATGCATTACGTACCCGCTCTCTTGTTCATTTATCTACTTAAGATTTTTGCTGTTTTCAAGAAGGAGCTGATTTATTTTCAATAAATATGCATTTGGTGCCAAAGTACGGACAAGTCATGCATTATTCTCAGTTTGAAAGGACTGTAGATAGCTGCCCCTGTATAGTTGTCTACATGCTTACAGTAATTTCAAACGACTTGCATATTAAGTGCAGTGTTGCCTTAAATGTCAACCTCAGTGCAGGTAATGCTATGTAAATTAGTTTGTTGATTTTGGCAGTGCACAGTCATTTCAAGCATTTTTCAAAGAAAGAACGATGTTCATTCTGTGCGAAATTGCACTGCAACAGCGCTGGGAGGACCAGCAGCTGCTGATGTCATGTCACTGCAATGTCACGCTGCAGTCAAGCGGACGTGGCCACAGCTTTGCCTCGATTGCGTGGAGGAGGCAAACATTTCATTTTTACACGTGACAGGACAAGAGTGAGGGGACTGGACTGAGGTGCAAAACAAAAGGGATGAAGGACACAGAGAGAAAGGGGGGAAAATAAGTGAATATTGCAAGTACTTCAACAACATTTTTGTGCCATAATAGTGGGGAGGTTTCATCCACAGTGCTGGTCAATCCCACAAGGCAATCCCACAACATTGCATTTCAGATATTGAGAACAAAAAGCCCACTTTATTCAAAATATTACAAAATTAACTACTGGTAAAACTAAAAATCTGCTTCGCCAACAACAGTTTTGTCATGTCAGGAAAGAAATTTTTCCAGAGGCTTTCCTATGGCCATGGAGCCAGCATTAGCTTATTGAGTGGTGCAGCCAAGAGTGGAGAAGGAGGAAAGCAGAAATATTGCTGCTGAAGTAATCAGGATGCAGAGATTCCTGCTTACTTATGTGGTGCTGCCACGTAAATATTGAAACATGCTCCCTGGCTGTGCTCCTATATGCTTCAGAGACTTGAACAAGCTGCAGCAGACACCTCAAAGCACTGGAGAAGCACCACCAGCAGTGTCTTCACAAAATCCTCAATCTGGCGGTAAGAAAAGCGACATCCTCTCCCAAGCCAACTTTACCAGCATCGAGGTGCTATACACTCAAAACCAACTCCGCTGGTTGCACCATGACATCCGTATGCCTGACCTCAAGCTCCCAAAGCAAATGGTCTACTCAGAACTCAGCCAGGGCAGGAGAGTCCCAGGAGGACAGCAGAAACACTTTAGGGATGTCCTCAAAGCATCCTTGAAAAGGTCAACGTACACACCAACTCATGGGTGTCCCTGGTTTGTGACCAACCAAAATGGAGAAGGCTGACTCGGGAAGGCACCAAACACATCGAGAGACTTTGGGAATGCGCAGAGGCGAAGTCAAGGCATTGGAAGGGAGCACACAAACTTCCGAACAGCCATCTACCCAACCCTTCAAGCACCATCTGCCCTACACATAGCAGAGTCTGATCGCACATTGGACATATCAACCATCTCAGGAACCATTGAACGGGAGTGGAAGCAAACCACCCTTGAACCCGAGGGGCTGCCTAAAAAGAAGATTGAGAGCTGTATTAGAGTGTTGTGAAATAAAAAGAAATGCATTTTTGAATTATGTAGCACTTAGTAAGGTGGTCTCGCAATCTAGCTGGGATCCTCTAAGACCCACAGGGGTTGTCTGTTCTACTGTTCCCCACGATTGATTGCATCAAAAACAAAGAACGGTCAGTTTCAAATTATGCTCTTCCATTGCATCATGAAGCAAGTTCAGAATCAAATTCTTCATGGACAAAACCAGCTGTGATTTAGCACACCACCAGCAATGAAGGAAAAGCATCACTCACCTACCAGTCATCATTCACACCCTGCCAAACACTCTTAGAGCAATGCAAAATGGATGTTCCGATTCTTCTAAATCATGTGTAATCGGACCAGAGACATCTGCACACTTGGGTTTTCCATCTTTGACAGCATTTTCCAGAAATTGTTTCCCAATTTGTTTTGTGACTACATTTTCTCTGCAAGATGTGTTTCCACAGCTGCTGTGGAATTAAAGGGAAATTTTACCCACACAATAACTGTTATTGCATTATTTAAGGGAACAATTTTGCAATTTTGAATCATTTCAAACTGTTAAATTGAATGAGCAGAACCTCAGGGGCTCTCTGGTTTTAAAGTTTACTCACTACAGACTGGCCACCAGTCTGGGAAAATGAGTGAAAGATACTTTTACATTCGAATGAAAGGAAAAAGGATTGAACATGAGGAAAATGGCCCTTTTTCAGGAGTGCATTGTGCCAGGATTACAGGTATCTCCGGGACATAAAACGTTTCTCAGACTGCTGTTCCCATCGCATTCTGAGATCCACACTCAGTGCCATGCGCCGCCATATGAACACACTCGACCTCTCCCTCCAGCAGCACCGCCGCAACCTTTTTCAAAGCTGCGTGTGCCCCAGTTTCATTTTATTCTTCGTCTCATCCGACGCCTCAACAAGAAACTTTTTCTCTTTCTCTCAAGTGCTAAGGAACGCAAGCTCCAATAACTCATCGACACCAACACTGCTTGTCCCTCCGTCCCCACCCTATCTTCCAATCCCAGCCCCGGCCGTGTATTCACTATACCCCCTGACCTTCCCCTCTCCAACGCTGAACGTTCAGTGCTCAGCAAAGGACTTAGTTTCATACCTTTACGCCCTCACCTCAATGAATTTCGGCTCGGCACGATGCTGAACTCTTCTTCCGCCGCCTTCGTCTCCATGCTCACTTCTTTGGGCAGGAGTCCTCTCCCCGTTCAACGGATCCTTTTACCCACATCCAAAATTCTCCCTCCACCTGGACCCATCCCTCTGGATTCTTACCTTCTCTTGATCTTTTCATTGAGAACTGTCGACGTGACATTAGTCGTCTCAATTTCTCTGCTCCTCTCACCCATTCTAATCTGTCTCTCTCTGAACTTACTGCACTCCGTTCTCTCAGATCCAACCCTAACATTGTCATCAAACCCACTGACAAGGGTGGTGCTGTTGTTGTCTGGCGCACTGACCTCTACCTCGCAGAGGCTGAGCATCAACTCACAGACACTTCCTCCTACCTCTCCCTGGACCATGACCCCACCACTGAACATCAAGCCATTGTTTCCAGGACTGTCACTGACCTCATCTCCTCTGGAGGTCTTCCTCCCACAGCTTCCAACCTGATAGTCGCCCAACATCGGACGGCCCGCTTCTACCTCCTACCCAAAATCCACAAACAGAACTGTCCCGGCAGACCGATCGTGTCAGCCTGTTCCTGCCCCACGGAACTCATTTCTCGCTATCTTGACTCCCTTCTCTCTCCCCTTGTCCAGTCCCTTCCCACCTACATCCGTGATTCCTCTGACACCTTATGTCACATCAACAATTTCCAGTTCCCTGGCCCCAACCGCCTCCTCTTCACCATGGACGTCCAATCCCTCTACACCTCCATCCCCCACCGGGATGGTCTGAGGGCTCTCAGCTTCTTCCTTGAACAGAGGCCCGAACAATCCCCATCCACCACTACTCTCCTCCATCTGGCTGAACTTTTTCTCACACTGAACAATTTCTCCTTTAACTATTCTCACTTCCTCCAAATAAAAGGTGTGGCTATGGGTACCCGCATGGGCCCCAGTTATGCCTGTCTCTTTATGGGGTGTGTGGAACATTCCTTGTTCCAGTCCTATTCCGGCTCCCTCCCAAAACTCTTTCTCCGGTACATGGATGATTACTTCGGTTGTGCTTCATGTTCTCGTCGGGACCTGGAAAAATCTATTAATTTTGCTTCCAATCTCCACCCCTCCATCATTTTCACATGGTCCATCTCTGACACTTCCCTTCCCCTCCTTGACCTCTCTGTCTCAATTTCTGGTGATAGACCGTCTACCAATATCCATTACAAGCCTACCGACTCCCACAGCTACCTCGACTACAGATCCTCACACCCCGCTTCCTGTAAGGACTCTATCCCATTCTCTCAGTTCCTTCACCTCCGTCGCATCTGTTCTGATGATGCTACCTTCAAAAACAGTTCCTCTGACATGTCCTCCTTCTTCCTTAACCGAGGTTTTCCACCCACGGTAGTTGACAGGGCCCTCAACTGTGTCCGGCCCATCTCGCGCGCATCTGCCCTCACGCCTTCTCCTCCCTCCCAGAAACATGATAGGGTCCCCCTTGTCCTCACTTATCACCCCACCCCGCATTCAAAGGATCATCCTCTGCCATTTCTGCCAACTCCAGCATGATGCCACCACCAAACACATCTTCCCTTCACCCCCCCGGCAGCATTCCGTAGGGATCGTTCCCTCCGTGACACCCTGGTCCACTCCTCCATCACCCCCTACTGCTCAACCCCCACCTACGGCACCTCCCCATGCAAACGCAAAATATGCAACACCTGCCCCTTCACTTCCTCTCTTCTCACCGTCTAAGGGCCCAAACACTCCTTTCAAGTGAAGCAGCATTTCACTTGCATTTCCCCTAACTTAGTCTACTGCATTCGTTGCTCCCAATGCGGTCTCCTCTACATTGGAGAGACCAAACGCAGACTGGGCGACCGCTTTGCAGAACACCTGCGGTCTGTCCGCAAGCATTACCCAGAACACCCTGTCGCTTGCCATTTTAACACTCCACCCTGCTCTCTTGCCCACATGTCTGTCCTTGGCTTGCTGCATTGTTCCAGTGAAGCCCAACGCAAACTGGAGGAACAGCACCTCATCTTCCGACTGGGCACTTTACAGCCTTCCGGACTGAATATTGAGTTCAACAACTTTAGATCTTGAACTCCCTCCTCCATCCCCACCCCCTTTCCGTTTCTTCCCCCTCCCTTTTGCTTTTTCCAATAATTTATAAAGATTTTTCTTTTCCCACCTATTTCCATTATTTTTAAATGTATTCCACCCATGGTTTATTTCACCCCACCCCCACTAGAGCTACCTTGCTTGTCCTGCTCTTCACTCTTAATTAGCACATTCTTTTAGATAATATCACCACCTTCAACACCTCTTTGTTCTTTTGTCTGTGACATCTTTTGGTTATCTCCTCCTATCACTGGCTGCTTGTCCCAACAACCCACCCCCCCCCTCCGCCCCTCACCCTTAAACCAGCTTATATTTCACCCCTTTCCTATTTCTACTTAGTTCTGTTGAAGGGTCATGAGGACTCGAAACATCAACTTTGCTCTTCTCTGCCGATGCTGCCAGACCTGCTGAGTTTTTCCAGGTATTTCTGTTTTTGTTTTGGATTTCCAGCATCCGCAGTTTTTTGTTTTTATCTCTGTGTCATGTGTTGTGTCTGTACAGTTTGGGGCTGAAAATCCTAGGTGCACTGTTCTCTGTACGTTAGCCTGTTTGTATCAACTTTGTATTTAAATAAGTTTAACAAATAATTAATGCTTTAAATAAAGCTGCAATGCCTTTGATAATCGATCATCGTTTGAAATGCCATAGCTTATATGAGACACCCGATGGTAGCAGTAAGATAGGTAAGTCCAAGGCTATTTGTCACCTAATGGTCCAAGCTTTTAAATGGCCTGTACTAGTATTGTGACTCATCCTATCTGCAGGAAGTAGAACATACTAACTGTCAGCACAAGCTAGCTTAATGCAGTCTGACGGTTAAGTACAATCACATAATTCCCGTCGACACTGCCCAGGTGAATCATGTGGAAGACTCCCATATTTCCGGCCGTAGTTGAACAAAGGGGATTCTCCTCCTTCACCCCCAGCATTGAGACGAAGGGCTGGATTTTTGCATAATTGGGAAGACTCAGTGGACCTTTAAAAATGGCGGCCGAATACAGATGTGGACGTCCCACCCCATTTCCGACAGATCCCATTTTTGCCAGTAGGGGGAAAGGGGCAGAGCATGATTCACATAGGAGGAAAACCCAAACTCAGCAGGGCCTTTTGAACTTAGTGCTGAGTTCAAACAGACTCTATTTTGGCTGTTGCAAGGGGCTTAACCCACAGTGTGGCAGCCACAGGTTTATGGTGTAGATGTAAATGCTCTTGAAGGGTGGATAAGGTTTGCTTGACCGTCATGATCTGAAGTTTGTTTAAATCCCCTGCTCTTTAAGCTGTAAAAAAAAACCTGGCTGCAGCTGTCAGTGATTGTTATAAAGCAAAGGCTTCTGCTGGACTGCTTTGAACAATAGGTCAGCTGGTGTCACATCTGTTTGAACATTTTCAATTGAGTTCTTTGTTGGCATTTCCTGAAGTACTATTCAGTATGAATGCTTGGCTGAGTTTCAAATGCTATAATTATCTCAGCATGGGGTTCTGAGTTCAGAGTTTGAGTGACAGATTAAAAAGACTCTTAAAGGATTAGGGGTATGAACAGAAGCTGTTTTTATAAGAGATTAACCACTTGAGGAGAGTTAAAAGCATTGATGCTTTCATGAATGGGAGTTTTGTTTTCAACATCAACTCTGTATAGTGAGAGCTGTATTAGATTTTTAAACATGTATTTTGTTTCATCTCCACGTGGCTCCTGAGGTCTGCTCATAGTGGATACTGGGTGAGTGGCTATGGAGTTGACATGGTAGGTATAATGAGCCATTGGTGGGGGGAGGGGAGGTGGTTGTGATCTGCTTCCATGGACCTGACTCTATCCCACACCTGCGCTCCCCCCCGCCCCCCCACCCCGAGCTAAAATCTCATAATTTGGGGTGCGTTTAACCAAGGCAGGTCAAGCAAGTCAGGAAATGCCCCAACTTGCCAGACCTGCCCCAACTTGAGCTAACTGCCTTAAAATCCTGCCCTAAATTTTTCTGAGAAGATTTAGAGGGAAGAGGGAATAGCTAACCTACCAGAGGGAATTCCAACAAATTATGTTTTGAAGTGCTGACCAAGAGATGCACAATATTTTGTCCTCCAACTGTCCACGCTGTCTGCACTACCCCCCACCCCCCAACTATCACTTCAACTATTTCCCTCACCCCTACTTTACTAAACAATGCGCATACTTATCTTACGGAATACCACAGGAAAACTGTTGAGTGACAAACAATGACATGCACAATGATTTAAAGGCCAATATCTAAACAGTAGGGGTGGACATTCAGATTAATTTGGGATTTTCTCTTGCAGCACTTTGAACTTTGGACTCAGAATTCATGATAAAAAGGAACCAAGGGCAAGCCAAAAGAAGCTGAAGACTAAAAGGTGACTAGCCCTTATGCCATCATTACCCTCACATACAACAGACTCTCCTTACATACAATATTAACTAGATTAGATATTCCTTTAGACTATTTTTAAAGCACCAATCTCTGATGATTGCAAGAAACAATTTCTCAGGTATCATCTAAATATTCAGGTTGAGATGCGCCTCCACAGTTTACCTGATGGAAGCACATGATTTCTGGCCGCCTAGCTCCCTGACAGAGATCCTCAGATATGTCCGGGGAATGGGACATGGGGACTGGGAGGCCAGCAAGAGGTGGGGAGTGGTTGTTGGAAACACTATGGACCCAGGAAGTGGACTCCTGTTACTCATGGCTCCATGGAAGTGTTACAATAAATTATTCACTTACATTTTCGATGGTGGATGCTGTCTAGTTTCCATCCAAGTTCAGCTGAAGGTGGCCCTTTTCCAATCAATGAAATGATCAGGTCAAATGTCAGTGTTCTTATGCACAATTGCCTGAAACAAATCAGTTTTTGGTACTGGATTTTAATCAGCCAGGGATCATGATCCCAATATTTATGAAGCATGTATTCAGAGAGATACTATCTAGAAGCCCAAGAAGATGGGTTTCCCAAATATCTTGCAGTTGAAACTTGTATTCTAAATATTTTCTCCAAGTTTCCTGCCAGTCAACCAGCCTGGTCCAAACTTCTATAGCAGAAGAATGAAATAGAGGAGCTGGTAAGGAAAAGATTGCAGTTAACAGGGGTTCTTGTGAAAGAGGCATGGGGAAGACATTGCTGGGGGAATGAGTTGATGGTCAGACGGGCGAGAGTTCTAACTGCAGAGAAGGGAGTGGGTTGACGAGCAGAAAGAGGATGGGGGTGGTTTATAGCTTTGCTTGCTGGGCCTTGAGGAAACACTCCTGCTCCTTCAGGCCCACAAGCAATGCTGTAAAGGCACTTATCTTGTGGATCCAGCCCCTCTTGCCTTCTTTTACCTTCAAGGTCCAGGAAACCCAGCCAATATAGATTAAAAATAAAAACACTGTTCAAATGGAGGCTTGCAGCCTCGTTAAAAAGGTTTTGGTGACCAACCTGCCCCATGGGAGCAGATTGCTTGTTCACAGTCCCACCTCCAGAAGTGGAAGTGGATGAGTTCAAGAGTTCAGGCACTTTACAGCCTTCCGGACGTAACATTGAGTTCAACAACTTCAGATCATGAACTCTCTCCTCCATCCTCACCCCTTCTAGATCCCCTTTTTTTCAAATGTTTATATTTTAGTTTTTGTATATTTTTTCCCCACCTATTGTTGTTATTATTTTTTTTTCTCAATTTATTTCCATTCATTGTTTTATCCCCGCCTTTTAGTCTATTTTCGATCTTTTTTCCTACCACTGTCCCCTCCCCCCACCCCACCCCCACTAGGGCCATTTGTCACTTGCTCATCCTGCTTTCTACTCTTAATGTCACCATTAGCACCTCCTTTAGAGAGTATCACCACCATCAACACCCCTTCGACCTTTAGTTTATGACATCTTTTGCAATCTCTCCTTTGCCTCCACCTATCACCGGCCTTCTATCCAGCTTCACCTGTCCCACCCCCCCCTTAAACAGTATATATTTCGCCACATTTTTACTTCTCTTTAGTTCTGAAGAAGAGTCATACGGACTCGTAACGTTAACTCTGTCTTTCTCTCCACAGATGCTGTCAGACCTGCTGAGTTTTTCCAGCAATTTTTGTTTTTGTTTGAGTTCAAGGTGTGTTGGTTTAATGATCCGCACTTCTAACTTTTTAACCTCTGACCCAGCCCAAACCAACCCATTTTGGAGGGTAAAAATTACCACCTATGTTTTCAAAGGGACAATGCATATCAAAATGATCATGACAATCAAAATTGAGGTATTCACACTCAAAATTAACCCGATCAAAGCTAAGGAATAATTATCAATCTGCGTTGGATCTCATTCTTAGCCCACCAAATGAGAGAGTATTTTTGTACCACAACTTGCTCCAAGTCATGAAATTTGAGATCCATATTCTACTTTAAATCCAACATAAGCAACTCCCCTCACTCCTGAAGGTCTTGACTCCTTGATGAACAACAAATCTATGGGCTTTGCTTACCTTCTGGAACCTCACTTAGGTTGCCAATATTCAACCATGAACCTTGACAGTAAGTACTAGCTGTCTATTTAGATGCAAAGGCAAGGGCCTGATTCTGTCCTGACTCAACATAAACATAAACACAACAACAAAGACAACTTTCATTTATACAATGCCTGATAACAAAATATCCCAATACGCTTCACAGAAGCCAAGGAAGGATATTAGAATAGATGACTGAAAACATAGTCAAAGTGGTAAGTTATAAGTAGTTTCTTAAAGGAGAAGAGAAAGGTGGAAAGGCTCAGCGGTTCGGGAGGGAATCCTGGAGCTCAGGGCCTAGATGGCTAAAGGCAAGTCAACCTATGTTAGGGCAAAAGGAGCGGGGGATACAGAATAGACAGGAATTGGAGGAACACAGGGTTCTCAGAGGGTTGCAAGGATGAATTGTGTTACAGAGATAGTGAGGGGTGAGGTCATGGGGGAATTTGGCCATAAGAATGATATTTTTCAAATTGAGGCATTGGTGAACCAGGACCCAACGTAACTCAGTGAGCACAGGGACTTGGTACAGGTAAGGATATGTGCAGCAGAGTTTTGGATGGTAACTAGGAGAGACGATTCCGGAGGTAATAAAGGCATGGGTCGATATCACTCACATACACACACACACACACACATACACACACCCCTATGCAACAGTCACTGTATAATGATGAAGGGCAGGAATCCTGAATGATTTTCCTTCACTAAACCAAAGTTCTTTAGGACAATCAAAATCAGCTAACTCAATAAATATCAGGCGTCAAACCTGGGGACTTCCTGGTCTCTATGATTCCATGGATAAATTCACCAATCCATCAAGGGAGCACAGTTCAATTTTGATTTATAACGGTATCACTGATAAAGCTCTGTTCAAAAAAACTTATTATAACAGTCATTCAATGAGTAATCTTAATTGAATGTTGTGATATGTGTAACTTCTCTGTTCTACTTATAATAAGCAATCTACATAAAACTCCAGGCTTAATTGAGCGATTCACAACTGATATTTCATCATCATCAATTGGCACAAATATGTGTTTGGAAAGTAGCCAAAAAAATTCATTAAAATGTTTGTGCAGCACCTGCACTGGAGTGCTTAACATGATGTAATTTGAGTTCAGATATATGTGTTTTTAAAAACAAATAACAAAACCCAAGTCATGAAGATAGCACTTGGCATGTTAAAGGTCTAAATCATGATGTCACCATTCAGCAAATATTCTTGACACTGCACTGTTCACTCTTGTCTACTTTTCTCCATTTGAGTGTGGGAGCCAATAAGGTAGGGGGCTTAATACTAAAGTTCCTAGCTAACAGCTCCACCTCTCTGGACATTCCTTGCAAGCTGCAGGCTACCTGGAGGAAGAAGCCTAACAGCCCTCATAGTAATATTAATTCTATGAATCAATGGAAAAGCTGAGTTTCAATTAACATACAGCAGGTTGGTATTACGTAGAACATGATCCTGTGCCAATTATTCCTAAATCTTCGGCTCTTGGTTACGTCAGCTGGAACAAGAAGTTCCTTAATAGTGTCTGGCTGAGACTTTATTCCACCAGGATCACTTTGTGCCAAAATAAGCCTGCCACTGAGGCATACAGACCCCCAGAACCACAGGTGAGTCTAATAATATCTGACAGGAAAAGCTAACAGTAACTAAACTTAGCATTTTTACACCAACTTAAGATTTATAGGTCACAAAATGTGATAAATGTATTGCCGATAGTGTCAATAAAGTGGTAATAATTCATGATGAGATCATGAAATGCATTAGCTGGTTACTCATATCTCCCAGGGCATCTATATGGCTGTTCAAACCTTTAAAAAAGTGTCGTAGCAAACATTAAATTGCAGACGGATGTTACTGGCCCTAATCCTTGGGCATCTTGTGTAAGTTGTTAATATAGATTTACTGCTGAATGCAGTACACTAGCAAAGGTGGCGAAATAAGGCTGATTACACCTACCTGGCACTCTCCATGTTATTTTGAACCCAGTTTTGTGAGCTAAGTACACACCGAGTGTGAGGAGGCTGGTTCTCATTTGCATAAGAGATGCTAGTAACGTTCATCAATTTGAGAACAGAAATCATGTGATATCGAAGCTCCTTTGGAAATAGGCTTTAATAATAATCTGGTATTTGATCATAGATACTTTGAGAAGGGAAGAATTTCTATTTATACAATTCAATAAGATTGGATTACATTGCCACTGTTGACGTCAAATTATAGTATGTAACCAATGCCACAAATAATTTAATTATCTTTCACCAAATGTTTTTACATAACTATTGAAGAATTGTATTTTCATGTGTTTATTCCAGTTCGGCACACGTTGTAATCCCACTGGTGGCAAAGCCACTAAAAAGGGCATAGGATGAATTTTCCACAATTCAGGCCACCTATTTATCAGTGGAACTGTCACCTTATTGTGCTTTATAGAAAAGAATGAATTCAATTTATATGGAGAACCCCACCTAACAGTTCAGGTCAATGATCTTTCATCAGAATTGGAAGATGTTAGAGATGGACTACTTTTATTTTGAGTGTGGAGCTAAGTAAAGGAGACAAGAAAAGAACACAGGGGAGAGATCTGTGATGACATAGTGGACAAGGTAAAAGGACAAAAGTGATGATGGTGTAACGTAAAATGAGATGATAAGACAAGTGTAGAAAGCAAAGATAAGTGCAAATGGTTACAGAAGAATAGAAGGGGAAGAGGGAATATAAGTATTTTGGACTTTCATGGATTTGTAATACTTGTTTTAAACATGACTAAAAGAATGGACTTGAGACCCTCGATTACTTAGTAAAAGAAATGTCAACTTGAGCAAAATCAGAATGCTGGGAAATTAGGTCATTGACATGTTCAGTCAAGGATCACAATGTTGAGTGCAATACTTAAATATGTCACCAAGACTGGAAGTAACGAGATCAGGACTTAGCGACAAGATCTGAGGTACTGCTAAGAAGGACATATGTTAATGATCGTAAAGATAAGGAAGGAAGATCAAATAACAAATTCTGTAGTGTTAGAAACAACCCACATGGTCAACTGTTGAAAAACACATAAAGCAGGGGTTTCAGGAGAACCACTTGCAACATCAGGACAAGACAGTTTAGGGAAAGGAATCTTCTTTTTCTCCCAAGATCAAGGGACTGATCAATCCTTTGTCTTAAATATCATTCTTTGCATTGCATTACATGACTCCTTTTAAGTATGCAAACCAATTGTGAGTTTTGAAGAATACTTTTGGTCACAGTGCCCATTAAGCTCAATTTAAAGGAGCTGTTATGTTTCTGCTTTCCTTCAGCTCCAAAATATTCAAGAAAACTATTCTCATAACACATACCATGAGTTGGACAGTATGCCACCAGACAACAATTGCCACTTAATAAATGATATAAAGTGCCTTATCATCTTGATTGTCATTAATAAACTGGCAAATGTGTTGGCTAGCAATTCCTAATTTTGATACAATAGGCACCTGGCTGACTTTTGATAAACAACATTTATTTTATTAATTCAGTATTCAGCAATTATCATTATCATCTCATTTTACCTTACAGCATTATCCCTTTGTCCTTTGATCATTCCTGCCCACTAACTTATCACAGAACTTTCTTTGAGTTCTTTTCTTGCCTCTTACCCTACCTAGCTCCTCACTTATGTAAATAGTTCATTTCTAACATCTTGCAGTTCATTAATTGGTCATGTAATTATCAATAATTAGCCTGAATTGGCTGTCACCCCGGGAAGTGCAGCCAATCTGACCCCAAGCCGTCCTCATTGTAAATGGCTGTTGTCAGGATAGTGACAGGAACCAGCACAGAGGTCAGAAGTGTGAAATTGCGCAGCTGCCCCCACCCCCCCTCCTCCACCCTATCCCCCCTCCTCCACCCTCCGATCCAGGTTCCTCACTAATTTGAAGATATCAGCCCAGAGCTCTGGATTTGAATTATGGGTGACCTTCTGTGGGATACTCGAGCCCAGAGGGTGTGGGTGACCTCACCTCATCATATAGATTGTGTGATTTCATAAAATTCCCCCAACGTAATTGGACTAACCTTTTAATTGGCTGGTATAAAGATAATATAGCCATGGAAGAAGCATTCATGTCATGATCTTTCAAACTGATAATCAGCCTATGAATCCTTCCACGACATTGCAATATTCTCCAAAGGAAGACTGTAGAGATACGAAAACAGAAGCAGCATTTAGGAACAATGATACCTTCCAACTCATTCAACAAATTTCTTCCAACAAGTTAATGTACACCTCAAAATCTGTGCAAGTTAATACAGTGCAGGTAGACAAGATGCTTAATTCAATATCATATTTCTGTTGGTGAGACAACCATTACTATGTGAATGCAAATGTGTTTCCTTTCTTAGCCAATCATTTGTGAAAACAATCACGCTATTTCCCCTGACAAGAAAAGATCGCAAGGCAATAAGAATCTCTTGCAGAATACAAACACAGTTTAAAGTTGTTACAACACTGGCACAGATGCGCATTCAAATGAGAGATTCTGATGATTCTAGCAAAGTGGATCCTTCGGTCTATCCACACGTGTTAGATGGTATACTTTCTTTATAATACAGCATATCCTGGCTTAGTGTGAGAAACATCATGGATAATCTTGGGATAAAAATAATCAGTTCTCAATTAAAATGCATTTAAAATGAACCACGACAGAATCAGCCCGCATATTAGCTGGGCTTTAATACAAAAACCTGGGCCTGAATTTTACCCTTGGGGTGCGATCAAGGTAAGTGTTCAGGTGACAGATGCGTGTGCGGTGGGTACTGGAAACATAACGGGCTCCTTTCATCAGAAACTGAACTGTCGTAGCCAGAGAACCCACTGAATCTCCAATGCAGATGGCACCATGCAGCAGGCCCTCATTGTCTCCTCAGCCAACCTAGCATGCATAGTGACTATGCTGACTGAATGTACTGATCTTTTGCCTTCCTCCTGCAGATGCTGCCAGTGACCCTGACGACCCCCCCATTGAACTCCAAGAAAGACATCATACCTGCACTAGAGTCACACCGTCTCTCTGAACCAGGCATCAATGCAGATACTCACACATAAGTGAGCATTAGTAGTTCGGCTCCATGGGTAATGCTCAGGGTGAGGGCACATCACACTTGCAGGAGGTGCTGGCAGAGGCAGAGAGGCCCCAGAAAGCCAACCATGGAAGCATAACTGGAGACCAGGACCATGTTGTGTCCGAGGCAGATGATGAGACTCTGGATTCATCCATTAGGCAGCAGATGCTGGATGTCCAGCAGGATACACGGGGAGATCTGGCAGAGATCCATGGAGGTTTGCATGCCATGGTCTGCATCATGGAGTCCATGTGGAGCATGAGTTCTGCGTTGACCCTTAACACCGAGCGCACAACCTCCTTCATGGAGGAAGTGGCGACTCTCATGGAGAAGCAGCATCAGGAGCAGACTTAGGGGTTCCTGAGGTTGCACTCGGACCTGCAGGTCCTCACACAGGCAGTGACCTCAGGAGGTCACTACCAGTGTGAGAGATGGATGAGGCACCTAGTCTCCCTGCTAGGTCTGTCCATCAATGGTGAGCAGGGAGATGCAAATGTACCTCACACTGGCAGACAAGCTGCCTGTTGTCTCTATGGGCTGCTCTCAAGACGTTCTCGATAAGGGCACCAACTCCTCTGCCTCTCTGCCAGTGGCCTCTGCATCTGATGATGCTGTGACAACTGAGGGGTGCCCAGCTATTGGGCTGGTTGTACCCTCCCAGGCGGAGCCTGCTCAGGCTCCAGTGGCAAGAGGACGACCACCAAGGTCATCAGGGCCACCGGGACAGCAGAGTCAGCCGGCTGCCTCCAACACCACTGTCAGTGAGGGGCAGGGGGGCGGTCACCAAGATGCAGCACCCACAGAGGTAAGTTGAAGGCACCTTGAGCACAACAGGGGCTTGTCATGGGTGACATTATTTGCGTTAATTATTTTTAAGTTTGTGTTTGGGATGGACACTTAGTTTGTTCATGTGAAGTAACATAAACATTCATTTATTCAACTTAAACAAGCTGAGTTGGCTGGATGGTTTGAAAAGCCACTAGATGCAGCACATGTTTGTAAATGTATGGCACTGTGTGGTGCTGGCGCACTGGGTTGGGTTCTCATTTATTGATTTCTGGCAAAGGAGACGGTGCCATTGGCTTGATGAGGCATCGATGCCTTGGATACCTAGCAGAAGGTTCGCTGGATCAAAGCATCCTTGGTGTCTCTGCCTCTATGAGGGTTCCTGTCCTCTGCCTCGAGGTCCTCATCCTGTGCTTCCCTAGGCTTTTCCTCTGAGCCATCACTTGAGTCATCATCCCTGGCCTAAGGAGCTGCCTCGCTTTCCTCAGCCTCCAATGAGTTCCCCCTTGTCAGAGCCAGGTTGTGTAGGGTGCAGCATGCGATGACTATGAGGGAGACATGCTCTGGAGGATACTGCAATGCTCCCCCGACCAATTCAGGCATCTGAAGCACATCTTCAGCAGCCCAATGGTCGTCTCCATCACTGCCCTTGTGGAGGCATGACTCCTCAGCCTCAGCTCTTGGGTGACAGAGTGGGGTCATCATCTTCATGGGATAGCCTTCGTCACCCAGGAGCCACGACCAGCCTTGATGCCTGTGAATGCTGCAAGATGTAAGCATCATGTCAGCTTCCAAGGCAACAGGCCCAAACTTGGGGAACCTGTGTCCTGTGGTCACAGGCGATCGGAACATTCAGTGAGTGGAACACCTTTCTGCTTACGAAAGCTCCCAGCTGGCGCCTTGATGGTCACATGAGCACAATCTATTTCATCCTGGATACAGGGGAGCCCAGCCATTGCAGCAAAGCTTCATGCTCTCTCTGCCTGGCTCACCTTATCTGTCCGGGAGTGGATGAATGTGCGGAAAGATAGCATTAGTCATGACCTTGACACAACTGTGTGCAGCTGATTGAGAAACATTGCACAGATCCCCCACTGAGCCCTGAAAGGAACCCGAGGCATTGAAGTTGAGGGCCACTGTGACCTTCAAAGCCACCAGCATGGGGGTGTCCGCAAACGCAGTTGGAGGCAATTTCGGACCTATCATGTGACATATTGCTGTCACTGTGTCACTGGAGAGGCAGAGCCTCCTGCAGCACTGGACCTCGGACATCTGGAGGTAGTTGGAGCGCTGCCTGAACACTCTAGACGCTGGTTAGTGGTGTCTTCAGCGTGCCCTCCCGCCTTGGCCTCCCTGCTGGCCCTGCGCCAACTAAGCACCTGCCTCTGCTCCTAAAGGTCTGTCCCTGGGATGCTGCCCGCGCCCACCAGGCCTCCTCTCCCTCCTGCCCCTCTCTTCCCCTTCAGAGGAGGTTCCACCGGTGGAATACACTATCCCCATTAGATGGGATGCAGAGGATCAGTGAGTTGAAAATGAGGGAGCGCTGGGCTGCAATACTCAGAGGAAGCTTCCAGGGAAGATGAGGGCCTGAGATGCTGAAAGGCAGGCTTGACAATCAAATGAGATGCCAAGAAACTCTGGGACAATGTTATTCTTACACAGCAAAGGACTGGCAATGACAGAGGAAGTGCTGCTGCTCTGGGGACATTTCATCCCACCCGTGGATGGGGAAATGATAAAAACGTGATTTCGGCCCACCCGTTTTGCCTGTGCAATAAGCTAAAAATTGCACAGGCAGCGTAAAATCACTGTCTACTGGCACGTTAATGGCCTTAATTGGCCCTTTAAATACTGGCAGGCGTGGGCCCGATTCACGCTCGCGCCCACAGACCGCAAAATTGAGTGCGTGCGTGATGACGTCAGGAAGCACACCCGACCTCATTTAACGATATTTTATGTTTGGTTGGGTCCAGTTTGTGCCTGACCCCTGAGCATAAAATTCTGGCCCTGGAGTATTAAACAAACACTAATACTATCCCACTGTATGAGATCAGCACGTTAAAGAGACAAACAATCCCAAATTCATATCTCCTCTAGACGTCTTTTGTTCTTTACGTGTCCCATTACCTTTCCCTTTATCCTTGCATCACACAACCTTTTGTCATTTAATTTCTCTCCTCTACCTTATAACAGATCTTTTCTTGTGAACTTTTTCCACCCTCCCCTACTCATTTATTCAAAATCTATTACATTTCTAACTTTTCCCAGTTCTGATGAGAGACCTATTTCTCTCTCTACAGATGCTGCCAGACTTGCTGGGAATTTCCAGCATTTTCGTTTTTATCCCAATTGAATAAAAGATTGAATTTTTTAAAAAAACTTGGATTTATATAGTGCCTTTCCTGATCACCAAGCGTTTGGAAGTGTTTTACAGCCAATGAAGTACTGTAGTAATCTGATATGTAATATACCTTTAAGGCCTGAATTTTTCCCACATCGGGCGGGCTCGGCAGGAGGGTGCGGGGCAGTCGGGGAGCTGACTGCCGCCCGCGATCGGCTCCGCACCGTGATTTCTTGTGGATCGCGAGCGGTGAGCGCTACCTTTGCAGGTGGGGGGGGAGGAAGGAGAGTCGGTTCTAGATCACAGTTGGCGCATGCGCGCAGAAGAGCGCTTCAGTCTCCCTGAGGCACGGAGCTGCCTCAGGAAGATTGAAGTATTTTTTTAAAAATAAATAATAACATTAAAGTTTTAATGAAACATGTAACATGAGATGGGGCATGTTTTTAATGTCAAAAGAAAGTTTTATTTCATTTGGATTAGCTTTAGGAAACCTCATCCCGCTTGTGGATGAGGGTTCCTAAAAAATGCTTGGCCTTTTCACCTGACCGCCAACCATTAGGTTGGACGGGCAGCTTAAATTTGAAGTTGATTAGTTCATTAATGGCCTTAATAGGCCTTTCAATTATTGGCGGGTGCACAGCCGACTCCGACATGTGCCCGCCGAACGAAATATCGCGAGACAGCCCGATGACATCGGGAACACACGCCCAACGTCATCGCGCATCATATTACGTTCCGGCATGTCAGGCGTGCACCCGCACGCCAAAGGTAAAACTCTGGCCTAAGATAAGCATTGCAATGTAAGGTCACATGATCTTAATATCCAATAGCAGAGTAGTGCGGGCTACCTCTGTGTGAGAGTTTTGAGTTAGTCACTGATGAGTAAAGACAGAGATTTATGTTGTGAGCACACAAGTGTAGCTGCAGAGTTTAGATTGTAAATAAACAGCATAAACATGTGTTTATTCTAACAGCAATCTGCTGATGTTCTCTGTCTCCGTACTGACTCGGTCAGCCTGAACAAAGCATGCAACCCGAATCCTTTAGCCCCAGCAAACCAAGGGCACTGGAATCAACAAACTGGCGATGAAAGTAAAAGCGCAAAAAACCATGGGGAAAAAAACGAGGTAAAAAGCGAGAATAAGACGAAAAGAATCAGAAGAACCAAAATCGGGCCGTACCTCGCTCGGTAGCTGTAGGTAAAAGAAAATTTCCTTCTGAGCGTCGAAGTCATCCCCTCAGAGCATGCCGCAATTTGGAAGATTGGAGCCATTCAATCCAGCCTCGGACGACTGGTCTCACTATATTGAAAGCCTTGTGTTCGTCTTCCAGGTGAACGACATTGCGGGGGAGGATAACAGGCTTCTGTCCACCCGCGGGAGTAAGACATATGGACTAATTCGAAACCTGTTAGCGCCCAGTGCCCCAGACTCGAAAAGTTTTGATGATTTAGTGAACCTCGTAAAGAATCATTACCAGTCCTCGCTGTCAGTGACGATGCGACAGTTTAAATTTAACTCAAGAAACAGAGCTGCTGGGGACGCAGTTGCTTGTTATGTGGCAAGTCTGAAGCAATTAACTGAATATTGCGAGTTTGATATATCTATTAATGATATGCTTAGAGATTGGATGGTGTGCGGTATAAACGAAAATGTGATTCAGAAGAGGTTGCTGGCTGAAACAAATCTAAATTTTCAGAAGGCGTTGGAAATCGCTCTTGCAATGGAAGGTGCAGTATGAGACTCAGAAGCCATTCGAGGAGCACAAAATGGCGCCGTCCTCCATGTTGGACAGGGAGCTTCAACCAAAAAGAGCGTGAAAGTGCAGAGCTTTGTTCTGAAGCGGGAAGCAGCCACTGCCAGCAGGCAAATTAAAAAGGAAAACTTAGTAGCAAAAACATGGCATAAAAGTAACAGAGATGGAAGCAGGCAGCCCTGTAATGAAACACAATTTAAAAAGATTGAATGTTTCTTCTGCCATCGATATGGACACCTCATGAGAAATTGTAGAGATAGAATCAGGCAGACTGCTAGACAAAGGCAAAAACCCAATGGGATAAACAGCATTGAAAAGCCTGAAGCAATAAATGCTGATATTTATTCACTACATAATTTAAAGGTAGAAAGAACGGAGCCTACCTATGTAACTATGAGAGTGAATGAGAAGCCTATCAGAATGGAGGTGGATACTGGTGCAGCTACTACGGTGATTAGAGAGCATACTTTTCAGTACCTGAATCATGGAGAACGTAAGTTGAATTTAGAAGAAACTGATGAAAAATTAAAAACTTACACAGGAAAAGACATACAAGTCAAAGGCAAGTGACTTTTTACTGTAAAGTCACTGTAAACTATGAAGATCAAACAGTGAGATTACCCTTGATGGTAGTAGCAGGCAAGAGGCCTAGTCTCCTCAGCTGAAACTGGCTGAAAGAAATTAATTTGGAATGGGCTGAAATCTTCCATCTAAGAATTAATGGACTATCACAGCTACTACAAAAATATGTTTCAGTTTTCAAGGAAGAACTTGGAAAAATTGAAGGGCTACAAGCAAAAATTCATGTAGATCCTGAGGCAACACCAAGATTCATGAAGGCAAGACCAGTACCTTATGCAATGCAGGATAAAGTAGACGCCGAACTGGGCAGGTTAGAAAAGCTGGGAGTGATACAACCAGTACAATTTTCAGATTGGGCAGCTCCAATTGTACCTGTTCTCAAACCTGACCGAAGCATTAGAATGTGCGGGGACTATAAATTAACAGTCAATCAAGTGGCAAAATTGGATAGACACCCAATACCTAAAATTGAAGATTTATACACTAAATTGGCAGGAGGAATGGCTTACACGAAGTTAGATTTGAGTCACACCTACCAACAATTGGAATTAGAGAAGGCATCCCAGAAGTTTGTCACCATAAATACACATAAGGGATTGTACCAATATACCCATTTACCATTTGGCATATCTTGCGCCATATTCCAAAGAACCATGGAAAGTTTACTACAGGGATTGCCCCATGTTGTAGTTTATTGGGATGGTGTTCTCATGCCTGGACTCACTGAAAAGAAACATTTGATGAACTTGGAAGAAGTTCTGAAATGTTTTTCGCAGGTTGGAGTGAGATTGAGAAAGGAGAAGTGCACATTGCAGGCAAAAGAGGTAACTTACCTCGGTCACTAGGTTGATTCACAAGGCCTACATTCAGTGAAAAAGTGAAAGCCTTTAAAGAAGCCCCAGAAACAAAGAATACATCTGAACTGAAATCATTTTTGGGGATGATCAATTATTCTGCTACACTGCTAATACATTTTGATCCAAAGAAAGAGTTGATATTAACGTGTGTGACGCATCACCTTCTGGAGTGGGAGTTTATTAATGTTATATAAATGCCTGATTTTTCCTTTGTGTGTTAGTTTTAACATACCTGTATACATATTTGCAAACAAAAAAAGCAGATTTGTTAAACCAACACACAGCTGGTCTGATTATAACACTTTAAATGATTCAAAGTATGAAAAATTCCCTAACACTTTGTAACTTTTTAATACTATTTTTCAGCATATTCAGTATTACCATCCAAGTCAACTTCTACAAGAAAATAAATTGCAGTGTAAAGTGTTTAAATTCATATTCAGTTGAAAACTGAAATATAAATATTAAACGGCTGAAATGTAAATATTAAGAACATGTCCTCTTTTAAATTATTGTTTTTGTTCATCTGTCCACAACAGTTATAATCCAAGTAAAGGTTAGGATTAGCGTTACAAGCTAAATGACAAATTAGGACACAGAGCTAAACTCTAATTGCAGAAACTAGAATAGGAACTTTCAAATCCAAAAAATTGAAACTGTTCAAACAAGTGAGGAAGGCATCAGTAGAGCACATTCCTTCGCCGTGCCATGTTAGCTCAACATTAGTACAATTATGCAGCTCTTCCTTGATGATGTTCCCTGCTTGATTGATGCTCTGTAACTACGATGTTGAAAAAAGAATTATTTTTATTAAGAGCTTCCATCTCACTGAGGAGGCTTCATGCCAATCCACATCCAACAACCTGCTCTGAGAACACTGCTTACACTTTGACAGCGGTGACAAATTGCAACACAGCTCCACAACATTGTAAAAGAATCAGTAACATTCTAAGTAAAATACCCCCAAGAAAAAGTCGATTTGCCCTATCTCCCAATGTCTAGATCCTTGAAAAAAAATCCCAGGATCCGGATTCGGATCTACATCTTTGCCAATCAGTTCTTCCTTAGGCCATACCCTATCTGTGTAGCAAGTTCTGTTGAAATCTGTCCATTAGGTTTTGAGATATATTGTTTACAGACTAACGAACATGGGGGGTGGGGTGGGGTGGGGGGGGGGGGGAGAATTTTACCTCCTCTCTCCTTCAATGGTGGAGGTAATCAATCTCCCACAATCTGCTGGAAATGGAGCCGAATATAAAGATAAATTTTCCGGGTCCTTTGCCCAGGCATTCTAATCACCTGGGCACATCAAATACTGGAAAATCAGGCTGGGAACAGGGCAGCCATGAAGGACAGCCCCGATTCCTTCCCAATGTAAATGAATAGATGATAAATTGGAAAGGCTCTTTTAAATGCGTGCACTCCGACCCACTGATATTATCCCTGTGCTTGCAGGAGATAGGCCAATCCATACACTTAGGTATAGGATCAAGAAAAACAACACCATAATGTTTGGTGGTTTCAAGCCTTAAAAATATGCTTTCAGTGTTGGTCTCAGATTTATATGGCTGTAATAGAAATTAAGTATTTTTTATGTATGACTGATTATTTATTGCATTCTTTCTGGCAGGACACAGCAAACACTTGAGTGACTAAACTCCAGCTGTTTCTAAAAACTGCAGAGAATATATATTATGGTCTGGCAAGCTGAACCGTTAATATATGCCATACGCCTGCCAAAGAAAAGGGAGTTTAAAATGCTAATGTCTGTTGAGTATCAAATGATTGGTGCCATCATATCCAACTGTGTCCTCGATAATGGGCTGGACAAGCTGCCCTTCCAGGCTGATCAGTTGAACAACTCAATGGATACAGCCATTCCATTGAATTCATAACATCCTATGTGACTGCATCTTTTAAAATATCTGTTGAATTTGCAGCATGGGTGGCTTTAATGTCCTTGGTTCCAAGATTACTTCCTAAAATCTGCTCGTGGGCAGTGAATCCAAAGATAACACCAAATGTAATAAGAGAGAGGAAATGTTGGTTAAATGGTCTCTATACCAAAGAGATTGTTAGATAATGTAAAATATCATCACAATAAGACAGTCAGCAAGAGAGAAAAGGCTCCCTATGCCACTTCTTTGGAGATTCCACAGGCCTCTCACTGAACTGATAGCACTAGGAGGACCTCTACAGAGAGGAGATGGTGGCATAGTGGTAATATCACTGGATTAGTAATCTAAAGGCTCAGGCTAATGCTTGGTAGGGGGACACGGTTCAAATCCCACCATGGCAGCTGGTGGAATTTAAATTCAATTAATGAAATCTGGGATTACAAACTAGTCTCACTAATGGTGACCATGAAACTATCATTGATTGCTGTGAAGACCCAACAGCTTCATTAATGCCCTTTAGGGAAGGAAGGAAACCTGCCATCCTGACCTGGTCTGGTGATTCCAGACCCACAACAATGTGGTTGACTCTTAACTGTCCTCTGAAATGGTCCAGCAAGGGCAATTAGGGACAGGCAACAAATGCTGGCCTTGCTAGTGATGCCCACATCCCACAAAGGAATGATTTAAAAAAAAATTTCAGGGCCACTCAGTCTGCAAATGCATTCCAAATTTAAAACCGAAAATGTTGGCTAAATACTGAGCTGGTCAGTTCCAAAAAAAGAATGCAGGTCGCAATCTCCCCCATCACCCACACCCCAACCCAGCAGCACTGATTCTGATGGAATGCTCCCTTCTGCCCCCAAACACCAACCTGCCCTGAATTCCACCTGGTCCAACTCACATTTCCAGGCCATGCTGTTGCTAAGGAAATGGAGGATATAGGTGAGGTCTACATTTACTAGAGTCAGTGTTCTGGAGTGCTGCTAAGTACTCAAGGGAAAGACACTGCTGCCGAAACTTGTTTTGAGCTTAGCTGAAACAGTGCAGGAAGCCATGGAGGTAACACAATCCTGTTTCACAGCAAGATTTATGTGCTTGCATTGTGCATTCATAAACGAGCAATTTGTCAATCAATTTTTCATAAAGGGATGCTTGTTCAGCATCAATGGACTACATGAGGATATACCACACCATGCCAGGTTCTACTCTCTGCTACATCACTGAAATTGGTTGGGCCATAATTTCTCTGCAAGATGATGGCCAGATCAGCACCAGGAGAGTTTTTTAAGCACTTAGGCCAAAACTTATTTCAGCCAGGAACAGAAAAGCTTCTGCAGCTGCTTAGGAACATTATTTCTAAATCTAAAATGTGTGCTAGGAATACCACTGCTGAACTTTGCGCACAATTTCTTGTGCCTCCAATATGCTATAATTGACTAGGACTTTGTCCTTTATATGTAGCTGTTAAAATACAGAGTTACCCATCACTTGCTGAACAAGGAATGTTGTAGCACACACTCGATCATGAAAAGGCTTGATGCTTCCCTATTTATATCCGGCTGAAAATCATGTCAGACCTGTCTGCGCTCTCAGTAACCATCAAGATCAATTTTGGGGCACATCTGTCCACATTACAGTCACCTCCAGCTGCATCCTGTTCTGCTTGCAAAAACGCAAAACTAATAAAAATAAATTGGTCAAATGAAAAAAACAAAGACTTTACTTGCTAGGCGATGGTATTCCAAAATGCTTTGTGTTCCGGTCTCAGCTACCAAAGCAACATTTTCAGCAGCCTTGAAGGATTTGTGAAATACAGGTATGTTTTATACCCAGTTTGACGCAGCATCAGAGTTATATTCCATGGCCAGAATGTAACGCTTTTCGGGCGGGTGCGCGCCCGACCCAATCGAGCATAAAATGATGCACGATGACGTTGGACAAGCATCCCGATGTCATCGCGCACTCACGCGATATTTCAGTCAGTGGGCACACACAGGAATTGGCAGCAGCCCGCCAACAATTAAAAGGCCTATTCGGGCCATTAAAGTAATAATTGAAAGCAATTGTCCGCTGCCCGCCCAACCTTACGGTTGGCGGGCGGGCGAAAAGGCCAAGGCGGCCTTTGCATTCTTTAGGAAACCTCATCCACGGGTGGTTTGAGGTTTCCAACAGAAAATAAAAATAAAATTAAAATTTTAACATTTTATTAATAACATGTCGCTGCTCATGTGACAGAGTCATATGAAGGGACGTGTTTTAGAACATTTTAAAAATCTTTATTTTTAATTTTTCATATCTTCATCTCCCTGAGGCTTCATCTATCTGTGCTTCAGGGAGCTTATCCAGTGCGCACCTGCGCACATGCATAAACTTGCACTCTTGCCCTCCTCCCCCCCCCGCCCCCCACCCTCCCCCCCACCCCACCCCGCACATAAGCAGCACTGAGCGTTGAAGCATGCGTTTCACGCTGGGCGGGCCTTAATTGGTCCGCTAGCGTGAAATAACGATCCAACCCCGATCGCAGGCGACGATCTGCTTCCCAACCACTCCCGACCGCCCCCACCAAGCCCGTCCGACAAGGGGAAAATCCTGCCCCATGAACTAGAGACTGGAAGCATAGTAACTCTGGTTTCCTGACATGCGCTCCTTTAACCATGACTCTCCTTTGGGAGGTTGGGGGCAGGAAAAATTACACCATTATTTTCACATTTAGGCTTTGCAATGAGACCAATTGCCCAGGGCATAAGGCAACAGTCAAGCTGGATTTTTGGCTTGCATTAACATTTAAAACACTGACGAGTTTAAAAACTAAGGCTCTCCAATAAAATTAATCTTACTGATAGCGAAGGGCAGAAGTTCAGAGTTGGCTTATCTCTAGATGCTGCTGTTTGAGATGATCTGCTTCTTTGCATTGGAAACATGTCTGACCAATTTCAAACCATTTGTCGATAGATCATCACATAATGGAGCATGGGGTCAAGCTCATCTCAATTAGTTTTTACTTCTTCTATTTCTGTTAGATAGCTACAAAGAGATTTCTATGCTCGTACCCAGATTTTGAGACTCTCCCAGCATAAGTTTTAAACGTTTAGAAAGTTGTTGGATCCTGGTCACCAGTTTGTTGAGACTTATGGATCTAGATTGCACGCTTGTTTTGGGATGGCCAAGTTGGTACAATAGACAGTGTTGACCAGCGGACAGTTCTTAAGGTGGAACACATTCTGTTTGTTTACAATTGTACTCAGCAGCTACAATTGGGTGTTTTCACATCAAACCCTGTCTCCATTCTTCTGCTTACTAACTCAGACCACTGACTACAGAGGTAGCCCGCACTGCTCCTCTATTAATTACATAAGATCATGTGATCTACCTTTATAACATCCTTCTTAAAGGTATACTACACGTTACATAAAACCATAATTACCACATCCCTTCCCCTTTATGCAGAAATACATTTTAGATTTACAAGTACAATTTTCTCAAAATGGCAAATTATTTACACAGATAAGTAATTTACAAATTTAGTCTTTCTGGGGGTTTCCTTATGCGTGTAGAACATCTCAGCTCCACAACTGCAGATACTTTGTCAGGAATCTCCTTCCCTGGAGTTGCTTGAACATCAGGTTCTTCGGTGGGTACCTGCAAATCTGTTTCCTCAACTCTTGCAGGTACAACAGACACATCTGACACATCTGTACTGGGTTGAGTTCTCCCAATAGGAAACATTGACTTGGTTGTGAATACTGGTGGAATCATTTCTTGGTGATTTATTTCCTTCTTCCTTAGGTGATCCACATGTCTCCTTATGACTTGGCCTTCAACCTTCATGTGGTAAGGTCCAGTCACTGCATTTATTTCACCTGGTAACCGCTTTGGCCCTTCTCCAAAGTTCTTTACATATACCGTCTCTTCTACGGTAAACTTCCTGTCGCGACTATGCCAGTCATGTCTAGTTTTCTGACTTCCCTGACTCCTTTTAGATGTAGGAGCAGAAGTGGGCCATTCGACCCCTCGAGTTCACTCCGCCATTCAATGAGATCATGGCTGATCTAATAATCCTCAACTCCACTTTCCTGCCTTTTCCCCATAACCGTTGACTCCCTTACTGATTAAAAATCTGTCTATCTCAGCCTTGAATATACTTCCAGCTTCCCCTCTAAATTCAGCATTATTAAGCTCAATCTCATCCTGAGTCGTTGTTTCATCAATAATTCCGCAGTGTGACATCTGTTGTTGTGTGAGGGCTGGTCCTATAATGGAAAAGAAAGTGTGTTAGCTTGGTTGCTATGGAATCTCCAGTTAACTTCTTCATGCCAGCCTTGAATATTTGAACCGTCCTTTCGGCCAGTCCATTTGAGGAAGGGCAGTACCATAAAGTTTTTACATGAGTGATACTGTTGAGGCTGATAAAACGCTGAAACTCAGCACTCATAACTGCTGTGCCGTTATCAGATACGACCACTTCTGGTAGTCAGTGAACCACAAAACTTTGACATAGCTTCTCAATTGTAGCAGAAGACATTGGTGACTTCACCTCATATATGTCCATCTGTTTGAGTGGGCATCAATACTAAGCAGAAACATTGTTCCAATGAAAGATCCCACATAGTCAATGTGTAATCATATCCATGGCCTTCTTGGCCACTCCCAAGGGTGTAACAGAGCTGTTGAAGGTAACTTTTGCGATTGCTGACACTGTGCACAATTCTTCACTAAGCCTCTCTATTTCTCCATCCATCCCAGGCCACCATAGATAGCTGCATGCCATAGTCTTCATTCAACAAATTCCTGGATGTGCGTTTGTAGTTCAACCAACAATGGCTTTCTTCCTTTTGGAGGAACAATTACTCGTGCTCCCCACAATAAGATACCATCCTGGCTGGTTATTTCATGTCTTCTACTAAAGTACGGTTTCATTTCATCAGATACATGCTCTTGTGAAGCACTTGTTCTCGTACTTTGGATAAGACTGGGTCTCGACTCGTCCAGTCTCTTATCTGTCTGGCACATGGAAATGAATCTAAGAAACTCAACAACAAAACTAGTTCTTGTGGAACTGGGACATCCTCATCTTTTTCTTGTAACGGCAAACGACTCAGTGCATCAGAGTTTGCAATTTGATTTCCAGGCCTATGAATGAAAGTATACTTGTATGCTGCCAAGATCAATGCCCATCATTGCATCCTTACTGAGGCTATGGGTGGTATAGCCTTGCCCTCACTGAATAATCCTAGCAAGGGCTTGTGGTCTGAAATGATAGTAAAATGACAGCTATGTACATACTGGTGAAATTTCACCAAAGTTGATCGACAGGCCTTCTTTTTCTATCTGTGAGTATCCCTTTTCCGCTGTGGTGAGCGTTCTTGAGACATATCCTATAGGCTGTTCCATGCCATTGTCCATTTGATGGGAGAGCACTGCTCCCACTTTGTAGGGAGATGCGCCACATGTCAACACCAGTTCTTTCCTCTGGTCATAATGTACTAATAGCTTGGATGAGTACAACAATTTTTTCACCTTTATGAAAGTTTCTTTCTGTGGTTTTTGTCAAGACCAATGTTGGTTCTTCTTGAGTAGATAATGCTGCTCCTCTATAGATTACATAAGATCATGTGATCTTCCTTTATAACATCCTTCTTAAAGGTATACTGCACATTACATAAAACCATAAGTACCACAAAAATGTAGGTGGCAAGTCCCCAATAACAAAGTTAAACATACTGCAGATAGGTTTACAAAGTGTCCTGGTGTCCAATGAAACCCAGTTTGACACATCACATTCCATGCGGTTTGAATCTGAAATAATGTGAGGTTGCCCTCTCCAAGCAGTCTCATACTGCAGTCTCCAGAATTAGCTGAAACTCAGATTCAAGATTTAAAACTAAAGAATCAAATCACTTCACTTCTAATACTAAAGAAATAATATAAATGCACCCAGAAACATTCCAGATTGTTGGTTTTACCTAACTAGGTCTAACCACTCAAGGACTGTGAATTCCATTTCTTTTAAAAGGCATCAGGAGGGAAATCATTATTCCATTTTGAAAATAGAAAAGAATTTCATAGAAGACTTTATTCAAATGGGAAATTACTGGGCCAGATTACCAAAATCTCTTAAGTGATTTTTTTTTTAACCTAAAGAAATTGTGCTTCCAGGTTTCTTTTAAAAAGTAAACAATTATACGGGTTGCTTATCAACCTTCTGATTTTTTGGATTGCTTTAACTACATTATTCTTTCTTTCAGCACATCACATTGTTGTGGATTACAGAGTTTATTTTGTGATGTGGCTGACAATGAAGAGATTGTATTTCTTACCCATCACTTAGCTGCCCTCAGAAGATGGTGATGAACCTTCAACTTGAGTTGCTGCCAACCTTGTGGTGATAGAACTCCCACAATGGTATTAGGTAGAGAATTCCACAACTTCTACCCAGAGACAATGAAAGAACATGGATATATATTCAAGTCAAAGGAAGTATGATATGAAGGCAAACATTATGATGACGGTTTTCCCATGATCTTGTTGCTCTTACAATCATAGAGTCATCAAATGGTTACAGCACAAAAGGAGGCCATTTGAGCTACCATTTCCATGCTGGTTCTCTGCAAGAACATTTCACCCAGTGCCACTCTCCTGCCTTTTCCCCATAACCCTGCAATTTTTTTTCCTTTTCAGATAATGGTAGATAATATTTGATGGAAGATATCATGAGGCCAACAGGTGCTATCAAAGGAGCCTTGGTAAAAAGCAGCACTGTATTCATGCTTTCAAATCCCTCCATGGCCACACCCCTATCTCTGTAATCTCTGCACTCATCTAATTCTGGTCTCCTGAGAATCCCTGACTTAAATCATTCCACCATCGGTATCCATGCTTTCAGCTATCTAGGTCCTAATCTCTAAAATTCCCTCACTGAACCTCTCTAACTCTCTTGCCACCTTTAAGACCTTCCTGAACTTCTGTTGACCAAGTTTTCTGCCCCATGATTGCCTATTGTGGCTCAATGCCAAAATTTGCATTTATAATGGTCCTGTGAAATGCCTTGGGACATTTTATTATGTTAAAGGTGCTATATAAATGCAAGTTGTTGTTACTGTTGTATCCTATAGATACTAAGTTCACCAATGTGAAAAAGTGAATTAATATCAGTAAACACATTAATTAACCCAATGGCTCGTCAATGATTTTTCTTATTTAAATTATTGACTCATTTGATTTATCTACATTTGATGCCCTCAAAGGGTTAGGCTTAATAACTGCTGCTAGTCAGTACCCACTGCAAAGACATAAGTATTGACTGCTTGAAGGAAGAGTCAGAAAAATTGGGTGGGATGGAATGTGATAGTATGTTGGTATTTTCAAAGCACCATAGCAGAGAATGGCAATGCATGGGCATGAACCAGTGATTCCCACATTACAACAGTAAAAGAATGATAATTTAGTCCAAGATTTTGTATGGTACACTGAACAGGGGTTGGGTGGGGGCAGCGGAGGGGTGCAGGAGTGGAAAGCCAACTAACCATTGCTTTATACACTTCCTCGCAGCTACTTATAAATCAACATGAACTTGGGAAGATACCACTTGCCCACCCACTTCTCAAAGTCAATAATGTCTTCTTCTTTGTCTCGTTATCAACTTTTGACTGATTGCACTCCTGTGAAATACAACTTTTTCTGTTATGGGCATTACATTAATGCAAGTTGTTGTTATATATGTGGCACTGAGAGCTGAGCAAGGAGAGCGAGAAAGCAAAGTATTAATTAACTTTATTTTGTGGCAAAAAAAACAAAGAAAACTCACGCCCAATAAAGTTAATCATAATCCTTGTAATTTACTCTGAAACAATTTTCCCTATACAGTGGGCAACATTTCTCCTAATGTTTTCATAAAGAGCAGAATCTGTGTCATTTGCACCTGCTGGTAGTGCCCACAGGTGACTCTGACATCATGGTCATTTTATAATGTAAACACTTGAGGGCATCGTACTGGAATTTAAATGTTCTGATCTCTGTTTATAAAGGTGTCAGACCCATAACAAGTGAAAAGCTACACTGGCAAGTTTGAGTTTGCAGCATGCTGAACAGGAAAGCAGCTGTTAAAGCACAGCAGACACATAATTAATTATGAACTAATGTGTGCTACAAGTACAAATCTATTTTATATTCAATTAAGTCAGCAATATATTACATTATCTTGCACAGCATGGATCACAGAAACTCAAGTTAAAATCGTAACATAGTAGAGTATGAGATGATGAATATTAAATAGGGCAAATGTCACTTCTTTGGAACAGTTTTAATCTGAATTCATGGCAGTTAATGAAAATGTCCTGTGGGCACTATATAGTGCGGAATTAAACAGGGGTCCAGTTAACCATGAGGTGATTGATTTAAATGTGTCAGAGGTCACTCCATGGAGCAAAGTAAAACAATGGCAATTTTGTCCGTTATTTTATGAGGTACTGGCATCACTCACAACATTTGACAATGAATGCTTAAAATAATGGAAATGGCAGATCACAGTGGGGAGGGGGGGATTAATCATTTTTGTTGAAATGATCATTAAAAAAATAGCTTAACTCACAGCTGCAGTCAATATTGTATAACCAAATTATTTTATTCTGAATGAAAATGTTGTTTTAAAAATAGTAAAAGCAAGCTCCCATGGCAACTCAGTTAATAGGTGAACTGCCTCTTGTAGAACTGAACCTCACAGACCATGGAAATTACAGATTCACTCACTGCCTGCTCAGTACTGTTTTAACTCCTCCCATCTGAAGAAGCAATTAAGGCACTGCAATTGGCCTCAGTACCTCCCAGGCCAGGGAACGATATAGTTGGCCAGTGTATCTGCTCACAATCAATAAACAATGGCATCTGCTAGAAAATGTAAATGGGTGGGCATGAGGCAAGATAGGATCAAGCTCAGTTGTGATGTCCTCAAGGACGGGAATGTCCATTAATGCTGCTTATGCCTACAAAGAGGGAACATGAGCTCAGTTGAGGAACCAGAGGTCAATAGCACCTGAAAGATTGGCATTTTATAATGAATTACTGGAATCACAGTTCCAAAGCACTATTAACATTCACATCATTTCTTCTCGCCTTATTTCCAATTAGTATCTCTATTTAAATAATGTCCTGAAGAAACCATTGGTGGGATTGCCTCAGAGAAGTTACTGACCTCAGTTTTAGGGAATTTATTTGATGTCAATGAAGGGTTGGACAAATAGTTATAAAAAAACTCTTAATCTTTCTTGTGCTGCTAATGTGTCATAAATACTTCAAGCCAATCCCACCAATGATGTAATCAACATATACAAGTTTCATTCTTTTTAAATCGAATTACATTAATTTTTCTTAAAGTAAATTTTTAAAAACAAGTATTGACTGTGAGACTATCTCTTTGCAACTCCCTGAGCAAGCATTTAACAAAGTATTTCTTCACCTGCAATTTAATTTATTGCTTATTCCTTTTCAGGCTGACTGTGGTTAATGCCACACTTAGAATTAACTACAGAATAATTGTTCTGTATACAATGAAGTTAATGATAAGGGGCCTTTTAATTCCATTCTCATCATTTGCCAAGATGTGAACAGCAATTTAGTAGGTAAATATCTTGACCATATTTAATCATGGCCCGGGATTTTCCAGTTCCACCCACAGCAGGAATCAGTGCGGGCTGGGCCAGAACATTTGGAGACCATCCAAAAGTCAGTTGGCTTTGGGTGGGAATTTCTGGTCCTGTGGTGGGGGTGGGGACGGGGAGTGTTTTACACCGTGGAGACTGCTGGGAATTCGCATGGTATCGCACGACCCCAGCCTCGTCTTTTGCAGCCGGGGATTTCCCGATGTTTTGTACAGTGAGGCAGGTTGGATGGCCATCAGACCTTGGTGCCAAGTTTAAAAGGTGCCCAGACCTACACAATGTTGAGGGAGGAGATGGCCCAAAGAGGACAGGCGCCTAAATTCAGTGATGCCTCCCTAGGGGTCCTGCACAACGAAGTGGAGGCCAGGCGGGAAGTCCTCTATCCATAGGATGGGAGATAGAGGCCGAACAGGGAGAAGAACCCGGCAAGAGAGGAAGTCTCCAGCGCAGTCAGTGCCCAGGGCTTCCAGCAGAGGACAGCTCTGCAATACCGCAAAAAATACCGCATCCACTTGGCCAGGGTAAATGAACCCTCAATTGCTCACACTCACCTCACGGATAGGTACAGGGGGCATGGGTCTCAGTGACAACATGATAAGGCGTTGCCTCATAGCCCCACTGCAGTCCATCTGCTCTCTGCAGGTGGAGATGCCACTGTGGGTCCCTGACACTTCCACACAGAGAGCACACATGCTGTCTCAGGATGGGGTTGGACGGGGGGAAGGAAGGTTTCAGGGATTGAGGGCACCAGCAAGCACTGCTAATGACATGTCTCTCTGAGCCTTCTCCTTATATCTGCATAGGTAGCGTGCTGGCCCAGAACCTTCTGGACAACCTGCCAACAATATCGTCAATCAGTTGGCACAGAATCGAGTGGGTTACTTGTAAGACTGAAAGCATTGCTCTCAACCCCATCTTCTCTCTTTGCACAGGAGAAGTTAAACCATAATCGGAGAGAGAAGGAGAAGACAGGAGGGGGCCGGCCACACTAAAAAGAACTGACCGCCTTTGAGGAGCGGGCAGCCCAGCCGACAGGGGTGGAGCGGGACAGATCCATCAGAGATAGAGAGGTTGGCTTGCAGCCTCCATCTAGTAAGAGTTCAGGCATTTCACATAGAAACCTAAGGGTCAAGTGTTCCTCCATACTGGAAACAGCTCCTGCAGTCACTCGCTCTCTCCTCTCTCACTTACAGGTGCCACCAGGAAGAGGGCAAGACCCAAAAGTGACAAAGACCTGTCCAGCAGTTGGACAAGACTGGAGAGAAGCAAAAACACCGTGGTGGGAAAATGTTCACCTGTAGAGGCGTCACAGCAAACCCCTGAACCCTCCACCAGCACAGGGACACACACCTCAGTGGGTATGACATCTAGTTTAGGAAGGGTCTCACAATCTGGTGGTCACTGCATGGACACGTGTCCACAGCTGGAGGAGGCAGGGTCAGCCATACTCACCGGCACTTGGAGGAGTGCTGGAGAAGAGGCATCTGCGAGGCTCATGCTCGATGATGAGCCTCTGGAATCGGCCTTCCAAGGGATGCTGGAGAGGCAGCAAGAGACAGGGGAACATCAGGCAGAGGTGTCAGGGACCCTCAGCAGGATGACATGCAAGGTGGAGGAGTCCATCCGGCTGCTGACTGATGAAGTGGTGCCGACGTGTGCATGCATGGAGGTCTCCATGGGGAGGGTGCAGGACTCCACGGAGAACCTAGTCCAGCAGATTCAGCCTGAGATGTGCGCAGACCTGCGCTCCATTGCGGTAGCCATGGGTGAACTTTTGCAGTGGCTATGTAAGAGGGGGATGGGGCACCTCAACCTCCCTCCAGGTGCCCCTTCCCCTCAATGAGTCAGGCAGGGCCCTAGGGCACCCAAAGGGAGGAGGAGCAACAGTTGGGCACCCTTGGGACCTCCACTCAGGACTCTCTGAGGATTTCCTGTCCTTCCTAATCATTTTTTCCTGTGGCCCCTTCAGCCTCATCCTCTGTGACTGCCGAGGGTGCAGCTGCCCAACAATAGGACAGCCAAAGTAAGCCGGGGCTCTCCAGGACTCAGAGTCTCCAGAGGGCGGCTACCAATGTCTTCCAAAGCAACAGGGCCAACTGGTTAGCAGGCTGCCTCCACCCCTGCTGTGGATGGCGAGGTTGCACGGGTGCACGATGCTTGTTACACATTTCACACTTCTGTCAATATAGTTCACTTGCACTTCATTCATGTCTGATGTGGTTTATTAGCAATACTCTTAAGCCTTTGTGAACCCCCACCGCCAACATATTCTGAGGAACACCCCACGTTCCCCAGAATCATGCATGTGCAGGGAGGCAAATGTCTTTTCCAGGTTCCTTGAGAGCCATGTGCATGATGTCTCCCATGTACACTGAGCCTTTGCCCTTCACAATCTCATCGGTCTCAATACTCTACCATTGTGAGTACTACATGCTGGGGTTCCCCTTCAGTTGTCCAGTTGGGCTGACCTGCATCTCCGCCCACCCCTGATGACCCCAACTCCCATGCAGCATCTCGAGATCTCCACCACGAGACTCTGCATAGTAACTTGCAGCCATGGTCATCTTCACCTTCGAGGTTGAGTCTAATACCTTTTCCCCTCTCCCCACACCCCCCCACATTCGACCTCCCCATGATCACCCTTCAACCACTCCCCAGCATCTTCCATCCTGTTCATATTATGTTGAGTGCCCCAACCATCCTGAGTATCCCACCCCAGTTATGAAAGACATGCCCCACCCCCACCATCCTGCATCCCCTCCAACAAACCTCAGTGCCCATCTATCGACATCACCGCACCCTCACCCTCCAACCCTACTGGCTGCAATGCCCCCTTAAACCATCACCATACTGTCCTATCACCGGCACTGGACACCTCCATTGACTCCACTGATTCCCACCCTCTGAACCCCTTTCCCATCTTTCCCCCCATGCACACCACACCTCAACCTTCAGCCACCCCCACCCTCCCTCACCCATGTCCGTCCACATCTGCACAATACCCCCTCTGCCCCCACAATGCCGGTAACCCAGCACAGCCCTCCCCACCCTCCCACCCATACCACCATAAGCATTCCATCACCCCTACACCACCATTTCCCCCAAACCCCTCTGGGCCTCCGCACCAACCCAGCTCTTTATTCCTCTCTTCCCCATCCATTCCCTCTCCCAGCACAGACCCTTGCCACCAAACTCTTGAAGCTGTCAACCTGTTGCTTGAAGATTCATCTCCTGGAAGAAGTTGCTGGTTGAAGATCTGAAACCTGGAAGAAGTTGCTGCGCCAAGAACCAGCACTTCCTGGCTGCTGCTGCGCAGAGGAGATCCATGTGGTTGATGCTCCACTCACTCACTGCTGCATGTGGTGTTCCAGGGTCCGGTCGATGGAGGTCCCCATCTTCCCTTCGGGTCTCTGCGAGCTGCCCCAGGCCTGCTTCAGGTAAGAGCCGACATGTTACACACCACGTTAGTCCAGGTGATTTCCCTATGGCGGCACAGACAATTGGGCAGGGGTTGGGGGGCATCCCATTAGCGGGACGCAAGCTGGTTTCATGCCGGCCTCTGGCGGGTAACCCGCCATGGTGGGCAGGAGCGAAAGATCCCACCACCATTTTATGCCGGAGGAAAACCAAGTTTTCAGCTCCCGCAGCATTGTTAAAGAATGGGGTAGGCCATTTAGGACTGAGATGAGGAGAAATTTCTTCACCCAGAGAGTGGTGAGCCTGTGGAATTTGTTACCACAGAAAGTAGTTGAGGCCAAAACATTGTATGTTTTCAAGAAGGTGTTAGATAGAGCAGATATATAGGGGCGAAAGGGATCAAAGGATATGGGGAGAAAGCGGAAGCAGGCTGTTGAGTTGGATGATCAGCCATGATCATAATGAGCAGGCTCTAAGGGCCGAATGGCCTACTCCTGCTCCTATTTTCTATGTTTCTATGTTAACCCCGTCACCCGCCATTAAACCCGCCACAGAAGAGACTGGGAAATTCCGTTCAGATGTTTCAAACCCTCGGGCACAGAAATTAACCCACTGGTTACAGACACTATTACCTGGAAAACAGGCAGCTAAGACCGCAGTTATACTGCCATTTTTCTAGCAGTGACAAAAACGTGACAGTGTCATTCTGAAGCATGGCCCTGACTTAATCTTGGAGAGGAAGAGTGTTAGACATCTTGAAGGAAGACACCTTACACCACTTTGGCTTTACTACAACTCCAGTGCAGTGTCAAACCTTGTTCAAGAATGTTTGTAAGGTGCGTTGACCCTCCTGGTCAATTTATAATGTCACACAATGTTGTTTTGAGAGTTTGGATGGTGTGCACATTTTAATTGCACTTGAAATCCAGCTGAGAATAGAGCTCTGTGCCTCTATGTGAACACCCATGTACAGAATTCTCAATTAAATATTTCGAGCTAGGCAATATATGAACAGTACTTCTGACTACAAACATATACTGCAGTAACTGAGCAAAGGTTAGTAACTACTGTAATAACCCCAATCTTAAACTGATGTCCCATAAGAATGTTATGGAGACAAATGATGCCTTTTACATTAGCATAGAAATAGATGCTTCTAATGGATCTTCTTCCTTTACAATGTGGCCATGAAACTGGTAAACTGAATCAAATAGACTATCATGGAAGCAGATGTCCAAGATGAATATAGCTGCCATCAGCCAAGTCTGATAGATTAGAAAACAGACATTGTATTGCATTAACATCAACATATTAAAGGAAGGTCTTCCTTTACAGTGACTACATTCAGTTCCAGATAACAGCTCATTAACATGGAGCTATCCGATCTAACACAATGCGTAATTTTGCCAGTTTGTC
Organism: Cetorhinus maximus; assembly: GCF_964194155.1. NCBI lineage: Eukaryota > Metazoa > Chordata > Chondrichthyes > Lamniformes > Cetorhinidae > Cetorhinus > Cetorhinus maximus. Next base: position 211,978,380 of record NC_135880.1, read on the forward strand.
ACAACATAGCTTTGTTAAAGGGACAAGCAAAACCTAATTATAGCCATCTGTTATGGCACAACAGCTCCAACTGTTAACAAAAAAAACCCTCACAAATTGGCTGGAATGGACAGATTTGAAACCAAACAGCCACTTACAACGCATCCAAAATATTCCCAGTAGCTTTAAAAGCTCAACATTTTGAGGTGATTTAAGTTTTCTCGTTTTCCTTATGTTTAAGAATGATATGAAAGGAACAATAAAACTTAAACAAGCAGCCCTATTTTTTTATGCCAGTGTTCAGGGCCCATGCAGATCACTTCTGTAATGATTCAAATAAAATATTTGCAACACTATTATAGTGCCAAGTGCCAGTGAAATTTGATTTTGAATCACTGCACTCAGATACCAGCTACATCCATCCATTACAAATATCATACAGACACGCTTTTGTGCATTTAGTTTATTTTTTCAATAATTTTCTCCACCACTCTCCTTCTCTCAAAGGCAGTGATTCCTGACTATTGTGTGATTCCATTTAGACATTGGGAACTCTCTAGTAACTTGTCCAAGTGGTTATTCATTCATATGCCTTATAATAGTAAGAATACTTGCAGCTATTAAGTGCTGGTCACAGTGGAACCCCTTAACTTTCTTTGCCTAATGAATTACTTATTGAAGTGTAGCAGGTGTCATCATGGGAACAAATGCAGCAACCATTTCTTAACATCCCTCAAAGAACAATGGGATGAATGGTCAAATTGATTTCTTTAGGAAGCATTAACTGAGAGAGGAATGTTAACTAGGAGATTGGGATAGCTCCGTACTCATCTTCAGTTATAAAACTAATTCACTTCAAATGTTTTTAAGCTCCTTGAAGCATCAGAAAGCGCAGGCACATTCCTGGTTTAACATCCTATCTGAAGAGCCACATCTAAAATTCTGAGCACTGTCGCAGTACTGCACTGGAATGTCAAACTACATTATGCACTCAAAGTTTCAACAGTGAATGTAGGCAACCTTTATGATGGTAGAAAATGCAAAACAGTTGAGCTCTGATCTGTCCTGTCCTGACATCCCCCCACACACACTCACATAGAGGAGGAATCATTGGATAGAAATCAGAAGCCTCGTTGATTTTCCCTTCCCCACACATGTACACTGATGCGAAATATACCACCCATGTCATTGCTCAACTGAGATTATCAAATTCAACACAGATTGGGAATCAAACCCCATACCTTCCCTTTCTGTACTTCCTGCATAAACCTCCGAGACATCAGGAGTCCTGATGTTTATAATGGCGGAACGATTTACTGGAATTGAGCCTGATACAAATGAAAATGACATGTCAGAGTCTTAGGGCAACTTTGTGTGAGATCCTTAACCTAATCTTCTTCAGCTGTTTTATCAATGACACCCCTATCCATCATAAAGTCAGATGTGGGGCTGTTCGCTGACTATTCTACAATTTTCAGCTCCATTCACAGCTCCTTTAATAATGAAACAACCTATACCAACCTACAGTAGGATCTGAATAGTATCCAGGTTTGGGTTGGCATATGGCACGTTAAGTAATCTGGGAGGTTGCATGCCCCAGAAGAACAATAAGCCCTTTTACTGTGGATATGTACAGCGAGGCAGTAATCTTAGATACATATCAACACCCATCACGTGCGACCCAACTGCTAACTAACTCAGCAGAACTGATGGATCACATGTTCCAGGCTCTAAAAAACAAATCAGCCCACTTAAGTTCCTAACAAAGCAAAAAATGAACCTTAATTTGGGCAACTGTTGCCCCCAAATTTTGCTATGAAATTCAAACAACACAAAGGAAAATCAAAATTTATCTTTCACAGCCAGTCAAAAACTGTGATAAAAGATGGACAACTATCGGTCACAACTAATCCAAGCTGTAAAGCACTTGGTGCATCAAGAAATTTAGGTTTCACATGGTTCAAAGAAGCTGTTTCATCTAACGGCTAGCTTTCATGGCTGACAACAAACTATCAGCAACAGGGCTATAGGACATCACAGACCATTTTGATCCTATAAAGATCAAGACCTCACACTTTGTAATAGGAGAATGAGATTTTGGCTCCCCTGATGGCTCAGTGGTTTATGCTGGAAGTACAGAAAGGGAAGGTATTGGGTTTGATTCCCAATCTGTGATGATCTCAGTTGAGAAATGATATGGGTGGTATAATTCACATCAGTGCTCATGTGTAAGAAAGAGAAAATCATCTAGCCTTCTGATATCTATCCAATGACTCCCACTCTACGTGAGTGTGTGTGGGGGGATGTCAGGACAGGACAGATCAGGTTCAACTGTTTTGCATTTTCTACCACCATAAAGGTTGCCTACATTCACTGTTGAAACTTTGAGCGCATAATTTAGTTTGACATTCCAGTGCTGTACTGCAACAGTGCTCAGAATTTTAGGAGATGTGGCTCTTCAGATAAGATGCAAAATAAGGAATGTGCCTATGTTTTCTGGACTTCAAAGAACTTTAAAGCATTTGAAGTAAATCACGTTTTCAAAATTGAAACTGAGTACAGAGCTTACCAAATATTCTAGTCAACATTCCTCTTTCAATTAACACACTCGAGAAAAATCAGATTGACCATTCAATCCATAGTTACTTGAGAGATGCTCCAAAATGGTTGACCCCACCCTCACCCAGGAGCACAAACATATGCTTTTCAACAAGGGTCACTAGATATTGGGCAGGAATGTGAACTCTGACTTATTTTACACTCAATTTCAGACTAAAAAATGTAGTTCCCCAACAAGCCCTTTGAGGGAGCTCTTCTGGCTACTTTTAAACTAGTTAACTGATATAGCTTTAATTGCTTTTACTGAAAGTCTATTCCATTGAATTATAATTCTGTGGCCAAAAGACATTATTTTTCTGATCACTTTAATCTCATTAAATTTGTACCAACCTTCTTTAGCTCTGCGCTCACATCCTAAGTTTGACATAACCTGACATAACTGAAGTGCATCTACATTATTCATGCCACTCAGCATTTCAAAGCTTCAACTCAGGCCCTCTTAGACTATTTTCATCCAACCCAAACAAACTTCTTTTCCTAAAATACTAAGTTCTTGAATAATCTTCTCACTATTCTCTGAACCTGGTCCAATTCTTGGTAAACATTGCAAACGACATCAAATTGTCAGCAATAATTAATACAAGATCAGCATAAATTATAATCAGGATACTTTGAGATGTGTACTTGCATATGGTCATAACAACTTCACACTGATTGGACACCTTCTGTGACTGGTTAACAATCATGCCAACTGTTATTTCCTCACTCTTTCTAATGGCTTTTCCATCATATGTCATGGTTCCTGTTACACAGTGCATTGCCTTACATTATAATCACACAGAAATCCCTCTGCCAATTGATTGAGAACCCTAGGCTCATCACACTGCTGTGAAACTAAAACACTCATGTTAAATCCTGGCAGCTGGCAGAGTGAGTGGGAGGCAGTGACTGAGTGCACAGGCAGGAGCAGAAGATCCATGGACTGGAACTGGCGGAGTAGTGGGGGGACTGGGGAAGTAGTGGGGGAGCTGGGGATAGGGAGGGGGGGGGGTGCAGGCGGGGGGGTGGGGGGGTGTTGTGGGCCTTGGATCTGGACAGTATTTGGAGCTTGGCAGTGGAAACAGGCCAGAAAGGAGCAAAGGTACCAATGAGACTATGCCATGTGTTTTTTTTCTGAACTTGATTCTTGAGTTCTGAGTATACTGGCCTGACAATGTAATCAATGGTCAAACTGCATAGCCTTGACAATTATAAATTATTGCAAAGGCAGACTTTTAATATAAATAGTCTTGATGGAACTTGGAAGAGAACCATATGATGGAGTAGAAAAGCTGCTACAGGAATTCCAACTATAAGCTGTTGTTACTGATTCTGGTAAGGAGACCTCCCAACATTGCCTAGGCTTTTGACCCTGAAAAAGGAATAAATGAGCAATAGGATTTGCAACTGCTATTCTAGGAAGCTAAATGGACCAACATGTCATGCTCCTTATTTTGACAAGTGATAAGGGTCTGTATAACATATATCCATTCTGCCTGTAGTGTCTTATGATTAATGTTACTCTTTGGGCAAGATCACTGGTAGGTGAATAATATGGTGGTTTTAGGGATTTCAAACCAGGTTTCAATTTGCAAGTGCAAAGCATTGTTGTACAATGACGTACTAGTCTGGTGTAGATTAATTGATATAGATTGATTATGCTGATTAGCCAACAACTGCATTATCACGTGTGGATGGTAACAGATGGACCTCAGACTCTTTTTATTTTGCACTTGCAATGTTAGCAGAATTACTAGTCTTTTCTCCCATCTATCTTAATAGCATGTCTTTTGGCATGGAAATATTCTTTCCAAAATGACTGCAAAATGTAATAAAGGGCATATTGAGTCATTGAAACATGGTCCAAGTCAGTCATTAGGAAAAAGCAGCAATTTTCCCAGAATTTGCTTCATTCTGTGTCTTAACATGTTCCCCTTATTCATTAGGGATTTAAAAAAATCATACACTAATCATGCCAGCTGCCATCTTTGGCTCATATACCACCAACACACAATGAAGTCATAATGATAGGTGTGTTCTGACAGAGCTCAACCTTAAGTGACATCAAAGCAGAATACCTAATGATGCCTACTAATGGAACCGCTGGAACCAAATTAGTTAAGTTTGATTTTGTAAGTTGTTCTCAGGAATGGACGTCATCTTAAATTGTGATCTAAATTACATTGTATTAAATGTCAAATAAAACTCCAGTTTTTGCATTTCAAATACTTTTTTTGTCCTTCTCCAGAGTGTAATAATACATACAGGGTTGAAATGTCTATTTTCTAGTAAATGCTTTTCTGAGGTAGCACTGTTGGACTGTTCATCTGATTACAATGGCAGTGAGAGAATAATGTAAGCCTTCTTGTGGCATGTTGGTCAGAAAGCCAAGTCTGTATATTGCCCTTTGTAATTTGTCCTCTAGGGTCCTTTATAGTGAAGGACACGGTGGATCTTGGATTATTGATTCATTCAAAAGAATGAGTCCATTTCAGGACCCAATATGAAGCAATTTATCAGATTGAGTTTGACTGCGGGGGTAGAGACTAAGTGCAGTGGCGGGTGGGAAAGTCAGCTTGATTCTGGCTGTGCAGTGAGGCAGGTTTTCACACCAGATCTTCTGCTTTTCAGGTCATTATTTATCCATCAGTAAAGAGCTCATTGAATCTCATGGCAGGACGGGCAGGGATTTGTCCGCCCCAACATTACCTCATGGGGTCATAGATTCTGGTGCCATGGCACCCACACAGGCATTCACTCACTGCAGGCCGCTGGCAAGTAAAGCAATGGCCCCGAAAGGAAGCAAACTCCCTACATCACGGTTCGGTGAGGCCTCCCCGGGGATTCTCCTCCAGGCCGTACTGGAAAGACAGGTAGTCTTCTTTCTGGGGGATGGGAGCAAGAGGTCCACCAACCTGACCACACCAGCCAGGGAGGAGGTTGTCAGGAAGATCAGTGCCCGTGGGCCACATAAAAGGACCACGCTGCAATACAGGAAAAGGATGAATGATCTGATCTGCTCCACCAGGATAAGTGAACCTTCTCCTCACTCCAAACTCACACTCTCATAAGGGCATTAGGCAGGAGTCCTCAAGGATGTCACAAACAACCAGCCAATGGGACATCAGCACTGAATGTCTGCCAGCCACTTTAAGATCACCATCCCGTATAAGATCCTGCACAAACAGTGTCTTCTTCATTTACTGGTGAGGTCTCAGCACACACAGCAAGTGTGCATGCTCCTGAATTGCTCTATTATCCACAGTGCTCACAGTCAATCCATCTGTATGCAGGACAAAAGGGAGAGATCGATCACTACGGGGGCGGGGGGTGGGGGCATGTTCCCAGAGTTGAGCGCACTCTCCCCGTATGAGAAACAGGCAGCAGAGCTGGCTAGAGATGATAGGAATTGTTCCTGTGTAGAGGGTGAGATTGGCTTCCCCCAATAAGCCAGTGAGGGTTCACCCAGTATACATCAGCCACATGCAGACAATGACTGTGAGTGACCTATAGCGTGGGAGCCTGCCTAGTCAATCACTAATGATTTTTTTTCTCTATTCCAGCCATTAGCAAGAAAGGGCAGAGGGAAAGTTCTAGCAAGCACCTCAGCCCCAGCCCACAGACCACCATAGCTGAGGATGGTGAGGAAGAATTCGATGAAAACCTATCGCTGCATTCACCTGCACCCTCCACCAGGGCAGATACACGCACCTCAGTGGTTCCTAGTTCTCGAGTAGATTTGGGTTCATAATCTGGTGATCATGTCACGGACATGTATTCACAGCTGGTGGAGGCAGTTACAGCCAAGGTCTCTGACACTGGGAGGACTGCTGGACACCAGGCCCCTGCAGAGTCCAAGTCGGATGATAAGCCTCTACAATGGGCCCTGAGAGGAATGTCGAAGATACAGAAACAGGCAGGAGAACAACGGGCAGGGTTGTCAGAGGCCGCCATCAGACGGCAATGAAGGATGGAGGAATTTGTCCACAGTCTGTCTGATATCTTAGCTCCGGCATGTGAGCACATTGAAGTCTCCGTGGGAAGGGCGGTGGCCACCATGGAGAACCAGGTCCAACAGAACGCACAGGTTCTGCCAGATTTGCACTCACCTGCACACCATCACTTTCACCATGGGTGCTTTCCAGCAGTGGCAAGGCAGGAGGGGGACGGCACACCTCGACCTCTCTCCAGGTGCCCCTTCTCCTCAAGGAGTCAAGGAAGAGCCCTCAGGCTCCCAATGGGAGGAGGCGTTTTAGCCAGATACCCCAGAGACATCCACCCAGGAGTCTCCAAGGTTGTCCTGTTGCTCCAAATCCCATCTGCCTTTGACCCCATCAATGCCAGCAGGTCAAGCCAAGGAGGGTGCGCCTGCCCTAGAGCAGGAAACCCTTAGCAGGCTGGAGCCCTCCAGGCCTAGGGCCTCCAAAGGATGCATGCCCTTTGTCATCTCAGCCAACAGGGCATAGCAGTCAACAGGCTGCCTCCATCTCTGCTACAGATGTAATGGTAGAGTAAGGAAAATTAAGAAGTTGTGAATGCACAATGGTGTTCAATCAATGTATATACCTTTCACCTTAATAAATATATTTTGATTTTATCCCTCTCCAAGTCTCAGGTGTCAAATGGCTCATTGATGCCATGCAATGTCCCGCGTTCATTCAATTCCTCTTTCCAGGAAGGCCTACCAGAGGTATGTGCTAATCAGACCATTGAGAGGCAAGCGGCAAGCCTTTCACTGAGATCAAGAGAAAAAGACTCGCCTACCAGCCAATCAGAGGCCTGCAGCTCTTTTGAACAGCTGCACCATCAGAAGGGGTGGCTGCTTGCAGAATGACACCTAAACGGAGGCCCAAGACTCAGAGCATGGGTGAGTGTTGGCAACAGTGGGTTCGAGGGGAGGAATCACAGGAGAGAAAGAGAGAGGGGGGATCACGGTGGAGGGGGCATGTTTTGGAGGGCTCGGCAGCAATGGCAGGGGTGCGGCTCTCAGTGAGTCCCTCCTCTCCAATGCCAGGTACCTTGATCAGGAATTGAGTGCCTGAAAACGAGGGGTCCTCCACCGCTGGGACCCACCAACATTACACTTTACAAATAGCTTTCCACCTTCAAACTTCTTATTTCTACTGTTTTAACATCTGATTCTATAAAATGTTAAAACCTCACTGTTTAATTTATCAAGATGCATTAATTAATGGTGACAATTTAATCCATCAATCCCTCTTCGACAAAGTTGGAGTTTCTATTAAAACTAAACGAACAATTGTCAAAATAGTTTTCGCGCTTAGCACGCTTTTGTCAATGAACCATTCTGAGTGTTAAAGGCCAATTGAACATATTAGGAGGGATTCTTTTTTTAGGGTTAAAGTTTGCTGAATGATTCACTCCTCTAAGACCTTGCGCAATCATTGATCCCATACAGTTCAAAGTGGTGGCAGGCTTTCTTATAGCACATAGCTTACTCCCAGTCTTCAACCAACTCCGTTTTGTCTATTTTCAAATTGTGGGACGGAACAATTGATCAATTATGGACACTGACTTGTTGGAGCACAGATCCTGGCTGTAATGCTGAGAAAAATGAAATGTGGTAAACCAAATTATCGCACAGCAATGTGTTATAATACATACTACATTGTCTGATAATATCTCAACTGGAATTTTTCTCATCCTCTGAATACTATTACAAACCAGCCATATCAAGGAGACCGTATAGAATAAGAGCCATACTTACAGCCTTATGGTCTAAAATAATATGGCAAAAGCATATATTTTTATCAGGAACAAAATATTCATAGTTACTCTCTAAAATACTCATGAGAGTGATGATATTTAGGGTCATATGGCATACAATCAAACTGAAGTTAAAGCAAAATTATTGCAGTAAATATAAATAGAACACATCTTAGGAAACTTTTGAGTACCCATCATTTATAACTTTGTCACTCCTGGATTATGTAGACCTTGATATAAATGGGGAATTTTATTGCTCCCTATTGTGTGTCTTCTATTTCTTCCCATACACTGTAGCAGATGACATGGGCTGAGTGGCAAGTAAAACAGCCTGGGGAAACACCAATCATGTCTGCTCCCCAACCAGCCAAGCCATAATGGGACAGTAGTGGAAATACTTTAGCCATGGTCCAAAGGCATTACATTTATGTTGTGTAATGTGTATCTTTAAGCCTTTGCTAAATACACCTTAGAATGGAAATAAGTAAATAACTGAGAGACTTATAGATCCTCGAGTGATTAAGGATTATCCTGAGTGGCAAAAGGCTCCATCAAACAGCTTCTTGGTTAACAGATACGTTCACTATTACTTCCCAAAAGAAATAAAATTGCTTCGGAATTGATTTTCCTAAGTCTGTGGAAAAATCTATGGAAATATTAAAATTCCTGTTTTTTCTCAAAATATAATTTTTCAATTAGCTGTCAAAAGTGGCAAATTGCAGATGGATAGTTTCAAAATCTCTCTTCTCACAAAAGGAACTGTGCTGATTTGTTGGGCTTCAGAGGTCAAGGACTTAAATTTCTCAGGAAATGTCCAAAAGGACCTCTGGGGAGGAGAATCGTTGAACAATAACATTACCAAGCTCTCATCAGCTTTCTTCCCAGTCCAGGACACATTCTTACATTGCTTTCCTCCGTCACTCACTTTCTCCCTTCTGCAGATGTATTTCATTTCTCAGCCAGGCTGAAGAGTTTCTTTTGTGGATTCAGCAAAACAAAAAACTGTCAGATATCAATCCTACTAACAGTAGAATTGGCCACTTGTTTAAGAAAAAAAGCCTTACAATATGTTTTTGTACTGAGTATTTAACACATATGTTTTGCTGTGTTAACCAATTCATAAGAAGTATATTTCATTGTCCAGCACAGACATCCCAATCTTTATTAGGATAAAAGCCAATATAAATAAAACTACAAATGAAATATCCTTTGTTTCTATTCCCATAAAGTTTAATGATAGCACAATGCATGCTGGTAACACCAGGAGGGGAGGAATTGTGCAAGACAGAATGATGGAGACAAACTTTTAAAAATGTAAGTTGAGAGCTTGTCATCACTCTGCTGCAATGCCATTCTAATCCATCAGGTATATGACAATTTATATCAATACACGACTTTTCAGTGAGAATCCTTCTATCAACAGATGACCATTTTATAACTGTATTCTTGTGCCATAATGTAAAACGAGAATCTCTTCTCTCATGAAAAACACTCAGGGCTGATAATGTCAAGTAGAAATTTTGGTAAATATCCAATAGGAGTGCTCCAAAACGGTATATGTTACAGAATATACACAATATTTGGATTGTGTTCAGGGCTGTAACGCACAGGCATGAAAGATTGTGGAAACCACTTGAACATTGCCATTTCAATTTTTGATGTAATCCGAAGCCCTTTGGGATGTAATATATTCCCAGCTATCATTAATTCTGACTGTAACACTGCAAGTCCCTTTTTATTTGTGCAATACTGTAATTGATTACTTTGACGAAAAGAAGCACAGGGCCCTGCACTACGGTATACCTTATGTCTGATAGTTATCTGATAATTAATTAGGAACAAGTTACCAGTCACCCTCTTGGTACCTATGAAACATTTTAGTAGCTATTAGATCAGATATTACTTCTAGTTGAATAATCTAGCCAATGTTAAATCTGCTGTGAGTGCTGGACAATGCTATTTTGTGACAAATATTTCTAATTCTCAAAAGGCAGAGAGGATTGAATATTGTAGTATTATTTCTATAACTTCTCAAAATAAGAGATTAGCCATTTAGGACTGAGATAATGAGAAATTTCTGCACTCAGATAGTTGTGGACCTATGGAATTCTATACCACAGAAATTTTTGGGTGCTCAGTCATTGAATATATTTAAGGTGGACATTGATGGATTGTGGTTTGAATACCCTGGTGATACTGGCTGTCATGTGCCCTGTGATACTAACAGTTGTTAGTAATCCATATCTCTAAGAACTATAGCCAGGATTTTGCCCTCGTCAGGCGGGCTCGGTGGGGGCGGATGGGAGCGGCCGGGAAGCTTACTGCCGCCCACGATCGGGGGCGGACCGCGATTTCATGATAGTGAGCCAATTAATGCCCGCCCAGCGTGAAACGTGCGCTCAGCGCTACCTGTGTTGGGGGGAGGGTTGGTGGAGGAGGGCGAGTGCTCAAGTTTGCACATGCGTGCGGGTGCATGCAGGAAAAGCTCCCTGAGGCACAGAGCAGCCTCAGGGAGCTGAAGATATAAAAAACCAAAAATAATGAATGTAAAAATGTTTAAATAAAACATGTCCCCTCATGTGACTCTGTCATGAGCAGAGACATGTTATTAATGAAAAGTTAAAATTTTTATTTTATTTTTAATTGCTGTTGGAAACTTCATCGTGCCCATGGATGAGGTTCCCTAAAAAGTGCAAAGACTGCTTGGCCTTTTTGCCTGCCCGCCAACCATAAAGTTAAAGTTAAAGCAAAAAATTACATTTAATTGGACTTTAATGGCCTAAATAGGCTGGTTAATTGTCGGCGGGCAAGCTGCCGACTCCTGTGTACGCCCGCCGACCGAAATATCGCGCGGGTGCATGATGACGTCGGAACGCTCGCCCAAAGTCATCGCACGTCATTTTACGCTTGTTCGGGTTGGGCACGCACCTGCCCAGCGAGCTAGAAATTCTGGCCTATATGTTTTTTTTTAAGGAAGGACCGACATTGATTTATTTGGACACTCTCCCGAGTTTTTTTTTTGAAGGTTACATGTTCACATTGGTCTGTGAGCAAGCTGATTTTCTCAAGAAATCATGACTTCAGCCAAATGACTAGCAAGGCACCTGGGGAGATAAGAGTTATTTTGTTTACTTCAGTTAAAAAAAACTGCTGTTACCAGGCCGTGGCTCCTGCTAGTTGGCTGAAAAACACCTGTCCTGGGAGAAGTTCTGTCTGAGCATTTTTTTTAAACTCATTATGTGTCTTGTAGCAAACTGTGAAGCCTCCAGCCTGTAAGCCTCAAGCCGCTGTCTGCAAGGACTCAGAGCTGAAAGAAACTCATTTTCAATGTGACTGTCCAGGGTGTGCTTTGCTAGGGGTCTGTTTAAATCTATGTGTTTTACTATTGCCTTAACAGAGGTGTAACTAGGAGTCAGATTAATTAGGGGATTTTTGTAGTTATTATAGTAGTAATTTTGTAGGCATATGTATTTTCTTACAATCTTTCTTGTATTAATAAACGTTTAATTTAGCTTTATAAAAACCTCTTGAGACTCGGTGGTCTTAGTACTACTGAATTCAAAGCCTGCATCTCAAAACATACAAATTGTAAAAATTGGTTATGACAGTTGTTTCAAGTTTTCCTCTGAGATTTTAACAGTTCAGCATTTACCATTGGCCGTGTCATAATAAAATCAACAACATCAAGGCCTTTTCAAACTTCATCCTTTTTCATAAAGTGTTCCTTTCTACCAACCTCTTCAGAGACCTTATTTGTCTTGTCCTTTGTTTGTGTATGTGTGTTAGAATTTTGGAAAGGGTAAGTCATTACATTTCCAGATTACACATTGTATATTAACCAGTTTTGCAACTTGTTTTAAAAAGAGAATTTTTGTTTCACAATAAATCAATCATTCTAAATTTATTGAAAGAAGCCTGGTTAAATTCTCTTTTATTCTGGGTCCAGCAGTAGTGAAGGCAAAAAATTGGCCACTTGTTTGAGTGAATTAAACATTTGCACTTATGGTACAACCTGTAGTGTAGTGGGGCTAGAGAAACTTCACACTCCTCCTATCCTGGTCATAACACAGTAGAGTACCACCATCATGTTTCTTCTACAGACCTAGGAGATTCAAGATGCTGGTTATTTAAGGGGCCTTAGAAAAGGGTTGACACTGAGGTAAAGAGTAATTTATTTCCCTGCATATGGTATCATAGTACAGAAAGCTAATGCAGAAATAAAAGAACTCACCTGCTCTTCTTCAACAAAGTTCCACAGGATATTTTGTGTGGACAGACAGGGCCTCAGTTTAACACCTCATTTAAAATTACAGAAGCAACTCCCTGGCCTGAATATTTTGGATGGCGGGGTTTCCGTTCCCGCCATTGGAAGAGTCAGCGGGGATTTTTCTGACTGGCTGCAGCCATTTCGCACTCAAGTGAGTGCCCGTGACTCAAGAGGAAACCCCTCCTTAGAGAGCTGCCGGCCAACAGGAGCTGCAGTGGAAAGAACAGGAAGTGCTTCGACATGTCAGAGCCTAAGTCCTGGGACCAGAAGGCAAGGTGAGTTTTGGGGGTCCCAGGGTGGGGAGGGCAGGGAAGGCTGGGGGGTGGTGGGGAGTTGGGTGGAAAGTAGGAGATTTGGGTGCCAGGGGAGAGGCCGAGGGGAGGGAGGTCCAGCGGCCACCAGACCTTAATGAGGGGTGACTGAAGATCTAAGCCTGTTCACTTTTGGGCTTCCCCCATGCCAGGTAAATCCTCCCGACAGTGTAAAAATTGAGGCTGGGCGGAAAACGGACCCTAAGTGACCAATAATTAAGGGCCTCAACTGGGGCAAGGGCAGGTGGTTCACCCGAGGTCTTGCCCGCTCCAGCATAAAATCTCTGTGAGGTCAGGGTGGGCAGGAACCTAGGCGGAATCCCGTTCCTTCAGTTTCGCACTCCTGCACCCCCCCACCCCACCTAAAAACCACCAGCAGGGGAGCATGAAATTCAGGCCCCTAATACCAGTGTCAATCCACCTGAATTCTTTCTGAAATCTCCATCTCCCGAAAGGACTTAAACAAATAACTTCACAATTTTAAAATACAATCGGATTTGGAATCTCTTTTACTCAGGCTTCAAAGCCCAGCATCACAATTGGAAACTAATAGGCAGCTGATCTGCGGCTATGGATACAGGAGTGATACCTGTCATAACTCAGTTCACACGATATCTAATATAAACCAAATGTTACGAGACAGTCAACAATCAACGATGTTTAAATGGGCTGACTTACAATCTGAAAGGTGGAAGAGACACACTTTGCAAAACTTAAACAGTGGATGAAAACACCAAGGGGAGGATTTTCTCCTCGTCGGGTGGGCCGCTCGGGAGCGGGCACAGGCGGGCGGGGAGCCGCCATTTTACATAGGTGGGCCGATTAATGTAGCTCAGCGCTACCTGTGCGGGCTTGGGGGGGCGGTGGGTGGTGGAGGGAGAGCCGTGGCCTGCGCTCTTTTGCAGTTGCGGGTGAAAGAGCGCAGAAATCTCCCTGGTGCACCCAGCTGCCTCAGGGAGATTAAGTTGGCTTTGAAACTTCAAAATAAAAAAAGTTAAAAATCAGTTACACATGTCCCCTCATGTGACAGCGCCACATGGGCTGGGACATGTTTATCAAATGTTTAATAAATATTTATTAATTTACTAAACCCTTCATGAAACCTCATCCCGCCCGTGGATGAGGTTTCGTGAAAAATGCGAAGGCCACCTGGGTTCTTTGCCAACCTTAAGGTTGGACGGGCAGCCCTGTCAATTGCTGTGTTAATGGCCTTAACAGGCCTTTGACAGTTCGACGGGCACACAGCCGACTCTGATGCACGGTGACGTCGGAGCGCACGCCCAACGTCATCGGACATCATTTTATGCATTGGCATGCGGGGAACAGAAAACGCTGGCCTAAAAGATAAAAAGCTACCTATAGTTTCAGGTTAATGCAAAGTTTTATATGTGTATTGATATTTTCATACCGGTGAAAAAAGTGTTGCACAAATATAAATTGCCTATTGTATTGGCCTTAATCAATTGATGAAAATATAGGGTTTTTTTCTATAAATACACCAGGTGAGGACATGAGTTGGGAGATAACCATCAGAAACTCAGAACTACCTAGTGACCTGTAACTACATCATGTAAAATGATGGCATACACTTTACAAAGATAAATATTGGCAGCAATATCTGACTAAAATTTGTGATGGCAGGAAGAAAAGTGTGGACGGGAAATGCTCCCTGATGTGAGAATTTTATAAATGTAGAAGGAAAGATGTTGAGGCAGAACATTCTAGTAATGCCAGACAGATGATTTGTGAGCAACAAATGTTGTGTATTTATAATGATATAGAGGCACCAACCGCTTATAAGGAATTGAGTGAACATATTGTGGGTTCATTTATTTAAACTAGGGACATAAGAACATATGGATAGAAAGCTTAAGTACATCAGCAGCAGAGCTGTGTGTGCTTTGTTCTTCTCACAGGCAAAAGTGAAGCTGAGGCTGGATTACATGACACACTTCCTTTCTCTTGATGACATGCTGTTATTCCTTAAAGTCATATTACAACACCCCCCTTTCTTTTTAAAGATTCTTTTCCCCCTTCCAAAGAAGTATAATTATTTACAATACATGTTCACATTTAATTACCATTTCATAAGTATATAGGACTGATGAATCTATGTGTCTCTAAAGCATAGAGGTAATTTGCTGGCACATCCAGATCTTGTAATGGTAAGCTTGTCTGGAGGCTTCTTTAATGGCTCATAGCAATCTGTGGGGTTGTCATTCTTGGATGTTGTTCCTGGTTGCATTTAGGATCTAGTCCTCGGTGCAATAGGTTACACAATAGTTGAAAAGCTGGAATGGATCTGATTTGTCCTCAGTTACCCCTCACAGTTGCACTTTTACGTGTGATGACTTCATTAGACCTTGGCTCTGAACAAACCCTTGTCACCTCGGCTGGTCATGTGTACCTTCTTTGGGATCTTGGATGTGAACTTGTTGTCCCAACCAACTAGGCAATTCTGTACCTGCATTTTTATTATGTAGATTGGTCATCTTCTCTTGCAGTTTAAAAAGTTGTTCTCTAGGGCAGAATTTTACCCTTGGCGTGCTGGGTTGGCGGGGGGCAGGTAGGGACAGTCGGGAAGCCAATTAAGACCCGCTCAGCATGATACGCGGCTGGGAATGAGTGTGAAGGGGCGGGCAGGGGCGGGGACGAGGCATGATGGCCGCCGGGTCCAATGGCGACCTGGAGGCCGATTCAAATGCAGCCTCAGCAACCCTGGAAAGCAGAAGCCTTGTCAATGGAAACCGTTGTGGATGGACACGGCAGGCGGGAGGGCAGGTCGGCGGGGCAGTCTGTCCCCCGTTTCTCGGGTGAGTGTCTCACAGCTCTCCTGGAGGAAGTGGCAGCGAGGAGAGAAACCCTTGTCCCCAGGGACGGGAGAAGGAGGCCCCCCTACCTCACCAAGAAGGCCTGGGAGGAGGTGGTATCCAGGGTCAGCAGCCACGGTGTGGTGAGGCGCACATGGGTGCAGTGCCGGAAGCACTTCAACAATCTCCTGAAATCAGGAAGGGTGAATACCGTGTTGGCATGGGTCACTTTGCAGAACTGTTAAGAGCTGCCCATCCCCCTGTGGACCTCAGAGGTGTTAGCGGCAAATGTCAATGAGGCAAGAGCTGGCCAAGGGGGTGAGCCCTGGCTGCTTGGACTAGGTGCCTTGCGGCTCCAGGGTCATGAATCGGCTGAGCCCTGTGAGGTGTTCCTCAGGTAGGGTTGGCCAGGCAGCAATGGCGCTGCAGGTAAGGATCGGACTAATCAATGCTCCTCTATCCCTTCAGGAAAAAACATCCCATAACAATATTGAGAGGTCGCGGACTGGCGGGGGACCCCCACACCTCCTCATCCTCTCGCGTTATGAGCAGAAGGCCCTGGACATGGAGCGGCGCCATGCACCTCGGTCAACCTGCCGCGGTGAGGTTGAGGTGCCAGAGGAAGGTGAGAGTGCAGTGCACTGAGGCGATACTCTTGGTTATTGCAGCCAATCTAGTGTAGTCTCTATATTGATGTGAGCCTCAAACCTGGAACACCCATTGATAATCGAAAGACGAGGGCACCATGATGTATATCTTTGTCTGATCAGGGTGCCAGGCATGCACAGTGACAGTTTCACGACTTAAACTAATAACGTGTCCTTCTCCCTTTTAGGCTCACCAGCGGGCGGTCGTCATGAGGAGCTTGAAGGCCCACCCCTGACCCCTGAGGGCCACCATGCTCACTACACACCTGCGTCACACCCTCTGTCAAACAGGCACCAGCGCAGATACCAGCACCTCGGTAGGCATAACATCACCGTGTAATCTATCAGTGCACCTTGGTGAGGGCATTTCACACTCGCTTGAGGTGCTGGCGGAGGCAGAGAGTGTCCAAGGTGCGGCAGTCGGAGGACTGCTGGGGACCAGGACAAGGCTCAGTCGATGTCTGATGATGGGCCTGTGGAGTCGCCCCTGAGGATGTCCAGCAGGGTGTGCGGGAGGATCTGGCAGAGATACATGAGGGTATGCGTGCCATGGTGTTCGTTGTGGAGGAGTCCCTGAGGTGCATAAACATTACATTGACTCTCATGGCCGAGCGCAATGCCTCTCCCATGGAGAGTGTGGTGGCTCTCATGGAGAGGCTCCTCCAGGGGCTCAATCAGGGGTTCCTGGGGATGCCCTTGGACCTGCAAGCCCTCACACTGGCAATGACCTCAGCTGGTCAGTGTCAGTGTGGGGGATGGATTGGGCACCCAGTATCTCAGCTAGGTGCCCGTCCATCAATGGTGAGCAAGGCAGTCCAATGCAACCTGATGTTTGTGAACAAGCTGCCTGTTGTCTCTGCGGGCTGCCCCTCAGGGCGCTCCAGATGATGGCAGCAGCTCCTCCATCCCTCTGCCAGTGACTGCAGCGTCTGATGAGGCTGCGATGACTGGAGAGATGCCAGCTGTGGCACTGGCCGCTCCCTCCCAGGTGGGGCCAGCGCAGGCTCCACTATCCAGAGGACATCTGCCAAGGTCATCAAGGCCAACAAGACACAGAGTGAGCAGAATGTCGCCAATGCTGGTGCAGCACCTAGACGTAGCACCTGCAAGCGAAAACCTAAATCACCTTAAGCACAACACGGCCTTATCACAGGTAATATTTGGCCCCCCTCCATTTTTCTTTACTTTTTTTAATGGTGTATTGGAAACACCGGTTAATATTGGTTTCTGCAATGTTTCACATTCACAAATAAATGAGAAGTTATTTTGTGCAACTGGCCTCTGTATGCTTTATTTGTTCTGTAGGTGTCGGGTAGGCCATGATGTTATGATGGACGTGTATCTCCTGAAGCTTCATTGCAAAGGCACATAGTGTATGTTGCTGACCAAGAAAATGGTCCTGTCAGGGATTGAGTATGGAGCCTGCAGCCCTGGCATGTGGTGGTGGTTCGTATTTGGTAGTCTAGCTGAAGAAGCATTGGATCAAAGCATCCCAGGTGTCACTGCCTCCCTGAAGGTTACCCAGGTCAGCATCTATGCCCTCAGTGTTCTCCTTACCGGGCTCGTCCTCGGACTCATTACTGGACTCATCATATGTTGCCTGTGCAGCTGCGTCAAGATCTTCTTCCTCCAGTGGGTTCCCTCTTGCCAGTGCCAAATTGTGGAGAGCGCAGCATGCAACCACTATTAGGGACACATGATCTTGCACATATTGGAGTGTGCCCCCTGAACAGTCCAGGCATCGGAAGCACATCTTGAGAAGACCTATGGTTCTCTCTACCACTGCCATGTGGAGGCATGGCTCCTGTTGTACCGCTGCTCGGCCTCTGTTCTTGAGTGGCGGAGAGGTGTCATTAGCCACCTTTTGAAGGGATAGCCCTTGTCACCCAGCAGCCATCCATCCAGTTGGGCTGGAGCACTGAAGAGTCTCGGCAACTGGGAGTGTCTCAGGATGTAAGCGTAATGGAGCTGCCAGGGTACCTTGCACAGACTTGCAGAATCTGCATCTTCTATCTACTTCTATCTGCACGTTCATAGAGTGGAATCCTTTCCTGTTGACAAAGGCTCCCAGCTTACCCGTTGGCACCTTGATGACCTCAAGTGTAGTTGATTGCATCCTGGACACGGGGGGAACCAAACAATCACTGCAAAGCCTCTGGCTCGTTCTGCCTGGCTGGCCTCATCCATACAGTAAAAAATGAAACTCAATGCATACCTGAACAGAGCGTCTGTCACCAGCTTGACGCAACTGTGGACAGCTGATTGGGAGACTCCACGTAGCTCCTTCACTGACCCCTGGAAAGAGCCGGAGGCATAGAAGTTGAGGGCCACTGTGACCTTCAGTGCCACTGGCATGGGGTGTCCACCCACACAGTTGGAGCTGATCTCAGAGCCTATCATCTGACAGATGGAGGTCACGGTCTCCCTGGAGAGACGGAGCCTCCGACAGCACTGCACCTCAGACATATTGAGGTAGCTGCATCGCCGCCTGTAAACCCTGGCAGCAGGATAGTGGTGTCTTCTGAGGCCCCTTCCACCTTGAGCTTCCTGTTGGCCCTGTGTCCTTTGTGCCTGCGCCTCTCCTCCCACAGGTCGCTCCCCTGGAAGCTGAATAGGGACACCTGGCCCCCTTCCCCTTCTGCCCCTCTGTTCCTCCTCAGAGGAGGTGCCTCCAGCGGAGACCACACTCCCCATTACCAGGGGAAGGGAAGGCTGTCCGATACCTGGAAGGCCCCATGTGATGTGAATATTCTAGGGGCCTGGAAAACAACACTGAGTCCTGAACTGAAGCCTCTAAATTCTCTGAATGCAGCTCTAAAGCGAAATGAAGCTGTCCTGTTCACAGAAGCAACAGGAGCAAGTGATATCCTGCGCCCCTCACTAATCACTTTGACAAGGCCACTGACCCCTCTTATCCCACCCGTGGATGAAGTTTTGCAAATTGTGGCCTGCCCGTTTTACCTGTGTAACGGCCTAAAATTTGCACAGGCTACTTAAAGTCGGAGGCAATTGGTGTCTCAAGGGTCTTAACTGGCCACTTAATTAATCCGGGCATGCCTCCATCTCCATCGGGCACCCATCTAGCGAAATATCACGAGTGCACGTTGACGTCAGCACACTCTGCTGATGTCAACGCACTTTATTTAACACTCGAGCGGGTCGGGCGTATGCCACTGGCAATTGCGTTACTCAAAATGTACCAGATCAATTTGGAGAACATCTTCAAGTTTGATGTCAATGAAGTCAACTTGTAAATCCAAGGATATATCTTTTGTTTTCGCTGGTTGGGCAGTCTGCTTAAGTGTATCTGATGTGACCACCAAGTTACTTGGCTTGTACCTAATCTCGCAGTCGTAACCTTGAATCTTTATCAAGAGGTGTTGCAATCTTGGCAGTGCATTGGTCAATGGTTTTCACCAAATCATGTCCAGTGGCTTGTGGTCAGTCTCTGCCATAAAGCTTTTGCCACATAGATAGGTATGAAAACGCACGATTCCAAACACTAAGGCCGATGTTTCCTGTTTAATGTTGGAGTAGGTAGATTGCATTACACACAGAGATTTTGAAGCAAATGCATTTGGTTTGTCTTTTTGAAGAATGCGTGCTCCAGACCTCGCTGTGAGGGTAGTTGTCTCTGTAGGATTATAAAATTACAATGTTAATGGTTCTGATAATGACTGATTCAGTGCTTCAAAGAGGTATTGGTGGGCTTCGCACCGCAGGAAAGTCACATCCTTCCTCAACAATTCATTGGCGATGACAATTTTTGAGAACAATTGGGAATATATGGAGACAAGAAGTTAGAGACCTAGACATCTTCAAAGACCATCCTTATCTTGAGGAGGTAGCATGGCTTTAATATCTTCTATTTTACTTGCATCAGGACATATTCCAGCACTGGAATAAATAGAACCAAAGAAATTGATCTGCTGCTGATTGATGGCACATTTCAGAATGCTGAATGTCATTACATGACACTAACATTAGTAAGTACAGATTATGATCATGTTCTTGCTTTGTTTTTCCCACAATGTCAATGTCATCAGCAATACAGGTGCAACTGACACAATGCATGTAATGTGGTCTCTGTGAGCTTGAAAGAAATTTCAATTCCCTTGAAATTGCCAATTTTGTCAAAACATCCTGGATATCTCGACATTAGGCTGTAAACTAAGGTGGTAGCAGTAATTTCTAAGGTTGACCTGCCGTGTGAGATCTAACCGATTCCATGGATTGTTACTACTGTGAGGTCATACAAGTGAGACCTACAATCGCTGGGCCTTTAGTCTCCATGCTGTAGGACATCTGTGATACCCAGGAGGATTGATTGTACTTGCACTCCAGGACAGTGAATCCTGCGTATGGAATTAGTGAACTGTTGTACACTGAAAGTTGCACAGTAGTAGGTTTTGCATTGGCTTTCCATGTCTGTGGGTAAATGTCTTTCAGAATCTGCAGAGGTAGTATGTTAGCAATTGCCCCATGTCAATCTTGGCCAATAATGAAATATCAGCTTTCTTGGGGCAGATAATTCAAATCTTGGCCAACACTTTGGATGGTGTTTATGTTTTCCACGAGATTGACAGTGTGAAACCTGTGTACGCTGCTCTTTGTCTCGTCATGCACATCATTGTCGTTTTCTGGTATGGCAATCACCTCATGTATATGTTTCTGACGGGATACCAGATAGTCGTTCTTATTGCTTGAAGGTATCCATTGTATACGGTCTGTTTGGATCATTGCATGGCTCTTTGTAGCTGCATCAGCCTTTGCTCTAGTGCACTGCTGCTGCCAATGCCCCTTTCTGCCACATGTCATACAAAATTGATTAAAATGTGGGCATTTCCTTGCTGCATGTAGATAGCCACATCTTCCACATCTCTTGCTAGGTTTTGGTGTTCTAATAAGTGCATCAACAATTGGGGTTGTGCTTAGAACCTGTGAGCTTCTTCGACCTGCAAGAATCACTTTGTACTTACATCCAAGCTTGAGAAGCTCTTCAATGCTATACTTTTTGGACTTGTCTAGTAGATCTTGCTGGAAAGCTTCCATAGCAGTGAATGTGATCACCAACTCAACAATTCTGTCTGCCAGTTAAGTCACAGTACTTACCCTTTTCTTTACATCTGCTGATTAAGTTGTCTATGGATTCTGTAGGCTGTTGTTGAAGTGCCATGAACTCTAGTCGATGAGTACAGGAGCTTAACTTGGTTCTGAGCCGGTCTTCCAATGTAGTCCACATATTTTGGGGATCCTTTAGCTCTTCTTCTGTTAATTCTGACATGTGCAGCCTGTGTAGACCTTCATTCCCAATCGCTAGGCAAATTTTTCTGGCTTGCTTGTCTGGTTCAGATACACCTGAATCAAGAAATCATAGCTCTGTATGCTGTTTAAACATGATGAATTTGGATAGTAGGTCACATGTATCCCAATTCAAACTTGCCCCTTACCCTTGGTGAATTTTGCAGACATTCTGACAATATCCCTTTGACCTTCCTCCTTGTTTTATTCAATTTAGTTTTCAGCAACTCCCGAAGCCACCCATTGTAGTCATAACTTTCTTTGCTCCTTTTTCATGATGTTTTTTTTTATTGTTTTGTTTGACTCTCCCCCACTCGCTATCAATCCAGTTCACATCCTGGTCACTCGCCTTTCCCAGCTGAGCTAACCCAGTGCTGGTCCTCTCAATGCGCTGTCCCAT
Organism: Cetorhinus maximus; assembly: GCF_964194155.1. Taxonomy (NCBI): domain Eukaryota; kingdom Metazoa; phylum Chordata; class Chondrichthyes; order Lamniformes; family Cetorhinidae; genus Cetorhinus; species Cetorhinus maximus. The sequence continues at coordinate 212,000,420 of NC_135880.1, forward strand.
TCAGGCAACTGACAGGCTATGTGCTGCAATCTCACCATGAGAGATCCTCCTGCTTACCAGCTCTTTATTTGAGCACTATCTCAGCAATGTGTCTTCAAAGCTTTTCTGTGCAGTCATCACACTGCAATTTCAACACTCTCCAACTCTGCGAATCCCTTGCAGTCTGACCAGAACGTCAAGTGTCAGCTCATGCCATGTAGCATGATCTAAGGTTGTTCACCCATGTCGTGCATGCACTTAATCTTCCTGCCATGCGGTTTGACCACTGCCGAACACCATTGCATGTTTTTATATTGGCATAAAGGCACCAACAGCTCATATGGGGTTGTGTGAACATGTGGGTTTATTTATTTAAACTAGGCAGAAGAGAACATATATAGAAAGCTTGAAGACATCAGCAGCAGGGCTATGTGTGTTGTGTTCTGTTCAAAGGCGAAAGTGAAACTGAGGCTGGATCACATGACACACTTCCCTTCTAGTGATGGCATGCTGCTATCCCTCAAAGGCATACGACAACCACAAACTGCAGATCTATGTAATATGAAACATGTAGGAACTTTCAATTCATTTCTCCTCCTATAGTGATAGATCTCCTTCAGATTTAAAAGAAAACAGGAAATAACTAACTGCAGTGTGAACAGACCACTGTGTCAGTCTCAGCTATTAGTTCACTGGTGAGAAAAACTTCATAATTAACTAGCACCTGTGTGTGCATGTCAGTTCTGGATCTTCCGCATTCAGTATCACTCCCATCGCAGCTTCTTTGTGCCCTGTGATCTGATAATTGATTCACTGCAGTGAATTATCACTTCGCAGTCCACACATATCTCCTAAGTGTTTCTCAAACATAACATTACACTGAGAATTAACAGAATGCCGCGCTCACTAACTGTGTGGGACCAATTGATGTTCCTTAGGCACTGGGGGCAACCTGCAGAACTGAGTCAAACTGGTGCCCCTGATTTTTTCAGGATCCCAGGATTTCTAAACACAACACAAAATTCCTGCGTGTGTCACTGACCTGGCAGGCACTCACTGTACTGTTACAGTTTGACCATCCCCCTTGTGTCATCTAAAACCCAAACCCAACTACAGGACACCGTGGGAACCAGCGAAAAATATTCTCCTTATTAGAAGTTGGCCTTACTCAACATTTCAAAGTTCCTGCCAGGATCAGGGGGAAACTATTTTATTAAACTAAAATGTTTGCAATAATGTAGTCTGCTAGAGGAAAACCTACAATTTATCTCTTGGCTTGCAATTAAGAAAAATAGAAAATAATAAACTGTTGAGTTTGATGCTTACAGCCATTCTGGAAACTAAACATAACCAATTTAGCTCACTTAACAGCTGATTTTGCACAGTTAAGATAAGATTGGACCATCTGCGCCAACATCTACTCCACCCATGAAAACAATTCTGAAAAACATCAATCGTGAAGGGTTAGTCTGATATTATCCCATTTTTTTGCTGAGGATGCCAGTACAACATGCTGTCCTTCAATAAGCGATATCAAAATGGCCAATGGCACAATTGGAAGTATTTTCAAAGCCCTGAAACACTCTTTTGCTTCACCTGTTACCTAAAGTGAAGACTTGTGTACTAAAAGATTGCTTGCCATCATTCCCATTCAAGTAGCAAGTAGTCAGATCATCAAGTCTATTTATTAAGAAAGGTATATTTTTTGAATTGTCATTTATATACAGGCAACAATATATAACTATAGAATAGTCACCCATATTCAGTGCACAATGCACACATTTTCCGATTTTATCTCATGTTAGGCACTGCTACTTAATTACTAAATTCCTATGTGATCCTTTTACACAACAGCTGCATTTTGAATTCCTTATAATCCGAACACAGAGGAAGTTATACACATGCTTATTGTTGCTTAGGCACGACAATTAAACTTGTCAGTAAATCCATCCAAAGAGATGCATTTCACTCTTGATCACTGAAGGAGAATTTCAACAAAAATCGCCCAACCGACGAATAAATCTCTCAGATATAAGAACATGTCTTTCCAAAGACTGCCAGATATTGGCGACTGATTCTACATTTGACACTGTAAACAGCACGCTGCTGAAAATGCACTAAATACACAGCTTCTGGCAAAGCGTGTATATTTTTTTTAAGATGCTGAGAAATAGTGGACAAGCAAACAAGGAGTGTGGGACTAATTTTGCTTCATCTGACCTCTGAGGACCTTTGCCCTTGAACCAGAAATGGACTGATTCAAATGGCTCTTTCTGTTTAATAGCAATGTGAAAACAAAGTTTAGAGCCAATTTTGCATTTCTATCCAATGTTTCCAGAGAATTATAGCTTTTAACCACATGATATTCCAAGAAAAGTCCAAGGAAGATGGTGGATTAGTTTGGACTTTGTTAGCAATTATGTTACCAGCTTCATTCACCCCAGTTACTGAATGAATGCATTAACCCTTTCTGCCGATTATAAAGAAGTCAGACAACAAAATCATGACCTAACATTTGCTTATTAACCTTAGAATAGCACCACTTAAACTTAAAGACTGGGTATGCAAATGATTAGTTAGTAGGGTTAATTGGCAAAATAAATAGTACAGTTCACACACATCACTGCTTTCCAATAATGAATTTGCAGTTAAGATTTACATAAATTGGTGAGATTCATTCAGGATTAGAGTCATTAGACAACTGATAAATTAATAATATGTTATAGCCACCCCTTTGAATAGAATAAAGCCTAAATATGCTTGCAGTTCACAAGGTTTCCAGAATTTACACAACTTTGTTCCAATGAGCTGGAGTGGGTGATCTTGTGATGAATCTCCATCTTCGGAGGTGCTATTTCTTTCTTCTGAGCACCCTGTTCCTGGGTAAATTCGTCTTCCATGCAGATGGATATACCAGAAATAACTGGCTTAAATCTCATCAACCTGAACCTCAGAGAAACTTATACGTCTAAGTGAAACTTATATCTACCTGTATCTAACTGTTTTAGCCATATACTGCAGATGCTGGAAATCTGAAGTAAATTCAGAAAATGCCACAAGTTCTCAGCAGGTCAGGCAGAGCCCGTGGAGAGATGGCCATTTTTATCAGAACTGGAAGAAGTTAGGGACGAATCAGGTTTTAGGCAAGTATGGTGCAAAGCAAAAGTGAGTGGAAATGGTGCAACTGAAGACATAAGACCAGATTTGCACCATAGAGGTGGGAAACTTGAATCGACCTAACTGTGCAAAAATCAGGATTTTAGCAGCCTCTGGAGACACACTGGAAGGTGAGAAAACTTGTAATATGGCAGCGCAGGCATTGGGAGGGAAGCACAATGTCTTCCTACTGACATAAGATATTCCCAAAGGCAGGAACAACAGCAGTTCAGAGCCACCGGCCAAGCCGAGACAGGCAGCCAATTAGTTCAATTAACTGGCCTATTATGGCCCCCTGTAGCATTTTACTGGTGTTGGAACAGCCCGCTGCTGCAGTGGAGACAACCAGCATTGAGACAGCTGCCCAGTGGCTTTCTGGTTGGAGGCCTTGGTTCACGGAGGGGCTCACTGGCAGCAACGGCCACCCCACTGCTCCAAAGCATCCACTGGAAAGTTCACCCCTATGATCGCCAGTCTGCCCCCGGAACATTAAAAAAAAATCATAGCCAGACCCTTCAGGGGCACCTTAGCATGGAAGCACTCTCTCCTTCTCCCTCCAGCCTCAGCAACAGTGGCCATCCCTGTCAGCGGAGTTGCCAAGGCTGTCAGGCTGGCAGCCTTACCAGCAGCTCAGAGAGGCATGCCAACGTTTCTAATGGGACAGCGGTCCTGGGGTGCCCTCTTATTTGGTCTGCTGGTAAAATCACCTCCACAGTCCCAGCATTCCCTCGCGCAGGCTCGGGACCCACATTTCGTCACAGAAGCGGGATCCACAACGTGCCAGGAAAATTCGGGCCATACACCCATCTTAAACTCTGTAACCTTTCTCATTCTGTTAGAGGTGCACTTTCTGATTTGGCGGAGTTTTGGCTTATTCCATGTAGATATTATTAGACAATGACCTTCAATACCTTGTATACCATGATTTCAAGAACTAATAAAAGGGCTAGAAATAAAATAAGAACTGAATAATTGAATTTCAAGACCACCACATTATCACAATATCTTTACAGTGCAGAAGGAGCCCATTTGGCCCATCAAGTCTACACTGGCTCTCTGAAAGAGCATTCCACCTAGTCCCACTCCCCTGTCTTATCCCCGTAACCTTGCACATCCTCTCGTTTCAGGTAGCAATCCAATTCCCTTTTGAATACCTCAATCGGCCCTGCCTCCCCCACCATTTCAGGAAGTTTGTTCCAGACTCCAACCACCCTCTGGGTGAAAAAGTTTTTCCTCACATCACATTTACTCCTTTTGCCAATTATTTTTCCCTTTAGTTCTTGACATATCTTTGAGGGAGAACAGTTTCTCACTGTTTACCCTGTCCATACCCCTCAAAAATTTTATATATTTTTAATTTCCAGAACTAATGCTGAATTACATTGATCAATCTGAATGGCATATGCAATAACAATCATTTTGGTGCTAATCAGCTCATAGCCATCATGGTCGTTACCATACTCATGATAAACTCCAAAGTAAAGCAGCACTGATATCTCTGGCCCTGTGATAAGGTTCATCTGTTTGCATAAACCTTCATGGTTTAAATGCAGTGAGTCCTCCTCTTTCCCAGCATTCAGTCTGACTACTGACTCTCTTGTAAGGATAATTTAAAGGCTCTGAAAGTTTTTTTTTCCATCATCAACTTGCATTTAAATAGCACCTTTAATGTAGAAAAATGTCCCAAGGTGATGAGGCGCATTCAGACAAAGTGGATAGTGAGGAAAACAGTGAGGTGTTAGATGGGGTGACCTGAATAGCTTAATCAAGGAGCTTGGTTTTAAATAGGGGGCGGAATCATCCCAGATTTGCACTAAGTGCAGGAGCAGGCATGAGAAAATATCTTTTACCCACCGGCCGCAATGGCGGATTTTCGCGCCACATCATCCACTTCACGCCTCATCAATGATGCAGTCACAGGAAAAATGCTGGATTGCTGGCAGCCAGCCTCTGATTTGCCTGCCACGCCATTACCTCACCGCTTCCTCACCCCGCGCGCCATATTTAAACTGCGGCATCGCGCACATTTCTCAATGCCTGCAACCCAGGGCTATTCCGGTGAAGACATAGCCCCAAAAGGCAAGAAGAGTGCAGCCCCCTGATTCAGTAATACATTCCTGGGACGCCTTTTGGATGCTATGGAAGCCCACCACGATATCCTCTACCCCCGCTCTGGCCGCAAGAGGCCCATCAGTCTCACCACTCCGGCTTGGGAGGCGGTGACAGAGGTGGTCAGTGCCAGTGCTGCACACAAGAGGTTGGCCATCAAGTGCAGAAACAGAATGAATGATCTCATCCTTGCCATCAGGGTAAGTCAACCATCTCATCGCTCTCAACTCACACACTCACAAGCCCATCACATTCACTGACATCCCACTCATCTCACCACTCACTCCCTCACATACACACACTCACATCTCTATCTGGCCTCATCTCCTTTGGAGATCGCCTCCCCATCTTGTCCTTAGCTCCACTTAGCACACACGCACACCTGGCGTCCTTCTCATTCGGTCTGGCATGCACCTTGCTCACACTCTCTCCATTTGTCTTTATGCAGGACAAGATTGCGCACAATCAACAGAGAGGTCCAGACCGGGAGTGCAGTGCCGGACATCAAGATCCTCACTTGAGTGTTGCGCGTTGGAGCTAGCTGTAGAGGACATGGACCAGTCCTGCGGTGAAGGTGAGGTCGGCGGTGAACACTCACATGAGGATCCTGCACCACATCATCCCTCTCTCAATGCTACTCAGAGTCCACTGTGTGTAACACAGCTGCCAAGCGTTAATAATCTCCAGCCTCTTTCCCAGGCACACCTGACATGTCACCCTCGAGCAACCTTGACTCCAGAGCTGACAGCACCTCGAATGAGGACCCTAAAGTCAGCACCACCGAAGACCCACGCCCTCCACCAGTGCAATGACACACACCTCAGTGGGACCTAGGTATAGAGCAGATTCAGGGTCACAATCTGGTGAGCACAGCATACAACCTGTTCCAGAGCAGGCGGAGGCAGGGACATCAGAGGTTACCAGCACTCAGAGAACTGCTGGAGCCAAGGGCTCTGCTGAGTTTGAGTCAGATGATGAGCCTCTGGACTCAATCCTCAATCAGTTGGTGGAGCTGCAAAGACAATCACGGGAACATCAGGAAGGGATGCCTGGTGCACTCCTCAGATTGCAAGAGCCAATGGAGGAGTCTGGCCATTTTCACTCTGAGGTGATAGCGCCGGCATGCCAACGCACCGAAGTAAACACTAGCAGGATGGCGCCCGCCATGGAGACCTTGGTCCAGGATATTGGTTCTGCACAGCTGCGCGGGCTGAACTCCATCGCTGACGCCATAGTTGGCCACCAACAGTGTCAACGCAAGAGGGGTGCGGGCAGCTCAATCCTCACTCCAGCTCCCCCTTCTCCTCAAGGAGTCAGCCAGGAGCCATCGGGCACCCATAGGGAGGAGGACCAGCAGCTCGACACCCCGGAGCCATCTACCCAGGTGACTCCGGGAATATCCAGTCAATCCAAATCCCCACTTCCTTGATACCCCATCATCTCCAGCTTCACAGGTCAAGAGGGTACACAAGACCCACAGTAGGATTACAGGCAACAGGGCCTAGCGGTCAGGCTACTTCCAACTCACTGTGAATGTCCGGGGAGCACCAAGACATAGCAACAGGGTTAGGAAGGTTGAGAAGATGTAGATGCACCGTGTGGGCACAGGTGTTAGTCACCTATACATAATGTTCACTATTGTAAATAAACTCCCAAGAATGTCTCCTAGCCTATGGCTCCTTGTTATGATGAGCAGTATATGTGTCACTCAGATGTGAAACCTGACAAGATGAAGACAGATGTCTCAGTCCAGAGCCTCTTCCCTGTGCAGTGTGTAACCTTCAGAGCAAAGTGATGGTCTGGCTTCACACTCACTGGACACATTAGTGATGCCTGCACCTCGATGGTGCTTATCATTGCTGTCAGAATGTTGTGGGCAGGAGTCACAGAGTTCTGTCATTCTCTTTGTGCTCTCAGCACCTTTAAGGTGGGCCTGCTCCCTCCATCTCTTCAGCATCTGTGACTGGTGATTCTGGGCTCCTGAAGGGGTCAGGTACTGAAGGCTGACAAAGGATCAGATGCATTTAAAGTTTCACAGCTGTGTCTCCATGATATGACCCTGATCACAGAGCGCAAGCGAGCTGCCCTCAGCCAGACAGGAGTCAAACATTCACAGATGCTATGTGAAGATCTATGGAGTGTCCTTGCTGCATCTTGTCGTCATCCTCTGGGATCTTGCGACTATTAGGACCTCCGCTATCTCCATGACATGAGCCTGAGTACTGAGGGTATGTGCGCCGCCATCAGCCACACATGGGTCAAACATGCACAGATGCAAGGTGAGGATGTCAGGACTGTCCTCACTGCATCTCGTCATCATCCTCCACGAATCTTGCAGTTGTTAGGGCCTCACGAGCATGCCTGCCTCATCTGGCCAAGTGCAATGGCCTCATCACCAACGTCTTCGCCTTTGAGGAACTCATCACCCTCATTCCCTTCAACATCCTCCTCATCGGAGGAGACGGGCAGCTCTTTGTTCTCCTCCTCGGCCAGGTCCTCCCCCGATTGCAGTGCCAGGTTGTGTAGCGCACAGCAAACTACAGTGATGTGCGATGCCCTTTGGGAACAGTATTGCAGTGCTCCACCAGACCTGTCGAGGCACTGGAACCTCATTTTCAAAATCCCTATCGTTTGTTCCACCAAAGTCCAGCTTGTGGCATGTGTCAAGAAAATATGAAATTGTAATATTTTTCTTCCGTTAATAACCCTGCCATATTTCTTATGTACTGGAAGACAGGCTGTTGGAAGTTTGTAAATATGGTAATTGGAGTAAGAGCCAAAGTGAGCGTAAGAGTCTAAAACCAACAGTAAGAAGTGGTTTTGAGATGTTCATGAACCAAGAGGAACTTCAATCGGAGTTTTACATAAAACAATAAAGGAGTAGTTTTGAATTAATCTGTTTTAGTTCAAATGATAAGTAAATAAGGTGAAGATAGGATAAGTTTACTTGTTTCAAAAAACCTAAGAGCTAAAGTAGAGTCTAATCAAGTCTGCGAAGAAAACATTTCTAAATAGATTGGTTGAGACAATGGAGAGGTCGAAGGGAAGGAGTACATTTAAGGAAATACTGAAGCCTATGTGAGGGGGGAGCTGCTTAGATCTCCCAGAAGACAGCAGGATAGCTGGTCAGACCTCCCAGAAGACAGTATGAACAATGCTAGACCTGAAGACTGTTGCTGCCAGCCTTAGAGGATGCCCCAAGACAAAAAGGCACTGTGCGGAATTCTACAGATTTTGAAAACCTATAAGGATAGTTGCTGAATAGAGAAGGAGAAGGTTAGCTCTGAGGCTAGTTAAATTAAGATCTTGTGGAACTGTTTTAAAGTACTGTTTACTGTGTGAACAGTATTCTTGTGTTTCAGTGAAATTGTGTGTTTTTTGCTTTATTCTTTTAATAAATACTTGTTCGAGTATAAAATCATCACAAGTAGTCAGGGACATCATTTTCCAATTTCAGAACCTCTCCTCATACTATACAAATTGCAAAAAACATTTTGGAAGCTATTTCAAGTTTCCCTTTGGGATTTGGGCAGCTCGGCATTTACCATCAGCCATGCCATAACACATGAGCCTCGTTGTACAGTCACTCTGCTGCAGTCTGAGGCTGCCGCATGGGCATCATCAGTCATGTACTCTGTGGGTAGCCCTTGTCCCCGAGGAGCCAACCCTGCAACCTCTGCTGTTCCTGGAAGATGTCAGGGATCTGATCCCTGCTGAGGATGTAGGGATCGTGGATGGCCCCTAGGAAACATGTGCAGACCGGTAGGATGCATTTATGGTGGTTGCAGACTGGCTGAACATTCAGCGAGAGGAAACCCTTGCGGTTGACATAGTTGACTGCTTGTTGCCATGGAGATCTAAGCGCCACATGAGTGCAGTCAATGGCACCCTGCACCTGGGAAAACCAGAGATCTATGCAAATCCCAGTGCTCTTGCTTCCTGGCTTGCCTGGTCCCAGTGGAAATGCACAAAGTTGTGTGCCCTTGCGAAGATGGTGCCCATGACCTCCTGGGTGGAGACTTGCAAGATCCCGCACAGGTCATCTATGGAGCTGTGGAAGGAGCCACTGGCATAAAAATTGAGCACCGCAGTCACTTTCACAGCCACTGGCAATAGATGCCCTACCTGCCCTGGTGGTGCCAAATCCTGCAGCAGCTGGCAGATATGACTGACCTGTTCCCTAGACATGCACAGTCTTCGGCGACACTGCTTCTCAGTCACCTGCAGGGATGACAAGCACTATCTATAGACCCTGAGCCTAATGGGGCACCTACAAGCAATGGCTTGCTGTGGATCTTCAGCCACTTGTGCAGCAGGTCCTGCCGCACCATCATCTTGAGGGTGATGCTCCTCCCATTAATGAGCCAGTGCCTCAGCCTCTCTTCTCCTTCTTCTCTGCTCCCTGTAAGCCATGCGGCATATCACTTCTTCACCAGGCTCAATGATCCTGATGTCCCTCTCCTGCAGTATCAAAGAGAGAGATGCTTGGGTCAGCATATCCTAATGACCTCTCTTGGTCCCTTCACACATGCTGGAGAGTGCTGGCCACCACTTGAATGGCCAGTGCTTCATAGCTGCCCGAAACCCTCCCCACTTCCGCCATACTCCACTTAACCAATTGGCGATAGCTTCGCCACTGGACTGCACGCTGTGCTCTTAGCTTAGGCGTAGACATTGTCCTAACCCACACTGTGTGTGCTGTTAGCTTGAACCATGGGGGATACCGGTCCAAACCTGAATAAAGGTATTGCAAGGGGCTCTGAGCGCCTCTACCCGTGACAGCAACATGGCCACCTTTCGCAAGGTGATTCTACAACTTGTTCAGCTGGTCCAATTGTTTTGCTGCCCCCTAATTTGCAGTCTGCGCCCGAGTGGTGAATAGTTCTGGAGCAGTTGGTGGCTTGTTCATGCTTTTGCGTTGCTTGAGTGGGCAGAAAAGATTCAGAAGCCCCACTCCAAGCATGTCAATGAAGCTGCTACTGAATAGTCACAGCTGTGGAAGAATGCTCACTTTTGACAAGCTTTTCCAAGCGTGTGCCAGCTTCCATCACCCTCCCCCACCCCCCACCCCCAGCCACCACAGCATGTATTCACGTACTTCCTTCAGTTTGTGCTGCCTTGCCCCACCCGCCACCAGCCTCACCTGCACTGGAGCCCTTGCCCCAGCACCTTATTGAAAGCCAACCGGGAAAGAAACGACTTGTCTGTGCCCATTCCCCCCAGGCCTCCTCCGAATGTCCACATGAGACTCCCCACCACAAATTGCCCTTGTCTAAAAACCTTCACAAAACTTCTTTATCCAACAACACATCCAATTATACAAACGACACTATATTCATCTTTATGCAAGCCCTTAGTGAGTGCAAATCTTGCGAGTGCCTTTGCTTGTGCTAATGCCCCTTAGTCACTGATACCCTAATGGCTGCAGCATGACTGGTGGAAGGCTGTAGAATTTCAAGTAGGAGATACATATACCATATGCATATAGCGTATGAAGATTAGACTATTTTCCAATTGTGTTTTCAAAGACCAAAACGAAGACCAAGGTCACCAAGGACATGCTTTGTGATTTCCTGTCTGCCAGTGACTGTGCACTTGCTGCCAGTTCAGAGTTGGACATGTAATGCAGCAAGGACTTGTTCTCCAGTGCAAGCGACAACTTTGACCTTACGATCAGCACGATGAAAACTGAAGTAATGTGCCAGTCTGCTCCAGAAAAGCCTTATCTCCAACCCAATGTTTCAGTCCATGAACAGAACCTGTCAGCAGTGGATAAGTTCCTTTTTCTCAGCAGTGCACTCTCTCGAGCTGTCTATATTGATGACAAGACACATGCAAGAGTTGCCAAAGCAAATGCAGCCTTTGGCACACTTCAAACATCACTCTGAGAATGAAAAGGAGTAACTCTGCCTACCAAACTAAAAGTCTATAGAGCAACAGTCCTGCTCACTCTGCTCTAGTCTCGTGAGGCTTGGACTATGTACCAAGTCATGCCAAGAAGCTCAACCACTTTCACTTGAGCTACGTTTGGAAGCTTCTGAACATAAGCTGGCAGGACAAAATATGAGACACTGAGCTGCTCACCTAAGCTGGCATCCCAAGCATCCACACCACACTGACTCACAACTGAGTTGGGCTGGTCACGTAGCCAGAATGCCTGACAGTCACTCACCAAAGCAAATCTTCGATGGAGAGCTTGAGTCTGGAGTGCGCTCTCATGGCAGTTAAAGGAAGTGCTACAAGGACACTCTGAAGGCTTCGCTTAGGAATCTTAATCCCGACTTTGAGTCATATGAGAAGCTCACCCGGGACTGCTGCACCTGGCAAAACCAAATAAAAAACGGCGTAGCCTCCTTCGAAAGCAAGTGCATATCAGAGGCAGAGAGAAAATGCAATGCAAAGAAATCCCGAGCTAGCAACTCATCCAAAAGACAGTCCTCTGTGGTATCCTGACCTACTTACAGCAGAACCTTCCGGGTGCAGAACGGCCTTAGCAGTAACCTCTGTATTGTGGTGACATTTGACCTGGAAGCGTTCACTTGAAGTCTTCAAGACCCATCTCCAGATTATTTCCATTTAAAAGTTTTCATTATCAAGGCTACCATTTCAGCAGGTTATTCCTGGTTTAGCTAGCGTTAGCCAAATAAATGTTGGCAAAACACGAATATTAGTCTGTGATGCCAACACAACTAAAGCAGAAGCAGAAAGAAGCCATATAGCAAGGAAAATTTGTAATTTCTTTAAAAGGTGTAGGGAATCTTTAATTGTTTTTAAGACTGTTAGAAAAGGACTTCTGAGCTTTTATATCAATTGTAGAGGGATCAATTATAATATAATTTTCTTGGACCATAAGATATACTCGTCCATGTGACATGGCGACCATTGACCTAGAAGCAATACTAACAGGAAGTAAGTTAAGATATGGGCACCATGTGGCCAGAGACAAAGGAGCTGCAGCAGGGGAAGAACAGATAAAGAGCTGTGAAATAAAGTTTAAAGGGTCAGAAAGCTAAAGGCAGGGTTAGAGCAGGGATTGTGAGTTGGGCAATTCCACTGCTATGTTTTAGTTTTGTCAGAGCCAACAAGACCATTTAATTTATTAATAGGATCAGATAAAGGAATCTTTGGGGAATCTGTGCTACCAAGACTACAGTGAACCTAGCTAAGAAGGTTCTGCAGGAGCATATCATTTGGGTGAAGACTATCCCCTGGGATTCGGATGGAATGGAGCTACTGTTGCAGATGACTCGAGGACCAAATCCATTGAGTGAGAAAAGCGGGAGATCCAAAATACTGGAGGCTGAGTTTGAAAAACTGTGAGATTGCACGTGGTGCTACAATTTGTGCAGGGGGTGATTCGAATGCTTGTAATCTCATGAAATAGTTTTTGTTATATCTGCTATTCCATGTGTAATTTTTTTTTGTACTAACCGCAATTTGCCTGTTAATTCATGTTTAATTTATGTTGATTCTGATTCATATCAAAGGAAAAGTTACAAAGAATGAAAGCTTGTTGGTAATTTCTTCATCTGGGAGTCGTTTGGTAATGTCTGTTATGGTACTACCACAGGATTGTAACAGTATCCACTGGAAACCCGACCAAAAACCCCAGACGATGAGCATAGTCATCTTCATCTCAAAGGACAAACAAGAAAGAAATTGTGTTTCCAATTAGCCTTTAGTGTAAATTGTAACTTTTCTATGACTAATATATTCTGTAAATTTCATTTTTCATTATGTTCCTGACTCAAAGACAATAAGAGATATAGTTAACAGCTGCCTGAGACCATCCCTATTCCTTGAGCTGGATTCAATCTGAAGTCACTGATGCAATGGCAAAGGCTGAAGCCAGTGCCAAATTCATAGCCAAGTATGTCATCTACAATTATCAACAAACCAAGCCAAGGAATGTTTCATGCCATCATTATCTATCAGCTGTACTTTAAACAATGCCAATGGGGTGGTCATTCAAGGCAGCACACAAGAGAGCTTCCAACACTTGGGTGAGAAATATTTCTCAATATACCTCAGAGGGTTCAAGCGCTGAATGAGGAAATAGGATTACAATATCAGAAAACATGGACTATCTTGGAGGAAGCATTAATTAGGATCTGCTGGGCCCAATATAATTTGCCAGTTGACTTGGAAAGTGTCAGAATCATTTCACCATGACTTAAATGCCAAAAGATGTGCCAACAGGAATACAATGGAATAAATATCTGAAATACCAGTTTCCACATGTATTTATTTGTTTCTAATTAATACTTATTATCAGCAGTTACGTGATAAGTGAACATCTAGTCAGCAGTCGTGGAAGAATGAAAGATGAATATTATCAGAATGGCAATGAATGGTGCAGCAGAGCCGAGGGCCTGATACAAAGTTTGATAACTGTGTCAGGTATTAGCAGTTCACACACGGCTATGTAATGAGTAGGATGTTAATATTAATTACACAGTAACGTCAGCACCGAACATGGTGGGACAGTTGTTCAACTGACTTTGATAATTAAATAGCAGATAGCGCAAAGTCTGCGCACAGAGGACATTCTTCCTGCACTTAATGACTTTTCACTTCAGTGTTTATTCTGGCTTGTGTGTGGTTGAAGAATAATTGTGTGTGAGCGTGAGACATCTGCAAAACGTGTTTCATTGATGTGTGTAAGTCAGCAGCTGTGCTGAAATGGCAAGCCTGACCCTGGACTATTGCCATTCCACTATCACATAGCCAATGTTTAATCCCCTCACTGCTTCAGTGTGCTGATGGAAAAGATGTTACAACAGCAATAGGTTTGGCTGCTGTGATACTACGTTCAAAGTTTCTGAGAGCTTATTATTCCATGGACACACGGGGCAGAATATTGCTGTCGGCATGCAGAGGGTGGGCCCGACACGCAGATGCGTAAAATGACGCGTGATGACATCGGGCGTGCGTCCCGATGTCATCGCGTGTCATTTCGATATTTCGTTCAGTGGGCATGCGTCGGAGACAGCTGCGCACCAGCGGAACTGTCAACGGCCTATTAAGGCCATTAAAAAAGCAATTAAAGTTGTTGACAATGCTGCCCGTCCAACCTTAAGGCTGGTGGGCAGGTAAGGAGCCCAAGTGGCCTTCATGTTTTTCAGGAAATCTCATCCATGGGCAGGATAAGGTTTCCTGAAGGTTTAATAAACTAAATAAATGTTGCTAAATTGACAAACATGTCCCAGCTCATGTGACACGGTCACATGAGGGGACATGCCGAAATAACTTTTCACTTTATTTATTAAAAAAGTTTCATTATGTACTTGATCTCCATGAGGCAGCTTTGTGCCTCAGGGGCATTGCTGCGCTCTTTCATGCGCATGCGCGAAAGAGCGTAGGCCCCGACTCTCCCTCCTCCCCCCCACCTGCATAGGTAGCGCTGAGCGCTACAGAACACAGGTGGCGATTGGCTCTGTACCCACCTGCACCCGCTCCCGCCCAGCCCGCCGACATAGGTAAGATGTAGCCCCCTAGATCTGAGTGCAGTGTAAGTAATAGTGTAGTTTTGATTCTGTTTAAATATTGGGAAGAATAAAGCCATTGTTTTTGGTCCCTGCTCCAAATGCCGTTCCCTAGCCATCTCTTTCCCTGGCAACTGCCTGAGATGAAGCCAGGCTGTTCATAACAAAACAAAAACAGAATTACCTGGAAAAACTCAGCAGGTCTGGCAGCATCGGCGGAGAAGAAAAGAGTTGACGTTTCGAGTCCTCACGACCCTTCAACAGAACTGAGTAATATTAGGAGAGGGGTGAAATATAAGCTGGTTTAAGGTGGGGGGCGGGGGTGGGTGGGGGGAGAGAAATTGGGGGTGGTTGTAGAGACAAGCAAGCAGCCAGGCTGTTCATATCCTTGTGTCACATTGATCCGGAGATGAGCTTCCAACCTCATGTTCACACCACCACAAGCCTTCCTATTTCCACCTCCGCAACATCACTCGACTTTGCCCTGCCTCAGCTCACCTGCTGCTGAAACCCTCATTCATGCCTTCGTTACCTCAACATATTCCTGGCTGATTTCATGTATTCTACCCTTTGTAAATTTGAGATCACCCAGAACCCTGCTGTTCATGTTTTAACTTGCACCAGGTCCGCTTCAACAATCACTCCTTATGTTTGCTGGCCTCCACCGGCTCTCCATCAAGCAGCATCTTTATTTTAAAACTTTCATCCTTGTTTGCAAATCCCTCCATGGCCTCGCCCCTATTTCTGTAGACTCCTCCAGCCCGACACCCCTCCAAAATACCTGCACTCCTCAAATTCTGGCCTCTTGAGCATCCACAAATTTAATTGCTCCAACATTGGTGGCCATACCTTCAGTTGCTTAGGCCCCAAGGAATTCCCTCACTTCACCTTTCCACCTCTCTACTTCACATTCCTCCTTTAAGACCCAACTAAAATCCTATCTCTTTGACCAAGCTTTTGCTCAACTGACCCAATATGTCTTAGGTGGTTCAGTGTCATACTTTGTTTTATAATGGTCCTGTGAAGCACCTTGGGGCTTTTGGTTACATTAAAAGTGCTATATAAATGTAAGTTGTTGTTGCACATATCAAAGATTTCCAATAGAACTATCTGGTATTTGGACATTTATCACCTCTTCTTCTGTTGGACAGGAAGGAAGGAAAAACCTGTTATTCTTAGGCCAAAATCTCAATTTCTGTCTTTCTCCTTTGGAATCTTTCCAATCTATATCACTTGTCAACACCAACATATGTGCCAGCCAGCAGTCAGCATGTCTCTGCCTCTCAGTGAGTTATTGTTTGCAGATCAGAAACTGTGGTATGACACCTTTTAGTAAGTCCTTTCACAAATGCCCCCAAAATATGTAAGTCAAACATTTTGAAGGTGCATTCTACATTTTAGAAAAGTTGTGATGGATATATGGGGTAGCCCCGCAGTTTAGCACTTAGGACAAACTCATCAACCCCACTGCACTCTCATTAGAACCCACTTCTTTTTGTAGATAAATATTTGCAGACTTGTTTTCACAGAAAATGAGATTGAATTACAAAACCTGACCCAAAAACTTGGAATCTCAAGTATTGAATCAGAGCTTAACTTAGCCAAAAAGAAGTGGTCTTGGTTTATATCCAGGGTTGTCTTTGAGTTGCTGGTTGTTATTTAAGTTTCTTGACAGCTTTTGGGATGTTTTTCAGTTTGCATTGATACATGTGTAGCCTGTGGTTCTCAAAATGTTCCTCCTAAACTGCAATACATTTTTGTAAACACTATTCCACTCTCTGTGCACTTGCTGTAATGAAGTCAAAACAGACTTTATCATCTCCAACTATAGTTCATCCTAGCTTCCCTCCATCCTGCAGTTGTTCAAAGCAACAAGCTTGACATCATACAGTCACTACTTTCTGACTGTCCTTGTCATGCTCTTTATTCAACCATGCTGTTATTTCCTTCAGTTTGGTGCTTTACCTAATTGTTTTGCTAATAAAACAAATATGTTCTACAGATCTATTTAGTCCTTTAAAGCTTGTTTCAAACAAAACATACATAAAATATATTTTTTTTGTTCAGCTTAAAAGTTTACACAGTAGGTATGAGCCTATCTTTATCACATTGCAGCACTACTTCGTTAGCTGTAAAGCACTTTGGGAAGTCTTGAGTTCATGGAAAGCTCGATATAAATGCAAGTCTTTCTTTCTTTCTCTTAAGGTGTAACTTGAAGAGCTCAATCCTTCCCTCAGAACATTCACAATCAGGAAATGCAGGATTATCTACGCTGTTAATTTGCCCATCATCAGTGCCACTTTATAACTGCCAGAGTCCAGATCTAGCACAGAGAGCAGCATTAGTCAGGGCATCTTTTCCATTGGGCATGTGTTCGTCTTGCGAAGTACTGGAGAAACTTGACAACAAGGGCTATAACTGGACAGCAGACAGGTTTGGGAAGTGGATTGTTGAGCTGTGAGTCCAGTTGGCAATGCCCAGTCTTACTGATGATGAACACTGCCTTACAATATCCTACGTATCATGCACCAATACAGAAACAAGTGCATATGTATCATGAGATAATGTAATTGTTTTTGTACAAAACTTTTAAAGTTTTCCTTGAATTACATCTACTTCATGGGTACAACAACAGTTTACGCCAGTATTTTCCATCCCATTTCATGAAATTATGAGGCAGTCCAACTAGCAGCCTGGATGAGATTTGACAAAACAAGTGTGGCTGGCAGATGTTGAGTGTGAACCATGACTTCTACCAAAAACCACAGAGCTGTGAGTTTAGCACTTTAAAAGAGCAATGAATTCCCAATGATGAAGTAATTCTTTTCATTGCATTACTCACTTTTCTCTCCATGTTTTCCTCTCAATGTTTCCCAGTTCCATCTTTTTCCTTTGAGCAGAGCATTCTGCACTATTATTTGAGCTACCTGAGTCACTATTAGGGATGACTGACTAAATTAGAGGAGAAACATATTGAATTGGCAACAGAAGATTTACTCTTTTTTTTGCCAAAGTCAAAGATTGATCCCGATACTACCTAGCAAGGTTTAAATATTTGAACATTCTTTGAATACACAATAACATGGATAAACTTATCCTCGACTGTCCATCTACTCACTGTTTCAGCCGAATGACCCTTCCATGTTAACTGTTTCTCTCTCTCCACAGATGTTGTCCGACAGGCGCACGCCTGCCCGCCCAGCGAAGAATTTTGCACAAGCCATTAAAATTATAGAAAGAAAGGATTTGCATTCATATTGTGCCATTCGCAACCTCAGGCTGCCCAAAACACTTTAAAACCAACAAAGTATTTCTGAAGTATATTCCTTGTTGCAATGTAGGAAACATGGGAGCTATTTCGCACACATCAAGGCTCTACAGAGAGCAATAAAATAAATGACAAGATCATCTGCTTTAGGTATCAGTTGAGGAATAAATATTGGCCCGAACAATGGGAGGACTCCACAGCTGTTCTTTGAATAGTGTCATAGGATCTTTCACATCCACCTGAGAGGACAGAGGTTTAGCATCTCATCCAACAGATGGCACCTCTAACCATGCAACACTCTCTCAGTACTGCACTAAAGTATCAGGCCTGATTATGCGCTCAAATCTCTGGAGTAAGATCAAAATCTCCTGATCTCCAAAATCTCTCAGCGTGTTGCCACTGAGCTATGGCTGACACTCAAGTAGGTGGTCTGAAGATCCACAGGCTGCACCATTCTAACAATTGCTGCGAAGTTAAATGTTCATAAATTCCAAACATTTTGTAATTGGAATTCATGTCATTTTCATGAATGCATCTACATAGCATCTACATTTGAAACAAATTTTTCACTTATTCAAAAGTATATCAGAAATCTCATATTAATCTACACTGTGTATCAGCTTGGCATAGGTTGTTGCACTGGCAGGTTGAATGGTGGGTGGTATCATCCCAACAGTACATGTATTTACATTTTTAATGTTGACTCCTAGAACAACACAGCTCAGTCAGAAAACTAGCAGGGCCTTGGACAAACTTAAACAATCTAGAAACAGTTTAAGCTTGGCTCAGATTAGCATACTTCAGACTCAATAAAAATATACCCAGGATGTAAATAAGCACAGTACGTACGGTGGAAAGTACCAATGGAAAGCAACTTGAAATGAGCCAGTTTCGATCTGATTCCTGAAGTAAAACTTCTCACC
Organism: Cetorhinus maximus; assembly: GCF_964194155.1. Taxonomy (NCBI): domain Eukaryota; kingdom Metazoa; phylum Chordata; class Chondrichthyes; order Lamniformes; family Cetorhinidae; genus Cetorhinus; species Cetorhinus maximus. The sequence continues at coordinate 212,019,340 of NC_135880.1, forward strand.
AAATCAGGGCTTTATAATCCATGCTGTAAAAGTGTGAAAAAGACACATTGTCAACTAAGAACTGAACTCCATTTGTGAAGTAGAATTGATGGGCCACTAACTTCACTACACTGTTGATCAAGCTAACATTGATAACTATTTAGAGATGTAATATACACTGAAAGTAAAAGTAAAAGTAACCCATTTAGCAATGATGAGTAAATTCCTGTTGCCCCACACTGTTATTCTGCAATTACTCTCCAGCAGTCTTTCAGAGTTTAAAACTATTTTTAATGAAATGCTTGTGACTTACAGCTATAGTTCTCTAAACCTTTGAGATAGGTAAATGTTCTATGCATTTACCCGAGGATATCCTGGGAGCTCAGTTTAATACCCGAAGAACTCATATATCCACACAGCGCGGCAGCAACACACAGTGATTGACAAAACCTGGATTTGCAACCAAGGCTCCCTTGACATGAAATGTTCTGCCTCAGATGGGCTACTGTACAGGAAAGAAAAAGATAATTTGGAGCCAAAATCATGCAAACCCATTCTCCTGGCTAGGAGCATCTGAAGACCCGTAAGGCACAGGTCTGGGTGCACATATGTACATACATACATGCATAAATTACAAAAGAAAACAATATCTTACACTGAAACAGCAATCATAATAAATACTCCCACCATCACTTCAAACTCCAAAGAACATATTGACAAATGCTGATAATCTTTTCCTCAAAATTGCTTTCAGTAAAAAGATAATTTAACTCATTTCTTTAGAATTTGGAGAATCACTAAATGTGATTCTTTGTTGGCACAGTCTACACTGATTCAGTGATGCCTTTTAATTATAAACAGCATGATCCGATTATAAACTCAAGTAGTATATTGGAAAGGGGCAGAAAGGTGACAGGATCAAAGAACCAGCCCTAATATAGGTTGTGATAAAAGATCCTGTGGCTGCCTCTAGTTATTAGTGAAATGCTTTCAAGTTGTAAGCTCATTTACTTCAGCAAGAGAATAATTTGCATATCTGAACCTGCATTTAGTTCTGCTGTACTCAGCAAACTGTGCTTTATTTAATCAGAACGGCAGGGAGAAAACACAATAATCAGTAAGTCACTGATTAAGTTAAAGGTCAGCAATAAAGATTGGCATTCAAAACCACAAATCCAAAAAAAAGTAATCTGGATTAAGTTGACCTGTTCATTGCTATTTTGCAATCAGCAAGTTGGATCATGTACCTCTATACAAAGATGGATTGAGCATATTTTTACTTGTTAATATATTTATTTAGCACCGTTTTATCTTAACCAGCTGCCTGCATTTACACCATTACATCCCCTGGATGGTGAGCGAGATTCAGTCATTAGTTATGCAGGTTTCACGAACAACAACAATTTATATTTATATAGCAACTTTAAAGTAGCCAGATGGCCCAAGGTGCTTCACAGGAACAATATCAAACAAAATATGACACTGAGCCACATATGGAGATATCTGGTCAGATGATCAGAAGCTTGGTCAAAGAAGTGGTTTTCAGGGCTGTCTTAAAGGAGAAAGTGAGGTAGAGACGTGGAGAGGTGAAGGGAAGGTATTGCAGAGTTTGGGGTCTGGGCAACTGAAGGTTCAGCCATCAATGGTGGAGTGATCAAAATTGGGGAAGCTAAAAAAGACACAATTAGAGGAGCACAGGTATCTCAAAGGATTGCAAGGCTGGTAGAGTTTACAGAGGTAGGGAGGGCAGAGACCATGGAGGGACCAAGGATGAGAATTTTAAAATTTTGATTGGGAGTTAGTGAGCCAGGGGTGATAGCTAAATGGGACTTGGTGCAAGGTAAGACATGGGAGTTGAGTTTTGGATGACTGCAAGTTTCTGTAGCATAAAATGTGGGATGTCAGCCAGGAATGCTCTGGAATAAAAAACAAAAACAGAATTACCCGGAAAAACTGGGGGCACGCGCAGCTTTGAAAAAGGGTGCGGCGGTGCTGCTGGAGGGAGAGGTCGAGTGTATTCATATGGCGGCGCATGGCACTGAGTGTGGATCTCAGAATGCGACGGGAACAGCAGTCCGAGAAACGCCTGTAATCCTGGGTGGGTTTGAAACAAGAGGGATGGAATTTCAGTTGAAATCCACATGGGGTGAGTCGGAGACGGAGACAGTCACTGAGAAAGGAAATATGGCTGTGAAAGCGGGTTTTAGTAAACAGTTACTCCTTTCAAGTGAAGCGGCATTTTACCTGCATTTCCCCTAACTTAGTCTACTGCATTCGTTGCTCCCAATGCAGTCTCCTCTACATTGGAGAGACCAAACGTAAACTGGACGACCGCTTTGCAGAACACCTGCGGTCTGTCCGCAAGAAAGACCCAAACCTCCCTGTCGCTTGCCATTTTAACACTCCACCCTGCTCTCTTGCCCACATGTCTGTCCTTGGCTTGCTGCATTGTTCCAGTGGAGCCCAACACAAACTGGAGGAACAGCACCTCATCTTCCGACTAGGCACTTTACAGCCTTCCAGACTGAATATTGAATTCAACAACTTTAGATCTTGTACTCCCTCCCCCATCCCCACCCCCTTTCCGTTTCTTCCCCCTCCCTTTTGTTTTTTCCAATAATTTATATAGATTTTTCTTTTCCCACCTATTTCCATTATTTTTAAATCTGTAATGCCCTGTCAGTCTTTCCACCCCACCCCCACTAGAGCTGTACCTTGAGTGTCCTGTCATCCATTCTTAATTAGCACATTCTCTTAGATAATATCACCACCTTTAATACGTCTTTGTTCCTTTGTCTGTGACATCTTTTGATTATCTGCTACAATCACTGCTTGCTTGTCCCTACTACCACCCCGCCACCCCCCCCAACTTCTCTCCCCCCACCTTAAAGCAGCTTATATTTCAACCCTCTCCTAACTTTACTCAGTTCTGCTGAAGGGTCATGAGGACTCGAAACGTCAACTCTTTTCTTCTCCGCCGATACTGCCAGACCTGCTGAGTTTTTCCAGGTAATTCTGTTTTTGTTTTGGATTTCCAGCATCCACAGTAGTTTTTTGTTTTTATGCTCTGGAATAATCAAGTCAAGAAGTACCAAAGGCACGGATAAGGCTTTCAGCAGCAGATGAATTGAGACAGGGCAAAGTTGAGAGGTGGAAATAGGGAGTCTTAGTGATGGTGTGAATATGTGGTCGGAAGCTCATCTCAGGGTCATATATGACTCCAAGGTTGTAAACAGACTGGTTTAGTCTCAGACTGTTGCCAGGGAGAGGATGGAGTTGATAGTGAGCGAACAGATTATAGAGCAGAGACTGAAAGCAATGGCTTTAATCTTCCCAATATTTAATTGGAAGAAATTTCTGCTCATCCAGGACTGGATGCTAAAACAAAGCTTTTGTTGGGTAGCAAGGTGATCAAAATGTGAACGGTGTTTTGATTTCATAATAGTTATCTCTTGAGGTTAATTTCTAATATTTTCATTAAAGGGGAGTGTTAATAATTCATTAAGGCAGATCATTTTTAGGACACCTTCCAGGACATTCCAAGAGAGGACCAATCACTTTATTTCCCAAACATACATCACATAGGAGCAAACTACCCTCTAAATTCTTTTTGTAGGGCACAAGCAGTTTTTTTGTGTTGGCCCTCTAACTATCTTTGCATGGCTGCTCACGCGTGGTGACTTAAAGGGACAAACACGCGCACGGCCTGTGTGGGAACATTTAGAGGTGGTTGAGCAGCTTCGAGGGAACACTGCACGGGAATGTAAGAATGTTTAGAAGTGGAAAAAGCGCCAACTCCAACATAGCTGTGCTCTTCTCAGACCAGCCTTTCTCCCCACATCATTCAATCCCTTCTCTCTCCAGAAACACGTCAATAAAAAATTTTGCAGAGTTTATTTCGAACTTAGTCAAAACATCGTGTTCCTTTGACTCCAGGGTCTGAAAACCCCTGTGGGCCCATTTTATCATCCCAGTTATTTATTGACTGTTGTTTCTCATACTGACAAACTCAAAGAAACAAATCAGCTGCTGGTAGGGCTTAATCCGAATTGGTGTCTCCCTCAAACACTTCGATCGACCTCAGCTTTGTTTTTAAACCCAATTTGAATTTCATTGATGTGGCTTAATATGGTATGGGCAGAATATAAATGTGCTGGCAGATAATTAAATATCCAGTCTCAGAATTCTTTGATATAATGATGCACTTCACAGGCACCTCAATAAGCAGAGTATTGTTGGATAGATCGTTTTCTAACAATTACATGTAACTAGCATGAAGGATGCTAATTAAGGAGGATTGCTGTTGGGTGATCCATAATTTCTATTTTATTCTCCTCTTTTTTCCAAAAAGCAACAATTAATTATATAATCAAAAATGTAGGATTAAAGATCCATCCCACTGTGCACTCAAAGTAGTTTCCAAGCACGAGCATTTATAATTGGTCAGAAATGTCTCAGAATTGGATTATTTAAAATATGAATAAAGCAATTTCAATACAATTGCTTACTTTGTGAGCATCATAGGAAGCGTCCGTTTTGCTTTGTCTGAAATTTTATTATGTTTGATGTACTTTGTAAAAGAGATGTACAGTAAAGTCCCGCCATTCAGAGAGGTTACATTCCCACAATATCTCGCAAACGGCGAAATCGCGAACAGGGAGCATGTTTTTGAATCGGACTCAATTAGATAGGTTCCAATCATGCGAGGGCAGCATTCGACTCTCCAATGAAACTGCAGTACCTTTATAGGACAGATGGGGGACCCTCTGAGAAATACATCGGGGAAGGTTTAAATAGAATATAGCAGCTCTGGACCCAGCAATTCTGACATTTCCAGGTTAATCCCCTCGTTCGGGCTGCACTTCAGCTGAAACCATTCCAGTCTCTGCTCTGTCATGGCTGCTGTTTCCCCGGGGAAAGAAGAGAGAGAGAGAGAGAGAGAGAAGAAACTGCGGATAAACGAACATTGCTCTCGCAATGGGTGATGCTGTGTACAAAGTACAAAGCACAGGTAAGTTGAAAATGTGAACAAGTAATACGCAAATGGTGGTACTTTACTGTACTGCAAAGACTGCCATTTCACCTCCTCTATATATTCAGTGTTTTCTATAATAGAGAGCCATAGATTGGATAACTGAGAGGTTTCTGCAAAAATTATCTGACCTTCTTTAACTGATCAAAAACACTGAAAAAATATTATGTACAGCCTTAAAGCAGAATACGATCAGTTGTTGCCATATTTTGACCTTTACCGCTCAAGACCCAATGAGAAGCTGCTGGGGATACATTTTCATAATATTTGTGCATACCTGCGTTTATATATTTATATTGCTGACTGAGACCCAACTAATGTATTTAGAACAATGTCTTTTCAAATCTAGGACCTGGGTTAGAGTCTTTCAGAGATGAATGAGATGAATGTCCCCTCTTTGGTCCAAAACGGAATGAGTGAGTAATTTCAGTTGAGCTTCGACTTGTGCACGATAGCTCAAAATGGTCGATAAATTGGCATAAATTGGTCATGGATTATCATTTACACAGGCTGCATTTATACTAAAACTGCACGGTCAGTTTGGTGTGAAGCCTCAGTCCACCAAGTCTGGCAAATCAGTGTTTTTTCTGGGTTCTTTATTTTTCATATTAACTTTCCTTTAGATGTAACTTCCATTGCTAGCAGCATTTTTAATTTGTGACCTTGATCTTTGTGTTCTCATAAATATATGTTTCACTGGCTCTCTGTGATAATGAAGATCCACTCTCGAAAAATAATCCTCTCTGAAAAGAAACAAACACAAATCTGTCAAAATGAATTGAATTCACTTTAGCACCAACAGGTACAGGAACTTCAAATTAAACAGTACATTATTAACAATGATTGTCCCACAAAGCTGCATCTATAGAACCATCCACAACACAGAACCCAGGCCGTTTGTCCTGCGTCAATTCTCTGCTACAGCAATCAAAACAGCCTTTTCTTATTCATTCTATCAAGGTCTTTCATACTTTTGAAAATTTCTATTCAACCTCTGTTCATCTTTATCTGTTCCCATGGAAACAGTCTGAGTATCTCAAGTCTTTCCTCATAACTCTGGTGTCCCATATGGATCCTAGTGTCATCCTGGTGAATCTAAACAGTACACTTTAACCATCTTTCTGTAATGTGACATCCAAAATAATACATGGTATTACAACTGTGGTCTACGAGTTGTATAAATTTGATGTTTCTCTGCTCTTGGATTCCATGCCCATATTTAGAAAACCTAAAATTCAGTTGCTGCCTTTTACGGCTTTTATCTGCTACCCTACTTTAAGGGGATTATACATTTGAACCCTTTGGTGTCTCTATTTATCCACGCTCTTCACTGGCACACATCTGAAAGCTTTATTGATGAGCCTCATTGCAAAAACTCACTTTATAAAAAGTAATAAGTTATATTCAGCAGAAGTGAAATAGCCAAGAAATTATGGGCAGAATTTTCCTCTTGGCGTGCAGGGGGGGGTGGGCCCCACACGTCAGCGTGTAAAACGACACACGGTGACGTCGGGCGAGCGTCCTGACATCGCTGCGCGCCATCACGATATTTCGTTGGGTGGGTGCACGATGATGTCCGATGCACGCCTGCCATTAATTAACAGGCCACTTAAGGCCCTTGACTCACCAATTGACACAGATTTTTCGGCGCCCGTGCGATCTTCAGGTCACAACAGGCAGGCAGGTAGGAGAGATTTACATAAACCTCATCCACGGGCGGGATAAGAGGGCTCAGTGGGGTCGCGAGTGTGCTCTGTCAAGTATTTATTTTTCAAAGTTATTGAAACTTGCGTAAGATCTGCAGTACTTCACGATGCATACCAGCTGCTTTTTTTGGACTGTTAACCTTCAGGTCAGTGCTCTGCAGTGAGGAATCTTTTCTGGGCCTGCAGATTTCAGGAAGCCTCCCCTTAGCCTGGGATTGGGAGCTGAGCTGCCCAATAGAGGCAGCTCCTCTGAGGAAGAAGGGAGGGCTAGAAGGGGGAGGAGGCCAGGAGTGCACATTCAGCCTCCAGGGAAGCCACCTTTGGGAGTACAGGCACAAGGGGCACAGGGCCAAGAGGTGGACCAAGGCAGAAGGGGCCGCAGAAGATGCCACTATCCTGCTGACAGTGTATACAGGCGGAGAAGCAGTTACCTCAATATGTCTGAGGTGCAGTGCCGAAGGAGGCTCCGTCTCTCAAGGGAGACAGTCAACTATACCTGTCAGGTGATAGGGCCTGAGATCTCCGCTAACTGTGTGGGTGGACACCCCATGTCAGTGGCTCTGAAGGTCACAGCTGCCCTCAACTTCTATGCCTCTGGCTCCTTCCAGGGCTTGGTGAGTGACCTTTGCGGTGTCTCCCAATCAGCTGTCCACATTTCTGTCAAGCAGGTCGCAAACGTTCTGTTCAGGCGTGCATTGACCTTCATCCACTTCCGCTGGGACCAGGCAAGTCAGGCACAGTGAGCCAGAGGCTTCACGGCCATTGCTGGCTTCCCTCACATACAGGGTGCAATAGACTGTACGCATGTGGCCATCAAGGCGCCAGCAGGTGAGCCCGGTGCCTTCGTCAACAGGAAGGGCTTCCACTCCATGAACATGCAGATAGTGTGTGATCACAGGATGTTGATTCTACAAGTCTGTGCAAGGTACCCAGGCAGCTCCCATGACACCTACATCCTCAGACACTCCCAGGTGCCGGGGCTCTTCAATGCTCCGGCTCAGCTGGATGATTGGCTACTGGGTGACAAGGGCTATCCCCTCAGAAGGTGGCTCATGACACCTCTCTGCCATCCAAGAACAGAAGCTGAGCAGCGGTACAATAGGAGCCACACCTCCACAAGGGCTGTGGTGGAGAGAACCATCGGTCTTCTCAAGATGCGCTTCCGATGCCTGGACTGCTTGGGGGCGCACTCCAGTACCCCCCAGATCGTATGTCGGTGATAGTGGTTACATGCTGCGCTCTTCACAATCTTGCGCTGGAAAGGGGGGACGCAGTGGATGGTGAAGACGTTGACACAGTGGCTGCGGCTGTACACGGTGAGTCCAGCAGTGAGTCCAAGGATGAGCATCTACAGGGAAATGCTGAGGGGTAGATGCTGACCCGGGCATACTGCAGGGAGGCTTTAATCCAATGAACCTTCAGCTAGCACACTACAGATGGACCTCCAGGACAAGCCCGGGCTGTAGGCTCCATACTCGACACCTAAGTGCAAAATCTGCCTGGATGGGAACATTAACTAAGGGCCTTGTTAATAAAGCCGAATGTCCAGCTAAGCACTCATTACATTTTTGGAACCCATCCACATGCAGAAGAAAAGAGGCACCCTCAGCCATGGTGACATATCAGAATTTAATACCTCAAGCAAACAAAGTTATTCCAAAAAAAAGATAACAGTGTTACAAATCAGAACAAATCATAAGGACCTCATCTCGGGCCAACAAAAAAGGTACCGTGAAAAACCCATGGTGTGCCTAAGGTGCCTTATGTCTTCATTTCCGGGTGCTGTGCCTTGGTGCTGCCCCATCGCTCAGAGTGGTATCTGAGCCAGCCTGCTGACTCTGCTGTCCTGTTGGTCTCGATGACCTTGGCGGTCGTCCTCTGTCACGTGGAGCCTGTGCTGGCCCCGCCTGGGAGGGAGCTGCCAGTTCCTCCAGCGACTGTGAAGTGCCCTCACCGCTGTGGCCCGGGACACCAGCTGATGTTCTAATTCCCACCAAGGTGCTAGTATCTGCGCTGGTGCCTGCCTGGCAGAAATGGTGTGACGCTGGTGAGACTTCAGGCCCCTCAGGTGTGAGAGGGAGCCTCTGCTGCTCCTCCTCCTGGCCCTGCTCCGATGATGCTGAAAGGAAGAACAAGGACAGTGGATCAGACAAAGTGCATCCCTGTCGCCCGGATCATTATGCACTCATCCTTCCATAAGCAATGGTCGAGCCATGTTGCAAAATTAAATCAATTAACATTCAGCACTGCTACGGCTGTTGGGGGAACAATGCTGACCTCACTCTTGGGCATAAATACCTGGTCATGGCACCCCAGCCTCATCGCCACCAGAGGACCTGGATGCATGGCGCCTCTCCAAATCCAGGGCCTCCTGCTCGAACCAGCTAAGAATGACAATCTGCGCCTGGCCACTGCCAGTCCTTGCACTCTCTGCCGCATTACAAGCATTCTTCTCCCGAAAAGGAGAGAAGAGCATTGATTTGTGCTAATTGTACCTGAACTCTCTTCGCACACGGCCCACCCCAACCAGAGTGGGACATCGCAGGGCTCCAGTGCCTCCTCACCCACTACTGCTGCCGAGCACTCGCACAAAGATGCTGGGCCTGCCCCCCACCTCCCTCCTTGGACACATGCTGCCTACATCACATTAGGCACCACGCGGTATATCCTTCCATAGCAAGGAGGCGCAAGCACGTGGAGCGCAGAGCGCAGCAGATGGTTTGTTGCCACGCCACGCTCCCATCCCAGCATGTCATCACCCTGACTTGGACATGTCCTGGAGTTCCAGCACTGCACCTAGGCTCCTCCAGGTTGCCCCCAAACCTGTGGGACCCAGTGTAACACATGCTGCGGGGGCAAAACACATCTCTTCATCACCCTCTCAGGTTGACCTCAGCATGGGCAGTATCTGCTGGCCCACCCAGCAAAGGACAAATGCTGTCAATGATTCAATGCAGACTCTACAGTCAGACTTGGTGTGGGGGAGAGCAGCAGGGAGGAAAGCCTACCTGCTGGGTTAAATGCCCAATGCCAACATGGTACTCACCCTGCCAGAGTGCAACAAGTCATTGAAGTGCTTGCGACACTGGATCCAGGTGCACCGCACCACATCGCGGGAGCTCACCACCTCCGCCACCTCCTCCCAGGCACCTTTCGTCATTTGGGGGGGCCCCCTCCTCCCATCCTGGGAGACCAGCACCTCCCGCCATGCTGCCACCTCCTCGAGGGGGGGCAGCAAGGCAGTCATCTGCAACGAGGGGCACATTGGCCCCCCACCCTACCGTCTGGCCTGGCCTGGCCTGCTCCGATGGCCTACCCTCTGGACTTGCATGAACTTCATTGCCCCTGTGCACAGCCCTTCACCCAGCCATTGAGAGCAGCCTTTCCGAGGCTGCCAGGGCCTTCCTTTATGCAGGCCGCCGGGTTGCCATGGGACCCGGCGGCCTGAGCACTCCCGCCGCCGCCCGCCCACTCCCGCTATGCACTGGAGTTGTGAAGTACGCTGGGCGGGCCTTAATTGGCCCATCTGTGTAAAATGGCGGAGCGGACCCGATCGCGAGTAACGATCGGGTCTGCACCCACCCACGCCCACTCCTGCTCCGCCCCCTCCCCACCAACCAGAAAATTCAGCCCTATGGGTGAACTCTACACTGGTTGATGATGACCTTTCATATGGAGGTCTTAATTGAGTAGTTACACTCATTAGCCTCCTTAGTAGTCATCCTTTAAGACTTTTATGATGGTTAACTTAGAATCTCAAACAGCAAAATATTTCTTCTTCTAGATTCAAACAGATGCAGAAAAACATTCAGAATTAACATGTGCACTTTCTGTGAATTATCTGAGAGAACCTAAGTGTAGCAAAACAACTTACTGCTGAGGTCCCAAGGAAGGGAGCGGGGACATGTCTCAGCAACCAGAGACCTGCAAACTGGAGGTCTTGTCAAATCTAACAGCAGGACCTCATTAGAATTTATTTTACTCCATTTCCTGCCCATTAGCCAGCCAGATTGTAATTTCAATTCAAACTTAAATTAGGAATGACTTTATTCCACGGGTCAATGACCAAAGATTCTGGGAGATTGCACAAACAAATTTCTCATATCATCCCTCTAGCCATCCTCAGCCTACACAAGCCAGGCTGGATTCAAACCAGATCTTGACTTGTTTGGGGGGAATGTAAACCCATTGTGTTATCCAGTCTCCAAGTTAATCTCTTAACATCAGACATTTGAAATAAGTTTCATATCTATACATACTAGAAAAAAAAACGCCAATCCATTTTTTTTTATATATTGTAATTATCGGAAGAAATCTTTCTTGATCACAGGGATAATTCAAAGCAAAGTATCTCACTAAGCTCCACCCATCTCCACAGTAATGTGACACACATGACCAGTTCCCAGGTATAAATGCAAATTAGCTACATTTTCAATTCCATAGCTTTCCTTAATTCTGGGAGATCACATGAATAGCATCACTTAACTGAATTAACTGCAGAAGTCATGTCGCCAGTTCTTTAATGAAGCTCCACTTGCCATTTTATGATCCTGCCATTTTAGTTGTTAACCTCTTAAGTCAACATAGCCCCAACCCTTAAGCGTAATAAACTCCAAGCTTGTTTGAGTTGCACTTACTTTGGGGCTGCTTTTAACCATTTCTAAACCAGGCACCCCGTTTTCTACAGTTAAAACTTTAATTCTTAAAACTAAAAATTACATTAAAATATATGAATTACAAACTAGTTATTCGCAACAATACCTAATTCTGATTTGAACACATGATAGTTCCAGTGTAAACATCTCACCTTAGAGCTTCTCTCTGTGTTCCAGACCACAATGGACTAAATGGACTAAAATCTTTCAAATGAGTTGAATGATTTGGAAATCGAGTTATCATGGTCATGGCAAGGCCACAAAGACATGGGAAGATAACGAATCACAGCGTTGCCCTGTTTGCTTTCACAGAGAAGGCTCAACTGCTATATTTTTTTCAAATTGCCTTGTACCTAAAATTTGTGAAGAAAAATATTGCCCTTCACATTCATCCAAAGTCAGACCAATCACTTCCTATTTGTTGCATGTCTGTTTCTAAGGGAACCATGGTTTGGTGGGGAAAAGGTTCACATCCTCAAGTGAACAAATATCTAAGCACTGAAGGCAGGACAAAAAATGATTCTGAAAAAAATAATTGGTCAAGTGCTTAATTTTGAAAACAACATAATTACTTAAGATGAACAACATTTATGGCCCGAATTAATAGTAATGACCGATTAAAATTATCTTACGAAAGGCTTCCCAATCAAAACAAAGCAGTGTTAGCACAGTGAAGGGCAAAACAGGCCTTGAATGAAAGAGTTGAGTTTTGAATTATCTCAAATAATCACCAGCTTCCCAAGGGAAATGTTCTACAGGACCAATAAAGTAGCGGAGGGTCATGGAAACTTTATAACAGTCAGGCAAAGGAGATTAACAGCTCTTTGTGTTCATTGTATTCATACAACGAGTTAGCAGCAAAGCATGCTATACATTTATTCTCCTTTTTCTTAATTTTCATTCTATATTATTACCTGCCTTTAAAAAGGGATAGAGGTTAATCATTGTCGGTCTGCCTGAACTAATCAAAACGCTCATGAAAAATATATCTTTGAATTTTTTAACACCTTTGTTAAACATACAGCGTGGAATTTAGTATAAAATTGTAAAATGGAACAGTTAAGTAATCGACAGTGAGAAAAAATTAGGCAAATTTCTCTTTAAAAGCCGTAAGCTGTCTCTTTGCAAAAAGGAAATTGGCTTCGATAAATTGTGCTGCAAATAAACTTCGATTTTCCAAGCAATGTTATTTTAATGCTGGTGGTGTTAAATCCAGCCCCAAGCTTATAGGGGACGATTTTTCCCTCGTCGGGCGGGCTCAGTGGGGCAGGTGGGGGTGGTCAGGAAGCCGACCGCTGCCCATAATCAATGCCGGACCACGATTTCACGTGGCCCGCCCAGTTAAGGCCCGCCCAGTGCGAGACGCGTATGGAAACGCTTAGCGCTGACTGTGTTGGGGAGGAGGATGTGTGTGCAAGTTTGCACACGCGCACGAGTGTGCACTGGAAAAGCTCCCTGAGGCACAGAGCTACCTCAGGGGGATGAAGAGTTTAAAACATTAAAAATAAAGACTTTTAAAATGCTATAAAACACGTCCCCTCATGTGTCATGAGCAGGGACATGTTATTAATGAACTGTTATCAGTTTTTAATTTAATTTTTAATAGCTGTTGGAAACCTCATCCGCCCGTGGATGTCGTTTCCTAAAAAGTGCAAAGGCCAACCGTAAGGTTGGACAGGCAATGAAAAAATGTGTTCAATTATCTTTTTAATGGCCTTAATAGGCCTTTAAATTGTTGGCGGGCACGCTGCCAACTCCCACACGTGCCCGCAGACCGAAGTATTGCGCAAGTGAGCAACTACTTCAGGATGCTGGCCCAACGTCATCGTGCTTCATTTTACACTCGGTCGGGTCGGGTGAGTCGGGCGTGCACCCATCCAACGAGCATTTTATTCTGACCATAGAGTTGGTTGAAGAAGGATGGGAAGAGGTTCAAGTGGTGCATGAATTCCAGCATAGATTAGTAGGGCCAAATGGCCTATTTCCATGCTGCATATTCTATGTAATTCTATGCATAATTAAAGGAGGATCCAATGCAGACTGGTAGGTACAGCTCATGGGAAGAGTACCCTGAATAAAAAAAGCCAGGAGATATGCATCATAATAATGTATGATGTTGTTGGTGTCTATTCTAATAGAGTCCTAATAATGTAGCAACATGTTTTGTAACAATAAATGATGACATGATTGAACAAATAAGTATTACTGTTGAAAAAAGAAACAATGTTGAAACTTTTCATCTTGCACTCATTAGGACACTTCGTAAGACTACAGGGAATAAAGGGCAAACAACAATTTATACTGCATGAGAAGAGAGTGCTGATTGTTTGGCATTCAAAGCAGACTTTTCACCGAAGAGATAACACTAAAAGCCTGCTATTACAAAGGGATTATGCCTTCACATGGGTCCTGGACTAGTTCTTGACTGGGGCAGAGGTCAAATCATACAGATGGCAAGTGTCTTTATTGGTTCACGTGTCCAGATTTGCTCCAGGGCTGGTTAAAACCGCCTGAGGAGGTCAGAGCTGGATTTTGCAGAGTTTTGTTTCCTTAATGACCCTGGGCTTCTTTCCCTGTTTTTTTTTTTGCCTTTCCTAGGAGATTACATGGCCAGTCAAGGCGAGGTGGGGGGGGAGAAATGTTTAGTCGTGATGCTGCAGCCATCATAGTGCGGGGCAGGTTTGATGGACCAACAGGCCTTTTCCTATATGTCAGCTTCAAATTCAAAATGGTGCTGATTGTAAAACCACAGTGACCCCAGCTTGTCCTACTGCCATTTATAGCGTAAGTAAACATGCTGCTACATAATAAGGGATGCTACATGTAGACAATGTTTGTCAACTCATAGCAACAAAAATCTTTCTGACAACAAAGATGCTATTTAAGCGCTGCCAAGCCAGTGAACAGGAGCTCGTTTGAGTACTTACTGTACCTTCCTGCCAAAGGATTAGTCGTAATTTCAAGCTTCAATTCAATAAACTGTACAGATCAAGTGACAAGGTGTAACCTTTCTATGTTAACATGGAAATGTTCATGTATAATCTCTTGGGTTTTATTGATTTTCATAAATTTAAGCCAATGATTATTCCAGGAAAGATATAGCTAAATAACCACAGAATAAGATGATGTGTGTGGGCAAGCAGAATATGAAATTTCTAAAGAGGAAAATATTATCAATATTGGGTGCCACCAGCTGACAGTATGAAAATATTTGAAAACTAAAGCCGAATGAGATTAATGCAATAGTGAGTTAAAAGATAGCATTCACAACATGGCAAAAGCAGTTTAAGCATAACATCACATTTTTCTCTCCTCTGCAAAACTAATACTCTCCACGGGGTTTGGTTCTATGGGCACCCTTGCCAAGGTCACCCTTCTGGTTCTTATTCCCTTCCACAGCCTAGGGCACTGATGGAAGTTCTAGCACTTTAACTGCTGCCCCAGCTAGTTCATTATAGACTAGTGATCACATATATTTTTTAAAGCATTCTTACTATGAATTGACATGACCAGTTTCAGCCTGATTAGGTTGGAAAGGGATAAATCCTAATATAGTGCTGTGGTGCCTCTTTCCCAGTGATCCTAGAAAGAATTATCAGGGTGCTAACTTTTAACTTTACAAGCGATGCTGAAAGCACAAACTTCCACCTTACAAACATGAACCATGATGACTTCAGGCCATCTCATTGTCACAACCTTGGACTCTTGTCAGGCCCAGTAAATGTAAAATATATATGTAGCTGATACAGTTCCTCAATGGCAGCTCAAAGCATCCAGAAATAATTACACTTACAGCAAAAGATCGTTCCTCAGAATATGAAACAAAAACTCCTTTGTCGTATATCACAAACATGGTTCTGATGTTGTGAAGGAATGTGAAAGAAAAATTAAAAGCAGAGTTCATCCGTTGGACAAAGGTTTAGAAGGCTCTTTCAACAGCACCTTCCAAAGCCACAACTTCTACCACCTAGAAGGGCAAGGGCAGCAGATGCCTGGGAACACTAGCACCTGCAAGTTCCCCTCCAAGCCACTTACCATCCTTCACTGTCGCTAGGTCAAAATCCTGGAACTGCCTCTCAAACAGCACCGCAGGTGTACCTACATCACATGGACTGCAGCTGTTCAAAAAAAGTGGCTCACCACCACCTTCTCAAGGGCAATTAGGGATGGTCAATAATTGCTGGCCTAGATAGCGACACCTAGACCCTGTGAAAGAATATTTTAAAAGTTTATAAACTTGCCTTGGCATAATTTTGTGCTCAAGGACACTAGCATCCTGTGGCATAGGATATGGTATGTCCTCTAACACAAGGCAAATAAGAACCCTGCCTTTACATTACCTCAGCAAGGCATGGACAAATTGTAAGATGCCATAATCTAACAATGGATAACATTAAGGGTGCCCCTAAAACACTTGTTAATTGAATCCTGGAAACTGAGTGACCACCATCTGCACCTCTCAGTATCCTGTTTGCTTTAAGGTTGTTGAGTAAAGTGAAGGATGTTATCCAACACTTGTGGTCAACATACTTCCTGCTGCTTCAGCTCTTTTATGGTATAAATATTGGAACCACACAGTATGATTTTTAGATTCATTGGATTCACTTCAGTGTCTTTCAAGGCAAAGGTATGGCTGCTGTAGCAACAATAGTTCTTCCCTTAATTGGGATAGAGGTATCTCTGTAGCTTTCGACTCAAGGATGTGTGGTAAATACTACATTAAATATTGATGGATATCTTAAATATCTCTAACATTAACAAGATTGGATTCTGTATTAGAAACAAGTTTATACTTACTTTTCCTAGAACTATCAATATTGCGATTACCATCAAAAGTGAATTGCATGTTTGGTTCTTTAATAAACTTTTAAGTAATTTAGAAAGTATATTGTCTCATATAGTCTTCTGCATCCAAACTCAAGAACCCATCTCCTTACATTCTCCAGTGGAGAAGTGCATTGTTGAGGAGAGATGCTGGGACCCTTAGAATGTCCCCATTGTTATAATCTGACTAAAACTTGTTAAAAAGGTATCTGGAGGACGGGAATATTCTCTAGTGGTTCCTTTCCTTCAGGGAGAGTTAGATCAGTTCTTCAGACCCATTTAAGTGTCTGTGAGGCCTATCTTCCTCAACCTTAAGTGAGAGTGATCATCCGATGAGTATGCCTGATCCAAAATAGTCCCAAAAAGGGGCTAAGATTATAATCCACTTTAACGTATCCTAAATTACAAAACATCCTCATCCTAAATATTCAAGTATTGGAAAGCATTTTGCAATATATTGCACATATTTTCATGTAAGTGTTGAAAGATGAATGAATAAATCAATATATATTTAGAGATAGCATTTTAAAATATTTTTATTGTGGACAGATTTTGGGTGCTTGAAAAGATATTTTTGCATATATCTTTTCAGTTTGAGAATTCACAGTATATACCATTGCATGGGTCCCTGCGCTTTTCAACCATCAGTTGTTTCATTGTCACAGAACGATACAGCAAAGCCAGTAACAACATTTGGAATTGGAACTTTTAAAGAGAAAAGAGTAAAAGGCAAAGTATCATTCACTCGAGGAGTCAAGATTTATTATCAGAAAG
Organism: Cetorhinus maximus; assembly: GCF_964194155.1. NCBI lineage: Eukaryota > Metazoa > Chordata > Chondrichthyes > Lamniformes > Cetorhinidae > Cetorhinus > Cetorhinus maximus. Next base: position 212,036,310 of record NC_135880.1, read on the forward strand.
ACACTGTCCTTTAACTCACCAAAATATTAAAAATGGAGATTATTGCCAGTCGATGGAGAATTTTTTCAAAATAAATGTTTAGACAGCTTGATTGATATTAATGAGTGGAGCCATGGAGTCCTGTATTGTACATTGAGACCGTAATATGATAGATAAATATGCATAGTGGTTTACTGTAGATTTATACACTACTACCAAATTTATCACTGTTTATAAATTATTCTCAGACCACATTTAAAGATCAGAATTACGATGGCAGAAAGAAACACAATTTTGGGATAATGAGGGAGCAATATTTTACCTTTGAGTGGCTGATGCTGACACTGTGATAAACAGGGAAAAATATACCTGGTAAAGGCATCATCCCTCGATAGCACAAATCCCCAAAAGGTAAAATTACTTCACAGTAGCACCTGTAATGTTGCTACGTAATACATAGCTGTTGCTTACCCAGTATGTTATAATTATCTGATCTTGATTCAGCCTTTGCTTCTACTTTGCACATACTCTTCTGAGGGCATTAACTCAGCCTGGTACAGTTCAACTGTTTCCAAACCTTATCTTGTAACTCACCCAATGTTGTGTTTGATAAGTAAGTATTGGCAAACTATTCCAAATTGGAGGGAAACACAACCAATGTTTTAAATGTGTGTGCACACAATAAGTTAATCTCATGGGTTATTAGTTAAGCAGAAAAATTATTAACTTTTTAGATTGAACATGTTTAAGGTTTCAATATTCCTTTAAGCATCCTTGTGTAACTAGCAGATTTCTTCACTTTCCCAATTTCACAATTCTTCACACTGTCTCTCAAGCACATATGCACACACATGATTAAAACATAGGAACATGGAAAATGAGAGCAGGAGTAGGTCATTCAGCCCTTTGAGCCTGCTCCGCCATTCAGTATTATCATGGCTGATCTTCTATCTCAACACTGTACTACCACGCTCTCCCATACCCCTTGATGCCTTTAGAATCTATTTCCTTCTTAAATATATTCAGTGACTTGGCCTCCACAGCCTTCTGTGGTTCACCACCCTCCTCATCTCAGTCCTAAATGGTCTACCCCATATCCTGAGACTGTGACCCCTTGTTCTAGACACCCCAGCTAGAGGAAATATCATTCCTGCATCCAATCTGTCCAGCCCTGTCAGAATTTTAATGTTTCAATGAGATCCTCTCCCATTCTTTTAAACTCCAGTGAATACAGGCCTAGTCAGCCCAATCTCTCCTCATACGACAATCCTGCCATCCCAGAAATCAGTCTGGTGAATCTTCGCTGCACTCCCTCTATGGCAAATATATCCTTTCTAAGGTAAGGAGACCAAAATTGCACACAATACTCCAGGTGTGGTCTCACCAAGGCCCTGTACAGCTACAGTAAGACATCCTTACTCTTGTACTCAAGTCCTCTTGCAATGAAGGCCAACATACCATTTGCCTTAACTGCTTGCTGCAACTGCATGCTTGCTTTCAGTGATTGGTGTACAAGGACACTCAGGTCCCTTTGTACATCAACATTTCCCAATCTATCACCATTCAAATAATACTCAGCCATTCTGTTTTTTCTACCAAAGTGGATAACTTCACACTTATCCACGTTATACTGCATCTGCCATGTATTTGCCCACTCACTCAACCTGTCTAAATCACCTTGAAGCCTCTTAACACCCTCCTCATCGCTCACATTCCCATTAAGTTTCATGTTGTCAGAAAACTTGGAAATATTACATTTGGTTCCCTCATCCAAATCATTGTTATATATTGTGAATAGTGCTCATTGCAGCTGAACAGTCTGATGTATTAATTAATCATTGGAAACATTAATCTGGCTAATAAGTGTTACGATATCCATAGAGACTGATAACTTTAAAAAAAAATCCAAAATTCCAATTGATAGCTGAAAGGATGACACAAGATTTCACATTTTAAGACTTTAGGTGGAATTATCCCAAATTTGCGCTAAGTGCGGTAGCGGATGGAAAAAAGAATGTCTTATCCACTGGCCACAATGATGGTTTTTCACGCCGTATCATCCCAAACCAGACTCATTAATCATGCATTCCCGGGAAACATGCCATTTCAATGGCGGGTGGGCTCTCATTCACCCACCGCGCCCTCACTTCACCTCTTCCTCATGCCGGGCACCATATTTAAAGTCTAGCCACATGCACACCTCTCAGTGCTTCCAGCCCAGGACTGCTGCAAAGAAGACATGACCCCAAAAGACAAGAAGAATGCAGCTGTCCCCCCCCCACCTACAATTCACCATGGAGGCCAGCTGTGGTGTCCTCTATCCCCACTCTGGCAGCAGGAGGCGCAGTAACATCACCAGTCCACCTTGGGAGGCAGTGGCAGTGGTGGTCAGTGCCAACGCCCTGCAAAAGGAGAGCAGTCATCAAATGCCAAAAGAGGATGAATGATCTTTTCTGTTCCACCATGGTAACTCACTCTTCTCATCACTCTCAACTCACATACTCACAAACTTATTACATATCCACAGGGACCGCACTCACTGCCAGTTCAAGGGACAGCACCATTTCACTCTCTCACACATACCTTCATTATCCTCATCCCATCCATGATACCACTCACCACCCACACATGCCAGGCATACTTGTCATCTGGCCTGGCAGGCATCCTGCTTACACTCTTCTCCACCTGTATTCATTAGGACAAGCTGGCACACAACAAGAGGGAGAGGTCACAGACTGGTGGAGGAATGCCTGAAATCAAGGTCCTCACAGACTTTGAAAATAGTGTCATCCAGCTGGCCGGCAAAGCTCTGGGCTGTTCCTGTGCTGATGGTGAGGTCGGCGCTGCTCTACCAAGTGAGGATCCAGCAGTGCAACATTCAACAGACAACCATGCTGTGAGTGATGTGTTCTATTTCACAGGCCACTGCCACGCACTAATTATCTCCCCTTGCTTCTTCACGCACATCTGGGAAACAACCATGGGAGTCCACGACCCAGGTCTCAACTCAAGCCCCGAAGATACCGCGAAAGAGGAACCTGCTGAAACACCAATTGAAGAGTCATACAGCGCTGACCCACACCCTCCACTAGCGCAGAGACACACACCTCAGTGGGGCCTAGTTCTAGAGTAGCCTCAGGGTCACAGTCTGCTGAGCACATCGCATTGTCTCATCCACAGCAGGCGAAGGCAGGGACTTCCCAGGTTTCTGGCACTCGGAGGACTACTGGAGGCCAGAAATTTGCTGAGTCCAAGTCAGATGATGAGCCTCTGGACTCAGTCATACCTCAGTTGCTTGAGCTGGAAAGGCAAGCTCAGGAACATCAGGAAGGGATGTCTGCTGCACTCCTCAGATTGCAAGGCACAATGGAGGAGCTGTCTGCCTTCAGGCTGAGGCGATAGCGCCGGCATATCAACACAGAGGTCAACACTGGTAGGATAGCGACCGCCATGGAGACCTTGGTCCAGGACGTCGCTCCTGCACTGCTGCGCTGGCTGAACACCATCGCTGGCTCCATAGTTGGCCTCTAACAGTGTCAAATTGAGAGGGGTGTGGGGCAGCTCGATCTCACTCCAGCTTCCCCTTCTCCTCAAGGAGTCAGCCAGGGGTCCTCAGGCACCCATAGGGAGGAGGATTAGTAGGTACACATCCCAGGGCAATCCACCCAGGTGACTCCAGGAGTGTCCGGCCCATCCGAATCCCTACTTCCTGTGACCCCAGCAGCTCCAGCTCCACAGTCCAAGGAGGGTGCCACTGACACATTTTCGGACCCTGAAAGCAGGCCGGGGCTCTCCAGGTCTCGGCCCTTCAGAGGATGCACGTCAAGGTCATAGCAGTCAGCATGCTCCACCTATACCTCCGCTGTGGATGTCCGGGGAGCACCAAGACGTAGCGGCAGGGTTAGGAAGGTTAAGAAGACGTACTTGCACAGCCTGCGCCTGGGTGTTAATCACATGTATATAATGTTCACTATTGTAAATAAACTCCCAAGAATGTCTCCTTGCCAATGGATCCTTGTTATGATGAGCAGTGTTTGGGTCACTCAGATGTGAAATCTTGGTTCCTGCACAAGTTAAAGGCAGGTGTCTCAGTCCAGGGCCTCTTCCCTGTGCAGTGTGTAACTTTCAGACCAAAGTGATGGTCCAGCTTCAGACTCACTGGACACATTAGTGATGCCTACATCTTGATGGTACTTGACGTTGCTGCCAGAATGTAGTGGGCTGGCATCACAGAGTTCCATCATTGTCTCTGTGTGCTCTCAGCACCTTTAAGGTGGGGCTGGCCCCCATCAGCATCTGTGACTGGTGATGCTATGCTCCTGAAGGGGTCAGGTGCTGAAGGCTAACAAAGGATCAGGTGCATTTAAAGTTTCACAGCTGCATCTCTATGATATGACTCTGATCGCAGAGCACCAGCGAGCTTCCCTCGGCCAGACAGGAGTCAGACATTCACAGAGGCAATGTGAAAATCTACGGAGTGTGCTCACTGCATGTTGTCATCATCCTCCTGGAATCTAGCAGCTATTAGGGCCTCCACTGAGTCTCCATGACAGGAGCCTTATCGCAGAGGGTATGTGTGCTGCCATCAGCCAGACTTGGAGTCAAATGTTCATAGATGCACTGTGAGGATCTATGGTGTCACCTCAACGAATGTCATCATCATCCTCCACAAATCTAGCAGCTATAAGGGCCTCCCAAGCACGCCTACCTCGTCTGGCCAGTGCAATGGCCTAATTTTCAGCATCCTCACCTTCAACATCCTCCTCATCGGAGGAAACATGCAGCTCCTCCATCTCCTCAGCCAGCTCTCCACATTACAACCTGGCGCTGCAAATGGCGCAGCAGATAACGGCAATGCGTGACAGCCCCTGCAGACTGTATTGCAGGGCTCCACCAGACTGGCCCAGGCACTGGATCCTCATTTTCAACATCACAATGGTTTGCTCCAGTAATGTGCGAGTTGCAGCGTGAACTTTTTCTCTGCCCCACTCTGAGACCTCACGGGTGTGATCAGCCACGTCCTCTGTGGGTAGTCCTTGTCCCCAAAGAGCCAACCCTGCATCCTCTGTGGACCCTGGAAGACTTCAGGGATCTGAGACTTGCTAAGGATGTAGGAGCCATGGACACTCCCTGGGAACCATGCGCAGACCTGCAGCACACGATTGTGGTGGCACACCAGCTGAACATTCAGCAAGTGGAAGCCCTTGCAATTGGCATAGTTGACGGTTTGAGATCTGAGTGCCACATGAATGCAGTTGATGGCACCCTGCGCCTGTGGGAAACCTGAAGTGGGGCAAATCACAGCGGCCCTGCATCCTGGTCCCAGGCAAAACGGACAGAGTTGTGTTCCTTCACTAAGATGGTGTCTGTGACCTCATGTATGCGTTTGTGGGTGGAGGCTTGTGCTATCCCATACAGGTCACCTGTGGAGCCCTGAAAGGAACCACTGGCATAAATATTGAGCACAGTGGTCACTTTCATGGCCACTAGTAGTGGATGCCCTCCATGTACCTGTGACGCCAAATCCTGCAGCAGGAGGCAAATGTGGCCGACCTGTTCCCTAGGCATGCTCAGTCTTCAACACTTGTTCTCTGTTACCTACAGGATTGACAAGTGATGTCTGTAGACCCTGGGTCTACAAGGGCTGCCTGGCTACAAGGGTCCTGATATGCTCCTCCTGCAGGATGAAAGAGAGAGAGATGTATGGGTTAGTTTGGGTGTTCCAAGAACTTCTCTTGGTTAAGTCTGAAGGCCCCTTAACGCATCCCAGAGAGTGCTGGCCACCACTTGAATGGACAGAGCTTAGTGCGCAGCACGACTGCCCGACACCCCACACACCTCTGCCCCACTCCACCTGACCGACCGGCAGCGGCTTTGCCTATTGGACTGCATGCTGTGCTCTCAGCTCAGGCACAGGGACTCTCCTAACCTGCACTGCAAGGCTGCACTGTTAGCTTGAACCATGGAGAAGACTGGTCGAAACCGGGGTGATGACATTGCAAGGGGCTGTGAGCACCTCCGCCAGTGACTGCTCCATGGCCGCCTTTCACAAGGAGATTGTACAACTTGCGCAGTCATCCACTTGTTCTGCAGTCCACCAAAATGCTTATTAGTTTGCAGTCTGTGCCCGAGGGGTGAAGAACTCTGGAGCACTTGGTGACACTTTCATGTCTCTGCGTTGCTTGAGTGGGCAGATAAGCTAGAGGCCCAACTCGAAGCATGTCAATGTGGCTGTGCCTGAACTTTCTCAGTTGCAGAGGAATGGTCACTTCATAGAAGGTTTGCCTAATGCATGGCTGCTTCCCCCCCCAGCATGTGCTTGTGCACTGCCATCAACCGCAATGCAGCCCTTACCCCCCACAACTCACCTCAATCACACGGCAGCCCTTGCCCCAGCACCGCACCGCACCAGCCGGGATAACGCAATTTGCCTGTGCCTTAGCATGAATGCGCGGCGCCTCAATCTCAAGGTCCAATAGACAACCCTCACGAGCACTGAGCATCATGAATGTGCACTCTCCTCGGAGTTCCAGCTCACCAGCTGCACGCCTTATAAATGCTTTTGTGAAACATGTCACTGTACAATCACGCCATGTGCTCAGATGATCCAGCATGGGGGTATGATTCTGGCTAGCTGATATGCAGATCCATTACAATGAAGTTTCCTGTCAGCCAGCCGTGGGAAACGTGGCCCACCATTGGTGGGCGGAGCGGACGATTGTAAACATGTTTCATGATGGCGTGAAACTGATATTTGGCCTACCCATCATATTGTCCGCTCATGCCCACCATGACGGCCAATGCCAGAGAGCACTGAAAATTCCACCCTTTTACCGTAACAAAAGACTAAGAGTACTATTCACTAAACACTATATTGGGGACAACTTATACTTTAAACCACAAAACAGAACATTCCCTTTTTTCTTTTAGCACACACAAAAACACCCTTCATGGATATACTTTACACTACCCTTTAAAATGACATTCAATTCTCCCTCAACAAGTCTAAGGTGATTCTTAGCCTCCAGGGGTTTAATTTTGTTCTTTTCCTTTCTCAGCATGGGTACTTTTAATGTCAGAACTGTCTTTCATAATGAGGATCTTCCCCTGGAGAATTTTCATATAGTGCAAGCCATGCGGATCTTCCAGACTCATGGATTCGGTCTTTTCAATCCAAGTGCAAGCTCCCACCGCATTCCTGTGGGGTGAACCATAGTATATTGCTGCCTATAGCTGCTTTCCCTCTCCTGGGTCCTGGCAGACCAGCCTTGTCCGAGAGTTTTCAAAGATATGTTAAACCCTTTCCCTCTTAAAACATATCTCCATGGTAATATGAATCACACGAGCCTTGTATGAAGGTAATCCAGAAATGCTGGTTAGCTATTCTTGGGACCCCAACTCTCTTTTATCTTGGAAGGAAATGGACAGTTTACAACCCAAAACTCTCAACACTTTTCTGGGACTTTGGAGGCCCACAATCTATTCACTGTTAGCACACAGGCTACTGCCATTGTCTCCAAGTATAAATGCCTTGCACTTTCTCCCCAGTAAAACAATTTGGGCCCTCTTTAATCTCTAACAACCAAACCACCCAATCTTGCTGTCAGGCAGACTTCAGAACAGGTCACATGGCTCCTTTCATTTTACCTTAAAAACACAGCCCCAAAACATAATAATATTATAAACCTCATAATTGTAACATAAGATGCACTCTTTTTTTTCTAAAATGGGTGGAGAACACATATGACACCTTAATCATTAACTATAAAGAGTCACTGCATGCTTGAGTGATGTACTTGTCTGAAGTCTGCTTGTGAATGTAAGTGATGTAGTTATCAAGTCCAACATCTGTTATTTTGAACAATTTCACATAGATTTAACCTCAAACCTTTCTCAATTCACTTAAGTTTTTAGTTAGATGTAAATTTCTTATTTTCATTTTTTTGCAGTCAAGAGGGAGACCAGGCAGTTAAAAGACTCTTCCGAGGAGATTAGATTCTCTCAGAAAGCCTCACACATTGAGATCAATTCATATATGTAGTCTAGAATTAGCTGCAAACCTAATTGGTGAGTATGTCTGAATAGGTAATGAGAGTACTAATTTTCCAGGAACTTTTCAAAAGCAAACAGTCTGGAACTGGTTGTCATAAGTGTACTATTTGAGCCAACTATCTCAATTTTTAGCTGTACCACCTGGATCATATCTGCAATTAAAAGTGAAAACTTTACAAAAGCAAAATTTATAGCAGTATTTTTCAGTTTTCATGGTATACATATGCTAGAATAAGGTTTCGTCAAAGGTGTTTGACATCCTTATTGTGCCATTCTCATATTGGTGGATGGAGATCACTGACGACAACAAAGTTAAATACAGGTAATGCAAAATGATGGCAACACCCAATATACTCCATTGGGATTATTGTGAAATATTAATTTCTACCTCTTAAGGAAATGCCATGAAATACTATGTAACTTAATTTAACTTTTAACTTAGAATAAACAGGTAAACAATGCATCAATTAATACGCTAATATTTCAAGCAGGGGTCATCAGAATAGTCAAAAGACAATCTTGAAATAATCCAGCCAAAGTCTCTGAAGAGGGTTTCTATATGACAAACAGAAGGTTGTTTTCAACCACTGCTCCTGTTCAGGAAATACTAATTGTGTACTAACCGGCAAATGTATATCCTAGCAGTGTCTTACTGCATTGATCCATCTAAAAGCATGACTATGGTACAGGGATTTACTGTGTGTAAAACCAAGCCACTCATTGGGATTGCATTTGTTCAACTTCAATGGCAATAATTATGTACATTCTAGTCAGCAATCTTATCTTGCATTTGCTCATGAAATAGAGGGCCCTTGGTCAGTCAAAACTCGCAAGGAAACAAATGAAAGAACACCTTAAAGAGGTACAAAATATACTGAGTAGAATAGAAAATCTTAACCCTGTGCACTATTTCACGTTAAACCACAATGGCAGGACTGGTGGATGTGGGTACAAGCTACTAAAGAACAACTTTGAACTGATATCGCAAAGGTGGTCTTCATGCAAAGAGTGACTGACACTTGAAATGAGAGAGGCAAAATCTCTGGTCATTCAAGAGGCAGTTACATGCTGGAATGGGGGAATCAGAGTTCCGTGCAAGTGTGACAGATTGCTGCTTTCAATTATATATCTTAGTAACCTTAGAAAATCTCACTGATGTAAGGCACTTGACATCCTGAAGCTTTTCGGGTTTTTCGGTTTTATCCCCATGGCCAGGATTTTACGATCCCGCCGCAATGGTTCTCCACCTCAGCGGATGCGATGAGTCATTTAGTTCGGCAGGACCTTAATATCTCGCCGGGCTGGAGGGGCCATAAAATCCTGGCCCATTTTTTTAAAATCCCAATTAGATGCCAACCTTCTTCAGCTTCAAGATACAAAAAATGTGATCATTATTATAATGAGAGAATCCTCTAAGCTATTACTAGAGTCATGGTACTGACACATCTCTCCATAAAAGCTTAAGAATTTGTAAATATATACCATTACTCCCTGGCTTACTGATATTTTGAGTGCACCATGCATCAGTAAAGCTATGAAATGATCAGTGTTTTACTTAACAGAGATGAATTTGGCATTTGTTCATATTAGTCAACTTGTATTTCACAAGTTTAAACAAAAGTTTTGGACTTTCCTAGTTGCAGCAATACAGCACCACATAATTTGCTATGTGTGCAAGTGAGTTAGCTTTGAGTCTGAGTTAGGTTGTGTGATAAATTGTCATGGAAAAAGCTCTTGGGATAAGAACATCAAAAACTGTCTCAATGTTCATCACATCTCACGAGCGTGGTTGAATTGCAAAGAACTTCTTTCTTTTTTCTTAAATTCGTGCTTTTGGTGGATTTTTGTTCCCTTACAATGAAAATTAATCATTTTCCACCCCCGGTACTTACATATCCACATTAGTGCTCCGGTTTCAGGTATCATGACCACAGATCCCATCTCCGAATTACTTGTGAACATATTAAACTTTTAAGTAAGGCGTGTTTTTTTTAAAAAAGGACATTCAAGCAAGGCTGGCTGAGACTGTAAGGTAACCACTTGCTGGGAAATTCCTATGTGGATTACTTGACCAACCTGTTCAGAGAGAACCTAATGTCACACCTAAAAAGGTGTGACACAGCCTACTTCAGACAGAGGCACTTCAAAGGAAAAGATACAATGCAAACTGAACTGTAACCTCCTGTGGTTGCAGAGAAAATGGAAAATGATTACCATCCCAGCCGAAACCATCTCTGGTTGAGTCATGTCCCAGGCTGTGAATATGAGCTGAGCTGAAAAGAAAACAGATCTGGGCGATAAACATGTTCTCTTTTCCCTTCCAGGAATACACAAGGAAAGGGGTTTTTAAAAAAGTCAACTGCAACCCTAGTTCTGTGTGCTAGTCTGGCGTTCTGTTCTGGTATGTGTGCTGCGAAGGTCACAGCTAAAGAATACCAAATGGGCATCCCTGCCCTTGCAGGGAAAAAAAAAACTCTTTCTCTCTGATTGCTGGATGCAAGTCACAAGTCAGCAAAGCCACAGTCGAAAAGGAAACAAGGCAACTCCTTTCAGCTAACCTGCAGAACAAAGAATCTCCAGCCCAACTGCTCAACTACCAAAGTCAGCACTATCGGAGTCACCCCAACTTAATGGCCGAAATGTTTTGGCATCTACTCCTCACAGACAGACCAAAGGACTCATTCACATATCTTTTATTAAAACTTTTATTTTTGAGCTCAATTTCTGATTTCTAATCTGGTTGTATGTGTGATGTCTTTTTATCATTTTTCCTTGCATTTAGTAACTAATAAACTCACTCTTTCTTTGACTCGACAGACTGGTTAAATTGGCTCCTTTTAAACATAAATACATCTAGGCTGGGAAATGTTATCCACGAGGGGAGGGATCCTTTTTAAATTAACTTTGTTGCAACCAACTGAGGGGGTTGAATAAAGAATGGGGTCCAGTTCATCCCTCCCTACCAGGGAGCATAACAATTTGGGGTACTTCACCGGGGTTCATAACAAATTGGGGGAACCTCACTGAGGGACTGGTCATAAACAGGTATACCACAACCAAACGTAAAGTTTCTTACATTCTGCCCCCAACTACCCACCATTAACTCCAACCTCAGAAAAGGACCAATTTTTCCATTTCTCACAGGCAAGCCTACACAGTCAACAGGGAATCTTGCATGACAACAATGATTATTGGAAATTTAGGCACTTGCAGATTATAATTTCCAACCAAATTCAGAAAGTCAGCCCCTCAGCTCAGCTGTCCTTCCACAGAATTGTTATTTGGCTATTGCTAATGCAATGTGTACACACATTGCACCTGTTTCAGCTAAACAAAAATAAGTGACAGCCATTCGCTGACTCATTGCTCAGGGCAATGCCTTGACCAATCAGGGTCAAGCTGCCTGGTTTAAATTTCAAACAATGCTTAGCAGTTAACTGTCAGTCAACCAGAACTGGTGCATTCACCATGGCAACGCCTTTACCAATCTTGCCAACCAATCAGCACTCTCTTCTCATACAGTTCAAATTATTGTTTGCTCCCTTATATTAGTATTCTTGCGAAGTGACCTGATGAGTGCAAGATGAAAAGCTTCAACATGTCTCTTCTTTCAGCATTTTGTTGTATTCATTCTTGGGATGTGGGTGTCGTTGGCTAGGCCAGTTGTAGGGCCACAACCATTAGAAATTGAGTTGACTCTGTCTTAATTCATACAATCATAGAATGAATCATAGACTGGTTGCAGCACAGAAGAAGGCCATTCAGCCCATGGTGTCTGTACTAGTCCTCTGAAGGAGCAATTCACCCAGTGCCACTCCCCTGAACTTTCCCTGAAGCCCCGATTTGTTTCTTTTTTCAGATAACGATCCAATTCCCTTTTGAAATCCTTGATTGAATCTGCCTCCACCACACTTACAGGCAGTGCATTCCAGATCCTAAGCACTAGCTGCATGAAAAAGTTTTTCTCACGCTGCCGTTGCTTCTTTTTTTACCTTAAATCTGTGCCCCCTGGTTGAATCCTTCCACGAATGGGAGCAGTTTCTCCCTATCTACTCTGTCTCCTCCTCGGGCACTTTTTAATTTTAATTGTCCATTCAAAATGTTATAAAGGCATGCCAACCTTTCTTCAGCTCTGGAGACTGTACAGCCTAGCGACATGGCCAACTGGGAGACACTAATATCTTATGAGTAATTGTTCCTAATGAAACAAGTGCGCAACTTTCTCAAGGAGGGTAATGCTTTTAGCGGTATATGGGTCCAAAGCAGCTACACCGTAGTCTGGGTGCAGTCTAACCATTGTCTGTTACAGCATTTCCTTTACTGTAGCTGAAGAGTGGTGGAAGCTCCATTTCACAAACCCAAGCATTTTGGATGCCTTGGAGGCTGCGTATTGACTTTCTACACTCCACTTTAAATTATTTTGGATGTGGATTCCTAATAACGGCATTCTTTAGTAACTTCAAGGCGGAATCATGCATTGTGTAGTTGGGTACTGGTGGATGTCGAGTATTGCTGCTTCACTTGATGTTGCATTTCTCTACATTGAATTTAATTCCCCAGATATTGGGCCATTTGATGAGGTTATTTAGATCTTCCTGAAGGCTAACCCACATCTGCTGCTTCAGTAATGGCTCTGTAGACTAGACAGTCATCTGCAAAGAGTCTGATCTGGCTTGATATTCCATCCTGATTGTCATTTATAAAGAGAAGAAACAAATGTGAGCCCATGACAGTACCTTGGAGCCCGCCGCTTAAGACTGGTTCCCATTTTGAGGCTTCCTTATTCACTCTGACTTAAGTCAGAATTTTTCAGCCCCTCACACCGGCCGGATTGTCCAGCCCCACCGATATGAATGGGGATTTTAATGGCTTGCTGACCCTGCAGCAGGGTGGGTGGGGGGGGCGGGAGGGTACCTGCCATGGGGTGGGGGGGCTGGAAAATTCCAGCCTTTGTTGCCCTTTGGTAAGAAATGTTCTTATCCATTGCTTAATATTTCCTCAGACTCCATAATGATCTAGTTTATCCAGTAACTTCGTGAGCGGTAAACAGTCACCTTCGAAAAATCTAAAATAGCTAAGTTTGTGGTCATGTGGTTGTCATGGTTATAGGTCAGATTGTGGATGGTAAGGATGAGTTGTCAGCTGTTGATCTGGCTTTATGAATGGTATGCTCATCGCTAAGGATATTCTGCCCTTCAAGATGACTCAATAGCTGACCATAAGTCTTGTAATTCACAGTAAACACTAGTAAGTGAAATAGGTGAGTAGCTTGCTGGCTTGGTAGGGGGTCCTTTCTTATAAATTGGAGAGGGATTAGCTCATAGCCACTCGAAGGGAAGTTTTGCTGTGTTTATGAACTGTTGAAAGATATATTGTAACGTGGGTGCAAATTCTCCTTCTGTAGTTTTGAGTGCACAGTTTGAGATGTCGTCAAGGTCACAAGCTTTAGATCGATCGATGTTATGGAGGAATTTCTCAACACCTTTTGTTGAAATTAGAACATCAGTCATGTTCTTGTAAAGCTGTCCACATACTACAGATTCCTATTTGGGTGCTCCGATTCCTTCCTTCAAGATTCCTTGGAACTGCAAGCTCAGGGCTTCAGCTTTTCCCTTGTCACCCACTAGTAACTTATCCCCGACACACAGAATTGATATTCCGGTATCATCCTTTCTTTTTGATTAAGACTACCTCCAAAATTTCCTGGGGTCCTCTGCCCTGGCCAATTCAACTTTGTATTTACACTTGGCACATCGAATCTCCCTGTTGACCACAGTTTGGTTCTGTTTAAACTTAATCCAGGCTTCATCTTTCTTCAGGAGAGTGTCATCCCACCAAGAATGTTTAGTACATGTACACAGTTTCTCCTTCTGGTGGACTTTCTTTTTGCGATAGCCTGTAAATCATGCAGTACTCTTCTTTCCAGTGAAGATTTTGTAGAGAAATGTGTAGATTTACACATTCGGCAAACACCTTCCATTGAGCTGGTCTCAGGAGAGTTGTTGAAAAACTGTTTTGTCATCTGTGTGACTTAGTGAAGTAACTTGTCTTTTCTGCTGCCTCCGTTGCTTCACTTTGGATCGATTTACATTCGCCCACCCATGTTCTGTTAATAAGTCATGCGGCATCTGCGTAGGTGATGTGATAGTGTTTCATCCAATGCTCCCAAACCACTGTTATGATACCATCTTGAGCAACCACAGTCTGTTTTACGGGCATAATTACAGAGTCCACAGGGTCACTTAACTTTGCAAACTCATTATTTAGTGCCTCTACATGTAATTTCATTTGGTCCAGGATGAACATTAGTGTCTCCAGCTTGCAAGTTAGCTAGGTTAAAAAGGAGCAAGTTACCACGAGGGTAGTCCAAAAATGGAGCCGAGCTGTGATTTAGGCCTTGTTCTAGTTTCATTTTTGTTAAAAATGAGTCGGAAAGGATATAAACAGTAGTGTTACTAATAGCATCGTAATTCACACATTGGATTGGGGTGAGATATGTTTTAAAAAATAGCAGAATCTTACCACAATTTTTGTTGGAGTGTCCCGGGCTTCGTTGGCAGTGCCATAGGTTTAAACTAGTTAGGGACAAGAAGACACAGACAGGAAGGACAAAAGAGCGAACCCCCCATATTTTGTCCTTGTAGCTAGTTAATTGCTTGAATCCAAACAAGGGGAACATGATAAAATATCCAGATCAAAAGTTTCAGATGAGAACATCAAAAGTCTAGTGCAGATCTATAACAGATCAATAATGAATCAATGTGAACAAATGTGCTTTATCAAGTTAAATTCATTAAAATTCCTGAAGAAGTAATCACTGCAGGTTGGAGTGATCACACAAGACACCTGACAAGAGTCTAGGGTTTAAAGGGCTGGAAAATAAACCACAAGTCAGTCGTCGGACAAGTCCTACCTATGGACAGAGTCATATGGACTCGAAACGTTAACTCCGTTTTCTTTTCTCTCGACAGATGCTCTTAGACCTGCTGAGTTTTTCCAGCATTTTCTGTTTTTGTTTCAATCCTCCTAGTCTGCTTCACAGTGATCCTGACCTGTTACACACTCCTCCCGCATTGCATACTGAGGACTGGAGGAGACCTCTATTCTCCTGATCCATGATTCAGACTCGTGTGCTAAGGTGTAAAAGGCAATAACCTACTGTGCCACCCAGGACAGAATTTCATGTTTGGCCTACGGGCGTGCGCCCAACACACACGAACGTAATATGACACGTGATGACATCGGACGTGCGTCCCAATGTCATTGCGCAATATTTCGTTCAGCAGGCGCGCGCCCGCCAATAATTGAAAGGCCTATTAAGGCCATTAACAAGGTAATTAACTGGAAATTTATGCTGCCAAAACAAGTTAATGGTTGGCAGGCAGGCGAAAAGGCCAAGCGGCCTTTACATTTTTTAGGAAACTTCATTCCTAAGGCTAATACACATTAAATAAAAACTTTATTTTCAATTTAAAAACATGTCCCAAATCATGTTACACAGTCACATGAGGGGACCTGTTTCATTAAATTTTTTTATTGTCTTTAATAATTTTTTTAAAAAGCGCTTCAATCTCCTTGAGGCAGCTCCGTGCCTCAGGGAGATTGACGCGCTCTTTCGCGCTAATGCGCGAACTGCATGCCAAGCCCGCTCTCCCTCCTCCCCCTACCCGCACAGGCAGCGCCCAGCGCGGCCGCTCGCGATCCACGCCAGTCCACGTGAAATCGTGGTGCAGAGCCAATCACGGGCGGCGGTCAGCTCCCCAACCACTCCCGCCGAGCCTGCCCGACAAGGGAAAAATTCAGGCCCCAGTTCTCCAACACATTTGAAACTGGTTTCAGTTACTTAATGATCCTTCTATACATATTTCAGGTAGTGTTAGCAGCACTGTGGAGAAAACTGCAGCCAAGGCAAAGGGGGGTATAGCAGGAATCTAAACTTTACAGTAGTCTTGGGGAAGGAAGCTGTAACATGAAAACCCAAGTTAATAAGCGAGAAGATGCTGTAAGCCTGGTCGAATTAGGATCAAATATACTTTCTGTTTTGAAATATTAAAAATAAACTTAGCAATTAGAAATGTCAAAGGGATGTATTACACCAATTTGTCTCCTATTGTCTATATTGTCTCCTATAATCCACCCTGAGGCAGGAAACTACTGTAACCAATGTTTAAAGTGTAATAATATCTGTAATAAATTAATGCTTCATAAAGTTTATTGTCCTTCTTGCATTACTCCACTCTCAGAATATAGTGCAGCCTTAAACAAGCCTTTAAAAGCTAAATGAAAGCCAGTTCAATTATCTAAATGAAAGGATGGTGTGGCAAAATTGCTGATAGAGTGAAATGTTGTCACTTGCAAAGAGCCAAAAGCATACAAACCCCACAGGAATTCTATTATGAATGAGGCTGAGGGGGAAATCAATTAATATTGTTCAACTGAGAGTGGTCCTGCCAAAGGGCTGGATTAACCTCCCAATGATCCCTGCTATGATTTACTGACCCCACTTTGATTTTGCACTGACAAAGCTCCCAAAGGAAAGGTGTTTTCAAAAATATCACAGAGAGAGGCTGCATTCACACTTGCTTCACAAAATCAGTCCTGTCGTGCTTTGGAATCATTTTGATGGAATCAGTGATCAGGCACAAACTCAAGGAACAAGAAGGGCACTTTTATGAAAGCACAGAATGGTTACGGTACAGAAGGAGACCATTTGGCCCATCGTGTCTATGCTGACTTTCTGCGAAAGCAATTCACCTAGTGCCATTGTACCACCTTTTCCCTGTAGCTCTGCAAGTATTTAATCTTCAGATAATAATCCAATTCTCATTTGAAAGGCACAATTGTAGCTGCCTCCATACAACTCTCTGGCAGTGCGTTCCAGATCCCAAACACTCTCTGTTGTTCCTCATGCCGCCATTGCTTCTTTTGCCAATCACCTGAAATCAGTGTCCTCTGGTTCTCGATGTTTCCACCAAAGAACAGTATCTCCCCACCTACTCTGTCTAGACCCCGCCCCCTCATGATTTTGAACACCTCTAATAAATATACTGTTCACTTGATCGAGAATGCCAAGTGAAAACCTACTTTAGAAAGTGGGCAAGAAGTTCTGAGCTGAAGCAAAATGTTCCACTATGAGGAAATACTCCATGTGCTGGATATTTAAAAGAAAAATAGCAAATAGTGGAAATGCTCAGCAGCTCAGGAGGCATCAGTGAAGAGAGAAATAGAGTTTATAGGCTAATGGATTTTTAGGCCCTGCCAATGGTGGGCATGGAGGCAGACAGGCACTAAAAATAGCATTGTTGGTTGCCATGCCGTTTCCCTGTCTCCATTTTCCCGGAGGTAGGATGGAGGGGTGGCAGGGCAACCCACCCACAAAGTAATGGGTAGCCAATTAACCCTGTCGATGGCCACATAAGGCCAAATGTTGGAAGCCAAATTAGATTCTTCTGGTCGGCCTCCAGGACCCCACAGGCAGTACAGCTTCCTGGAGATGGCCTCCTGGCACAGGTGGGAGACCGGTGCTCCAGGCAGGTTTAGTGCCTCCATCCTCTCCACCCTCTCCCCCACCCTTCCTGGGATGAGGCTGCACTGTGACGGGGTTCCCTCCACCTCCTCACCGCATAGGCGTGCAGCGAGGAGGTGGAGGGAACCTACCCACCACCATCAGCACCACACTGCCGGATTGGCTGCTGGATCTATCTTTTATTTTAAATTTTAAAAAGTTGCACAGACAGCACCTCCATTTTAATGTGCCCTCTCCCTCACTTGCCTGCAATCGCGTCCTGTTGCCCCTCCAAGTTTGAGAGCCCACCGATCATCCTCAATTGGATAACGAACTGTCCTCTGATCACCAATTGGCCAATTCAGAAAAGATCACAGGTAAGTGACTGTTTCCCTTGCAGTTCCATCTTCTACCCTCCCATTTGAGCCTAACAGGTGGGGCTTGAAGCCCACAGAGAAAATCCTGCCCACCTTTTCAGATCAATGACCTTTCTTACATTAACTCAGTTCCTATCTCCACAGATACTGCCTGCCCTGCTGAGTTCCTACATTTTCTGCTTTTATTAACAGCCCAGAACCTGGATCCAACATAAACTGAATTGGTTTTTTACAAATAAATTGATGCCACTTGCTGTGGCTGAGATGAACTATAAAGAATATAAAGTGTAAATTGTATTAACTAACTGATTGACACTTTCTTTAAAGGTGCCAAACCATACATGTTTTTTTCAGAGACTATCCACCTTCAAGATACTATGTGAGCATTGAGGGATACAACAGGACTTTGTTCTCTTCCACACGTACTGTGTTACCATCGTGTCTATAGCAAAAATCCTTTTGTTTTGTTCCACCCAAAGTTGCCAACATTTCTGAAAGACAATTTTGGCCCTTTACAAAGGAGGTGTCAAGATTACTTAATGACATCATTTTGTACATGTCTAATGTGTTAATGGAAGAGTTGCATGAAGCCAAAGTTGGGAGTTCTTTGAAAATACAGCAATAAAATCTGTTACCTGGACAACAATGATTTTGTTTTTGTTTCACACTGCAGGGTTGATCAGTCCTTACAGCATTGATTTCTGTTGCCTTTGCAATATGAGGGAGATAGATCACATTCCTGTTTTACTAGTCATCACAACATTGCTGTTTGTGGAACTTTGCTGTGTAAAAATTGGTTGTGGTATTTCTTATATTCCAACAATGCCCTTCATGGCATAATGGCAATCGTGAAATCACTGGATATATGAAATTATTACAAATTATTCCTGCCACAGCCATTGAGAGCTCTTAATTAATGTTGTAGGGGACCCTCTAATGATATGATTTATGGTCCTGTCATGATACTCAATCTTAAAGGTCCATAAATGGGCCAATGAAGTTTTGGAGTCTCACTGCAGCAGGTAGTGAATTTTTCTTAGAGGTTTTCTTTATTCTTTGAATATATCTTGACAGTATTTTGCGCCAGTCGAGTTACTGTAGAATGTCAGCCATGACTGAGCTAGTAGTAATCTTGCCTCTGAGTCACAAGGTTCTGGGTTTAATGTCCACTCCAGGAGCTTGAGTGCAAAAACCTAGACTGACACTCCAGTGCAGTACTGAGGGACCACTGCACTGTCAGAAGTGCCACCTTTCAGATGAGATGGTAAACCAAGGCCCCCATCTGCCTGCTGATGTAAAAGTTCCCATGGCAGTAAGTCAAAGAGGAGGAGTGGGGGGGTAGTTATCTTGCGTGTCCGAGCCAATGTTTATCTCTCAATCAACATCACAAAAACAGATTATCTGGTCATTATCACATTGGTGTTTGTGGGAGTTTGCTCTGTGCATATTAGCTGCTCTACTTTCTATATGAGAATATTATACACTTCAAAAAAGTACTTCATTGGCTGTAAAGTGGGCCATCCAGTGGTTGTGAAAAGCGTTATATAAATCCAAGCTTTTTTTCAGTCATACATCTAGACTCATATTAGTGTCAGAGACAATGATTTTCAGAGCACAAAACATTTTATTACTCAAAAGAGGATCACACATACAAATACCAATTAGATTTCTTCCACAAAAGAGTTTGATATACAGTAGGTGAGTATTTTGAGACATGGCACATAGTAAGAAAGGAATGCTTGAGAGGAAAAAAAGGTGACTTTGGACTTAAAGTTACCTAAGCTCTTCACCACTGGAGTTTTCCTGGTATCCTTTCTGAACCTTAACTAATTGATAGAGATCGATTGCTATAATTGGTCAGCAACTCTCTCATTGTTGTGCCATGCAGATGCCAAGGTGCTGGAAGGCAAACTAGGTGGATCTTGGTCTTTCTCAATCTAGCAATTCCCAATGAAAGCACTGCAGTCGTGTACCCACTGTTTTCTACTATTCCTGAGCGTGATGGACCAGGCTGCTGATTCAGTACTTCATAGACCAGCAATGATTGCACATTTTGCACACCTGCCTGCCATTCACTTATTTACTTCTCAGAGAACAATTTTGCAATTCCTAAACACAACAGGGTTACAACGTCCTCTTTTTCTGTATGTACTTTGACTTTTTATTCCTTACATTTCCTTCCTGTCTATTTTTTTCTTTTGCTCTTATCCACACTCTTCCTCTCTCTCTTTAGTCCTGTTTCTACCTATATTTAATTTAACTCTAATTCAACCTATTTCCTCCTCCGCCATTTGCTCTGTTTCTTCCTCTATCCTTTCCTTGCATTGGTTAAGGAACTAAGCCTTAAGGCAGCACTGTCTCAAGACCCAGATGTAACGGTGACATTGCAACATCATTATCTGATCGACATTCCAGAAATTTGTGGATAAAATGTGGTGCCAATAATGAGGATAAAAGTCCAATTAACATTGTTCACTGTCAAATGTGTCATTGCGGCAATTTCTGGCCCAATCTTTTCTTAGTGGTAATGGTTGGGGATAAATCTTGCCTGGGTAACAAGGGCTCTTCTTCAGATAATGATGTGGGATATTTTACATCTACCTGAATGAGCAGATGGTCTAACACCTCATCCAAAAGATGGCATCTCTGGCAATGCAACACTCTCTCATTGCTGCACTGAAATGATTAAATGTTCAGGGTTCTGTTGAACCCACAGCCTTTTCACTCAGAGTTGACAGCACTAATGCCATAGGAGAAATGCAAATGTAAGATAGAAGGAGATAAAGGGATTGAATTTGTAGTATTAGTTGCCAATATAAAAGAGCGGCTCATTTCATGTACAATCCTTGGAATCAGCAAATAGAGGAGACTATAATCCCCTCCAGGCTGTGACTGGATTTAAACCTACATCAAAAGTCACTTGTATAAAGCACAATTTCAACCAAGTGCAGAGACAAGGACCAGGTTTACATCAGCTTCATTCAAGAAAGTAAAAAGCATAGGTTTTAGGAACTGACAATATCATCGGATATGATACTGGCAGCAAAATAGGGGAGCTGGTTTTAATTACTCTAAATGCGGGAATGGCTTTTCATGGGTCATATAGAATAAAAACAATGCCCAATGCACTAACAAAGATTAGCTCTAGTGGTCCTACCTTCAAATGTAAAAGAGGCCACTCTTTCAAAGACAATGAAAATAAAAGCCTGTCCAGGGAACAAAAACTAGCCCCTGACACACTGCACTGCCTGTAGTCTCCTGGTTTGAAATTCGAACTGAGCTGCCTCATAGTCACAGGACATGAATGTGCAAGTTTTGCATTTGGAAAAGGATCCTGGTTCAGTCAAATATGAAGATGTTGTCCTTTTTCATTTGTACACAAATCACACAGCTGTTTCTAGTGAAGAGTAATATTTTAACTGGAGCATCCTCTGTCACGTGTTCAGTTTTTTTTATCTTAACCTGCTCAAAAACGTTGCATGTTAGTAAATTCCCCAAGAAGTAAATGTTGATGCTTATTCAGATAAAACTATTTTGTTCTTGGGGAATTAACGCCTCCATACTTATAGCAAACAGTTGGTTTCAAGAACATCAGATCAGATACCCCATTGGGGGTGAATCTCCACAGAGTGAGTTACACTGCTGTTGAGCCAATCAAAAAAAGATTTGTCCCACAAGCCAGAGGTTTGGGGAGGTAGTTGCATTGGCATTTCCTGGCGTCAGCTTATTTGCATATGGAGCATCTTGCAAACTGGTGTACAACCAATATAATTAGCTGGATGTAAAAGCTGTAAAAGCTGCACCCTTTTAATCACCCAGTTCAGCCAACACACTTCAGCAGCAAACTGGAGGGGAATAAGTTGAGGAACTGTCATCCCCTTGTTCATCTAACCCTCAAATAATTTCACTTCTGCGGTGCAAAAGCAGCAGGAAACACTGCCGAACTGGAAAAGAAGATGGAACTCTACCATCTCGGATCTCCAAGCTCTCCGCGAAGAAACCGAAGTCAGGAAACATAGTAAATTGTGTAGATGAAAGCAGGAAATGCTACAGAGGCACATAGACAGAAGAAGTGAGTGGGTGAGTGTCGGAGCTGGAGTTCCATTTGGGAAAGTGTAACTTAAGGATCCGAGAATACAAATCAGAAGGTTTTCTTAATGGTGAGCGAATAGGAACTGTGGAGAAGCAAAGGAATGTAGGTGCCAAGGTACACGAATCACTGAAAGCTCATGCACAGCTACAAAAATTATTCAAAAAGGCTCATTGAATGTTGACCTTTATCTCAAGGGGTTTGGATAGAAAGAGGAGGAATATTTTCTTCTGTTGTAGATAGGTCAGACTTCATGCTGCATTCATTTTTGAGAACCACAACTCATTAAGGGTAATAATGACCTAGGTAGAGGGAGGGGGGATGTGTGGTTACTGCAGATTGATCAGAATGATACCAGAGTTTAAAGGGTTAAATAATGAGGATGGATTGACTTGTACCCCCGGAGTTTAGAAGGCAAAAGTGTGATCTAATTGAGACATTTTATATTATAAAAGGATTGAATAGGACAAATACAGAGAAGTTATTTCCTCTAGTGTAATTCAGGCAAAAGGACAGAAACTTAAAATTCAAAAGTGAAACCAGAAAATGCCTTTACACATAAAAGGTAGTGGAAATGTGGAATTTCTTCCCAATAAAGGCTGAGAGTTCTAGGTCAATTGAAATTTTCAAGACTAAGGCCAACAGATTTTTATTATGTAAGGGCATTAAGTGATATGGATCAAAGGCTGATAAATGGAGTTGAGCTGCAGATTGGCCATGATCTTATGGAATGACATTATCTGGAGGGAATGAATGGTCTACTCCAGTTCCTTGGACTTCCCAGAAAGCATGACAGAAAACTAGCTAGGACCTGACAGATGTGACTTTTGAGGTCAGGATGAGAAGTAAATCTCCTTTCCATTGTGTCACGATCTGCTTTAAACGCAAATTCTGAAGAGAGATATAGAATGCTGAATTGTACATGGTTCGAAAGTTGGAGAAAGTTGTGCTTAAGCCTTACAGTGCTCTGATCAACCGCACCTTGAGAAATCTACCCAGTTCTAGTCAGAGAAGAGCAACAAAAGTGATTCCTAGTCTCAGCAGGTTGAGTTAGGTGAAAATCCCAGGAAAAGGTGGAATTTCTAGCCTTCAAAGGAAGTGCCTAAAAGAAAGCCTTGTAGAAAGTATGCAAGAGAGTTCAAGGTAGGTAAATTGGGAATACTTCAAAGTAAATCGTGATAAAGGGAGGCTTGGGTTCAAATTGGAAATGCCAAATTAAGGACTGATTTCAGGAGATTATTCGCTCAAACATTAATCAATGTATGAAATGGATAGATGGGCTTCCACTTGAGAAACAAACACTGACACATCTATATGGAAGCCAACATGGAGCTGAGGATGAGGCGAGGTTGAAGAACCAGAAATCCTCCACATAAGCAAATATGTTAGTGTTGTTCATAAATAGACTAAGGTTCCTAGGGCATAGACTTTTTGAAATTTTGTTTTTTTTTGTAACATGATGTACCCAGCTAAGATTTGTCAGTGAAGGGACTTCAGTACTTACTAATGTGGTATAATTATGGAGCCAATTTAGACTTTTTTCATGATGTTATATTCAAGTATTATGTTTGGTTTATTTCATTCAAATGGAAGTGAATGCTTAAATCATTAATTTTTTTTGTAGTCAGGCTCTATACTGACCTCTCACACTTTTCTCTTAAAACAGACATTTACCTTTGAGCATCTTTCTTCAGTTAATAGGTAGGTGTGGAGGTGATGGGCATTTCCTGCCTACCAGCTAGATCAGTTCATGATTAGGCAATGGTAAATTGTCTGTTTTTCCACAGTAAAATAGTCTATAATCCCAAGGCATACTGACCATTGTGAGGTTGCACAACAAACCATCAGAATAAAGGTTATTGCAGGTGATAGATGACATTATAGCTCAAACCTTCAACATTATACTAACAGAACTTGCATTTACATGGCATGTTATCACGTTCTTAATTTTCAGAAAGCACTTATTGTAGTTATGTAGGTAAAAGAGCATTCAATTTGTTTTCAGTAGCATTACGTGAGGGGAGAACGTTGACTAGACACTAGCAGAACTCCCCTACGCTGGTACCATAGGGTCGGTAACGTACATCAAAATAGACACACAGGACCTCAGATTAATATGCCACCAAACTCCAACAATGCTCCAACAATGTTCCCAGGTGACTGCACTGCACTGAAGTGGCAACCTGGATTATGTGCTGATGCCTCTGAGTGGGGTTTGAGTCCCTCTTTTCTCAGCCAAGCATATTAAAATTGAGCCAAGGCCATGCATTTTTATATTGGGAGTGTTTTTGTCAAATTTGAAAGCCGCGCAACTGTGTCATTTCATTAACAATATTAGGTTAATTTTTTAACCTCAAAATCACCTGTAAGAAAAATGATTTCTCGACATGTAGATTTTGCCGGTGACCACACTGTCACTCAAACTCGATACGGCATTCGATAGTTCTGATGATGGATCATCGGTCTAAAACTTTAAGTCTACTTCCTCACTCCACAGATGCTACCTGACCTGATAACAGTCTCCAGCATTTTCTATTTTTATTTCATATTTTCAGCATCTGCAGTATTTTGATTTTTGTATTGCCTTTGGCAGTCCGGTATCAAGTGTGCAAGCTATAAGATATTTCAAGATATGCTGTTCTACATCTTTTATGAATGGGACTTTGGGGTCAGTGCCAAGGATGGATGGAAATGAAAATGGTCTGAGTAGATCTTTTACATAGCCCTTAGCAATGGATTGAGCTGACTGGGATGAATGCACTTTTCTCATTCTTATCTTCTGTTCTCGTATGTTCTCTGCTCAGATACGATGTACTTTGACCTGAGGGAAGAGGGCCCATTTCTGAAAAAAAGGACAAAGCCTCTATTGAATGAAACACCAAATACATTTAACTTCAGATTGAACTGTCATGTATAAACTGCTCCCATTGATTTAAAAGCTAACACCCTCCCCAGTGGCCATGAATTTCACATATGTTCTGATACCAGTAGAAACATAACTCAAACATCCTATTTTCAGGTAACGGAAGACACCACCCTCACCCACCCTCGACCCCAAATGGCCCATTTTGAATTCTGGCTTTCTAACGAGAACTTAAAAAGCAACGGCACCATAATCTGAACTTGGTTTCAAAGTCTGATAGTGATCACTTTTCAAAAAAGTCCAAATTTCAGATTACTGAATCACAGAATTGTTACGGTGTAGAAGGAGGCCATTCAGCCCAGCATTTGAACTAGAATCTCTTCATCATCATAGAATAATCCAAACTGAACATCTTGCCACCAAGTCACCTGATCTCCCGAAAGCAGAATTTAGCACCAAGTATGTTTTTCCATTTTTTTTTTCACCATTTATTCTAACAGTGCAGTCACCCTGATGCCAAGCCCCATGTTTGGGAAATTGAAGAATTCAATGCCCAGCATTTTGTGCTGCACCATTTTACTCCCACTTCAATTTATCTCCTTTGACGCAACGCAGCGGAAACTGCAATAACCAGTCCAAATCCTAATATTACATCCCACCTTCAACCTTCTTTTCTTTCTATTTTGCTTTCAGTAGCTTTCTCTTTACCTTACAAAGGAAGCAGTCTGCTCTGCAATTTAGCTCAGCAATTTGGTGGATGAGCGCTCCAGGCTCCACTCTATTTGATTTAAATAACCGTGAAGTCCTTTAAACCATTTAATTCCCAAAAAAAAAGGAGGTGGCCAAGTCAACAGGTGTTCCTGGCTGGATTTTACAACACCGGTCGGAAGTAATTGAGTTAAAGTGTGGTTTTAATGCCTGCTGCATCCTGTCACACCTATTACTACACTCCAGTGTAGGGCAAGCTAGGTCAAACCCTAATAACTAACCCTGAGGAATCGTGCGAACAAAATTATGAATAAAGCCATGAAAATCAATGATTAGAGAAAGCTTCCATCCCAGTGCATGAAATATTCCTGCGCTACTACAACAGCACATTACAATGACCTAGCTTAAAATCAAATCATGCAACAACATATTATCTGCTCACAACAAGCTTTGCAACCCATTTCTGATGCTAAAATAAGTAGTTCCCTATACAATGATCATGCAATGTGACTGCAGAAGGCAGCTTGCTAGTTATTTGATTGATCAAATGAGAAACACATTAAAAAACATCCTAGAAATTAATCGACATAGTAATTGTTCAGGTTTGTCAATTGCGTATTGCATTCTTTATGATGTTGACAATGTGTGAAAATTCAGCTAATCAGCAGGTTTTCTTTGTTGATATAATTTTTAAAAATTGACAATTGGGTCACAATGTAAAATGTAAACAAGCTTGAAATGCAACTATTTAAAACAACTGCATTCAAGAGAATCAATAATGAGCCCAATAAGCATCTCCATCTAAATGAGCCATTATAATCCAAAATTGCTTGAAAGTATAAAGGGTGAAGGTATAATTGCAATGATATGCTTTAGTGTTCACCTAATGGGCGTTGTTCAGTTGCATTTGCTTGGATCATGATTTTTTTTTCTAATTCTCAGGTTGGTTACTTAAATCCAATTTTTTTCAGTATGATCCAATGGATGGCTCACAATCTGTGCCAAGACGCCGATTGCTAAATTAAAAACCTTCCCTCAACCTTTAGAAACCCTAATTCCTCAGGCATTGACTAACAGGTCATTCACACGCCACAATTTTAGTGAAAGTGCAAACTGAAGTATGATGCTAGTAATAATAAGGCAGAATTTTCACCTCAGCGGGCGGGCGCGCACCTGACCCGTTGTAGCGTGAAATGATGCGCATTGACGTCGGGCGAGCGTCCCGGCATTAACGCGCAGTCACGCGATAGTTCGGTCGGCGGGTGCGCGTGCGGGAATTGGCAGCGCGCCCACTGACAATTAGAAGCCCTATTAAGGCCATTAAAGTATTAATTAACTTACATTTTTTGCTTACAGTTGGACGGGCAGGCGATAAGGCCAAGCGGCCTTTCCACTTTTTAGGAAGCCTCATCCACGGGCAGGATGAAGTTTCCAACAGCAAATAAAAATAAAATAAAAAATTTTACATCTCATTCATAACATGTCCCTGGGGGCGTGTTTTTTAACATTTAAAAATTCTTTATTTTTGTTTTTCAGAACTCTTCATCTCCCTGAGGCAGCTCTGAGCCTCGGAGTTTTTCCAGCGCGCACCCACACGCATGCGCGAAGTTCCCTTCTCACCCCACTCGCCCTCCTCCTCCTCGCCCTCCTCCTCCCCCAGCACAGGCAGCGCTGAGCGCTGCGGCATGCGTTTCACACTGAGCAGGCCTTAATTGGCCCTCCAGCGTGAAATCGCTGTCCGGCCCCGATCACGGGTGGTGGTCGGCTTCCCCACCTGCCCCCATCTGCCCTCGCCCGACAAGGGAAAAACTTTGCCCACAATGTACCCTCACCCAGCACTTCAACTTCTGAACATGAATCAGAGTTTTGAGTAAAAAAGAAGCTTTGGTAACTTTCTAAAATGTAGGACTGGTTCACATTCGAGCTATCTCTGAGGTGAGGTGACAGCTGCAACAGATCATGTGTCCCTGGCATAAACATCAAAGCTTGGCTTAAGAGCTGGCAACTCCTGTTGTACAGTTCTATAATTTTATAAAGGACTGGCAGCCTGACCATACCTCTATAGATGGAGCAGAAACACAATACTGATGAGATATCCACCATACCCATATCACACAATTGGTCTGTTTCACTCCTGGGAACAGGAGTGAAAATAAATTTGGCTATTTGCTAATGCAAAAAGGCAAATTAAATTACACATCCCCAAATGCTTTGGCTATTTTGTTCATTGCTGGTAGGAATCATTATGTTGCTTTTTTATAAATATCTTGTAACGTCACAAGGTTTTTGGTAATGCAGGATATCATTAGCCAAATCCACTAACAAACCAGGTCTATGTAAATCGATAAAAGCAAAATATTGCAGGTGCTGGAAATCTAGAACAAAAACAAAAATACCTGGAAAAACTCAGCAGGTCTGACAGCATCTGCGGAGAGGGATACAGTTAACGTTTTGAGTCCGTATGACTCTTCATCAGATGAAGATTTCTCATGAAGAGTCATACGGACTCGAAACGTTAACTATATCCCTCTCCGCAGATGCTGTCAGACCTGCTGAGTTTTTCCAGGTATTTTTGTTTTTGTTCTATGTAAATAGAAGTACTCTGCACAAACTCACTCATCTCTCTTTAAACAATACCCAAATATCTTTTTCTGTGTGTTTAGCATATCAGTTAAAACTTGTTCAAATTAATAAATACAGAAATATATCAGCTACAGCCTCAAATAAATCTTTAAACACAGTCCTTCAGCCTGTAATGTTTTAATCTAAATTATAACAAAAGGGTAAAATAAAGGTTTTCCATTGGAATAGTCATCAGCTTCCAATGAAATAAAGCTAAAGCAAAGGCAACACTGCCTTCTACAGGAAAATCAAGGAATCACACACTGAAGAATGTATCAGAGAGCATGAATTCAAGAATTAATATATAAAAGTGAACAGGTGAGTTTTCCTAAGCAGAGGATTTATAAACACACTTAACATTTTTGCCTTGCTAAGTATTTTACATCAGAAAGCAGGTCAATGTCTTGAAGAAACATTCTGACCAAATTTCATGTAAAACGCACTGGGGTAGAGTTTCACTTTTTTCATGCAGGTAATATCTACATAGGCTGAGTGGATACAGCCAAACTAACACAAAATACTGTAGAACGTTAAACAGAGGTGAGCCAGAGGTGAGTCCCTGCTCCTACTTTTGTGTGTCAGGGAGGACTTGGTGTTTTCTGCAGTTTTTTACACTGGCTTATGATTCAATTCACCCAAGCACAACTTCCTTAGGTTGAAGTTGTGAGATTCCACCAATTGTGTGGTTAAGAGAGGCTCTTCAAATTGCACTAATTTTCTTAAGCAGATACTCATTAGTAGGCATGTTTTTAAAGGCATTTCATATCAAGATATATTTAATTCCCTAAGAAACTGATGAGTATGCTCCAATGAAAGTAGCACACTGATCAGTAGAGTATATTTAAAGTCATTTTCAGTGATTTTAAATCGGTCTTTCACAAGCAGAGGACTGGGCACTTAATAACTATGCTTATTTGAGTGATAAGCCCATTTTCAGCTGCATTAATAAAACTGCACTGAGTTACAACTTGAATGCATTTTAATGGTAAGAAAAAATAAACGATACCTTCTATTATGCTGCCCGATTGTGCTGATTCATGGAAGATTTTATACTGGTGATAATACAATTGATTTATATCAGAAACTTGAACTGTAACCTAACTAGCATTTTTTGGATGCAAGTTCCCAATCACGCCCAAAGCAGAAACATGACCATGTTTTCGATCATTAATCCTGTGACTTTATGAAGTGCAATCTTTAAACATTTAAAGTGTTTTTTTCATGTAGATGTAATCTGACACTTTTAGAAGAATTTCATTGTATTTCTTTTAAAACAAAATACTTTGCAGCTCACTTGGAAAGAAATGTTCTTGTAATTTTTACTGTTTGATTGTAAAAGTGATTGGCTGGCATTTTACACTCCACTGCACGCACCCACCACACCCCTCCTGCCCCTCCTCCAGGAGAAGGCTGGCAGATGGGGGTTGCGGGGATGGTATGGGTGAATGGTATGGGTAGATGGGTGCGGTGTCTGTTGCCTCCAATGGAATTTTATCAGTGGCGGGATAGGTATCGGTTGACCTGCTCACCTTGGGCCAATCGAGGCCTTTAAGGGGACAATTAATGGCCACTTAAGGGTGTTCTCCCACCATCGCGGTTATTTTAATGATAAACACTAGTAAACCCTGGCAGTCTGCTTGTAGTCTTGGGGAAGGAGCAGGTGGCCTCTTGTTAGGGCACCCTGTAGACAGAGGCCACCCACCAACAGTATTCACAACCTCCGCTTGTCCTCCCCCAGACTCCCAAGCACGACGTCTCAATCCTTCATTGGGGCCTATCCGACTAACCCTGACAAAGCCATCCGACTTACCTCAGGCTACAGTCTTCATCACTGTTGACCTGGGAGACTGCGGAACCGCTCCCAGTGGCATTTCTGGGACTGGAGAGCCGTCGGCCATCTGATTGGCCGGCAGCTCTTGAAGGTGGGGCCATCCTCCCACATGGGAGCAGAGGTACAACTTCAGGCAGTTAGCAGCCTGATGACCGTAAAACCTGAGCATGGATTCCAGGCCCAGGAGAGGCCCAGCCAGGGGCAAGGCCACCACCTCCACAAAATCTTCCAGGCGTTGGCCAGGATTTTCCGGCCCCGACACTGGCAGGCATCGTCACGGGCAGGATGGGAAAACTTGCAGAGCTGTTGATTTTTTAGCAGCTCTCGAAATTTTCCCGCTCCACCCACGACAATGCTCATCGGTGTCAAAGCCAGAAAATCCAACCCATTGAGTCTGAATTTTTCCGTCGGCGATTTGGGGTCGGGGCCCACTCACCGACGGGAAACTGATGCGGGATGACGTCGGAAGGAACCCCCGATGTCATCCCGGTCCCTTTAAATTTTTAGGAAGGCGGGCGGACAGCGAAATCAGCTGTCCGCCCGCCGACCTGTCAATGGCCAATTAAGGCCTTTGACAGGATCATTAAAACAATTAAAGGCCCTGCCCGTCCAACCTTAAGGCTGGTGGGCAGGCCAGGAGCCCCAGGCAGGCTTCTGATAAAACATGAAACCCCATCCACCGGCGGGATGAGGTTTCATGTCCGTTTTTAAAAAGCATAATAAAGTTTATGTCCTTTTTATTAACATGTCCCATCTCGTGTGACATTGTCACATGAGGGGGACATGTTAATAATTTTTAAATTTTTCTATTTTTCAAGTTTTTTTACCTGTCAGTAATCTCCCTGAGAGAGCACTTTGACAGCTGGGGATTCCCTCCCATCCCCCCCTGCACAGGAAACGCATAGCACTTCCTGTCGGGCAGGCTGCTGGGCGGGCCTTAACTGGCCCACCCACTCAAAATGGCGGCAGGCCCCGTTTCGGTGGCGGGGGTCGACTGCCCGCCTGCTGCTGAGCTGGTGGGGCCCACAAGCCCACCAAGGGCAAAATTCTGCCCATTGAGTCTGGTACGTGTTGTATGTTTAATAAGTGGATATCCATTTACCAAACTGTTTTATTGTTAAACTATAGTTCAGAACAAATGCCAGTTTCCACTCTTCCCTTCTGAATCCTTTTCCTGACCAGAAGCTGACCCACCCCCTACCAGGGGGAAACCTAGCTGCTAAGTACAGGATTCAATGGACATCACCTGCTCTCAATTCACTCTGAAGTTGTCCTGTGGCAGCACTTTCCAGGTTGGTGAGCGGGGGCGGGGCCCGCTCGCCAATACTTAAAATGACGCGGGATCACATTGGGCGTGGGTCCCGACGTCACCCCGCGTCATGTAGATTTTCAGTTCGGCCTATTAAGGCCATTAGTGAGGTACTTAAAATACTTAATGGACCTGCCCGTCCAACCTTAAGGGTGGGATGAGGTTTCATGAGGGTTTTAAAATTTTAACACACTCTTCAAATAAAAGTTATGGACGTGTCCCAGCTCATGAGACAGTGTCGCATGAGAGGACATGTCAATAAATTTTTTTCTATTCTTTAATCTGTTTTTCACATTTGAGCCGATCTCCCTGAGGCAGCACTTTGCCTCAAGGAGATCTGTGAGCTCTTACGTGCACATGCGCAAAAGAGCACACTCCCGGCTCAGGGAATCCCCGTCCGCACAGGGAGCGCACGGCGCTTCCGGGCGCACGTCACTCTGGGTGGGCCTTAATTGGCCTGCCCACTTAAAATGGCTTTGTGTCCCCGACCAGGGGCGCCAATCGGGAACCCGCCTGCTCGTGCTCAGTCCCGCACATCCCTCCCCCGACGAAGGGAAAATGCTACCCCTGGTTTACTCTTAAAGGGACCTGCATTTCTAATATTATCATTGTATACTTTATGGGAAAAATTGCCCCCTGTCAGGGGGGAAGTGCAGGAGCGGGCGTGGGCAGGCGCGCCTCTGATCGGCATCCCCAATTGGGGGCGCGTCGCCATTTTGCGTGGGCGGGCCAATTAAGGCCCGCCCAGCGTGACATCCTCCAGGAAGTGCTATGCACTCCCTGTGCGGGGGGGAGGGGGCTATTCCCTCAGCTGGGAGTGCGTTCCTTCACGCATGCACATGAAAGAGCGCCCTCATCTCCCTGAGGCTAAGTGCTGCCTCAGGGAAATCGGCTCCAAATTTAAAAATGTTAAAGAAATGATAGCAAAATTTCCCTGACATGTCCCCTCATGTGACACTGTCACATGAGTTGGGACATGTCTATCACTTTTACTGAAACCTTTATTAAATATTTAAAAACCCTCATGAAACCTCATCCCGCCCGTGAACGAGGTTTCATGTTTTTTCTTAAGCCCGCCAGGGCTCCCGGTCTGCCCGCCAGCCCTAAGGTTGGACAGGCAGGTCCATTAATTACATCAATTACTTTTTAAATGGCCTCAATAGGCCGTTGACAGGTCGGCAGGCACGCAGCTGATTCGGCTGCGCCCCCACCAACCTGAAATTGGAAATGGCGCAGGGTGATGTCGGGAGTTCCACCCGACGTCATCCCATGTCATTTTACAAGTCAGCAAGCGGGCTCCGCCCCCCTCTCGCCAACCAGTAGGTCCTCCCCTAGATCTCAGATCTTTGCAGAGTTGCCACTAGTGTCTATGTGTGTTGCAGGTTTTATTCACAATGCTTTGAAATGTCCGCTCATGCTTCAGCTCTGGCTCCCAGCTCCTTCTACAGTTTTGTTTACTTTTCTGGGAGTCCACACCCAGGCTTAATCAATCATGCACGGTGAATATCAATAGTAAAGAAAATCACATAATCGAACACCAAACAATTGAACACTCCAACATATTATATCAAGTTAGTGTGAAAGCGCCTGCTTTAAAAAGTTGGCTCAAATTAGGAAATCATTGTCCAAAGAAAAATCTAAATCTTGAAAATTAACAAATACTTGGTCACTGTAATTACTAGATTATGACTTCTATTGATTAAATAGAAATGAAAGCCAAGAGTGTTGCAGCAGGAGCTTAATGGATTAATGTATTGTCAAGTATGCTACCAATAAGCAGGAAGACCCAGA
The DNA here is from genome assembly GCF_964194155.1 of Cetorhinus maximus. NCBI lineage: Eukaryota > Metazoa > Chordata > Chondrichthyes > Lamniformes > Cetorhinidae > Cetorhinus > Cetorhinus maximus. The sequence goes on from NC_135880.1 coordinate 212,069,437, forward strand.
TATACTCCAAGTTTGTCATTGCATTACAGAATTACAGCGGGGACAGTGAGCAGCATTTTATTGTTGGTCTAAGTGTTAGGGATGGGGAATGAGTTGATTTTAACTCTAGCAATCATTTTGGTTCTCCAATTAACGTCAGTGCCTCTCCATGGAAAGGTAAGGTTGTCCTTTGTTACTGTAATCTTTAATCGCCTCCAGCCAACAACTCTCCAAGATAACTGTGCTCATCTAATTCTGGCCTGTCATGAACCCCCAATTTTAACCGCTCCACCATTGGTTGCTGTGCCTTTAGCTGCCCTGGCCTTCCCTACACCTCTCTACCTCTTTTTCCACCTTAAAAATGCTCCTTAAAACCTAGCTTCCTGACCAAGCTTTTTAGCCATCTGCCCAAATATCATCTTATATGGCTCAGTGTCAAATTTTGCTTCATAATGCTCCAGTGAAGCACATTGGGATGTTTTATTATGTTAAAGGTGCTATATAAATACAAGATGTTCTTGTGAAGCAGCAGGTACAGCCTGCTGACAATTATTGTCTCACCTTGAGTAAATAATTTGCCTTTTTTTTTATGCCACTGAAGGTTGCCAATGTGCATGGAACTGTAACAGAGCCGGAATCAGCAGAAGACGATAGAAAATCGGATTAAAAAACTACCCAATGAAAGAAAGTAAATCTACCAGTTTTTCCCTAAATGCTAAAGTATTGCTAACAAATATTTGAAAGCTTTACTACATATTACAGTGCAATATTGGCAGCTCCAATGAGATTATTTGGGAAGGTTCTTGTTTTTCTGTTATTGGCTTTACGCCCAACTACTGAAAGTTTGTAACGACCCTCAGTGTAATTATATTAACAGCAACTTCATCCTGGGAAAGCCTCAGACAAACACTGGAGTCAAGCCCATGTTGAGTGAATGCTTACTTCCCTGGAACCTGTTCGCTGGCTCTGTCAATTGTTACAGCAAATTGAAGCAACAGAATGAGGAAAATTTGCAGCACTCATGCAACACGCACATTATTTCAATAGCTACTGACTTTCTTGAGCACAATGGTTTGTGATAGGTTCTTAAAGGCTTTGCTGCATGAGTATGAAGGGTAGTATAGGCCTAACGAGTCTAAAGTACTGACACCCCGATGAGAATTAGGTGGAGGAGGCAAAACCTAACATATAAGTTCAACATCTTCAGAAAATGCTGAAAATACTCAGCAGGTCTAACAACATCTGTGGAGAGAAAGACAGAGTTAACGTTTCAAGTCCGTATGACTCTTCTTCAGCTCTGAAGAAGAGTCATACGGACTCGAAACGTTAACTCTGTCTTTCTCTCCACAGATGCTGTTAGAACTGCTGAGTTTTTCCAGCATTTTCTGTTTTTGTTTCAGATTTCCAGCATCCACAGTATTTTGCTTTTAATTTAGGTTCAACATCTTGCTTGATTTCTATTCCTGGATGGTTCTCAATTGTCCCGCTTGAGAAAAACAGCTAATCCCAACTTCTCAATCAGGTTAATATGTTCTCAGAGGTTCAGAATGATTGTTATTCACAGAAAGGGCACGTCAGCCCCATGTTATAATCCTAAAGTTTCCCACCAGCTCTCTGCGTATGCTCCATGCTCAACCAGCTGCAGCTACCAATCATAACTCTTTCCTGAATGAAGAGTGAAGAGATTAAGGGAGGAGTTTAACTCATTAAAATCCATCCACTTTACACAGAGTTAAAATTGGACCCCAAGAATTTAATAATTTCCTCAGTTATGCCTTTCTTCTCATTCGGGTCTCCTGCAGTTGTCCATCTAACTATTAGGACAACTCCTATCAAGGTAGTTTTTCCCACATCATTGTGGCTGATAATTTGGTGGTGGGGAGAATTATAGAAAACTAAAGATACATTAGGATTGAAAACATTGGGATTACTTCACTATCGCCACCATCTGTGTCCCAAACCATTAAACATATTAACTGTCTCTTCTTAGCAGTTCTGCAATATTTCATTCTTCAAATTGTCACCACAGCGTTTTACAGCTACCAACTACCTATTGGGGGAATTGAACTTCATCTAAGGAAGACCTGTGTTTTTAAGAGAAATACAAGTAGACTGATCAAAAGATGGCTGATAATGTAAAGTGATCACTTCCTGGAAAATTCCTATGTGGCTTATACTGGCAGACCTATCCTGAGAGAACATGGTATGTCACACCTGAAGAGGCCTACTTCAAACAGAGACGCCTGAAAGAAGGGTATAAAAATGCAAAAGACGAGACTTTGTGTTTGTGGAGACAATGAATATTCATTCCCACATCTCAGCAGTCGTCCAAAAATCCATCTCCTGTTGATTTCTGTCTCCAAATGTGAAAGAAAAATGGACTCTGGGCGCAAGACATGACTATTTCCTCACCTGGGAATACACAAGAAAATGGGTTAATAAACTGGCTGCAGACCAGTGTTTTGTGAGTGACAGCAACAAGAAGATGAACCAGTCACCCTGGCAGAAGCTGACGTTTCTCTCTCTCTCTTTCTCTTGCTGCAGGCAAGGTTTTAGCAGAAACCACAAGCATAAAGGAAATAGGATAGCTACTCTGCAGAACCAGATTTCCTCCTCTGGGACAAGCCAACAAGTGTCGCCAACAGACTGTGAATCTACCCAGGCAGCTCTACCAAAATCACACAACTTAATGGCCGCAACCTACCACCATCTATGCCTCACAGACAAGCCAAGGACTGATTTATAAATTTTTAAACTTTTATTTGACTTTTATCTTCTCACTTCTGGTCATATTGTGTATGTGAGTGTCCTCAGGTTTTACTAACTAATAAACTTACCCTTTCTTTGACTCAAGAAAACCTGGTTAAATTTGCTCCTTATAAAAAGTAAATACATTTGGACTGGGAAAAGGTATCCATGGGGGAAAGGATTTTTAAACTAACTTTGTTGCGACCAACTGAGGGGGTTGAACAAAGAGGGGAGCCAGCTCATTCCCCCACACCCAGGATCAGAACAGAATTGGTGTCCTGTCCTGCTCATAAGAAATTGGGGGTCTAATCTGGGAAGTTAACAAATTGGGGGCCTCGTCCAGGTCCGGTCATAACAAATTGGTGGCTCGTGCTGAGATTGTCCTCCAGAGGAAATGAAAGAGTTGGAATGGGTAAATTGTTCCTTCGAAACCAATTATTTTTAAAACTGCAAAAAGGTTTTCTTGAGTCTGCACTACTAAAGTGTAAAAATGTCCACATTTGATGCAATGATTTTCTAGGAGAAGGGGAAGTTATTCTTGAAGATTAAAAGGTTGGGCCCTCGAAGAGTTAAAAGAGCTATAATGTCACAGATTTAAGACAAGGCTACGAAAAGTAGTAGAATTGCTGAGAACACAACTAGAACAGAGATGAAAATAATTAGAATATGAGAGAAGAAGAGATAGAGAGGAAAGGGAAAGAGAGAGAGAGGAAAGGGAAAGAGAAAGAGGGGAAAGGGAAAGAGAGCGAGGAAAAGGAAAGAGAGAGAGGAGGAAAGGAAAAGAGAGAGAGAGGGGAAAGTGAGAGAAGGGAAAGGAAACGAGAGGAAGCTTTCCAAAGAGAGAAGTGGGAAGGAGAGGGAGATTTCCAAAGAAGACTGCATGAACTGGAAAGGAAGATAAAGGCAACTGAGGCAGGCAAAGTCAGAATGAAACAACAGTAAAAACTGGAAAATAAGAATACTGGTCCAAACTGGTCTTTATACCTTAAAATATAACACCAGCAAAAACTGTGAAATGAGAGTACTGGTCCGAACTGTCTCTTCCTTATGGGAAAGGATAGCACTCCTGAAAAGTCTGGAAAAATCACTTGAATCAAATGAAGCTGAAAGGGCTGGAGAAAACCAGCTAGGATCTGTAAGAATACAGGGAACCAAAATGGTTCAGAGGCCTCAAAGGGAACAATAGTGCCTGCAAGGGTTGGAGTAGCTGGGCAAGGGCTGTTTGCAATCAAAGAGGCAGGGAAACACAGCCAGTCTGCAGAGAGACAGAGAGCTGGAGATTGTTCAGGGACTCAAGAGGAGGCGATAGAACCAGTGAGGATTGGAGTAGTTAAGAAACAGCTACTTGAATTTAAAAAGGCCAATGTTAGGTCTGTAGATTTAACGAGGGTCCAGAAAAGATCAGTGGAATTTAAAACAAGCAAGGAGGATAACCTGGAAATTGAGTTATTGGTACATTTTTTACAGAATTAAACAGGGACCAGGGGAGTTCCAAGGCCAGTAAGGAGACAGTGAGAAAGGTGCCATGTCAAGTTGCAGAGCCACTGGAAGTTAAAAAGATAAAGACAGGCCAGCAGAAGCACAAATGGACAAGGTAGAAACTGAGGAAGTTAAAAAGGTCAAAGCTAGACCAGCAGTAATAAAAGAGGCCCCTGACGGACCTGTAAAAGACGATAGGAATAGGCCCATGATCTGTTTGGCAGACAGCTTCATGGTAGATTTAGACAGGGACGAGGGGTTCCCAAACAGAGAAGCGGACAGTGAGGGAGATGCCTCACATGGTTGGAGAGCCACCAGGGAGTGCAGCAGGAGCCAAACATCCACTTGGAGGCGGTAATGCTCCAGAAGACGTGGAATAGGTTAAGGCAATGCAAATTCCCAAGACAAGGGAGGATGCTAACGAACCAATGTTCTGTTTGGTCGATAGCTTCATGGCGAATTTAAATAGGGAACAGGGAAATTCCCAGATAGGATAGGGAAGAGTGAGGATGATGCCCCACTTAGCTGAAGAGAAACAGGGAAGTACGGAAGGAGCCGAACCTCCACCTGAGGGCAGTAGTATCTCTGAGCACATGGGACAGGTTAGGGACAGGCTTCCTCTTAAAACAAAAGAGGAAGAGAGGAAAATCTACCCTAAAGAAGGCAAAACTTGTGGAAACTACAAGGGGTATGGCAGCGAAATCTGTGCTGAGTTACCCGCTGGTAAACCAAATGAGAAAGTTTCAATCCTAAACCCCAACAAACTCCACAGTATCAAGGCCGAGTCCACTAAAGGAGAGCTACCGGAAGTGAGTTCAGACACTGTACCAAGGCTTAAACTCAAGTTACAAGCAACTCCCACCATGGGAATCAGATTTACACAGGGAGAAAGGGGAAGGTAACCTACCCCAAAGCAGATAATACTTGTGGAGATCACAAGGAGAATGGCAGGGAAACCCATACTGATGAGCCAGATAAAACAAGACAAGCTTTAGACCTCAGCCAGAACAGTGTTGATGAAAAAGTCACCAAAAGTGAAGTATTGGAACCAGGAGGTGGACATCACAGCACAACCCACTAACCTCCTGACACTTAGACCTGTAAAAATGCCTGGGTTTGAACCAGTAAAATAAAGGGTTACCGAGGTAGGCAAAGAGTCAAACCTGACAAGAACACACACAAGCTCCTTTCTGTTTATACCGAGCTTTTCCTTTGAATGTGAATTCCCCATTGTATTACCAGGTTTTTAACATCACATCTTCTAACAATAACATTTTCATCACCTATTACCTAAGAATCACCCTCATTTCCGTGAAATCAAATCTGAGTGCAGATGCCCTGTCCAGAACTTACAGAGACCCAGTTAGAACTGAAGAGAGGATATTGACCACGATTAAGAGAATGAATGAGAGTGTGTGTGTTTGTTGTTTTATATTGTTTTTCTCCTTGTAGTGAAATGAGAATGAATATTATGACACAGCTGATGGTAAGGGCTGAGTTGTTCAAATCCCAGAGAGAAACTTGAAACAACTGTTTTGCAATTTGTATGTGTTGAGATGCAGGTTTTGAATTCAGTATTAATAAGACCACCGAGCCTCAAGGGGTTTTTTATAAAACTAAATTAAACATTTGTTAATACAAGCAAAATTGTAAGCACATACATATGTCTACAAAATCACTACTATAATAATTACAAAAATCACCTAATTAATCTGGTTCTCAGTTAAACCCCCATTAATGCAACAGTAAAACTCATAGATTTTAAATGGGCCCAGGCAAAGCACATTTGACCTTACCAATTCAAAATGAGGTATTGCAGGCACAGTTATAGGCTTACAGGCTGGTTAGATCTTAAATGCCTCTGCCTTACACACACAAACTCCTTTCTGTTTATACCGAGCTTTCCCTTTGAATGTAAATTTCCCATTGTATTACCAGGTTTTTAGCATCACATCTTCTAACAACAACATTTTCATCCCACTAATTTTATTAGTAATATATACATATTGCTTGCCGTCTTCTCGCTAGGTGCAAGATTTTACCAGTTCTTTTGAATGCCTTATTTAAAAGTACAAATTGCCCCCTTGACACCTATGTTCCTAAACTTCCCCATGTTTATCTAATTACCATTTCAAACCTACTTCTTTCTATACATCAAAGCACCCAGACTAGTTGGCTTTAATCCAATTAAGACGCACACATGCACACACACATAGGGGAGAATTTTCCCATCAGCGAGCGGGGGTGGGGCCCGCTCGCCGACGCATAAAATGACATGCCGTGACGTTGGGCGGGCGTCCCGATGTCACCGTGTGCCATTTAGATTGTCAGTTCGGCGGGCGTGCAGCCGTGTCAACTGCAAGCCCGCCAGACTATCAGAGGCCTATTAAGGCCATTATCAAAGTGATTAAAGTTGTTAAGAATGCTGCCCGTCCAACCTTAAAGTCCAGGCGGCCTTCGCATTTTTCATGAAACCTCATCCACGGGCGGAATGAAGTTTCATGAAGGATTTATTAGTTAAATAAAAATTTTTGAAAAAATTAATGGACATAAGGATATGTCCTTAAAATTTTTTTTCACCTTTATTAAATGTTCTGGAACTTAAACTGATCTCCCTGAAGCACCTCCGTGCCTGAGGGAGATTTCTGTGCTCTTCCGTGTGCATGCGCGAAAGATCACAGGCCCTGACTCAGGGAATCCGCCCCCCACCCCACCTGCACAGGGAGTGCACAGCGCTTGCGGGTGTGCGTCACGCTGGGTGGGCCTTAATTGGCCCGCCCACGTAAAATGGCAGCGCGCACCCAATCAGGGGCACCGATCAGGTTCACGTCGCTCCCGCCCACCCCCGCACAACCCCCCTGACGGTGGTGGGGGAGATTCAGCCCATAGACACAGATACCATTAAACTCCATTTAAAAAAAATAATTTCCAACAATGTTATAGGCATTAATCTTTTCATGACAATGAATCTCATTTCATTCTTCATACACGACAGCATCCTACAGCTACCAAGTACCTACGGGCATTTTGAACTTTTTTTATGGAAGACCTGTGTTTTTAAAAGAAATACAAGTAAAGACTGATCAAAAGATGGCTAATAATGTAAAGTGACCACTTTCTGGAAAATTCCTATCTGGTTTATACTGACAGACCTGTCCTGAGAGAAGATGGAAGAGGTGTTAAGGCCTACTTCAAACAGAGACACTTGAAAGACGGGTAAGGAAAATGGAAAAGACTGGAGTTTTAATCTCCTGTGTTGGTGGAGACAATCGAAACTGATTCCCACATCTTAGCAGTCATCCAAAGATCCATCTCCTGTTGATTTATATCTCAGAATGTGTAAAATGGCCTGAGATGAAGGAAAAACGGACCCTGGATGCAAGACATGACTATTTCCCCTCCTGGGAATGCACAAGAAAATGAATTAAAAAGCTGGCTGCAGACCATGTTTTGTGAGTGACAGCAACAAGAAGAAGAACCAGTCAGCCCTGCAGAAGCAGGCATTTCTCTCTCTCTCTTGCTGCAGGCAAGGTTTTAGCAGAAACCACAAACAAAAAGGAAATAGGGCAGCCTCTTCAGCTACCCCGCAGAACCGGGATTCTTCCCCTGGGACGAGCCAAGAGGCTGCAAGCTGCCAGAGCCAGTTCTACCAAAATCACCCAACTTAACGGCAGCAACGAAACCACTATCTATGCCTCACAGACATGCCAAGGACTGATTCGTATATTTTTTAACTTTTAGTCGGACTCTTAACTTCTCATTTCTGATCAGATGGTGTGCGCGCGCTCGCCTTTTAGTAACTAATAAGCTTACTCTTCCTTTGACTCAAGAAAGCTTGGTTAAATTGGCTCCTTATAAAAAATAAATACATTTGGACTGGGAAAAGGTATCCACAGGGAAGGGATTTTTAACTAACTTTGTTGCGACCAAACAAGGCGGTTGAGCAAAGAGCGGAGCCAGCTCATTCCCCCTCACCCAGGATCAGAACAGAACTGGGGTATCGTCCCAGTCGTAACAAATTGGGGACCTCATCCAGGAATTTAACAAATTGGGGGACCTCATCCGGGAATTTAACAAATTGGGGACCTCATCCAGGAATTTAACAAATTGGGGGACCTCATCCAGGAATTTAACAAATTGGGGACCTCATTCAGGAATTTAACAAATTGGGGACCTCATCCAGGAATTTAACAAATTGGGGACCTCATCCGGGGCCAGACATAACAAAATGTTGCTGCTTACATTAAACCATTACAGACACACAAAGTGAGTGCATATTCAGTCAGGATGAAAATCCAGGACTCTGAATTTTGGAATCTGTGGGTGCTTTGAGGTCTTTAAAGTTACCTTCCACCAAACCAAAATTCTGAATACCAGTGCTCTCTCACTGGAATAGATCCTCACAGCATCTATCCAAGTTGTCTACTGATAGGCAGCCTCTTATCCATGTTTAAAACAAAAATACACTGTCATAAGAGGCCAAATCTGTGCCTGACAGTTTTCACCCATTGTCTCTTGTCTGTAAGTGCGGTGAGAACGTTGTGCACATGAGTTGTGCTGGCAGTCAGCTCTATTGCTTTTAGGATATATATATATATATATATATAGTTATTAATAGAAGAGAATTAAAAACTTTTATGTTTAATTTTAAAGCATGTAGCTTCACTCCCTTGACATGCAGGTTTTCATAAAAGTTGAGAGCAACACAGTGTGACACACAGGAAGAGAAAACCATCAGGTAGCACAATATTCTAGCGTAAATTGATGTTACTGGACTAGTAATGCAGATCAATAAGAGCTCAAATCTCACCAGGTCAGTTTGAGATTTGGATATGGTTTAGAAATCAGGAATTAAAAAGTTGGCATCGGTAAAAGTGACCGTGAAGCTGTCAGGTTGTTATAAATACCCAACTGCTTCACTAAGGAAGGAAACCTGCTTTCCTCACCTCCTCTAGGCAAGTCCAGCCCCACAGCAACATGGTGGAGTCTTGGCTGTCATCTGAATTAGCCCAGCAAGCCGCTCAAGCTATAATAAACAGTTACATCAGCCCAAGAAGGCAGTTTCATCTCAGGGCAACTAGGGATGGGTAATAAATCTTTCGATTAGGCACTTAACAGGCCTCTGGTCTCAAAATTGAGTTTAACAATTTTAGGTCATAACCTCTGCCTACACCTTGTTCTTATGTTTTTTTTGTTGAGTTGGCCTTATCTCGTTTCTTTCTTTACCCTTCATGTTGTTCAGATGGCTACTATGTAACCATTCATGCCTCATCTGGACACATCTTTGTTTCTTTACTATACCCATTAGCACTTTCATTGGCTTTTGCACCGTGAAACCTTTTGTTATTTAATCTCTGCTGCCCTCCACCCTATCTCAGACCTTCCCTTTTATTCTTCCTTCCCTCTTGCCCCTTCCACTGGTCCAAAAGCTATTACATTTCTATCTTTCTTCAGTTCTAACGAAAGGTCATCACCCTGAAAAGGCAACTCTGTTTCTCTCCACAGACGCTGCCTGACTTGCTGAGCATTTCCAGCATTTTTTGTTTTTATTTCACATTTCCAGCATCTGCAGTATTTTGCTTTTGTATGGGCAATAAATGTTACTCATACCAATGACGCCCACATCCTGAGAATGAATATAAGTGAGTTTAAAATTCTACCTGGGACTATACCTGGGATTTCTGAATATCAACTGTCAACAAAATTCAACAAGGTATAAAAATTGCAAATTTAAATCCAACTCAATGACAATTTTTCTATTTCTCTTTTGGTTCTGCCACTAAATGAGTCCTTTGTAATGATCTGTTAATAAATGGCTTATTAAATATCTTTAAAGTGACAAAGAAGAAAAGAATTACAAGTGTTCATATAAATGTTCAGTCTAAAAGGGGACTCAATCTTTGATTTTGCTATTTATCAAACACTTTACGTGCTTTTGCATTATAGCCTTTCAGCTAACAGTGTCCCTTCATTTTATCAATGCCACCGTGCTCAGGTGGCCTAGTCCCTGAAAATGTAGGATTACAAATGTGCCATTGGATAATTGGAGCCAGTTTCAGTGTAATAGTGCAAGGAGCTGATTCCATCATTGACCTCCATGCTCCATAGTGAATAAGCAATAAACTTTAGATAGTATAGAACTTGAATAGTGCAGAGACATGTCACCAAAGTTTTTTGTTTTGCACTCAGTAAGGGTGCCAACCTTCAAATCAATCATAACAATTTATACTGCAGGAGAACAGGGTGCTGCTTGGTTGGCAAGTCGACTCTGATTGGCTAAGGCCTTGTCATAAAGAAAGCATTGGGGAACTATTGGCTCTCTGAGCTCCCGAGTAATTAAAAAAAAGACGCAAGGCTTGAACAGATTGCTTTTGTTGCAGAGACCAAATCCCTGTGTATGAACGTGTGTTGCTTCTAGCAAGCGTAAGTGAGCCATGTTACGAGCTCAACAGATTATCTTAAACTGATTATTCGTGTAGCTGATAGCGCACTCAGGATTGGTCAGCAAGTACTGCCCAATTGCAGAATCACATCTAATAGTACATGTTTTGTTTTGGGTTTTGCAAGTGAGGGCTGGCTGAGTACAATTTGTAGTCTGCCTACTATGAACAATCGAAAGAATATGTTCTCCCTACACAGAAATAAAATAACTCGAGATAAACTCATCCTTACACATCAATACACCACATATAATTGTGTTGCTTTTAAGTGACACCACAATGACAAAAAGACCTTTCATTTACATTTCCTAAATAAAATCAGTTCCCATTTTTTCTTCTCACCCTGTTAAATATCGTTTTACCCTTTCATTAACATCCAAGAGAAAATATTTTCCTCATTAAACTTTCCAGCACAGAAGAAGCCCATCCAACCCATCTTGCCTGCACTAGTTTCTGAAAGAGTTAACCACTCAGACCCATTCCGCTACCCTCTTTATACACCATTTGAAATGTTTTCTTTCCTAAAATTCCTTTCTTGTCTTTTAATTACTATTATAGATCCTGCTTCCTTCACAAAGTTATATTTGTATGAAGGCCCTGTTACTAATGCTGTCTCGGGAATGTCGACTGTATAAATCATGTCAGACAGCTGGATGCCACCATATTTCCAGTTAGCCTGTTATCAGTCGGATGCTTCTGCTGGTTAGTGTCGCTTACCCTTTTTGCTGGAAGTTGATGTCTTCTCTTGAGCATGAATCATGCTGCAGTTATAAATGTCCCTGATGGTTCAGTAAAGTTTGCAGTAAGAGTTGGGAATGAATGTCATGTTTGCTGATCTCAGCTGGGGTGGCTTTGGAAGCGCTACAAATGAGCAGAGTGTCCTGGATTGGACGGGACTGCTGGATTTGTCATGTTCAAAGCATGAGCATTATCCAACTGAATGTTGGTGAGGACACAATAAGCCTCAAAAGTGGTCTGACTTGGCTGTGAGACCCCCTGTTCACACGATGCACTCACGCTCTCACAATTGGCAAGGTGATTGCTGCCGGTAAGACTATGCCTAGCCAGGACTCAACCTTTTGAGGAGAATAAAGGAATCATTAGCGGAGAGCAAGATCTCCCGAGTTCTTTTCTCGCAATTATTTTGACATCTCCTGAATGCAGTGACCCATGCTGGGAACATTTTTTTTTTAAAATGACTCGCATTTACATCAGCACCTTTCATGACCTCAAGGTGTTGCAAGGTTGGTTACAGCCAATGGAGTACTTTTACAGAGCAGTCACTATTGTAATGTAGGTAATGTGGCAGCAATTTGCACAAAACAAGCTCCCACAAACAACAATGTGATTGATGAAAACAAAATACCGCAGATGCTGGAAATCTGAAATAAAAACAGAAAATGCTAGGAAAACGCAGCAGTTCTGGCAGCATCTGTGGAGAGAGAAACAGAGTTAACGATGCGAGTCTGTATGAAGAAGAGTCAAATGGACTTAAAGCATTAACTCTGTTCTCTCTCCACAGATGCTGCCAGAACTGCTGAGTTTTCCCAGCAATGTGATTGTGACCAGATAATCTACTTTTTTAGGTGGTGTTGATTGAGGGATATATATTGACAAGAACTCCGGGAAGAATTCCCCTGGCGTTATTCAAAATAATGCAATGGGATCTTTTGCATCCACCTAAAAGAGCAGACAAGGGAGAGGGATGGGGGGGCAGGGTGCTCGATTTAATGTCTCATCTGAACGACAGCACCTCCAACAATGCAGCGTTCCCTCAGTGCTGCACTGGAGCGTCAGCCTAGACTGGAGCTAAAGTCTGTGGAGTGGGACCTGAACCCACAATCTCTGTCTCGGAGGCGAGAATGCTACCGACTCTTTAAGAAAATAGAGGAAACATTTGGTAAAGAGAAGGAAAGCTTCATGAGTTCTTTATTCTTATTCTATGGGCAGCCAGATCTCACCCAATTAATCAGCCTTGACAATGAAGCACTGACAGATTATTCTTTCAAAGGGGTTGTCATAACCAAATGTGGTACTGTCCTCAATCAGTCTCCATGGACATGTATTTTCAACAGGGGGTTCATAGATTATTGTCCAGCGAATTTTATTTTGAATATTCTTTCACAGTGTGTGAGCATCACTGGCTAGGCCACCACATATTGCCCATCCCTAATTGCCCTTAAGAAGGTGGTGGTGAACCGTTTCTTGAACCGCTGCAGTCCATGGGGTGTAGGTACACCCACAGTGCTGTTAGGAAGGTTATTCAAGGGTTTAGATCCCCAAACAGTGAAGGAACAGTGATATAGTTCCAAATCAGGATGATGTGTGGCTTGACAGGGAACTTGCAGGTGATGGTTTCCCATACATCTGCTGGCCCTGTCCTTCTAGTTGGTAGAGTTTGGAAGACGCTATCGAAGAAGCCCCAGTGAGTTCTTGCACAGTGCATCTTGTAGGTGATACTCACTGCTGCCACTGTGCGTCGGTGGTGAAGGGAGTGAATGCTGAAGGTGGTGGATGGGCAGCTTTGTCCTGTATAGTGTCGAGTTTCTTGAGTGTTATTGGAGCTGCACTCATCCAGGCAAGTGGAGAGTATTTCATTACGCTTCTGACTTGTGTTTTATAGATGGTGGAGAGGCTTTGGGCAGTCAGGAGGTGAATTACTCGCTGTAGAATTTCCAGCCTCTAACCTGCTGTTGTAGCCACTGTATTTATGGTCCAGTTAAGTTTCTGGCCAATGGTAACCCCTGGATGTTGATATTGGTCCATTGTAGCACTTCTACCAGCAACATGGCATCAGCCCATACCCCTTAAACAGCTTCTATCTGTGGGCAGTTATTAGTTAACAAATAAGAGTAAAATAAGGACTTTACATTATACAAACTCTATGATTATAAATTGTGTGCAATGTCGCATTGTGACTTGCCGTTAACAGATTATAAAAGGATGTTTTTGACAGACAGGGCTCATCAAACAGGCACTGTAAGTCTAGTGGTTTATATACTTCTATTTTAGATCATCCTTCATAGTTGTACAGTAATTGTCCAACATCCAAAGAATATACAATCAATTCATTGGCACAAATCCCATTGCACCTCAACAAAGGGAAGATAAGCGTATCTCCTGGTGATGATTTCAAGCAGGTTTATATTGCTTGCGCTCTGTTTAGATGATCCTTAATGGCCACAGCAAAGCCATTAAAGTCATTGCCTATCTTGTTATAATACAGGAGTCCTTGGCACCTTCACAACCTCAAACAAACACAGGGCAAAGAAAAAGATTGACTGAGATTGCTTCCTGTCTATGGGGACTTGGCCAAAGATAACAGGAAAACTCAAAGTGTTAGCGATGTGTGTATTTGTAACCGTGCTTATCGGGTCACTAATAAACGCCGCGGGAAGGGTCCTCCAGGCCGGCAGCCGGCTCCATTCCCCTTGGGAAAACTTGTGATCTTCAGCAGAAGGAGAGCAGCAGACAAACAGACGGAGAAGTGCTTAGCAGATAAAAGTTCTGTATCAGGCAATAAAGTTGGTTTGAAGTGGTTATGGAAGGGCATCATTCTGAAATGAAACAGGCTTTATTACAATGAGCATAAAGGAATGGGCCCTTTGGAGAAGACAACAAAGAGATTAAAAAGCTCCTCGCTGCTCACAAAGTGAGATTATGCTTTACAAGTATTTTAAACACACAAGGAGATTTTGATAATCCTCTTAATTGAGTCTCCAGCTTGCAAGTTGAAGATAGCTGTGCTGTTCTTGTTATCACCAGCAGTACACTGCAAGCCAAAAGATGAGATTTTTAAATGGAAATTTCCCCAAGTTGATCTTTTGATCCAAACTGCGCCAGTGGTACAAGTTTAACAGCTTGTCCTCCCGAAATAATGCTGATGTCCTCAGTCCCAGTTTGGAGATCCTGAATTTACTGCAGTGCTTCTACTTAAACAGAAAGTTACGTTCAAACCCGAAGTGTTTCATGTACAATCCCATGCAACTACGTCGCAAAATATCTTCAGCTGGAAGTGCAGTAATCACAGTTTCCAGCACCACTGGCTGTCTCAGGTTCCGCCAATGTAGAACTCAGCTGCTATGATAAAGCTTTGCCTGTAGCAATATAATATGGTGAGGCTGGTAACATAATAGTAATTCTACTAGGATAGCACCACAGAGGCCTGGACTATTGCTCTAGAAATGTGAGTTCATTGCATTCTATTAATTAAATAAATCTGGAATAAAATGCTATTCTCATTAATAATCATCATGAAACTACTAGATTGCCATAAAAACCCATCTGGTTCACTAATATCCTTCCAAGGAGGTAATCTGCTGTCTTTACCCAGTCCAGCCTACATCTGAGTCCTGATCCTCAGCAATGTGGTTGACAAATATCTGCCCACTGAAATGCCTAGGAAGCAAATCAGCTCCAGTGGTGATTAGGGATGGGCAATAAATGCTGGCCTCATATCTCAAGAACAAATATAAATATATATATATATATAATATGAGGTGAAACCAGAATTGACTGAACCAGGAATGTACATCTGGCTGATGCATCAGTTTAATGTAATATCATATGTGAATGGTTTGATTTAGGATCGGGTATGTCAGCCTATATTTATCATTAACTTTTTCCCAATGCTTCATGCAAGCAACAACTTAGATTTATATAGCGGCTTTAAGGTAGTAAAGCCTGCCAAACTGCTTCACTGCACCATTATCTAGCAAAAATTGACACAAGGCCATATAAGGCAGGTGACTAAAAGCCTGGTCAAAGAGGTAGGTTTTAAGGAATATTTTAAAGGAAGGTTGAGAGATGGGGAGACAGAGAGGTTTAAACAGGGAATGCCAGAGCTTCTGACCCAGTGACAGCGCAAACAAAGATCAACAGGGAAAAGAAGGCAAGATGGGCTGGAACCATTCCAATACTTCCTATGGGCCAGGAGGAACATTCGTCATTGCCTGGAGGAGTTCACACTCCGGCACTGTAACTTCAGCTGACATGAGGCAGAAACTCAGTTTATGCTCAAAAATTGGATTTCAGTCTCATTTCCCAAGCAGCAAGAACAGCTCCAAGGAAACTCGAGGCCGACAACCTCTCAACCAATCACCTCTGTTGTTCTTTGGCTTGCCATGTCCCTAATTCAGTATCATCAACAAATTGTCCAGAGTAGTCCTCTGCCCTTATTTCCATTAAATTAACTTGCCCTTTACAAATTCCTGCTGAGAGTTCCTGGCTGGTCTATGCCTATGCAAATCTATGACATCTTCCAAAGTCAAATATCCCCCGCCAACATTATGTGATAAGGATTATGCACAAAGAACTAGGGTAAGGAATTGGAGGACATCCTATAGAATCTGATGGATATATTTAAACATCAGGTGTTAGAGTACACGATGCCATTGGGAACAGTTGAGGCAGAGACTATGTAAACAATTAATGGAAAAATGAATACATAATTGAAAGAGGAAAATACAGGACTACAGGAAGGGAGGAGAGGGGAGAGCATGGAATTGTATGAGAGCAAAAGTCAGCGCCTTTAAAAGTAGAGGAGAGAAAATCAAAATAAATAGCATAATAACCAGAAGCTGATGAATACATAGTGGTAATATCACTGGATGAGTAATCCAGAGACCCAGGCTCTGGGGTGTGGGTTTAAATCCCACCACGGCAACTGGTGGAATTTAAATTCAATTAATAAATCTGGAATTGAAAGCTAGTCTTAGTAATGGTGACCATGAAACTATCATCAATTGTTGTCAAAACCTGTTGTTAATGTCCTTTAGGGAAGGAAATCTGCTGTCCTTACCTGGTCTGGCCCACATCTGACTCCAGACCCACAGCAATGTGGTTGACTCTTAACCGCTCTCTTTTCAAGGGCACTTAGGGATGGGCAACAAATACTGACCTTGCCTGCGACACCCACATCCCATGATTTTTTTTAAAATATTAATATATTTCATGCATAGTGTCTTCTTTAGTATCTTCAAATTTCTCGTGCTTCAATGGGAATCTAGAGTTCCATAATATTCTGTTAACAGTCCCTTTAAGATATCTAATTTAGTCAGTAAAAAAAATTAATAATAGTCCAAAGCATGAACAAAAGTTAGGCAACACTGACCCCTGGTGGCATATAGAGCTGTAGTTTTTACACGTATTGATTGACAAAGACATACTGATGTCTCTACCTGCTGGTGGTGCAGAGTAATACACAACACATATTTAGCCATGACAAAACCCATCACAAACAATTAATTTGCCTCCTTCCTACAGAAAATGTTTAATCTAAAAACAGATTACTTGGACTTTATCAGATTTTCTGTTTGTGGGAGCTTGCTGCATGCAAATTGGTTGTCACGTTTCCTCCATGATAATAGTGACTACACTTCAAAAGTGCTTAATTGCTGTAAAGAACATTGGGGTGAACATGTGAACTTGCCAAATGGGATAAAAAGCCTCACATGAACCCTACTTGAAGCAAGTTATCATATCCTTAGCCCTTTCATTTAAGCATTTGACTAAATTGAAAAATTAAACAGTGCTGCTGGCGGCACAGACCTGATGTACGCTTTCAAAGTCAATACCTGGGAAGAAGTCACATAAGCATCTCCTAGTTTGGGATTCAAGCAATGGTGAATCTGACAGGCTTTTCTATCTCTTTACAACAGGGATGTGCAACCTGTGACTCTTAGAGCACGTTTGAGGATCCTCAAATCTGCCCCGCGACCTACAAAGATCAGATAGCTCAGTCTGTGCACTTGTATTCTTATTTTGCTAACCTGAAGGGTCGCTTTTACGCTTCCTCACTAAGTCGCACTACTGATTTGAACAGAAAATCCATCGGTATTCACGCGACTTGGGAAAACAGCCAATTTTACAATTGGTGAATAACCTGGCTGTACAGGGTGAAAAGATGGAAGGACAACTTAATATGGTTGCTACAAGCATGAATTGCGCCAGAGTTAGATTTATAGCTTATTCACTGCTGATTAATTTAAGTGAATTCTAAATTCTAACATACTCAGCTGAAAACAATCACTAGTAGATTAATAGCCCCACGCATCACCCTCTCTTTATTGAGAATGTGCAAATTGGTAGCAATAATACAAACAAGTTCAATGCATTTGTCACTGTGCCAGTGTTATGGATTATCAGGGCTCCATTTATGGGTTCACAAATTTCCCTTTAAAAAAAACAGAAAGGTTGCACAAATAAAGGAGCTGGGAATGTTATTATTATACTAATTTATGATATAATATTTCAGTAAATGTTGACACTTGGAGAAAGCCAGCTGCAGTGAAACAAATGATCGCTCCAGCAAGTAGTCCAATCACTTGAATGAGTGAATGGCCAATAGAGGGTGCAAGATCCTGATTTATGATGTGGTAGCATTAAACCACAGAGTATGTGGTATATTCAGTATTGAAACCAGCCTTTTCCTTCCCAGGGCACATTCTTTCTACAGATTAATTTATGTAGGATCCTTTAAGCCTGAAGAGAAGCCATTTGCGCTGGACTGGATTCAGCATAGGCGTGGTGAAAAGAAACAACAATGCGATTTTCAGTGGTAGGTCAGAATACCACAAATAAAATGTTGATTTTTGCTATCTTCTTCTAATAATTCTCAGGTTCTTTTGGGTTTTTTAAATCCACTTATGGGTTTTAAGTCATTTACCTGATTGGGTGAAGTGTCCAACTTTCCAAAAGCAATTCTCAGAGTCAAAAACTGCAGGCACTGGAAGCTCATAATATACATGGGCTTTATTCAAATCATGTCTCATATATAAAATTCCACCAATCTTGGGCATAATTACAGTGAACGTCCCCATCTACACAAACTGGGTTCTATGTGAAACTGGTCTGCTCAGCAAAACAATTTACAGTTAGGTTGCACCTAGCTGCAACTAGCTAATTCTTGCAGTTAAGGAGGACGGTTAATTTCTGTGCTGCTGCACCACGCGTGTTGTACATTTTTTCATTTTTGTTGCATCCCTCGTCAGATTAGTGTGGCATTGGCCTTGACTGCTTCTACAAAAGGGTTGGTGGACAGGAATCTCTTGGGGTGTTGGAATCACACTTAGATGCTGAAGAGAATCAACTCATCTTTTCAATATATTTGTTCTTGAGATGGGGTCAGTATGGGCAGCAAGGTATTTATTGCCCTGCTGGCAATTATGTCATGTGGAAATAGGGGAACACAGTTTAAAAATAAGGGGCCTGGAGGTGAGAAGATTTTTTTTTCTCTCTCAGAGGGTCATGAATCTTTGGAACTCTCTTCCCCAGAGAGTGGTGGAGGCAGGGTCAATGAATATTTTTAAGGCAGGGGTCGATAGATTCTTGACTAACAAGGGAGTCAAAGGTTACCAGGGGAAGATAGAATGTGGAGTTGAGGCCTCAATCAGATCAGCAATGACCCTATTGAATGGGGGAGCAGGCTCGAGGGGCTGAATGGCCTACTAATTCGTATGTTCTTTGAACTGGAGTCACATCTTTGACAAGCCCGCTCAGGGTGGCAGGTTCCTTCCCTGAAGGGTATTTGTGAACAGTATAGGGGTTTTTACAGCAGTCTTCACAATCATTTATTTTGAACCAGGCACACAAGTTAACTAGATTTACTTTCACAAATTGCCATGGTGGAATTTGAACTCATGACATCTGGATTAGTGACCCAGTGCCACAACCACTAGACTACCATGCTTGAGTTCAAAGGACATCTTCAGGGTTGTACACAGTCTCAACAATATCCCAGGATCAAGTCTCCAGACCACACCAGTCATGCATTGGAATGTCTCCATAACTTGCAGAAGAAGGCATTAATCAAAATCTGCCAGTTACTACAGAATAATATTCAAACTAAATCCACAACTCTGTTCCCCGCACCTCTAAATGTAACACTGCATTAACCTTTCGTGCTCAAGATCCTTCCGGACCATCGACACACATTTCAGCCAAATTAGTTAGTCCATTGTGCACTGAATTACCATGTTCGACAAGGGCTGGGCTCACTTTCCAATGACTAGTGACCAGCAAGTGGAGCTGTGTGATAAAAGGGAACTGTGCTGTCTGATAATGTGGCAGAGAATGTCTCTGAAGATGCATGAATAGCTACATTGGGACCAGAGCTCATGTGAGCTTGACACTGACCCCCTTACAGTAAGAATAACAAAAGATCAAAAAATAGTTACAGTAATAAGTCACTGCAATCATACTGGGCTGTTAGCTCAGATGGGCAGAGTATGATGCTAATAACATTAAAGTCACAGGTTCATTTCCTAAATTGCCCAACTAGTTTGTCTGCTGTTGTTTCTCAGGATAAGGGGTGGCCATTTAGGAATGAGATGAGGATAAATTTCTTCACTCAATGGGCTGCGAATCTTGATTTCTCTATCCTAGAGAGCTGTGGAGGCTCAGTCTGTCAGTACATCAGAGTACAAGGTACAGGATCAGGAGTAGGCCATTCAGCCCTTCAAGCCTGCTCCATCATGGTTGTGATGATCTACAGCAGCTCCAAATTCCCCAGGTGTAAAAATCTCTCAGTCTCTGCTTTGAAGATACTCAATGAGATAGGCAAACTTAGGGACAGATTGGACATGCACAATATCAAGAATATTTCTCTAAATCTCTGTACACATCTGGAACACATACTCACAAGTAAGTGCACAAAACTGTAACAATATACGCAGAAGGAAATGCATTATTTTTCGAGGACTGTTTTTTTTTTCATATCTAACATGCGTTTTCTTGTTAGGTAGCCAAGTGATTGAGAAACAAACACTAGAAATTTGCTCATAAATGTCACAGCAGAATCACAGCAGCCATTCAGGCATTTAGGCTCCAACTATTTCTATCCATGTCACTTGATAATACTGTCCCTGGACAGTGTCACATGCAAATCTTTCACTTATAATTAGTAGTGATCGCTCTCTAAAAAGAGGGTTGGATTCCAAAAATAAGGGTGTTAATCCAAAGTCCTTGCATTTTCTATCAGTCTGCACTCCCTGTCCCGTCTTCACATTTTTAATTCATGGCTGCCACACTGTCGCAATTTTTTTTAGCCCACGTCTCAACACTTGTTATTCAGATGCACAAATCTGGAAACTGTGCGTGTTTAAAGTTTCTCTACATTTAAATTTGCTGAAAACGTAGGTGCTATTGGAAGTACAGCCTCCCAAAGCCGTCCACGTGAAGACTAATGGGAGATCAGAAGACATTACTGCAGTTTTTTTTTAATTCGTTCATGGATGTGGGTGTCACTGGCTAGGTCTGAAGTCACACGTAGGCCAAACCAGGTAAGGATGGCAGATTTCCTTCGTAAAGGGCATTAGTGAGCCAGATGGGTTTTGACAACAATCAGCATCATCATCATCAGACTTCTAATTCCAGATTTTATTTTATTAAAATTTTGTCACCTGTTGTGGTGGAATTTGAACCTGGGTCCCAGAGCATTATCCTGGGTTTCTGGAATACTAGTCCAGGAACAATACCACTGTACCATTTCCTTCCCCTTGTAACATAAGGAAGGCTGTAGCAGTTAAAGCTCAAAGCGGACATAGCTAATGTTTCAAAAGATTGAGTTATTTGGTGTTACAGCCACATCAACAGCAGTTTGAAATGAATACCATATAAAGACCATGTTGTAGCTCAGTAACATTGCAGGTCTATGAACATCTCAGTGACAAAACTGACATCGATGGAACTTTAGACCATGGATTGAGAGTTAAACACGGAGATTAAAGGAAGTGTTTATGCATTGAGGAGTCACACTTCAACACAGAACCATTTGCTGTCTTCAATCAGTTCTGTTTGTACCCTCAGTCTGCTCTCTCCTGCATTCAGGTCAGAGGAGTGTGATTTATTGGCCAGACAAGAATGATTTATTGACCTCAAAATAAAACCGGAACTGCCTCACTTTAAAATAATAGGCCCTGATTCTGTAATGGAGCACAGCAGGCAAAGTGTGGCACTCACAGGGGGCACTGGCTAGAAAATCTTAGATACACAATGTCTCGTGTTCTGTTCATTTCTCACCAGGAGTGTTCAGTTGCTGAATCCATCCTGTTTTTTTTCTCTTATTTGTTCTTGGGACACAGACAAAATTGGCCAGATAGTATTGATTGCCAGCAAAGAGAGACTTATATTTTCATAGCACCATCCTTATCACAGCAGTGGCTCAGTTGACAGCACTCTCACCTATGATATCAGAACTTGTGGGTTCAAGACACACATCAGGACAAAAATAAAGGCTGTCACTCTAGTGCAGTACCAAGGAAGTGCTGCACTGTCAGAGATGCTGCCCTTTGGATGAGATGTGAAACTCAAGACACATAACATCCATAAGAACTAGAAGCAGGAGTAGGCCATTTGGCCCCTCAAGCCTGCTCTGCCAGTCAATAATATCATGGTTGATCTGATGTTGGCCTTAACTCCACTTTCCTGCCTGCACTCGACTCCCTTGTCAAGCATAAATCTAAACTCAGCCTTGAATATAGTCAATGACCCTGCCTATAATGCTCTCTGAGGAAGAGAATTCCAAAGCTTAATGCCCCCCTGAGAGGGAAAAAATCCTCCTCATCACTATCTTAAATGGGAGACCCCTTATTTTTAAACTGTGCCCCCTAGTTTGAGACTCTCCCACAAGGGTAAACACCCAGCTTCAAGCCTGTCAAGACCCTTCATAACCTTAAACTTAGGATCACCTCTCATTTTTCTAAACAATGAGTATAGGCCTAACTTGTTCAACCGTTCCTCCTGAGACAAACCCTTCACCCCAGGGATCAGCTGAGTGAGCCTTCTCCGAACTGCTTCCAATGCAATTATATCCCTGCTTAAGTAAGGAGAGCAAAACTGTTCAGAGTATTCAGGACGTGGGCCAGGATTTTCCGTGGCCGCTGGTGTCGGGCGTGTTCGGTGGTGTGAGTGGACAATATGGCAAGAAGGTTAAAAATGGGTTTCACGACACCATGAAAGCAGTTTGTGATCGTTTGCCCTGCCCGCCAATGTCAGGCTGTGTTTCCTGCAACCTCATTGTAATACATCAGCATATCATTATAAGGCCAGCCTGCCAGACTCATCCCCTACCCCACCTCCAGCCGCCCCCCACCGCCCATCCGCTGGATCGTCCGCCCACGTCGGTAGGAAAACACACTGATGTGTTTCACAACGACACATAAGCAATGTGCACCTGGCAGGCTGCTCTTCACTTGGGACTTGAAGATTTGTTTGCTTCGGGCAGCACTCGCAGTCATCAGCGCCAGGCTTCACATGCGGCACCACATCACTTTTAGGGGGCTCACGGGTAGGTCTCTACCTACCACCCCAGCCATATGTGGGTGGCTTTTCAATGGCTGCAGGGCTAGATCTTGCTTGGGGAAGGGGGAGAAGTGGCCTTAGGCAAGGGAAGAGGTTGTAGGGTGAGGGCTGTACTGGGGAAGGAGGGTAACCCAGGGTGTGTGTGGGGTCACATGTTGATCTGTGCAAGTGACCTCAAGATGCTGAAAGCTGAGGAGGCAGTCTCCCAAGGAGATGAGGCCAGATGGACATGTGAGGGTATGTGTGTGAGAATGGCTGGTGATGTCCCTTGAGCTGGCAGTGAATGAGATGCCAGTGAATGTGTGATGGGCTTGAGTGTATGAGTTTAGAGTGATGAGATGGTTGCCATACCCTGGCTGCATGGGTGAGATCATTCAACCTCTATCTGTATTAGATGGCTAGCCTCTTCTGTGCAGCATTAGCACTGACCACCACTGCCACCACCTACCATGCTGGATTGGTGATGCCACTGCCCATCTGTGGACAGAGTGGGGGTAGAGGACATCACAGCGGGCCTCCATGGTGTCCAAATGACTTTCCAGTGATGCGTCATTAAACCTGGGGGCTGCAGTCTTTTTGCCTTTCGTGGACATCTTCCCTGTAGTAGTCGTGGGCTGGAAGCACTGAGATGTGTGTGTGTGTGTGTGTGTGTGTGTGTGACTTTAAATATGGTGCCCGGCATGATGAATCGGCGAGGTGATGGCGGGTGGGCAAATGAGAGCCCGCCTGCCATGAAAACGGCGCGTTTCTCTGGAATGCATAACTAA
The DNA here is from genome assembly GCF_964194155.1 of Cetorhinus maximus. Taxonomy (NCBI): domain Eukaryota; kingdom Metazoa; phylum Chordata; class Chondrichthyes; order Lamniformes; family Cetorhinidae; genus Cetorhinus; species Cetorhinus maximus. Next base: position 212,093,150 of record NC_135880.1, read on the forward strand.
TGTGGCGGGTTTGGAACAATATGCCTACTGCACTTAGTGCAAATCTGGGACGATTCTGCCCATGCTCTGACTAAGGTCCTGTACAGCTGTAACAACATTCCCTATTTTTATACTCCATTCTCCTTGCAATAAACAACAATTTTCCATTTGCTTTCCTAATCACTTGCTGTACCTACATGATAGTTTTTTTGTGATTCATGTACCAGGGCAGCCAGTTCTCTCTGTACCACAGATTTCTGCAATCTCTCTACATTGAAATAATATTTTGCTTTTCTATTCTTCCTGCCAGAGTTGATATGGGCACATTTTCCCACATTTTACTCCATCTGCCAATGTTTTTCCCACTCACTTAACCTATCGATACCCTTTGCAGACACTTTGGCCGGGATTTTCTGCCCCGTCACGGTGGGAGATTTGGCAGCCCAGCCAAAAGTCCATTGACTTGCAATGGGACCGGACAATCCTGGCAACAGGTGGGGCCAGAAAATCCTGCCCTTTGTGTCCTCTTCACAATTTGCTTTCCTACCAATCTTTGTGTCATTAGCAAATTTAGCTACTCAGTCCCTTCCTCCAAGCCATTAATATAGATCGTTAATAATTAAGGCCCCAGCACAGATCTTTGTGGCACTCCACTCATCACGCCTTGCTAACCTGAAAATGACCTATTTATGCCTACTCTCTGCTTCCTGTTAGCTAACCAATCCTCTATCCATGATAATATGTTACTCCTAAAACCATGAGCTCTTATCCAGTGTCATAACCTTTTACGTGGCACATTATCAAATGCCTTTTGTAAACCCAAATACACTATATCTACAGGTTCCCCTTTATCTACCTTGCTTGTTACTTTCTCAAAGAACTCTAATAAATTAGTCAAACACAATGTTCCTTTCACAAAACCATGTTGACTCTGCCTGATTGTATTATGATTTTCTCAATGTCCTGCCTTTACCTCCTTAATAATAGGTTCGAGCATTTTCCCTATGACAGATGCTAGGTTAACTGGTCTATCGTTTTCTGCTTTCCGTCTCCCTCCTTTCTTGAATGGAAGTGTTCCATTTGTGGTTTTCTACTCCATTAGGACTTTTCCAAAATCTAGGAATTTTGGAAGATTATGACCAATGCATCCACAATCTTTGCAGCCAATTTCTTCAAAAGGCAGGCCATCAGATCCAGGAGACTTCAGCCTTTAGTCCCAATAGTTTTCCCAGTGCCTTTTACTTAGTCATCATGATCCCTTTTCCCTTCCAATTTTCAACTATTTTTGGGATGCTTTTTGTGTCTTCTACAGTGGAGACTGCTACAAAGTACCTGTTCCATGCTTCTGTCATTTCCTTGTTTCCCATTATTAATTCCCCAGTCTCACCCTCTAAGGGACCTGTGCTCACTTTAGGTCTCTTTTTCTTTTCATATATTTGCGGAAACTCTTACCCTGTTTTTATATTTCTAGCTAGCTTTCTCTCAATTTCTAATTTCTCCCTCATTTATTTTTTAGTCATTCTTTGCTGGTTTCTAAAATTTGTCCAACCTTCTGACCTACCACTAATCTATGCAGTGTCGGATGAATTTTCTTTCCATTTGATACTACCCTTAACTTGCTTAGTTAGCCACGGACAGTGCATCCTACTCATTGATTTCTCTTTCTCGATGAAATATATCTTTGTTGAGGGTTATGAAATATTCCTTAAATGTCTGCCATCATCTGTCCTCTCAGCTGGACTTTAAAGATCTCATGACAGTGCCTTGAAGAAGAGCAGGGGAATTATTGATGGATATCCTGGCACGTCTTTTGGCAACATGGTGGCATAGACAGAATCTTCAGAGTACAGCGGCAGTCCCGCAGCTGCAGTCAATGTGCCCTTGATTTTGAGGAATGGGTGGGAAACAAGTCAACGACTCACCTTCTACTTTGAACATACTTTGTGTTTTCTACCACAACTTATTTCAATGAGGTGCTGATATCATGTCTCCCAGTCTGGTAGCTGTGCTGTTGTTATTGCTCGCAGTTTTGTTTTGTTTTTGTCATTTACTCTTCCACCCACCTTTGTACCATCAGTTGAAGCGCTACCTCAAATTACGATGTCCCATTGGGGTTTACCGCCACCTCTACTTCCATGGAAGTAGAGGAACAATAGGGGGAGGCCAAGCTAGTGAGGCTGCACCACAGACACATAGCGTCTCCCCACTAATGCATCATTGTTTAACGAGAAAACGGCACCATTAAGTGCTCCTTTTATCACTTGAGAGCTGAGCATGAACAACTTTGCAGCCATTTGCATTGAGGTGCTTGCTGATCTTTTTGCAACTCACAGCAGATACAGTACAATCAATTCCTTCACTGTAAGAAACCTGCCTTCCACACAATCTCACTCGGTCATCAACATGCACTAATCAGGAACGCAGTGAAACATCAGTAAGACTACACTGTTTCCTTATTTCTTATGAACTTTTCACTGTAATTGAAGATTGTTGTAAGGTTTGTGTAACTTTTCTGCTGATCCTTATCTATGAGACCAAGCAGGATTCCAATCCAAAACACTTGTCACTGTAGTCTAACAATCCATTCTATACATGTTGGAACCAAATATCCTAATGAGCCTTTCAGGAGCGATTCCATAAAGCCAATGACAACTGAGTAAAACTTATCAAGTCTTTCTGAAGCGGCAGTGTGAGAAAACATGTAGTGGCTTCCATGACATATAGCCACTGCAAAGCATTTCATGCTCAATTAAGTACGTCTGAATTGCGCTCGCTGTTAGAAGGTGTATTAGGATAGCAACTCTGCAGTTTGGGTTCAGTTTTATCAAACAGACAGATTTATTGAAGGGTCATGAGGACTCGAAACGTCAACTGTGCTCTTCTCCGCCGATGCTGCCAGACCTGCTGAGTTTTTCCAGATATTTCTGTTTCTGTTTTTGTTTTGGATTTCCAGCATCCGCAGTTCTTTGCTTTTAGACAGATTTATTAGCCAACATACTATCAAAGAGCTAGTTGCTGATTAAAAAGGTTTTAAAAAAGTTCCACTGATGGCTCAGTGGGGTAAAGGACCACCTACAATGGTACTGAGACACACAAGCAGGAAGGTCCCAGGTTGCTGGTGCTAAATTTAGCAATCTCAACTGGAGTGGCAGTTGGTGCAGGTTGAAGTGGGAGGAGGAATGAGCGAGATTTAACCACTTAATTATCCAGAGACTGCAGCTGGAGTATGTGGTATGTGGACATTTAATAATGCAGTTATGGTTCCGGGTTCAAGTCCCAGTCCAGGGCTTGAGCATAAAAATCAAGGCAGGCACTCCAATGCAGTACTGAGGGAATGCTGCACTGTCAGAGGTGCCACCTTTCAGATGAAACATTAAAGCGAGGCCCCATCTGTCAGCTCAGGTTGTTGTAAAAGATCCCATGGCAGTATTTTGAAAAAGAGCAGGAGCGTTCTCCCTGGTGTCCTGGCCAATACTTGTCCCTCAGTCAACATCTCAAAAAAGATTATCTAATCAGTATCACATTTCCGTGTGTAGGTGCTTGCTGTGTGCAACTTGGCTAGCACATTTCCTACATTACAACACCTGAAAAATTCTCCAATAGTAAAGCATTTTGAGACATCCATTGGTCACGAAACATACTATATAAATGCAAGTCTTTCTTTCTTATTAGATAGACCACATCAATGTGAGAATCATGGATAGTAACCACACTGTGTTAACACATGTAAATGCCCAAGATTAAAAAGTAAGGCTAGCACACTGGTAGCATGCGTGCCACGATTCCAACCATCTGGAACCTGAGTTGATTCCAGCTACCTGAATATTAATTAGCTGCTGTTCCCAGAAAGACCTTTCTCAACAGGGTTTTCATGAACGGGAATGTCAGTGCTGCTCGTGGTTTTTTCTACCTCACAGATCGCGATGACATTGTCGCAAATGGCAGCAAGGGCAATGTGGGACAGCATCGTGACTGGTAGCATCAGCAATGTACAACTATGTTTGTTAAGAAGTGTAATATGTATCTGCATGCTGTCAGAAATCAATACAACGTTCAACCGTGCTGCATTAATGGGCATGTTAAGTGCAAACTCCCTTGACATGCAATCTCATCATTGGGCAAAATGGATTAACTCACAACGTTAACCTGTACAAGAAGAGATGGTGCGGCATGAACAAGTTCAAGGTACAAAAATGTTTTTCATCCAGCTTTCTTTCTCCACTCGCTATTTTGAGTTACATAATGGAATAATTTCTTAACGTGTGTCAGATAGAAACAAATTCTGCCAAAAGTTCCTACGCATTCCTGCAACAGGGGTGTTTTCATACTTGCTTCAATTGTTGACTCTTTGTCCCACTTTCAAACATAAGAATAGTTATAGCGGAATTCCTGGTGTTACTGTAAGTAACACTCGTGGAATTTATCCATCCCACAGCATCAAAAGTCCACCACATAGGCCAGCTTCAAAATGTTCAATGTAACTGTCTGATAAACACCACCTGCAGTCTCAGTCATTCACATTATTTATTGTTGTCTGATATTATAAATTATATTCAGAATGATTTATGGATGGAACTTTTTGGTCCTTTGTGTTTTGTCTTGATTATCAAGCATAAATATTGTGGTTGCTGGGAGGAAAATGCTCCCTTCTGCTGCTGTTATATTTGACTTTGTTCCTATGTTGCTAACTTGAGGTTTGTACAGGGCCCTTTGTTAAACAAGCAATTGCGCTATTCCATGCTGCCCTGATTAAAACATTTCATAAAATACACCTGTACAATAATTCACGTGCAATATTAAGGTGTCCTGTTATTACTGTGCCAGAAATCTCAGGCATTCCCTTTTGAAGCATCAAAAACTCACGACAGAAAATATCAAAAGACTGTTCTTCAAATTGCTAAACGTTATCTCACAAAGCGGAATTAGAAAGTTGCACAGAGTAAAAATGTGACTTCGTTTTGCCATCCTGCGTCTTTTTGTTTCTTGTGGGATTTGAGGGTTAAATATCATACTGCTAACTACAGTTTATATAACCATCAACTGGCAGATTAATTAATTAGAAGCCAGAAATATCAAGAATTTCCCAGGAAGCTGGTATTTCAAATCCCTTCACTAACTTTCACACACCAGTTGCTGAGGCCTCTTCGCTCTCTGAGGACCGCACAATTTTCTCCGTTATTGTTTCCTGGTACTTCAGCTTTGAAGTGGTAAAATAAAGAGTCTTTCAGTTGAAAGCAATTCCCTCTTTCAGCCCAGCTTCATCTGCTTACTGCACTGTTCCCTGTGGAGATGAAGGGGCATTTCCCTCCCAGCAACCGCAATATTCACACTGGATATGTGCGTGCTAGATGGGCTTGGCTTTAGGCTGACAACCTGGGACCCAGTCTTGGTGACATTTTAACTCCGATTAGATTGTAGGGCTCAAAATGCATAGAGCTGGGCGCTGGGTGGTTGCCTGGCGACATGTTCCTCAGCAGCCACAAGCCTGAGGTGATGGCTGAGATATCCATGAAACCAATTCTTTCAAGCATGTTTCAATTACTACTAAGAACACAGGCTGCTTTTCTTCAAATTAAGGTTAATAATATTCTCCCACTGTGTGCTAAGTTTCTTAAAGAGAGGAAAATTTGACTCAGATGCGATGCTAATATTCTTCAGCTCAGTCTACCCCTGACTCAGTTATTCAAACGTTAAGCAAGTCATTTTCACGACAAATATCCTATTATGTAGAAACATGGCCCATACTTTGAAAGGCAAGTAATCCCTGCAGCACTGAACTCTTGTCTTCTCAATCGCAAAACATGTTTTTAAACCAACAATAACATCCAGTTCACAGGCTAATAAGTAATTCAACACTATAGTATATTTCACTAAAGTTTATAACCGGCACACTTCTCCAAAGTACCTTCAATATATTTTGCCTCTCCTTCAGGACTTTATTATTCCTGTCTTTTTCATATACAACATTGGGGAAATAGCAGTCAAACTGAATTGAACCAAACCTCATTAAGATACGGATATTGTGGAATGAGAAAAGAATGGAACAGGGCAAGATTGAAGACTGTGGGTTTTAAGCTGGTGAAATTATATAATGTAATAAATATAGGAATACTGAAACGACTGCTGCTAGATTGCAGAAGCAAAATACCACAGATGCTGGAAATCTAAAATAAAAAGCAGAAAATTCTGAAATACTCAGCAGGTCAGGTCTGTGGAGAGAGGTACAGAGTTAATGGGGGGAATTTTACCAGGCCCTTGGAAGATGGTTTGGAGGCAGGGGGTGCAAGCAGAATTAGAGAAAAGGACTCCGGCTGACTTGCGGATGCGCTCCCACTTCCAGTCGCTTTTCCCAAGAGCAGGATGAGTCCAAAGTCGGCAGCCCACCTGGCAGTGCCGGGAAGACAATTGAGATGGATAATTAGGCAATTAACTGAAATCCTCCACTGAAATGGTCATTTCTCAGTATCGCCCTGTCCCCATGCTCTATCAGCTCTTCAGCACCTCAGAGTGGCTGCACAGGAGGAGGTTGAAGTGGCGTGGGAGTTCCTTCAACGGCAAAAAAATGGCAAGCCTGATGTATTCTACTATTAGAGACTTGTGTTGCATAAGGAGCTTCTGGAGACTGATGTCTCCGATAGTCCCTCCAAAAGTGGAAGGCAGGAGAATCAAATCAAATAGAGTCAAAATACGGAATAATGATAAAAAAGCGCAATTAAAGGCATTCCATCTGAATGCACGCAGCACTCACAACAAGGTAGGCGGAATTGATGGCACAAATAGAAGTAAACGGGTATGGTCTAATTGTCATTATGGAGATGTGGCTGCAAGGTGACCAAGGCTGGGAACTGAATATTCAAGGATATTTGACATTTGGAAAGGACAGGCAAAAAGGAAAAGGAGGTGGGGTAGCGCTGAAAATAAGGGATGAGACCAATATATTAGTGAGAGAAGGTCTTAGATCGGAAGAACAAGAATCAGTTTGTGTGGAGCTAAGAAACAGCAAAGGGCAGCAAACATCGGTAAGAGTTATTTATAGACCACCAAACAGTTGTCGATAATGTAGGACACAGTATAAATCAGGAATTTGGAGGTGCATGTAACAAGATAATACAGTAACCATGGGAGAATTCAATCTCTATATATAGAATGGGTAAACCTAATTAGCACTAATGCTGTGGAAGATAAATTCTGGGAATGTATACAAGGTGGTTTTCCAGAATGGTATATTGTGGAACCAACTTGGGAACAGGCTATTTTAGATTTAGTATTATGCAGTGAGAAGGGACAATTAATAATCTTATTGTAAAAGAACCCTTAGGGAAGAGTGACCATAATATGATAGAATTTTCCATTATTTTTGAAAACGTTGAAGTTCAATCCAAAACTAGGGTCTTGAATCTAAACAAAGGAAACAATGAAGGTATGAGGGGCAAGTTGGCTGTGGTAGATTTGGAAAATGTATGATAGTAGACAGGCAATGACTATTATTTAAAGAACTATGACAAATGTACATTCTTTTAAGCCACAAAAACCCAATAGGAAAAGTGAATCAACCTTGACAATAAAGGAAGTTAAAGATTGTATTAGATCAAAGGAAGAGGCTTATAAATTTGCCCAAAAAAAGTAGTAAGCCTAAGGGTTGGGAGCATTTTAGAATTTAGCAAAGGAGAACCAAGAAGTTGATAAAGGAAGGGAGAATAAAGTATGAATGTAAACTAGCGAGAAACATAAAAATGAAGTGTAAAAACTTCTATAGCGATGTAAAAAGGAAAAGATTAGCAAAGACAAATGTTGTTTCATTACAGGCAGAGACAGGAGAATTTATAATGAAGAATAGGGAAATGGCAGAGAAGCTAAATAATTACTTTGTGCCGATCTTCACGGAGGAAGATACAAGAAATCTCTCACAAATAATAGTGAACCAAGGGATAGGTGAGAACGAGGAACTGAAGGAAATTAGTGTTTATGTTCTCTACAGGGGACTGTGGAAGCTTAGTCATTGGGTATGATAAAGACAGAAATCGATAGATTTCTAGATACTAATGACATCAAGGGATTTGGGGATAGTGTGGAAAAATGGCATTGAGGTAGATGATCAACCATGATCTACTTGAATGACAGAGCAGACTAGAGCGGCTGAATAGCTTATGCCTGCTCCTATGCTCCTATGTTCTAATTTCTGCTACAGTGATGCAGTAGCAACCATTCTCATTAGGCTGATGGCACCTTGATTGTGACTCTCCCGCTCCTGCCTTATTCCCCTCAACAGCACTCTCACTGCACACAAAGTCAAGACTGCTGGCCACGCTTGCAGTGCACTGAATCGACTTCCTGTCTTCTCAAGCACACCCCCCCCTCCCACTCCCCCAAACATCCCTAGCTGGATGACGATCACAGACGTGGGTTCTTAATTGGCTGCCTTCAGGAAGATTGAACTGGAAGGTTCACTGCTGATGAAAATGGGCTTGGGGCCTGAAAATGGTCCTGATGGCCAAAAGGTTTCTAAGTCCAAAAAATTTCAGGTTGATGACTTTCTGTCAGGCTAGCTCATCACATGAAAGGCTATCTCCACAGATGCTGCCCAACCTACTGAATATTTGCAGCATCTCCTGATATTAGACTAGTTTATTAGATTAGGAATGGGATTCTCACAGCAGCACATCAATGTATAGGGCCGGGCATGTGGGGAGCAGGAGGAAGCGACAATGGAGCCTGATAGGGAAAGGCATCATACATATCCAGACTGGGAAAATGGGGGTTGACATTGTGCATGTACAGAATAGAACATGGCTATAGCACTGTAGAGACACAGACATGAAAGCATTTCATAGAATCACTGAATTGTTGGCGCACAGGGGAAGGTCATTTGGGCTGTTGTGTTGGCACCGGTTCTCTGAATGAGCAATTCACCTAGTGCCATTCTGTCTTCTCCCCATAACCCTGTACATGCTTCCTTTGCAGATAACAATTCAATTCAGCATTGTGCATCAGCAGCAATGAACAAAACTGCAGACAATTGACATTGTTTTATAAGCTGGTTGCAGCACTACACAACCAGTTCAATGCAGCAGTGCAGAGATCCCCAGTCCATTAAAATAACAATTCAATTCCCTTTTGAATTTACATGACTGGATGGTGGTGTGATGGTAATGTTGCTGGGCTAGTAATCAGACACCCAGGCTAATGCTCTAGGGACATGGGTCCAAATCTCAACACTGCAGCTGGTAGAATTTGAATTCAATTAATAAATCTGGAATTGAAAGCTACTTTCAGTGATGGTGACCATGAAACTATCAGTGATTGTTGAAAAAGCCCATCTGGTTCACTAATGCCCTTTATGAAGGAAACATGCCATCCTTACCTGGTGTGGCCCCAGTGGTTGACTTTTAACTGCCTTCTGAAATGGACTAGCAAGCCACTCAGTTCAAGGGCAATGAGAGATGGGCAACAAATGCCCGCCTTGCCAATGACACCCACATCCCGTGAAAGAGTAAAAGGACACAATTTGACAGAAAAAATGTGAGGTCAGTTTCTGAGTACCTGGAATTTTGTGTGATTGTCACATACAGAATCATAGAATAAGACAAGTGCTGAGTTTCTAGAAACTATTTGACTAACTAAACCTGTTTGAACCTGCTGTAATATGTTCAGTTGGGCTTAAAGCCTGAATTTTTCATAGCCCCTGGCAGCATAGGGGTCTTGTTGGCAGTGAGCCCAGGTCTGAAAATCGGACCTCCAAACTTTGCCACTCACTGTCAGGCCAGGCCTGACTTTCCAGTGGTTAAATCTGACACTTAAAATTGTCCCTGGTATGAGCCATGTAAAACCTCATCTAACATAGCTGGTGTGTTCAAGTTAAGCCCCATGCCGAATTTCTTAATATAAAGTAGGGCTCCACTTACATAGAGTGCAGTCCACATTCAATAAACCTGGGTACCTCTGAGAAAATAGGGTTGGACTGTTGAAGTGAACTAAAGGGAGGTTGAAAATTTCTACAGGTATTCATTTTCTTTTGTTATTTTAATGGACTGGGGATCTCTGCACTGCTGCATTGAACTGGTTGTGTAGCGCTGCAGCCAGTGTCATAAAACAGTGACAACTGTCTGCAGTTTTGTTCATTGCTGCTGATGCACAAGATGCTGCAAAGTTGAAATTCCTTTAGGTATTCCAAAAACTGGAAGTATGGGGCAAATTCAGGGGATGAAACGAAACACAGCACGGAAGGAGACTTTTGGCCCCTCATGCATGTGCCAGGTCTCTGAAAGAGTTTGCCAATCACATCCATTCTCCTGCCATTTTTCTTCATTCCTATATTTTTTTCCCTCTTCAGTTGTTTGTCAAATTCCCTTTGAAAGTTACTATAAAACCTTCTCCCACCACCCTTTCAGGCAATGCAGTCCCAGTCATAGCAATTTGCTGTGTGAAAATCGATTTCTCATGTCGCCTCCAGTTTCTTTAGTTAATTATCTTAAATTTCTGTCCTTTGGCTACTCACCCTTCTACCACTGGAAGCAGTTTCTCCCAGTTGCTCTATCAAAACTTCACGAAGCAACTTCTGGATTTAAATTCTCTTTCTTGTTTTCAAATTCATCTATGGCCTTGCCCCTCCCTATCTCTGTAGCTCCTCCAGTCTACAACCCTCCGAGATACCTGCACTCTTGTGCATCCCTGATTTTAATTGCCCCACACTTGGGCCAGGATTTCCCAGTCAGCGAGCGGGGTATGGGGCCCGCTCGCCGACGCAAGATGACATCGAGCAGAACTCCCGACGTCACTCCGCCCCATTTCAATTTCAGGAAGGCGGGGGCTCAGCAGAGCCATTTGTGCACCCGCCGACCTGTCAATGGCCAATTGAGGCCATTGACAAAGTCATTAAAGTAATTAGTGGACCCGCCCATCCAACGTTAAGGTTGGCGGGCAGGCTAGGGGCCCTGGTGGGCATTAGAAAAAGCATGAAACCTCATCCACGGGGAGGATGAGGTTTCATGTAGGTTTGAAAAAATGTAATAAAAGTGTCTTTGAAAGCGATGGACATGTCCCAACTCATGTGACAGTGTCAGGGAAATTTTTTTTTTCTATTTTTAAGATTTTTCAATGTGGAGCTGATCTCCCTGAGGGAGATCAGCGCACTCTTTCGTGCGCGTGCGTGAAAGAGCGCACTCCCGGCTTAGGGAATCCCCCCTCCCCCGCATAGCGCTTCCTTGTGGACATCACGCTGGGTGGGCCTTAATTGGCCCGCCTACATAAAATGGCGGCGCGCCCCCAATCGGTGGCGCCAATCGGAGGCGCACCTCCACACGCCTGCTCCTAAACTTCTCCCCCCCCAACAGAGGGAGAATTTTCCCCTTGGTGGTTGCACTTGCAGTTGTTTAGGCCCCATGCTCTGGGATTCCCTCCCTGCACCTTTCAGCCTCTCTACCTCCTTTAAGACCTATCTCTTTGACTCTTTGTCTCTTTAGTCATCTGACCTCCCTTTAACTCACTTCAACAGTCCAACCCTATTTTCTCATAGGTGTACAAGTTTATTGAATATGGACTTCCACACCTGAGTGGAGCCGTACTTGATATTAAAATATTCGGCATGGGGCGTAACTTGAACACACCAGCTTTGTTAGATGAGGTTTTGCGTGGCCCATACCGGGGCCAATTTTAAGTGTCAGATTCAACCATTGGAAGATCAGGCCTGATCTGGCAATGGGTGGCAAAGTTTGGCTCAGTGTTATATTTTGTTTTATTATGCTCCTGTGAAGCACCTTGGGACACTTTGTTAAAGTTGCTATATAAATATAAGTTGCTGTTGTTGATTTAGTACCCCTCTATTAAATTAGCCCTTAATCTTCACTGCCCTAAGAAAATCAGCTCGAGCTTATCTACTCTTTCCATGTAACTGAAATCCTGCAACCTAGGTAACATTCTGTGGGAAAATGAGACAGCTTTCCTTCAGAAAAAACTTCAGGATGCAGTATATAAATAATTTGAGGTGTGAAACATGGTGCTGCAGGTTTGGGAGAAGCAGTTGATTACTTTCAAGCTGCATGTCTGGCTCTGTTATTTTTTTGCGGAGCGCTGAGACAAACGACCACCAGCAGCTCCAAGAAACAAAAATTGTGCTTCCGAAATCTCTTGACATCGATTCCGCACGGATAAAGCGCAAGCGCCTCATCCATGTGCTATTCACAGTAGAAACCCTTAAGACTAATAAAACAATTGCTACAATTAGTCAATAACCCAACATTGGTGTATCATGTGACAACCAGAATAGTCAAAGGAAACTATATGGATCCTGCTCCTTTACCATCTCGCAATTCTTATGTAATTATGAAATCATTCAGAGGCACCTCAGCAGCTGCGTGCATTCTTGGTAAAACCCCAGGCCATGGATTTTGTACCTGGGGATGTCAGAGCAGTGCCCTGTTGATGGTGCCACATGCTGGTCTTCAGATTCTATCATAAACATAAAGCACTTCCTACAGCTTTAAACATGGCAACAGCATTTTTATGCCATGGGATTACTCCAGATCACCACAGGTGGCCATGACAGCCGAGGGGGTGTCAGGACACTATGTAGAGGTACTAATGATGTGACAATAACCAGGTAATCTGATGTTGACTGAGGGATAAATATTGGCCGGGACATCAGGAACTTGTTCTGTGTAGGCTTCGATGTTTGTTCTCAGGCCCTGAATTGGAACTTGAACCCAACCTAACCACAGCATGCTCACTACTCCATCTGTAATGCCCTCTCTCTGCAGAGTAACAGCATTTTCAGTAGCCAAAAGTTAAATAGTTTTCTATTAACTTAGTGCTATTCACATTGTGCCAAGTGCCCAGAGCCCGTTGTGATCCCTAAGCCCACATTTCCCCTTGATGTCTCTATACATTGTCCATGTTCTACTGCCCAAGCTTACGCTATGTCAAAATAATTCTCAAATGGGAGGAGCAACTGTGGTGACAGGGAAGCAGCACTGCCAAGTGATCTATCAGATTGGTCATGATGCAGAACATCTAGGTCCAAGCTCATGCAATGTCTCACATTAGTAGGACATACATCCTAAACCCTCCTTCTTCAATGCCCTGGATGGTAGGCCATAGGTGCTATGCGCTCTGCATCAGAGTAGTCTGTAGGATGTCTCCAATGAGAGTGAAGCTCTCTATCATAAGCATTTGCAATCCACCAATGTATAAAAACTGCAGCACCAGCCTCCTGTAAATGAATATCAAAGGTGCCAATAACAACAGTGACATCTTTGAGATAGAGATCTCTCTGGGATTTGAGACTCTCTACAGATGCACTCATTGCATTGCATGCAAGTCAACAATAAACTGTAGTGAGGTCATAGATACACATTGGCACATTGTCAAGCAGCTGCTATAGCCAAACAGACAAAGGACATTGCAAATATTTTTGCTCTTGTACTTACTCCCATCTGAAAGCAGGTTTGGTAGGATACCAATCCCTTGTGCTCAGTCTTTCAGCTTTTGTTCCTCTTCACATATACTTCTTGGTTCATCTCTCCAACTCATTAACTGAAGACTCCACATAGCTGAGCTGTAGCTTGAGCAGATCTAGTACTTGTTATGTGGTGAAATACCTGGGGTCACATTGCCACTTCCTTTATTGTCATCAATTTGAGCACAACAGACATTTAACAAAAAGCAAAATATTTTACAAACTGCACATTAGAGAATGGTTTGTCACAGATAAAATCATGCAATTTTAGTAGCTTAGATTATTAGCTGTTAGCGCCTCTATTCCCAGAATTACTACAAACACTGTAAATGTGAATGATTATAGTAAATGGAAGGTATTTGTTAGGTAGTAGCACAATAACTCCATCGCCAATGTCCTCCATAGTTTTATAGTCACATGTGGTAAGTGCCATTTCTTCAAAGGTGTTTAATTAGTGCCATCATCATCCAATCCTGGTTCCTTCCTGGTCATTGTGGGCAACTTTGGCCTGAAGGCAGAGCAACTTATGAAGCTGATATTAATCTGTAGAGCAGATGCAAGCAAATCCCTTACCTGAACCACCTCCCTTTAAGGCCCATATGCCCATGGATTGTTTCTCAGCCATGACTCTTGCATGCTTGATCTGTCAGGGGCCCTATAATGAGGCTGTTGATGGCCAATGTTCTACACAGCTTCTGAAAGAGGATGGTGGGCTGGAGGATTGGTACTAAGCAGGGCTTGGCAAGTAATCTCCTGAGAGTGCAACTAAAGTACAGTTGGAGCTATGAATGAATAGTACAAATACATGCAACATTGGCTAAATTTACCTCAACTCTTCTTTTAATGTCACCGAGTTTCTTTCCTATTTCTGTAGGGAAACTGCATTGGCTTTGACCACAATGCCCTCCCAGGCAGCTTCAAGCTTCACGTGCAGAGGTGGATGCTCTTCCACATATAATTGTGTTGCTGGGGTTGGAGTAATTTCAATAGCTTCCAAAGACTGTTAGCTGCAAACACACTTAACTTCACTGTAACATATTTACAGGTATGAGAACACTCCTTTACGCTGGTCTCTTTCCATGCTGCTTTCTCCTAGCCTCTCAGATCACATGATATATGTCACTTCCTTCTATGACATCACAGACTATTACAGTTAACCCTTTATGGGACCTAGTCTAACATTCTCCATTATAGCACAATTCACACCAAAGAAGCTAACCTTCCTTCACCACACCTCATGGGAGAGGACCTCCAATGTAACAATAGCAGAAATTTGGAATTTTGCCCATCACTATGAATGCAGGGATCAGACAAGTGTGTAGCACTTACTTTAAGAGTGTACAGTACCCTTAAGAGCAGCTGCTTAGCCCAATTTTATGATTTGCTACCAACCAGACTCGCTGCATATGGTTTCTATTAAAATTAAGAGGAGGGCCTAAGTTGGAAAATTGTCAATATCATATCCAACACACTGCCAACCCCATATTTGCTCAGATTAAAAGATCTAGACTTTGATATGGTCATTCCTACCCTTTGAGTTTTTAACCATAGTTTGCATTTAGAAAATTACCACAAAAAACAAATTAAATGTAACCATAAACTTGGAAGCTGAGCCTTCATTCCTCTTGGAAAATTGATTTCAATGGTGATTTCAGCGGTTTGACTTTACTGTGAGTTCATTCAGCCAAGGTCACTTGCTTATCCCTAATAAATTTACTTCAGCAAGGTGCCCATAGTTCAAGCCTGCACACCTGCAAGCCACAGCGACATCTGAAAATTTCTTATGAAATATTGATTTCATCCCAGTTGGTAAATGAAAGGTGTTTTTCATGAGTGATCTCATACGTAGTGGATCAAGAGTTTATCGCACAGCAAAGATACAGGGTGAAAGCATTATATCTAGTGATCTGGTGTAAGCAAGATTCCAATCCCTTGTACAATTTATAGAAAGTACAGGTTCTTACATTGGTACAGGTTTATACATTTGATGGAGGGAGTGGTCAAGACAGCTGTGAGGTTGCACAGACCATCAGAAATAAGCAAGGTTAAAAAGAGAAAAATCTACAAATGTGGGTTAAATATTCAAAATCCCAGGAATGCACAGCAAGTCAGCACCTGAGAAAAGGCCCCAAGTTGAGTGTTTCAGATAGACACCTTGGGCAAAGTTTTACGCCCCGCGGGCGGGCACGTACCAGGCTCGATCAGGCGTAAAATATCGCGCAATGACGTCAGGTGAGCGTCCTGGCATCATTGCGCGATATTTTGGTCAGTGGACGCATGCGAGAGTCAGCAGTGCACCCACCAACAATTAAGAGGCCTAATAACACCATTAATCAATTAATTAACCGCTATTTGCCGCTGCCTGGGGCACCTTACGAGTGGCGGGGAGACAAATTGGCCAGGTGGCCTGTGGATTTTTGCGGAAGCCTCAGCCAAGGGTGGGATGAGGTTTCCAATAATAATTTTAAGAAAGGTCAAAATGTTTGGGCAGAATTTTTATCATCAACCTGTTGAGGTCAGTGGTTCTTAAGTGTGGAAATTTTTTTCAGGATTTTAAAATCATTATTTAAGGGTTTAAAATCCTTCAGCTCCCTGAGGCAGCTCTCTGTCTTCGGGGAGCTTTCATTGCATGCTACCTCGTTCCTGCACAGGGGGAGCTTGCTCTCCTCCCACCCCCCCACCCCCCCCCCCACCCCACCCCAGCAGCGCTGAGCCTTTCAGTGCGCGTTTCACACTGGGTGCCGGTTAATTGGCCAGCCAGCGTGAAATCGTGGTTGGGAGCCGATCATGGGCAGTGGGCTCTTTCCCAGCTGCTCCTGGGCCCACCTGCCCAACGACCTCAAAATCCTGCCCCTTGTGTCAGAGTTGTAAAATGAATGCAGGACAAGCACTTCATAGGATTCGTCAAAACAGATGAGGGAGAGAAAAATAGTAGGTAAAAGTAAGAGGTCGAATATGCTAAATAGTTGTGTTGGATGGTGTGGACTTTACACAGGGAAAATGTTTCAGCTTTTTGAGGCAAACGCCTACTGTTTGTTTAATTGGTCAGAAGTAGCAAGATTCTAATTTATTTTCTGCTCAGTTGTGGTCTTTTGTTAAAAAAAGGTTAGGTAAACCAAGTATGACATCCTTTTCTGATGATTAAAACCCTGAGCAACAATTTCCTACAGATTTATAACTGACGATGTTATTATCAGATCCTATAGGTAATAAAACATGAGAAACTGGACAGCGCGGTCTAGTGTCATCTCAAGGAGCCTCAGGCAATCAGAACTGTTCACTTCTATCTCTGTTTCAAACAGTCACCCATTGTGAATCAAATAAAGCAACTTGTTACGTAAGAACTGGTTACCAAGGAACACAAAGTCCCATCCTGTCGAGGTGTTTGATGAGCTGTCGACAGGTTTATCATACTGTCAAAATGTTCATCGTGAAGCGAGCTCCAACCCAGCTCAGTAACTCAAGGCTGCAAGTTAATGCATGTTGGCGAGACACGTCCTACAGTCTGCTTTAACTCCTTAAAAGGATAATTAGGGGTGTTCAAAAAGCCTCCAATGTCATTTGCACCTGCCTGTGCGTAGATTTCCTAGAAGCTCTAAGTTCATTTCTAATTGTAAATTGGATTAGGAGATGTCAGAAGCATTATCGGGAAATTGTGTGAAACATTTTGCACTTGCTTAATCAGCTGTGGTCATTTCAATAACCTAAATGTCAAAGTAAGTGTAACGCAGAGAGTATAGTGACATTTCTCAGACAGCACTAGCGCAGCGCATACCAGCAGTATCTGTTTCATTTGTTCGCTCAGCTCCACTTGCTCGAGAATTCGTGTTGGTACCAAGTGCCAGTTCCTTTGTTGGTTTAGGATTCGACTTGCAAAGCTTCAAATGTAGTTCTCTATAATTGTAGTTTGGTGAGTCCAAGAATGATTCACAACCTGCGAAACTGCATGGCTGATATCTGGATAAAGAAAATCTGCTAAAATGAATCATTCGTATAGAGTTATTGGGCCTTGATGTGGTGGATACCTAGTTGTTAAACTGAGCTGGAAATTGTCACTGCAGAGAATCAAATGACAGGAGCTTAAACCCATCTGTTACCTGCTTACAAAAAGTATAAATAACACAGTAATTTGCGATCATTACTCCTCATTTCCTTAATGCCATCATGACAGCAAAAGTTATACAACTTAGTCTCCCAGCAAAATGGTGTTAAGAGATCCCAGAATTTATTGGTTTAATTTTCTGGTCACAATCATTGGCGGCATCAAAGCCAAACAGGTGCCAAGGGCACAGTCCTCTTCTGCCCGCATCCCACCAGCTGAATGCCAATGAGACCGAACCCTGAAAATAAACCAGCCCTGCCTTCAGCGATTTTGAAATCCACCCAAAGTTCTTGTTTTTTTTAAAGAATATCTGAAAGTGCAGATTTTTTTGTATTTCTGATCTTTCACTTTTTCTAGTTTCAGGTTTATTTTTGCAGGCTTAGCTCAGAAGTTGTGCCTCAGTTGCTGGTATTATAACTTGGCATTCCAGCACGGATCCCTCTCCTTTAGTGTTATTTTGAAGATAAGCAACAGGATAAAAGAAGGGACACAAGGCAGGTCCAATTGTATCAGATTGCCTAAAAATCCCAGTTTCTCCTAAAAAAGTACTTGGAAGCTTAAATACCCTTAGCCTAATCACTACAGATGTTGTTACCTTTAATCCAGGGTTACCTAATAAAATCCTAAATTCAAAGGCCCACGGAGTCACTTAAACTACTTTACAGTGCCATCAGTGACAAAAACTTATATTCATTCTGAACACTAGTCAGTTTCTTCTGAAATTGGAACCTCCTTTTTTTGCTTGCAAATTAAAAACTAGCAATTGACGTATTGGAAACTCCAGGGTATAAGGTCTGAAGGCCCACTGAAGCATCCTGTTACAAACTTGTAAATCACCTACAAGTGGAATCAGTTAAATTTGTGCAATTTGCAAAATAAAAATTATTCGCCACCCCCCCTTGCAGGGTTAACTTTGTTCAGGGTTATTAAAAAGAAGCTTCTGTGACAATTAAGGAATATTCATGGACTAAAAAATGACTATATGGAACAATTTTAAAAAGTTTAACAAATAAGCAGGTTTATTGGGAAATAAACCAAATTTGAGTTATAACAGATGTGCACAAAGTAGCTTTCTTTTCAGATTAATCACTGCCTGCCATTTATCTTTTGTTTGTCTTTTCTCCTTGATGCTGTAACTCATTGACACCAATATTAGGCCAACACAGTCCAAGTGCAGCACACTAATAATAAACTGGTTGCTCTTCATACAGGAAGGGCAACTTGTTGTATTATGTAGTTATCATGTACTATTTAAGCTTTGAGTAATTTTACTTAAATAATGTGCAACTGAAATTGTTTTTCTTTAACTTGCACAGCAAACTTTATTACAATTTGTGAGTTGCCTCCCTCTAATATAACCCAATGGATTCCAATCTGCGCAAGATCCTAGCTTTTCGGTGCATCCCATTGGAAGTGCCAGCAAGAAGATTCACCTATCAGGTTAATGTGGAGACACACCTAACAGCACTGTGGGTGCACCTACACCACATGGACCACAGCGGTTCAAGAAGGCAGCTCACCCACCACTTTCTCAAGGGCAATTAGGATGGGCAATAAATGCAGGCGTTGCCCAGATTCCGTGAATTAATTAAAAAAAAACTCTGGAAAATAATCCTTTCTGGAAAAAATCCACAGGCTGCCCATAGCTGGATCAGGAGAAATTCTTTGAAACCCATTCACATTTTCTGTTTGAGTGCCACTGTCTGATTACCACATCAACAATGCCACAGACCACAGACCCCAAGAATGTGAAGTACAGACCGCTGTATCCAAACAGAGTAACTCCCAAAGATACAGCCAAAGTCAGCAGAGTGTGCATAACAGTCAGACACACACCAAGGCTGATGCCACAACTGTCAGAGTCTCCAGGGCAATCCATAACCCAAGTCACTCAGTAAAGCTCACTCACTACTAAATGTACCTTATCTACTGTGTACAATGAGCTTATGTAAACTTTATGCATCCAAAGAATAGTTGCAATAAAAATTGTATATATTGTTTTAATTACACTGTTTATATGTATAAGGTGAGTATATATGTATCTGTCATCAACGTTCAGAGTATCAGTCTGCTTTTTATTCGGCACCCATGTATGAGTATGAAGTGAAATATAATGTTTACATACTTTATGTAATTTAACTTTTTAAAGATAATTTGCCAAAAACAAGTGCCCATGATCTTCTAAAGCGCACCAGACACAGGTGGAGTTCAAAAGGTGCCTCGACAATATATTGTGTAAATAGTTTGGTCACTATCTACATGTTGTCATTCAGGAACATGTATTTTGATTTACTTTGACCATGCTGAGCCGAGGACAAGATCACAGAGGGCATTGTATCACCCTGTCCTTGACCTGAGAGCGATTCAACAAGTAACAGGCACACAGAATGGCAGCATTCTCATTGCATCAGGTTTGAAAATCTTTCCTATGCCTTGCTGATCCAGATCTGGTGAGGATTAAGAGTTAAGAACCCATTGATCATTTTAGCAGATGTATTTACATTGGCAATTACTTAACAAAGTGGTGGAATGTAAAGCTTAAAATCCAGTATACAAAGCACATGGATTTGTAATGTACCTTATCATTGATGTCATATAAACAAAGTTGTCAGCCACTTTGCACACTGTAAGATCCAAAAAAAAAACA
Source organism: Cetorhinus maximus (assembly GCF_964194155.1). NCBI lineage: Eukaryota > Metazoa > Chordata > Chondrichthyes > Lamniformes > Cetorhinidae > Cetorhinus > Cetorhinus maximus. The sequence goes on from NC_135880.1 coordinate 212,113,328, forward strand.
AGTGAGATTAATGACCAGTTTGGGAGGAAAGGGCCTTTGCTTTAGCAGTAACATTCCCATCTTGAAGCAAGAGGTGCAGGGTTCAAACTATCCACCAATCAGTGGAGGCAAGTAGAGACCGGCTCTTAATCCTGGGATGGCATTCAGAAGGAGACTTGGGTCTAGTGAAAATGGGTGCCCCACTCACCTGCCTCATCCCCACAAAACTTTCCTGCCATATAGGACTATCAGCTAGTATAAAATTGGTCACAGCTATGGAACCAGCCTGTGAATCTTTCCACTATTTCGTACTATTCTCAGATAAGAAAATTTGTTTGAAAGTGTTGGTCAACAGAAGAATGATGGTCAAAATGCATGAGTACTCAGCACTATTCTTTGAATAATAGTGGGATCCTCCATGCCTATCTGCCCATCTGATAAACAAGGCAGGTCCACAATTTAACCTCTCACCTTGAACAGGATATCTCTGACCATGCAGTATTCGCTAAGTACTGCGCTGAAGCCACAGCCTAGCTAATATACTCAATTTCTGGAGTGTGGCTTGAACCTATAACTTTCTACCTCTGAGGTGAGCCAACAGAACCACAGAAAGCATGCGATACTTGTAAATATATGTAGAATCTAATTCATAGATAATAATTTCCAGGAGACAGTCGAATGGAAACCAAGAGGCAGAGAATTAATAACCCCTGTGCCCATGGAAGTTGTTGAATCTACAGCCGTAAAGCCTATAGCAAACATTTCAGTTGTTATCATTAACACGGCAGGTTGTACAAACATATTCAACAACTGGATTGTCTTGCTATATATTACAATTCAAAAGTGTTATGCTGGTAGATTTATCATTATTGAAAATGCCAAGTATTCCTAATAATTTGTCTAATTGTTTTCAGAAATTTAAGTGGAATGTTCTTTTGGATGCTTCAGACGTCAATGCCAAGAATTCTGAGCACAACCTTGATCTAAGTCAAAAATATGCCTTGTATAGAGAAGTTCTGAGGATTAAAGCAAGGTGAATATTCAGTTAATATGATGTATCTTATGGGAACAAGGTCACAGCCCTGAACAGAAGGATTTGCTGCTTGTATTTGTACAATTCGACTTTCTAAAGGATTTCTTTATTTACTTTTTTCCACCAATGGCTGTACCATAAGCAACTGCTTTTGAGGGGCAGGTGAAGGGTGTATTATTGTTACTTTCTGTTCTGGGGCCGAGGGGGAGGGGGTGAGTTGCTGTCTATATGTCAACAAGTGGACAGTAAAAATTAGTTGTGGTGAGGCCCATCAAGGACCTAATACTAATTGTAGCCCTTTTCCATTCAAATTAAGTACACTGGCATTATGACTCCAAACTTAAGGTAACATGAACAGCAACATACGGCTTCCCATATCAAACTACTTACTCTTTACAGACAGAAGGTCAGTGTGGCCCTTTAGCCACTAATGTTCACATACTTTGCCTCAGCTTCAATGAAAACTGCCGAACTCCAACTTGTTGAGCATGGATTAAAAGGATCGAGGCCAAATGCAGCTCTCACAGCAGAAAGAGTGGGCAAAAATACCAAAAGTGAAAGAAAACAGCACGCTGGCCTTTCTTTCTACTGTAATAAACTTAAAGTGTCATCTGCAAATGCAGCTTTGTAAAAAGCCATGCCTTTCTGTTAAAAGTATGTACTTCGCCCATTTTTAATCCTACATTTTAGATGGTTAAACATTCTTTTCTTGTTGGTTTCTAACAGACACAGCACTCAAAGTACTACGTGATTATGAGCTTCTGCTTATTCAGGGCTTTTGATCCACTGCAGTGAATACTTCTCCTGTTCAGTTGCTGTTGAGTGTTTTGCAGCACTATAAGGTATCATTGTCGGAGCTCGAGTGGGGCCTTGGGAAATTAAGTACATTTAGCTCTGGGAAACTCAAGTGAAGTAATGGCTGACCAGATCAGAACAATATGTGAAAATAAAACAGAAGGCAACAGAATAAACTTCCACTTTCTGAGATTGACAAAAACAGCACAAGCAACAGGTAACAGGCAAGATTTACACCACATTGAACTTTTTACCTTGTGAATTTTATGTTGCAAGGTCAACAGTAGCATTTCTGCAGCATGTCAATCGATATGACAAGGCCATAGTTTATTCTGAGGAAATGACTGCAGGTAATCTCTCAGGCCGAAACATAAGGTTTACATTAGTAACGGTATACAGCAGATAATACGGTCTGTTGCAGACTATAGCAGTGCATTAGGAGCATTAGATCTTGGGGTGGAGTTGGAGGGGGAAGTAAAGAGGTGAGCAGGGAGAGAAAAATACTAAAACGAGGAAGTTGTGCATTTATATTGTGCCTTTCATGACCTCAGGACATTCCAAAGCACTTTACAGTCAATTAAGTATTTTTGAAGTGTAACCACTTGTAATTTAGAAATGCAGCAGCCAATTTGCACTCAGTAAGCTCCCACCAATGGAACCTGATAAAGAATGTTTTTGTGATGTTGATTGAGGGTTAAACATTGGCAGAACACCGCACATAACTCTCCGGCTCTTCTTCAAAATAGTGTCATGGGATATTTTATGTCCCGAGAGCAGACAGGGTCTCAGTTTGTCTGCTTTGATAATGTTATAAAGGCACCAATCGCTCATAAGGGATTATGCAAATACATCGTGGATACATTTATTGAGACGAGGCATATGGGAACATTTATACAGAGGTATAAAGCTTGAAGACATCAGAGCTGCAGAGGTCTGTGCATGCGCGCTGCTAAAATTAAAGGCAAAACTAAAACTAAATGGCATGATACACTTTCTTTCTAGTGATGTCATGCTGAAATCTCATGAAGACATATTACATCATTCCCCCTTTCTAGTTAAAGGTATATTCCCCATTTCCAAAGAAGTATAACTATTTGCAATACATATTCGTGTTCGGTTATCATTTCGTAAGTGTATAAAAGAGATGAATCTATGAGTCTCTGAAGGGTAGAGGTAATCTGCTGGTACAGCCTGATCTTTTAATGGTAACCTTGTCTGGAGGTTTCTTTAGTTTCTCACAGTGATTGTGGGATTGTCATTCTTGGATGTTGTTCCTGGTTGCATTTGGGATCTAGTCCTCAACACAAAAGGACTGTGCAGCAATTGAGGAGCTGGAATGGATCTGATTTGTCCTCAGTTACGTCTCACCATTGCATCTTTGTGTACGATGACTTCATAGGATCTTGGTTCTGAACAAATCTTTGTCACCTCGGTTGGCTGTCACATACCTTCTATAGGGTCCTGGATGCAAAATTGTTGCCCCATCTGTAAACTTGGCAATTCTGTACCCGTGTTTTTATTGTGCATGTTGGTTATCTTCTCTTGCAGTTTTACAAATTGCACTCTAGTTTCCGAGAGAGTGGAATGGGTAAGAGTAGGTGAATTAGTACACACTGGTCTGCCAAAAATGAGCTCTGCTGATGATGGAATAGTTGCACTTAAAGGCGTTGTTCTCAGATGTAACATTGAAATGCGTAGATCTTGCTTGGTCTGTACATTTGAGAATTAGGGATTTCACCATGTGAATTATTTGTTCACTAGGCCATTAGATCCAAGGTAATGAGGAGAGGAAGTAGTGTGATCGATATTCCACTTCTCACACATATCCTGAAATGGCTTAAATTGCAGACCGTTATCCATAATGATCTCTCTAGGCACACCAAATAAACTGAAAATCGCACTTGGGGTGTGCACAACAGTTATGTTTGACGTATTATGCAAGTGTCAAATAATGGGGTACTTGGTAAAGTAGTCGACAATGACAATGAAGTCAGTGTCATGGACATGAAAGAGGTCAAATGCGACTTTGGACCAAGGATGGCGAGGAACTTCATGTGGAATCATTGAAGCTTTGTGCTGACTTGGCAAATGTTCTTGACTTGCCTTGCACTTCTTGATGATGACTTCAATGTCATTATTCATACCTATCCAATAGGCTGTCTCTCTTGCGAGTCTTCTCATCTAGTCTTTGCCCATGTGTGAGTGATGAAGTTGTTAAAGGATATCAAGTTGCAAAGATTCAGTATGATGACCTGTCTGCCTTTAAAAACAACTCCCTAGGAGTTGTCAAGCTTATCCCAATAAGGCCAAAATGGCCTCATGTGTTCATGGACATGCTAAATTGAATCAGGCCTTCCTTCAATGATGATTTTCCACAGTTTCTGTAGTCTAGAATCTTTTGTTTTTCCTTCTTGTTGTTACTGGCATTTGTGCTGCAAGTGTAATGTTGCAGCTACCTTGAAATGAGTTGAAACATTCTAGATATTTCAATGTTAGGACATGAACTGAGGTAGTAGCAGTAGTTTCTGAGGTTGATCCCTCTTGTGGTATCTGACTAATTCCATGGATTATTACCAGTGCAAGGTCATGGCATGCCAGTAGGCTGCAATTGCAAGGCCTTTAGACTCCACAATGTAGTACATCCATGGCACCCAAGAGAATTGATTGTACTTGCACAGCAGGGCTATGGATCCTGCACATAGAATCAGTGAACCATTGCACACTGAAAGTTTCATAGCAGTAGGTTTTGCCATGGCCTTCCATGTCTGTGGATATACGTCTTTTAGAGTTCACAGGAGTAGTATGTTGGTACTTGCCCCGTGTCAACCTTGACCAATGATGAACAGTTGCCAACTTTCTTATGGCAGATAATTTTAATCTTGGCAAACACTTCAGATGGTGTGACAGTGTCTATGAGACGGTTTCCACAAGACTGATGATGTGAAACCTTTGTTCACCTTCCTCATCTCATCATGCGCATCATCGTCATTTTCTGGTTTGCCAAACACCTCTTGTATATGTTTCTGATGGGATGCCAGATGGTCATTCTTACTTGAAGTTACCCATTGTGTACGGTCTGTTTGGATCATTGCACGGCTCTTTGTAGCTGCATCAGCCTTTGCCCTAGTGCACTGCTGCTGTCAATGGCCCTTTCTGCCACATGCATTACAGAATTGCTGAAAAGCTAGGCATTTCATTTATGTATGCAGAAAGCCACACCTTCCACATGTCTCGCTAAGTTTAGGTATTCTAGTAAGTGCATTAACAATTGGGGTTGTGCTCAGGACCTGTAAGCTTTATCAACCTGCAAGGATCACTTCATACTTACGTCCATCCTTGAGTAGCTTGTCAATGCTATACATTTTGGGCTTGTCTAGCAGATCTTTCTGGAACGCTTTCTTGGCAGTGGACACGATCTCCAACTCAACAATTCTGTCTGCTAGCTCTGCGTCTGAAAAATCACAGTACGTACCCTTTTCTCTACATCTGCTGACAACAGTGGGCTATGGATTCTGTAGACTGTTGTCGAGGTGACAGCAACTCTAGAGGAAGTTTAACCTGATTCTGAACTGATCTTCCAATGTAGTCCCTATCTTTTGGTGATCCTTTAGCTCATCTATGTTAATCATGACATGCTCAGCCTATGTAGACCTTCATTCCCAATTGCTAAGTGAATTTTTATGGCTTGCTTGCCTGGTTCAGACACACCTGCATCAATAACCCATAGCTCTGTAGGTTGTTTAAACATTTTGAATTCAGATAGTAGGTCAGCTGCATCCCAATTTAAACTGTGGAATTTTGTGGACATTTTGACAATATCCCTTTGACCTTCCTTCTCCTATATTACCTGAGATGAGTGTTGCTGTAGCTGCTTTCCCGTGCTTTTCCAAGAGCAACTTTCTTTGGTCAGATTTTTACGTTTTTTGTTTGTTTGTTTTTTGACTCTTCCTCGTTTGTATCGATCCAGCACACATCCTGGTCTCTCACCTTTCCCAACTGAGCTAACCCGGTGCTAGTCCTCTCGGCATGCTGTCCAACTCACCACAAGGGATCTGTCTGCTTACCAGCTCTTTATTTGAGCAGTATCTCTGCACTGTGTCTTCAAAGATTTTCTGTGTAGTCAACACATTGCAATTTCAACACTCTATGGCACTGCAATTCTGCTATGGTCTGACAAAAATGTCAAGTGTCATCTCACGCCATGTAACATGATCCAAAACTGTTCACCATGTCGTATCTGTACTGAATTATGCTGCCACATTGTTTTCCCACCACTGAACACCATGTTTTTTTTTAATACTGATATAAAGGCACCAATTGTTCATAAGGGATTGTGCAAACACGTGGTTTCATTTATTGAGACTAAGCTCATGGGAATATTTATACGGAGGCATAAAGCTTGGATGCACCTGAGCTGCAGAGCTGTGTGTGTGCTTTGCTGAAAACAAAAGTGAAACTAAAACTGGAATGCCCAACACACTTCCTTTCTAGTGATGTCATGCTGCAATCCCTTAAAGGCATATTACGACACAGCTTAGCTTCTCATCCAAAATGGAACACCTCCGACATGTCCTCAGTACTGGAGCACCAGCCTAAATTGCTGGGCTTAAGTCTTGAAGTGAGAAATGAACCCACAATCCTGTGGCACAGAGGGAAGAGTGCTAGCAATGCAGCCACAGTGCAGTTACTACGAGCAGAAAAATCTGTCTTGGAAAGCAAGTTTGTTAATGATTCTAAGGTGACAATCACTGTCTTAACCCAAGTGTCACTTTGTCAGTGTTTCACAAAAAAGAAATCAGATTTTTTAGATCATATTGGAAGTCGTTCATTATCAACAAATCACAGCATCTTAACCATAGGACAAATAGCCATTAGAACCAAGTTTTACTTCCTCCTATCATTGACTTGTTAAAAATTTGAGACAGAAAGTTTTGAAACAAGTTGCAGGTTCCTGAGACTTGCATGGGCGTGTTCATTTACTATTTGTCCTCAATGAAGATAAACTTCTTAAAAACTTCTATTTTTTTCTCAAAGAAGTTTACTGCTGCACGGGCCATTGTCTTATACGAAGGTTTAATTTCTCCATTAGCACCTATCCCCTAGCCTCTAAAATAGGAGTGTTCACTTAGGCCTGAATTACACCCTTGGTGGGCGGGCATGATCAGCAGGCCCGAGACCTGTCGGGAAATGGGACACCACCCGGGATCAGCCCCTAACCGCGATTTCATGCTGGCAGGCCAGTTAAGCCCTTAACACTTCAACACACTGATCCATGCCATCATGGTGCTGACACATCCTCCCAATGGTCAGGAAGGGGGCCTTTCGGACTCCGGGTCCAATAGCAGCCGGTTTTAAAATGGCACAAGCAGCTCCTTGAAGGCTGCCAGGGAAGAACACATCTTCTGGATTGTGGACCCTGAAGTTCTGGCATCAAGTGTGGCTGGAGACACCAGGCGGGAGGGCAGGTCGGGTGGACACTCGGCCCCCCCCCCCCGGTTTCCTGACGAGTGCCTTGCGGTCCTCCTGGAGGTGGTGGCTGCCAAGAGGGACACCCTTGTCCCCAGAGATGGAAGGAGGAGGCCACCGCACATAACAAAAAAAAGCTTGGGAGGAGGTGGCAGCACAGGTCAGCAGCTACGGCGTTGTGCAGCGCCGTAAAGGGTTTAGCGACCTGCTGTGCTCGGCAGGGGTCAGAACCTTGTTGGCATGGATTAGTGTGATGAACTGTTAAGGTCTGGTTGTCCGCCTGTGGAGCTCAGAGCTGTTAGAGTCTGAGTGCCAACTGTCAATGATACTGGAGCTGGCCAAGGGGGTGAGCCCCGGCTGCTTGGAATGAGTGCCTTGCAGCTCAAGGGCAACAACTCGACTGAACCCTGTGAGGTGTTCCTCAGGTGGGGTGGGCCAGGCTGCAATGGCGCAGCAGGTAGAGAGTGGACTAATCAATGCTCCTCTGTCTTTTCAGGAGAAGATGACCCATAACAACAGCGAAAGGTCGCGGACTGGCGGAGGCCCCCCAAACCTCCTAATCCTATCCAGATTTGAGCAGGATGCCTTGGAGCTGGAGAGGCGCCAGGCACCTCAGTCAGCTGGTCGTGGAGAGGCTGAGGTATCAGATGAAGATAAGAGTGCAGTGCACAGAGGTGAGAGTTTTGGATGGTGCAAACATTCTTGTGTTGTCTCTTCATTGGCGGGAGCCTCAAAACTGGATTCCCATTGATCATCGAAAGATGATAGCACCATGATTCAGATCTCCATTGTCTCACCAGGGTGCCTGGCATCCACAGTGACAGTGTGATGACTTTAACTAATGACATGTTGTCGTTCTCCCTTAGATTCACCTGCACTCATTCAATCGCAGGACCCTGAAGAGCCGCCCCCAACGCCAGAGGACCACCAGGCTTCACATGCACCTGCGTCATACCTGCTCTCTGAGCCAAGCACCAGCGGAGATACCAGCACCTTGGCGGGCGTTAGAGCCTCAGCTAGAATGTCGGAGCACAATGGTGAGGGCACTTCACACTTGCTTGAGGTGCAGGCAGAGGCAGAGAGTGGCCAGGGCGCCGGCAGTCGGAGGACCGCTGGTGACCAGGACGATGCCGAGTCAAAGACAGCTGATGAACCCCTGGAGTCATCCATTAGGCTGCAGATGCTGGATGCTCAGCGGGTTGTGCGGGATGACCTGGCGGAGATCCATGAGGGTATGCGTGCCTTGTCTGCGTTGTGGAGAAGTCTATGCAGAGATGAGCACTACGTTAACCCTCATGAGCTACTCTCATGGAGAGGCAGCTCCAGGGACTGAATCAAGGGTTCCTGGGGCTGTGCTCGGACCTGCAAGCCCTCACACAGGCAATGACCTCAGGTGGTCAGTGCCACTGTGGGAGATGGGTGAACAAGCAGTAACCCAGCTAGGTGCCCATCCATCAATGTCAAGCAAGGAGGTCCAGAGCCACCTCACATTGGCGCACGAGCTGCTTGTCGTCTCTGCGGGCTCCTCTTCAGGTGCTCTGGATGACTGCAGCAGCTCCTCCACCCCTCTACCAGTGACCGTCGCATCTGATAAGGCTGCGACGACTAGGAGATGCCAGCTGTGGCACTGGCCACTCCCTCCCAAGCAGGGCCAGCACAAGCTCCACTGGCCAGAGGACGACCACCAAGGTCATCAAGGCCAATCAGACACCAGAGTCAGCAGGTTGTCTCCAATGCTGCTGCCAGTGAGGGGGGGAAGGACCAAGACGTAACACTCGCAAACATAAGTTCAAGGCACCATGAGCACAAGAGGGACTGGTCATGTGATCTTCTGTTATGTAATGTTTTGTTTATGTTTTCTGGTCTGGGAATTAAGACCAGAGAAGGTGATGTTATTTTTTTTTGAATTGTCAAAATGAGATAAATTTTGTTTTTGTCCTAATGGCCTGAGTGTCCTTCACCATTGTTTATTTTTGGTACAGGGTATGCCAGTATGTAACGCTGGATGTGAGTGGCTCTAAACTTAATTGCACAGGCACTGAGTGAACTTGGAGTTCAAAGGAAAGGGTCATTTCAGACATCCTGGAATGAGGTGGCAAACTTTGCATGAGGTGGAAGAAGATCTTTGGCAGCCTAGCTGAAGCAGCGTTGGATCAAGGCATCCCTGGTGTCCCTGCCTCCCTGAAGAATACAGAGGTCTGCCTCCATACCCTCAGCATTCTCCTCACCGTGCTCCTCTTCTGACTCACTACTGGATTCATCCTCCGTGGCCTGTGGAGCTGCCTCACGATCCTCTTCTTCCAGTGGGATCCCCCTTGCCAGTGCCAAATTGTGGAGAACGCACCGTGCAACCACTATCAGTGACACCCTCTTGTGGGGTGTATTGTAATGCTCCCCCTGAATGGTCCAGGCATTGAAACGCTTTTTCAGAAGACCTATGGTCCTCTCTATCGCCACCCTTGTGGAGACATGACTGGTATTATAACGCTGCTCTGCCTCTCTCCTTGGGAGGCCGAGAGGCGCCATAAGCCACCTTTTCAACGGATAGCCCTTGTCACCCAGCAGCCATTCATCCAGTCGGGCTGGAGCACTGAATAGCCTCGGCACCTGAGAGTGTCTGAGGATGTGAGGTCATGGGAGTTGCCAGAGTACCATGCACAGATTTGTGGAAGCTGCATCCTGTGGTCACGCTATCTGGACGTTCATCGAGTGGAATCCCTTCCTGCTGACAAAGGCACCCGGCTGACCCGCTGGTGCCTTGCTGGCCACGTGTGCAGTCGATTGCACCCTGGATGCCGGGGTACCCGGCAATCGCTGCAAAGCCTCTGGCTCACTTAGCCTAGCTGGCTTCGTCCGTACAGGAATGAATAAATGTCATTACCCACCTGAACAGAGCTTCTGTCACCAGCTTGATGCAACTGTGCACAGCTGATTGGGACACTCCACAAAGATCCCCCACTGACTCCTGGAAAGAGCCAGAGGCATAGAAGTTGAGGGCCACTGTGACCTTCAGAGCCACTGGCATGGGGTTTCCACCCATACAGTCGGAGCTGATATCAGACCCAATCATCTGACAAATGGAGGTCACGGTCTCCCTGGAGAGGTGGATCCTCCTTCAGCATTGCATTTTGAGGTAGCTGCTTCGCCGTCTGTAAACCCTGGCAGCAGGATAGTGGTGTCTTCTGTGGCCCCTTCCACCTTGGATCCTGCTGGCCCTGCGCCCCTTGTGCCTGTGCCTCTGCTCCCACAGGTCGCTCCCCTGGAAGCTGCACAGGGACATGTGGCCTCCTCTCCCTTCTGCCTCCCTCTTTCTCCTCAGAGGAGGTGACACCAGCGGAGACCAAAGTCCCCATTACCAGGGTAACGGAAGGCTGTTTAATACCTGGAAGGGTCCACACAGTCAAGATCCTTCAGGGGCCTTGGAGACACCAATGAGCCCTGAAATGAAGCCTGGAAATGCTAAGAATGAAGCTCAGAACAGAGATGAAGCTGTCAAGTTCAAATAAGCAACCAGCAGCAAACTATCTCCTGAACTCCTCACCACTCACATTGGCAATGCTGCTCAAGAAGAGTCACACGGACTCAAAACGTTAACTCTGTCTTTCTCTCCACAGATGCTATCAGGCCTGCTGAGTTTTTCCAGCACTTTTTGTTTTTGTTCCCATTATTACACACTTCAGCAGAATGGTTCATTCCTGTTGCTGATGATGTGGGCTAAACAACAGAACATACTGTCCTCGTTTTTCTAATCACTAGGCACTGGTTTATCTCTGTTCCTGATTGCATTTAGAAAGAAATTGATGTTCAATCCTGGAATTTGTCTGGTGCTCCCAGCTCTCAATAACAATACCAACATAATTTTCAGAAACAGAAATTGCAAACATTCTAATTTCAGAGGAGAAAGAAATGTTATGAACATCAAATGCCAAATGATAAATTTAGCAGGCAAACACTGTGATTGTTTTTGCCCAGAATCTGTCTTTCCTTTCAAGTTAATGTCTTCTTTGAGCCACAATCCCTGTTTTGCCATTTTGAATCCTCCTTCTCTCACTGATTACAAATGACCAAACTCCCTAACCAAGATAAACCTGTCACACAGCTTTTGCAGCTTTTGGTGCCTAACTTTGCAACAGAAAATAACTACACTGTCAGCGAGTCAAAAAAGGCTGTGGGTATTTTTTTCTTTTATGGGAAAGGAGACACCAAATGTAATGCAATTCACTGTCATCATTTCACGAACCCAATACATCAGTGCCACTTGGAATCAAGGATAAGTGAATAGGATTTCTAACTGGTGCAATGGAGTAAGAGGTCTTAACAGAGTAACGTGGTGTCAAAGACATAAGGGCAGGAAATGGTTTTAATGGAAACGAGGCATGTGAGTGACTGAATAATAAGGTTCTTTATTGTCTTTCTTACAAGCTCATTCGCACTTTATTTGGCATAAAATTTAGCCACTTTATTTTTAAATTTGATGCTAAGTGTATACTTTTGAAATGCCATTCTGTAAGTTTATTACCTACTGAGGTGTCACGGGGGAAATTGATGTGTCTGAGAGGATGCAGGGCTAATACTACCTGTATTCCTCTAATTCTGGCCTCTTATGCATTCCCAAGCATCATGCTCCACCATTGCCTTCAGTTACTTAAGCCCCAAGCCCTTGAGATCCTCTCCCCCTCTCTACCTCGCTTTGCTCCTTAGGACACTTCTTAAAACCGACCTCCTTGACCAAGCTTTTGGTCATCTGACTTAACATGAGGCTCAGTGTCATACATTGCTTTATAATATTCCTGTAAAACACCTTGGGATGTTTCCTTATGCTAAAGGTGCTCTATAAATATTGTCGATTCTTTTTTAGATTCAGATTCAAATTTAAAGCAACCACATTATTGCAAAATTCTCCAAAACCGGTTGACCAAGCACCTTGGAGTCGGAAAACTGACAGAGAGTTCCAGTAGTCGGGGCATTGCGTAAGGCATGAAAATCTCCCAAGTGACGGAGTTTTGCAAACGACTCATTCTGAAAAATGAGTCCAAAATAAAACATTCTTACAATTAGAACAATAGAACCATAGTGGTAAAGTGTACACTTAAGAGAATGTAGTTAGTTGACCATGTGACTGTATTGACCAATCACTAAACAGTGCAGGCTTCTTGGGTAACTGTAAGTCTAGAGCTGGAGGTGATTGAAGAAGCACATGTGGTGTTAGTGCTCTGTTCTTAGTTCCAATAAACCACCAGAATTTGTTCAGTTAACCAGCCTCTCTTCCTATATTCTTTCAAGCAGCAACTAATGTGTTAATATCAAGGGCGCAGCTAGTGTTCACGTGACAAAGCAAACCTGATAACCAAAAACATAAAACTGGGGAAGAGGATAAACCGCATCAATTGACGGCAATCAAGAAAGCTGCAGTAAGCCAGCTACGTTACTTACCTTGAAGGCTGTTTGAAATGCAATCTCTTTAGTCATCGGGTATGCCGCGGTTTGAGCATCTTGAACATTCAACCCCGTTTCCGATGACTGGTCTCATTACGTCGAACGCCTAGCATTCTCATGGGGGAGGACAAGAAGAGGGTGATTCTTTTGTCCACATGTGGGAGCAAAACCTATGGGCTGATCCACAGCTGCACATCACCTAACACCCCCGATGCGGAGACTTTCGGCAAGTTAGTAAACATTGTAAAAAACCACTTGAAGCCAAAGCCCTCAGTCACTATTCAGTGTTTTAAATTCAATTTGAGGAATAGGCTTCCAGGAGAGACAATTACTGGCTATGTATAAGGATTAACTTTAAAGGGATTGACAGAATATTGTGAGTTCAGAACTTCAATTCAATTAATGACATATTGAGAGACCGACTGACATGCAGAATCAGGGACGATGCTATTCAAAAGCAATTGCTATCTGAAGGTAATCTAGACTTCAGTAAGGCATGGAAATTGGCAACAGCCATGGAGAGCGCTGTTAGAGACTCAGAGGCAATGAAAGATACACAAAATGGCGCCGATCATCTTGTAGGGTGGGAAGGGCCGGTAACAAAAGCGAAAACATCAGACTCCACAGAAAGGCCGGGAGTGCCCACTATGTACAGACCATTGAGGAACAACAGTACTACAGTGAAATCCCACGACAATAATGAGAGAAATGCATCCAGATAGCCTGCAGGCGATTGACAGCTCAGAAATATCGAATGCTTTTTCTGCCACAGCAATGGTCACATAGTGCGGCACTGTCAAGATCGGCTGGGACAGCATTTTAAAAACAAACGTACAACTCGCAAAATCTGTCTCGTTTAAGAACCAGAGGAAGCAGAATCTGATATCTATTCATTATACAACCTGAAAGTGGGTAGAACTCAGCCAATCCAGGTAGTCATTAGAGCCAATGAACAACCCATCAAGTTGGAGGTCGATACTGGGGCATCAATGTCTGTCATAGGAGAACATACGTTCAGACACTTTAATAAAGGAGTCCTGTCCAGGCCAAACAAATCCGTGAGTGGACAAGCTGAGATCCACGTCCGGGAGCAGGTCTTGAATGGATGGTCAGGCGAGCCAAAGTCTGATTACATGAAGCCCTATTTCAATCGCAGATATGAGCTCACCTGCCAGGACGGCATATTGCTCTGGGAGCAAGGGTAACCGTGTCCCCGAGAGGGCGAAGGCCATTACTGGCCGAATTACATAGTGCTCACCCTGGCATTAGTAGGATGAAGATGCTTGCGCACAGGTACTTGTGGTGGCCAGGGATGGATGCGGACATCGAAGCCCTAGTCAACAGTTGTCTTCAATGCCAGCAGGCAAAAACTACCCCCTTAGCTTATTTAAACCCTTGTGAATGGCCAGGGTGGTCATGAATGTGCCTCCACATTGACTACGTGGAGCCCTTCTTGGGCACGATGTTCCTTTTACTAATAGATGCCCACTCCAAGTCAATGGATGTCTACGAAGTCCGGTCACCCACGTCTGCTGACACCATAGACTGTTTGCAACAGAGTTTTGTAGTGCATGGGTTACCAGAGATGCTCGTGTCAGATAATGGAATTGCATTTACCAGTGGGAGTTCCACAGGTTTACAACCCTCAACGGAATAACTCATATCAGAACCTCGCCTTACCACCCCACCTCTAATGGTTTGACTGAGTGGGCAGTCCAAACTTTTAAGTCCAGGATGAAAAAGCTGGACGGGGATTCCATCAGCATCAGATTGTCACGCTTCCTGTTCGCATACTGGATGACGCCACACACGACCACCAATACCACTGAATTATTAATGAAGAAACATCTCTGCACCTCTCTAACTCTTATCAGGCCAAATTTAGTGGGTACGTTGGAGAGAAGCCGAGAGGCCCAGATGGCTAGCCGTGATGGCCATAACAGTGAAAAAAATTTCACGGTGGGAGACACAGTTCTTGTGAAAAACATTGGAGATGGGCCCAATTGGCTATTAGGCAAAGTGAGTGTCATGACAGGACCTCTCTCCTATAGTGTGTCGGTAAACAGCTGAATAATTAGATGACACGTGGACCATCTCTGGAGAAGAGAGACAGTCCCACAAGAAGGAATGCCGTCATCATTTGCGTTTGAGTCTGCACCGCACATGGAAGAAACGTCACACGATTTGGAAGTACCGGTGGGGCCTGTTGGACCCGAGAGGGTCGAAGACACAAACCTGCCCACTTCCACCGTAGAGCCTGGTGGGCAGTTGACCCCTGAGAAGGGGGTCTTGGAAAAACTAGCTGAGGCCATTGAGCTATGATTGAGCTCGACACATCCGAGGAAGCCTCCTGAGAGGCTTGACTTGTAAATAGTTAGTCATGTAAATAATTGGGATGTTATGAAGCTTGTCAATTGTACTTTCAAGTAAAGGGGGAGGGATGTGGTAAAGTGGAGTGCTGTGTACCTTTAAGGGAATGTAGTAAGTTGACCATGTGACTGTATTGACCAATCACTACACAGCACGGGCTTCTTGGGTAACTGCAAGTCTAGAGCTGGAGGTGATTGAAGAAGCATATGTGGTGTTAGTGCTCTGTTCTTAATTCCAATAAACTACCAGTGTTTGTTCAGTTAATCGGTCTCTCTGCCTATATTGTTTCAAGCACCAACTAATGTGTTAATATCAAGGGCACAGCTAGCGTTCGCTGGACAAAGCAAACCTGATCACCCAAAACGTAAATCATAGAAAAGTTACAGCGCAGAAAAAGGCCATTCAGCCCATCGTGTCTGTGCTGGCCAAAAAGAGAAAAAGGAAACCAGCTGCTCATTTTAATCCCACTTTCCAGCCCCTGGTCCATAGCCTTGCAGGTTCCAGCACTTCAGTTGCAGATCCAGGCACCTTTTAAATGAGTTGAGTGTTTAAGCCTCAACCACTGTGAATTCCAGATGCCCACCACCCTCTGGGTGAAAAGGTTTTTCCTCATGTCCTCTCTGATCCTTCTACCAATCATCCAATTTATTTTTTAAAAATTCAAAATTTAAGCTAAATATTATCCTTAAAAATGCAATGAAATGGTTTCACTTTAAGGTCATTCCATATCAAAACCCTCAGTTTATAATCAATTATTCCATTTAGCTTTACCCGGCAATTATCGCAAAGCATGGGATCAGATAAAAATGAACAAATATAAACCCTGTAAACTTCAGTGTTTGAAAGGTAAGGATCACTTCTGTCATGTAAACAAATTAGCTCTTGCATGTTTTGGAGAGCCCACACCAATATCGTTGAATGAGATAAGTCAGAATGCGGGGGTGAACAAACACTTCATTCATTGATGAATCCCATGTGTTCACTCAGCAGAGGTTTTAGAGCTGATGAGCCTGCCTATTCTTTCAACAACAGCAATTTTTATTTATACGCCACTTTTAATGTAATAAAATGGCTGAAGGCACTTTACATGAGTGTTGTAAAGCAAAGTTTGACACCAAGGCATACAAGGGGCTGGAAACGCGCTCGATCTCCTTTCCATGAAGAGCGATAGTTCAAACTCTTCTCGGAGGCTTGTTTCCGAATCTCACTGTTGCTTGCTTTGATATTAAAAATCGTAGCAATGTATAACAATGAAAAATTGGCATGGTGAAAAATTGAATGCCCATTTACTAAGAGCTCATTTCGCCCTGATGACATAGACATATTTCACCCGTAAGAAAATATTAGGGGAGATGATCACAAGCTTGGTCAAGCAGATAGGCTGTAAGGAACATCTTAAAGGAGGAAAGAGAGGTACAGAGACCGGGTGATTTAGGGAGGAAATTCCAGAGTTGAGGGCCTAAGGAGCTGTAGGAATGGTCACCAACAGTGGTGCCAATTCAGTCAGTGATGCCCAAGAGGCCAAAATTAGAAGAGCACACATTTCTCGGAGGGTTGTACAGCTGGTGGAGAACACAGAGGTAGAAAGGGGTGAGGGCACAGAGGAATTTGGAAACAAGGATGAGAATTTTAAGCTCGAGGTGTTGCTTAACTGGGACCCAATGCAAGTCAGCGAGCACAAGGGTGACAGGTAAACGGAACTTGGTGCGAGCAAGGGCACAGGCAGTAGCATTTGTTGAGATAAGCTGTGCAATATAATGGAAACTCTAGCCCTCTGAACATCATCTGGGCTCACACTTGGCAGATTTCATTCAATGGTGCAGAACACAACATCCTATCTAAACAAGTTATGTATTGTTGGTTTAATCAAAGGTGTGATGGAGCAATATCTCCAAAGCAGAAACCTTTTAACATGTGGAGAAACTGCCAACAGATTGTCTCAGCAGTTAGGTTCCAACTTGGACAGGTCCTGTCAGCAGCTCGCCAGAGATACAAGTGTGAGATCAACTCCAAATTGTATATGTCTCTGACATATTTCAAATATTGGTGACAGGTAGTTAGATTGGGCTCAAATCACTATAGTCAGTTCTACATTAGGCTGATGAAAACAAAATTAACAGTACACAAGCCAGGCTGAAGATCCTGGAATCCAAATTGAAAAAAATACAAAAGTCATTCTATCTCCTCAAAGTAAAAGTGCAAATAAGGATTTAATTATGATATACAGAGCCAGTGTGACTGATTATGGAAAATCTATCACTTGTCTATTGATAGTTTAGAAGAATTTCTTCAAGACTTTCTGTGCTTATGGCAACCAACATGATCAAGCTCAGAAAGCAAAAGTGTAACTTATTGGATTTTCAGTGAAAATTTAATAATTCATACTCCCGAATTACTTCTCATCAACATAACCTTGAGGAGCATTGAAAGGTTTTGCACTGCCACAATTAGCCCAGCAGGGAGTTAAACTCAACTGAGCTAAATTATGTCAAATCCAATTTAAAGAAAGAAAGACTTGCATTGATATAGTGCTTTTCACTACGACCCAAAGTGCTTCACAGTCAATGAAGTACTTTCGAAATGTAGCCACTGTAAGAAACACAACAGCTAATTTGTGCACAACAAGATCCCACAAACAGCAATGTGATAATGGCCAGATAATCTATTATTGAGACATTAATCGAGTGGCGACACTGGTCAGGCAGGATACTAAAGATAACTCCCCTACTCTTCTTCAAACTAGTGCCAAGGAATTTTTTACATCCACCTGAGCAGGCAGTCAGGACCTCAGTTTAACATCTCATCTGAAAGACAACATTTCTGACAGTCCGGTCCTCTCTCAGTACTGCACTGGAGCGTCAGCCTTCAGTTTTGTGCTCAAGCTCTATTGTACTTTATTTTAAACTTCATTATGTCACCGGCAAAAGAAGCAAATTTGATTAAACAGCCTGGAACAAGTCATCCACTTGGTGTTTTTTGCTGCAGATAGTTAGGGAATCCTGCAAAGCATTTTATGTAATCAGGAAATAGATCATCATTTTACAATCTTTTTTAGAGCTTAATGAAGTTTCAGAATTGACCCATATAGCTGTCCAGGTTTTACAATCTACCTGGAGGAAAAATTGAATGAGTATAACACAAATAAAGCATTTAGGCTTGCAAATCTTTGGTAATCTTGGCTTACTTCCCATCAAAGCCAGTTGAGTATTGTTTTGCTTTAGAGTTCTGACTGAGCTGGGGTTTTCTTTACAAAACTAAAGAAAACAAATGGCTTTTTATGGTTTTATTATCGAAAACAAAACCTGACTGTCAACCTTACCAATTCCAGATACTGTTTTTCCAGTCGCTGCTGAATCTGATGTTAATTGCTGCACTGAATTCAAGGAAATCCCTGGCCTAATAATATAGTCTGTACATTTGTGCAGCCATAATATTGATTTTTTTTTTCACTTAAAATTCCTGACACAACATTTTATATATTATAATTTACATCATTTTGCTCCCACGCATCATAAATTTGAAAATAAACCTGAAGGTATTCCGCATGTTAAACTTCTGATTGATAGATTCCAAATGAAGGAACCATTGCTGATTAGATTTGTACTAAGTTAGTTTTGAGGCTTAACGGTAAATTTAATACCATTCTTCTTCACGTGGCCAATAACTTAAAAGCAGAATCCGATCCATTTTCAATTATTGGGGAGGTTTTGTTGTATTTCCAGTTCTCATCTCCACTGCCTGTGAGAGTGTGAAAGCTGCATTGTTGTCTGAAGCAATAAGTTTTAAAAGGAATAAAGTCACCACTGGTTTCCATGGGAATCACATCATGTCCATTCTAGCCTTCAATGATGATGTATATGA
This sequence comes from Cetorhinus maximus, assembly GCF_964194155.1. Classification (NCBI taxonomy): domain Eukaryota; kingdom Metazoa; phylum Chordata; class Chondrichthyes; order Lamniformes; family Cetorhinidae; genus Cetorhinus; species Cetorhinus maximus. Next base: position 212,132,268 of record NC_135880.1, read on the forward strand.
AAGGAATATTTCAACAGTTGATTTGACTAAAAAATGTAGTAATAGACTACTGGTTAGCAGCTATAGCACGCCAGTTACCATGACTACCCAAACCCACAGGAGTTACCAGTTAATATGTTTATGAACTTAATTTCTACAACCCTTCTATAAATAGAGGGATTTATGAATTGCTCCATCATCAAAACTCTCAGATGTCAGGATTGTTTTGTTGGGGATGAGAGTGATATGATCATGTTTTCCCAAAATTCAAATACAGAACAGTTTCCACATCTCGGAATTAAAAATGTTGAATTCAACTGTGAAGGGCAGTAAATTAGCATGCTCTCCTTTCAGTTTGTGGATCAGAATTTGAATCCAACCCAAACTGATGTGATCTAACTTTCCAAATCTTATACAGACCAAGAAAGTCCCCTCCTATTTCTAACCAACGTGTTGTCCTTATGTAACATCACGCACTAACTTGAGGTAGCTTCCACATGTACACTGAAGGCACCTTGACCAGCCATTTGCCATCACACCGAATCCATTTCTGTCACCACAATGTCCAGCTGCCTGTTCAATATCAAAAATGAGCCAGAACTTTCTTCAGCTTAATATTGGCAAGAATGAATAACCCTATTTGTTTCTTGCTAGAATATTCATTTGACAGACCATGTTTTAATCTCCTTTCATAGCTGTCCACTCAGATTAAACCTGCCAGCATCCATCTCAATGTTCCAACTCAATCTTAAACTAAGTTTCAAGCTCCATATCCAGTCTATTACCAAGACTTCTTATTCTTGGCAGAACACCACTTGTTTGTGCCTTACTTAAATCCCCAACTGAAGCCTTCATCCAGCCTCAAGGCTCAATTTCCCTACTGCTATCTTTACTGACTTCGCTCCAACCAACCTAAACTCAACCATTACTGCATTGTCCATTTCCTATTTTTCTCAATTGTTCCTAATATATAAATATCAATATCTTACTCCTCACTTTCGATTCCCTCCAAGACATTCCTCCACACTGTCCCTATAATCTTCACCAACTGTCCCTCCCAACACACATTCTTTGCCGTTCGTATATTGTACTAATGTACATCTCTGTCATGTCAGCCTCCCTCCACTTCCCCATCGTTTTCTCCTGCGTTCTGAAATTCAGTCTTTAGACTTCTGTGCCTTGTTACAAACCTTCCCACATTCAAAAGCCTTCAAGAAACTTAAAGCCCTGAATGTGATTTATGTTACCTTTCCAAACTGCTCTCCTATTTCCATTTTATTTTCTGCTGAAAGTCCTTAGGGAGAGACACTAAATAAATATAAGTTGCTGCTGATGGGGTTTACTGTCCAAGAGTTTCAGGGTAGGCCCTAACTCTTTTTTCATCAGTGAACTGAGTTTGAATAGGATAATGGCTATTGTTGGGTAACAAAAAGGATTCATTAACTATCAACCAGTTAGGCAACCAATTAGGCAACCTTTCTTGATGAATCACAACTGCATAATATACATGGTTAACTTGTTCAGCAGGTTCCACTCTGCATACAGCTCAATAACTTAGCCATGAATCAGTTGGCAGCACTCTTTAGCCTCTGAGTCAGGGGGCGCTGGGTACAAGCCCTACTCCAGGTCTTGAGCACAAAAATCAAGGCTGACACTCAGGTGCAGTACTGAAGGAGCATGGTATCTGTCAGAGATGTCACCTTTCAAATGAAATGTTAAGGTGAGGCCTGTCTTCCTTCTCGGTTAGATGTAAAAGATGCCATGACACTGATTTGAAGAAGAGCAGGGGAGTTGTCCTGGATGTCCTGGCCAATATTCATCACTCAACCAGCATCAAAAAATAGATTTTCTAGTTATTATCACATTACTGCTTGTGGGAGCTTGCTGTGTGCAAATCGGTTGCTGCATTTCCTGCATTACAATAGTGACGACACTTCAAAAATTATTTTATTGGTTATAAAGCACCTCAGGACACCCTATAATCATAAGTTGATATAGATAGATGAAAGTCTTTATTACCGGTTTCATCCACAATAACATTTTAGCCAACTGGTAAACATGGAGGCTGATAACATTACACTTAGAAAGAGAAAGAGATAGAGGAGAAGGCATAGTGAGAGTGAAAATAAAGTTGATATGTAGTACCTTTTTTAATTTGTTCATGGGATGAGGGTGTCAATGGTAAGGCCAGCATTTATTATCCATTCCTGATGCCCTTAAGAAAGTTGTGGTGAGTTGCCTTCTTGAGCCACTTATGTGGTACAGGCACACCCACATCTGTAAGAAATGAGTTCCTAGATTTTGATCCAGCGACAGTGAAGGAACTGCAAACTTCACCTAAGCAACCAATCGCTCTTACGTACGTTGGAATCACTATAGGATTGTTGCTTTATCTCTCCAGCCTCCAAGGCACTCTTTATCATTCTATCTTCTGGCTTTTTATTCATCAATGAAAAGCTTTTAGAAGCATAGTCGTCTTCTCAAGAGAGTTAATCTGTTCCCCAGAGATTATTTTGGAGATTTACTTCTGTGCCATTTTGAAATTCTCTCTGTTCTTACAATAATCACACTTCATTAGGCTATTTTGCAGTATTCTAAAAGTGGCTCCCTTCATTCCAAAAAACCCATTTCAAAATGGTAATGCAAACCCAGGAGGAGCTCTTCTGGTGTAGTGGTAGCATCCTTACCTCTGGGTCAGAAGCTCTGGGCTCAACTCCTACTCCAGGACTTGATGGCCAAGGAAGGTGTGTTTATAACATGGCCAAACAGGTTGATTATCACCCTGTAAATCCTTCCAATATGCCTAATGGGAGTCAGTAAGAATGAGAGTTTCCTGGTCAGCCATACTGCAGAAGGCAGCAGCAAGTCACTGCAGTACTTTGCCAAGCATAATCATGGACCAATCCAATGGAATTTCATGGTTGCCAACACCCTCTTAGGGTATGGTACCTGAAGGAGGATGAGGGATATCAACCCAGGCCCAATGTGATAAACTGACCTCGAAAAAGAACTGGAGATCAATAAGCCAGCTTCCTTTTTCCAATTGTTTTGCTGGTGATCACATCCATTCGTACATGGCTATGGAACACATTCTGAGGCTGGGTTCAATGGAAAAGAAGAGCAATGGATTTTAAGAGTTAAAAATTCAACAGCACCCAAAAACAGATGTGGAGATCACAATGTGCAATTAATGAGACTGGCTGCAGCCTCGCACTAAATGCACTGCAAAGTGGCTAGATGCATCAGGAGTAGGCTCAAGATTTTGGGAGGCTAGCACCACTTAAAGATAGCCTGCGCTACTTAATGCCAATCTGCACCTCTTAAATGTGAAGCGCATTCTGGCTGCAGCAGGTGCTGAAAGTAATTGAGGGACAGGTTATGAGCAGAAGGAATGAAAATGGTGCAACAGGCCAGGGAGCTCCAATGCAGCACTGAGTGTCAAAGGTGGATAGGAGGAGGAGAGAGGTTCTCTTCCCTCACAAGAGCAGGAGACTGCCCAGAAGGGCAGAGGATTACACAGACAGTGGCAACAGAAAGCCATCATGATCGCTGCCAGCAGTCTAGCTCTGAAAAATTAGATGCAGTGCTGCAAAAAGTTCAATAACCTCATACTAGTGGTCAAGGTCAGTGATTCTTCACATGCAAAAACATACATTTTTATTTTGAGTTGTCAAGGTCATGCAATTCTATATTTAAAGAAATAACTTAAATTTACACAGCATCTTCTATGTCCTCAGGACATCTGAAAACACTTCACAACTCTTGGATTACTTTTGAGTCACTTGTTTTCTAGAGAAACACAGTTGCCAATTTTCCCTTGCTTGAGGGGTGCTACCAACTGAGCCCATTTGATACATATACACATTAACAGATTCTACATCACCAACAAAAACAGAAAACTTTAGAAATATATAGTATAGATCTATCAAAAAAAAGTATAGTTACGCAAGACATTTTCGACGTGATTGGAGTTTGCACCACTCTTCAGGTGAAGTTATTACAGCGGAATGGGAATAGCTCCAAGGATGTTACCTACCAAAGTATCTTTATCCTAAAAGAAACCAACTTTTCTTCATTTCAGAAGCTGAAGACCCTGTTGTGCAATTGTAACATTTGCAATAGCTTTTCCTTCCTACCTTTAGCCCTTACATCGCAATGAGATAACTTGCACTGAAATGGTCTCATTATAAAATAATGAATATTCACTAAAGCCTAGATAAGTGTGAAAGCATAAACTAATTTATAAAGATGATTCCCAAAATAATTGGGTTTATCTTTTTTTTAATTTGTTCATGGTATATGGGCTATTGCCCATCCTTAATTGCCCTTGAGAAAGCGGTGGTGAGCTGCCTTCTTGAACCGCTGCAGTCCACGTGGTGTAGGTACAGCCACAGTGCTGTTAGGAAGGGAGTTTCAGGATTTTGACCAGGTGACAGTGAAGGAATGGCGATATATTTCCAAGTCAGGATGGTGAGTGGCTTGGAGGGGAACTTCCAGGTATCGGTGTTCCCATCTGTCTGCTGCTCTTGTCCTTCTAGATGGTAGCAGTCGTGGGCTTTGAAAGCACTGTCTAAGGAGACTCGGTGAATTCCTGCAGTGCATCTTGTAGATGGTACACGCTGCTGCTACTGTGCTTTGGTGGTAGAGGGAGTGAATGTTGCGGATGGGTTGCCAATCAGGTGGGATGTTTTGTCCTGGATGGGGTCAAGCTCCTTGAGAGTTGTTGGAGCTGCACTCATCCAGGCAAGCGGAGAGTATTCCAGCATACTCTGACGTGTGCCGTGTAGATGGTGGACAGGCTTTAACTAGAAGGCAATTTTCAACTTTGCACGGACATACCTGAGGGCAATTTTCGACTTTACCGTCTGGTTGGTAATGTAGTGGAGTGGATTGCCTTTCCTTTATAAATTCCAGTGGAAATCAATGGAATGTAAACCAGGAAGATTCTACAACAGGTGAGTGATCTACTCCACCAGGTTACTGCCCAGATGGTGAAGTTGAAAATTGTCTCCATTCAATGTTCATCTGCCAGCTTTTCTAGTGGTTTTCCAGTAATTTGCAAACTCTAGTCATTTAAGCACAGGGTACATTCATTGTGTAATTGTTTTGCTTCAGCAGCAGCTCCAGGACTTAGTTTGTGATTTATTTCAAACAACACTCAACTGATCTTTAGTCACTTCTCCCATTATGTCCTTCTAGAGGAGTCCCAATTAACAGCCAACTCAAAGACTAGGAGGTGTGTTTAATAGGTATGAACAGCCAAGCAGTTCACCTGCTAATCTACTTTTACATGTCATATGTTGTTTCAAAGTTCTAGCAGATAGACATGAGGAAAGATTGACAGTGGAATTGTTCCTTTTTATTTCCAGTAATAAGTCACTAATTACAGGCAGAGGTCAGACACCCCAAAGAAACAATGTGACCTAAACCTAGAACTGGGTCATTTATTGTGTGAGTATACCATTTAATGTGAGAACTCTTTGTGTCACAGCAGATTTAGTTTGTCAGCTGAAACTGTCAAATTAAGGAGGCCCCTTCACTCGCTCATAACATCTCAAAAGAAAGTGCTCCTTTGTAAAATCCAGTTGCCAGGCCTCCTTATTAGTAAAACATTAAAGGCCAACCATTCGCTTAATTGTGAAATGCTCAATACAAGTCACATTGTGCTGCTGAAACCCTTATGAATAAAGATGTTACTAAACTGACAATTCATAATCGAAGCTGATGGGAAGGATGCATCTCAAAATGCTGTGTCCTGGTTATCACGTTACTGCTCATTCAGTCCCTGTGCACCCAGAAAGAATGTGCAATGGATTCAAGCCAAATGTTGATGTTGATAGTGTCAGTTTAGCACATATAAGTGATGAAAAGGGGTGAAAAGGATAGTTCTGATCTTCTCAGCTGTTTAATTTGGATAGAGAGGTAACTCCATGACCATAAAAATAAACTTCTCTGTAATTTTACTTTGGAGGGTATTGTGGAGACACATCAGGCATGATTCTCATTCCCCTGCTGTTAAATAAGATTTCAGCCTCCTGTGCTGTTAGGTGGCTTTTAGCTTTTCTCCTTTAACAGACGCTGCAGCTGTGGAAAGCTAGGATCAGGAGCTGCGATCTAGCCAGCCTACAATATAGTTTGGCAGTGTTTAGATAGATCCCACCAACTAAGCTTCTCCTGTGAGTACCCCTGTCAAAACAAGTCCTCAACTTTGGTTGACGTAAGACCAGCATTGGTCCTAGATCTCACACTATCTGGAAGAGTGACTCATGCTGATTAATTTTATTATTTTTCCTCTTTATTCTCTCCAGCTCAAAATTTTTACTTGTACAGAATCCTTCATCACAGGCCAGGCAGTATTCCTACAACATCTGATGTGTCTTAAGTTCCTCATTCAATATACAAAGTAATATTCATACTGTTCAGAATTATACATGTAAACAATTCAAGATTATACTTGTAGTGTTCAAGCTTTATTCCTGAGGCTAAGTAGATTATTGGAATCCTTACATTGCATTACTCCCTTCTAGCTATTTTAGGTCCTTTGCACAAGAAATATGTATAACTGAAAGTTAAAATTAGACAGGTCCCTGTAAAAGGGTTATAGACTTTCGAATTATTACAATGCATGGTAAGTATATAATTCTTTTCCTTCAAATTTGTTCCTTCAATTTTCTCACCTTGCTTCATCTCCTGAATTCATCAACTCATTCATTAAGTGCAGTAGAAGTCCAGGAACAGCTCTATTACATCCCCAAAGAAGCCATCATTCATTTGGAGAATTGGCAATGAACGGTGTCTGTTCTCACCCAAAGTTTTAACGTATAGGCACTTGCAAGTGGGGGGTTGTTGCACTAGGAATCAACAGCAGAGTCATCTACTCATTTACAGCTTGAATGGAAGCCATTTGGCCAATCAAGCCAATGCCAGGAGTTCTTCATTTATTTCCCTTCCCTAATATAAGCCACTGTAGCACCTCAATTCTGACATGAGTAACTCACCTCCTGACTCCCTAAAGCCTGTCCACCATCTACAAGGCACAAGTCAGGAGTGTGATGGAATCCTTTCCACTTGCCTGGATGACTGCAGCTCCTACAACACTCAAGAAGCTCAACACCTCAGGACAAAGCAGCCCACTTGATCGGCACCCCATCCACCAACTTCAACATTCACTCATTCCACCACCAGCACATAGTGGCAGCAGTGTGTACTATATACAAGTACACTGCAGCAAATCAGGAAGACCCCTTCCAGACTCAAGGGCTGAATGGCCTACTCCTGTTCCCAGTTCGTATGCTCACATGCCAGAACCTTCCAAACCTGTGACCTTTACCGTACCTAAAAGGACAAGGACAGCAAATGCATGTGAACATCAGGACCTGCAAGATCCTCTCCAAACCACACACCATCCTGACTTGACACTTTCTTGCCATTCTTTCACTTTGCAGGATCAAAATCCTGGGACTCCCTTCCTAGCAGCACTGTGGGTGACCTGCACTAAATGAGCTGCAGCAGTTTAAGAAGGAGGCACACCACCACCTTCTGAAGGGACTTTAGGGGTAGGCACTAAATGCTGGCTTTGCCAGCGATGCCAACCCATGAAAGAGTTTTAAAAATTTAAAAACCCAATTGCCACTGCAGCTGGGATCAACCAGCTCAGTACCATTGAAGATTGAACCTGGAACCTTCCTGATCTGTATAGCTTAGTGGCAAACAAATTGTATGACTCCAAAGAAATAATCTGTTACCAATTAGTATTATTTGAGCTTCTACTGTATCATTTCCAAGCTGTCTTTATACTGTGTAAAATTATCCCTTGAATTTTAGTCAAATATGATTTAATATAATTCCTTCCTTGGTCTTATCAAAACAAGTCTTGAGACAGATTAAAGACTGAGCTCCCTGTTTAATCATATGTGAAATCTTGGCAGGGCTAGCATTGATTTAAGTCAAACCCATGCAAATGGCTGATTCAAAGATGGAGGACGGATAAAGAGAACAAAGTTGCTTCATTCAATGAAATTAAAAAAGATATCAAAATTTAAAAGAAACGTAAAGGTGAAATTGGACTTTGTTGCATCTGTTTTCAAGGTGGGAAAAGGGTACAGAAGAGTTAAGAGGCCAAACAGCTCCCAAAATACATCCAAAGGTATAATGGTCTGGGTCCTGCAGAGAAGTTATTGTTGGTCACCTAAGACAGGCCCCTTTCTCTCTCTGTCGTTTCCTCATTGCCCTAGGGTTGTTAATCATGCTTCATTTCATAACGCTATGGGGCAAGGTGAGGAAGTAGGACCCAAGAACTCCCTCAGCCAGTACAGGGAGTGAAACCACAGTGTTGGGGCAGAATTTTCCTCTCAGCGTGTGGGTACACGCCCAACACACCTGAGTGTGAAATGGCGCGCAATGACATCAAGCGAGCGCCCCGATGTCATCACGTGTTATTTCGGTCGGCGGGTGCACGCAAGAGTTGGCAGCATACCCGCCAACAATTAAGAGGCCTATTAAGGCCATTAATCAACATTACAGTTGGCGGAAGGGCGAATCAGCCAGGCGGCCTTTGGATTTTTGAGGAAGCCTCACCCAAGGGCGGGGTTGAGGTTTTCGTAATTAAATTTTTTTAAAATAAAAAAATTTGGGGCAGAATTTTTCAAATTTATATGTTAAAGCGAGTGAGTCCGCTGTGTGGACATGTTTTCCGGAATTTTAAAAACTTTATTCATTGGTTTAAAATACTTCAGCTCCCTGAGGCAGCTCTCTGCCTTCGGGGAGCTTTCATTGTGCACTCCCCTGCGCCTGCGCCCTCCTCCCACCCCCATCCAGGCAGTGCTGAGCTTCTCGGCGCACTTTTCACCCTGGCTGGCTGTTAATTGGCCAGTCAGCGTGAAATTGTGGTCGGGGGCCAATCATGGGCAGTGGGCCGTTTCTCAGGCGCTCCCGGGCCAGCCAGCCACACCCGCCCGATGACCCTGTTGTTATTTTGCACCACACTCCAGCCATCTGGCCAACTGTGCGAACCGGTCCCCTGCTTAGCCCCCTTACAAATGTTAAAAAGAAGCCTAACACCTGTTTTAGGACACAAAATGGAAATTGGTTTTCCCTGATCACAGCAGTCATCGGGCTTGTTGCATTCAGAATGTGGCCTCACTGGTAGCCCCTTAGGGGGCTGCTAGTGATCGCAACCAAAAAGGTTTCCAGCTCACCGATTTATGCAGATGAGGATTGTTGCCAAATCTGCACAAGTCTCGAAACAAAATGCTCAGGCATGGTTCCCTTCACGATGACATTTTGTGCCAGATTCTAGCATGATTCAAATTTATTAGCCCGTGATCTATATTTCTTGAAATCCAAAATTAATAGGCTAAAATTGGCAGGCTGGTTTGAACTGGGTGTGAGAAATGATCCCTACATTAATGCTTACCTATATTAGACCTCAGGATCTATTCACATAAGACACTGATGGGTGTCCCCAGGTAACTACCAAGCAAAGTGGATTTCAATTTCATGTTGCTGCACCACCAGAAGTAACCGTCAGTTAAAGCCGTGGGGGTGTCAGGAGATTGGGAGCAGGTTAAATGGGGGCAGGCAATGGTCTCTGGGACAGGTGCATAGCCAGAAAGAGCACCTACACTCCTACCAGCTGCAAACTCAGGTAATTATTTTGGACAAAACTTGCCTTTTAGTGGCAGCCTTCAGTATGCCTTTAATGTCCTTTGGTTAGGCTGCATATAGGCCTCGTTTACCTGGATTCGGGCTACATGCAAGGGCCCTAACAACTGTTTCTGGCGTGAAGCCTGGATGCCTATACTTCTGCTTTTACAAATATGATGAGAGGCGAACTTTGGCATGGAACACGCATTTTGCACACCACCAGCCATATTGGGTGTTAGTCGCCCCTTTCAGGCCTTTAAAATGGATATGGCATCAACCTATTTCTAAGCCAATGAATCTTAATTCATGATTTTACCAATAAATCGTTTTGGGTATCAGGCACCACTAGAGCTCACAAAACCGCGATTAAGAAAGGGAAATGGTTAACTTCCAGCCAATGTTAGCAAGATTAAGAAAAGTAAAGAGAAGCTGATAACCACGCTGATTAAGTGAGAAAGAACTGTACAAAAAGGGTAAGTCAGGAATTTCAATAATGGATTTGTTTGCCCTCCTTGTTAATGTTTTGCTCTTCAAGGTGAAGGTTGATAGACAGGATTAGGAAATGGAGCAATGTTCTTTCTCAATAGCTTCTGCCTCCAAGGTCATGTACAGTATAAGAAAGATGTAGCTCAGAGTTAGTTCAGATGGCTGTGAATATGAGCATTCATTTCATGTTTAGAAGATACTTCAGAATTTATATGAGAACTCAGGTTACTCACACCTTCACTGCTTTCATCTCTTTGTAAAGGGAGTCTAATATCATCGACAGTGAACCATTCTACTGCGAATGTGATTGAGACTGATTTCTAGCCCAACTGGTTGGAGTAGACCGTCATTCAATCTGTTTCAACTAAAGTTGAACTTGGGTTCCAGAGGAGAAAGATGTTTGGTGTTTTTTTGCCTCATTGTTTGTACAAAAAAGATTTTACGCCTCATTTACAGCAACACAGTTGTCAGAAATACTGACACAGAAGCACTTTTGAGTATGTATCAAACCTCCGCGCTGCTCATTCTCTTCAAAAGTGAAATTTTAAATGATTGTTTTTAAGCTATATTAGAAGTCCAGATATTGACCCTGATCCATTGGATTCACAGGTTATATCCTCCCAATGTCACTCAGTATCTCTTCTTTTCCATCACTCCCCACTGAAAATTCTACATAACCAAGTTTTGTTGAAGCTGTTAATGAGGAGTCGATTCATAGAAAAGCTCAACACACCTCAATTTAATCACTCTAATGAGTCAGAAATTTTGAAATAATGGAATTCACACAGATATGAAATTGGGGTTGAAATCTGCTTCAAGAATGTTCTTGCTCCATTGTTCATTGAATCATTACTGATCAGCAGCTCCTACCTCAAACCTTTGCTTTGACCTGTCCAAAATTCAACCAGTATTTATGAGTAAGTACCAGAGACATACTGGCAAACTTAGCGTATGGATAAGCAAAAAGGAGTTGACAAGCAAAGTAGCTTTTTAAAAAATTATTACATGAGATAATTTAAATGAACGCAGCTTACATTTACGTGGGAGCAGTTGAACTCCAGAGAATGACTCAAGGAAAGCAGAAGAAAACTCTTCAGCATCAATAACAAAATGTAAGAAGTTATCGAGGTTAGTAGCGGTAAGTACGACTCACAACAGATTAATATTATTTTTATCTTTTAGTTGAAAAACTTCTCATTTGACCTTTTGGTTGATGAGGTTTTTTTTGCCTGGGAGGGAGCAAGGGAATGAGGCTTTTTGTAAGAGCTTTAGAATGCAGTTTAGATAGGAATGCCTTTCCTAGGTGTAAAGCAATCGAGAGTGGAGGTAAGGTCATAAATCTGAAGAGCAAACCCCAGGCAGTTTAGAAACACACTCTGGAAGGCTGCTTCAAATTCTTCTACCAGTTCTTTATTTTGGGATAAGGGAACTTTCAAAATGTTGGGGCATGCGCAGTGGCAGATCATTCAGCTGTGGATCCAGCTGTGCAGCAGGAACCAACCATAGAGGTGGTGGCATAACTCGCTGTCACTGCATCTTAGCATTTAACTTCAGGTGAGTCCTCATGGTTGGGTATTACACACATTTACTCTGCTGCCACCGTACCAAAATGGTTTTAGTCAAAATCACAAATAAGATCCTGTATGACCGTGACAGAGGTAAACGATTCCTCCTATCGTTTTAGATCTGTCTGCAGCCTTTGACACAATTGACCACACCATCCTCCTCCAAGGCCTTTTGAACTAGGTGGGGCTGCTCTCATCTGGTTCCATTCTTACCTGTCTAATCACAGCTAAAGCATCACTTGCAATAGCTTCTTGTTCCACTCCTATGCCGTTACCTCATGGTATCCCCAGTGGTCTATCCTTGGCCCCCTCTATTTCTCATCTACGTGCTGCTCTCTGGTGACATTATCCAAAAGCATGGTATGAGGTTTTGCATGTAGGCTGACAACTCCTAGCTCTTCCTACTCACCAGCTCTCTCAACTCCTCCACCGTTGCTAAATTATCACACTGCTTATCCGACACCCAGTCCTGGCTGAGCAGAAATTTCCTCCAATTAAATATTGGGAAGACTGAAGCCATTGTTTTCACTCCCCAGTCCAAACTCCATTCCTTAGCTACTGTCTCCATCCATCTCCCTGGTAAAATTCTAAGATGAAAACAGTCTGTTCACAACCTTCCTGGCTCTGCAAACCCGACCTTTAAAAAATGGCCACCCGCAGCTTGGGTGTTCGTTCCGGGATGGCGGGCTGGATTAGAAGTCAGGCCCCTCACCCCAGAATGAGTGTGGAGGCTGCCGGGTGCAGAGGCAGGCTGGGCGGAAGGCTTGCCTCTGTGCTGTGATATTTTGCCTAAGTTATTTTAAAAAGGATCAAAACAAAAATCAACCCACGAGCCCTCACCCCCCCAACACTCCCCATGCTCCATCCATGCCAACCTATGCCACCTCATTCTCCCATCTACCCACCATAGCACCTCATGCCCCCCATACCAACCCATGCCCTCTACCCGCCCCCTCATAACCAATGGCCCTTTATGGACCCTATGTCAACTTAGTGCCAACCCATGACCCCGCCCACCACTCTTTGACCTTACCCCTTCCATGCCAACTCACTCGGTATCCTTTGATAGGTTTGACAGTTCCCTTACAGCTTTGACAGTTCCTTGACAGCTTAACTGTTCCAATGAGCTATGCACCTTTTACACACAATCATGTTTCCATTTAACAATCCCAAAGGGTGCCTTACCTCTCCCCAAGCTGTCCCAGGACCATATTCAAAGGGGTACCTTACATCTCCAAAAGGTGCCCCAGCTATCCAAAAGAATCCACCATGTTCAGATCTGCTCTTACCTGGTGTAATCGGCAAACTTCAGATTTCATATTCCTGGCCTACCAAAATCCGACTTCAGTGGAGCCAGCTGATGACCTAAACACCCAGCTGTCTCTGTAACTGTGCATGTACGAACCTCAGGGTGATTCAAGCCCCACCCCCACGAAATTAGGGAATGCTGTGTTAAGGGGGGCAGGACTTAGGATTTCTGGCCATTTTCAGGATTTTCACCATGGCAGAGAAGCTTTCCGATAGGCCAATGTGCTGTACACCATCTTCCATACAGAGAAGGACAAATGTATCTTAGGAATAATCCCTCATGATTTGCCATGGTCCAGATCTTGGAGAAGCACCAAAAGTGTAGGCAATGTCTTATTTTAAAACTGACAGGATGACCAACCCCAAGGAGATACATCCCATTCCATTCTATGAGAGGAAGTAGGGTTGCCAACCCTCCAGGAGTCTTCAAGAATTTAAGATCAATCTCCAGGACACTGCTGTGTTGCAACTCTGAAGAAAAATTATCAGGACATTTAAAAAGTTTTATTTTGTCATTTTCTTTGAATATTTCTCTTTACCAGATATAAAAATATTGAAAATGGAGAAAAAAGAAAGCTGTTTGGCTGGCAGTCAAGCATCACCCAATTGGATAATGAGTTATTTTGCCTTCCAATTGGCGTAGAAAGGCAAAAGACGTATTGAATGACGAATGGCTGGAGCATGGGGGCATGTCATGTGATGAAACCTCCAGGACTGCATTTAATCGCAGTTGGCAACCCTAAGGGGGAGTCTTCCACTGACCAGGACGCTCTTTGTTACCTTTGAGAGCTGTATCTCCACCATCACAACGGAAACAAAATCAAAAGATTTCCATCGGCACCACACTTGGGTAACGGTTTCATTAATGCAGATCTTAATTCCTCTAGCTTTTGTTTTAGTTGTGGCCTTTCAATATGGGTAAATCCAATCAATGGGCGGGATTTTCCGGCACTGCCCACCGCTGGGATCATCCGGTCCCACCAAAAGTCCATGGGCTTTTGGCTGGGCTGCCGAATCTCCCGTGGTGTGTCCCACCACGACAGGGCCGGAAAGTCCTGGCCAAAGTGTTTACCCTTAAATCCAATGGTGTACAGATATAAGATCTCTGTTTTTCCTTTTCACCTCCTGAGGAAATAGCTGCTCAGCATCTGTTCTAACATAATGATTTAGAAATTGGGCCATGTAATACGTGTGTCCACTTGCAATTGAATTTCTCGGCACTATACCATAGCAGAGCCATTACTTGTAGGAACCACCTGTTGGGCTTTAATTCATCACGCTTTGAAGAAAAGCAGCAACACTTTTAGATTCAATGTATTTTTCATTTTTCAAGTGCTCTTGGTCATTCCAAGGCTTTACATAACAACAATCATAAATTCCTATCCGAATGGTAATCCTGGCATTCAACTGGAGCGTTTATCATTTGCAACCTGGGCTTTCCAGAGGTTTTGAAGCATTCTTACATTGGGAAAAGGTATCAACTGCATAAAAGCAAGAGTCCTTCACAGATTGGAATACAACTGAGGGTAAAAGAGCAGCAAATATAAATGTGCATAAAACATCTTGTGTTAATGCATTGTCTCTGTTCTTTCTATTTCCCCAGTTTTCCTCCTTTGTTGAACAGACCTCTTTATCCAAGTGGCTGTTCTTGTGTGAGCCTAGATGTTGAATGCCCGCATGTTCAACTGTGAGAGGCTTCACACCCTCGTCCTGTTCTGGCCCAGCATCAATGCATGCTAAGCTCCCAACCAAAGTCAATGACTGGCAATCAGGATTGGAGAAGCCTGACTAACTTTCACCTCCACTGTGCACGCGCTTCTTCAATCTCCAGCATCTGAAGTCCACGGGCTGGATTTTACGGCTGCAAATCAGGCGGGTTCCCTGGCCTCCCCGCGCTTACATAAGATATGGTGAGACGATGTGGGGTCGGCAATCTACATCATCCCTCCAGTCTCCAATAATAGGGAAGGCGAGGGGGTGCTGAAATCGGAAGAAAAAAGCAATTAGCCACTTATTGAGCTTGTTAAGGAGGCAATTTTACGTTGTCCACTCTATTTCTCGGTGGTCGCATGGAAAAAACATTAGGGTTTACACCACTGGTCTGTTCAAAATGAGATTTAGTTGCTTAGATCGTGCAGGCAGCTCTCTGCAATATTCTCTGTCTTGTGTCTCACTAATCGGCGGGGTCTGCTGCGCCATATATAACCCAGCTCTCCAGGGAGGGGAGGCCCTGGCCAAGATGATCTAATGGAACGAGCTGCATCCTCTGACAACGTCTCAAGACGAGTCCGAGGACGAGCAGGGGGTCATCGTCTGTGGTCTGAGCCCCACCATTTGGACTGGCAGCTGCGGGGCGTGGAGAGGATTCACAGCAGAAAGTGCTGGAAATGGTCAGGAGGTCTTTCAGCCTTTGTCTTTCAGGAAACAAACAGAGTTAAAGGGTAAGACATTCTTTTTCAGTGGGGGAATGGGACAGGTGTGCTCCGATGGTACTTTCTCCCTGGGCAAGGGCCCTGAATGAGACACGGCTGGCGCTACAATCCACAGAATGGAAAAGCATGCTGCTGCTCCACCACTGCAGTGCCCACTATGGATGCTGCCTTCTTCAAAGAGTGCTGTCGCCAAGCTCGTGAAGCTGCCACCAGCCCAAAGCCAGCGTGTCATTAAATGGGTGGCCATAACTGACTTCCGCCTAACCCGTCAGACATCCTGCCCAACTGCTGAATTGGGCATGGAGATCCCACCCCCCCCCCACTTCCAACCTTCCTGCCAGCCGGCCGCTAATTTGCCGGCCAATGCTTGCTGCACCGTGCTGAACCTACACAGCTCAGCACTGACCTACAGAAAGGTTTCCTTGGTAAAAGGGACATTTTGTTTCGACTTGCGCACGTAGTTCTGGTGTAAATAAAAGGTGAAAAGCAAGTAAAATTAAGCTTCAAAGTACAAAAAGAATGCACTTACATATATATTCAAAAACAGCAAACCAAAAAAGGCCACAAAGTTCACTTTCATTTAGTGAACCAGGAATGTGAATTCTGAAGGCATGTAGAAGGGGTTGAAAGTGTACATGCTTTACACAGGCGCTGCACAATGACTATGTATTTTAGCAGCAGACCACAGGAAGCCCGTTTCAAAGCCATGGTAAGGTTAGTGCTCTCAAGCAGCATGAACTTCTTGAGCATTCCATGCAGTTTGTCAATAAAATTCCAGGCAATGCACTGTCAGTATATCCACTCTCCCCCAGATTTCAAGCATCCCTTCTGCTGGGCATGTTTATCATCTTTAATGCTGTATTGGAGCAGGAAATCCCTCCAATTTCTAATGCTGCAAAAACGTACTGCATTGTGGTCTCTTCAAGGACATAAATATTGCAAAGTTAGTTTAGTATTAATAGGCGGGATTTTCCGCTCCATGGCACAAGTAGAGCTTAAGCATGCCTGTCAAAAGGGGCGTGAGACATATTATCCTGACAAATATGTAAACGGCAGTGACATTCAAACATAAGATATGTTATTAAGCAGAAGTACTGTGTGTTTCTTCTGAACACTCTCACTTCTGACAATTTAAGGCCTCTCTGCTGACTGTTTTTCATCTAGTAGTCACATATGATAAGCAGCTCTGCTATTATCTGGTTAGTAAAGTATGGTGCTGTGTTGTTTTTTTATTATGTTTTTATTGCTTAATTAGACATACAGAGCACTTGTTTTGAACATGGCATTTTTAAAATGGCTTTTTCTTCATAAGATCCAATCTACTGTAGGTTCTATTGATAAAATTCAGATTTGCATATAATGCAATTCATTATTTACTAAGAAAACAAGCTTTCTGGATGTTAAGAAAACTTGTAGGTGACTAAATCTATTTCTCCTTTAATTTCATTTTTTTTGTTTTAGGAAATACAACAACAAGAAAAACTTGTACTTATATAGCACCTTTAATGTAGTAAGGCATGACAAGCTGCTTCACGGGAGCATTATTAAATGACATTTGACACTGAGCCACATAGGAGACATTCAAGCAGGTGAAGAAAACTCTGATTGGCCAATGTGTTGCCATGAGAAAACAATGGGGAACTGCAGGTTCCCCAAGCTCCTGGGTAATTCGAAAAAGGCGCAAGATTTGAACGTATTCCTTTTGTTTGCACAGACCAGGTCCCTTGGTCAATAGTTTTTTAAGAGACATCTTAAAGATGGAAAGAGAGGCAGAGAGCTTTATGGAAGGTATTCCAGAGTTTAGGAGATGTGGCCATGTCTTCAGCTACCAAAATGGTGGCGGGATTAAAATCGGGGATGCTCAATGGGCCAGTGTTGGAGTAGCGGAGGAAGATATTTCAGAGGATTGTAGGGCTAGAACAGACTACAGGGATAGGGACAATGGAGGGATTTGAAAAGAAGGTGAGAATTTTTAAATCGAGCATTGCATAACTAGGAACCATTGTATGCCAATGGGCACAGGGGTAATGGTTGAGAGAGACTTGGTGAAAATTAGGACATGGGCAGGAGAGGTTTGGATTACCTCAAGGTTACAGAGGAAACACATATAGAAAAGGGAAGGGAAAGAAATAGCCGCATTTTTCACAGCCTCAGGATGTCCCAAAGCACTTTACAGCCAATTATGTACTTTGAAAGTGTAGTCACTGTTGTA
This sequence comes from Cetorhinus maximus, assembly GCF_964194155.1. Classification (NCBI taxonomy): domain Eukaryota; kingdom Metazoa; phylum Chordata; class Chondrichthyes; order Lamniformes; family Cetorhinidae; genus Cetorhinus; species Cetorhinus maximus. The sequence goes on from NC_135880.1 coordinate 212,149,895, forward strand.
ATGTAGAAAAATACAGCAGCATTTTATACACAGCAAGCTCCCACAAGCAGCAATGAGATTAACAATCAGATAATCTATTTTAGTGATGTTGGCTGAGAAATAAATATTGACCAGGTCACCTCTTCTGTTCTTCTTTGACTAGTGCTATGGAATCTTTTGCATCCACCTCAGAGAACAGAGAGTGCCTCAGTTTAATGTCTCACCTGAAAGATGGCACATCTGCCAGTCCAGCACTGGGGTGTTCATCTGTTGAATTACACTAGATGCCAGATAACCCACAACACCCGCCTCACCACCATTCCCCCCAACCCCCATCTACCCCCGCCCACCCCCCCACCCCCACCCCCCACCCCCCGCCTCCCCCCAACCCCCCCCCCGCAACCTGGCTAAAAAGCCGGGAGGGGGAGCCTGCCAAGTGGGACACAGGCTGCCCCACAGCCATTTAATGGCTAATTGGTGTTAGTAGGCTGGAGGTGGGACTTACACCCTTCTGGGTCAAGAGGCAGATGCTCTCCAGCATTTTGGAACAGAGGCGAGTGCCATAGGATCAGGATTTGAGTAAGTATTTGCTGATCTCACTGGGAGCCAAGCTGGCATGCACTGGCAAGGGGCAGGCAGCAAAGGGGGTAGGGGGCTGGTGTTTAAGAGGTCATGGAGGAGAGTGTAAATTGGGAGTTCGAGGGGGGGAGCTCCGATAGACCCAGGGGGCTGGTAAGGAGGGACCCCCACTACCAGCCTCCACAGGGAAACCTGCCAGGTTGGCTGCTTGGCATGATCCTCTCCTGCTGCCAGTTAAATCATGGCATTCATTGCTCACTTAGAGGCCTCAATTTGCCCACTGATAGACAAACTGGTGATGCCACATCTGCCATTAACATAATTGCGGGGGTGGGGGGGGGGGTGAATTGGCAGCTGTCAGTCCATCCATTGGATTAAACAAGCCCCCACCACCTTCAAACTCATTGGTGGGAGAGTGTTCGATCCAGGCCTGGATTTATGGAACTCGACCCCATAAGCTTCTGAGTCAGAGGCAACAAAAATACCAACGGAGCCACAGCTTACAAGAGGACTGATCAAGCAATGGTTTAAACACAGCAACTCAGTCAATGCAGCACTCCACCAACTGCACTGAAGTATTATCGTACACCATGTGGCCAGATCTCTGAAGTGAGGCTTGGCCAATAAACTTCTGAACCAGAGGCAAATCTGCTACAACTGAGTTTGGAATATAACACAGCTGCAGCAAAAGATGACAAAAAGAACATGAATATTGCTGAACAGGGAGACATGTTACTGAAGCTTTTCATCTTGCACTCACAAGGACAGATGAAAGAATGGCAAATTTCAAACGATCACAAAATTTACACTTAGGGCAGGATCTTTAGGTCAGAGGCCAGGGAGGCGGGACCCACTCGCCGACGTGTAAAGTGACGCAGGATGACGTTGGGCGGAACTCCCAACATCACCCTGCGTCATTTCCATTTTCAGGTCGGCGGGGGCGCAGCCGAATCAGCTGTGAGCCCACCAACCTGTCAATGACCTATTGAGGCCATTAATAAAACAACTTAGGTCATTGACAGGGCTGCCTGTCCAACCTTAGGGTTGGCGGGCAGGCCGGGAGCCCTGGCGGGCTTAAGAAAAAGCATGAAACCTCATCCATGGGCGGGTTGGAGCTTCATGAGGGTTTTAAAATATTTAATAAAGTTTTGAGTTAAATGATGGACATGTCCCAGCTCATGTGATAGTGTCACATGAGGGGACATGTCAGGGAAATTTTTAAAACATTTACCTTCAAAGCTTTAATTCTGACCCGATCTCCCTGAGGCAGCACTTAGCCTCAGGGAGATCAGTGCGCTCTTTCATGAGCATGCGCGAAAGAGCACATTCTCAGCTGAGGGAATTCACCCCCACCCCCCCGCCCGCACAGGGAGCACATAGCGCTTCCTAGCGGATGTCACACTGGGCGGTCCTTAATTGGCCCGCCCACATAAATTGGGGGCGCCAATCGGAGGCGCGCCTGCCTGCGCCCGCTCCCGCACATCCCCCCCAATGAGGGGGGGTGGAATTCTTCCCTCAGAGGTGAAAAGGGAACTGATTGGTTGGCAAGTTGACTCTGATTGGCTAAGGCATTGCCATGAGAAAGCGACAGGAAACTATAGGCTTCCCAAGCTCCCAGGTAATTCAAAACAAGGTGCAAGGCTTGAAATCAGTGGCTAGGATTTTATATTGGTTGGGCAGGCTCAGCGGGAGCGTGCGGGGGCGTTTGGGAACCTGACCACCGCCTGTGATCGGCTCTGCACTGCCATTGAGCGGGCGGGGGCGGGAGCTCAATATCCACCGGGTCCAATGGCGACCCGGCGGCCAATTCAAAAGCAGACACGACAGCCATGCGAAGGCTGCCATTGACTCGGAGGGCTGTAGTTACGGAGAATGTCAGCACTGAACACGGCAGGCAGGAGGGCAGGTCAGCGGGGCAGTCGATCCCAGGTTTTTCCGACAAGTGTCCCGCTGCCCTTCTCGAGGAAGTGGCAGCACGCCGGGATGTACTTGTCCCCAGGGACAGGAAGAGGAGGCCTCCCCACCTCATCAAAAATGCCTGGGAGGAGGTGGCATCCAGGGTGAGCTCCCATGATGTGGTGAGGCGCCCATGGGTACAGTGCCGTAAGTGGTTCAATGATCTGCTGCGATCAACAAGGGTGAGTACCGTGTTGGCATGGGTCACTTAGCACAGCAGTTAGGAGCAGCCCCACCGGACCTCAGAGCTCTTTGAGTGTGAGTGGCAAATGTCAATGAGGCAGCATCTGGGCAAGGGGGTGAGCCCTGGCTGCTTGGAATGAGTGTCTTGCAGCTCCAGGGTCACGAATCAGCTGAGCCCTGCAAGGTTTTCCTCAGGGGGCGCTGGCCAGGCTGCAATGGCGCTGCAGGTACAGGGTGGACTAATCAATGCTCCTCTCTCCTTTCAGGAGAAGACATTCCACAACAATGCAGAAAGGCTGCATTTGGAGGACCACCCCACCTTCTAATCTTGAGCAGATATGAGCAGGAGACACTGGAGTTGGAGATGAGCCATGCACCTAGGTCAACCGGCCGTGGTGCCACAGGGAGGTAAGAGTGCAGTGCACTGAGGTCAGAATGTCTGTAATATCAACCATTCCACTATAGTCTGTATAGTGATGTGAGCCTCGAACATGGAATCCCCATTGATAATGGAAAGACGAGGGCATCCTGATCCGGGCGACAGGCGTGCACAGTAACAGTGCAACGACTTCAACTAATGACATGTCCTTGTTCTTCCTTTCAGGCTCACCAGAAGTCCGTCGGGCCCACCGCCCACCCCAGAGGACACAGATGATAGAAACGCACCAGTGTCACACCCTCTCAGCCAGACAGGCACCAGCACAGATACCAGCACCTAGGTGGGCATTAGATTGTCATATAGTATCTCGGTGCAAAGTGGTGAGGGCACTTCACACTCGCTTGAGGTGCAGGCGGAGGCAGAGAGTGCCCAGGGCACTGGCAGCCGGGGACCAAGGAACATGGTTAGTCGGTGGCTGGTGATGTGTCTCTGGAGTCGTCCCTGAGGCAGCAGATGCTGGAAGTCCAGCAGGGTGTGTGGGAGGATCTGGCGGAGACACATGAGGGAACGCGTGCCATGGTCTCCATTGTGGAAGAGTCCATATGGAGCATGAGCAATGCAATGACCCTCATGGCCGAGCGCACTGCCTCCTCCATGGAGAGAGTGATGATTCTCAAGGAGAGGCTATACCAGGAGCTGAATCATGGGTTCCTGGAGATGCACTCGGACCTGCAAGCCCTCACACAGGCAATGACCTCTGGTGATCACTGTCATTGTGGGAGATGGATTGGCCACCCAGTATCCCAGCTAGGTGCTCATCCATCAATGGTGAGCAGGGAGGTTCAAAGCTTCCCGACGTTGGCACACGAGCTGCTTGTTGTCTCTGCGGGCTCCTGTCAGAGAGCTCCAGGTGAGGGCAGCAGCTCCTCTGCCCCTCTGCCAGTGACCGTGGCATCCGATGAGGCTGCGGTGACTGGGAAGATGCCGGCTCTGTCACTGGCCGGTCCCTGCCAGGTGGGGCCAGTGGTTGCCCACCAAGGTCATCAAGGCCAACAGGAAAGCAGAGTGACAGGCTGTCTTCAATGCCAGTGCCAGCGAGGAGGTGCACCTAGAAGTAGCACCCGCAAATGCAAATTTTTAGCTCCTCAAGTGCAACACGGGCTTATCAATGGTGATATTTTTTTCCCCACTTTTAAGTTAATTATTAGTAGGTGTGATGTAGAACACCTTTCCATTTAATTTGTTTTATGTATGCCAATCACCACACCATTAAATGTGTTCGTGTTCAACAAGCCTCTGGGTGCATCATTAGTTCTGCAGGTGCAGGGTAATCCGTGATGTTATGAGTGACTTGTTTGTCATTGAACTTTATTGAAATGGCACATGGTGCATGTTGTTCACCAGGCAAATGTTCCTGTCAGGTATCGGGTATGGAGTCTGCAGCCCTGGCATCTGGTGATGGTTCTTATTTGGTAGGCTAGCTGAAGGAGCGTTAGATCAAAGCCCCCTGGGTGTCCTTTCTTCCCTGGCATCGTCTTCATCGTCTGTTGCCAGAGCAGCTGCGTCAAAATCTTCTTCCTCCACTACATCCCCACTTTCCAGTGCTAGATTGTGGAGAGTGCAGCATGCAACCACTATCAGTGACACATGATCTGGGGGGTATTGGAGTGCGTCCCCTGAATGGTCCAGACATCAGAAGCGCATCTTGAGAAGACCAATGGTTCTATCTACCAAAGCCCTTGTGGGGGGCGTAGCTCCTGTTGTACCATTGCTCGGCCTCCGTTCTTGGGTGGTGGAGAGGAGTCATGAGCCACCTTTTGAGGGGATAATTCTTGTTGCCCAGCAGCCATCCATCCAGCCGGGCTGGAGCACTGAAGAACCTCGGCACCTGTGAGCGTCTGAGGATGTAGGCGTCATGGGAGATGCCTGGGTACTTTGCACAAACTTGTAGAATCTGCATCCTGTGGTCACACACTATCTGCACGTTCATGGAGTGGAAGCCCTTCCTGTTGACAAAGGCACCTGGCTCACCCGCTGGCGCCTCGATGGCCACATGTGTGCAGTCGATTGCACCCTGGATGTGGAGGAACCCAGCAATCGCTGCAAAGCCTCTGGCTTGTTCTACCTGGCTGGCCTCATCCATGCGCTAGTGAATGAAAGTCAATGCACGCCTGAACAGAGCATCTGGTACCAGCTTGACACAACTGTGGACAGCTGATTGGGAGACTCCACAAAGATCACCCACTGACCCCTGGAAAGAGCCGGAGGCATAGAAGTTGAGGGCCATTGTGACCTTTAGCGCTACTGGCATGGGGTGTCCACCCACACAATCAGAGCTAATCTCAGGGCTGATCATCTGACAGATGGAGGTCACGGTCTCCCTTGAGAGGCAGAGCCTCCTTCGGCATTGCACCTCAGACATATTGAGGTAGCTGCATCACCGCCTGTTAACCCTGGCAGCAGGATAGTGGCATCTTCTGTGGCCCCTTTCGCCTTGGACTTCCTGTGGCCCTGTGCCCCTTGTGCCTGTGCCTGTCCTCCAGAGGTCGCTCCCCTGGAGGCTGAATAGGGACACCTGGCCTCCTCCTCCTTCTGGCACTCTCTTCCTCCTCAGAGGAGGTGCCTCCAGAGAGACCACAATCCCCATTCCCAAGGTAAGTGAAGTCTGTCTGATACCTGGAAGGCCCTAAGTGTTATGACTACTCTGGAGTCTGTCAAAGCAGTTCTGAAGCCAAATGAAGTTGTCCTGTTCACACAAGCAAACAGCAGTAAGTTATAATCTAAAGTTCTAACAAGTGGCATTAGCGAGCCCACTCACCCCTCTTATCCCACCCGTGGATGAGGTATTTGAAAATGTGGCCTACCCGTCTGCCCGTTGCGCCCATGCGATGCCCTGAAAATCGCACAGGATGTATAAAATCGAAGACAATTGGTGCCTCAGATGCCTTAACTGGCCCGTTAATTAATGGCAGGTGTGCCTCTGTCCTCATAGCATGCCCGCCTAGCGAAATATCGCAATAGTGCGCGGTGATGTCGGGATGCACACCTGACGTCATCATGCATCATTTTACATTCCAACATGTCGGGCCCGTGCCCGCATGCCGAATGTAAAATTCTGCCCAGTGTTTGTGAGCTACATTATGAGCTTGACTAGTTATCATAAATTGGCTGTTAATGTAACCATTAGCACACTCAGGATTGTTCAGCAAGTGCTGCCCAATCGTGGAATCACCTCTAAGAGTAGCTGTTTTGTTTTGTGTTTTGCTAGCATGGGCTGGTTGGGTATGATCCGTGCTCTGCCTATTATGAACAATCTTGACCCTTTTTTGAATTACCCAGGAGCTTGTAGAACCTGTTGCTTTCTCCAAGGCAATGCCTTGACCAATCAGAGTTGACTTGCCAATCAATCAGCACCTTTTTCTCCTGCAGTATAAATTGTTGTGACCGTTTGAAATTTGGCATTCTTGCATTTGTCCCGATGAGTGCCAGACAAAAAAAATTCAGCAATGTCTCTCTTTTCAGCAATATTCAAATTCTGTACTATCAAGTGACAAGAAGAACAGTTTAGAATATTCGCAAGACACAACAGAGTTTAGTACATTTAATCCATAGTCGGTCAAATTCAACAAATGGAGTATCAACGAGTAGGATCCTGTTTATGATGCTGCAGTATGTCACATCTCAAAAAATCTTTATAAATATTTATTTCCATGTTGCTGGGCTGTAGTGCACTTCAACTTCAAAACAGACTTAAAAAAACATTAGCTCAGAATTTCCTGGAAAGTTTCAATACAGCTATGGCAGAACAGAATAACACTGTTTTTATCCTGAGGATATTTGCATATGTTTGATTTACCCTTTTTCCTCGCACTTTTCTTCGACTCTGAGATATGTCCACTGAAACTCACTGCCGTTAATTTACACAACTCCGACAAATACAAAAGACCAGCCCTGAGTTTCCAATAACACCTTGGCCCAAAGCCATTTGTTATCAATGTAAAAGATTTCTGGAATTTCATTCCAACTTTCTTCATAAGTGTTTGCAATACGTAATCGAAATGTTGTCAGTCTAAGTGCAAGTAAGCTTTTCCTGATCCCTGCCCTGCCCAAATCAAGTACTGAGAAGGATTGTGCAGCTGGAATGTCCTTCCCATGTGTTTATCCCTGTTCTGCATAATAGTAGAGGAGGAAGAAGAGCAGCAGAGGCAAGAGGTGCTGGGGTGAGGGACCATGGCAACAGACAGCAACCTGCCACATTTATCCCATTGGTGCCATTGCCTTTGCACCTGTTTCATGCTCAGTTCTACATTTGATCCATCATAGGTTAATGAGCTCCATCAGAAATGAAGGCATAAGTTCCAATTGGCAAGGTTGGCGCAGAAACCAATGCAAGTTTTAGCATATTTTATGCATAAGTGCAATCCAAGAGGACTCTTTGTTTATTCTTTTGCTTCTTCAATCTTGGGTTTGTAATATACTTGAATTATAACTCTAGTTTACTTCTAACTTACATCTAAAGCAGAAATAAAAACAGAAAATGCTGGAAATACTCAGCAGGTCAGGCGGCATCCGTGGCAAGAAAAAAAGTTAATGTTTCAGGTCGATGACATTTCATCAGAACTCCAATGAGTTCTGAAAACAATCGGAGACTTGTAAAATCTAAAGTCGAACTCTATTGCAGTGAATAAAAAGTTGTTTGTTTTATATTGGGAATTACTTTACCAATGTTGCCTAAGTGGGATTTGGCAAAGATTTGTTCTGAGTTATATCTAAGTGAATATGACTACATTCATGGCGATTGCTATTATGCTAAGTTTAAGCCACAAACCTCAAGAGCTTTGTGGTTTGATTCTTGGATGACATTTCTCCACGATTAGAAACCCAGTTTGTGATGGAAACCTTGGTAAATAGTTTATTTTAACAGACTGCCGGTCCCAGTTGTTGCATTTCATTTGTAGTCAAATTCACTAGATGTTAATGCTGTTTACTCAACAGTGACTCGTAATTAATACTATTTTTTTAATTTACAATTGTAATTTTTCAAATCTTTTCCTTTAAAAATCTCCTTTAGTTCCCAAGTCTCACATTGGTGTGCGGCTGTAAGCATTGCTGTAACTTCAACCATGAATCCCCAGGCTATTTTTATAATAAGGCAACATAATCATAACACCACCAGGTTCAGCAATTGTGATATCACCTGCACTGTAAAATTGCACGCCCCATCAATTCCTCCCCAAATCTTAACCTATTAATATGTTTGTTTATAGACCCCTGCTATTGTCGCCCCCCACCCCAGTACCTATGTGGTAAAATGACATGGGTCGAGTCTTTGTTTTGCAATCCCACACACTGGAATGTTTCACTTTCTCAAGACGCTCAAGTCAGCCCGACCTGTGGCCTAGCCAAGAACTGGTCAAACACCATGACAACCAGTTTGGAGAATCAACAGAATGGACAGTACCACCATGGAATTTGAACCTGCACCCATCAGAACTTTGTGAACTTTGTGCTCTTACCATTGCACTATAAGATTGCTCCATCAATGGCTGGTTCTAATGAATTTTCAACTTCTAAAAAATCCCTTCACTTAATCTCACTAAGACAGTCGTCTAGTTATAAAACATTTTTGGTATCTGTTCCAAAAGCAAACAGCTAATCATAGTTTGTCAGTCCAATAAATATGTCAGACTCTATCTGATTACATATTTTTTGTGGTTAGAAAGTTGGCATTTATAACCAATTTTTTTTTAGGTTTATTGATTGGGCATGATCTCTTTTTGGAGAAAGGAATATTCTTTAACAAAGGGATCTTAGGATTGGCTCTACAATAAAATATTTTCTATTAAGATGATCAGGCATAGAACCACAATGTAATTTATTGAGATTAAATATGGCTTGAATAATCTGGCTACATTAGATAAGTTGAATAAAACTGAAACCAGAACACAAACAGATTGGGGGCTGTCTTTGACAGCACCTTCCAAATCACAAACTTTACCACCTAGGGGAACAAGGGCAGCAGGTACATGGGAACATCACACCTCAAGTTCCCTTCCAAGTCATGAACCACACTGGTTTACAAATATATCCCTGACCCTTCTGGGTCAGAATCCTGGAACTCCCTCTTTACCAGCTCTGTGACAGTACCTTCACCACATGGACTGCCGTGGTTAAACAAGGTGGCTCACTACCTCCTTCGTAAAAGCAGTTAGGACCGTACAATAAATGATGGTTTACCAGTGATACCCACATCCCATGAATGAATAGAAAATAAAAGGTCTTTGGCAGCCAAACAATGGGGGGGGCGATAGTGAAAAGGCAAATGATTTTACAATTTATTCAATTCTCTTTCCCATTGAAGTCATATGAGTTCAGTCCTATATTTTTGATAAAACTGTACTGAATTTATAATAGAATGTACACCTTATATACAAGCAAATGTATAGTATATATTTATGCGTTCACACATTTTAAAAGCTATCATAGGTTCTGCTTCTGCCACTGTTTCTAGTTGGACATTCAATGTCCCAATAACCCTCCAATTAAAGAAGATCTCCTAGCCATCCCTCATTTCTTTGGTAATGATTATAATTTATGCTGTCTGAGCCCGATTCACCCACAAAATGGAAATAACTTTCCCTGCCTTCAAGGAATTTGTTTGAAATTTCCCATTTATCTTGATCAAATCCCTTCTCAATTTTTCACATTTCTATCAAACAAATGCTTGTCTTCCATTTTAATGAAAATCACCTGCCCAGTTGCTCTCATCATTGCTCACGACCTCGTACTTCTCCTAATAAACCTTCTCTATACAATTTCTGTGGCCTTGACATCCTTCCTCAAGTAAAATGCCCAAAGCTAGACACAATATTCTAACTACTGCCCAAACCATGAGTTATATAAGTTTAACATTACTTTTTGCTTTTGCTCCCTACGCCAACATTTAGAAACCTGAGGATCACATTTCATTTTCTTTTCAACGTCATCACATAGTCTTTCCAATTTTAAAGTTTTGTGCAGCTGAATTCATTGTCAATTCTACTACTGCATTGCTTACGAAGTTTTGTCATTTTGGGTGGGAGTGGATTTTAACTTTATGAGCCCCAGTTAGCATGTGGGAAACCGAAAAGTCGGGCAGGCTGAGGAGTTTCAACTCAATAGCATATCAGTTCCCCACCGGGAAGTCAGCCTGATTGGCAGGTTTGGCTCCCAGTTGGGCAGTGAATGCTAGAAAGGAGATGGCCCACAGCCAGGTAAGTCTGAGCCCCGATCCAGGGGCATTGCCAGAGGCCTGGGGGATCGGAGGCCGGGAGGGAAATTTGAAGTAAGAGGCCTTAAGGAAGGCAATCAGAGGTTGGAAGTCTCAGCAAGGAAGCCAAAAGCCTCAGCGAGTGGTCGGATGGGTCAGAGGCACTTTCCAGCAAAACAGGCACGCTGTATCCAGCGGGTAAGTGTCAAGGAACTAGGAGTTGAAGATCAGCCATGATCATATTGAATGGCAGACCGGGCTCGACGGGTCATATGGTCTACTCTTGTCCCTATTTCTTGAGTTCTTGCGTTCCTCATCATCCTGCAGTTCCCAGGTTTTCCATGGATCAGGACGACCAGCATCGGGGGTTAAAATTTAAAATGCTGCATAAAAATCAAGCATGCAGCTTTATCATTATATTTAAGTTGTCAACATAGCTTGTATAAGTGGGTTGGCTGCCCGCCCTACCACACCACTACCACCGCCCCACCCCATCCATCCCATCCCGTCCCGTCCCCATTAAAACCAGAAGTGTGTGGGTTGGAAAGGATGAGAGATAAATGGACCACAAGAAATTAGGCTGAGGTGTTCATGAGTAACCCTACAAACAGAGGCAAGTGTTTAAGGAAAACATTTGACACGGCACAAAGCCAACAGATACACCTAAAAAGCAAAGACTCCACTCCTGTAGTTAGTTTGCCATGGGCACCAAGAAAAGTAAGAGACAGTATTAAGATAAAAGAATAGGCTTATACAGATGTTAAGAAAGTTCTAGCAGATTGAAAATTCTAGCAGACTGAGAAAGCTATAAAAAGCAACGAAGAGATACATGGAGGTGCAAAACAAATCATGAAAAAGAATTTGCAAAAGATATCAAAACTAAGCATTTTTTTGTAAATACATTGATTGGAAAGAGAATGGTAGAGGGGAACATGGGACATTAAAGTTGAATGCAGGTGAGACTATAATGGATGATAAGAACATGGTAGGCATGTTAAATGAGTATTTTGCATCCATTTTCAGGGTCGAGGAAGAGGACAGATGAGAAAAGGGAAGCTATAAGAGGGGTAGGGAGGGGGTTAAGTTTTAAAAATAGTAATGGTAAAAATGGCTTTGCAATCCTGCTACATCCAGTTGTGAATGGTGGTGAACAATTGAACAACTGACTGGAAGAAGAGGAGGCTCCACAAATATCCCCATCCTCAATGATGGGGGAGCCCAGCACATCAGTGCAAAAGATAAGGCTGAAGCATTCGCAACAATATTCAGCCAGTCGCCCCGAGTAGATGATCCATCTCAGCCTCTTCTGGAGGTCCCCAGCATCACAGATGCCAGTCTTCAGCCAATTCGATTCACTTCACATGATATGAAGAAATGGCTGAAAGCACTGGACACTGCAAAGGCTATGGGCCCTGACAATATTCCGGCAATAGTACTGAAGACTTGTGCTCCAGAACTTGCTATGCCCCTAGCCAAGCTGTTCCAGTACAGCTACAACACTGGCATCTACCCGGCTATGTGGAAAATTGCCCAGGTATGTTCTCCACACAAAAAGCAGGACAAATCCAACCCGGCCAATTACCACCCCATAAATCTACTCTCAATCATCAGTAAAATAATGGAAGGGGTCACCAACAGTGCTATCAAGCAGCACTTGCTTAGCAATAACCTGCTCACTGACGCCCAGTTTGGGTTCTGCTCGGGCCACTCAGGCCCTGACCTCATTACAGCCTTGCTTCAATCATGGACAAAAGAGCTGAACTTCTGAGATGAGGTGAGAATGACTGCCCCTGACATCAAGGCAGCATTTGACCGAGTGTGGCATCAAGGAGCCCTAGCAAGAAGCCCCCTTCAATGGGAATCAGGGGGAAACCTCTCCACTGGTTGGAGTCATACCTAACACAAAGCAAGATGGATGTGGTTGTTGGAGGTCAGTCATCTCAGCTCCAGGATATCACTGCATGAGTTCCTCAGTGTAGTGTCCTCAGCCCAACCATCTTCAGCTGCTTCATCAATGACCTTCCTTCCATTGTAAGGTCAGAAGTGTGGATGTTTGCTGATAATTGCACCATGTTCAGCACCATTCGCAACTCCTCAGATACTGAAACAGTCCATAATCAAATGCAGCAATACCTGGACAATATCCAGGCTTGGGCTGACAAGTGGCAAGTAACCTTTGCACCACACAAGTGCCAGGCAATGACCATCTCCAACAAGAGAAATCTAACCATCGCCCCTTGACGTTCAATGGCATTACCAGCACTGAATCCTCACTATCAACATCCTGGGGGTTACCGTTGGCCAGAAACTGAACTGGGCTAGCCATATAAATACTGTGGCTACAAGAGCAAGTCAGAGGCTTGGAATCCTGCGACGAGTAACTCACCTCCTGACTTTCCAAAGCCTGTCCACCATCTACAAGGCACAAGTCAGGAGTGTGATGGAATACTCCCCACTTGCCTGAATGAGTGCAGCTCCAAAAACACTCAAAAAGCTTGATACCATCCAGGACAAAGCAGGCCACTTGCTTGGCACCACATGCACAACATTCACTCCATCCACCACTGCAGGAATTCACCAAGGCTCCTGAGACAACACCTTCCAAACCCACAGCCACTGCCACCTAGAAGAACAAGGGCATCAGGTAGATGGGAATACCTGGAAGTTCCCCTCCAAGTCACTCACCATCCTGATTTGGAAATATATCACCGTTCCTTTACTGTCACTGGGTCAAAGTCTTGGAATTCCCTCTGTAACAGCACTGTGGGTGTACCTAAACCACATAGACTGTAGCAGTTCAAGAAGGCAGCTCACCACCACTTTCTCAAGTGCAACTTGGGGTGGGTAATAAATGTTGGCCCAGCCAGTGAAACCCACGTCCTGTGAATGAATTTAAAAAAAACAATGGAACTTAATGTAAACAAATCTCCAAGACTCAAGCTGCACCCAAGGGATTGAAAAAAATAGGTGAGGAAATAGCAAGTGCATTATTCATAATTTTTGAAAACTCTCTGGATTCAGGAATTGTGTCATTGAATTGGAAGAGTGTCAGGTGATCATTTCTCTATTTTGCAGAATCAAAATGTCAGGTCGATATGTCAAGAATTTCTGACAAGCCCTCATTAAACTGGCAATAAAAACAAAAAACTGCAGATGCTGGAAATCCAAGACAAAAACAGAAACAGAAATACCTGGAAAAAACTCAGCAGGTCTGGCGGAGGAGAGCACAGTTGACCTTTCGAGTCCTCATGACCCTTCAACAGAACTCAGGTATTTCTGTTTCTGTTTTTGTTTCTCATTAAACTGGCAATGGGTCAGCAACTGTAATTTACTTTGTACAAAGGAAGATAGGAGTACAAGTGCAAAAGCTCTCCGACAAGGAATGATTGGCAGCTTCTTTGTTTTTATAGTTTGGAAAAGGAGTGAAAATGAAGAAATAACCTTTTGAATTTGTCTTTTTTGCCATAACCTTGTCCCACAAGGAGCATATTTTCAAGGGGGATTAACTAGCCCATTCTGGTCCTATTAAAAGCAGTGAAAAGAAAGACTTGCATTTCTGTAGCATCTGTCACGATCTCAATACATCCCAAAGCACTTTATAACCAATGATGGATTTTTAAAGTGTAGTCACGGTTGTAATGTCAGCCAATTTGTGCACATCAAGCTGCCTCAAATAGCAATCTGATAATGACCAGATAATCGTTTGTTTTTTTAATGTTGATTGAGGGATCAAATATTAGCCAGGATTTCGGGGTTAACACTCCTGCTCTTGTCCAAGATAATGCTATGGGATCTTTGATATCCACCTGAGAAGGCAGATGGAGCCTCAGTTTAACATCTCATTTGAAAGCTGGCATCCCCAACGATGTAGCTCTCACTCAGTGCTTTACTGGAGTGTCGGCCAATATTTTTGTGCTCAAGTCTCTGGAATGGAACTTGAACCCAAAACCTTCTGAGCAGCAAGAGTGCTGCCCACTGAATCAAAGCTGATGCTAAGGCATGGAGAAAGTATCTAAAGCAGGTTGCTGTAGAGTGCAAAGCACAACTGACAGCACCTGAATGATATTATGAGCTTTCTCTTGTTAGATTTAATATCCTGCACCACCTTCACACATATCCTCAGTGTTCCACTCCTCTGAGGGGTATTCTTAATGTTTGGGGGAATATAGGCAGCTGCCTTGCCTTGGCTATAAAAAAGACTCTGTAGCAAGTTTATAAAGTGTACAGGACATCCAGAAAGCTGCTAAAGTATCTTTAGACTCATTTCATAACATACTAAAGTTATATTCCACATGGAATATAGTCTATTCCAATGGAAAAAACATCTTTCCTAAATAGGTCACAGTGTGCTTGACTTCAGTGTGTCTTGAAGTCATGTTGACACTGTTATGACCGGGTGAGAAGGGGTGAACTAGCAGCCTTTTATTCAGCCTCCTTGGTTGGTTACAACAAAGGTTTAAGTTTCTTTTTCATGAGGATATAACTTTTCTAAATCAGAATGCATTTAACTATTTAAGCTGTGAGCAATAAGGAGCCAATTTAACAAGGTTTTCTTGAATCAAAGAAAGAGCAAAATTATTAACCACTAAGCCCAAGGGAAAAAAATAATAAAAACGTCTCACACATACAGATATCAGAAATAAGGGAAGTTAGAGTCCAATAAAAAAAAACTTAAAAGAATATATGGTTAAGTGTCCGTTGATTGTCCTTGAGGCATAGATTCTTAAACATTGCAGCCGATTATGGATTAGTTGATTTCCGTGGATGCAGTCAGATGGAGAAGATGTTGCAATTATTAGGAGGTCTCAGTTCGCGGGTAGATTTTTTGTAAAGTTGTCTTCCGAACCGGGTAATTCACGTGTTCCAAAAGAAAGGCAGGGAGAGAGAGAGAGAGAGAGAGCAGCCCTCAGCATGTTTCCTCGATTGAAAGCTTTCTTACAATCTCTCTGCAGTGGTTGAGCCTGTGAGATACTTCACCCATTGTGTATTTCCTTGGGGTTTGAGGTGAGTCTGTCTGTGGCAGCCACTGTTTCAATATCCAGCACTTTGCACTTTACTGACTCTTCCTTAGAGGGCTCATGACTGCCTCCTGGAGAGCGAACTGAAGGTGGGCGTGGTAAGAGGGAATGGTGAGAATGACCGAGGGCAGAGTGAGGCGGTGGGAGGGTGAGGGTGTGACGGTATCGGTAGAAGGGACAGAAAGGGTGGTTGGTGGAGACACGGAGGTAGTCCCAGACCCTGGGTGTGCGATGGAGGAGGTCAGGGAGGTGAATGTGAATGGCGGTGGGGTTTCAGGAAGGAAGGGAATGTGCACATTCACCTGGACATCCCCAAAAGAAAATGGTTGTGGCTGGTAGGTCAAGGAGGGGAGATCGAAGGTGATGCTGTGGTGGTGGAGGTGGGGGGGGGGGTCGACAATGATGGCGGAAAGAAAATGGGTGACTGGGGGAGAGTAAAAGGCCGGAGACCTGAAGACAAATGTTAGACGCACCATGCTCGCCAAATCGAAACTGCATGGGAGTGAGATCAGTGGGTGGGTAGAGATGCAGGTCAGCTCAGGTGGTAAACTGAAAGAGAAGCCCAGCAGACAGCATCGAAAATGCTCAGGACATTGAGATGAGCGTGAAGGAGGGAGGATCTGCCTGCGTGGGAGAGTGCTTGTACAAGGCTCTGAAAGGCCCCGTCTCACACACACTTCTCCCGCCTGAATCACTCGTGGGCCAACTGCATGCAGCTGAACTGCTAGTGGGGGGGATGCGAGGGGAGGACTCGAGAAGCCCGTCAATGAAGCTGAAAGACACCATTGCACATTATTCAGTGAAAGGGAATATATTTTCAGATTATAAAGTGACAATATGTTCACCCGGGCAACCAACTGTGATCAGAATTTCTTTAGTTTTGAATGCCTTAGACTTCTTGCTGTTGCCCTGACATTTGCAGCAGGGGTATGGACAGCCTGTGCAATGGTTGGCCTTGCTGCCTCTGATGCCTTCGGCTTGGGTCCTCTGGAGAGCCGCGGCCTTGGCGACCCCGGTTTGATTTAGCTGTCCTCCTGTACGCCAGCTGCTCCCTTGCGGTGACAGAGGACGAGGTTGAGGTGGTCACAGGCAAAGGGGATGCAGGGGGAGTGGACAGCCTCTTGAATTCTTGAGTGAATGGCCCGGAGCTATCCAGCTGCTGCACCTCCTCCCTTCAGTTGCTCGAGAGCCCCAGCCCGACTCCATAAGAGGAGGGAGCACCTAGAGGTGCATCAAGGTGCCCCGGTTCCCTCTCGCGTCGCCACTGCAGGAACTCACCCATGACTACTACGATGAAGTGCACGTCTGCGTGCATCTCCACGTTCTACTGGACCAGGGTCTCCATTACATCCACCATTCTCCCCATCGAGACTTCCATACACACACATGTGTGCACCAGTTCATCAGAGGGCGCACTCCTCCGACTCACATGCCACTCTGTTCAGGGCTTCCAACAGCTCTGTGTGATGTTCTCCCGCCTTCTACTGACTCTCCACAATGAGTTGGAAAGCCAAATCCAGAGGTTCATCATCTCACTCAGACCTCACAGGTGCCTTTTCACCAGCAGTCCTCCGGGTGTCAGGGTGCCCAGCTGTACCTGCCTCCTCCTGCTGCGGACACATGTCCATGTGGTGACCACCAAATTGTGAACACGAGCCTGCTCTTGATCTAGGTCTCACCGAGGTGTGTGTGTCTGCACTGGTGGAGGGTGTGGGTAAGCGGTGAGTTGGGATTCAAGGCTGCTTATTTCCAGCTCTTCAACGGAGGAGGTGTCCTCTTCGCTGGAGGTGAGGACCTGGATGGAGCTGAGGGACTGTCTGGCTGGGGGTGTCGGTCGCTTGGCAGAGCTCCCTGTGACCCAAAGTAGAGGTATTTAATGTATCGCAGCAGAGTCAAAAGCAGGAGAGAGAGCACTCATATTTGCATTGAGAGAAGGATGATGGGATGCAGGATTCTCACAAAGGTCTTCGCCAGCGACCCCACTGTCACCGCAGGTACAGTCCACATCCTCACCAGTCAGTGCGATGGCACGCTCCTCAAAGTGAGTCTAATATGGGCAACTCCATCCCCCGGTCTTGGACCTCTCCCTGCTGTTGTGAGCCAGCTTCTCCTGCATGACAACAGATGGAGAGAGTGTGAGCAGGACACATGGTACTGTGTGGAATGTGTGTGTGGTGAGCGGAGCTGTGGACAGGATGAGGACACGAGTTCCAGAGGATATGAGCCTGATGTAGATGTGAGGGTGTGTGAGAGCGTTACTGGTGCTGTCCCTTGAGGTGTGAGATCCCTCTGGATGTGTGGTGAGTTTGTGAGTGTGTGAGTGGAGAGTGATGAGAGGAGTGGATTACTCTGGCAGAATGAATGAGACCATTCATCCCATTGCGGCACTGGGTGGCTGTCCTCTTTTGCAGGGCATTGGTGTTGAGCACTGCTGCCACTGCCTCCCATGCTAGATTAGTGATGTTGCTGCCCCTCCTGCAGCCAGAACGGGGGTAGCGGACATCCCGGCGAGCCTCCAGTGCATCCAAATGGTTCTCGAGCGATGCGTCACTACACCAGGGGGCTTCAGTCTTCTTGCCTTTCGGGGCCATGTCTTCTGTGCAGCCGTCCTGGGCTGGATGTACTGAGAGGTGTGCGCGCGGCTGCAATTCAAATATGGCTCCTGGTGTGAGGAAGCAGCAAGGTGATGGTGTGGCAGGTGAATGAGAGCCCACCCACCATCAAAACGGCGTGTTTCCAGGAATGCTTGATTAATGGGGCAGGATTGGAATGATACGATGCGAAAACCCGCCATTGCGGCCGACGGGAAAGATGTTCCTTTTCCCGCCCACTACCGCACTTAGTACAAATCTGAGGTGGTCAGTGCCAGTGTGAGAGTTGGATGAGGGACCCAGTATTCCAGCTAGGCGCCCGCCCGTCAATGGCGAGCAGAGAGGTCCAGAGCAACTTCACGCTAGCACACGAGCTGCTTCTCATCTCTGTGGGCTCCTCTCAGGGCGCTCTGGATGACAACAGCAGCTCATCTGCTCCACTGACAGTGACCGTGACATCTGATGAGGCTGCAATGACTGGGGAGATGCCAGCTGTGGCATTGGCCGCTCCCTCCCAGACGAAGCCAGCACAGGCTCCACTGGCCAGAGGACGCCCGCTAAGGTCATCAAGGCCAACAAGACAGCAGAGTAAGCAGGTTGTCTCCAATGTCGGTGCCAGCGAGGGAAGGGCACCAAGACATAGAACTCAGAAATGTAAGTTTAAGGCACCCTGAGTATAAGTGGGACTGGTCATGGGTGAACTTCTGTTCTGTAATGTTTTGTTTATGTTTACTGGTCTGGGAATGAACACCAGAGATCGTAATGTTAATTTATTTTGATTGTGAAAATTACATAAATTTTGTTTTTGTCATAATGTCCTGAGTATGCTTCACTTTTTTTTTGTACACCAGTATGGGCGTGAGTGGCTCTAAACTTTATTGCACAGGCACTGAGTGGACTTGGGGTTCAAGTGGGATGGTCATTTTAGACATCCTGGATGGAGGTGGAAATCCTGGCATGAGGTAAAAACAGATCTTTGGCACCCTAGCTGAAGGAGTGTTGGATCAAGGCATCCCTGGTGTCCCTGCCTCCCTGAAGGATACAGAGGTCTGCCTCTACACCCTCAGCATTCTCCTCACCGTGCTCTTCTACTGACTCACTATTGAACTCACCATCTGTGGCCTGTGGAGCTGCATCAAGATCCTCTTCCTCCAGTGGGATCCCCTTGCCCATGCCAGATTGTAGAGAGCACAGCGTACAACCACTATCAGTGACACCCGCTCTGAGGGATATCGTAGTGCTCCCCCTGAATTGTCCAAGCATCGGCAGCGCAACTTCAGATGGCCTATGATCTTCTCTATCACTGCCCATTTGAAGGCATGTCTCATATTGTAACGCTGCTCTGCCTCCTTTCTTGGGTGGCAGAGAGGCATCATGAGCCACCTTTTAAATGGATTACCCTTGTCACCCAGCAGCCATTCATCCAGTCGGGCTGGAGCACTGAAGAGCCTCTGCACCTGAGAGCATCTCAGGATATAAGCGTCATGGGAGTTGCCAGGGTACCTTACACAGACTTGTAGAATCTGCATTCTGCGGTCACACACAAACTAAACATTCATTGAGTGGAATGTTGACAAAGGCACCCGGCTAACCTGCTGGCACCTTGATGGCCACATATGTGCAGTCCATTGCACCCTGGATGTGGGGGAACCCAGCAATCACTGCAAAGCCTCTGGCTTGCCCGGCCTGGCTGGCCTCATCCATACGGACATGAATAAATGTCATTACCCTCCTGAACAGAACCAGCTTGACACAACTGTGGACAGCTGATTGGGAGACTCCACAAAGATCCCCCACTGACTGACCCCTGGAAAGAGCTGGAGGCATAGAAGTTTAAGGCCACTGTGGCCTTTCCACCCATGCAGTGCAAGATGATATCAGGCCCAATCATATAACAAATGGAGATCACGATCTCCTTGGAGAAGGGGAGCCTACTTCGGTATTGCACCTCGGACATTTTGAGTTAGCTGCATCGCTACCTGTGAACCCTAGCAGCAGGATAGTAGTGTCTTCTGGGGCCCCTTCCGCCTTGGACTACCGCTTGTCCTGCGCCCCTTTTACCTGCACCTCTCCTCCCACAGGTCCCTCCCATGGAAGCTGCATTAGGACACCTGGCCTCCTCGCCTGACAGAGTCACATGAGGGAACATGTTTTGTTACTTCTTATTTTCTTGATTATTTTTTGTTATATCTCTTCACCTTATGCAACTCTCACTCATGTACACGCGCAAAGTTCGTGCTGGGCCCGCTCACTGTCCTCCCACCACCCCCCCAACGCACAGACTGTGCTCAGAACTGCCACTTCCGTTTCACACTAGGCAGGCCTTAATTGGCCAGCCAGCGTGCAATCACAGTGTGGTGCCGACTGCGGGAGGCGGTCGGCTTCCTGACCACCCCGCCTTTCCCCGCCAAGCCCGCCCATCAAGGGCAAAATTCTACCTTTTAAACAGACACTAGGGGCAGAATTTTCTGCCTGTTGGGCGGGCTTGCCCAACCCAATCTCCGGCGGGCGGGGGAGCTGATCCCTGCCAGAGAAGGGGGGCCCGGCGCCATTTTACGTGGGCAGGCCAAATAAGGCCCGCCTAGCATGACATCCAGTGGGAAGCGTTATGCGCTCCCTGAGCGGGCGGGGGGGATTCCCCAAAAGCGAGAGTGGGCTATTTCACGCATGCGCACGAAAGAGCACACATCTCCCTGAGGCTAAGTGCTGCCTCAGGGAGATCGCTCACACTTTTAAAAAGATTAAAAATAGCAAAAAAAAATTCCCTAACATGTTCCCCTCATGTCCCATGAGATGGGACATGTTCATAAATTGTAGTAAAACTTTATTAAACTTTTTAAAACCCTGCATGAAACCTCATCCCGCCGCTGGATGAGGTTTCATGTTTTTTCTATTCCCCGCCAGGGCTCCTGGCCGACCCGCCAACCTTAAGGGTGGACGGGCAGGTCCTTTAATTGTTTAAATGATCCTGTCACTGGCCTCAATTGGCCATTGACAGGTCGGCGGGCCCGCAGCTGATTTTGCTGTGTCCCCACCTTCCTGAATATTTAAATGGGGCGGGATGATGTCGGGAGTTCCGCCCGACGTCATCCCGCGTCATTTTATGAGCCAGCGAGTGGGCCCCGCCCCCTGCTCGCCGACGGCAAAAATTCTGCCCGAGGCAAAGCACATTCGACCTTACAAATTAAAAATTAGTCTCCTTTCAGTACGTTTCCTTTGCAGACATAGTTGTAGGCTGGTTAGATCTTAAATGCCTCCCGACTTACACACAAAAACTCCTTTCTGTTTATACCGAGCTTCCCCTTTGAATGTAAATTTTCCATTGTAGGTTTCACTGGGTTTATTTAATTTTACCTCTCCTTACAATAATCCTTTCATTCCACCAATGTTATTAGTAATATAAACACATTGCTTGGCATCTCCCAGCTAGATGTAAGATTTTACCTATTCTTTTGAATGGTTTATTCAACAAATGCAAATTTGCACTTTACCTGCTCCTCCTCAAGTTTATCTAATTAACGTCTCAAAGCTACCATACAGGCTAGCTGTCTTTAATCCAATTAAGCCACGCACAGACACACATATAGACACACACCTAGACACAGACACTGCTACAATTCCAATTTAAAAACAAGTTCCAATAACATTATAGACATTAATACCTCTTCATGACACTGCCATCGTGGGGCTGGAAAATCCAAGCCCTGGTTTCCTAACGGCCACAGAAAAATGACCTTACATGAATATTTCTAAATCACAATTGGTCACTGTTACTTCAAATTCCTGCCCACGAATGAACAACATTGGATTTTCACTGGCAAACATGTGTTAACCTGCAGATCTCACGAAAACCCAATGCAGGAACAATTATAGATTTCTACTGCAGGTTTTTTGATTTTTTTTTCCTACCAAATATGACCTGACTAGCTTATCTTCTAAAGCAAAGATTTATTTTTTTTCTTTATCTTTATGAGGTTGAAGGTGGCCATCTGCATGGTTTGGTAGAGGAACTAAAAATTGATGATTTCGTGGAGATTAATGGGGGGTCACCAGCTGCAATGCCCTCCCGACACACAAATCTTGGCCTATCTCTTGTCCAACGCCAACCTACCCCACATCTACATACAGTTAAAGAAGCTTTGAAGTCAGGAATGTCAGAAATGTCCAAATGTAAATAATGTTA
Source organism: Cetorhinus maximus (assembly GCF_964194155.1). Classification (NCBI taxonomy): domain Eukaryota; kingdom Metazoa; phylum Chordata; class Chondrichthyes; order Lamniformes; family Cetorhinidae; genus Cetorhinus; species Cetorhinus maximus. The sequence continues at coordinate 212,172,012 of NC_135880.1, forward strand.
AGTTCAGAGAAGTAAAACTAACAGCTGACAAGTCACCCTGTTTCAATTTTTTTGTTCTCTGTGATTATTCTAGGCTTTTTATATTTCTTAGATATATTTTGAAATTTTTGTAAACAAGCCTGAGTGCATTCAACATCTAATAAATCCCTCTTTAGTGGAAAAAGGTTATTAGATTCACCCTGAATTAGAGCCAATTCCTGCAGCACTTAATGTTCTGAGTTGGGCCTAGGTCAACAGTGCTCACTACAGGGTACTTCTTACTAAATTCAATGTGCATGGGTATTTTCCTGTACAATCTGCATCCATACTCATCACCAAAATCTTCACCAAACTACCCCCTTGTGTTGATCCACTTATATAGCACCTTTCACAAGCTCAGGATATTCCAAAGTGCTTTACATCCAATTAAGTGTTTTTAAACTGCAGGCACTGTTGTAATGTAAGAAACATGGCACCCAACTTATGCACAACAGGATTTAGTGCGTAAGTCTTGGAGTGGGATTGAACCTCAATGATAATCAGCCAGCACTCCAGAATGTTTATCACCGCCACATTTCTACCATCAAACCTCCCTATCCTCTTTCCCAGCAGCATGGGCTATTAGCTTGGATTTGTGCAATCTCTTGTGGAAAGGATAGTGTCTTTGGAAATGTTTACCTCAAATAGACAGGAGATTTATTTAAATATTAATTTGGAGACCTGGGGGAAGATCCTTTTTAATCCTTTACTGAGCATTCAGAAATGTTAGACTTATGTATTGGTGAAAAATAGACATGCTTTTGGAGCTTTTCATCTTGCACTCCTCAGGACAGATGCAAGAATGCCAAATTTCAATGGGAACAACAATTTATACTGCATGAGAAAAGGGTGCTGGTTGGATGGCAAGTCCACTCTGATTGGATGAGGTGTTGCAATGGAGAGTGCACTAGGGAACTATTGTCCCCCAGGCTCTTGCTTGGTTCAAAAAAGATGGAATGCCTGGACATGTTCCTTTTGACTGCAGAGGATCAGCCCCTGTGCATGAATATATGTAGCTTTTAGCAAGCGTAAGTGAGCCATGTTGCAAACCCAACTGATAAGCTTAACTTGATTGTTAGTGTAATTCTTAGCACACTCAGGATTGTTCAGCAAGTGCTGGCCAGTCATGGAATCACATCTAATGTTAGACATTATGTTCTGAGTTTTGCAAGCACGGGCTGGTTGAGCATGGTCACTACTCTGCCTAATGCAGACAACCAAAGGGGCATGCTACTGATATGATGTACAGTCATTGGTACATATGGCCTATGTACCTGGCATCGCTCTGGCACTGAAATTTGTATACCACATTATACATTTGAATGGTGAGCAGAACGTCTTCTGGCTTGACGGCAGTAACCTGTTAGTGGAAAATGCCACTCGAGTTAGTTATCAGTTGGGCTTGAAACATGGCTCACTTATGCTTTTCTCACGCAGTATAAATTGTTTGCCCCTTTGCTTCTTAATTTATGCCAATGAACAAACCTTGGGGCAGGCCAGGAAATGTGCATCAAAGTCTCCCATAGAAACAGGAAGGAGTTTCATTAATATATGTAACCTGGGGTCCTATAATGTACATAGAACTTCAATACAACTTTGAACTGCAAACATGCAAAGTCCACATTATACAAGCCCCACCCTTGTGGACTGTCAATAAAATGGTCAAATCTGCCTTCCTCAAAGGGGTCGCTCACAAATTCCTTCCGGTAATAGTTTTCAATCTTCCTGCCCAAGACGACTCCTTCTCCGGCCCCTCCAGTCCAATTGCCGACAGCTCTGCCACCCACCATCCACCCTCCCTAAGACAAAGCTATAGGTTTGCAATTCAGCTCTGCAGAGAAATTGCCGAATCTTTCAGCCTCCAGTTGGCAAGCTGTCAGTGCTAACTGAGCTCCAAGAGGCAGTCTGCATTCCAAATTCAACTTCCCTCACTATTTTTGGTGTTTGCTAGACTTTTAGAAATATTATTGAATGTCGATGCCCGCCAAGATGTTGTCTATCAATGCTAAGAAGTTAATATTGTCCATAAAGTCAGCATCAGCTATTTCAATGACCACCTCATTTCATTCTGCCACTGATAAATGGAAGAAAGAGATAAGTCCACCATTGAAGTGCCTGATGTTAACACGCACAAGCTTCCTCCAAAGCGATATCAATGCTGTTCATTAAGCATGCTATCTCATTAAGGAGGTCTGGTCCTTTGCTTCTTTATTGATCTCGCCACTGCTAGCTAGGCTGCACATTAAATGTGCAAATATTATTTTTAAATTAAATTGCAGGCCAGGTTTACATCATCTATGATCAACCAAAAAGGTGCTATATCTGTTCACACTAGCTTAAAGATCATGCATTCATTCACCTGCCTTTTGCTAAAGCCTCAAGTCGAAAGTGATTTGAAGATAATGACGGAGTGAGAGCACACATTGAATCATGACGATATAGAGCTACAAATGAAGAGAGGCACTCCGCATTGCTTATATGGTGCATTTGTTTGCTAATGTACATCCAGAAACAGAAATACATATTTATGTTTTTTTTTAAATCCTTGCTGCAGATTGATTATTTTGGATCTTCAATAAGAGTCGATTCTACACAAACTCACATGCTGGCAGACCTAATACCCTGGAACCACTGGAATACAACTTTATCTGCCACAGCAACTGGTTATAATTATGAAGAAGCCAAAATTATTGATTGAACTACATGCAGTTTGCAACAGAGCTTGCTCAGTATGAAATATGTTAACTGCATCCACAATAAGTAGGATCACATAATTCCACCAAAGGTTTCAAGGCTAAAGTCACCATCCAATTCATTGACAATGGCAGGAAACATAGCCTGTTCCATAATGTAACACATTTCAATTTTCGAACGTCTGTACTATTGAAAGTGTTTACTTCAGTTTGGAAAAGGCAAACCAGGATAGTTATATAAACACTATTAATTAAATGGTAGAAGTTCTTTAGATAAAAAGGACTTATTAAAGCTCAATAAGAATCTGTTTTCAACAGGATAGTTCAGCCAATGCATGTGTTTACCATTGTTAAGATAATTTGGCAGTTGAAATTAAATCTGGTACTAGTCTTGGAAAAAAGAAACATTTGCAGGGTTTAGATTCAAATATTTGTGTTTTATTCTTCCCCTCTCTAACCACCACCCCCCACCCCCCTCCAGCCACAAGCAATCTGGCTTTTCTGCTTCAGTGAGGCCCAGGGTCATTTTACAAGGTGTAAAACCTGGAGGAGGTAAACTTTCCCAGGGTTGTTGGTGCAAAGTCCTTTATTTATTGTTGGATTTTCATTAAGCGTCAATGATATTGTCTATCTAATGTCACTGGTCATGTATGTGTGAATAATTATGGTAAGCAAAATATTTCCTGAATAACACTGCAGTATTGAAGCTATCGAGGTAAGAAGATGTTATGTTACACGTGTACCTGAGAGATGCAAAAGCGCATAGTATTCCACTTCTCTAGACATTTTCTGAAATAATATTCTGTAACATGAGCACTGCAGTGAGCTATTTAATAGACATCTACATTTGATTTTAGCATGATATGATCAACCTATTAAGGCACTCAGAGTAAAGCTCTGAGTGAATGATAGTGATCTATTATATTCATTAGGTACATAACTTCACATCCTGTTTACCCAATATATATTTGTATCAGTTATTACAAACACAGTAAGCAGTTTAATCATGGCCAGCAACCAATATCAACAGGCTTTTCATCTCACTTTATGATTAAGCGAGGAAATGTCAGGACAAATTAATCAAACACAATTTTTCAAATTAATCCACGGGTCCCTCAGCATAACAAAGTTTAACATGCTCATCTGGAATTCCTCTCCAGCCACCATTTTACTTGAAGTGAGTTACCTCATTTGCTAAAGTAACAAAGAGAGGAACTTCGGGTAAATGTTTCAAGTGTAAAGTGAGTTATTTCGTAGTATAATTTCAGGGCCCCAGTGAACCTCTTGGTCATCGAGTTAAGAAGATGATATTCTTATTACATATTTTATTATTGGAGAGACCAAACACAGACTGGGTGACCGCTTTGCGGAACACCTTCAGTCTGTCCGCAAGCATGACCCAGACCTCCCTGTCGCTTGCCATTTCAACACACCACCTTGCTCTCATGCCCACATGTCCGTCCTTGGCCTGCTGCAGCAATGTTCCAGTGAAGCTCAACGCAACCTGTAGGAACAGCACCTCATCTTCCGACTAGGCACTTTGCAGCCTTCCGAACTTAATATTGAGTTCAACAACTTCAGATCATGAACTCTCTCCTCCATTCCCACACCCTTTCCAATCCCCCTTTTTCCAATAATTTATAATCTTTAAAAAATATATCTTTCTTTTCCCACCTATTTTTAAATTTATTTCGATCTATTGTTTTATCTCCACCTTTTAGCCCATTTCGATCCCTCCCCCCACCCCCCCACCCCACCCCCCCACCCCACCCCTGCTAGGGCCATCTGCCACTTGCTTGTCCTGCTTTCTACCCTTAATGTCCCCATTAGCACATTCCTTAGATAATATCACCACCGTCAACACCCCTTTGTCCTTATGTCTATGACATCTTTGGCAATCTCTTCTTTGCCTCCACCTATCATTGGCCCATTATCCAGCTCTACCTGTCCCACCCCACTCTACCAGCTTATATTTCACTTCTGTTGGAGGGTCATGAGGACTCGCGGCGTCAACTTTGTTCTTCTCCGCCGATGCTGCCAGGCTTGCTGAGTTTTTCCAGGTAGTTCTGTTTTTGATTTATATTTCACTTCATTTCTCTATTTCCTTAGTTCTGACGAAGAGTCATACGGATTCAAAACGTCAACTGTGTTCCTCTCCGCAGATGCTGTCAGACCTGCTGAGTTTTTCCAGCTATTTTTGTTTTCGTTTCAGATTTCCAGCATCCGCAGTATTTTCCTTTTTTCTTATTACATGCATTAGTTTGTGCACAAGAACGCTGAAACATAAAATCAAAGCTAAGTTTCAAATATAAACACTTTCAAAATTATGTGATGCAGAGATTAATAATTGCCCTCATTCACAGTAACTACTTAATGGATTAAATGCAGGCTCATCCTATAATATCACACACTTCAGAGTGCCATATTTTAAATGCAAATACAAAACTCGGACGCCAGTGAAAGGTCACCAATTTGAAATGTTAATTGTTTCTGTCTCCACCGATGCTGCCGGTAATTCAGCATTTTCTGTGTTTTATTATTGATAAATAGTATGTTTACTTAATATTATTAACCAATTCTATGAATCATAATATTAACGAGTACAACATAAACCATAAGTACAAAGGATTCTAAGAACTGCTTCAGAAGTAATAAACTATTCTTTTGGATTTTTTGAAAGCCAAGTCCTGCCTATTAGCAAGGCAAATTTAGTAATATTGTACGTTTTCACTACTTCCAGTATAAGCATAAAATATATTGAAACTTTTCTCTAAAACAGGAAACATAAAGTCTTTTACCTACTCAGAGACAGAAGTTGGCAGAACTTTCGCATTTTCTTAATGTCTTGCTTTCAAACATTTAGTTCTTGAGCATTGCTGAAAAAAGAGGCATTTTTTTGTTGAAGCTTTTTGCCTTGCACATTTAATTCTTTTGAAGTGAGATTCACTGAATTCAAATTAATGATAAAAATCTAAAATCCACATTCAACAGTTAGAATATACACACACGCATGTGGGTCTCAACTAGGTGGACACAATCCATTCAACAGCAAGTTCTATTGGTTTCACTTGATACATAAAATTGACAGTCACCACGAATAAACCACCAGCTGATCCTTGTGAGAATATATCCTTGCAATTTACATTGATGTCGTAATTAGCAATTTAAATCAACAAAATGCTCTGATCTATTAACAGCTTGAATGACTGCCATTGCCCAGACTTCTGTTTAACATGAACTGATCAAATTTGCAAATTTACAACTGAAGGGGGAGGACTTTTCCCTCGTCAGGCGGGCTCGGCGGAGGTGGGCAGGGGCAGTCGGGAAGCCGACCTCCACCCGCGATCAATGCCGGACCGCGATTTCACAATGGTGGGCCAATTAAGATCTGCCCAGCGTGAGTCGCGCACTGCAGCGCTCAGTGCTGCCTGCGTGGGGAAGGCAGGAGGGCAAGAGCGCAAGTTTGCATACATGCGCAGGTGCGTGCTGGAAAGGCTACCTGAGGCACAGAGCTGCCTCAGGGAGATGGAAAGTTTAAAACATTGCAAATAAAGATTTTTAAAATGTTATAAAATGTGTTCCCCTCATGTGCCTCTGTCACATGAGCAGGGCAGGTTATTAATGAAATGTTTTAATTTTTATTTAATTTTTAATAGCTGGTGGAAACCTCATCCTGCCCGTGGATGATGTTTCCTTTCGCCTGCCCGCCAACTGTAAGGTTGGGTGGGCAGTGAAAAATTTCATTCAATTGCCTTTTTAATGCCCTTAATAGGCCTTTTAATTGTCGGCGGGCGCGCTGGCCATCCCGCCATCGTGCCCGCCAGCCGAAATATCGCGCGAGTGCACAATGACGTCAGAACGCTCGCCCAACGTCATCGTGCGTCGTCTTACATTTGGTCGGATCGGGCGCGCGCCCGCCCGGCGAACGTTATATTCTGGCCAAGATCCTTTAAATAGTCTAAATTTCATGTCATCTTCTCTTCATATCAAGTGTTGGTGTTTAACCCATGCTCCAGATCCACAATTTCCTGCTACAGGTATTTTAGTTAGAGATGGAAGATTCGTTTCCTGATAAGAGGAATTTAAAAAGGAAAGGAGCCATCCTCTAAAAGGCAACATGGTCACTGACTTAAGGAAGCAATAGCCACAGAAATTACCCATACTACTATCATGGATGAATGATAGACTAAAATAATCTTCTAAATAAATATCTAGGTAGCATTAAATTCTATTCGATCTCGATGAGAAATGGTACTGATGATGATAGTGGTGAATTGCAAATGACCTACTTTAAGCTTAATAATAAGTGGCATGATTGCAAGGGATTATACACAATAGAAGTCATACTTCATTAATAATTATTAAAGGTAGGAATCTCTACAATTAAACCAAATTTTTAGGTTAATGATTCTCAAAGTGTGGTGCATGATAGCCCTCTAGGAGTTCCACAGACTGGTCCAAAAAGCAAGTCACTGACACGCAATGCCACAGCCGAGACCATACGAGAGGACAGGCCAGAACCCTCATCTCCGCCACTTGTGTGATGTGACACAACCAGACTACCTTCCACCTGCTTGGTTGTCATAAGCACAAGCAACATCAATGTGGTTTTATAGCAAGATTCATATTGCTGTTGATTTTATTTGGTCAATATAGATGTAAGATAACTAATAGTTTCTCAGAAGAAGATTAATGTGATGATTTAAAAACAAACATTAGCACGTATATGAACAAACATAATCAATTTGGGGGAGATGGTAATGTAGTGGTAATGTCACTGGACTGGTAATCCAGAGGCCCAGGCAAACGCTCCAGAGACATGGATTCAAATCCCACTATGGCAGCTCATGGGATTTAAATTTAATCAATAAATCTGGAATTAGAAGCTAGTCTCAATAATGGTGACCATGGCAACTATCATCATTGGTTGCAAAAACCCATCTGGTTCACTAATGCCCTTTAGGGAAGGAAATCTGCTGTCCTTAGTGTCTACATATGAGTCCAGACCCACAGCAATGTGGTTGACTCTTAACTATTCTCTGAAGTGGTCCAGCAAGCCATTCAGTTCAGTTGGGGATGGATAACAAATGATGGACTTGCCAGCGATGCCCAAATCCCATGAAAGAATAAAGTTTCAAGCAAAATATGTTCTCTTCTAGTATTAATTTGAAAATGTCTATACTTTGTGTGTCTGCCATGAATTAATCATTTACTTTAGATATTTAATTTAACAATGCACATGAATGTATTGCATGTAGCGGTGAAATATTTATAGTTTCCATAAGTTACCATTAATGCTGATGAGATATTTTGTGGTGGCAATAATTAATTAATTTGAGTAAGAATAATCTTATGTTGTATTCTCCTTTTGCCAAGTAACTACTTTGTTCGGATAGAGGAAGAAAATGTGTTAATATATATTGAATTTTCAATCGGGTTCAATAATGAAAAAAATTGACAAATCCATGGCCATGAGAACCTTATTGTGGGATAAATGTCGCTGTTTTTTAAATAAGATGTATTGGTCAAGGGTCAAATCCTATAGTGTGCAAGGGACCATTACTGTTAAATCAATAATATAGCCAAAAAATTACATGGTAGAATGGCCTTTTGTTCATCACAGCCATGCAGGTACTGTAGCCTTTAAACCCAATGGGGGAGAAATTTGTTTGCGTAGCGCCGCTTCCAATGGTGCTACGTAGACTCGTGATTCCTTGGGGGAAGGTAGTGGTGGGCCACCACCTGCACAGCGTTCTTCATTGTTATCACTGAATAATGCTACGTGGACAACATGGGTAGTGACCCGTGCATTGCCTATGTCAGGCACGTTGGTGTAAATGGTGTATCTAGGCTTTTTCGTATTCTGAGCATTAATACTATAAGACAGCAAATTTATTTGAAACATTTTAGTATGTTATAAAATCACCACAGTAATCGTCTTCTGAGAAAGTAACTTCGTACATCTCTATTAATCAAATAAAATCAATGGTAACATAAATCTTGCTGCAAAAACTACATTGTTGTTGTTCACGCTTGTGATAGTGCCACGCATGCAGGAACCGGACTGGTTGTGTGACATCACATGAGTGGTGAGGATGAGGGTTCTAGCCTGTTTTCTCATACAATGGTGTTGTGCATCCATGACTTGCATTTTGGATCAACCCATTTTGGACCACCCGGCAAATCTTCATGGACCAGCAGTGGCCCAGAGATCGCATTTTGAGAACCACTGTAACAAAGGTGTCTCTGTACAAATGGAATAAAGATTTCTGATTCATTTTACCAGTAATGGTGGGTAAGCTCACAACATAGAGATATTACAATGATCGGAGGTTTCAGCCCCAACCTGTACTGAGTTAACTCAATTCGTCATGCTAGACTAGTCTCAGCAGCACTGAGCAAGGGGAATCTGCGTGGGTGGTGAAGTAGTGGTGGGAAGAGTTGAAATCCAGATTTCCTGCTTCTAATTGTTATCCAGTGATCCTTTGTATATGTGCCATTCTGGTGGGGATAGGATTAGGCTCAACACAAACTCAAGGAACAGCACCTCATCTTTCATAAATTAGGCATTTTACAGCCTTCTGGACTCCACACTGAGTTCAACGATTTCTAATTGTAAACCCGACCCCCACTTTGTTTCCTTTTCTTTGCAGTTTGGTCAGTCTTAAGTTTTCCTCTTGGTTTTGCTTTCTTACAGCAACTGTTCATTATTCTGTCTCCTCTAGACATAGCTTATGTTTCTCTGTTCCTTTTGACTCTGCTGCACCAATCTTTTGTCATTTAGTGTCCCCCATCTTCCACCCCATCACAGATCTCCTCTTTTGTTCTTTTTCCACATTCCACCTTTTGACCTACTTAAAACCTATTATATTTCTAACTTCTCCCAGTTCTGATGAAAAGCCATCGGCCTGAAATATTAACTCTGTATCTCTCTCCACAGATACCACCAGAGCTGCTGAGTATTTCCAGAATTCTCTGTTTTATTTCAAATGTGATGCACCCCTGGTCATAAGGCCTATCAATACCCACCATCTTTGCCTGTATATCAATAATATTGTTGAATGATGTACCATGGCGTCCCTACCACCACTCCAACAAAATAGGAATATAACTGTACCTATAGATTATTAATTGGCTCCTCATCAACCATCATAGGATCAAAACATTCCCCGATTAGCTCACAAAAATAAATTATGTAGCTTGCTCTGAAGATAACAATGCACAGGAAGTGACTGCAGCAATAATGATGACACATCTCTTTTTTCTATTAGAAGGGATTAACATTTTGAGAATTTCACATTCCTAAAACGGAAATGTTTTAAACCTCAATTTAAGCTCAACATAAATCTCTGAAATCCCTACAGCATCAACATGATATACCCCGTTCATCATTTTTCACGACTGCCAATGACCAACCTTAGCCAAACCAGTATTTGGATCACAAAATCCTTTCCCTTCTACCCTTGTAGCCAACAGAAGGAAAGATGCCATTCATCGCCTCAATCATACCCAAGCTACAGCAGTAACAAAATAATGCATGATCTATTTGCCTTTAAACTGAGGGTTTGTGTAAGGGCTCAAGTGATTTACTTCAGAGAAGGTTTAGTAATTGTTGCATTGTGATCTCTAAGGGGTATTACAGGCACAAATACTGGCCACTTACTGAAAAATCATATGATACACATCAAGGCTGCTAGGTTTACAGTGCAATAACTTGTTCCAGTACATCAGATAAATGGCAGGGGCAGAGGCTAGGTTGTTTATTGTTGCACAGAAGGCATTTTTCCAAGTGAATGCGGTAGATCCAACATAAGTAGCTATTATATACCACATGAAATGACTGCATTGTCTGACTTAACTCTCCTTGCGATATTAAGAAAATGACAACATCTGTCTTGTAGGTTTAAAATTTCCATTATGTATTTATACATATATGTTGTGTAATGAGTCGTAAACCTGTGAGGGGATAATGAATCAATGATCCTATTGTGAGAGCTCTTAGTAGCCGAGACTAATGAGATTTATTTGAATAGAAGCATTTGTGTTTATTGTTTCCAGGTGAGGTATATAATTCAATTCATACCTGGCCTGGTTGCTGCAGCGATGAAGTCATCCTGCCAGGTGCTGTTTTTGCAAGTGGAATTTCTGAAAGTGATGCATGTTGTATTTTTGATTGGGTGGAGTGCATCAGCTTATGTCAGTTAAGCTTTGTGTTACAGTAAATTCACTGTCCAGTATTCATGAGCACTGGATTCACTGGAGAATAATCTTTTAGAAACAAGATTCCCAAAGAGTTTTCTCAGTATTTTCTGCATTTCCGCTTTTTCTGATAATTGGTAGTTTCTATTAGTAAATTTCCTCAGTGTATGATTAAGAACCAGAGTTTCGCTCCTGAGTCGGATAGCGGGAGTCAGGAGATCTCTCAGCTCGCCACTCCCGACTCATGAGAAACTCACCTGAATGGCAGGATCCTCACTCCATGGGGGCAGCGGTGGGATGGACTCGGGCCCAGCAGGGATGGCCACAGGGGCTGTTGAATGCCGAGGCAGGCTGTTGAAAAGGCCTGCCTTGCTTCTCTGAGATTTTGTCGCAGTTTGTAAAATATTAGGCCCTCTAGTCCTCACACACACACCCCCACTCACTCCCCATGCTAACTTATGCCAACCCATACACCCATCCACCCCCAATGGCCTCTCATAGCCCTCATGCCACCCCACCCATTATCCTTTGCCCTTGCACCCTCTATGCCAATTCCCCCAGTATCCACAATGGACAGACCTCAGGAGCCAAGTTGATATGAAATAAAATAAAGATCTAAATATGTATTACAGCCTTTATTTAGTGAAAAAAAAACTCCCATTCATGAAAGCCCTTTCAAAATCCTCTCAAGTACTTAATCTTGCATAAGAACAGACTTGTATTCATAAACCCATATCAAATTTAGCTAATCCTTTAATAATCCCTTTGAGCTGTCAATCAAACTGTGAACTTAGGATCCCCTGCTGAGATAATGAAAAATTGTGGAAAGAAGCTAAACATTAATAATGACATTATGATAGTTCTTGAGGTAATGCCAACAAACAACTATTGTACATGCCAAAATAGATTTTTTTCAACTCTCACTGAATCAGATAGCCTTTGTTTAATTTTTAATGGGCTGGGGATTTAAATAATTTCACATCTTGACAGTTCCACAGATCTTATCCATCCTTCAAGAGCATTTACAACTAACTTAAAAATTTGTAACTCCCACACTGCAGACTAAGGCCTTTACTACAGCAAAAATCGGGTCTGTTTGAACTCAGCACTGAGTTTGAATGGCCCTGCTGAGTTCAGGTTTCCCTTATGTGTGAGTCACTCCCTCCCCCCTTTCCCCTACTGGCAAAAATGGGATCAGTCGGAAGTGGGTACAGGACTTCCGAATCCAGGTCCTGCCATTTTAAAGGTCTGTGGAGTGCACAACTCTGCAAAAATCCAGGGCAAAGCATGCACAAACTTACTTACTTAGTTCCTTCGGTCCCGTATGGAGCAATGGGCAAATAGTCACTATTTAATGAAGGCACAGCGCATAACAGGACATTTGAAGGAACAGTATTAAAAGTTTCTTGGTTGGCTGTATCCATACTGGATTAAATCAGTTCTTTGTTCCAAGATTCAGTAAGATTAGAGAAGAGGATGGTTCTGCATAATGGTGATCCCATTCACTGAGATTAATAACATTACACCAGTGAATAGGTGGGTCACTGCTTGGAGGGGGCTTTGTATTTGAGGGAGTTGGTGAGGGCCGGCGGGTAAGAATGATGGGGCAAGACCAAGAACACCGTCTAAGGCACTTGGTATTTCTCCAGTTCCATGAGGAGGCCAAAAGGCGTTCATTGGAATTGGGAGATGTCACATTATGCAGAAGCTGTGGAGGAATACAACTTCCAGACAATAGCAAAAGCTGTGCTATCCTGTTTGCTGCAGATGGGGGTTCCCACACTCCATTGAGTAGGTTTAAAAAGCTTTGGCCAAATCCTGAGGAATTGTGAGATTGGTGTAGTCCCTGTGCTCTCTCAGGTCACTGACCATGAAGGTCTGGTATGGGCTGACACCTGCACTTCCCACTTTCCTTCACACGGCATGTTCCAGACTCAGTAATAATAATGCAAAACACGAGATTTGTGGAGCTGGCGTGGGATGTTTGACCTTGACATGGCCCTTTTCTTTTGCTGCTGTTGTTGAAGGTTTGTCTCTGAATCTACAAAGCGTTTTTGGGGTTCTGGAGCAACTGTCTTATTTGTGTTGAGGGAAGGTGAAATTTACTTTGAACTGATGGGAGGGAATGATCCATCCCTCATAGAGAAGTTTGTTATTGCATTCTATTTTAGGAGCAATGCATACACTTTATGACTTTCATGATTCAACCACTCTAGAACCTGATATTTTTAAGTGGAACAGCTATGTTATTTAGTCGGGGAAGAACTGCAGGGAATATGCTGTTCTTGGGTGGTTTGTGAGGAGGTGGGGTGGGGTTTAAAAGTTTCTAGGTCTGGCTGTATCGATACTGGGTTAAATCATTTCTTTGTTCCAAGGTGCGGGGTGGTCAAGGTGACAGCATATTGCATCAACGTGGCATTAATGTGGCACTAAAGAACACAAATTTAAATTAGTAAAAAACTAAATTTAAAATAGAGATTAAGAAGAGCATCATCAAAGGGTGATAAATGTTTGGAATAATTTGCCAGTGGAAGTAACAGCAACATTCAAAATGCATTTGAATAATGTAATAGGAGAGTTAGTGTGAGCTTTGATGGACCAAATTATATTTTCTTGCCCTTAACTTTCTTATGTCAGTGATATATTTTGAGGATGGGAGAATTTTGATTGATAAGCCACAAAAAGGTCATCTAAACCATTTTGAAATTGTTGATACGTTCCACGCTTCAACTTACTTGTCATCCAAAATGCAATGTCACAATAATGTTTCAAGTAATGGGCTCACCACAAAACAAGGGTGAAACAGGCTTTAAATTCACAAGTAGATGCTTGGTGAAGAGATTCCAGTAGTGTTGGGTGAGACTGATTTACTGTGGTGTGCTGAGGACATCTGCTGGCAATTCCAGCATCATACACAGGCTGCAATTATATTCCAGTCAAAACAGGTTTCGCAGTAAACCAAAACCTGCGCTTATTGCATTATTCAGGACAAACAGCAATATTGGATCAAAGTTAGAACTGAAAATAAATAATCCCCAAACTCTCAGCTTAAGCAACGAACAAACTGATTAAAAACCTGTATATTTTAGAACAAACCTCAGCAACCAGCTTAAACATAAACAATCAATATGGTAGTGGGAAAGAATTTATTAATATTAAAAAAACAACTTCCCTTTCTAACAACAATGTGGGCGTACTTACACCAGAGGGACTGTAGCGGTTCAAGAAGGCAGATTGCCACCACTGTCTCAAGGGCAATGAAGAATGAACAAGAAATGCTGCCCTAGCCAGCGGCGGTCATATCCCAAGAAAGAATAACAAAAACTTTTACCAAATCATATTTTCAACAGCACCTATCTCAGCAAATTCTACACTGAAGAAGGTAACTGGTCAGAGAGGCCAACACCTAGGAACATAGGGACATAGGAGCAGGAGTAAGCCATTCAGCCCCTTGAGCCTGCTCCATCATTTAACTAGATCACAGCTGATTTTCTATCTCAATGCCATCTTTCAACATCATCCCCATCTCCCTTGATGTCATTGGTGTCTAGAAACCTATCAATCTCTGCTTTGACCATACTCAGTGACTGAGCCTCCACAGCCCTCTGGGGTAGAGAATTTCAAAGATTCACCACTCTCTGATAGAAGAAATTCCTCCTCAACTCTCATCTCACTATTAACCCTCTACCATCCCATCTTGACAATCCTATTGCGCGTTTTATCCTAAGTTACTGATGGTTTAGCATTAATGCGCAATGGTGAGATGGATTAATATTTAATCCAGCAAATCCGCAGCAATTTATGAACTTCCAACAACATGCTGCTTGAAGAAATGGCTTGCTTAACTGCTTTAAAATGTGTTCACAAGTATATGGTGCAATTTGATGTTGAAATATATAACAGTGTCACTTATGCAGAAAATTGTCGTGATAGGAATGGCAAACAGTGCATTCCCACCCCAAAGCTGACGAAACATTTTAAATAGGAAACCCGAATCTTTAAATTCACTGACGCTTTTTGCATTGTTGCACAGGCTTTCTTAATGGGAAGCTAAATAAAGTGAGGAAAATACTGAAAATGCACAAGTATTTGAGCTACTTGTAAGTAAACTGACAAGATGAGTTAAGAATGTAAGACAATGAAGAACAAAGTTAGTTCAAGCCAGGATCTGTGTATAATTATCCTATCATGAGTTCCTCCACCCCACAATGTTCCTCTTTTACTTTATGGTTCAGTAAGTGCCCTCCTTGAAAGAAAATCAAGCATATTATTTCTGTCTCCTGCGATCTGACTGATTGATTGATAGTTACCCCAAATCAACTACCTTCTCCAACAAGTGTCAGTTATTTCATTGATAGTACTCCAAGTCAAAAACGTTGTAGATTCATATCCCATTGCAGGATTTAAGCACATAGTCTAGGCTAGCACTCCAGTACAGTGCAGAGGGAGTGCTGCATTGCCAGAGGTGCTGTCTTTTGGATGAGATACTTAACAAAGCATCCGCCTGCCTAACCAGGCGGACATAGCGGTTCTCATTGCAATATTTTGAAGGAGAGCAGAAAATTCTCCTGATACCCTGCCAACATTCCTCACTCAACTAAAACAGATTAACAGGTCATTTAAAAGAAAAGAAACAGAAAAATTTGGCAGTGTTGCACTTTTGCAATTCATAGCTTGACATTACTTTTTATAGATGTTGATTGATCTGCTCGGTATTTCCAAAGATTTCTGTTTTTATTTCAGATTTGCAGCATTTTTGGCTGGTCATTTAGCTGATTATTTATCTAATTGCTATTCGTGGTACCTTGTTACGCAAAAATTGAACAATTTCATATTCCAGAGTTTGAGGCTTTAGTGGTTGAAGGCACAGCCACCAATGGTGGTGCAGTTAACATCAGAGAAGCTCAAGAGGTCAGAATTAGAGGAACACAGGTGTCTTTGAGGGACACTTCAAAAAGTATCCTTTGGCTGTGAAGCAAGTCATGATGGCCTAGTGACAGGAAAGACTGCTTATAAACAGAGGCCTGCTTTATCTTTCTTAAACTGTGAGCCTGTTCCACATATTCACACATATAGGGAGAGAACCCTAATTGCTAATGTTTGAAGATTATGAATTTCACCTTTGTGTCCTCTAGCCTAAATTAAGTGGCAAATTATCAAATTGTTCTTTATGAATGGAATAAACTCTCAATTCAGCAGTGCTCTAATTGCATATTTTGTACCTGCAACATATGATTAACTTTTAAAACCATGACTTGCTAAAATAATCTCTTCTTTCAGATTTCTATAGGTTATTTCTTTATCAAAGAGTCATCGTTTGCAATCTGAAAATCACAAGGCTCTGTGAATCTAGATTAGAAGGTGTCCAGGTATTGAGTAGGCCTGATTCACCAGAACAAAGAAGCTTCACATGCTTTCTGCCATTGCGAATTCTTTTCCTCTCCTCCTCCACGAGTGTGTCCGCTGACTGAATGTTCGCTTAGGTGAGGTCTGGGTTATTGCTGTAGCCCTGAAAGCAAACCTCAGCCAAAGATGTGAAAACTGGAGAAAATTCATTCATGGCCATGTTATCATGAAGAAAGAGAACCCAAATTGATAATTGTCAGAGATTTAATTTAAACTTCCACAAAGGAAATTGGATAAATGTTTGAAAAGGAAAAAAAATTGCAGGGCTGGGCGGTGAGAATGAAGGAGTTACTCCAACTGGATAGTTCTTTTAAGGAGCTGGCGTACACACGATGGGCTGAATAGCCTCTTTCCGCATTGACTGATTCAATTATTCTATAATGAACAGTTACGTCTGTCTGATTTCTGACCGTCCGCGAACTACTGAGTGATGGAACCGTTCTGTAAGAAAATCTCATCGCCTGGCTACTTCATGTTTCAGAGGTGGTTTTTAAGCTAACTGTATCTTCACATTAACGTTTCAAAACTTTTCATTATGGAAGTAGTCACAGAGAGCGTCAAAAAAGAGAGAACCTAGAAATAAGAAAATGGAGTTGCATTTCAGAGGCAGCCTTCATAGATTGTGGAATATAGATAACCTCTAAGCATTTCAATCAAAACACAGGTTAATATTTTCCCCTCGTTACATTTTTATCCCAGAATCTTTCCAACAAGCAGCTGTGCTACATAACTACACTTTTGATCTTCTTCAGCTTTTTAAAAAGTCTCTGATCACCCTTTTTCCAGTAACTTCTATTTGCAAGATGATAGTTACAGTTACAGCAATTAGAAAGGCCATCACTGGTGCCTGGATATAAGGGGTGATATTTTAAGGCTCCATTACACCTTCACTATGCATGGAGCTAGTTCTATCCCAAACCATGGCCTGAATTTTCAGCTCGACAGGCTGGAGCGATTGGCGGGCACCAGAGAGGTCGGAAAACGGACAGCCGACTGCGATGGGCCCCCAACCGGGATTTCACGCTGACTGGCCAATTAACGGGCAGCCAGCGTGAAGCGCATGCTGATACGATCAGCGCCTCCTGGGTTGGGGGCGGGAGGAGGGCGAGCGCAGACATAAGCGCGGGCACGGGGAGCGCAGAATGAAAGCTCCCTGAAGGCAGAGAGTTGCTTCAGGGAGCTGAAGAACTTAAATACACACAATAAAGATTTTAAAAACCCGAGAAAAAATGCCCACCATCAGAAACAGTCACCTCAACATAAACAACATGAAAATTCTGGCCAGGCATCTTTATTTTTTTTATTATTCAATGATGGAAGCCTCACCCTGTCCTGAAAAATGCAAAGGCCGTCTGGCCATAAGGTTGGACGGGCAGCACAAAGTCCCAGTTTATTGCACATTTAATGGGCTTAATAGCCCTGTTAATTCTCGGCAGCTGCACTTCTGACTTTAGCGCGCGCCCAGCAATCGAAATGTCACGCAAGTGCGTGATGCCGTCGGGACGCTCACCCAACAGCATCACGTGCTAATTTATGCTCGAGCGCATCAAGCGTGCACCCGCACACCAGGCAAAAAATTCTGCCCCATATCGTGCTGCTTGTTATCTTTTAGACTTGACTCCTGCTCCATTCCCCCTTCTTTCTTCAATCGCAGTTGGATCAAAAGAAGAGGTGAATGGGAGTTGTGCGCTACATTTGGCTTAAACACTGATCTTTCACCTTTGCGGCCTGCATTCAACTCTTACAGCAAGGGCTGGATTCGATGACAAATGAATGTGTTACTGTTGAGTTATATTTCACTCAGGGAATCTGAGTTGCTGTGGCAACAGGTACCTTTACATACTCTTTTTAGTCTGGAGCTATGGCTTGTGATGGTAGAGGCTCCAACATTCTTACCAACACACGGCTGACCAAGAATCTCTCCCGCTCTTACCACCTGCTATTGGTGTCACTTGAAGGATTTACAGGTTAATACTCGACCTGTTTGGCCACATAATGAACACACCTTCCTTGACCATCAAGTAAGTCCTAGTGTAGAACTTGAACCCAGAACTTCTAGCTCAGAGGCAGGGAATATCCCCATTGCAACACAAGGCCTCCTACACAAATGAATGTAGGCAGATTTGATTCATTTCATGGGCCTACATCATAAAGCTTGCCAATCGACACAAAATAGGCAATCTCAATCCACAAGATTATTGATGCACCAAGGTTTCCTTTGGAGATTGGGCAAGTGTGGATCGGGAGTTTTTGCTCTGCATCTAGCAATGTCAAACCTGACCTAGGAGTGTCTGAATGATAACATTAGTTCCCCGAATTGGAAAAAAAAAGTGTTCCATTTCCCATAAGAATGAAAGAAGAACTTTGCCTTGAAGATTTTGTTAACGAGTTTTGTTAAAACCGATGGCATCGGTGGAGAAAGAACAGCTTGGAAGGGTGATGTGGATAGGAGGAAATTTACAAGTAACTACTTGTAAGTAGAGAACAGTGAGTGAAAGAGTGACAAAAAAGCAAACTGAGATTCATTTCAAGTCAAAGCACAAAATTGTTTCCATAGCAACAATCAAAATGTAGTGATAGTTCCACAATCTAGATTTTAATTTTCAGGTCATGAAGAGCTCTGAACTAGAGTGAGGAAAGTTTCCAGAACAATCCCTTATTTAGAGCGTTCATCCATTAACCTGAAAGAAATGCATGTCACTAACTACTCGCCTCAAGGGTAAATTTATAGAAATGGTAGAAGGTAACGTAAAGACCTCATGTTTTGGTAATAAAATTTAATGCAGCAACTCTATAAAAATCCCAAATAATTGCTTCCAGACATGGACTCCACGTAAAGTGGATTCCATGTTGTCAACTCCAAGGTAAGCAAAATGATTGAGGGGCCTATGCAATGATAAAGTTGAAGTCACCATTCCAGTCATGTCAGATAAATAATCTTGACTTATTTAGCACGTTGAGTATATCTCGTCTTGGCAACTTGCGTTTCACTTACATATTTCAAGGACTTTTCTGAGAAGTATTTTGTTTACTCCCCACCAAAAAACGTTAATATTCCTAGATATTCCTGCTGGCATCTCTTCAATCTTCGTCGGATTGTTTTGTTTTGCCAAGTCCAAAGCAGCAGATCATGAGGCTTCAATATTGGTCCTGGTGATGACAGTGTGAAGGATGAGCTGGCTGTTTGGTGTTTAATTTCCAGATGGAAACCATTATTGCTGATTACCTTTCCTCTTTCTAGGAGACTGGCCTCTGCTGCTTGCATGCAGTGATCACATGCAGCAAACAAACCCTGCTGTACTTTTAAGTGAATAGCAGAATAATACTGTTCATAGCAGCACTGAAGAACTCTGCACTAAGACTATAAATAATGGTGAAGATCTTCATGTGCTCCCCCACATTCAGTCCTTCCCTGATACCTTTTACCTCATACCCAGGATAAAGAACCATTTTCAAACACAACCATAGGATACTTTTATCCATGAAGTAATCTGGGAGGTAGGAGGAATGAGGTAAAAAGAAATAAATTTACTGAAGGTAGCACAAGCCCTCTCTGATTCTTTCAATAGGAAAAATACTTTCATCAGCTCTATTTCTCAAGGTATAAAGTGCAAACTGAATTTATTAAGAAGTAAAATGAATAGTCAAATAACAGCAGAAAGATAACCTTAAAATAACTTCAACTCTTTTTAAGTTTGTTCATAGGATGTGGGCGTCGCTGGTTAGGCCAGCTCATCCCCAGTTGCCTTTGTTCAGGGGGCATTTAAGCATCAACCACAATGTTGTGGATTTGGAGTCACTTGTAGGCCAGATCAGGTAAGGACAGCAGATTTTCTTCCCCAAAGGACATTCGCGAACCAGATGGGTTTTTACAACTATTGGCAATGATTTTGTGGTCATCATCAGACTTTTAATTCCAGATTTTTATTGGATTAAAATTTCACCAACGGCCATGATGGGATTCGAACCCTGGTCCAACACTTTAGCGCTTCAGTAATTCCTCATAACTTGGAACGTTAATCAGTACAATGATAAAGAAAGAAGAACTTGCATTTATATTGTGCCTTTCATAACATCAAGACATCCCAAGATACTTTACAGTCAATTAAAAACTTAGTTTGAGGCGTAGTCACTGCTGCCAATTAACGAACACAACTACCAACTTGTGTACTGCCCCAAAAGCCCCAAACAGAGCAATGTGATGTAAAAAAAAGTAAAGTTTAAAGGTTCTTGGAACACCGAACCCAACTGCCAGTTAAGTAGAAGGTCACTCCAGAGGGAAAAGTTATACCCATTCCCTTCCTTTGAAGCTCAAACTGGGACAAAGGAAAATCAAAAGAAGTATCTTTCCCCATTGAATACAACTGTACGTCATGATGGAGCTCAAAAACATCAGGCTGATCACCCAGAAACTGGGTTCCAGGTAGCCGCCCCTTCAGGCTAAGGCCAATCAATGCAAGCTTTGCTTACAAGATGCGCTGACGTGACAACCAATCACAGCTGATTAACTTTGCCTCCTGCAGTTTGATAAATAATATTAAGTAAGAAATACAACTACACAGAGATTCTTCCATTCCTTCATTTGCAGTTTTTCCAACACCAGTGAAATCTCTCACGAACAGTGACAAGGCACATATTTTTGAAGAAAATCAAAGTTCTTGCTTCTCCTCCTGCCAATTCCTCCACTCCACTTAAAAAAAAACTTGCATTTTTATAGGGTCTTTCACAACCTCGGAATCTTTTTACAGCCAATGAATGACTTTTGAAGTGTGGTCACAGTATAATGTACGATGTGCAGCAGCCAATTTGGACAGAGCAAAATCCCGCAAACTCCACCTTTGCAAAGGTCTGGCTCTAATTTTTAGACTATGCCCTCTAGTCCCAGACTCCCCAACCAGCAGAAGTAGTTTATCCTCATCTACTCTGTCTGTTCCCCTTGCTATCTTGAAGCCTTTGATCAATTCTCCCCTCGACCCTCTAAATTCGAAGAATGCCACCCTAATTTGTGTAACCTCTTCTCATAAATGAATCCTCGGAGTCCTGGTATAATTCTGCTAAACCTATGCTGCCCTCCCTCTTCTTCAGTTCTTTGCCCAAAGGCTGGTCTGACCCACAGCGCCATAACCTCTCCCAAGGAGGCAGGTCCCACATCTACCCCAGCTGGAACAGGGATCGAACCCCATGCTTTTGGCACCAACTGAATCCGCAATTGACCTTCCATCCAAATGAGCCAACCAACATCCCCCCACCCCCCCCCACCTCCACTCCAAGGAGTGTGAGTTGCTGTGGCAACATACACTTTTATATGCATGATGTAGCCTGGAGCTATGGATAGTGATGGTAGAGGCTCCAATTTCTTTCCATCAAATGGCTGACCATGAATCTGCTCTGCTCCTACACCTGCCATTGACGTATGTTAGAAGGATTTACAAGTCGATCCTCAATTTGTGTGGCTACATCATGAACCCACCTTCCTTGGCCATCAAATCCTGGAGTGGGACTTAAACCCGGAACTTCTGGCTCGGAGGCAGGGATGCTACCCACTGCACCACAAGACCTCCTTGGTCTCCATCTGAAGCTCCTTAATTTGTGCTGCCCAGAATTAGTCACTGTGCCCCTTGAGTGAGGAACTTGTGGGTGGAAGTGATGGTGGAAGAGGGGTAGTGGCAGAGGTGGGATGGATAGACGACAAACAACGGGGAGGAACCCAAACATGAGGTAGTGGTATTGATTAATGAGGGGACAGCAGTGGTCAGTTGGTGTCCTGGCTTCTTTGCATGGAAGGAGCAGTCCTGGTCATCTCAGCTACATTCAGGTATTTTAAAATCTTAGTTTGTTAGTTGCAGTCCAACATGCAATCCCTTCATGGTGCCTTTAAGGTGCCTATTAGGTTTTCTGTCGACCTGGTCTTCCAGGCGCAGCTGTTGTTGGCTGCCTCAGGACTGTGAGGGCCACAAATCAATGTTAGATCTTAATATTCCCATGTTAATGGCCTCACGCTTGTTCCAGGTGGGCACTGCAGGCCAAATTTTTGGCAGTAACCAATATGGCAACCAACTGTACTGAGCAAGCACTTCCTGATCTTTACATTGGTGGTTTTGGAGCACATGTAGCAGGTGAGAAACAAGCATCAAGCGGACAAAATTCTAGGCCATACTTTCTAGTGACAAACTATGGAGAGTGGAAATTAATTCACTAACTAAATAGTTTGTCAGCATTAATGTTGCTGAATGTTAAAATCATTTAGCCAAGAGGTTTTTTTTGTTGCTTTTACATCATTTAACACTTATTAATAAAGTTTGCTGATGTATAAATTGCTGGGCAGGATCAGATGCCTGACCTGCATTCTTCAGCTCCCAAAGATGGTGCGTCATGGGTTTTGTAGTGATGGTTAAGGTGGTGCTGTAGGCCGGGCTCCTCCAGACACCATCTTCATCCAGGGTTCACAATGCCAGATATTGGCCACCCTAATTTGCAGAAGGAGTAGGTGTGCTTGTCATATTTGTTGACCTCAATTTTCTTCTTCATTTTCCTCATACTCCCCTCAATGCCCACTTTCTTGAATCCAGCCAAGAAAATTGAAAATGCTTGAAATACTATAAATTGATTCCAATTACAAGTGTCATTATAAATAAAACTTTCATGTAACAAGTTAATTCAAAGCACTAGCTGGTGGCAGCCATGTAACTCCCTGTAATCGTCAGTCTCATTTAGGGAATGATGTGGTATGGATAAAATTATGGAGGAGCCGGCATCTGTTATTCTTACTTTGTCCTGGTTTAAATGCATCTACGTTTGGCTTGCGAGCCAGGTACTGATTCTTGAAGCAAGACATCTGCAACATTCGGCAAAATCTTCTTGAGGTGTCGGGGATCTCGCCTGCCAGCTGGAGAACTAGCAAGGCAGCCACACTGCCTCTTTTCAAGAAGGCCCACCAAACCACATCAGGCAGTGGAGAGACCACCCGCGGGCCTTCCCCTGGAATCAGGACCCCGGGGGCAAAAGTCCCGCCTACCAAGAGCTGCCAGCCAACCAGAGTCCAGCAGCCCTTGCACTTAGCAGTGCCTCTGAGGAGGCCATGGCTGCTGCAGGAAGAACACGCCCCTGGAATCCCAGGATCAAAAAATACCAGGACTAGGCCCCAGGTAAGTAGTTTGGCGGGGGTTGCGGGGAGGAGGAGGGGCAGAAGCAAGGGCAAGCAGGTGGCTCTCAGAAGGCCCCTTTCTGATACTGAGTGCCATTGATCGAGGGACCCTCCCCTTCCCCCCAAAGTGACAACTACATGATTGTAGCTGCTCTGCACACCACATGGCGACAGGCCTGTCTGCATCTGGGTTAATCCCAGTGGCGGTGGGATGAGGCCCTTAAGTAGTTATTAACTGGCTACTTAAGGGTCTCAATTGGCAGGGGGGGGTGGGAAGGTTGATCATGGGCCATCCCCCACCAGATCTTCATTCTAGTGGAGCAGGAAGGTGTCAGGTTTCAGGTACACCACCATCCCGCCTCCGAATTAAATGCCCTTCCTACCTCCAAGCTCACCTCCAGAGAGAGCAGAAGATTCTGCCCATGCGCACTATCTGAATATTTACATTTTAGAAGTTACATTTGTCACAAAGATACACTGAAAATCATAGCCCCCATGAAAGCGAGTGGCCTTGGAATAGTAACCAGCAGTACTGTCTTAGGAATTCAGTGAGGGAGCTTCACTAATAACATGTTAGATATGTATAGCAGCACTCTCAGCTCTGAGTCAGAAGATTATGGATTTGAGCCCCATTCCACAGACTTGAGCCCAAATTCTAGACTGGCACTCAATGCAAAACTCTCTCAGTACTGCACTATCAGACATTCTGTCCTTCGAATATGAGGTTTGCCATCCTGGGTGGATATGAAAGATCCCACGGCATTATCTCAATAAAGAACTGGTGTGTTCTCCCCAGTGTCCTGGCTGATATTTATCCCTCAACCAGCAAAAGTAAAACAGAATATCTGATCATTTTCACATTGTTGTTTGGGACCTTGCTGTGTGTAAATTGGTTGCCACATTCCCTAAATTACAACAGTGCCAACAATTCAAAAGTATTTCAATGATTGTAAAACACTATGCAACATCCTGAGGACATGAAGAGCACTGTATAAGTACAAATTATTCCTTTTCTAACACAAACTACAGCATAATCTCTTCCTAGATGGCCTTTGGGAAAAGAATGTGTTCCAAAATCTACAACAGGAGCATAAGTTTCTGTCATTAACTTCACATACCTTACATCCATTTGAAGTACATTGCGGCATTGGTGCCTAGAGATCTAAGTGGCACAGACTGTTGCTCCATCATAAAGGTTTTAAAAGGTATTGCTTTTGGTTTTCATTGAAGTCATTGGGGGATACTGTTTACTAAAAAGAAATCACTATTTCCAAACACATACTGTCCATTAGCCTACCTGATACTATTGCTTCTGATGTAGCATAGTAACGTTTTTGTGTTTACGAACATTAATTAACCACATGGGTCTAGCTAAAATTCTGGCACACAGATCTTTTAAGAAACTGGCCAATTATGTTGGTAAGTGAGCTCAATGCAGATAAGTATAAAGTAAATAACATGGAGCCAAGAGTGATACATATGTTAAATGGAACAGTATAGAAAAGCTTACTTATCATGAAAGGGACAATGTGGTTAAAGTGAATACGGCTAAGAGACTACCAGTGTCATGGTTAGCTGCAGTGAAACAAAATGAATAAAGCTGCTTTATTATAGAATTTTGAAATTAGATACCAGGAATATCATTAAACTGAGGGTTGTAAATGAATTTAAAATGCAAGTAGTCAAAAGGACTGACTTGTTTCGTATAATTTCCTTTTCTTGTTCCTGGATCAGGCCCTGCTGTCAGGCTGTTCTGTCACAAGAAACAAAACTAAGTATCACTCTAATTTAATTGACAAAAATCGCCTCTTGAATCTAAGGTTTGATTCAGATAAACCACAGAGAGCCAGGTTTGAACAGTCTGGAGAAAAAGTTGAATGGCTGGTGTTTTTGAACCAATAGCACCTGGGACTACAGGCAGTGAAACAAATCTCTGAATTGGCCTGGGGGTACTAGTAACCTCTAATTGACATATATTTCAAAAAAAAAGAGTCCGAGCAAGCTGAGACAACCAAAATCAGTTTACATTTTGGCCGGGATCTACATTCCAATCAAAGCAATTCTGCATTCAGAAGGTGAAGGATAGCTGTCCAATTCATTCAGCCAGAAGCCCTTTGGCAATATTGGCCATCTAAATTAAAAATGACAAAAGAGAATCTAAACAATTGAACCACTTCAATCATGCCTGACTTCTAAGAATCACAAATCAATCCCACAAGAAAATTTTAGACTGGTGATTATTTCAATCAGCACCTGTTGATCAAAATGTGGCTTATGATCACTCATGTGCACATAATTTACTAGAGAAATAAAACTGGATCAAGCCTTCTTTGGTCATGGTGTAGATATTATTTTATAGCTATTGTTTAAGCAATGCCCCAATGTCCGAACAGCTGTGCTCATGGAGCACGCAGGAAGTGGTTCATTGCACCTCCAGGCACAACTGGAAAATTTTTCTACCTCATTGTTCAGAAAATGTAGAAGGGAAGGGACAACCAATGACATTGTGTTATCAAGGTCATAATTTCACTTAAACAAAGCACAAGTGCAATTCCTTGTACTTGATTGAAGAGATCTGGCCAATATGACAAACTAAATCTTTGTTCCCATCACTGCATTATTCAGACTCAGTCACATTATCCCTGTTGGTTAACCATATTTAAATGATTCATCAACCAACCAAGCACATAAAATTTCCCATTAATCTTCACTATAAAAGAAAAACTCAATTTTCTGAAACTTTCTCCACTCCTTGGCACTGACTAATATTGGGGGCATAACTGCCTTTAAAGTGTCTAATTATCATGCATAAGCCAAGGCAATAAGCACCAACAGACCATTCAACCACATGGGAAAGTTGCAATGCTATCTTCACCAGAGGTCTACTTTGCAGCAGGAGTCACGGGATAGTTCCAGGAGGAGGAATTACAGTTACATGGATAGACTGGAGAAACTGGGATTGTTCTCAGAGCAGAGAAAGGTAAGAGGGGATTTGAAAGGCTTGTTTAAAATCGCAAAGGGTTTAAATAGAGTAGATAAAGAATAACTGTCTCCAATAACTGGAGAGCTGATTATGAGCAGGCACAGATTTAAGATGATTAGCAAATGAAGCAGAGCTGACATGAGGAAAAACTTTTTTATGCAACGAGTGATTAGGATTTGTAATGCACTGCCTGATAGGCTGGTGGACATAGATTCAATGGCGTTCAAAAAGAAGCCGGATAATTACCTTGTGGTAATCTGAGGTGCAATACACCTTTAAGAGAATGTGAGCAGGTTGACCACGTGACTTTATTACCCAATGACTGTGCAGCACAGGTTACAATGTTAATCAGCAGTTTAGAATAGGGTCTAGTTGGAGAAGTACACATTGTGTTAGTGTTCTGTTACTTATGTAAATAAACAGCATACTTCATCTTATATTGGTCTCTGTGTCTGCAATATATTGTTTTCCAGCTCACCCACAGCAACCATGTTCATGAGCAAAGCAACCCGACAGAAGGAACATAACATACCTGAAGGGGAAAAAAATTGAAGGAAGTTGGAGAAAGAGCAGGTGAGTGCGACTAAGTGGGTTGCTCTTTGAAAAAGCAAGCACAAATTCAATGGTCTGAACCACCTTCTCTCCTGTGCTGTGCCATTGTACAATTCTATGGTAATAATTGGGAACAGGAATCTGGCTAACTTTTCCCCATCCTATTTCAGCATTAAGGCCAAATACAGTTCCCCAAGCATTGACTCGGTACAGACTGGAAATTGAACCCAAGACCTACAATGCAGCCCATTGTAAAAGCAATGATACTAGGCTTTGGGTCTCACAGGATTATTGGAATTATAATTGCCATAAGTGCTCGTGTCGCTATTTCTGCTACCGGTATAATAGGGAAGAAAAGGAAGAAACTCAGTGATATCAGAACTGCAAACCCCTCTGGTTGGGAAGATTGTCCAGGTGTCACATGGCTATGAAGGCTATTACTGCCTCAGGTTAACTGACCAGCTGTAACCTCAGAGGCAAAATAAGCACCTCCACCGATGAATCTGTGGCAAAAGTACATCCTATTCAAATGAGATTGTTAGCCTTTATTTAGCAATTCAATATAATATTCTTGCAAAATAGATTTGTGCTTTGATGGAATGGTATATAATTTATTGATCTTATGCACAAAAATGTTCCCTTGCCCTGCATGTGGTTAGAGGGAGTCACGCGAGTTAATTAAAATAAATGACTTGTAAAACACTTGCTCTGATAATCAAATTCATTGAAACTAAACTACGGAGACATTATAAAATATCCATGTAGCAGTGATCAACTCTAATAGAATTCTTTTCTGAGACTCCCATATTGATGAACTGTATTGATAATGAGATGTTAGCTATCAGGAAAGATTGCAAAAAGGAAAGGTCCATTAAAAGTGGAGAACAGTAGGAAATGTGACTCTGTGACGTGTACCATGAGCTTCTATTGCAATCAGCTCCATGCATCATCAAAGCCACAAGTTTGGTGTTGGGAGCTTTGTGAAAGCTTTTGATAAAGGCAGCAGTGTGGCACAGGGAGATTTTGCACCACCTCTTGAGAAATGTAAAACCGACGCCTTTCAGGAAAATGGCTTTATACCTGGTCCAAAAATGAATAAAGCAATCTAGGTAGAACAAATGAATTACTATTCCTCCATTACTGCAAGAATGTGAGTGTGTTAACTCTTTTAGTCAACTTTGTTCAGTAAATTGGTGTGTTTATGTGAGAACTAGAAAAGAACGGACATAAAGGTGTGAGAGGAAAAAAAAATCGGGAAAATAAAGGAATATGAGTTTTACTTCAAAAGGAAATTGGGACTGCAGATATAAAATATCATCTTATTCAATACAATCAGAACATTAGAAAACTGTAATCCAGACGAGAGTTTGAAATATGTTCAGAAATCTTGAGAGCAAAATTGAATGTGGTCAGGTTTCTAAGATTGAAGTGCAGCATTTGGCTCACTCATATATATTTGCTTTTAATAATACCGTATCATTCTTCATCCATTCAATTGTGTTGGCAGCCGTCTCATAACTTCCACGGTCCCATTTTTCATCCAAAAGAAAAATACCTTGGATGCTGTAAATCTGAAATAAAAACAGAAAATGCTGGAAATACTCAGCAGGTCTGGCAGCATCTGTGGAGAGAGAAATGAAGTTAACAGTTCAGGTTGATGGTCTTTCATCAGAACACCCATTTTTCTTATCTGAGCCCGCAAAGCAGTGGGAAGCCATTTCAACATGAAAGACGTCACCTCAGTCTTGTTCTCATCTGACATTTACATGTGCATGTGCTTTGGAGCAGGCGTCAATGGAAGAATGGTCCATTTCATATTGATTCGGATCATGCAGTCATACTCCCACCTCTGAGTCTAAAGATTGTGGGTTGAAGTTTCCTCACAGGAGTCTAGCTCATAATGTACTGAAGAAGAGCTGCTTTGTTTGAGGTGCGGACCTTAGATGAAAACTGTTTTAATGGTTCAGACTGATGTTGAAGGTTTCATGGCATTTGTTTAAACAAGAGCAGAGAGTTATACCAGTGTCCTGCCTAAAGTTCTCCCCCAACATACCCCAAATAAACAAGTCATTTGTCATGTTTCTGTTGATTGAATGATGCTACCATGTCCTCCTAAACAGCAATAGTAATTAAACTCCAAAGCTATTCAATATGTGAGAAGCTTTGGAACATTGACAGGATAAGGCAGTATATAAAAGCAAACGTTATTACTAAAAGGGATCAAGGTCAGGAATACAGACAGTGTTTATTGTTTTCCTATCATTGAGATAACAGTGCAGATGAGGAAGAAGACCTAGGATCTTCCTGATCTCTATTACTTAGTACCATACGGAGCATTAGAGAACTCTATCTTCTTATATTCAAGCTACAGTGATGCACCAAGGTCTGGAAATTCAACTGTTTTTGAGAAAATAAGAACTGTTAGGGTTTTCCTGGTGCTATCAATTTACATAGTCTCTCCAAGTTTTTACAGTCAACATCAATTTCAAGAACGCGTGGATATTCTGTGGTCAGACAGAAGGTTGAAATTAATTTTATTTTCTTATTTTCTCCATACCTGTATGGTTCCAGATGTGCTGGCAACTCTTCAACCACATCAAATTTTTCACATGTGGGTCTGGATCAAAATTTTCATCAGGCTGCTCAATCATGTGGGATATCACAATGAACTCTAGCCCCATCCTCGCTCAATGCCCACACAGAAACACCATTTCAACAGGACAGCAATCAGCAACAGGCACTTGGACCTGTTATTTTGTTAACCCTTCACAATCAAGGACACTGAGAGGCCACTTGTAATTGCCGCCTCAAATATCCTATGAGGTCAGTTAACATGATATGGACCACTGATCAGTATTAATCCTTCCTATTCCTTTATGAGCTATCAGGGAGCCCAAACCACACTTAAATTGACCAAAACCAGCCGTGGAATGGAAATCAGACAGAGTTTTGATTTTGATAGCCTTTGTGGTTCCATGCCTGCCAAGTTTTGGAACAGAGCAGAAAAATATCTTCAACTTCAGCAGCAAAGAATACTACTTCAAGCAATTCCTGAGTGATTGCTTCAGTTGCCACTTACTGAACAGTTTTATTGGTTGTGCAGCAACAAAAATTGACCAACTTTTTGAGAATCCAAGCACTATTTTTGCACAAAATGATTCTTAGATAAATGTCCCATTACGAGCTCATGGACAGCTGCAAGACTCATTGTGATGGTTTTGTCATGAGGTTATGCCCCTTTACCTTTGAAAACATGATTTTTCAACTTTCAACTGACTGGATATTTTGCAACTTGAACTGAGACAGAGCAAACTTCGTAAAAATGCAAGGCCACATGTGAAGGTGAGAAACAAGCAAATCAGCCTCAGGGAAGTGTGACAAGAAAGACGTTTCCTATAATCCAGACACCCATCGAAACGGTCTAAGGAAGTGGCATTAAAAATGCAAAACACTGGATATTGAAACAATGGTTGCCTCAGGCAAACACACCCAAAGCCTCTTGAAAATACACAATGGGTGAAGTATTTCAAGGCAAGCTGCTCAGCTACTAAAGAGAGATTGCAAGTGACACAGGTGGTGTCAAGAAAGTCTTCAGCAGAGGATACAGGTTGAAGGCCTGAAGGCTGTTCTCTCTTCTCTGTTTTGGAATACGTGTGTCACCTGGTTCAAGAAGTCAACTCTGCCAGAAATCTACCACCGAACCGAGATCTTGTAATAATTGCAACATCTTCTACATCCGACTGCATCCAAGAAACCAGCTAACCCAAATCAGCCTCAGCCAAAACATTTAAAACACTGCACCTCAAGGACCAAAGGACCATATATATCTTTTATCTATTGGACTCTAACTCCCCTTTGAGTGTGCCAGTGTGTGTGTGTGGGCCTGAAAGACTATGTGAGGACCGGATACTTGACGTTGCGATTTTATTATTTTTCTCAGATTTAGTGGTTAATAAACTTGCTCTTTCTTTGACTCAAGAAAACCTTGTTTGATTGGCTCCTTACAGCCCACAGCTTAAATAGTTAAATACATTCTGATTTGGAAAAGGCATATCCTAGTGAAAAAGGAACTTAAACCTTTGTTGTGACCAACCGAGGAGGTTGAATAGAGGGGAACCAGTTCACCCCTTCTCACCTGATCATAACAGTTTCTAGCAGATCTAGGCACTTCTGAGAATATTGTGGATCCCCCTACTAGGACCACGATGAAAGGTTTGTGATAGTCTACTGAAGAAATGGTGAACTCTTTTGTAGCTCTACTTATTTGCTCTATTTCCACTTCAATAGGCAGTAAGAATAAGCCAATTGTACCAAAAATCATTTTTGCAGATGTTTATGATTGAAAGCATGCACATATTTTAAAAATTGGAGAAGTCTGTCAGCACTTGAAGGGCAAATTTCTCATTGATTGCTACCATTTCAAGTTTGTCCTTGAATGTCCAAATACCCTCATCTATGTTAGATTGCTCTAGAAATTACAATAAAAATGGCAGCTTTTACCCTTGGCTCCTATCTAGTAAGTAATCATAGCTGTATTTTAAATAAATGCTCCAAAGCCTGTGTGGAATAAGGTTCACAAAATTGCACTAATATAAGATAATGTACTGTTGGCAGAGAGATCCCTGCTTCATTTAATGAGTGGAAAGACTCAAAGTCAATATTTCAGCTGTCGGGTTGCTTTGAACTAGTCCTTCAGTCTCCACTGTTAATGTTTTGCTGCCTACTGCTTGGTTTTATTATGTGTCTACTTCATGAACCAATAAATTAGCACCAAGAGGGCATAATGATGTCACCCATGAACTCTGCGCTCCATTATATTTGTTATCAACTTTCATTTCAATCTCAGAGAGATCTGCAAAAGTAGTTCTTGCTGGATTTTTGTTCACCAAAATGGATGTTCCTCTATGATCAGGAAAAAGGTTGCTTGAGAGTTTGTGATAATAATTATGTATTTAATAAAAGTCCAACTTTCGCTAATATCTCTATTGTGTATCATTACAGTTATTAAAACTAGTGCTTTCTCTTTCAACTTTCATACAATGTTCCTGTCCGTTACAAGCAATTGCACTTCATATTTTGCAAAAAACTCTATTTGGCCTAAATCTAACAACTGATCCAACTGTGATAAATTGTATACTGCAAATTGTATGGGTTCCCACTTTGTCTTCAGTCTATTAAAAAACAGAAATACTATATCCAGGATCAGGTTAGAAAATTGCTATGATATTCACCTACAACCTAATAAGAAAACAGAATCTTACGAAGAGACAAAAATATTAATCAAAGAAGTATTGCTCTACATACAACTCAGAAAATCTATTCAAGTTTCAGTTTGCTAAGTCTCCTCTGCTCGGACCAATTTGAAGTCTTCGTTAGATTCTCCAAAGCATATTCCTGAATAAAAAAGTGGTTTCTTGGAATCTAGTGCTCTGGTCTGATCTCTTTCTTACCTTCTCCTTAGGCTACAAATTACTTTATTCTGAATTTTGGCTCGATGTCCAGTTTTCCAGCAAACATTAACAATGACAAAAGCAACAGGGGAAAGTTAACCTAGGGAGTCTATGGGTCAGATATTGCTGTATCTGGGCAAACTAACAGCATCTGCCATTATGTACATTTGCCTTTAATTTGCATTTAATTTTTTTAGAAAGTCACTGAAAGTGCGAATTGATAAAACGTCGCAGCAAGAGAAGGCTGCATTTGTTGACATTGTAACTGCAGAGGGTGCACTCATCACCTGTGCAGTAGCAGTGCCTGTGCCGTTCCAGTCCGTGATGTCCCACATTACTTCCCAACAACAAAGATGGCGCAGGTCAAACTCAGCCCAAAAACAAACACTATTTTGCTGTGTTCCACTCGCTGCCCCACTCCTGACTCCTCACTACATCTCTAGCCACCCCACTCTCATCCCTCACTGTCTTTCTCACCACCCCTCGCTGCCTTTCTCTCTGCCCCACTACCAACCTCTCACTGCCTCACTTACTGCCCTACTCACCACCCCTTGACCACCCTGCTCGCTGCCCTATTTCCAAGCCCATGCCGTCCTCATTCTCCCTCACTTGCCTCGCACTCACCTCCCTTCGCCCAGCCCTTCACCTTCTCACTTGCAGCCCTCTCTTAAGCCCTTGCTGCCTCAGTCATGGTGTGCAAAGTGGTGAAAGGGGCAGCGAGAGGTGTCAGGAATGGGGCGCCGAGTGGGAGGCAAGCGGGTTGGGATTCAGGAAGTGAGCTAGGTGGCAAGAGGGTCGGGGATTCAGGGTGGTGAGCGGAAGGAAGCGAGTGGTCGGGAATGGGGCGGCGAGGGTTCAACAGGCAATGGTTGCACAACGCTGATGTCAGCGGTGGGAGGAACTGCACGTGCAATGGCGGGCAGATTGGATGTTGAGTTCCGCTTTGGTGTCAGGAGTTACAGTGACAAGAGAAACCGGGCATCTAGGACCTGAGTGAACAGGGCAACCAACTGTGTATCTTCTCATCCAATCAGCTCGGAGGGTTGTGAAATAAATAACTCAAGGGTTGAGAAGAAGGTGAAAATTAGCGTCAGTGAATTCAATGTCAAATTAGGTGCAGAAAGAGAAATAAAGCGATGGAAAGAAAGATTGGATTAAAAGAGAGTGAAAAGAGATGAAGGAAAAGTTTAAAAAATGTAAAATTTAAATTTTACACTTCTAAAATTCTCCAACAATGATTAAAACCTGATGGAATGAGACTCCATATTTGTAATCGTTAATCATCAATCTTCCATGCCAAACTGGTTAGTTGACAATTATCGTTTTATCGTTAAAAGGATACTATGGCTTGAAATGACTAACTTACCTTCCTGTGATGAGTCCAGTTTGTATTTACAGCACAAATACAGTAGTTTCACGCCATTCAATGTGTTTGAAAGGTGAAGCAGATGGCAGAGGGGCACAAATCGGACAGCAAGTTCCAGATTTTTGAGTTTAATCATGAATCTGCCTGGTGCCTGATATTGTTGCACCATTTGCACATAAATAACAGTGGGTACAGCTCTGCATCACATCAGCATTACTTTGATAGTGAAATATGATCTAATATTGCCAAAATGCAAACGGACATGAACACTAAAGGACACAGGCCTTTGGAGTGTTCATGTGTAGCTGTAACCTGGACATTCAAGGGTAGAAATTCATTGCGTGTTAGTACAAAGCAGGAGACAGCACATCGGCTGGATCTTGAAGTCAATGGAACTGACAGGCTGTGAAGCAAGAGGAAAATGGGATAGCACCTGTTCAGTGCTACTGTCCAAGATGAATTCTTATCCCTCAATCTGTTTGCTTAGCTGTATCAGCCCAGAGTCACATGTGTTCAACCACTGTCTCACAGTTTACACACAAATTTATGCTTTACATGATCAAAGCAGACCATTTTATCCTGGGCAATGTCTGAATTAATTTAACATTCACAGCTGAATCTGGCATTCCGTAGAACAATAACAGCTTGAACTGGTGCAGCCTCAGTTGAACCTGTGCAGTCACAGCGTCCAATTCTCCATGACAAATGGCAGATGGACATTATCAAAGCATTCTGAGAAACTGTACCTGGTATCTCAACTTAAGAAGTCTTATCTTAACCTTTTGATGAAAGCAATTGTCCAGTAAATTTGCAGACTAATGGCTTTGATCTGCAATAGTGTCAGCGCACTATAGGGCTATGTATGTTTTAATCAACAAAATAGAAATTTTTATATATGCTTCAGTATGACAATACAATCATTTGTTTTTTGCTCATTTATGCTCTGAAGAAAAGTCATACGGACTCGAAAGGTTAACTCTGTCTTTCTCTCCACAGATGCTGTTAGACCTGCTGAGATTTTCCAGCATTTTCTGTTTTTGTTTCATTTATTCTTTGGTTGCACGTGTCTATCAAAAACTTCTTTATGTCCTGGATACAAATGGGTTATTAATAGAATTATAGATATGATGTTCAAGAAAATTAACTCTATCCTGTTCTTTCCAACTCAATCAAATAACCCAGGTTACTTCCTCCCTCCTCACTGTCCAAGGGCCCAAACACTCTTTTCAGGTGAAGCAGCATTTCACTTGCACTTCCCTCAATTTAGTCTATTGCATTCGCTGCTCCCAATGCGGTTTCCTCTACATTGGAGAGACCAAACGCAGACTGGGTGACTGCTTTGCGGAACACCTTCGGTTTGTCCGCCAGCATGACCCAGACCTCCCTGTCGCTTGCCATTTCAACACTCCACCCTGCTGTCATGCCCACATGTCTGTCCTTGGCCTGCTGCAATGTTCCAGTGAAGCTCAATGCAAACTGGAGGAACAGCATCCGACTAGGCACTTTACAGCCTTCCGGACTGAATATTGAGTTCAACAACTTTAGATCATGAGCTCTCTCCTCCATCCCCACCCCCTTTCCAATCCCCCTTTTTTCCTTTTTTCCAATAATTTATATAGATTTTTCTTTTCCCACCTATTTCCATTATTTTTAAATGTATTTCCATCCATTGTTTTATCTCTATCTTTTAGCCTATTTCGATCCCTTCCCCCCACCCCTACTAGAGCTATCTGTATCTTGCTCATCCTGCTTTCTACCCTTAATGTCACCTATCAGCACATTCCTTAGATAATATCACCACCTTCAACACCTCTTTGTCCTTTTGTCTATGACATCTTTTGCCTATCTCCACCTATCACTGGCCCTCTATCCAGCTCTACTTGTCCCACCCCCCCCCCCCCCCCCATCTTAAACCATCTTATATTTCACCTCTCTTCTATTTTTCCTTAGTTCTGTTGAAGAGTCATACAGACTCGAAATGTTAACTGTGTTCCTCTCCGCAGATACTGTCAGACCTGCTGAGTTTTTCCAGGTATTTTTATTTTTGCTTTGAACCCAGAATATTTGCTAGTTTACCAACTAACGTACAGTTGAAAAAAAAAATTTACACAAACTTTCTGGTAGTGTAAAGATGACCATCACTTGGGGGTATTTTCAGTTTGATCACCATTGTCCAGGTAGAAGGCCAGTTGGAACAATAGTATTAACTTAATGGACCGTGTTTAATGGAGGTGACAGACATCTCGCCAACTGGCTGGAGATTCGGCAAGAGCCCCATATCGCTTCTTTTTGGGAGGGCTCCTTGCATTAAGTGCCAATCAGGCACTTAACTGGGAAGCAGTGGGTCTTCCCCAGGATCAAGGACCTCAGGGGCAGAGGTCCCACCCGTTGACAGCTGCTGGCCAGTTAGAGGCTGGCAGCTCTTCATTGCTCAGCAGCACCACCGGTGAGGCATTGGCTGCTGTTGGTACTACACCCAAGTGAGGCTCAACATTGCAGTGGATCCAGGCACAGATGAGTGATCGTGGGAGGGGGGGGTCGAGGGGTCAGCATCACAGGGGAGGGGGAATGGAGAGTTGACAGCAAGATGAGGGGGGGGGCTCTCAAAAGCACCCACTACCCCCTTCCTGATCACTGATCCCTCAATCAGGCACTAAGTGCCTGACAACAAGGGATCCCCCAGGGTGCTCACAAACAAACACGCCAGGATTTGCTTTTTGGGATCTTGCACCTCTCAGAACACCAAGATTCCTGAAATAAAATTTCAAAACAGTCTTTTGAAGCAGAGGAGAAATTGTTGCCACCTGAGGCAAACTGTATTGTGTTGAGAGGCAGCAGCATTTTTACTTTTAAAGTGAGAAGCTAGTTCGTGATAACTTCTGTGAAACCCTGCTGAATGCTCAAACAATTTTTCAAACAAGCCAATCTCTAGGGTGTAATGAATACCAAACAATCCCTACCTGAAAGTGATTAGAAAGCAAGGAGTTCAAAGGTCCTTCTGAAGTGGGCATGATTTATAGCATGTCACCCAAACCATGAGATTAAATTACAGCTCTGAAACCACTGTGTGGTGTGAGTTTTTATATATATATAATTCATAAACTATAGGCAGAATTGTCCCAGACTTGCACTAAGTGTGGTAGTGGGTGGGATAAAGGACATTTTACCCGTCAGCCGCAATAGCAGCCTTTCACGCCATATCACCCAATCACACCTCATTAATTATGCATTCCCGGTAAACACGCCATTTCGATGGCTGGCGGGTTCTCATTCGCCTGCCAGGCCATCACCTCGCCGCTTAATCATGCCAGGCGCCATATTTAGAGTGCAGCCACACAGCACACCTCTCAGTGCTTCCAGCCCAGGACTGCTGCAAAGAAGACATGGCCCCAAAAGGCGTCCCTCAAGTGCCTTTTGGATGCAGTGGATGCTCGCCGTGATATCCTCTTACCCCTTTCTAGCCACAAGATGGGCAGCAACATCACTAATCAAGCGTGGGAGTGTGGCAGCAGTGGTCAGCACCAACACCCAACAAGAGAGGACAGCCACCCAGTACCAAAAAAGGAGGAATGATCTCCTCCGTTCCATCAGGTTAAGTCACTCTTCTCATCACTCTCAACTCACAAACCCATCACATGTCTACAGGGACCTCACTCACTGCCAGTTCAAGGGACATCACCATTCACTCTCCCACACACACGTTCATTGTTGTCATCTCATCCGTGGGATCACTCACCATCCACACATGCCAGGCATGCTTATCATCTGGCCTGGCAGGCGTCCTGCTTACACTCTCTCCATCTCTATACATGCAGAACAAGCTGACACACAACAAGAGGGAGAGGCCACAGATTGGTGGAGGAATGCTTGAAATCATGGTCTTCATAGACTTTGAGAACAGAGCCAGCCAGCTGTCTGACGAGGATCTGGACCATTCTGTGCGGAGGATGAGGTCAGCGCTGCTCTACCAAGTGAGGATCCAGCAGTGCAACATCTATCAGACAACAATGCTGTGAGTCACTTCCCCTGTCCCACAGTCCCCTGCTATGCACTAGTTATCTCCCCTTGCTTCCACAGGCACATTTGGGAAACAGCCGATGGAGTCCACAACCCAAGGCCTCCAGTCAAGCCCTGAAGAAACCTGTGAAGAGCAATCTGAAGGTACCCTGATTGAAGTCCCGTCACAGTGCTCACCCACACCCTCCACCACTGCAGAGACACACAGCTCAGTGGGACCTAGCTTTAGAATAGCCTCGGAATCATAATCTGGTGAGTACATCACGCTGTCTGAACCACAGCAGGTGGAGGCAGGGACTTCCCAGGTCCCCAGCACTCGAAGAACTGCTGGAGGCCAGAAATTTGCTGAGTCCGAGTCAGATGATGAACTTCTGAACTCGGTCACACCTCAGTTGCTGGAACTCCAGAGACAAACCCGGGAACATCAGGAAGGGATGTCCACTGCACTCCTCAGATTGCAAGGCACGAAAGGGGAGTCCGTCCGCCTTCAGGCTGAGGTTATAGCGCCAGCATGCCAATGCACTGAGGTCAACACTGGTAGCATAGTGGCCGCCGTGGAGGCCTTGGTACAGGACATCAGCCCGCGCAGCAGTGCAGGAGCGAACTCCATCGCTGACGCCATAGTTGGCCTCCAACAGTATATACGAGAGGGGTGCAGGGCAGCTCAATCTCACGCCCTTCTCCTCAGGGAGTCTGCCAGGGGTCCTCAGGCATCCTTAGGGAGGAGGATCAGCAGGTGCACAGCCCAGGGCCATCCACCCAGGTGACTCCAGGAGTGTCCAGCCCATCTGAATCCCCTTTTCCTGTGACGCCAGCAACTCCAGCTCCACAGCTGAGGGGGGTGCCACTGCCACATAGCAGGACCCAGAAGCAGGCCAGGGCCCTCCAGATCTCAGCCCTCCAGAGGACACCCGCCAAGGTCATCACAGGCTGTAAGCAGTCAGCAAGCCGCCTCCACCTCGGCTGTGGATGTCCGGGGAGCATCAAGATGTAGTGGCAGAGTTAGGAAGGTTAAGATGATGCCTGGGCACGGGTGTTTATCACTTATACATAACGTTCACAATTGTAAATAAACTCCAAGAATGTCACCCTGCCTATGGCTCCTTGTTACAATGAGCAGTATTCATGTCACGCAGATGTGAAACCTTGGTTCCTGCACAAGCTAAAGGCAGGTGTCTCAGTCCAGGGCCTCTTCCCTGTGCAGTCTTCAGACCAACCTGATGGTCCGGCTTCACACTCACTGGACACATTACTGATGCCTGCACCGCGATGGTGCTTGTCATTGCTGCCAGAATGTCTGGGGCAGGTGTCACAGAGTTGCATCATTCTCTCTGTGTGCTCTCAGCACCTTTTAATGTGGGGCTGGCCCCCATCTCATCAGCATCTGTGACTGGTGACGCTGTGCTGACAGGTGCTGAAGGTAGACAAAGAATCGGGTGCATTTAAAGTTTCACGGCTGCGTCTCTATGATATGACCCTGATCACATAGCGCAAGCGAGCTGTCCTCAGCCAGACAGGAGTCAGACATTCACAGAGGCTATGTGAAGATCTATGAAGTGTCTTCACTGCATGTTGTCATCATCCTCCTTCAATCAAGTGATTATTAAGGCCTGTGCTGCATCCCCATGATAGGAGCCTTATCGCAGAGGGTATGTGCGTTGCCATCACCCAGACTGGAGTCAAACATTCATAGGTGCCACGTGAGGATCTATGGTGTCTCCTCCCTGCATGTCATCACCATACTCCACAAATCAACAGCTATGAGGGCCTCCCAGGCAGGCCTGCCAGTGTGATGGCCTCAATCACCGTCATTGTCGCCTTCGTGGACACTTCGCCCTCATTCCCATCGATGTCCTCCTCATTGCAGTAGATGTCCAGCTCCTCCATCTCCTCCTCAGCCAGCTCCTCTCCCCGTTGCAGCGCCAGGTTGTAAAGGGTGCAGCAAGCGATAACGATGCGTGACACCCTCTGCAGACTGTTTTGCAGTGCTCCATCAGACTGGTCCAGGCACCGGAACCTCATCTTCAGCATCCCTATGGTCTACTCCACCAAGTTACGAGCTGCAGCATGAGTCTCATTATACATTCGCTCTGCTGCAGTCTGAGGCCACCGCACGGGTGACATCAGCCATGGCCTCTGCGGGTAGCCCTTGTCCCTGAGGAGCTATCCCTGCAGCTTCTGTGGACCCTGGAAAACCTCCGGGACCTGTGACTGACTGAGAATGTAGGAATCATGGACAATCGCTGAGAACCATGCACAGTCCTGCACGATGTGTTTGCGGTGGTCACACACCAGCTGTACATTCAGCAAATGGAAGTCCTTGCGGTTGACATTGTTGACCCCTTGTTGCAACGGAGACCTGAGCGCCACATCAGTGCAGTCAATAACACCTTGAACCTGTGGGAAACCCGAGATCTGGGCAAATTCAATCGTTCTTGCATCCTGACCTCATGGATGCATTTGTGGGTGGAGGCTTTTGATATCCTACAGAGGTCACCTGTGGAGCCCTGAAAGGAGCCACTGGCATAAAAATTAAGCACTGCGGTCATTTCCATGGCCGCTGGGAGTGGATGCCCTCCATGTCCCCGTGATGCCAAATCATGCAGCAGGTGGCAGATGTGACCGACCAGTTCCCCTTACACGCACAGTCTTCGGCAACATTGGTTCTCGGTCATCTGCAGGAACGAAAGGCGGTATCTATAGACTCTGGCTGTAGCTAGATGCTAACCAGCCCGGCTCACTGTGGTTCTTCAGCGGCATATGCGGGAGCCCCAGCTGCCCCTTCTTCCAGAGGGTGCTGCTCCTCCCTCTGCGCAGCCAAGTGCCTCCATTGCTCTCTTCTCATTTGTCTTCACTCTCTGTACGCCACGAGGCGTACAGCTAGTTCACCAGGCTCCATGATCCTGATGTTCTCCTGCAGGATGAAAGAGAGAGGCACATGTGTTGGCTTGGGTGTACTAAGAATGTCTCTTGGTTAAGCCTGAAGGCCCCTTAATGCATCGTGGAGAATGCTGCCCACCACTTGGATGGCCAGAGTTTAGTGCGCTGCATGTCTGCTCAAAACCCCACCCTCCTCCCTCTCACTCCATCCGACAAGCAGCAGCCTTGCCCAGTGGACTGCATGCTGTGCTCTCAGCTCAGGCACAGGCATTCTTATAACGCGCGCTACAAGGCTGCACTGTTAGCTTGAACCATGCAGGAGACTGGTCCAAACCGGGATGCTGGCATTGCAAGGGGCTGTGAGCGCCACCACCAGTGACTACTCCATGACCAGCTTTCGCAAAGAGAGTGTACAATGTGCCCAGTCGTCCAACTGTTCTGCAGTCCACTAAAACACTCATTAGTTTGTAGTCTGTGCCCGAGGGGTGAAAAGCTCTGGAGCACCTGGTGGCACTTTCTGCGCTGCTTGATTGGGAAGATAAGCAAGAGGCCCACCTCCATCCATGTCAATGTGGCTGTGCCTGAACTGTCTCAGCTATGGAAGAATGGTCACTTTATGTAAGGTTTTCCTAATGCGTGGCTACATCCCCCCCCTACCACCCCGCACGTGCTTTTGCACTACCATCAACCGCAGTGCAGCCTTTGCCCCCCCCCACCCCCGGGAACTCGCCTCAACTGCAGGGCAGCCTTTGGCACCCCCACCACCCCACAACACGCCTCAACCTTGAAGTCCAACAGGCGACTCTGGAGAGCGCTGTGCAACGTTCCGGTGAAGTTAAGCCCAGCAAGTGCACACCTTATATATGCTGTTGTGAAACACAACGATCATGCCAACGTGCTCAGATGATCCAGCGTGAGGAGGGGGTGGGTGGGGATGATTCCAGCGGGCTGGGGTTATAATGATATGCAGATGTATTACAATGAGGGTCCTGACGTTGGGAAACGGGGTCCATCATTGATGGGCAGAGTGGATGATTGCAAACAACGTTGTGAAACTGGTTTTTGGGCTTCTTACCATATTGTCTGCTCACGCTGCCGAGCACGCCTGATGCCAGCGAGCACGGAAAATTCCGGCACATATAAGCCACGTTTCAAATCAGTTGGCCTTTGGTTATCTTCTCCTGTTATCAGCAGCTGCCTCTACAGGTGGCAGTGGTCAGTGCTCCAAGTTCTTGACGTTCTTGATGCCACTCACACTAGAGGACAAAAGATTAGCAACACCATGCTCGCAGGTTTAGATAGAAAATCCACAGTGGGTTGCAAGGAAACTATACAATAAAGTATGACCGACAAATTTTCAGGCAAAATATTTGCTCTGGCATTATTGGAGTGAACAGAAAAAGAAGAGTGTAACATGCAGCCTTGCAAAGGATGGACAGGGACAGGAGGAGAAGAGAAAACAGCAGGGGCTTCATAGGAAGAGATAGGAGATAGATCAGCTATTACAGTGGATGACATTCAAAATGGGACCTTTAGTTTAAACCAATTTATTCATTACTGTTCAATTTATTTATTGCAAGAGGCATTAAATAACGTTATCCCGTTTATCTTCAATGGTACGCGTTCTAACCCAGAGAAATTGGTACCGAATAATAGACATCTATTGTGTAATAGTTGATTGCTTCATAGGGCTGGATTTAATGTATCCAAATCAGTCACGCTGCCCCACTCCCCTCAAACCGCGCTGGTGAAAAATTCGACAAGGTGACATCATGTTGGCAATACGATATCATCGTGCCAGTCTCCCAAACTATGGAAGGCAAGCAGGCGCCAAAACCAGCAGCCCGCCCACCATTTTGAAATCACTAATTTATTTCTTTACCTTCCTTCTACTCCTGTTAATAACCCCAATTGTCCGCAAGTTTCTGTTGCCCGCTGCATTTTTCGGGCATCAGATGAGAACAAGTTTTGGAGACTCGTGCGCCAGCTATAACGAGGCGGCACAAGGGTGGGAGAAAAGGTCGGCCACAGTTGGATGTACCAGCAGGTTCTGCTGGAGAAGATGGCAGCATCTGCGTGGTTTTTAATGACTTTTTAAAATATCTTTTTCGAGCCTTCAATACAAAATTAAGACTGACTCTGAGAGATAAGGGCCTTTACGATTCTAGCTTCCTGTCCACTGCTTCACCACTTTGCCACATGCTGTCCCAGCCCACAGTGCCCATTGGTGCTGAGCCCCCCTTTGCATCTATAATTGGCCTCCTCCCTGCCAGGCACCACCAATTGCCCATCTGACACTTGATTGAACAAAGAGAGATGGCGAGGGAGGGGGCGAGCAGAGCACTCAGTTTCTATTCCACCTCCCCGCCCTGAAGAGAAATGTAAAATCTAGCCCGTAGCTTCTACCTTTTGTGGTTGGTTCTGTCAGAACTGACTTGCTTGAGGCTTCAGACAGACGGACAGGCCAGACACAAATATTCTTCACATTAGATAGATTTTCGATAGATAGTCAGTAACTGCCGCCGTTGTATTGCATCAAATAGCCTGTCTTGGACTGGGGGTTAAAATATTCCACAGCCAGGCAATTGGGAAACAGTGCTGACAATACATTTTCCATCTATTAATCTTCCTAAGCCAAGGTAAAACTTCAGTTCTCCACAATCAGCACATTGAGGTCTGAAACTCTGCATCACCCCAGCCACCTGGCTGTAATCTCTGCCCAGCTGTGGCAAAGATCAAACGGGCTTTATCAAATGGTGGCATTCTCTCAATCTTTCCTGTTTTACCAAAAATTTGTTCCAAATCATAGACTGCACGCTTTCTTCCTATTGCCAAATTTACAATCTCTTCTGCCCAACTGCGTTGCTCAATCTTTTCACACCATAGCTGGACTACGGCCAATCAACACAGACTAATCCATTACAGTAAACTGTGCTCTTGATGTTTTTCTTATACAATATTTTCTCTTGTTCTTTAGTTTTGTTTTTTCTCCTTTTATCTTTCCATTGTCTCCACCCACTTTTATTTTCAACATTTCATACTTCACATTAAATGGAGGCGTGAAATCATCAAGTTACATCGCTCACCAGCATCAAACACTGACCATCTGCAGTCAGTTCTACTTTGCTTCTGAGATGTGGCAACACATCAACTGTGTTTTTCCCACAACTAGATCCTGATTTCATAAAGGGTCTTTCTTTGAGATCTTATTAGAGACCAGACTTTATTACACAGTAAAGGACTCCAGTTAGCTTGTGTACTTTCTCAGGAATAGGAGTAAAATAAAGAAATAAATTAAGCTTCAGGTTATAGGTATTATAGTTAGGTAAAATTGGTTTGCTATTAACTGGTAACAATACATGGTCTAATTGCTGACATCAAATTTTGTCTCATCCTCTGTGGAGGTTTAATTCCTGAAGTGATTCTCGCAACCCAAATCTCCAGCAGGTTCTGGAAGCTCCCTCGGCCCAAAATTCCTCCCCTTCCCTTCCATTTATTGATAAGCCCTAATCCACAACGCAGTCATTCTCCTTATGGGGCAGATTAAACACACAGGCCCAAGTTTTCACTCCCAGGTCCGATGCGCAGAGATGGGAGAATTCCTGTCTCCATGAACCTGACCTTTAAAAATGGCTGCCTGGTCATCGGATTTTTGGTAAAAAACAAAACACTGCGGATGCTGGAAACCTGAAATAATAGCAGAAAATGCTGGAAAAATTCAGCAGGTCTGGCAGCGTCTGTGGAGTGAGAAACAGAGCTTACGCTTCGAGTC
The DNA here is from genome assembly GCF_964194155.1 of Cetorhinus maximus. Lineage (NCBI taxonomy): Eukaryota > Metazoa > Chordata > Chondrichthyes > Lamniformes > Cetorhinidae > Cetorhinus > Cetorhinus maximus. The sequence goes on from NC_135880.1 coordinate 212,216,492, forward strand.
CGCATGACTCTTCCTCAGAGCCAAAGAAGAGTCATACGGACTCGAAACATTAACTCTGTTTCTCTCTCCACAGATGCTGTCGGACCTGCTGAGTTTTTTTTCCAGCATTTTCTGTTCTTATATCGGATTTTTGGTCTGGAGTGGGGAGATGGGCCGGACTGGCTTTAGAAGTCAGGTCAGGTGACCCGGGAAGCACTGAGGAAGATGTCGGGTACAGAGTCAGGCTGGGCAGAAGGCCTGCCTCGAGGATCCAGCACTGTGGCGAAAGATTAAAAATAAAGAATTTTTTAAAAATCATCCCTCCAGCCCTCACCACTCACCACCCCCTCATCTCCCACAGACTCCCCATGCCCCATCCATGCCAACCCATACCACCTCATGGCCCCACCCGCCCCAGCATGGCCCCTCATAGCCCCATGCCAAGATATGCCCTCCAATCAACACCTATGGCCCCTCCTATACCTCTCCACCCATGTCCCCTCCTACCCTCTAAGCCAACCGATGCCCCTCCACACCCTGCCCATGGCCCCTCATACTCTCCATGACAACCCATGCCCCTCCATCCATACCCAAGGACCTGCATACCCTCTATACCAACTTATGCCACTCTACACACCCCCATGTCCCTTTATAGCCTCTCCCTAGTGCCAATCCATGCCTCCCCACCCTCTGCACTTACAGCTACCAGCCCAGCTCACATAGTATCCACCATGGGCATACTTCAGGACCCATGCAGAGATGAAATAAAATAAACTTCTATACAGTAAAGTTTTAAGTGTCTATTGCAGGATTCACCATATTGACAAAAAGCTCATTCATAAAAACCCAAAACTTAGTTAATTTACATTCCTTCAGCTAAGTAAAGCCTGATGACAACAAAAATTTCATTTACGTGCACAATCCCTTATTAGAACAAGCATTGGAATTCATAGGCCATATCAGAGTCTATAACCACTTGTAGCTGTCAATCAAACTGTGAAATGGCTGCTCCCTATGGTGGTAGTGCAATCAGTCATGTAACACCAATCCCGTAACAGAAACCCTCAGGCTTATGTCACCATACAGAGTGAAATAGTAAGCCATCAATTTTTTAATACTCCGGACATCTTTTTCAAAGATTTAAAGGGCAGGACTTTTAATACCTTGATACTTTTGATAAGTTCTTTTGGCAGGTGCTTTGACAAGTCTGTTGGCAGTTCCAATGAGCTTGACAGTAATGAGTCTATGCACTCTAATGCACTTTATGCCTACTTTTAACAATTCCAAAGGGCACCTGGCCTCAACCAAAGGGCATCTTACCTCCACCAAAGGTGTCCCAGGACCAGATCCAAAGGGGAACATTATCCCTCCAAAGTCCTGGCTATCCAAATGAATCCATAATGTTCAAACTGCTCTTACCAAGTCTAATCTGCACACTCGTGGCATACCAAAATCCCACATCAGTGGAGGCAGCTAATGATTTAAATGGCCAGCTGCCTCCATAAAACACACATGCACAAAACACATTCCCGTTCCTGTGAAAATGGGAAGTGCCATGTTCGGGAGTGGGACTTATGAATTTCGGCCACTTTCACCATTCTCGCCACAATGGAGGGTCTCTGTCACGGTGAAAATCTGATGCTTCCAGGTACAGACAGGCCAGGATTTTTCATTGGTTGGGTGGGTTCGGCGGGAGCGATCGCGGTGCTGACCGCTGCCCGCAATCGGCTCCGCACTGCGTGGAACGCCAATTAAGGCCCGCCCAGTGCAGGGGAGGGGGGAGGGGGGAGAGTCAGGCCCAGCACTCTTTCGCGCATGCACACGAAAGAGCGCTTCAATCTCCCTGAGGCACAGAGCTGCCTCAGGGAGATTGAAGCGATTGTTAAAAAAGTAACTGAAAACATTAAAAATTTAATGAAACATGTCCCCTCATGTCACATGAGATGGGACATGTTTTTATTTTTCAAATAAACTTTTTATTTAAGTTGTAAAAACTTTAGGAAACCTCATCCCACTCATGGATGAGGTTTCCTAAAAAACGTAAAGGCCGCTTTCCCCTTTCTCCTGCTCACCAGCCGGTAGATTGGACGGGCAGTGTAAATGTGAAATTAATTAGTTCATTATTGACCTTAATAGGCCTTTCAATTATCGGCGGGCGCGCAGCCGACTCCGGCGCATGCCTGCCGAGTGAAATATCGCAAGACAGCGCGATGACATCGGGACATCATCGCGCGTCATTTTATGTTCCGGCATGTCGGGCCCGCCTCCGCTCGCTGAATGTAAAATTCTGCACCGAGTCATTTTAATGCTGGAGTAATCCCTTTAAGTTTTTTTGGCCCTTTATCTCTTAGCTCAGATAAAAGGAAAGAAAAGAAAGAACTGCATTTACACAGCACCTTTCTTGACCTTAAGTTATCCAAAAGTGCTTTATAGCCAATAGAGCACTTCTCTTTCAAGCGTGGTCACTGTTATAAAGCAGGAAATGTGGCAGCCAATTTGTGCACAGCAAGCTCCCACAAACAGCAATGTAACAATAACCAGGTCTTTGACCGGTACCCTGAAGAAAACTCTCTTGCTTTTCTTCAAAACAGTACTATGGGATCCACCAGAGAGGGTACACAATGTTTAACATCTGATTCGAAAGGAGATACAGAAACAGCACCAGGATGACTTAGTAAGAGTACAACTGGATGGTTCTTCTTAGACTAAATTAATCATTTTCAATGCTTGCCAATGCTAGCTATTTTCTGTATGCTTTGTCTCATAAACAATGAATAAAACATTTTGGAAGATTCTATGTGAAAAAGGCAAAATGCATTACTTTTATATCACTCCCTGACTTTCCAGAACCTAAAAATGAGGGAGGGGGAGAGGCCATGGAGAAGTTTGAAAGCAAGGATGAAAAGGTTAAAATCAAGATGCTGCTCAACTGGGAGCCAAAGAATGAAGGGAATGCAAGGTAAACTGAATACAACAACTTATATTCATGTAGCACCTTTAACATAATGAAACATCCCCAGGTGCTTCACAGAAGCATTATAGAACAAAGCATGACACCGAGTCACATAAGGTGATATTAAGTCAGGTGACCAAAAGCTTGGTCAAAGAGGTAGGTTTTAAGGGGTGTCTTAAAGGAGGAAAGCCAAGTAGAAAGATAGAGAGGTGTAAGATGGGTATTCCAGAGTTTGGTGCCTAGGTAACTGAAGTTACCACCAATAGTGGAGCAATTCAAATTGGGGATGCACAAAAGTCCAGAATTTGAGGAGTGCAGGTATGTTGGGGGATTGTGGGACTTGAAGAGATTACAGAGATAGGGAGGGGGCAACCATGGAGGGATTTGAAAACAAGGATGAGAATTTAAAAATCAAAACATTGCTTTATCAGGAGCCAGTGTCGGCCAGTAAGCACAGGGGTGAAAGGGGAATGGGGCTTGCGGTGAATTAAGACACAGGCAGCAGAGTTTTGGATGACCTCAAGTTTGCAGAGGGTAGAATGTGGAATACCAGGCCAGGAGTTCGATGGAATAGTCGAGTCTAGAGGTAACAAGAGCACGAATAAGGGTTTTCAGCACTGAGGCAGGAAGTGGGCCAATGTGATGGAGGTGGAAATAGGCGGTCTTAGTGATGGCGTGAACATGAGGTCAGAAGGTCATCTCAGAGTCATATGTGACTATGGGACTCCAGGATTGTGAACAGACTGGCTTAATTTTAGACCGATGAAACAATTTTAACGGGGGTGCAAGGACGGAGAGACATGTTGGTGTACACACACAAGTCTTTGAAGGACAAGTTGAGAGAAGGCTGTTAAAAGGGTATATAGGACCCAGCTTTATAAATAGAGTCATAGATTGGAAAAGCAAGGGAATCGTGCTTGAACCTTTATAAATGACTGGCTCAGCATCAGCTGAAGTACGGTGGCTAATACTCCACACTTTAGGGAGGATGTCATGGTCAAGAGAGGGTGCTAGAATGGTATGAAGAATAAAGATGTCAGTAACGTAGAAGATACTAAAGAAACTGGAGATGTTCTTTTTAAAGCAAAGAAGGTTAGGGGGAGATTTGATAGAAGTATTCAAAATAATTAAGGATCTTGATGAGAGTAAATAAGAAGAAACTGTTTCCATTGGCAGAATGATTGATAACCCACAAAGACAGTTTTAAGCTAATTGGTAAGAGAACATAAGGGGAAAAAAGTTACGCAGAAAGTTATGATGATCCAGAATGTGCTGCCTGAAAGAGTGGTGGAAGCAGATTCAGTCATAACTTTCAAGAGAGATTCGGATAAACACTTAAAAAGGAAAGATTTTCAAACCTATGGGGAAAGATCAAGGGAGCGGGACCAAATACAGCTTCTTAAATAGCTAGCATAGGTACAATGGACTGAATATGCTGTATAATCTTTCACATCTTTATTTCACTCCCTGTTTGGATGTTTTTCTGCAATTATTCATTAGACTTCCATATGTTAGTTTTGCTAGTTTCTGTTGTGTCGATGTATGTAAATTCCCCACAGAGACATCACACCTCTCTGCCATCTTTTACCAGAAAGGATGACGATGTGCTGTCGCTGGAACTCCACCGTATATTAGCTACAGGTCATGCTCTTGCAATCCTCCGCATGTGCCGCTGCTCTCCTCCATCCTCTCACACAATATCCAGGATGAGAAACACTATAACTGAGAATAGGCAACTTGACATGTCATTGAGACTGACTGACAGACTCCTCTTGCAATGCTGCCCATTTAAAATCTGACAAATTTGTGTCATATAACCTCCTTAACATTCTAATTTCAGTTGGCAAACAGGGTACAAGTTTTCCAATTTATAATATGCTGCACAAAGCTTAGTGGAACAGCAACAATCTGGGAGTGATTATAACTTAGTAAACTCATCACAGGGTTCAGAGGCAATCGTAAACTATAAGACAAAATCTTAGATAATTTGTAGCTACCATCTGCATCCCAGGATGAGACTGTTAGCTCTTTAGCCCTCCCAAAACAGTTTTATTCCATTTTTAGGGCTTTTTAACGCCCCCTCTTTCAGTTTGTGGTATGCATCATATCATTCTCCAGTCATGATTTTCCATTTCATTCCTTCACTATTAGCTGCACAGAAGGATTAATATCTGTGAGCCAATCACCGTGGGTTTGCCAAATGATAAGAATCCGTCGATTACTGGAACTAACACCATTGATTTATATTATAGTGAGTAATTGGATAGTACAGTTACACAGGAAAGGAATTTAGTAAAGAGAACCTCTTTCCTGCCACGTTTTAGGTTGAACACATTGGTCCAAAGCTTACTACTTTTCAGATTCCATGCATTTCACACATTTACTCATGGAAACTTGTAAAATCTTTATTCATTTTGTCTTCAGAAAAAATGCATGAAATGTTTACTTGGAGACAAAGTTCAGGATTCCTACCTTTCATGAAACAGCAAACCATCAGCAACAAAGTGTGTTAAAGTAGAACGTTTACTGATTGAAAAGAATGAATTAAATTGCAGTTTGGCACAACAAATGCTACTTAAGCAAAGCACACATAAGGAAATGCTTAACAAGTAATTTTTTTTTTTTAAATAGCGAGATTTACTATAATCATGGATCACTGAGCAGTCCAGATACAGAGTGACCTGAATATTTATCGTACTATTTCTGTGGTACTCAGCACCTAATGCTTAATTGCAAGGTATTTTCAAGCATGTGTCAGAGATTTCAGTCAGTTTTCAAATTTATTATCCATCTTCAGATCCCCAGACCATCGCTGTCCCCGTAAGTAATTAATATTGTTTTATGGTTGGCAAATATATCTTGGCAAACCTACTGGAGTTCTTTAAAGATATAACAGAATCAGTCAACAAGAAGTCAATTAGTTTGGTTATATATACATCCTAATCGACCATCATTACATTGGCAGATGATCAGCAAATAAAAGAGGGAGGTTTCTTATCTCTTATGCTCTTCACATCTGTTAACATTAAGCCCGTCTCCTCCAGTTTTGCACTTAAAGTCCATGCCAAGTAGTCTGCTTATATCTGTAACAATGTTCTCAGCATTTACAGAACCAGGTCAAGTCTCCTTTCTCCTCGCTCGGCTTTCATCTACAATCCACCCTTTCAAGCTTCTATCCTGCTTAATCTTTTGAGAGAAGTTCTGGACATCAGAATCATTTCACCCTCCATGATACATAAGAAATGCAAACTACTTTTAATCCCTAGTCTGTGTTGAGTTAGCCAGGGCTTAGACACAGACACTAACATTAGAAAAGAGTAGAAGGGTGGGCGGGGGAGGAGAGGGGATAGAGTTGATGCTCCTGCCCACTATCCAGCAATCTCCATTAGTTAGTTAGCTCGACCACATCTCCACCAACTAGATGCATAAGAGCAGCAGGCGCAAGAGAGCTAAACCACCTGCGATTTCCCCTCCATGTCACACGCCATCCTCACATATTGGAACATCCTTCCCAAAGTGACTTTACAGGGGGCTCACACAAAGTGATAAGATCCTCAGGCAGAATTTCTGGCTAAACCTCCACCTTTGCCATTCCTCTGCTGTCACTGGGTCAAAATCCTGGAACTCCCTCCCTAACAGCCCTGTGAGTGTACAGTGGTTCTCATGGGCAATTAGGGATAGAAACTCAGAACGAAAGAAACAGTAATAAACAGTAAAAACTGGGTAATAAGAATACTGGTCTGAACTGATCTTGTATAGCTTAAAATGGAACACCAGTAAAAACTAGGAAATAAGAGTACTGGTCTGAACTGTGTCTTCCTTCTGGGAAATAATTCTGGCTTTGCCAGCAACACCCACATCCCATGAGTGAATGAATTAAAAATCTGGACGTTGGTGAGGATTAAGCTCAGCTCTGAAGCCCACTATGGTTGAATAGCCTACCATCACTCAGACTGGGATTTCAAGGTTTTTGTGCTCACCTTGCTGTGGTTTTCCATGCATTAAAATGAAAGGAGGAAAATTGTGGGCTGGGAAATGCAGAAGGGGTTAACTCAAGCATCTCTCTCTAATCAACATAAACTACTTGCAGGGGTACACTCAAGGGCCCGAAAAGTATTCGGGGAATGTCTACCTGCTGACACCAGCAGCCCTAAAGCCATATTACACTATAATGAGCATTGATTGGCATAACGTGGAACTTCCGCCTCTCACGCAGGGGGAAGTCCTGCCTTGGAGAGCTGCTGGCCAATCTGATTGGCTGGCAGCTCTCCAGTCCCTCCATGCACAGCGCTGCAGTGGCTGGAAGAGGCACTGCAGGGAGCTGCCTCAGACTACGTCCCAGGAACCAGAGGGCAGGTAAGTGGCAGGAGTCCCAGGGTGGGAAGGATAGGGAAGGCCTGGAAGGTCATGAGGGGGCAATCGGGGTCTCAGAGGATAGGCTGGGGGTGTTGGGATGGAGGTCCAGAGGTCACCGGGCCTTAAGGGGAGGGCGCCCACAGTCAGAAGGGGGCTTCTGATGGAGGTGACCACCCCTCACCCCACCACCTCACCTCACCCGACCTCACCTGATATCGAACCTAATTTATTTTCACGTTTCCCCACTGACCTGTCATCTGCCCACCAGCCTAAAAATTGAGGCTGGGAAGGAAAAGGCCTTTAAGTGACCATTAAGTGGCCATTTAAGGGCCTTAATTGGAGCAAGGGTGGGCTTCCCATCCGAGACCCTGTCCGCCCAATGTAAAATCACTACCAGGTTGGAGCGGGCGGAAACTCAGGGGAATCCATTTCACACTTCCTCCCCCACCTCAGAACCCACCAGAGGTGTGGGGGAGAGCGTAAAATTCTGGCCAAGGTTTTAGAATGGCCATGAGGGCGCAGTGTTTATGTTAGCTCCCATGTCCATGTGGAGCTTTATAAGAATGTGGGTTTGCCCCATCCACTGAATGGCAATTGGCACCCAAGGAACCAGCTGCCAATGAGAATCAACTACATTTAGGAAAGATGACAGAATAATAATTGGCAAAAAGGATGGAAAAGAAATTTAAGTTCAAGTAAAACCTAATCTAAATTTGGTTTTGGTTTGTCAGATACAGCACGTAATCCACAAGGCACCAGGCAACTGCAGCCGAACTCCTTGCCAAGTGTTTAAATAAACAGACCAATTTTCTTCTACAACTCCACTGCATAATGCTCTATAAACTTTAGCAACTCAATTATCCCAAATTTTAGCTACTACAGTCAACAATTTCATAATCTATTTCACAGGAAAAATTCCTTGCTGTTGGATAGGGACTGCTTATCCAAATATGAAGAATTCATTCCAAAGGAAAGAGGTCAAGACATTGCCCATCTATAAACATGAAATATATTTCTGATGAATTCTTTGAGCCATTTCAAAAGGTTTTTTTTTTAATAAAGCAATCGTGTAACGTGTAACTTTGATTATTTTTCAAAATCAAAGGAATAGCAGGTGTCAACAGTCACACCTTCAGAAATCTGTGGATGAGTCCATTTCCAAATGGACCATTAAATAACTGTCCAATTGACAGATCTTCATACACCATTTTCAGGCCCATGCTTCCTGCTTCTCTATTGGTGTAAGTCACAGTGGGTTTCCTGATTATTTATTATATAATTTCATTAAATCTCAAAGCTGCTCTGGTAATTATGCTTTTTGTCTCTCTGCAATATCTCCTTAGTAACAAGTGCAAGTCTTGTCACCAGGCGTGCCTATTATTGGCAACCAGGGACCGGGACTAATACAAAACATTTCTTATTTACCACATCTTTGATTTTTTGTTGGACAAGGTGATCCTCCATAAACATGCCACGGGTTACATTACTTCCTCTCAACTCCCCCCACCCCACACAAAAGTACTGAATGCCGGAGTCTTACCAGGAGTAATCAAGCAAAACCCCATCATCATGTTGAAGCATCTCTGAACCAAACTATTCTACACCTATAAAATTATCAGATGTGGAGTTGATATTCTCTCTTATCTAAAAATACACTCCACTTATTCAAGTGAAAGAGTTTAGGTCTAAGTGCCCCCCTCCCCTCCTCCCCCAACTCTGTGAAGTGGTACTATTGGAGCTTAACCAGATAAAACCATGTAGTTTCCCAATCTAGAGATCTTGAAAACTCCCTGTTGCTTGTTCAGCTAGGAACACCCTCACATTAGGCCATTGGCTTGCAGAACTATTTTATCCAAGTGGGACGATTCTCAATCCCTGAGGTTTGACTACCCTTTCAGGTTGTATTAGTGAGCCACATTGTCTGGTCACTTTATAATAGTGCCTGTGGGCAGCTATGGGGATGACAAGATGTGCTACAGAGAGTCCGCTTGGTTCTGAAGTTGGTACGTTTTAGAGTCACTTAAACTGTAAAAGAGACCTCAGCCTCCAGCTGTCAAATGGATGCTTGAACTTTCACATGGTGACATCAGGTGCCAAACATTCATCACACATGAGCAACACAACTCACCATAAACTCTGACAATGACTTTCTTCCACCCCCACCCCTCACCAAGACACCCCTTATCTCATAGAATAGGAGATCCATTTGGAGGTGAAGAGTGTCATTAATGGCTTGCCTCACTAAATATGATAGGTATCAAACCCTGGATATAAAGGTGCACATTCTCATACCTCTTCCTCAGCTGACATCCTTTTAATATAAGGGTCTGGCACATATAGGGTTAACATGGGACTGAGTACAGTGCCACCCACATAGTGATGTAAAAGAACACATGACCCAAACCCAAGCATCAGTCTAGTGTTGGACAGAGCCATGCGCATAAACAAGCATGGAGACAGCTCTTAGCTTGAACCCTTTACTGTGTATATGTACATAGTTCTTGTAATTAATAACCTAAGACTATGAATAATTCATTAAGACCCAGCGAATGGTATTGAACACCCTACAACATGGTAGCGGCAAATGGAAAAACCCAAAACCTCAAAAAAAATGTAGAGGAAAACGAAAATCCTGCAAGACTAAAGAAAAATTTGAAGAAGAATTCTGATCTGAAGAAAAGCTCGAAAAGCAGACGCTCAAACAAAAAAAACGCCAGGAAAAAGCTCCAAAGAAAAGCTTGGAAGCTGAGGTCAGAAATGTAAAATTCCTCAGAAGACTCCACAGGATCTCTTGGAAGTCCAGCTGAAATTCCCAGAGTGCAGGGTCAGCAGATCTAGCAGGGGTGAGCTAAAACTTTTAAATTCCAGGATACAGCAAGTCCTGAGAAACTCTTAAATAGGTCAGTAGTCAGAAATTGCCATTCAAAAACTCTGTCAGAAAAACCAGATTCCCGAGTTGGCGCCTGAACATGTGGTGTCCGAGCTCGCTTTAGAAAGAAAAAAAAATGATTAATTCAGAAGAATTGCGGTTAGAGTCAGCTTTAAAGACCAGCAAGGGCCAGGATTCAATGCTTTCACGACCCTAGAACATAGCGCTGAAACAGAGAAGTCTGCAGCTAGGCAATCCAAGCAGCCATTGTTTAAAATATTTTCAAGGCTGAGCGTGAGCGCCCACCAAAACTGGCAAGCATGGGTAAACCCTTGGTCTTCAGGTGAATGGTAGTGCCATCTTGAATTTCAGCAACTTCTTAAAGCTGAACCTGCACCTCAAAATTATTTAAACATGGATCAGAAATCCACGCCTCCAGATCAATTTGGACTTATCTAAGGCCCAGATCAATCCCGTAATTGGGGGCTTTAGAGAGAAAAGATGCCTTAGATGTATCATTGCTTCAGGTCTGGATAAAAAGGCTGAAGCTAAACAAGTTAACACACCACTTTACTTGGTAGGCCCGATAACGGTTGACATTATTGCTAGACAACGAATCAACGAATCATCTGCTAAATTTGAAGTACTAAAATAATTTTACATTTACTTTAACCTAAGAGGTAACAAAATCCTCGAGAGGGCTAAATTTAATAACCATGTCCAGCAACCAAGAGAACCCGTCAACTCATTCATTAATGATCTGTACAGGATGGCTGAAGGCTACAAATACGGAGGCCTAGAGTCTAAACTTATCAGGGATAGGATAGTTGTAGGAGTAGCGGACAATGTGCTCTCAGGGTGAGGTCAAAGATCGAGGATTTTCATATTGGAATGCAGACATCTCACAGACATTAAATTGGACAGTTGTGTTACAGTTCTATCAGATAAAGAACCATGGCTGAGTGACCTCTGGCTTCGAACAACAGACAGACCACTGTATTGGCCTGGAAGAATCTGAATTCCGGTCATAGGCATAATTCTGGAGCCACTAAGATATGATGGAAAACAAATCTTTGAGCTGATGTATGTCATCAGTGACTAGTCTTTTTCTCTCTTGAGCAGAGATGTCCGTGTAGCCCTGAATCTCCTCAAAACAGCGGATGATGTCAAGACAATCGCTGTCGTAAATTATACAGAATTGCAAGTCCTTGAGAGCTCAAACAAGAAGGGTATCCAGACTGAGACTTCAGCTCTGACTGCCTCTTGCCTTTGCAAAGCAGGTTTTTCCATTTTCGTTACAGGTGCCAGAAAGCCCTCATTGGTCAGACCAACCAACCACGGTGCCTCCAGTGGAGGATAGAGATCAACCAACAACCAGCAGAGCCTCAACCTCCAACTGCAAAGACTGAATGAAGTCAACACTGTGACCACAGAGCAAACGCTACAACACCCAGCCAGCATGACGGTGCCACATACGATGTTGGAACCAAGTTGCAGCCGTCCATCGGCTGTGTGGTGTGCTGTCAGCAAAGGCAAAGGCGAGCTTACTAAAATCCCACATCCTCATAACAGGAATGGCCATCTCCTGTCACAGAGCACATCACAATGACCCACACAACAAAGGAAGAGGAGGAAAAACAACATTGAGATGAACACAACATCCATCCCGCAAAAAACACAACCAACCACCACAACTGCCGAATCGACAAGGAGCGGCTCAGTACCAAGGAATGGAAAGGGAGGATAAAAAGATACCCAGATGTCAGAACAACCTCAATGTCAATAGGTTTTTACCTGCAATGATAGAGCCTACCACTCCTCTGACAAACAAGACTGCCTGTACCTCTGAACTCAGAGACTTGAAGGGGGTAGATTGGGTGGTAATAACAATGTAAATAGAAGGGTTAAACTAGAATATCTTGGAATACATTGGATAAAGACTTGGGGAGGTGTAGTATAAGGGTCTGGCACATATAGGGTTAATGTGGGGCTGAGTACAGTACCATACACACACAGTGATGTAAGAGAACATATGACCCGCATCTAGGGATCAGTCTAGTGTTGGACAGAGCCATGTGCACAAGCAAAATAGAGACAGCTCCTAGTTTGAACCCTTTACTGTATATACGTACATAGTTTTTCTAGTTAATAAATACACACTTAAGACTATGAAGACTTAATCAAGACCTATTGAACAGTATCCAAAATCCTACAACAATGCTAAGTCTAAGAGCTTCCTCATTAGCAATAGGATAGAACCACACAGGTCAACTTGCTTTGTTCTAGTCGCCTTGGTGTTCCAGACATCCAAGCCCTGGTTCATGAATCATCCTTGCTGATTACTGAGAAGCCTTAAATTAATATTCCAACCAGAAATGGAGTGTAGTCAGCAGTCTTATTTCTAAAGGTAGTAAATGCATAAAACTTGCCAATGAAAGGCTGTGTCAAACATTTTAATTGAATAAAGCATTACAATTTATTATATTCCTAACATGATCTGAATGGGGTTTATTTCCACCTTCGAAGTTTTTTTTTTCATTTTGTCCCATTACATATATGGCCAATTGAAAGAAATGTATCTTACAAGGTAGATGGAACAGACTGGTTGGTAGCCTTCCCTGGGGAAGGTGTGGGGTGCGTAGCAAGGATGATAGTATCTGCCGATCCTGAATTCAATGGAACATAAATCAGAGAGATGTAAGTCGGGCTGTTGATTCACTATCATCCATTTTACACCATCAAACAAGGGTAGTATCTACCTCCATGAGCTGGACTACCAATGAATGTCAACATATGAGACCTAATTAAAGGGTAAAATTCTAAAAGGGTGCAGGAATAGAAAGATCTGATGTTTATGCGCACGAATCACTGAAAATCGCATGGCAAGTTCAAAAAGTAGTTAAAAGGGCACATGGGATCCTGGGCTTTATAATTAGAGGCATAGAGTGCAAGGAAGCTATAATGAAAGTTTATATTTATTCTAGGCACCAAGCTTTAGGAAGAATGTGAAGGCTCTAGAGAGGGTGCAAAAAATGTGTACAAGAATGATTCCAGGGCTGAGGGACTTCAGTTATGTGGACTGATTGGAGAAGCTGGGGGTGTTCTCCTTAGAGGAGAGAAGGTTGAGAGGAGATTTGATAGAGGTATTAAAATCATGAATAGACGGAGTAGATAGAGAGAAATTGTTCCCATTGGCAGTAGTGTCGAGAATCAGAAGACATCAATTTGAGGCGAAAGAACCAAAGGCGATGTAAGGAAAAGTTTATTTACACAATGGGCGGTTCGGAACTGGAATGCCTGAGAGTGTGGTAAAGGAAGGAAAGGACAGGAAAGTGAGACTAGCTGAATTTTTAAAATTCATTCATGGGATGTGGGCATCGCTGGCTTGGCCAGCATTTATTACCCATCCCTAATTGCCCCTGAGAAGGTGGTGGTGAGCTGCCTTCATGAACCGCTGCAGTCCATGTTGTGTAGGTACACCCACAGTGCTGTTAGGAAGGGACTTTCTGGATTTTGACCCAGCAACGATAAAGGAAATGTGATATATTTCCAAGTCAGGATCGTGAGTGGCTTGGAGGAGAAATCCCAGGTGGTGATGTTCCCATATGTCTGCTACCCATGTCCTCCTAGATGGTAGTAGTCGTGGGTTTGGAAGGAGCCTCGGTGATTTGCTGCAGCGTATCATGTAGATGGTACACACTGCTGCTACTGTGCGTCGGTGGTGGAGGGAGGGAATGTTTGTGGATGGGGTGGCAATCATCCAGGCAAGTGGAGAGTATTCCATCACACTCCTGACCTGGGCCTTGTAGTTGGTGGATACGCTTTTGGGAGTCAGGGGGTGAGTTACTTGTATGATTTCTAGCCCCTGACCTAGCCCCTTGTGGCCACAGTATTTATTTGGCTAGTCCAGTCAGTTTCTGGTCAATGGTAACACCCAGGATGTTGATAGTGGGGAATTACTCCGGCAGAGAGCCAGCATAGATTCAACGGGCAGAATGGCCTTTTTCTGTATCATAACTATTCTATGGTTCTATTTTCTAAACTTTCTTGGCAGTTTGGGAGGCAAGGCCATGTTGGAATGGCTCTGCAATGCATTACCACTGCCGGAGAACTTTGCCAGGGGCAGGCGGTGTCTGCTCCATGGAAACAGGCAGCCAATTAAGAGGTTTTAGGCTCCAGTAAGGGATCGCCTGTATTTTGCCACCAGTTTTCCCCACCATGTGTGCCAGCTTATTGGAAGCGGCCTCCCTGAGGCAGACCAGGTGGACCATTTGTGCTGGAGGCTTCATGCCCCAAAGTGGGGGCTACAGACATGAAAGGTTACACCTGAACCAAACGATTCTCCCAAAGGGGATCCCCCTCCGTTCCAACTGGCCTAATGGCTTCGACCCTCATAATTCTTACTTTAAATCCATGCCTCCAAGGGTGCTTCCATTTTGAGGTGCCCTTGCAGTCGCCGACCTGTCTCAGCAGCGCCCACCTCACCCACTGCCGAGGCTCCAGAGCTGCCAGCCCATGTGATTGAACTGGCAGCATCAAGACCACACCAACCAATCTTAATAGAAAGGCTGGTGCAGAGAAGGCCAATTAGGAGGCCATCTATGGGAAGATTACAATGCCGGTCTCACTGCTGCAATTGCAGGCGTGGGACCCCATTTGGCAAGAACTTTGGGGGTCTAAAGTCCATAGGACAATCCAGCCCTATGATTCTAACAGTCTGCACCCTTTTTCTTAAATGGGTTTTTCACAGTCAAAAATTCCAGTCCCTTCTTCACTTGCATCAACAAGTATTCCAACCCCCATTTAATTTCTCCAAAATCCACCAACTGGTGAGGTGCTTCTGGACTATACTTTTAAGAGGTTAATTGAAAGACAAAGTTCAAATCTACAGAAACTGAAATGGTTGAATTCAAATTGACTTCGCCAAACTCTCACTGAAAGAAAAAGGAAATGTTTACTGTTTAGAATCATTTCTGTCCATCTTGTTCCTGGCACCTGGATTCTGAACTATCTCCAACACCTAATGATAGACCATACGAACATACGCACATATGAACAAGGAGCAGGAGTAGGCCATTCAGCCCCTCGCGGCGCCATTTAATAAGATCATGGCTGATCTGATAGTAACTTGAAATCCCACCTACCACCGATAACTTATCACCCCCTTGCTTACCAAGAATCTATCTACCTCTGCCTTAAAAATATTCAAAGACTTTGCTTCCACCACCTTTTCGGGAGGAGAGTTCCAAAGGCTCACAAGCCTCTGGGTGAAAAAATATCGCCTCATCTCTGTGTTAAATGGGCAACCCCTTATTTTTAAACAATGACCCCTAGAGTAGTTAAAATCTTCAGGGATACACATACACACATACATACTTTTTGAAGGACTTAAAAGCAGTGCAATTGTTTTAACCTTGATTTAAGCACTGAGCACAATGCCCAGTTTTTCTCTTTACACAACATGCCTGAGCAATAGAGAGATCACTTACTGTCTATAGCAAATTTGCTGATGTGGCATTTTTGTTTTGTTTGTTTTCAAGGAGCCTTCTGGATCCAATCAGTACAACACAAAGAAAATGTAACATTTTTCATTTCCAAGGCATGACTTTTCAAGTGCCTTGGCCTTAAAAGGAAATTCAAATGCAGCGAACAATTGCAAGGTCATGGCCAAAAAAAAAAGGTTTTCAGTGTTCTCTGTACAGCAGTGAATCGGTACCATTTGCTATCGAAAGTTGTTTAAAGTTGCTTCACTGCAACAAATAAATTTCATTCAATTATCACGCTTCCAATGTATTCCCCCGTGAGTTTGGACTGAGCGGTAACATGAGACAGCAGTGAAGAAGCTGAATCCCGCCTGGGACAAAATCAAGGTTGACACTCCAGTGCAGTACTGAAGGGGTTCAGCACTGTCAGTGGTGCCGTTTTTCGGATGAGACTTTAAACTGAGGCCCTGACAAAAAAGAGCAAGGGAGTTTTCACTGACATCCTGGCCAACATTTATCCCTTAACCAACAGCACAAAAAAGCAGAGTTCTGGCGCATAATTTTACACCTCGCGGGCGGGCGCGTGCCCAACCCGAATGGAGGTGAAACAGTGCGAGATAACGTCGGGCAAGTGTCCCAACATCATCCTGCATGCAAGCAGTCTTCAGGTGGGCGGGCGCGTGTGGGTGTCGGAACTGCACCCGCCATCAATTTAAAGGCCACTTAAAACCATTAAAAAGGCAGTTCACGATTTTACGTTGCCGGTGTGATTTCGCGCTCATCGAATGGGCAAAATGAGCAGGCGAGCAAGCCCACTTTTAACAAAACCTCATCCAAGGGCGGGATAAAGAGGGTCAGCAGCATTGCCAGTGTGAGTAGTGAGGAGTTTAGGAGATAGTTTGCCGCTGGTTGCTTATTGGAACTTGACAGCTGCATCTCAGTTCTGAGCTTCATTCTTAGCTTTGTTTCAGGATTCATTGGTGTCTCCAAGACCCCCGGAGAATTTTGACCGTGTGGACCCTTCCAGGTATCAGACAGCATTCTGCTACCTTGGTAATGGGGATTGTGGTCTCTTCTCGAGGCATCTCCTCTGAGGAGAAAGAGAAGGGCAGAAGGGAGAGGAGGCCAGGTGTCCCTGTGCAGCTTCCAAGGGAGGGACCTGTGGGAGGAGAGGCGCGGGCACAAGGGGCGCAGGGCCAGCAAGTAGTCCAAGGCATGAGGAGCCGCAGAAAATGCCACTATCCTGCTGCCAGGAAGCTACGATGCAGCTACCTCAATATGTCTGAGGTGCAATGCCAAAGGAGGCACCGCCTCTCCAGGGAGACTGTGAAATCCATTTGCCAGATGATTGGGCCTGAGATCACCTCCAACTGTGTGGGTGGACACCCCATGCCAATGGCTCTGAAGGTCACAGTGGCCCTCAGCTTCTACAACTCCAGCGCTCATTCCAGGAGTCAGTGGAGGATCTCTGCGGAGTGTCCCAATCAGCTGTCCACAGTTGCATCAAACTATTGACAGAAGCTCTGTTCAGGCGGGTACTGACATTTATTCATTTCCAAACGCACAAGGCCAGCCAGGCTGAGCGAGCCAGAGGATTTGCAGCAATTGCTGTGTTCCCCCACATTCAGGGTGCCTTCATCAACAGGAAAGGCTGCCACTCGATGAACGACCAGATAGTTTGTGACCACAAGTTGCAGATTCTGCAAGTCTGTGCAAGGTACCCTGGCAACTCCCATGATGCTTACATCCTATGGCACTCCCAGATGCCAAGGCTGTTCAGTGTTCCAGCCCAACTGGATGGATGGCTGCTGGATCACAAGAGCTATTTGTTGAAAAGTGGCTTACAACGTCTCTCCACCAACCAAAAAGAGAGGCCGAGCAGCGTTACAATAGGAGTCATGCCTCCACAGGGGCGGTAATAGAAAGGGTCATAGGTTTTCTGAAGATGTGTTTCCGATGCCTGTACCATTCAGGGGGAGCACTACAATACCCCCCCAGAAGAGGTATCACTGATGGTGGTTGCATGCTGCGCTCTCCACAATCTGGCACTGGCAAGGGGGGACCCACTGAAGGAAGAGGATCTTGAGACAGCTCCACAGCCCACAGAGGATGAATCCAGTAGCGAATCAAAAGAGGAGCACGGTGAGGAGTTTGCTAAAGGCATGGAGGCAGATCTCTGTATCCTACAGGGAGGCAGGGACACCAGGGACACCTTGATCCAATGCTCCTTCAGCTAGTCTGCCAACGATCTGCTTCCACCTCATGCCAGGGCTGCCACCTCCATCCGGATGTCTGAAATGACCCTTTCCTTTGAACCCAAAGTCCACTCAGTGCCTGTGCAATAAAATTTAGAGGCTTTAGATACTGGCGTAACCTGCACCAAAAAAAATGTAGCATAAAAAAAGAAGCATACTTAGGCCATTACGACAAAAACAAAATTTATATCATTTTGACCCTCACAACAAATGAACATTACTATATCTGGTGTTAATGGCTGCAACAGTAAACATTAACAAAACATGGCAGAGCAGAAGATCACCCGTGAATAGTCCCTCTTAGACTCATGGTGCCTTAAACTTACGTTTACAAGTGCCTCGTCTTGTTGCCCTCCCCACCCCACCTGGCTGGCAGCGGCATTGGAGACAGCCTGCTGACTCTGCTGTCATGTTGGCCTTGATGACCTTGGTAGTCGTCCTCAGGCAAGTGGAGCCTGTTCTGGCCCCACCTGGGAGGGAGCAGCCAGTGCCACGGCTGGCATCTCCCCAGTCATCGCAGCCTCATCAGATGGCAGAGGGGCAGAGGAGCTGCTGCCGACACCCAGAGTGCCCCAAGAGGAGCCCGCAGAGACGACAAGTAGGTCATGTGCCAACGTGGGGTCACTCCAGACTTCCCTGTTTGCCATTGATGGATGGGCACCTCACTGGGATACTGGGTGCCTCATCCATCTCCTACACTGGCACTGACCACCTGAGGCCATTGCCTTTGTGAGGGCTTGCAAGTCCGAGAGCAACCCCAGGAACCCCTGATTCTATCCCTGGAGCTGCCTCTCCATGAGAGTCGCCACTCATGGAGGCAATGCGCTCGGCCATGAGGGTCAATGCAGTGCTCATGCTCCACAAGGACTCCTGCACAACGGAGACCATGGCACGCATACCCTCATGGATCTCCCGCACATCCTGCTAGACATCCAGCATCTGCCGCCTAATGGAAGACTCCAGAGGCTCATCATCTGCCTTCAACTCAGCATCATCCTGGTCTCCAGCGGTCCTCCGACTGCCTGCGCCCTAAGCACTCTCTGCCTCCACCTGCTCCTCAAGCGAGTGTGAAGTGCCCTCACCATTGTGCAGCAACCTTCCAGCCGACAATCTAATAGCCGCTGAGGTGCTGCTATCTGCGCTAATCCGATGTGTAATATACCTTTGAGAAGAATGTTATAATGGAAGATCACATGATCTTAGTATCCATTAGCAGGGTAGCGCGGGCTACCTTAGTGGTCAGTAGTAAGTAGTCTAGAGTTCGAGTCAGTAATCTAGAGGCAGGTATTGAGTAGTAAGCACACAAGTGTAGCTGCTGAGTACCTTTGTAAATAAATAGAATGTGTTCTACATAAGAACTGTCTGCTGATCTACTCTGTCCATAGTACAAACTCGGTCATCCCGATACAAGTGTGCAACCCGGATCCATTAGTCCAACTGAACTAATGACCAGGATCCAACAAACTGGTGACAAGGAAAAACCAAGAAAAAGCAGGAAGTAGTTGTAAGTAGAATGTCCATCCTAGCAATGCCTCAAAGCATGCCACAGTTTGGAAGAGTTGATACTTTCAACTCAACCACGGACGATTGGTCTCATTCTTTTGAATGCCTCACGTTCTTTTTCCAAGCTAACGACATTACGGGGGAGGAGAAGAAGCGAGCGATCCTCTTATCCACGTTTGGGAGTAAAACCTATGGACTGATTTGAAGTTTGACGGCACTCAGTGTCCCGGATTCGAAAAGTTTTGATGACTTAGTGAACGTTGTGAAGAGTCATTACCAGTCAAGCCCTTGGTAACGATGCAATGGTTCAAATTTAGCTCAAGGAATAGAGCCCCAGGTGAGACAGTTGCTTGTTATGTGGCAAACCTGAAACAGTTAACAGAATATTGTGAGCTTGGTACATCTATAAATGATATGCTCAGAGATCGTTTGGCGTGCGGTATAAATGAAGATACGATTCAGAAGAGATTACTGTCTGAAACAGATTTGGATTTTCAGAAGGCGCTAGAAATAGCACTGGCCATGGAAAGCGCAGTGAGGAACTCGGAAGCCATACAGGGAGCACAAAATAGCGCCATCCTTCACTTTGGGCGGGGAGCCCCAGCCAAAAAGGGCACGAAAATGCACAGCTCTGAAGAGAAGCGGGAAGCAGCCATCGTTTCAGACAAATAAAAATAAATGACTTAGCAGTGAAAACATGGAATAATGTTAACAGAGGTGGCAGCAAACAACCTTGTAATGAATGGAAGTTTTTAAAAAATCCAATGTTTTTACTGTCATCGATCGGACACCTCATGAGACATTGCAAGGATAGAATCAGGCAGATTTTCAATCAGAAGAAAAAGCCCTGTGAGATCCATAATGCAGAAGAGCATGAAGTAACAGATTCTGATACTTATTCATTGTATAATTTAAAGGTAGGAAGAACAGAACCAATCTATGTAACAGTAAGGGTGAATGATAGACGTATCAGAATGGAGGTGGACACAGGAGCCTCCACTACGGTAATAGGTGAGCATAGCTTCACATACCTGAATTATGGAGAATGTAAATTAAATTTGGAAGAAACAGATGCCAAATTGAAATCTTAAACAGGAGTAGACACCAAAATCAAAGGCATAAGCAGGGTTACTGTACAGTATGAAAGTCAATCAGGAAAATGACCCTTGATGGTGGTAGCAGATAAGGGGCCAAGCCTCCTTGGATGAAACTGGCTGCAAGAAATTAAATTGGATTGGGCTGAGATCTTCCAGCTCAGAGCCAGTGGGTTACCTGAGCTCCTACAAAAACACACCTCAGTTTTCCAAGATGAACTCGGGAAGATCCAGGGGCTACAAGCAAAAATTCATGTGGATACAGGTGCTACCCACTGATTTTTGAAGGCAAGGCCAGTACCATATGCAAACCGGGGAAAGGTAGATGCTGAATTGGATAGATTAGAGAAACTGGGAGTTACACAACCTGTGCAGTTCTCAGAATGGGCAGTACCAATAGTTCTCCGTACTGAAACCTGACCAAAGCGTTCAAATTTATGGGGACTACAAATTGACTGTCAATTAAGTGGCTAAGTTGGACAGACACCCTATACCAAAAGTTGGAGACCTATATGCTAAGCTGGCAGGTGGAACCACCTACACGAAGCTTGATATGAGTCATGTTTATCAACAATTGGAGTTAGAGAAGGACGCCCCAAAATTTGTCACAATTAATACACACAAAGGGTTGTACTAATGTGCCTGTTTACCTTTTGGTGTATCCTCTGCATGCGCCATATTCCAGAGAACAATAGAAAGTTTACTGCAGGGATTGCCTCACGTTGTAGTTTATTTAGATGACATTATGGTGACAGGACTCACTGAAAAGGAGCATTTGGTAAACGTGGAAGAATTTTGAAACGTTTATCACTGGTGGGAGCGTGTTTAAAAGTGCACATTCCAGGTGAAAGAGATCACAGGGTAGATTCACAGGGCCTCCATCCACTTGAGGAAAAATTGAGAGCCATTAGAGAGGCACCAGCGCCAAAGAACACCTCCGAGCTCAAATCATTCTTGGGGATGATCAATTACTATGGATGCTTCTTGCATAATTTGTTGACAGAACTGACACCCCTGTATTACTTGCTCAAGATCAACCAATGTTGGTCTTGGCAAACACCACAGAAAGAAGCTTTCACAAAGGTGAAACAACTGTTGCACTCAGTACTTTTTGACCAAAGAAAAGAGTTAGTTTAACATGTGACTCATCTCCCTATGGAGTGGGAGCAGTGCTCTCCCATCGAATGGATGATCGTTCAGAATGACCTATTGGATATGTGTCAAGAATGCTCAACACAGCAGAAAAGGGATACTCACAGATAGAAAAAGAGGGCTTATCAATCATCTTTGGTGTCAAGAAATTTCACCAGTCTGTACACGGTCATCATTTTACTATCGTTTTGGACCACAAGCCTTTGCTAGGATTGTTCAGCGAGGACAAGGCTATACCACCCATAGCCTCAGCAAGAATACAGAGGTGGTCATTGACCCTGGCAGCATATGAGTATACTTTCATCCACAGACCATTCAGAGGATGCATTTCACGTTGGGCAGATCTTAATTGGCCATCCAACATGAAATTGCAGTCAGGGGCCGATTGCATTCATGAGCCCGTTTCCCATCCGTTCCCAGGCCCACCAATCGTGTGTGCCCAACGAGGGAAAAATTCAGGCCCTGGTTGTTACTACGTTGCTGCTTTTGGGAGCCTGCTGTGCACAATTTGGCTGCAGCCTTTCCTCCATTACAACAATGACTACACCAAAAGTATTTCACTGGCTGTAAAGCATTGTGAAATGTCCAGTGGTCGTGAAAAGCGCTTTGTAAATGGAAGTTTTTCTTTCCTTCATTCATGTCTTTCACATGTGCGCATTTAATTGTCATTGCTTCATCACCTTCTGTGGGAAGAGCAAGTATTTCTTATTTCTTGCACTGTCACTTTCTCTCAAACAAAATAATTTACAGCCTTTTATAAATTGCACCAGTAAACAAAAATTAAGTAGAATGCAATATAAGAATGTGGTGCATATTATCAGTGTTATAAAACTATGTGAGGAAGCAACAGGAGGGGCAAAATATGCTCCAATATATTCTTTGTTATCAGTCCTTAGTCCTAAACTACGAATAATCCAGTAACCTTCTATACATTTGCTGGTTTACAGAGCATGATGAGTTAAACTCGTTCTTGACTCCAGAATCCCTGGTTTAAATTAGCTGGTGAGAGGGTAAATGAGATGCCCCGGGTTTTATTATTTCCTTTTGGCTAACAGTTGACCCAAAATAATGCCTCTGGACGGTATAGAGTTAAAAAGGGAAGTAACCACTAACTGAATACCTGCCCTGTAGCATTAGCCAATGTTGCTAAAGAGATCAGTTATCATGCTGTTCCTTCAGCATTCATTTTTCAAAGCAATTTCAGTCTGGAAAAGTCATGAGAATGAATAATTTACATCATAAAAACTACTCTTCACTTAGAGACACTGCATTCAGTTGAAATCTATTAGAATTTGATGCCACGAAGACTTGAGGAATTGTTTAAAGCCCATGGAGTAAAACTGCACCATTGCACAAGTTAAACAAACAAGTTGGCTGTGGTAAAAGGCAGCACATTAAAAATGAAGAGTAACAAGCATTAAATTACACCAAGTATTAATCATTTTAAAACCATCTACATCACTTCACATCAGGAAATAATTTTGTTCTGAAAAGTATTAGGCCTTGTCACTCAAAATAATCACTTTGGCATAACAGTTAAACAACAATTCCTGTTCATTTTTCACTTCTTGACCGAGCGCACTAATCCTTAAAAGACTCTTTTCCCGACTGTTTTCCATTTGTGGCTCATGAATTTGATTAGTTTTGAGTTGCTACTTGGTGAGATTTGGAAAATTAGAGGCCGGCGCATAGACCCATAATCCAAGCCTGAGCCTTGAAGTCCTAGGGCATTTAATTGTTGATAAATGAATCACAAAAAAACTGGGTCAGCATTAAAGAGGGTATCAGTTTAGACTTTAGAAATACATTATCCAGTTTCCACAGGTCTTACTATTTTCTTGATATGGGTAATATACATCTTCAGATCAAATACATAATCAGTGATTGCCCTGAATCTAGCTGGAGTCAATGTTTGGCAATTGAGAAGAGAATATGAATCACAGAATTGTTACAGTGCAGAAGGAGGCCATTCAGCCCATCACCTCTGCACAGGCTCCCAGAATGAGCATTTCACCTAGTGCCTTCTCCCCGTAACCCTGCACATTGTTTCTTTTTAAATAATAATTTAATTCTCTCTTAAATGCCTCAATTGAACCTGCCTACACCACACACAGGTAGTGCATTCCAGACCCCAACCACTTGCGGTGTGAAAAAGCCTTTTCTCATATTGTTTTTGCTTCTTTTGCCAATTAATTTAAATCTGTGCTCTCTTGTTTTCCATCCGTCCATGAGTGGGAACAGTTTCTCTCTATCTGTTCTGTCCAGTCCAGGCCCCTCAGAATTCTTTTCTCCAAGGAAATGAATCCCGACTTCTCCAATCTTACTTCATAACTGAAGTTCCTCGTCCCTGGAACCATTCTCATAAACCGCTTCTGCACTCTCTCCAATGCCTTCACATCCTTCCAAAAATGACACACCCAGAATTGTATGCAATACTCCAGCTGAGGTTGAAATAGTATCTTATACAAGTTCAACATAACCTCCTTGCTCCTCTGTGCCCTATGCCCCTATTAATAAATCCAAGGATGCTGTATGCTTTATTAACTGCTCTCTCAACCTGTCCTGCCACCTTTAATGACTTGTGCACATATACACCCAGGTCTCTCTGCTCCTGCAACCCCTTTGGAGTAGTACTCTTTATTTTATACTGTATCTCCATGTTCTTCCTACCAACATGTATCACCTTCTCCGCATTGAACTTCATTTGCCACCTATCCACCCATTCCACCAACTTGTCTATGTCCTTTTGACTGCTCTCCTCACAGTTCACAATGCTTCCAAGTTTTATATTATCTGCAACTTTTGAAATTGTTCCCTGTACACCAAGGTCTAGGTCATTAATAGATATCAGGAAAAGCAAGGGTCCCAATACTGACCCATGGAGAACTCCACTACAAATCTTCCTCCAGCCTGAGAAACATCCACTAAGCATTACTCTGTTTCCTGTCACTCAGCCAATTTTGTATCCATGTTTCTACTGTCCCTTTTATTCCATGAGCTATAACTTTTCTTACTCGTCTGTTGTGCAATACTATCAAAAGCCTTTTGGAAGTTCATATACACCATATCATCTGCATTGCCCTCATCAACCCACTTTGTTACCTCTTTGAAAAGCTCCAGAAAGTTGTTAAATACAATTTTCCCTTAAGAAATCTGTCTCTTCTTAATTAACCCACATTTGTCCATGTGATTATTAATTCTGTCCCGAATTATAGGCCGGGATTTTTCAGCCCCGCCATTGGTGGGCATCGTCATGGACATGGCAGGAAAATTTGGAGACCTGTTGACTTTTAACGGCTCTCCAAATTTTCCTGTCCCGCCCGCGATGATGCCTGCTGGTGTTGGGGCCAGAGATTCCCGTCCATAGTTTCTAGAAGTTTCCCCACCACCAAAGTTGAACTGACTGGCCTGTAGCTGCTGGGCTTATCCTCACACCCTTTTTAGAATAAGGGTGTAATGTTTGCAATTCTCCGGTCCTCTTGCACCACTCCCAAGTCCAAGGAAGGCTGAAAAATTATGGCCAGTGCATCCACAATTCCACTCGCACTTCCCTCAGTATCCTTGGATGCATCTCATCTGATCCCAGTGCCTTGTCCACTAAGTACAGACAGCCTCTCCAATACCTCCTCCTTATCAATTTTAAACCCTCTAGTGACTGAATTTCCTCCTCTTTCATCATGGCCTGAGTAGCACCTTCTTCCTTGGTAAAGACAAATGCAGGCTATTCATTTAGTATCACAGCCATGCCCCCTATCTCCATGTGTAAATCCCCTTTTTGGTCTCTAATCAGCCCTAGTCCTCCTTTTACCATATTTTTATGATTTGTGTGCCTATAGATGACTTTGGGATTCCCTTTTGTGTTAGCTGCCAGTCTCTTTTTGTACTCCCACTTTGTTTCTCTTATTTGCTTTTTCAAGTCCCCTCTCAACCTTCTGTATTCAGCATGGTTCTCCATTATATTTTCTACCCGACGCCTGTCATAAGCACACATTTTCTTATTTATCTTAATTTCTACCTCCTTTGTCATCCAGGGAGCTCCAGATTTGTTTGCTCTACCTTTCCCTTTTGAGAGAATATACTTGACTGTGCCTGAACCATCTCTTCTTTGAAGCTAACCCATTGTTCATCTACCGTTTTTCCTACCAATCTTATCTCCAATTTATTAGGCCCAGATTAATTCTTAACCCATTGAAGTTGGCTTTCTCCCAGTTAATTTTTCTTACTCTGGATTGTTCATTGTCCTTTTCCATAGTCAGCCTAAACCTTATGATACAATGATCACTGTCCCCTAAATGTTCTCCCACTGCCTCTTGATCTACTTGGACCACTTCATTCCCAAGAACCATCTCTAGCAATGCCTCCTTTCTCATTGAGCTGTAGAAAATTCTCCTGAACACGCTCTATGAACTCTTGCCCCTCTCTGCCCATTACACTACCACTATCCCATCTATTTTCGGATAATTAAGGTCCCCCATTATAATGACTGTATTATTTTTGCACTTCTCCATAATTTCCTCTACATCCTTCCCACTCGTTGGTGGCCTATAGACTACACCGAGCAATGTAATTGCACCCTTTTCATTCCTTAGCTCTAGCCAAATCGATTCTGTCCTTGACCCCTCTGGGACATATTCTTTCTCCAGTGCTGCAATGCTCTCCTTATTCAATATCACCACCCTTCCCTCTTTTCTTCCTTTGCTAAACACCTTGTATCCAGGAATATTTAACACCCAGTCCTCCCCTTCAAGCCAGGTCTCTGTGAAGTGCAGGCAGCTTTTCTACAGTTTATTTTACTTTTTAGACTCACCCTGTTCAGCATATTTAGTCAGCAGGTAGTTAACCCATGCAGGGCTTGCTGGTAGGAGGTCTATTACTGCCTTCAGTTCTCCTAGATTGAAAGGGTGGACTACATACATGTCAGCCAAGTTTCCAGTTCCAGGTTGTTATCCAGTGATCTCTGGAAGCAAAAGTTAAGGACAGGACTGAGTTGTTTGAAGGCTTATGCTATAAGAATGGCTTCTTGGGTGGGATTGGAGCAATCTCATAGAACTGTGTCATGGCAAGAAATAAGTGCTCTCAGGAGAGGTTGTGAGAAGGAAGCTGCCAAGAGGAAAAACACTATTTGTGCTGTCTGGCTTTGTGAACACTAACGAGCTCTAGGGATGCTGTTCATGGTAGGTCAAAGGAAAGTTTTATGAAGAGAAGACTGTTAAAGCATATATAACACATGGTCCTGCAGCTGCCACACAAAGATCATAGACGTGCAGCTAAACAGCAACATGAGGACAGTGTCAGGGACACTTAAGTTGACCTCAGTTGAGTGGCTCTCTCTGCTGCCCCAAACTATGCCTCCACATCATCATTTTCCGTGATGGACGATGCTGACCTTCCTATTCATAAGACATGAAAAACCCACCATTGAAAGCACTTTAAACTCACTCAGCCTTTCTGGGAAACAGAAGATAATATTCATGCAGCTGGCATCAAACCCATTATCCAGATGGGCAGACTTGTGGAACACATGCGGCATAAAGAAGCAACACCTCCTCTCTGACTCAACAGCAGAAGCCCCTGGCTCCAACTCCCCCCTTGAAGACCGTGGACAGAGCACAACCAAACCTGCACAGAGCATGGATGATGTGGCACCAGCTTCACAAGTGGGAGATGAGGGACAAGCTGAAGTGGGAAAGAGTGCCACACCCATGAACACAGTCTCTGAGTTGGGAAATGAATTGATGATGAAATGCTTTTTTACATCACATCAACCTGCCCACTAATATCTGTTGGAGGAGGCACCTCATTTCTCCACTTGGCATCTGGGAAGACCATTGAATGGATAGTCAAACTGGGTGTCCTGTTGTAAGTTTTTCCCATCGCAGGGAGCAGCACTGTGTCATTTGGGCTGTCCTGTTGAACCCATGGATGGATTATCACATATGCTTAAATGCGCAAAATATTTTAATGTATGTTAGATAGATGGATAATTTAAAAACTGGATGGCTGTTTTTTTAAAGAGTATATTTATACTAAAAGAAATGAGGCCGTTGATTTTCAGAATGCTGTAGCCTTTGCTTCAAAGTGCATTTTTCGAATGTTACAGGGACTACTAAGGCCCCAGTATGATGGACAAGAAGCGTGGGGACATTTATGGCTCAAGTTCCCCGACATATTACATAAGAACAATTAATCAGCTCCCACTCCTGACTCAGCATTTCATGGTGCCAAACATGACCTGTGGCCCGGTGACCCTCTGGACCCACTTACCTTGCTTCTCCTAATCACCTACCCCATTTTCCCTGGCTCCACTATCTCCGGCCCCATTCCTCCCAGATTTACTTATCCCACACATGTGAGCAGCGGACAGATTTTCCATTAGTCTCTGCCTGTAGGCTCTGGGGCTGCACCAGCTCCATTATAAAGAGGACCAAGGCCCCATATCTGGGAAGCTTCAGGCCTCACCCTCCTAGCGCAGGGGGTATACCTGTACATTCAGAAATCTTTCATGTTATTCTGTGTAACTTTTTACTCGTTAGAAATGTGCTTGCCGTCGTATTCTCAATGAGACATTTGATAAAGAATGTGCTAAGGAGTTGTTTGTCTTGAAGAATTAGAAGATGCTATGAAAGCATCTTGCTTCCTCTATTAGGAATACAAGTATTTAGTTCATACTGCCAATATGACAGCTCACATGTTTGGCCTCAGTTTGCTGTAATATGTTGCACATGTATTGGAAAGTTTAGAAATGAATACAAATGTGTAAAATGATTAAGGCCAAATTTTGAGAGACAGTCCTTACCATCAATAAATAGTTCCAGCAATTGTTTTAAATAATGCCACACACCATGAGGTACAATTATAGTCAATGCTCTGGAAACAATGTGGACTTAATCCATGACAGTTACAGATGCCTGTCCAAATATCTTTTTCATTGTTAATATGGACTATGGAGGAGACTGTTTGTGTAAAAAATATTTTATTATCATTTAACAATGATATCATTCTATATTGAGTTGATCTGACCAAAGAAGGTGACTTGAATTAATGTTCTCAAATAGAATTTTCTTTAATTCAATTACATTTCCAAGCATTGAGGAGCTTGATCACAATTTTTGACCCATCTGCAATGAAATCACTTGGACCCACTGCAGAGGTTCAAGAAGGCAGCTCACCACCACCTTCTCAAGGGTAACTAGGGATGGGCAATAAATGCTGGTACAGCCAGTGGAGCCCACATCCCGTGAATGGATTAAAAAAAAAATTCAACTGTTAACATTTCCTAGGGTGGATGTCTTGTAGCATTACTACCTCAGGACCAGAAATTTAGGGTTCAAGTCCCACTTCAGGACTTGATGGCCATGGAAAGTTCATTCATAATGTGGCCAAACAGGTAGATCATCAGCCTGTAAATCATTCCAATATGCCTGATGGAAGGCAGTAAGAGTGGGAGAGTTTCCTGGTCAGCCATACTGCAGAAGACAACAGCAAACCACTGCAGTGCTTTGCCAAGCATAATCATGGACAAAGTCCATGGTTGCCGATGCCCTCTTAGGGCATGGTACCTGAAGGAGGGGGAGGGTAGTGTTATCTGCTAGGGTGAATGTTTTATCCCACATTGAGTTCTGTAATTTGATATTACTGGAGACCCTATTCCACTGGATGCAAAACAAACATCCCAGAGGCTCAGCTGTACCATTAATCCACATCATTGATCAAACTAACTGAATAGGATATATTCTATTCAAATATTAGGCCTATTTGGAGCTTTTTCAATTTATTCAAGGGATGAGGACTTTGCTGACAAACTCAGTATTTATTACCCATTTCTAGCTGTTTTTCAGAAGGTGGTGTTGAGCCACCTTCTTAAAACCACTGCATTCTGTGTGTATAGGTACATCCACAGTGCTAATAGGTAATAGGGAGTTCTGAGATTTGACCCAGTCACAATGAAAGAAGTTGATACATTTCCAAGTCAGAATGGTGTGTGACTTGGGCAGGAACTTGTAGACAGCGGTGTTCCCATACACCTGATGCCCTTGTTCTTCTAGAATCTAGACGTAGATATTGTGGGCTTAGAAGGTGTATCAAAGTTACTGACCCATGGTTTGTATTAAAATAATGGCCTTGATGGATTGGAAAAGTTAAGAGTATAAAATGGAACATTTTAACGAGGTTAAAGTGAAGCTTAGCTGAGTCAGACTAGGGCAACGTATTAAGACACAACATCAGGTTAGGAACCAACAGCAACCGTTCAATTTTATGTGTAGCAGGACAAGGCTTAGTCCAACTGAAATTTATTAAATAGGATACTGTACTAAAATCAAACCAGTTCTATGTTTTATATTCCTTGCAAAGCTGATTAAGAATCCAAGCCCAAAACTTTAACTCTTTGGTTCTCTCCATAGTTACTCCCTGACTGTTCCCAACATGTTCCATTTTATACTATTAACTTTCATGTTGCCAATATGACCTCTTTCCTTTTAGGAAAAATAAACACACTGCTTGGCCTTGCTTATCTTACCAGTTATAAACATCCTACCATCCCTTTAAAATTCAAACAACTCCTTCACTTATCTTCACTTTATATTATAGGGAGAAATAAATTTGCAGAGACACGTGGAACATGGAATTTACAGATTAGAGAGAGAAAAATATATATAAAGGGGAATGAAAGATCATGTTAGGGGGCATGCAAAATCTAACAGGAGTGTATGAAAGAACCTTGAAGCCTCCAGACATTTTTGCAAAAGTCTGCTGTGTCCAGTAACTAAAGTTGGAGAAAAGCCTTTAGAATTCCACTGTTGAGTAGGTGCCGTGGTAACTTGTTGGCTTTCTTTTTAAATTTAAAATCTAGTTTGGGCTGTTGCCTTAAAAAGGGTGTGTAGTTGGGAGTCAGGTTAATTAAGTATTTTAGGATTTCTTATAGTATTAAATAACTGTAATCTTATGTATGTGCTTGAAATATTTTCTTTTGTTATTGATATTTTAATATAATGTTTAAAATCTCTAAAGGTCCTAGTGGACTCATTACTTCAGAATTCAATGCACACATCAGACTGAATTTTGCCATCGGCGAGCTCGCTGACGCGCAAAATGACGCAGGATGACGTCGGGGGGAACCCCTGACATCATTCCGCCGCATTTAAATTTTCAGGAAGGCGGGGGCACAGTCAAATCAGCTGTGTGCCCGCCAACCTGTCAACGGCCAATTGAGGCCATTGACAGGATCATTAAAACAATTAAAGGACCTGCCCACCAAACTTAAGGTTGGCGGGCAGGCCAGGAGCCCCGGCGGGGAATAGAAAAACATGAAACCTCATCCACCGGCGGGATGAGGTTTCATGTCGGGTTTAAAAAAGTGTAATAAAGTTTTAGTGAAATTTATTAACATGTCCCATCTCGTGTGACATTGTCACATGAGGGGGACATGTTAAGGATTTTTTTTTTTTCTATTTTTAACGTTTGAACAAATTTCAGCGATCTCCCTGATGCAGCAGGGAGATGTGCGTTCTTTCGTGCGCATGCGCGAAAGAGCGCACTCTCACCTTTGGGGAATCCTCCCCCGCCCGCACAGGAAACGCATAGCGCTTCCCGCCGGGCGTCATACTGGGCGGGCCTTAATTGTCCCGCCCACTTAAAATGGCGGGGGGGCCCGCTTCTCCGGCGGGAATTGGCTCCTCGTCCACCGGAGATTGGGTCGGGCCCGCCCGCCCGATAGGCAGAAAATTCTGCCCATCTTCTCATAATAAATATAAATAGCAAAACCGTTGTGATAGCGTGACCAAGTTTCTCTTGTGGATTTGGAACGCCTGGCACACCTCACCTGCCACGTCATGACAATATGAAGGTAAAACAGTAGCTGGTAAGTGTGTAACTGGTGAAAATTTATCAGGCTACCAATATAGATTAGGGTCCAGGATCTCGGGTAAAGTTGCTATATTCACTACATAAGGGAAAAATCATTTGAATAAAGCTTACTTTACAAAAGAATGTGTATATATTTTAAGAATCAGGAATGAATTTCACACAAATCTAGCCCACATGTTGACAACCCAAACCTTTTTATTCTTGTTATTGCATTACAATAGCCTCCGATTCTCCAGTTATAGTGCCAGATCTTTTTCCTTCAGCAAAAATGTTTGAAATCTCAGACGGTATACTCATACAGACTCGATAACTCTGTCTTTCTCTCCACAGATGCTGTTAGACCTGCTGAGTTTTTCCAGCATTTTCTGTTTTTGTTTAGACTTCCAGCATCCACAGTATTTTGCTTTTATCTTATGTTTGAAATCTCACTTGATTCAAAATTACTTAACTAGATTGGTTTCAAATGACATTAATGGGGAGATGCTACATGGCCTCATTGACGTTAACTGACAAACAGTCCAATTATTTTCTCATAACGAGGTTATAAGTGAACCTTAGCTGAGTCAGACTAGGGCAACATATTAAGACACATCATCAGGTTAGGAACCAATTTTCAATTTTATTTATAGCAGGACAAGGCTTAGTCCAACTGAAATATATTAAATAGTAATTTAGGATACTGTACTAAAATCAAACTAGTTCTATGTTTTATATTCCTTGCAAAGCCGATTAAGAATCCAAGCCCAAAACTTTAACTCTTTGGTTCTCTCCACAGTTACTCCCTGACTGTTCCCAACATGTTCCATTTTATACTTAACTTTCATGTTGCCAATATGACCTCTTTCCTTTTAGGAAAAATAAACACACTGCTTGGCTTTGCTTATCTTACCAGTTGTAAACATCCTACCATTCCTTTGAAATCCAAACAACTCCTTCACTTATCTAAAAATGCAAATTTCCTTCACACCTTACATGCTAAGACCTCATCCATGTTTACTCATTAGCATTTCAAGTACCCTTCTACACCTAACTCCTTTTAATAATTTCAAACTTGCAGTCGAGCTGACTCCAGTTCAAATAAATCACACAGACAGAATCGTCCATACTCACCCCTATAAATCTACTTCACAATAAATCACAATAACATTATGAAAATTGTTATAGTTTCATGACAATATGCTTACTCACAGTTTTTAATCTAAAGACACTATATCTGTCTGCATGTTTGAACATTTTTTGATTTCCTCAAAGCAGGAAACTTACGTACAGGAATTTGCTCCACACAAGTCTGACAAATTAATCAGTGTTAGTGATATATTTGATATGTTTGTTTCTAAATCAGCCCCTAAACAAAAAAATCATTAATTAGTACATTGCACACAATAAGCTAAGTAAATAAGAGGCTAGTAATGCCTTTATATTGCAAAGCTGTAATATGGAAACTTTTAATGCCACTATGTTTAATGAAAATTACATTTGCCCTGATAGCATTAGCAGGAATTTACTTTCACCAGGTTAGAATCAGGCAACACAACTACTCTATATAGGGGAAAGCAAACAGATTGCGTGATCGTATTTCTGAAAACTTCCATTCATTCCACGTGTGTGACCCTGAGCTTCCAATCGCTTGTTATTTTAATTTTCATATCCTGCTCTGTCCTCTGCCTTCTACACTGTTCCGGTGAAGTTTAATGCGAGCTCGAGGAGCAGCACTTTATCTTTCAGTTAGGTACTGTGCAAACATTAAGTTCAACAACTTCAGATCATAACCACCTATTTTCTCAGACAGTAGATAATGGTTCCGCTGTTGCCATTTCCAGCTCCTTTGAACCCATCCTATCTTACTCCATTGTCCTGCTATCACTCGCTTTTGCTCTGCATTTGTCACAGAATCCTGCCCTCCACCATATTCTGTCTATTTCTATTTCTCTGCCACCCTTTTTTCCCTCACTCTGCACTTCAGTTTTCACATGTAAGCTGATGACACTCAGCTCTACCTCACCACCACTTCTTTTGACCCATTCACTGTCTCCAAATTGTCAGAAATGGATGAGCAAGGATTTCCTCAAAGTAAATATTGGGGCGAGCATTGTCTTCAGTTCCTATTAGGAACTCCAGACCCTAGCTACCAGCTACATCCTTCTCCTTGCAAACTGTATGAGGCTGAACCAGACTGTTCGTAGCCTTGATACCATGTTTGATCTCAAGACGAGCTTTCTTATTATTCATTGGATGTGGGTGTCACAGCTAGGCCAGCATTCATTGCCCATCCCTAATTGCCCTTGTACAGAGGGCATTTAAGAGTCAGGGTCTGGAGTCACTTGTAGGTCAGACCAGGTAGGAACAGCAGATTTACCTCCCAAAAGAGCATTAGTGAACCAGATGGGTTTTTACAACAATTTGCAATGGTTTCATGATCATCATCAGACTTTGAATTCCAGATATTTTATTGGATTCAAATTCCACCGTCTGCCATGGTGGGATTCAAAGCCGAGACCCTAGAGTATTACCCTGGATCTCTGGTCAGTGACAATACCATTATGCCACCGCCTCTTCCAGATAGTGATGTGCCATTACTAAGCCTGCCTATTTCCACCTCCATAACATCGACTCTGCTCACCTGCTGCTGAAACCTTCATCCATGAATCTGTTACCTCTAGACTCGACTATTCAAGCCTGGCTGGCCTCCCATGTTCTACCCTTTATAAATTTGAGGTCATCCAAAACTTTGCTGCCCATGTCCTAACCTCATTCACTAATCACCTGTGTGCTCACTGACTGATGTTGGCTCCTAAGCAATGTCTCAATTTTAAAATTCTCATCCTTGATTTGAAATCACTCAACTCTTGCTATGTCTGTAGTCTCCTCCAGCCACAAAACTCTTCGCATTCCTCTAACCCATGTCTCTCTCCCTAATTTCAATCACTCCACAATTAGTGGCTGTGCTTTCAGTTGTATAGGCCATAGACTCTGGAATTCCCTCTCTAAGTCTCTCTACCACTTTTTCCACCTTCAAAATGCTCTTTAAAGCCTACTTCTTTGACCAAGCGTTTGGTCATCTGTGTTAATATCTCCTTTTCATGTCAAAGTTTGCTTTGTAACACTCCCTATCAAGTGAATATGACATTTTATTATGTAAAAGACACCCATAAATGTACGTTCTTGTTGTTACTGCTTTAAAACTGTTCAATCTGTAAACTTCTTTTCATTCTGCCAAAGGGTTAATTCTGCGAAACGTTAATTCTGCTTCTCTACCCACATATGCTGCCTGACCTGCTGAGTGCTTCCAGTATTTTGTGTTTTTATTTTTAACTTAACACCTTTTCCATGTGATCATTCCACAGACAAAAGGAAATGGTTGATTCTTTATGAAAAATGAGAACAACTGACATTGGGTCAGGACCTTTGGCGATTCTAAATGGAGCAGAAAACACCTGAAGCCTGTGGATAATTAGCTTCCCATCTAGGTATTGCCATCTACTTTGATATTTCTTCTCTGGGCCCTAAATTATTAAATCCCGTCATTAACAGGAAACTCCAGACCAGCCATAATACATATCCCATGGGGTATGATCAGCCTTCAGAAACCCATAAGTCTTAGTCGCGAGGAAAGGAAAGGTAAGTCAGCTGTAGCTGAAGGGTGTTTGGGTTAGTAAGGGTTAATGTGGGTCTGGGAAAATACCACCCACCTTATGATGTAGAGTGTCACATGATAGTAGATCGTGTGTACAGGGAATCTGAGAGAAGCAAGCATGAAGATAGCGCCTAGTTAGTAAACAGTTTATGTTCAACCACACAAGCCTCCAGACCTCCAAACAAGCATCGGCATTCAAATTCTTTTCCTTAGGTAACCATTTTGATAGAGTATTGGTTGAAATTGATGTAACAGCATTACTATGACAACAAAAACAAATAAAGGTTCAGTTTAAATGACAAATTTCAGGGTTAAAGCTTTTGAATCAGTGTATTAATTCCACCCATAAAAGCCGTCGTAAAGTTGATCATTCAGACGGTTGCAAAATTGCTCTTATAGCAAACTAACTGTGCAATAAATAACATTCTACTCCAGGACTACCTAACCAAATAGCAGCACCCACTA
Organism: Cetorhinus maximus; assembly: GCF_964194155.1. Taxonomy (NCBI): domain Eukaryota; kingdom Metazoa; phylum Chordata; class Chondrichthyes; order Lamniformes; family Cetorhinidae; genus Cetorhinus; species Cetorhinus maximus. Next base: position 212,252,099 of record NC_135880.1, read on the forward strand.
TCAAATAGATCAAAAAATGTCACAGAGGAATCCTTTTTGCAATGCAATGATATTACTGTGCAGCACAGTAAATTCTTTCAACAGGTCACAGAATGCCTGAATAACAAAAAATGACTTTTTTGATGAATAAAATCCAACTCATGAGTTTATCCACTAAAGAGTAAACCCAAATCTTACCCTCCACTTTCTAATCTTATAAAGCCGTTCCATGATTACCACCAAAGATAGTAAATTGGGAGCAAAATAAAAAGGTGCCTCTTCCAATGTGGCTCAGTGTTCCCAAATGGAATCTTCCTCGTGGAGATTCTGAAAAGTAATGGATCATTGGATAGTAGTTTTTTTTACACTGAGGTTTGTGAATATAAAGTTGCATTTCACATCCAAAGGCAATCCAACTTATGAAAAGATACACAAATCCTGCAAAAAGTTCAACCAGAGTTCTGCAGATTTATTCGCACCGCCCGACAATGAAAAGAAATGCAATTTAGACTTAAAACGCACTAAACCAGTGTGGGTATCTCATTAAAGAAGATTTGCATTTTCTATCTCCAAGATCATGGAAAGGCTTCTAGAAACTGTCAAAAGTGCGTCCTGTCAGAAGTGTTTAATAGTGGATATCCATTTAGCGAATCAAGCAGCAGATGACATTCTGCGAATCACAACTGTTTTATTATTAAACTATAGTTCAGTACAAACGCCAGTTGCCCCAGTGTCATTCTGGGCCTTGAGGTGGTGCAGGTGTGCGGTGGTCTTCCCCTTGAGTGTACCGCTGTTCGGACGAAATTCCACATTGGCCCCAAATTCCGAACCCTCCCTCGGGAGCTGGAGCCCCCCAACCTGAGTCGCATTGCAGAAATGCCCTCCGTGTCCTTTAGCACGGCGTGGAGGGGTTTCCTGTATGGACTGCAGCTGCACACCCTTCACTTCTTTGCCCTCGCACTCAGCCTAGACATGCCCTGGCGTTCCTTGTTGCTGTCCAGCAGCAGAGGTCCCCAGTGGATAGGCACCCTACCACCACCTTAAACATTCACTCCCGCCACCACCAATGCAATGTGGCACCAATGTGTACCATCTACTGCAGCAACTCTCCAAGCTTTCTTCCACAGCACCTCCCAAATCCGCAACCACCATCTCCTCAAAGTTCAAGGGCAGTGGATGAATGGGAATACCACCACCTGCAAGTTCCCCTCCAAGCCACACACCATCCTGACTTGGAACTATATCACTGTTCCTTCACTGTCACTAGGTCAAAATCATGGAACTCCCTTCCTAACAGCACTGTGGGTGTACCTACACCACATGGACTGCAGCAGTTCGAAAAGGCGGCTCACCACTGCCTTCTCAAGGGCAGTTAAGGATTGGCAACAAATGCTGGCCTAGCCAGTGATGCTTACATCCCATGAAAGAATGAATAAAAAAACTGAAGTATGAATTCCATTTCCAGTTCTCTGGAATCTGAATTGGGGCAATTTGCAAATCAACTAGTTTCCTATTCACATCAGCATTCTTCTTCAGTACCAAATATTGAATATTTTCCTCAGAATTACAGGTTGATTGTCAGCAACTTCAATACTACAATGTTTATTTACTAAAATGGTCCCTTTCCAGTTACTTGATGCAGCAAATTATGGCCAGTCAGTTTGCCAAAAGACAATTGTATTCAGACTTGGAAAATAATCAACCAGGAGTCGAAGTCTCAACGAGTAATTGCCCGGATATGGCTCAGAACATTTTCTAGAGGTATTTTTCCAAACATTTTTCACTTTTTTAGTACCTATCAATTCCGATCTGAAATATTTTCCCTAATTATGTGCTAGAGAACTTTAAAAGCTTTGTTGTTATTCAACAGGGAAGCAAACTACACTGGGAAATGACCCCATCAATAGGGAAAGGTTAAAGAGCAGATTTCAAAGTAGGTTTAAAGGTGAATAATCATTAAGGAAGACAATGAGCAATGTTTTTGACAAAATATGACAGCTGAGTTTGTGCCTTTTCCCCAGATTTCAGTTTGCTGAAATGGTGGAAGAAGTGTTTCTGATCTGAAGCAGGTGCTATTCTGTTATTATAAATTCCAATTGACATTGCTCCAGTGTGTGTGTGGTTGGTTTTATTATTTCCTCTGACTTCTTTAGTTTCCACACTGGAAGATTCTAGAAGCAGCAAGCTCTGAAAAACAAATGTCACAGTGTGATAACCAGCACCCATCATTGGCCCTTCTCATGTTGGTCAACAGCAATGGCCCTTCATGCAAATCTGAAAAAGCTACCGCCATAACGTTCTGGAAAAATCTGCCTTGTCAGCTTTCCATAACAGAATCAGTTAATTATGTACTTGACAAGCATCCAACAAATTGATTTTTGTGCTTAATTCCAGTAATTGAGAACAGACTACTTCCGTATCCCATTTTCAACTTGGTCACTCAGTAATTTCCCATCTTTTATTACAAATGTTTCCATTTAACCCATCCCCCCGACAAGCCGCAGCCATACCCACCCCTTTCATTTTACAAACAGCATTAAAGTACATAACTAAAATGGTGGACTTGCTCATTGACTCCAATAGAGAGAAATAGGGAATTTTCAAGCTAATCTGAAAGAAGCATGCAGGTGACAAATGTCAATCAAAAGGAAACTTAGAATGAAACTTTTTTTTTTCAAATTGTAAAATTATAGTCAATCAATCTGGTGGCCATTAGGGAATATTGTATCAATCAAAGGGTAGGGAAATACAAAGAGGATCTAGAGATGCCTTGAGTAGAAGCCTTGGAGACGCTGTAGAGAACCTGTACCAGTGATATGAAGGACCTTCAGCTGTGTGGAGAGAATAAAGAAACTAGAATTGTCCTTCCTCAGTTAATGGGAGATTTGGTAGAAACGTTCGAAATTAAGTTAGGGCTTGATAGAACATATAAGGAGAAACTGTTTCCATTGGCTGGAGGGCCAGTGACCAGAGAATACACATTTAAAATAATTGGCAGAAGAACCAAATGGGAGATGAAGGGAAGTTTCTTTACACATTGAGTTGTTATGATTAGGAACACAATGCCAGAAAAAGCGGTGGAAGCAGATTCAATAATAATTTTAAAAGGGAATTGAACATATATGGGGAAAGAGCAGGGGAGAACAGAACAGTTTTTTCAAAGAGCCAGCATAGCCCTGATGGGTTGAAAGGCCTCCCACTATGCTGTATAATTCTAAGGGCTAGAAGAAAGAAATAAAATCCTAAAGCTTAACATATCTGATGACAAAATAAAGGAATATACTAACTCCCCCACATCATTATCATGTCTAATTTTTCACTAAAATTAGATAAGTATGTAACCACAAAAGCCCTCATTGCAGGCTGAAGTCCACAAAGCATTAGACTCTAATTGCAACTAGTTAATCAAAACTATATTCAAAAGGTACAGGGGAGGTGGTGGTGTAGCAGTATTGTCACTGGACTGGTAATCCAGAGACCCAGGGTAACGTACTGGGGACCTGGGTTTGAATCTTGCCACAGCAGATGGTGGAATTTGAATTCAATAAAAATCTGGAATTAACTGGAAGCCACTGTTGATTGTTGTAAAAACCCACCTGGAAATCTGCCATCCTTATCTGGTTTGGCCTACATGTGACTCCAGACCCACAGCAATGTGGTTGACTCTTAAAATGCCCTCTGACCAATGACAATGTGGAAAGCTGAGAGTTGTGGTTGCCACCAATTAGTGTAATCCTGATAAGGGAAGCTTCAAATGATATGAGTGTGGATACAGACTTTTGAGCCTATCATGTCTCTGTCCTCCATTGATAAGATAGACTTTTGAGCCTCAAGATTGGTCACAATGACAGACAATAGACAATAACTATGGTCCATTCCGCCCCAAAACCTGATACATGGCTGAATATATTGGTTTTGGCTTTAAGTATTGGCAAAGATGAAGTGCTGAAATGATTTTTCCCTCTAAGATTAAGTGAACCTGTCACTTACATTAATTCTTTCTTTTTTGGTTCATAGGAATGAATTGGATAAGAAGAAAATATTTGTTAGGTATATGCCAGTAACTTACAGTTTTAATGTGAGGGTAAGAATATTTTCTCTTCAAAAATGTAAAAATAAATGCAGTTGTATAAATTAATGTTCAAAATTTTTCTAAAACATTTTGATTGTCCATCTCCAACTTTGGTTTTTTTTGAAAAAAACCATAAAGCTACATACATTTATGATTATTTTGTTCTTCCATCTGACCTGTGTGGTAAAGTGGGGCACCCTGTCCCTTTAAGAGAATGCAAGTGTACTGATCATGTGACAGCACTAATGAATCACTATACAGTGCATGGGCAACTGGGAACTGTAAGTCTAGTTCTGGAGGTTTCTGAGTGAGCACGTATGATCTGGTGCTCTGCCCTTTTTCTCAATAAACCATCACTGTTTATTCTTACATCAGTCTCTCCCCGTAGTTGATTGCAAGCAGCAATTGATGAGAAATTAGGAAGGCGTGCAGTTAGAGTTAGGTTGGCCAACGAACTCATTTACCCAAGACATAAAAACCTGTTAAAAGGCTTTGTTATTATTTTATTGCCATAACCTACATCCTGATATTCTCCTTTCATTCGCAAGAGGCAAAAAATGTTTTTACCTGGATAGCTGGATTCTTGCTGCCTGACTACCCCACCTGTTGGACAGTACACCAACTAACATCAAACGTCTTACATTCTCCTGTTTTATAGCGGTTACATAATATCCAAAGTATCCACATGGTGCCTCTTGGTAAGGTCAACAATAGGGTCAGAAAGTTCAAGTCTACATTTGGCAATATCGAGGTACCTACTTTTTGAGCAGCAGCGTCAACTGTCTGATAACAGCATCTCACTCATCAGACTATTGCGCAGTGCTTTCAAGTACACCAATACAATTGTGCAAAAGAGCAGTGATTCCTTTTGAAAGATCCAGACAGGACAATGAACTCTACAATATGTGACAGTTTGGGTTTAAAAGGGAGTTTGGTGTATTCATAATGCTGTTGTTAAAATATCACTTCAAACCACATTGGCTGGCAATTGTATTTCCTACTATCTATTGATTAGCTCTGTCAGTCCTCAGCGCTCATCAATGATGAGGTCCTTCATGAAAGCAAGCCCCCAGTTCTGTAAAGAAATGAAAGTTTGACTTGTTTGAAGTAATCACACATTGACTTGGGTATGTATGAATTGATTTCAACTCATGTCCCCAATTGGCTTCACTTTCACCCATTGGATTTGGATAAAATGGGGAGGGGAGAGTAACTGAAAGATAAATGTATGGAAATAAATGCAGTCATGAAGAAGATTCATAATAGAGTTGACCACAAACTGGATTTTTAAAGTTCAGTCTTTTTTGATCAATGTGGTTTCAAAATATGGCCTCTGGATGTCTGGAGCAGAAACCAATCTCTCCTGGTTGCAGGTGTATTACATAATAATATATGCATCAGAATGGCAACATACTCTTTGTTTGTTTAAATTTAAATCAATTATAATATCGTTATCAAGCCTGAGGGAAAAACAGAATGTCAAAAGCATCTGACAAAGTTTTAATTAAGACGAGATCTTACACATTTTGAAGCTCAGGGCAATCATCTTTTCACTGCAAATTAAAAAATATCTGTATCAGCTATGAGCAATGATAATTGCAACCGTAATTGCAAGCATATGCTGCATATTAAATAAGTCAATCTGGTCAGAGGAGAGGTAAGAAGCATTACACGATATTTCTCAGTAAAGGGAAACAATGACTTTATTCTTATCACAAAAACACATATATGCAGAGATAAAAGCAAAAAACTGTGGATGCTGGAAATCCAAAACAAAAATAAAAATATCCGGAAAAACTCAGCAGGTCTGGCAGCATCTGCGGAGAGGAACACAGTTAATGTTTCGAGTCCGTATGACTCTTCAACAGAACTAAGTAAAAATAGAAAAGAGGTGAAATATAAGCTGGTTTAAAGGTGGGGGTAGAGCTGGATAGAGGGCCAGTGATCGGTGGAGATAGCCAAAAGATGTCATAGACAAAAGGACAAAGAGGTGTTGAAGGTGGTGATATTATCTAAGGAATGTGCTAATTAAGGGTAGAAAGCAGGACAAGCAAGGTACAGAAAGCCCTAGTCGGGGTGGGGTGGGGTGAAGGGAAGGGATTGAAATAGGCTAAAAGGTAGAGATAAAACAATGGATGGAAATACATTTAAAAATAATGGAAATAGATGGGAAAAGAAAAATCTATATAAATTATCGGAAGAAAAGGGGGGTATCAGAAAGGGGTGGGGATGGAGGAGAGAGTTCATGATCTAAAATTGTTGAACTCAATATTCAGTCCGGAAGGCTGTAAAGTGCCTAGCTGGAAGATGAGGTGCTGTTCCTCCAGTTTGCGTTGAGCTTCACTGGAACAATGCAGCAGGCCAAGGACAGACATGTGGGCATGAGAGCAGGGTGGAGTGTTGAAATGGCAAGCGACAGGGAGGTCTGGGTCATGCTTGCGGACAAACCGAAGGTGTTCTGCAAAGCGGTCACCCAGTCTGCGTTTGGTCTCTCCAGTGCAGAGGAAACCACATTGGGAGCAACGAATGCAGTAGACTAAATTGAGGGAAGTGCAAGTGAAATGCTGCTTCACTTGAAAGGAGTGTTTGGGCCCTTGGACGGTGAGGAGAGGGGAAGTAAAGCATATATGCAGAGTGTTGGTCCCTTTCTATTTTCAAGAGGTCTGGTTACTGACAATTACTAACTTATTTTCAGTTCAGCTCCTCATTTTGGTTGCAATTTTTCACCCTTCTTCATCTAACCCATTCAACATATTCTTCTGTTCCTTTCTCCTTCATGTGCTTATCGACCTCCTCCTTCAATGCATCTATGATAATCACTTCCACTACTTGTGGTAGTGAGCTCCACATTCTAACCAATCTCTGGGTAAAGAAGTTTCTCCTGAGTTCCCTTTTAAATTTATTAGTTATTATCTAATATTTACGGCCCCTCATTCTGGTCTTCCCCGCAAATGAAACATTTTCTCGATGCTTACCCTCTCAAGTGCTCTCACGATTTTAAAGACCTCTGTCAGGTCACTTCTCAGTCTTCACTATTCTAGAGAACGGAGCCCCAGTTTGTTCAATCTTTCCTGATAGGTATAACCTCTTACTTCTGGTTGTATTCTAGTAAATTTTATTTGCACCTTTTCCGGTGTCTCTGTATCCTTTCTATAACTTGAAGGCCAAAACTGTTCACCGTACTCCAAGTGTGGTCTAACCAAGGTTCCATACAAGTTTGAAAGCAAAATACTGTGGATGCTGGAGATCTGAAATAAAACAGAAAGTTTTGGAAAAACTCAGCCGGTCTGGCAGCATCTGTGGAGAGAGAAACAGAATTAATGTTTCAAGTCCAATATGACTCTTCTTTGGAACTGAACTATACAATTTTAACACAACATTCAAGTTTTCAATTCTATCCCTCTAGAAATGAACCCCTAGAGCTTTGTTTGCTTCTTTTTGGCTTTATTAAGCTGAATTACTAGTGATTAGCAATGAATGTTAGAAAGTAGGTATCATTCACTATTTGCTACCACTCTGGCAAAAAAAAACTTTTATACTTGTATAATCCATTGAAGTGTTTAATTATTGATTGTTGATAAGCCTTCTGTAACCTCTTGCAAATGTCATCTTCCCAACCAACGCCTAGCTGGAATAATTAGTGTTGCCAATTTGTTCAGCTTTGTGATCAAACCTATCTGGCCTGTACCCACTTACAGTATTTCAACTTCTTTTGTGATTCATTTTAATTCCTTTATTATTGAATTTTCTTTTGGACTTTTTAAAATATCATATGTTACCATAAATCAGATACTCCATTGTTCCTCTCTCTGAATAGTGAATGGTCTACAATTACACAGCTTATAAAAAGGCAAATCATTCATTCATTCATAGATTTCTATACTAGGACCATTATTCTGCAGATCTTGCATCACCGTGAAGCAGATTCCGCAAAGCCGTAACAAAGGATGAGCTGGGGAGCTGCGGCCGGGCTGGTGTCAGTTCAGCGTTTTATGTTGGGTGAGCAACAGCACAGAAAAAGTAGCATTAGAACCACTTCAGCTTTGTGCCAGTTTCTCTTGTACAGAAGTCTTAACACAGCCAACTTCTTAAACCTTAAAATAAAACTTTAAAAGAGTCCAGATGGTTACCTGGACCAGATCTAAGTTTCTAACGTAAGACTGCCCCATCTGTTCTTTCTCTAACATTTCTCTGACAGATCTCTGTACAATGCTTGTGTATGTGCACAAAGCCACACTTTCTATGAGTAAAACACAATGCACGTGGCTAAGATAACATTGTGTCAACCTCTCAGACTGCTGTCAAATAAACAGAAACGGGCACTCCTTTCGAGGATTAGGGATGACCAAATAAGGACCTTTAAAATTATGAAGGGGTTTGATAGGGTAATGTTGAGATGAACATGTCGGTTAAAGAAATCTTAATTAACTACTTGTTAAGTAGTCTTTTTTAACTACTTGTAACTGTATACCAATATTGAGTAAAGGGTACAGGCATGGAGCTATCTCCATCCTAGGTCTTCGCACATCTCTGGCCAACACCACACTGACCCTAGGTCTAGGTCATGTGCCTTCTTACATCACTGTGTGGGCGGTACTGTACTCAGTCCCACATTAACCCTGTGTGTACCAGACCCTACTACTACAGGTAAATGTTTCAGTTGTCAGATGGACCAGAGCTAGGAACCATAAATATAAGATAATCGCTGATAAATCACAGAGGGAATTCAGAAGAAACTTGTTTACCCAGGGAATGTTTTGAATATGGAATTCAATGGAGTCATTGAGACAAACAGAATAGGTGCATTTAATGGGAAGCCAGATAATCATGTGAGAAAGAAAGGATTAGAAGAGTGTGCTGATGGGGTTAGATGAAGAACTTGTGTGGGGCATAAACGATATCATAGAGCAGTTGGGCCGAATGGCTTATGTCTGTTCTATAAGTTCTATGTAATTCTATGTAAGTACGTGGCTGAATTATGAGTAAAATGAAACAATGGATTTTTTGGATTGTATTTTTCAGAACACTTAGGATTAACCAAAATATAAAGGGTTTCTGTCTTAATATTCTGCTAGGCTTTTGTGAATCATTTATTTTTGTGATACTAATAGAGTAGATGGTGTTCTTCGCAGTGATTCAGAGGAAACACATAACCAGTAAAAATATGGAAAAGAAGTTACTGAGAAATAAACTCAGAGGCAGTGAAGTAAGTCCTATTTGGTTCATCTCTGAATAATGAATAGCGGAGGTGGTGGCATAGTGGTATTGTCACTGGACTAGTAATCCAGAAACCCAGGGTAATGATCTGGGTTCATAATCCCACCACAGAGTTAAAAGTCTAAGGATGACCATGAAACCATTGTCAATTGTTGCACAAACCCACCTCATTTACTAATGCCCTTTAGGGAAGGAAATCTTCCTGACCTGTCTGTGAGTCCAGACCCACAACAATATGGTTGACTCTGAAATGGCCCAGCAAACCACTCAGTTCTTAAGGGAAATTAGGGATGGGCAATAAATGCTGGCCTAGCCAGTGATACCCTCATCCCATGAATGAATTTAAAAAAATCTCCTCAACCACTATAGGTAGGTAAATCAATCTCCAGATGGGGAGAGCAGCTCCTTTCCTCTTTTATTGTATAGGCAGAATGTCTCTTCTGTTTAGGAAACAGGTTTTATAGTGAAAGCTGTAGAATATATCATGTAGAAACATTGGCATTTTTTCTCCTTTACCGAGCAATTCAGCAACACTACTTACTAGTACTAAAAGATTCTGGTGAAAAATGAAGTTGTCAAAATCAAAAGCAGATGTTTGCTTTCCCTACAAATTTAATCACGTGGCTGCTTTAAAACGTAAACTTGATCATACAAAATATAAGTGGCCTCACCAATGTTTAATTTTCTTTTTGAAACATCCAAAAAACATACAAAAAAAGCAAATTTATTTTCTCGACATGCTTAAAAAGTCTTTTCTCTGACATCAATTTTCAATGATCTGAAAGAGGAATGAGATGGCAGGACAGTTACATAAAAGCAAATACTGCAGATGCTGGAGATCTGAAATAAAAACAGTAAGTGCTGGGAAAACTCAGCAGGTCTGGGAGCATCTATGGAGAGAGAAACAGAGTTAGCATTTCAAGTCTAATAGCACTCTTCTTTGGAACTCTGGGGACATAAGGCAGTAAAATTGAGTCCTTTGCTGAGTTCCAAAGTGTACTGGACTTGAAATGTTAACTCTATTTCTCTCTCCACAGATGCTGCCAGATCTGCTGAGTTTTTACAGCACTTCTGTTTTTATTAAGGCAGAACAGTTAATATTGGTCCACTCTATATGGAAGGTCTAGCCACTCTTACAAACTTTCCCAATTTCCTTTAGATAGATATAATCTAGCGCAGATATATTTTTGTAATTTGTTAATTAGATGTGGGCATTATTGTGTTTTTCCTCTCCTTGTGCTTATCTTAGTAGATAAACGTCAAGGCACCAACTGCGCATAAGGGATTGGTTAATGCAAAAATATGCGGGTTCATTTATTAAGGATTTAAGAAGTTGGTAGCGGCATTACACAGTTGGAGAATTTGTACACATGTGTGAGTTGGTAACTTCCTCAGAACAATCTGAAACTAAGGCCCAGATTTTCACCACAATGAAGCCTCTCTAACGTGGCAAAATAGCGTGCCCAAAAATCATAAGTCCCACCCCGTGAACACGGAACTTTCTATTTTCACCAGAGCTGGAATGGGGCATTTCGCTCATGCATGTTTTATGGAGGCAGCTGGCCATTGAAATCATCTGCCTCCACGCTAGTCTGATTTGGTAGCCAGGGAGTGTGAATCCTGAAGTGTGCCAAGTAGACCTGATAAGACCAAGTCTGAATTTGGTGTATTTCTTTGCAAATAGCCAGCGGACGACTTTGGAGAGGTAAGGTACCACTGCGGAGTTTTCCTTAAAATTTTATTCACAGCCCCAGAAGAGGCACAAAACCAATTCCAACTATCTTCCCTTAAATCAAGGGAATAGGAGCTGGGGCTCCTGGCCTCACAGGGAAATGATCTTTGTCCCCACTGACTCGTGCACCCAGGCACCAGGAATAACTTTGTGCTGGAGAAGGGCGTATAGCACTTTGTGCAAAGGGACAGAGAAGATGGGTATCGCAACTTTGCACACACAGGCCATAGAAGCCAGTCACCAGGAGCAACCAGATGCCAGAGGAACCGCAGAAGGTCAGGAGGGAGAGACTGCTGCCTGCGGACGAAGGAGGAGGAGGAGGAGAGGCAGGGCAACCAGGTACTACCCTGTGGGAAGGGTGGACAAACCTAGGACTTCCTACATCGATATGACAGAGAACCAGTGTTGAAGGTGACTGAAGCTAAGCCGTGAGGTGGTGACAGACAGATGTTCAGCAGCAACTCAAGCCACAATCCATTGACCTCTATGCTTTGCCAGCGGTTGTGAAGGTAACTGTTTCTCTCAACTTCTATGCCTCAGGGACTTTCCAGGAATCATCAGGAGACCTGTCTGATATATCCCAGTCAGCAGCACACTGCTGCATCAAGGCTGTAACTAATGCCCTGTTTGCTTCTCTGGGGATCACATTAATTTCCCTCTAGATTTGGTGTCTCAGACCCAGAGAGCCATGGCTTTTACCCAATTAGCAGGCTTCCCTCAGGTACAGGGTGTTATTGATTGCACCCATGTGGCCATAAAGGCCCCAACTCAACATGTGCACAACTTTGCCAACTGGAAGTTCTTCCACTCAATCAATGTTCAGGTGGTTTGTGACCTCCACAAGGTCTTCCTTCATGTGTGTGCAAGGTCTCCTGGTAACTGCCATGATTCCTTCATAATAAGGAGTTCCCAACTCTCTCAGCTATTTCAGGCACCAGTGCAGATCTGTTGGTTGGCTTTTAGGAGACAAGGGTTATCCCTTAAGAACTTAGATAATGATTCCCGTTAGGTACCTACAAACAGGGGCAGAGTCCAACTACAATATCAGCCATGTCGTTACCTGGAATACAACCGAACAGGCAATTGGCATTTAAAGGTGCACTTCAGGTGTCTTGATCACTCAAGTGGAGCTCTACAATATGCCCCAGCAAGAGTACCAAGAATAGCAATGGTGTGCTGCATGCTGCACAACATTGCACAGTAGAGGGGCATACAAATTGATGATGTTGATGCCATGGGTGGAGCACCAACCTCTGAGAAAGAGGAAGATGAGGAGGAAGAGTAAGATGAGGAGGAGAGGACGCCCCTGTACATTTGGAAGATTCCAAAACAGATGAGGGTGAGGAGGCTACCAATGGCAGACCAAAGGGGTGACATGGCCATATAGCCAGGGCTGACTCTCTGCAGGAAAAGATCATCACCAGACGGATCCTTGTGCAAAATAAATTTTCATAATGTCCTCCAACATCACAATTGCCATCAGAAAGTCCGTGGTGACATACTTCCACCTAAAGAACCTTATACACTGACTCCACAATTACTCAAGGACTGCCCATTCCCCACAAGGGAGATAATAAATGTCAATGAGTTGGATTCAGTCACGTTGATATGGCTGAAACCCTCATCGTCATAGCAATGGGTCTCATTATATTACAAACACACATGGTAATAAGTCATTCACAACCTGGTCCCCTCACATGAATGCCAACAACAATAAATGTAGGGCCTAAACTGCCAGATTGTCAAACCTTGCTCACAATGCTGAGAGTGAGACAACATTAGAATTCAAACTCAACACATGCTGATATGTTGTAGCATACATGCAGATAAGCCATCTCCGTGCATGAAGAGCCCAGAACCGCAACCCACAGCTCTTTGAAAGAAGTTGCACACCATCCATTCCGGCCAATGGTCCAGTTTCTGACGTAGGCGTCACATGCAACATTCCTGGCTTCCGTTTAGCTCTGCTATCTGCATAAAGCACATCCCGTGAGACCTGGAATGCAAATGCAGCTAAAGTAGTGGGCACAGCAGACGGCCAATATTACCTGCATGATAAATGGCCTCTTGAGCTGTGATGCCTACACCTCAGCCAACGTGTGGCACTGCAGTGCAGGCGAACGCCTTGCACACAGCACGCATGTTTGAGATGCACCTACTGCCCAGCATCTGTTAGTGGAGTCTCTAAATGTTAAGCTTGAGTCGACAATGAATGATACAAGGGTCATCTCAGTGCTTGAATCCTTCAATGCTGAAATATTATGTGCTACAGCAGGGAAGAACGAAGCCTTCCAAAGCATCACAAATCAGCCAACAACCTTGATCCTGTCTGAAGCACATTGAGATGGACTTCAGCATCTTAATTATTACTGGTAAGAACTGCCTTCATAATGTTACCATTGTTTTTGAGCTCTTTAGTTTTTTTTTATTCATCCATGGGAAGTGGGCATCACTGGCTGGGCCAGCATTTATTGCCCATCCCTAATTGCCCTTGAGATGGCGGTGGGAAGCTGCCTTCTTGAACTGCTGCAGTCCATGTGGTGTAGGTACACCCACAGTGCTGTTAGGGAGGGTGTTCCAGGGTTTTCACCCAGCGACAATGAAGGAACGGCGATATATTTCCAAGTCAGGATGGTGAGTGGCTTGGAGGGGAACTTCCAGGTCATGGTGTTCCCATGTGTCTGCTGTTCTTGTCCTTCTAGATGGTAGCGGTCGTGGGTTTGGAAAGTGCTGCCTAAGGAGCCTTGCTGAGTTCCTGTAGATCATCTTGTAGATGGTACACACTGCTGCCACTGAGCGTCGGTGGAAGGTGTGAATGTTTGTGGATGGGGTGCCAATCAAGCGGGCTGCTTTGTCCTGGGTGGTGTCAAGCTTCTTGAGCGTTGTTGGAGCTGCACTCATCCAGGCAAATGGGGAGTATTCCATCACACTCCTGACTTGAGCCATGTAGATGGTGAACAGGCTCCAAGGATTCAGAAATGAGTTACTGTCTGCAGAATTCCTAGCCTCTGACCTGCTCTTGGAGCCACTATATATATGGCTTGTCCAGTTCAGTTTCCGGGCAATGGTAGCCCCCAGGGTGTTGATAGTGGGGAATTCAGCAATGTAATGCTATTGAATGTCAAGGGGCAATGGTTAGTTTCTCTCTTGTTGGAGGTGGTTATTGCCTGGCACTTGTGTGGTGTGAATGTTACTTGCCACTTACCAGCTGAAGCCTGAATATTATTCAGGTCTTGCTGCCTTTGGACACAGACTGATTCAGTATCTGAGGAGTTGCAAATGGTGCTGAACATTGTGCAATTGTCAGAAAACATCCCCAATTCTAACCTTATGATGGAGGGAAAGTCATTGATGAAGCAGCTGAAGATGGTTGGGTCTAGGACATGACCCTGAGGAACTCCTGCAGTGATGCCTGGGGCTGAGATGATTGACTACAACAACCACAACCATCTTCTTTTGTGTGAGGATTGACTCAAACCAGTGGAGAATTTTCACCCTGGCTTCCATTGACTTCGGTTTTGCTAGGGCTCCTTGATGCCACACTTGGTCAAATGCTGCCTTGATGTCAAGGGCAGTCACTCTCACCTCATTTCTTGAGTTCAGCTCTTTTGGACAAAAGCTGTAATGAGGTCAGGAGCTAAGTGGCTCTTGTGGAACCCAAACTACACGTCAGTGAGCAGGTCATTGCTGGCTAAGTACCGCTTAATTGCACTGTTGACAACACCATCCATCACTTTGCTGATACTCTAAGCAAACTGATCCAGGCTACTGAAGGCAGACCAGCACCCTTTCCTGGCCAAGACTTTTCTCTTGCATCCACTTCAAGTGCTGCTGCATGTGTCTCTCCATGAGAGTGGCCAATATCTCATGGTCAGAGCTCATGTGGTTGAGGCCCCAACTTAATGTGGAACTCATGGCGGCGATGGACTTTTCCGTTCGCATTCCTAGAGCTCCCATTGCCTCAGGAACTCTGCCAGATGTTCACACATCTAGTCCTGATTATCCAAAAAACAATGTTATCATTGTGCCCCAAAAGGAGACTCCACTGGCTGCACATTCTTGTCCAGTGGAGCATCATTGTGACTTTCCTCCCTCCTTTAAGGAGAACTGTGCACAGACATCTTTGACTCTGACACCTCCTCCTGCACCCTGGTCCGGTGGCTTTCACCCTGTGCCACCAAATCTACATGTGCTACATCCCTCCTTACTGTTTCCATCTGAGTTGGAGGAGTGTGGGAGTTGGCTAGTCTGATGTGAAGCTGTCTCCTCAGACATCACTTGCTCTTCTTGATGCCCATGGGATAATCTGGTCCGGGGTTGAAAGTGGGGTCGGTGGGGGGAGGGGTTTGGTGGTTGTTGGACGGGAGATGTTAAGGGAGCAGAGCTGGGACCTGTGAGACACACAAAAGGAGTTATTTAGGTATAGCACTTTCATTATTGAAGCACTGTCTGATGTACGTCATTGCCTTTAACCATGATCGTGCTGCCCGTATAATGCAGCCTCATCCCTACACTCCCTCTGGTGCTAATGTCCCATTGTGCTCAGAGAAGTAACATTGTGACCTCCACTATTATCACCATGTGCCAAGGTGAGGTGATTTTAACGCCACCTTTGTCACCTGCTAACAGCGATTCACCATCAGCAACAGACAGCTGTTCAGGCACCCTGGCAAAATTGCACTCAACCACAGTCCATAACCTCATGGCCCAGCATATCACCAACTCAACCATTACCACTAAGCCAGGGGATCAACCATGGTTCAGTGAAGAGTGCCAGGAGCAGCACCAGGCATACTTAAAAATGCACTAAAAATCAACCTGTTGAAGCTACAACACAGGACTACCTGCGTGCCAAACACCATAAGCAGCAAATGATAGACAGAGCTAAGCTATTCCACAACCAACGGATCACATCTAAGCTCTGCGGTCCTGCCACATCCAGCCGTGAATGGCAGTGGACAATTAAACAACTCACTAGAGGAGGAGGCTGCACAAATATCACTGTCCTCAAAGATAGAGGAGCCCAGCACGTTATTATAAAAGATAAGGCTGAAGCATTTGCTACAACCTTCAACCAGAAATGCTGAGTGGATAATCCATCTCACCTCCTCCAGAGGTCCCCAGCATCACAAATGCCCGTCTTCAGCCAATTCAATTCACTCCAAGTGATATCAAGAAATGGCTGAAGACACTGTATACTGCAAAGGCTATGGGCCCTGACATATTCCAGCAATAGCACTGAAGACTTGTGCTCCAGAACTTGGTATGCCCCTAGCCAAGCTGTTCCAGCACAGCTACAACACTAACATCTACCTGGCAATGTGGAAAATTGTCCAGGTATGTTCTGTACACAAAAAACAGGACAAATCCAACCTGGCCAATTACCACTCCATCAGTCTACACTCGATCATCAGTAAAGTAATGGAAGGGGTCATCAACAGTGCTATCAAGCAGCAGTTGCTTAGCAATGACCTGCTCACTGATGCTCAGTTTGGGTTCTGCCAGGGCTACTCAGCTCCTGACCTCATTACAGCCTTGGTTCAAACATGGACAAAAGAGCTGAACTCCCGAGGTGAGGTGAGACTGACTGCCCTTGACATCAAGGCAGCATTTGACTGAGTGTGGCAACAAGGAGCCCTAGCAAAATTGGAGTCAATGGGAATCAGAGGGAAAACTCTCCACTGGTTGGAGTCATACCTAGCACAAAGGAAGATAATTGTGGTTGTTGGAGGTCAGCCATCTCAGCTTCATGAAATCACTGCAGGAGTTTCTCAGGGTAGTGTCCTCAGCCCAACCATCTTCAGCTGTTTCATCAATGACCTTCCTTCCATCATAAGGTCAGAAGTGGGGATGTTCGCTGCTGATTGTATAATATTCTGCACCAATCGTGACTCCTCAGATACTAGAAGCAGTCCATGTCCAAATGCAGCAAGACACCACCATCCCCCAGATCAAAATCAGAAGTTTGGGCAGACATTTTTAAAGGTCAGTTTCGTGGAGCTGGGAATTCTCCTCACTCTGTGTACCCAACCTGGGAGTGAAAATCAGGGCCTAAGTCTGAATCACAGGATACATTGCATCATTTCCACTTTAGTGATAGAAAAGAAAATCACACCCACTTAAAGGTCCACAACAGGTTTGTCTGGCAAGGCCAGCATTTATTGCCCTCGAGAAGGTGGTGGTGAACCCTTCTTGAATCAGCAGTTTCTATGGTATAGGTACACCAAAGGTGCCGTGAAGGAGGAAGTTCTGCTATTTTGACCCAGCTATGGTAACGGAGCACCTATACTTTCAAAGTCAGGGTGGTGAGTGTTTGGGATGGGAATTTGCAGCTGGTGGTGTTCCCATGCATCTGCTGCCCTTGTCGTTCTAGGTGGTTGAGGTCATGGGTTTGGTGCTGCCTCAGGAACCATGCTGAGTTTCGGCAGATGAATGTACCAAAGTTTGTTATTCATTTCACAAGGATTTAAGGCAAGAAAAAAAGATTTCCCTTCCACTCTTCCAGATTTTTGCATTGGAAGGGAATGAGCCAATGAACAGTCGGTGCTGGTATAAGGCTGTGTCTGCAAAGCAAAAATTAGTAAATTTATTACAGTTTAATTGTGAAACTTTTCCTGGAAAAACATTCTGGCTTCAAATCACAGAAACCCTGTCACCATAGGAAAGAGGTATTGGGCTGAATTTTAGGGCAGCGGGATTTTACATTCCTGCGGAAGTCAGTTGAGAATGGCTTGCTGCATTCTAAAGCCCCATCCCCGCCCTGGTGGGGCCGGAAATTTCCGGCCATTGGATTGTACTCAGGGAATTATCCTGATGCATGCTGAGAGATTTCGCACACTGTGGCATCGTTAGATGCAAAGCTTGGATATAATTGGTAATGCCATTCAGCAGAGTAATAACCCTGGGGGGAAAAAAGTCTCACCTACTGGAATGGACCAGTGTAGTACCCAGCTAATCATTATCTCATCGGGAAGATTTTACAACACGTGTCTGTTCTATTCTGCCAGGTTGCTGTCGAGGCAGTGAAGAGAAAATTTTCCTTATGTAACTTTCATGTTTTCATTATATTAGAAATCTTACACTGAACCTTATGGTGTAAGGGTTTGTTCAGCAGGTCTCACAAAGAGGTTCAGAGGCTTTTAAGGTTCTACAGTAGTGTTTATTGGTAACATAAAACGTATGTACAAAGTATACAGTACAAAGCAGAGTCTTTGAATATTTTCAAGGCAGAGGTGGATAGATTCTTGGTAAGCAAGGGGTGATAGGTTATCAGGGGTAGGCGGGATGCAGATTTGAAGTTGCTATCAGATCAGCCATGATCTTATTAAATGGCGGAACAGGCTCGAAGGGCCAAATAGCCTCCTCCCGTTCCTTGTTCGTATATATAGCCCAGATTATGAGCTAGCTCCATGCTTATTTCTACTCAAGTCTCTGCACACTCTTAGGCTGACCCAGGTCCCTTGTCATGTGACCGTTTACATCACACTGTGGGCCATACTGTTCTCCCGTTCCACATACAATAACCCTTGCCATACCGAACACCCTTATACCATACCTTGCTTATCTGATTGGGGGGCCAGTTAGCTCAGCTGGCTAGGCGGCTAGACCGTGATGCAGAATAATGCCAACAACACAGGTTCATTCCACGTAAAAGCTATGGTCATTCATGGAGGCCCTGCCTCTCGCCTTGCCCCACGCTTGAAGACTGGTGCCTTCCAAGCTACAAGTAGCGAAAATGTCTCTCCCTAATGGAAAACGATGCCGATTGGTCATTTGGGACAATGGCTAGATGACATGACCTATTTGAACATGAAGAAAGGTAGGTTTTCTTCAGTCTTCAAAGCTAGAAAATGCTAATTTGATATGTTTATTACAAATATGAAGCAAAATGTAAGAAATTTACTTACCAGCAAGAGCGACACAGGAATTGCGATGTGCCATTTGTAATTGATAGGTACCAATGGATATTCTATTCCATGTGTGCTCTGCCTGAAGGCAGGTCCTTGGCTCATTGTCTGCTGATGCTTCAACCTTGGCATTTTTTTGTCATTGGTGGTTTGCCATTTCCACCCACTCTCAGGGGCAGGGGGAAATAGTGGCATAATGGTAATATGACTGGACTTGTAATCCAGAGGCCCAGGCTAATGCTCTGGGGACATGGGTTCAAATTCCACCATGGTAGCTGGCGGAATTTAAGTTCAATTAATAAATCTGGAATATAAAGATAGCCTCAGTAATGGTGACCATGACAACTATCGTTGATTATCATAAAACCCATCTGGGTCACTAATGCCCTTTAGGGAAGGAAATCTGCCATCCTTACCTGGTCAGGCCTGTATGTTACTCCAGGCCCACTTGACCCGACTCTTAACTGCCCACTGCCCTCTGCAATAAGCCATTCAGTTCAAGGGCACTTAGGGATGGGCAACAAATGCTGATCTTGCCTGCAACTCCCACTACCCATGGAAGAAAAATTGAGCTAATCAAACCTATAGGTCTTAAATAAAATTATGCAAAGTATTTTCACAAGAGAATGTGCCGCAAAATAAAAATTGTTCCTTTATCAAATTGTGGCTAATCATAAAATAGAAAAAGAGAGGGAGGATCTGTGTATTTTCCACCCAAGTTACAGATTAATGCTCCAAACAGGATAATATGAGTGTACAGTTCCATTACTTAGCTATCTAAAGATATTCCCTCAACAATGAATATGAGCCAGATTACTAGGCAGTGATTCTACAGCTTTCCAGTTCAATGAGATATATTTCTTTGGCAGTAGCTAAGAAAATGACAACAAATTTAATTACATAAATGTCTGGACGAGGATGATCTAAATGCAAGGTTGAGACCTGTCTGCGATTTTAGTACATTTTGTATCAGATTATGTGCGTGCTTCCAAAGTGGAGCAAGCTTGTTGCATAGCCAAAACATATGCAAGCCGTATGTACTGGGTCATAGTTGACCCTTCAACCCACAGCTGGTGCGTTTCTCAGTGTTGACTCTTCAACATCTACATCTCAACCTCACCAAGCTGTAATGAGAGCCAGTATTAAAAGCAGAAACAATGGCAATGTATTTGCCTAGTATTTTTATAAGTAATGGACATCTATACTGGCATACATACAGTAAACATACAGGAAGTTTAGAGAACTTTAAAATTTCAGTCAGGAAGATGTCATTCAATAACTATGCCTATGGCAGTACTTGTTCCACATCATAACTTGCAACTTTAATTTTACTTCACTTGTCCTTTCTCCATACCTTTCCTCCAAGTGTCTAACTCCCTTTTAAACAAAATAACCTGTTTAGCTTCAATATTTTGTGCTGATGCAATCTCTATCCGAATGTCCCTTCATGTCTTCCATCCTTCCCCTTTATGCTTCCAGTGCTTATTCTCAATTCATGCTTCCGTGTTGCTAATTCACTGGTCAGGGGAAATGACCTTTTATTATGGATATTCTCAGCCCCTTTCAAATAAAAACAACTCTCATATGATAAACAAGCTGGTGGATCCACCAGTGACCTTTTCTGACAGTTTCTGCTCTTGAGTGTTTTTCATCAGATACCACCATAATAACCATTTGCTGATGTCTTTATCTAAGTGGAGGGTTAAATATTGGTGCAGAGATATTAGTTCTAACGTCCACTGTTAAGGTAATACGGTAATATTCAAGAGTGTTTTTTTTCACCGAGAACAAGGAACTACATAAATCTGGCAGTTCTGCAATTAAGATTTAGTTCAAATCGGATGGAGATCAAATTCTGGAACTTGGGAGATGAAAGCTCCTACCTTTTAGAAACTGACAGACTTGCAATCTCAAAATGGTATGAAAGACCATTTTTAAAGGGATGATAATTGTAAGTAAGACAGTATACTAGAGCAATAACATATCAGAAAATAGAGGGCATTGAGAAACTCAAAAGCATGAGTTTGGTCTCCTAGTTGATGATGTCATTTGAAACCTTTGATGTCATTGGCTTGTATCACAGACAAACTCATAAAATATAAAATATGTTTTAGCATCACTGATCCTCATTCGTTATACAGTAAACCCTTTCCAGATTCTTGCAATAATTCCTAACTTTATTTCATACATCAAACCAGAACACAAATCCATTCCATATTTCTATGCTGTGCTGTTCAATTGCAAGCTGAAACTATTCATGGAGAACTTAAAGAGGAAAGCGAAGGGGTGTACATTTTGTTCAAAGTGCTCACAATTGTTTTGAAAAGTAAATAATACACTTACTATATGTTTTTAGTGACTGGGGTGTCCCCCCACACTCAGTATGTGCAGTAAAAGCACAGGTAGGAAACATAAGGACGTTCGCTTAATGCACACAGAGAGGTGTGATTGCATGCTGGAGTCACCTGGAATCAGAGACATGTATGACCACCACAATGACACAAAAGCAAAATACAGCAGCTGCTGGAATTCTGAAATAAAAGCAAAAAATGATGGAAACGCTCACTAGGTCTGGCAGCATCTGTTGAGAGAGAAAAACAGAGCTCAGGGCCAGGATTTCCCAGTCCCGCCCATGGTGGGAGTCAGCGCGCGTGAGACCAGATATTTTGGAGGGAAGCCAAGTGTTGACTTAGGGCAGAAAATCCTGCAAAACAGTTCAGGTCTGTGACCTTTCATCAGAACTGAGGAGAGTTAGAAATGTAATGGATTTTGATCAAACTGAAAAAGAAGGGGGGAGGTTGGAGAGAATGGGAGGGCAGGAGGAAGAACAAAAGGGATTGGGTGGAGGACAGGAGAGATTAAATGACAAAGTTTCATGGTACAAAGCTGAAGTGAGTAGTAATGGGATAAGTAAAGAAATGAAAAATGTGTCTAGAGTTGGTAGGAATGGCAGGATAGCAGCGATTTAAACGCAAAGGAATTAAGGAAAAAACAAGAAAAAGGGGGAAAAAAACCCACAAGCAAAATGAGGGCAGAGGTTAAAATTTATAATTGTTGAATTCAATATTGAATGACTTGTTGGCACATGGATTTCCAATACTCAATGGTGGCATGGTTTGCCAAGTTTGGGATTTGCATTTACGTCAGCTGGGGATGCACCTCTCAATTCCATTATTGAGCTCCTCAGGTATACTCCCTACCAGCAGGTTCACTGGCATGACTAACTGTGTCTTCAAGTTTGAAAAATCAAAGAAATATCAAAATATCAAAACCATGAAGGGTCTGGACAGGGTAGATAGGGAGAAACTGTTCCCATACGTAAATGGATCGAGAACCAGAGGGCACAGTTTTGAAGTGTTTTCCAAAAGAAGCAAATATGAGGTGAGAAAAAACTTTTTCACCCAGCGAGTAGAGGATTTGGAATGTGCTGCCTGGAAGTGCGGTGGAGGCAGATTTGACTGATGATTATTTAAATAGAAACAATGTGCAGGGTTACGGGGAAAAGGCAGGAGATTGGCACTAAGTTAAAGTGCTCAGAGACGGTGCAGACACGATGGACCACTTCTACACCATAACAACTCTGTGATTCTGTGATATCCAGCAAGCATCTTAGATTATTCCATAAAAATGGGAAGGTGTAATGATACATCTTATCCATAACTCTATTATTACCTTTTGTGCTGCTCAATGACTCTTTGTCCCTGCTTAAAATTTCACAAAACACTACAACTCTGTGGTTCAGAACTGGCTTCGGTCAGATCAGACACTTAGGATGAGTTTGGAAGTGGGTAGGGGCCATTTGTTCGGATGGAGGGTATGGGGTGGTGATCCCACCATTTTCCCGCCTCCCTCCAGGACAGGAGGGCATGCGAGTGGCCTTCTAGCCAGAGGCCAATTGAGTCCCTTAATTGGCCATATCTGCAAAGGGCTTTTAGCGAACAGACCTGTTGGAGAGCAGATTGCAGGAATGCTGGGACACCTTTGCACACTGCTATTCAGATCCACAACGACAGCAAGTAGAGGTTGCATGACAGCATTCTGAGCTTCCACTGCAACACTCAGATGTTGGGTAGTTAATGCTTGTGCTACTTTGGAAGCTGAGACATTTGCCAGCACATGCTGCAGCATGGTTAGCTCCACAAAATGCAGGCTTTCTGGCAGTCTTTCTACTGCACCAAGCTTTCAGTCTTCTTCTATAGCCTGGGCCATTTAAGTCATCATTTGATTCCTCTGTAGCAGAACTAGTATGTGACCTCGCCCTCCCAGTGAGCTGGACTTGTGCTATCTTTTCCCCAGAGCCTTGCTGCAGGCCTCTCCTGCCCAGTGTCAAAACTCATGTCGATCCAGCCTCAGTAGCTGACGTGGTAACTATGGCAATGAAATAATGTGATGGCGTGTCTTCATCATCACTGTCTTCTTGTTCTTCCGCCATTGCCTAGGCAGGTTGAATTCATTGACCCTCTTTCCTTTCAGATAGTCAAAGGTCGGTCATGGTGAGAAGAAAGGAGACATTAAGAAATATATGCTACACAATCAGCATCCTCTCAATGAGAATACACTGTGAGTTGAGGGGGGAAGTGGGATGTGAGGAGCATACTCTCATCTTCTATGGCTTCAGCTCTGCTGCTGGCCACAGCCTCATCAATGGCCCTTACCATAATGGCCAACACCATCTCCTCCATGGGGTTTCAAACATGCAGGTGTGTGTGTCCCACTCCAATTAGTTCCTGCTGCCTCTGGTTGTGTGCCACCTCCTCCAGACAGAAAGAGAGAGAGTGAGAGAGAGACAGACAGAGAGGGAAGTATGTTAGTGAATGTCGTGGAATCTGTCTGGATGATGTAGCTGTCATGAATAGCTGCCAGTGTGTGTGCAAGCTGTGGGATGTGGGTTTGTGGCTTGCAACAGTACTAAGTGTGCGAAGATGGGGTGAAGCATACGGACATTAGGTACAAGACCTGATTGATGCAGCTTGTTGGTCAATAAATGAAGGGAATGTGGTGAATTGAGCAGTGGCTGATGCTGGTGGTGCAGTTGGTAGGGTATGGCATTTGAAGATCCATTCACCGATCTTGGCCATTCATGTAAGGTCACTAAAGTTCTTCCAGAATATTATATGCAATATAAACTTGTGTTTCTGCATGGTTAAAATAAACAAGGTTTTCAAATAACTATACGAACACAAGGCAGAGCACAAACTTCATCGACTAACAGGAAATGTTCTCGTTTTGCCAATGATTTAAAAAAAATATCGGGGCAAATCTCCTGCTGTAATTTTAGCATAAGTCCCATTTACACGCATAATAATCAGGCATTCTGCCAGAGTTAAAGCAGCAAAGCAAGGCAGGGCTCCGAGGAAATTCATCCCATAGTGCGATTATTATACCAAACTGTTTTCCTTCACAATTAAGAAAAGCAGAACAGAACAGTTAATTCTTTCCAGTTGTACGTGAGTAAAGTCAATGGGACGATGATTGGACTGGTTCAACAACAGGTGGGTGGTCCATTCCACCAGGTCACTACCTGGGCAGTGAAAATGAAAATTTACCTTATGCATTTTACAGCATGGGAGACATTTGGCCATGGCACCTGCACCACTCTCTGAAGAGCTAACCACTAATGTCATTCCCCTGGCTTTTCATCATACACTTCTGACCAAAAAAGCTAGAATGCTTGTGCAGTTCAGCGCCCGTGCTTTTCTCGGGAAAGTTTTAATCTGTGGTTTGATTAATCTTAGTGGAAACAAAATGGTAAATTTATGAGCTACGCTGTTTAAGTGACAGCATAGTCAAACAGCTCTATATCTTGCTGCTTTTTAATCAGCGTTAATGCTGACCTTTTCCATTTCTGTATTTTTTTTAATGGTTCATAAACTTGTCCTTTAGGATGTCATAAAGCCTGAACAGGAATTCTAGCTCTTATATTCAGAATATCGCAGCCTAGACGCAAGACACAATTCAAAAAACATTTACAAACCCAGGCCAAGGCATGACGAATTTCATTTTACTAAAATGCAAAATAGCAAAGTTTGAGTTTTTTTAAAAATCCCAAATGGAGAGCTGCACGGACCTTATTAAGTAAATCGTATCTGGGTTGTTTGCTTGGCTTAAGAAGCCTGCTATGTCAATGGCAGTGCTAGACATACAACATTTCAGACTAAAGGGTCCCTTGACAACTATGAAATCCAACTGACACCTGTGGTCTGTATTGATTGAAGTAAAATGTCCGGTTTATAAGGAAAGAAAACGACCTGATCTAAAGCATCTGCTAACATTCCGACATTCCAACTCAGTCACTTTTGAGGAAAAAAAAAATGTTCCCTTGCTATTAAATGTCAAAAATTCTGCAAGGCCTGGCCTATCCATTTAAATGTTAGCATATGGTAATAAACATTCCAAATTCCTCGTTCGCAGTATTTTATGCTTAGTGTAAAACAAGATGTAATAGTCTAATTGTGCAACAAACATCACGAGCATTTTTTTTTTGTCTCCACTGACTAATTCATGCAGAGCTTATCTGCTGTTTTCTTTCATTCTTGGAATGTGGATGTCACTAGCAGATATTGCCCATTACCCTGAGAAGGCAGTGGTGGACATCCTTCTTGGATCACTGACAGTGGGCAATGAGTTACTGCAGACAGCAGTTAAGAGTCTACCAGGTTGGGGTGGGACTAAAGTCACATATGGGCTAGACCGGATAAAGATAACAGGTTCTCTTGGAACATGGAAACAGGAAGCCATTCAGCCCCTTGAGCCTGTTCCACCATTCAGTTAGATCATGGCTGATCTGTATCTTAACTTCCCCTACCTGTCTTGGTTCCATATGCCTTGCCTAACAAAAATCTTATCAATCTCAGTTTTGAAATTTTCAATTGAAATAGCCTCAACATCTTTTCGCGGGAGAGTTTTCTGAAGTTCTAATACCCTTTATATGAACAAATGCTTCCTGACATCAACCCTGAATGTCCTTGCTCAATTTTAAGGGTGTGCCCCCCTGTACTGGACCTCCTCCCAAAGTAAATAGTTTCCTAAAAGCATCAATGAACTTCAGGTTGGTTTTTACGACATTCTGATAGTTTCAAAATCAATTTTCTTCTTAGATTTTTAAACTGATTTCTAATTCTCAAAATTGCCATAGTGGGATTCGAACTTACGTTCACAGGATTCTTAGTCCAAGCATCTAGATTATTCATCCACTACACTATCTAACATTGCCACTACACTACTATAACCCTGAGTTCGGATGAAAACTGCAGGAGTGTTGGCTTTCAGAATGTCTGTTGAGCCAGGATTCTTGTATTTTCTTGCTTCCTTTGGGGGACATTAGAAGGTATATTACATTACAGAAATATGTTTTTCATTTTAATGTGTCTATAAAATGCTTCCCTTTCATGTCTAGTTACAATAATTTTGACGTATGCGAAATATTTTTGTATATATAGAGTTGCATAACACAAAAAGGCTGAATGAGTGTCGAACTTTGTTCAATTTGTGCTATAACTTTTCTTTTAAGTTAGATATGGAGACGACAATATTGTGATGAAACCAAATGAGCAAATGTTGTAACTGATCAAGACAGGAGGATGTAGTGTTGTTTAGGGGAGAGAGATTAATACGAATATATAATTAAAGGGTCATTACATGAATAAGAAGGCACTGAAGAATGGCTATAAAATAGCTTCACACTAATGCAAACATCAGGCTAAACTTTAGGAATTTAGCTGCCAATTTTGAACAACTTTAAGAGATTTTTGTAAATGATTGATCACACCATCCATGATAATATGGTTTTCATTGTTGCCTGTAATGTTGAGAAAACATTTGATTGTGTCCATTGCCAGTGCACATTCCAAGTACAGTTGCGATATAACTTTGCAAATACAATGAGTTCTCAACTTTTCAAACTGGAAAGAAAGATACTGCTTTAAGATTGAATTGATTGTCATTTGTTGTAAATAGAACAGGGAAGGAACATAAAGCATCTTTACAATAGAAGAAACAAGGATGGAAATTGACAAAGCTATCCCATTATTATTCAAAGGGCACATAACCCAGCCAACCTTAATAGTCGTTTACAGGGTAAAATGACAAAACAAATCTACTTCTCATCCTTCTAAAGACAGAAGACTGAACACACCCAATTTTGGTTACTATTTCTGGACTTCCAAAATCAGACATTGAACTTATTGGCAGGAACTAAGTTAGAATTCTTGGAAGTAAGATGTTATGCTTTGTGGCATATTCCTTTCACATCATCTGAAGTACTAACCTAATATTAAATGTCATCTTATCAGATTGCCACGCAAGATTTGGAAAAAATAAATATACAGAACCTCTGATGTTCTTAATGATAATCTGCAACTATTTCCTTTACTGGCACCTGTTTAAACCCTAGAGTTTATAATCCATGAACGAAAGAGAATACAAAACTGTGCAGTGTCCCATTGCTTCAATTATTCTGATAGTAGAAGGTAACTGGCCCTAAACAGAATCCATATTTTCGAAGCCTTGAAGCATTAAAAAAGTGACAAAGATGGATGATTTAGCGGCTCTAAAACAGTGTATGTAGTGGTGCTCACACAGTGATACGATTAGAAAAAATTTGAGGGAATAAAGATCAGAGAATCTCGCATTTACACTCGCCTTCAAAGTTTTATTCTCTAGAACTTTAATGCACAATGTGCATCATAAATTATAACTCTTTTACAAAATTCTACTGTTTAACTCTTCATACATGCCTCTGTAGACAGGCAGGTGTGTAAATCAGAGGTACTGTTAAATACAGATTTTGAGCAGAAACATTTGGATCAATTCTAGCTGTTCCCCTGGGTGGGCAACGGGTGGCAGTGGCTTCACCACCAATTTTACACTCGGCTTCATTTTTTTTTCCGATTGACGTCAATGGGCAGGGTATAAAGTTGGTAATCAACCTGCTTTCGCCCGTTTCCCACCAATCAGGAGCAGTTAAAACTGACCCCATTAATTTAACGTTAACATGACGACAATGTTTATGTTTGGCAAATTTACAATTATTAGAAGCACAAGGTTGAGTTCTACAACTGGGAACTCTCACTGAACACTTAAACATTTGAGACAACAAATAATAGTAATATTTGAACATGCAGTGAGTATTTATGCAAACATACATCAAATCCATGGTTACCTAATAATATTCTGACAGATAACAGAGGCGCCTAAATGATGTGTCACTTTGGTGAAACAGAAATGCTTAAAAAGGCACCTTGTACATCTGCCAGTATGGATTCTGCTATGTTCAACCGGAAAAGTGCCAATGGGATGCACTATAAAGTATTTTAGCCGTTCATCAGCTGCAATGCACCACAACAAGATCATCAGATTAGAGGACTATATTTATATCTAACATTGAACTAATTTGCTCCCCTTTAAGCATGAATCCACTTCTGCAAAGAAAAAAATCATACAACATTTTGAAGCCTTAAACTGTGGGATTTAATGTTTCAAACCTCAGAATTTATATTCATTCCACAGAATAGAGAAAGTGATGGGGGAATGAACAACATGCAGTAAATGTATTATTGGGTCTAAATCTTGTCCATGGACAAATTTCGCCTCGTTCCTGCATTTTCTCATTTAAACATGCAAAAGTGATTCAATCACAGAGATGAAACTTACCGTCATTGAAATCAGCTTTGCGCACTAAATATAGGATAGGCAACCAGTTAAACCCCTTGGGCTTGGTGGCTGAGAAAAAGGCCCTCCCTGAAGGATGGATTTAGATCAGAAAGCTGCATTTTGACAACAACCAACCCTCCAAGCTCAGGGGATTTACAGAACTGAGGCTGAAGCCTCTCAGTCTTCAACCTTGGGGCAGGGGAAGAATGGACCTAAAAAGATGGAACTTAGGACAGGGAAAAGGAGCTGGTGAGAGCATGTTGGAGGGAGGGAGTCAGCTGGAGTTTGCTGTTCATAACAGCATGGACTTTTGTGTGTGTGTGTGAGATTCTCAGTTTTTTGTGTCTGGGTTTAAATGTGTGGGTGCGAAGGAGGGTGTCTGCCTTGTTTTTTTTATGCTGGAGGTGGGAGCATGGAGAATTCTTTGAATTTTCCAGAATTTAAAGATCACATTTCTGTATATCATGAAACTCACTGGGGCCCTGGTGCAAAGCTTGCTGAAGATAGTAATTTAGTATACCAGTTTGGTTAGTCTTAACAGCTACTTAATGCTCAAAATAGAATATCATTTTCAAAGCCTGTTCTATTTCTAAAACAAATCTGATGTTCATCAACAAAGAACATGATCTTATAAAAGGGAATGACTAACAAAAAAAGTACAGACAATGGTTTAACATTATATTTGTGCTTTGTTGATGTCCCACCATTCTGATCTTTGTGCATAAGAGAACACAGTTCTATTTCTTGGGCTACAACGGCTACTTTTAAAATCTAATGCAGAATATGTATAGCAATCCTCTTTACTTAGCGTGCTCTTCTTCCAACTTCAAGTTTATTCACTTATTTTAAATTAATGAAATAAGTAAACATTACAGTTTTTACTGCTACAGTAAGAGGACATATGGACAAATGGAAAAGAGGGACAAGAAAAGATCAACTAGTTCATCCAGGCTGTTCTATCCAGACCTGGACTATATTCCATTAGTTATTAATTGTGAATCCCAATTTTGGTGCAATGAGAAAAACTGCAACACATCTTTATAAACTGCACGATGTAACTGATAAACCTTCATCCAAACTATTATCATGACCAACAATACAAAATCTTTTAATATTTTAGAAGCTACTTCGTGAACAGTATCAAACAAT
This sequence comes from Cetorhinus maximus, assembly GCF_964194155.1. Classification (NCBI taxonomy): domain Eukaryota; kingdom Metazoa; phylum Chordata; class Chondrichthyes; order Lamniformes; family Cetorhinidae; genus Cetorhinus; species Cetorhinus maximus. Next base: position 212,281,806 of record NC_135880.1, read on the forward strand.
CACCTAATCAAAATGACAAAACAGTACATCTTGTACTTCAGCCTCTACATTTAAACGTGAAAATGTGCAAAATGTTCATATGGTTCAACAAATTAGAAAAGAAAATATGTAGCAAATAAAGAGGACTTCTAAAAAATAAGCTCTCATTCCAACCATCTCTCAAAGAAATTGGAACTTAATTTTGATACCTTCCATTATATCTAAGGCCATTTTATGGCAAATTCATCACCAAAATGCACAGCTCTCAGGCACCATGTTATGATGAGGATGCAGCTTTAGTTTTTCAGTTCTTTGGGTGGGAAATTCATCAGAGCTGCTCCCTTTCCATTGGGGGTTACTCTGCTTTAAAGTGCAGTAAAATACATTTCCACTGCACTTTTGGGGATTCTCTTGCAAGCAGAATTCTGAGGAATTTCCTAGTCCTGGTACTCAAAAAGTGCTAAACAATAAGCTCGCATTGTGCTATTCAGTGTTTGTATCTCTATTTTAGGAATGTTTGAATAAATATTGGTTAATTATTGCAATTGTGGAGATTGGCCTTGTCAGCACAAGTGTAATAAATGTTGCAAAGTTATTAATGTGGATGAATTGTTAGGTGGAATCGTTTAGAAGCTTGCTATAGAAACCTACGTCAAAGGTTTTCAAGCATCAAGTTAATCCAGAATCTTTTAAAACCTTTTGGAGAAGTGCTGCTTTCCATTTTAATATTACAATATTAAGCATTCTAATCATTTTGATTTGCTTTGTGTATCTGCTCAAAAGCATTTCCACTCCACTTGAGATGGCCAGTGCACTTTCCAATAACAGGTTCCAATCATATCTGATGAACAAAGCTCAAGGCTCAGATGATGTCTGAACATGCATTACACACTTTCAACAAATAGCCTATTATTATGTGCTGTCATTTTATGATGTATCTGAAGTTGAAATGTACAAAATTCAGGCTTGGTGTTTTCCTTGCTGCACATTGTAGTGCAAAAAGATGTTGTTCACACTTTGTTTCATCTGATCTCTGGTAGTGATGTCCAAATGATGCTTTTGTGACAAATTTCCTTTGTATTCAGTCACTGCATGGCGATTGGTTCTTACCCTGTTCAAGACAAAAGGCTATAGGTGGATTTGTTCAGGGCTTTTTACAACTATCAACAGATAAATGAAATTCTACAATCCATTGAAGAGGCCATTTGTTTTCAGTGTTTAGTAGTCTTTAAGCAGATGTGTTACCCGAGGAAAAATTTGAAGAAAGGAAAGAAAGGATGAATGGAATTTATTATACAATGGAAAAAACTTTGGATCACAAGTCAGGCCTGCTTTCTTCAAGAAGCTATTGCCTTGTTCAGTGACATTACAGCTAATTGGAATCATTGGATATACTTATTGATTGACAAGACTACAATAGTTGGAATTGCTGTAGTCAGCTATCATGAATGCTTTCTCGTAGGGGAGGACTGAAGCCTGTCTTCGGCAGTCATGAAGATATGTATTCTTAGATGGATCCGATGGAACAATGTCACAACTCCACAAAACAAAATGCCAATGAGAGGACGTTTACCTCAGCCCAGTAGTTTCTCAGAACTGCCAGAAGCACAGGCAAGTAAAGACTTTTGGAATTCCTCACTGGAAGCTTCTGGAATCAGGAACTCCAGCAGTAGATCCCAAATGCAGTAAACCAGGTGTCTGAAACAGAAAAGAATTTCATGGTCATATAGAAATTATAATAAGGCAATAGGATTAGAAAAGAAGACATACATTCTCACAGACGCTATTAGATTAAATTTTATGATTTAGTGCAGTCAACACAGAGCTTCAGATAATGGGAGCTCTGGTCTGGCAGACACAGCTGACCAATTCACAGCTCATGTGACTGTCCGTCCATTAAAATGGTTGGATTGTCATGTGGGCTGGAAATCTTGCAAACTCAGCCCTATCACCGAATATCTGACAAGAATCAAGGTTTGCACTAGGTCCACAATGATTCTCTGCTCCTCCATAAGGTGCACTGTTGAAGTTCTCACAAATCACTCAGTAATATATGGAATTACTTACTAATAATAAAAGCTGTTCAGAGTTGGTAATAAAAACAGAAATGTAGAAAAATGGAAAAAAGATGGAAAATAGGAACAGGATTAAACTTTTCAGCCCTCGTGTCTGTTCTGCCAGCATTCAGTTATTTCATGGCTGCTCTGTGCCTCAACTCAAATTATCCACCTTTGCACTATATCGCAATGTACCTGAACTAGCCTTTTATGAAGATGCGCATTCTGATTTCGTATCCGAATTGCCTGCTCTAATTTTAAGAATATTCTCTCTTGTTCTGGATTGCCCTTCCAGAGTAAGTAGTTTCTCTATATCTATGTTAGCAAATCCTTTTATCATTTTAAACAGCTTGCTTTGATCACTCCTCAATCTACTATACTCAAGCGAATACAACCCAAGCTTATGCAGCCTGCTTCCTAACATAATCCTTTAAACCCTGATATCATTCTAGTGAATCTGCACTGCATCGCCTCCAAGAGTTATATATATTTCCTGGGAGGCAATGTCCAGAACTGACCAGGCTCTATAAAACTAAAGCATAACTCTCTTCCCTTTGTACTTTAGCCCCTTTGAGATTTTTCTATTGTATCTGTTCACCAGCCTTTTGAAATCCGTGCCATGGATTCTTCCACAGTTCTTAGTTTCTCACTGTCTAGAGAACACTCTGTTCATCTTTCTTGGGTCAGGAGTGGATGACCTCACACTTTCCACATTTAACTCCATTTAACACTTCATCCATCCGTGAACTCTCTCAATTGAGAGCCATATTCCCCCAAAACTTATCCGGCTGGCAAATAAAAATGGAAAAATCATTTGTCAAATGTAACCCACAAAAAAAAAATCTATTCTGTATGGGAAAGATGTCCTATGAATTGGCTAAATCTCCTGAAAACTGTGTCAATAGACTGAACTCTGGGAAATAAAAGTATTGGGAATTGAACCATGAAGGCTCATACAAATAAAACATTTCTTACTATTATTGGGAGACATAAGTCATCAAGGTCACAGCTTCAGAGACAGCTTGTTAGGGAATGTAAATTAATCTTTATCTGAAATTGTTCCAGTACAGCTACAACACTGGCATCTACCCGGCAATGTGGAAAATTGCCCAGGTATGTCCTGTCCACAAAAAGGAGGACAAATCCAACCCAGCCTATTACCACCCTATCAGTCTACTCTCAATCGTCAGGAAAGTGATGGAAAGGGTCATCAACAGTGCAATCAAACGGCACTTGTATAGCAATAACCTGCTCACTGATGCTCAGTTTAGATTCTGCCAGGGCCACTCAGCTCCTAACCTCATTACAGCATTGGTTCAAACATGGACAAAAGAGCTGAACTTCCGAGGTGGGGTGAGAGGGACTGTCCTTGACATCAAGGCAGCATTTGACCAAGTTTAGCATCAAGGAGCCCTAGCAAAACTGCAGTCAAAGGGAATCAGGGGGAAAACTCTCCACTGGTTGGAGCCATATCTAGCACAAAGGAAGGTGGTTGTGATTGTTGGAGGTCAATCATCTCAGTTCCAGGGCATCAGTGCAGGAGTTCCCCAGGGTAGTGTCCAAGGCCCAACCATCTTCAGCTACTTCATCAATGACCTTCTTTCCATCATAAGGTCAGAAGTGGGGATCTTTGCTGATGATTGCACAATGCTCAGCACCATTTATGATGACTCGGGTACTGAAGCAGTCCATGTCCAAATGCAGCAAGACCTGGACAATATCCAGGCTTGGGCCAACAAGTGGCAAGAAACATTCACGTCACACAAGTGCCAGGCAATGACCATTTCTGACAAGCGAGAATCTAACCATAGCCCCTTGACATTCAATAGCATTGTCATCGCTGAATCACCCACGATCAACATCTTAGTGATTGCCATTGACCAGAAAAAGAACTGGACTAGCCATATAAATACTATGGCAACAAGACCAGGTCAGAGGCTAGCAATCCTGTGGTGAATAATTCACCTCCAAAGACTGTCCATCATCTACAAGGCACAAGTCAGGAGTGTGATGGAATACTCTCCACTTGCTTGGATGAGTGCAGCTACAACAACACTCAAAAAGCTGGACACCATCCAGGACAAAGCAGCCCAGTTGATTGACACCCCATCCACAAATTCACTCCCTCCACCATCAACGCACAGTGGCAGCAGCGTATACAGCCTACAAGATGCACTGCAGGAACTCACCAAGGCTCCTTAGCCAGCACCTTCCAAACCCACGACTGTTACCATTGAGAAGGACAAGGGCAGCAGATGCATGGGAACACCACCACCTGGAAGTTTTCCTCACCACTCACCATCCTGACTTGAAAATATATAATCGTTCCTTCATTGTCGCTGGGTCAAAATCCTGGAACTTCCTCTCTAATAGCACCGTAGGTGTACCTGCGCCACATGGACCGCAGCCGTTCAAGAAGGCAGCTCAACACCACCAAGGACAATTAGAAATGGGCAATAAACGGTGGCCTAGCCATTGACACCTACATCCCATGAATGAATTAAAAAAAAGTTGTGTAAGACTCTTTCTTAAAGCAAACCTGAGAATTTAGGGGAGTGAAATCACATGACATGACTGGATACCGATGCTTTAATAAAGCTGAAGTCATTGAGAATGCCAAATATGGCTATTTACGGTGACTGACACCTAAAACCGAGTTCTTCAAACATGTGTCCCTCAGATTTGTCAAAGAACCTAAAGTGGTTTCTCTGAAAATGAAGGATATATGGGATGGTATTTTGACACTGAAAATAAGAAGTTTGTGTCATAGGTATGGTAGTAGTAACACTGCCAGTAGTTTATTGGTGATAGAAGTTGTATCAAAATGGTTAATTAGTTTAATATTTAGGGATCCTTGGATCTAGTGAATGTGGAAGTGTCTCTCTCGAAAAGGAGGAAAGTTCATATCTGGATAAATCACCCCTTGTCCTGTAATAGAACAGTGAAATAGGTTCCAGAAATAAATGCTTATATCTGGCTGGTGGAGCCGAAGCAGAGATTACTGTGTAACTTAAATGTAAGTTTTCCCTAAAATTATGGGAAGGGAAATTAAAGTCCACGAGTGCAGATACATCTGCCAGTGCAGAAGAGGAATTTACCCAGGGCAATGATTCGGAGAGGAATGGCTTTCACATTGCCAGCCAGGGAGGGGGCAAGGTCATTACTCTGGTATCTCAGAAGATTAACACCGTCATCCCAGAAGAAAGTGTGGCAACCAGCTCAACTTACACAATGAGGTTGTGTAAGTTCTGGAATATTGTTAACTATAAGCACATAGACTTTGTCAGGGCAGCTACCTAATGCTGTTAACTTATCATCTATCCAACAATCTAATCCTAAACTAACTTCACCAAGTTATATCTCTGATTCCAATTGTATAAACAGGAAGCTAGTTAATGCCGAACTACCATGACGTAACTGAACATCCCTTGCAATTTCTGTTATTCATTACATCATTTAACCATATCTACTATGTAAGTGCATATACTATGTCCAAGTTTAAATGTTAATTCTGATCATGACGTTAATAAAGATTTGTGCATTCATGAATTTATTGTCTGGCTTCTTTAATGGTTTAGCAGGAAAGAATTTGTGCACTCAGTGGGTGGAATTTTCCCAGAATTGCACGAAGTGCGATAATGGGCGGGTAAAATGGAGTCCTACCCGCCGATGAAAATGGGCGGGTTTTCATGCTGTATCTTCCCAAGCCCGCCTCATTATATATTCACTCCCGCAAAACACGCCATTTCCATGGCGAGCGGACTCTCGTTCGTCTGCTCGCCATCATCCCACTGTTGCATCGCGCCGGCCGCCATCTTTAAAAGGCAGCCGCCAGCAAAGTGCTCATCGCCACTAGCTCACCACCGCTGCCTGGGAGACATGGCCAGCAAAGGCAAAAAGACTGCAGCCCCCCACTTCAACGACGGGTCCCAGCGACTCCTGGATGCCATGGAGGCCCGCCGGGATGTGCTCTATTCCCACTCTGGCTGCAGGATGGGTAGCAATGTCACCAACCCGGCTTGGGAGGCGATGGCAGAGGTGGTCAGCACGAACACCCTGCAGAGGAGGACAGCCACCCAGTGCCGCAAAAGGATGAATGATCTCCGTTCTGCCAGGGTGAGTCACTCTTTTCATCACTCCAAACTCTCACACTCACAAACTCATTACACACCCACAGGGCCCTCACTCACTGCCAGTGCAAGGGACATCACCATTCACACACACCGTCATTTCCCTCATCCTATCCATGGGACCACTTACCACCCACACAAGCCAGGCATACTTATCATCTGGCCCGGCAGGGGTCCTGATACACTCTCCCTATCTCTATCCATGCAGGACAAACTGGCTCACAACAGGAGGGAAAGGTGACAGACAGGTGGAAGGAGGCCGGAGGTCAAAGTTCTCACGGAATTTCAAAACACAGCCATCCAGCTGGCCAGCGATGACCGGGACCGGTCCTGTGCTGACGGTGAGGTCGGTGCTGCTCTACCAAGTGACGATCCAGCAGTGTAACATCCACCAGGCAACCATGCTGTGGATAATGTGTCCTCTTTCACAGGCCACTGCCATGCACTAATTATCTCCCCTTGCTTTTGCAGGTACATCCGACAACGGAGTCATCCATGACCCAGGGCCTCCAAGCAAGCTCCAAAGAAACCTCTGAAGAGGAATCTGAAGGCACCCTCCTTGAAATCCCGACACAGCGCTCACCCACACCCTCCACCAACGCAGAGGCACATACCTCGATGGGTCCTAGCTTTAGAGTAGCCTCGGGATCACAACCTAGCGAGCACAGCACACTTTCTGACCCACAGCAGGCGGATGCAGAGACTTCCGGTCCCAGGCACTTGGAGGACTGCTGGAGGCCAGAACGTTGCTGAGTCCAAGTCAGATGAGGAGCCTCTGGACTCAGTCATGTCACAGTTGCTGGAGCTGCAAAGGCAAGCTAGGGAACAACAGGAAGGGATGTCTACTGCACTCCTCAGATTGCAAGGCACGAGTCCGTCTGTCTTCCGGCTGAGGTGATAGTGCCAGCATTGCAACGTACCGAGGTCAACACTGGCAGGATGGCGGCCGCCATGGAGACCTTGGTCCAGGACTTCACTCCTGCACTGCTGCCCGGGCTTAACTCCATCACTGATGCCATAGTTGGCCTCCAACAGTGTGTACTGTTGGCAAGAGGAGTGCTGGGCAGCTCAATCTCACTCCAACTACCCCTTCTGCTCACGGAGTCAGCCAGGGGCCCTTGGGGAGGAGGATCAGCAGGTGCACACTCCGGGGCCATCCACCCAGGTGACTCTGGGACTGAACCAACCATCTGACTCCCCTCTGCAGATCCAGCTTCACAGGCCAAGGAGGGTGCCACTGTCACAGAGCAGGACCCCAAAAGCAGGCCAGGCCCCTCCAAGTCTCAGCCCTCCAGAGGACATCTGCCAAATCACAGACAGGGCGTCACAGTCAGCAGGCTGCCTCCACCTCCGCTGTGGATGTCCGGCAGCACCAAGACATATTGGCAGGGTTAGGAAAGTTAAGGAGAATTAACTCTTCTGGAGTCAGCCAGTTAAACTAAATTAACAAAATGAGGGACAAAATAAACACAGCCCTTAAATTAGGGAACTGCAAAACCAAAGACAAAATTTAAAGGAAACTTACCAACATCAAATTAAAATGTGATTAAAGGGGGCAATAAAACACTCCAGTCCCCGTGGTGCCCACCAGGCACATAAGGCCTCTACGGTGTCGGTGACACCGCGTGCTCCCTCTCCAGGGACATCCAGCCGTGAACTCAGCCACAGAAGAGGGGCAGACAGTCGGGTCAAACGACCCCCTCAATCACTCGCTGCCTGGACCTGTTAATGGCCAACTTGGCCAGGCCAGGAGCAGGATCACGAGGAGGTCCTCCTCCCACCCGGCCCCCCTCCCCATTGGGTGCCCATAGATCAGGAGCGTGGGACTGAAGTCCAAACAAAACATCAATAAAAGGTTTTTTAAATAACTGAAAAGGGAGTGCAGCCTACAACACCCTATGTATACGTGGTCCATGGACTCCACAAGACCGCTAAAGGGGCAGGTGTCTTGGGAGTCCATGAACCAATACATCCTGCGGTTGTACGGGACTGTTGCCTGCAACACCCTCCACCCCAGGTCCCCGATGGAAAGCGGGAGGACACCTCCGTAGAGGGCCCTCAACGAGGACCTCCGCCGCCAGATGACAACAAGGCACGCCAGGGCGTGTACGGGCGGCGGGCAAGGAAGTGAAGGGTGTGCAGCAGCAACTCGTACAGGAAACCCCTTCGTACCGTGCTAAAGGACACGGAGGGCATTTCCGCAAGGCGACTCAGGTTGTGGGGCACCGGCTCCCAAGGGAGGGTTCGGGGCTTGAGGCCAATGTGGAATTCCGTCCGAATAGGGTTACACTCAGACGGAAAACCACCGCACACCTGCGGGCCATCTCGAGGCCCAGTATGATGTCGGGGCCGAGCACGACCGTCCTAAGGTCTTGAATGGCACTGGCCATGAGCTGGATGTCCACGGATACGCAACACACCAACTCCTGAGGAAGCATCCAGCCCACTCCTCCGCCACCCAGCACATCCCCGATCCTGGTCACCCCGGCAGCCACAGCCCTCCTCTTCGCCAGCCACTGAAAAGGACGGAGGGGTGGATTCCTGAGCAGCAGCTCTCTGATGATAGCCGCTACTCCTGACGGCGGAGAGCTGCGTTGCAAGGCGACCACGTTCCAGACTTTGATCAGGTCCTGGTAATAGACAGGCAATGCCTGCAAAGAGCCACGAAGGCCCCTCAGGTCTACAAACAGGAGCTGCGCGTCATAATTCAGGCCGTGCACATGGTGGAAGAAATATGTTGCCAGGACACACCATTTCAGGAGAATTAGTTGCACAGCCTGGGCACGAGTGTTAATCTCTTGTGCATAATGTTCACTATTGTCAATAAACTCCCAAGATTGTCTCCCTGTCTATGGCTCTTTGTTCTGATGAGCAGTGTTCTTGTCACTCAGATGTGAAACCTTTCTGCACAAAATAAAAGGCAGGTGTCTCAGTCCAGGGCCTCTTCCCTGTGCTCTGTGCGGCCTTCAGACCACAACGATGGTCCAGCCTCACCCTCCCTGGAAACATTACTGATGCCTGCACCTCAGCAGTGCTGGTCATTGCTGCCAAAATGTACTGGGCAGGTGTCACAGAATTCTCTCATACTCTCTGTGTGCTCTCAGCACCTTTAAGGTAGGGCTGGCCCCCATCACACCAGCATCTGCGACCAGTGATGCTGTGCAGCAGCTCCTGAAGGGTTGAGGTGCTGAAGAGGGACACAGCATCAGATGCGTCTAAGGTTTCATGGCTGCGTCTCTGAGATGACCCTGATCATTGAGTGCAAGCAAGCTGCCCTCGGCCAGACAGAAGTCAAACAATCTCAGAGGCTATGTGAAGATCTATGGAGTGTCCTCACTGCATGTTGTCATCATCCTCCTGCGATCAAGCGACTATTAGGGCCTCCCCACTGCATCTCCATGACAGATGCATTCTCAGAGGATATTGGCGCTGCGATAAGCCAGACTGAAGTCAAATGTTGACAACTGCGATGTGAGGATCTACAAGGGCACCTCACTGCATGTCATCATCATCCTCCACAAATCTGGCAGATATGAGGGCCTCCCGAGTGCGCCTGCCTTGACTAGCCAGTACGAGAGCCTCATCCCCGTTGTCACCGTCACCACCGAGGACCCCCTCACCCTCATTCCCCGTCAGCGTCCTCCTCATCGGAGGTGTGCAGCTCCTCCATCTCCTCCTCAGCCAGCTCCACGCCCCGTTGCAGCACCAGGTTGTAAAGGGCGCAGCAGATGACAACGATGCGTGACACCCTCTGTGGACTGTATTGCAGGGCTCCACCAGACCTGTCCAGGCACCGGAACCACATCTTCAGCGTCCCAATGGTCTGCTCCACCAAATTGCAGGCTGCTGCATGAGCCTCATTATAGCATCGCCCTGCTACAGTCTGAGGCCACCGCAACAGTCTGAGGCCACCGCATGGGTGTCATCAGCCACAACCTCTGCGGGTATCCCTTGTCCCCAAGAAGCCAACTCTACAGCCTCTGTGGACCCTGGAAGACTGCAGGGTTCTGTGAGCGACTCAGGATGTAGGCGTCGTGCACACTCCCTGGAAACAGTACGCATACCTGCAGGATTCGTTTCTGGTGGTCACATACCAACTGCACGTACAGCGAGCAGAAGCCCTTGTGGTTGATGAAGTCTACTGAGTGTAGCGATGAAGACCTGAGCGCCACATGAGTGCAGTCAATCGCAGCGATGAAGACCTGAGCGCCATATGAGTGCAGTCAATCGCCCCCTGCACCTGTGGGAATCCTGAGATCTGGGCGAATCCAATGGCCCTTGCATCCTGGCTGTCCCAGTCCCAGGTGAAATGCACAATGTTGTGTGCCATAGAGAAGATGGCATCCGTGGCCTCATGGATGCATTTGTGGGTGACGGACTGTGAAATCCCACAGAGGTCACCTATGGAGCCCTGAAAGGAGCCACTGGTGTAGAAATTGAGCGCCGCAGTCACTTTCACAGCCACTGGCAGTGGATGCCCTCCATGTCCCCTTGGTGCCAAGTCCTGCAGTAAGTGGCGGATGTGAGCCACCAGGTCCCTAGACATGCGCGTCGTCGGCGACACTGGTTCTCAGTCATCTGCAGGAATGGCAGGCGGCGTCTATAGACCCTGGGTGTCGCTAGGCGCCGACCAGCCACAGTTCTCTGTCGCTCCTGGGCAGCGTGTGCGGGAGCCCCTGCTGCCCCTTCTTCATGAGGTTGCTGCTCCTGCCTTTGCACGGCCAGGAGCCTCAGTCGCTCTCTCCTCTATCTTCTATGGTCTCTGTAGGCCATCAGGCATACAGCTAGGTCACCAGGATCCAAGATCCTGACATAGTCCTCCTGCAGCATCAAAGAAAGAGAGATGTGGTTATTATGGTTGTACTTAGCACCTTTCCTGGCCCTGTGTGACCACCCCTTAACGCTTCTCAGAGAGTGCTGGTCACCCCTCAGATAGCCAGATATGAGTGTGCTGCTTGGCTGCCCTGTGGGGTGGGTAAGGTAGGGAGCGCTTGGTGGCCCTTTGGTGCCTCCGTGTTGCTTGCATGGGTGGGCAGGCCAGGAGCCTGACCCCAATCATATCACTGTGGCTGCACCTGATCTGTCTCAGTTGCGGAGGAATGGCCAGTTTATACAAGTGTCCCTAATGCATGGCCACTTCCCTCGCTTACTCTGCCCCCCACCTGTGCGCGGGATACAGCATTTGACCCCCTCCTCTCGGCAGTCGCCTCCGAGGCTGTCCTGCACTTGCCCCCGGACATCCCCAACCTTCAGCAGTCGCCTCCGAGGCTGGCCAGCATTTGTCCCTGGACACCCCTACCCATCAGCAGTTGCCTGCAGGGCCAGGCATCAGTTTCCCCGGCACCCCTGAGGCATGTAAACAACAGGCAAGCCATAGAGAACGCTGCTGTTCACTCACCTCAGTTCCCCCAAAGTGAAGGCCACCAAGTGCACGTCGCCTGCGTGCTGTGTGAAACACGTCGGAGGGAAAGGACAGACGATACGGTGGGGTTCCAAGAGCCTGGCGGGCTGGCCTTTTAATTATATGCTAATGTATTACAATTAGCTTTCTGCCAACTGATGGCAGGAAATGTGGCCCACATAATTTGCCTCGGAAAATTCCGCCCAGTAGCTTGCGCGTATCCTAATTGGACAGTGTACTCTAAATACTAATATAATGCAAGATGGTTCATGTAATACAGTTTGCTGAGCCAAAGTTAGGCATCATTCACTCCAAGCATTGACTGGGTGATAAACGCCTGATGGTTCCTTGAGTAGTTATAGTGAAGGGGGTTAAAGATTCTTCTTGTTTCCTCAATAGATAATCTTGTAAGGATACAATCCAAGTATTTTCCATGAATGCTTTTTTAAAAGTCTCAAATTCTGAAATACAATTGTACCTCCAATCTGGTACAGGCCAGACAGAGGTATTCTATAATTTACATGCAGAATATCTGTACAGAAGGACAAGAGCAATAAGTTAAATGGAACTGAATGTGATCAGATAGTGTCAGGGTAAAGGTTGATGAAGAAAGTACTGGCGAACTTCAAACATAATCTGTAGTATAACATACAAGCCTCCTCGTGTTTGTCCTTTTTGCTGAATCAACCCCCTCCAGCTAACTTTCATCAAAATCACATACTGGTCTGTTCAAACTACATTTAGTCTGGCTCTGTACAATCTAAACTAGATGCAACTAATCTTACCCTCCCCTTCCCAAGGGGTTACTCAGAGAGCTAGCCAAAGTTAATTAATGCCCATTAGAGCTTTGAGTTATCTATTCCCCCTCCCCATTTCTCTTGATGCAAGTGTTGAGCTTTTATTCTTGGAGCAATTTGGAGATTCATGTCAGAAAAACGCATTAACTTGATGTGAATCTTCTGCTCCAAAGCCTTGTTAATTTTCAAATATCTAGCATTTTGGTGTAAATGTTTACTAAACTGCAACTGCCAATATACAGCCCCAATCTACTGCCAATCAATTTGTCTCTCATGAAGCTGTTTATTTTAACACAGATTATCTTAACACAAATGGTGTTAAATTTATAAATATTTATGAGGTTTTTAGAGCTTCCCATAGGAACCACTTGAAATAATCAACGGTTACTTAAATTCAGATAGCAAAATGAACCACGGTGTTTAATTCTGACACTACAGAATAATGCTATCATCTTTCCTGGCCTTACACAACTGACAACTCCGGGTATGCAAGAGATCGGTTCTTATGCCTTCACCAATGCTACTCTTAAGTTAACCAGAAAACAGGGTATAAGAGCAGCCTGAGCATAATTTGCCCCTCTTCACAACGACGCGAGTATATTTAAAGACCTTGGACACATCAGTCAGGAAATCCAAACTGCAAGCTTAGAAGTCATGTGGATTAAAACTTTCTTAATAGAATTCTTCACTTCAGCAGCAGCCGGCATTGCTCAAGCTCTGTTATAAAAAAACAAAAACAGAATTACCTGGAAAAACTCAGCAGGTCTGGCAGCATCGGCGGAGAAGAAAAGAGTTGACGTTTCGAGTCCTCATGACCCTTCAACAGAACTGAGTAATACTAGGAGAGGGGTGAAATATAAGCTGGTATAAGGTGGAGGAGTGGGGGGGAGAGAAGTTTGGGGGGGGGGGGTGGTGGTTGTAGGGACAAGCAAGCAGTGATAGGAGCAGATAATCAAAAGATGTCACAGACAAAGGAACAAAGAGGTGTTGAAGGTGGTGATATTATCTAAACGAATGTGCTAATTAAGAATGGATGGCAGGACACTCAAGTTACAGCTCTAGTGGGGGTGGGATGGAAAGACTGACAGGGCATTAAAGGTATAGATTTAGAAATAATGGAAATAGGTGGGAAAAGAAAAGTCTATATAAATTATTGGAAAAAACAAAAGGGAGGGGGAAGAAACGGAAAGGGGGTGGGGATGGAGGAGGGAGTTCAAGATCTAAAGTTGTTGAATTCAATATTCAGTCCGGAAGGCTGTAAAGTGCCTAGTCGGAAGATGAGGTGCTGTTCCTCCAGTTTGCGTTGGGCTTCACTGGAATAATGCAGCAAGCCAAGGACAGACATGTGGGCAAGAGAGCAGGGTGGAGTGTTAAAATGGCAAGCGACAGGGAGGTTTGGGTCTTTCTTGCGGACAGACTGCAGGTGTTCTGCAAAGCAGTCGCCCAGTTTACGTTTGGTCTCTCCAATGTAGAGGAGATCGCATTGGGAGCAACGAATGCAGTAGACTAAGTTAGGGGAAATGCAAGTGTAATGCTGCTTCACTTGAAAGGAGTGTTTGGGCCCTTGGATGGTGAGGAGAGAGGAAGTGAAGGGGCAGGTGTTGCATCTTCTGCGTGGGCATGGGGAGGTGCCATAGGTGGGGGTTGAGGAGTAGGGGGTGATGGAGGAGTGGACCAGGGTGTACCGGAGGGAACGATCCCTATGGAATGCCACCAGGGGGGGGTGAAGGGAAGATGTGTTTGGTGGTGGCATCATGCTGGAGTTGGCGGAAATGACGGAGGATGATCCTTTGAATGCGGAGGCTGGTGGGGTGATAAGTGGGGACAAGGGGGACCCTATCATGTTTCTGGGAGGGAGGAGAAGGCGTGAGGGCGGATGCGCGGGAGATGGGCCGGACACGGTTGAGGGCCCTGTCAACGACCGTGGGTGGAACACTACAGCTCTTCACACCCCGCTTCCTGTAAGGACTCCATCCCATTCTCTCAGTTCCTTCGCCTCCATCGGATCTGTTCTGATGATGCTACCTTCAAAAACAGTTCCCCTGACATTTCCTCCTTCTTCCTTAACCGAGATTTTCCACCCACGGTCGTTGACAGGGCCCTCAACCGTGTCCGGCCCATCTCCCGTGCATCCACCCTCACGCCTTTTCCGCCAACTCCAGCATGATGCCACCACCAAACACATTTTCCCTTCACCCCCCCGGCTGCATTCTGTAGGGATCGTTCCCTCCGGTACACCCTGGTCCACTCCTCCATCACCCCCTACTCCTCAACCCCCACTTATGGCACCTCCCCATGCCCACGCAGAAGATGCAACACCTGCCCCTTCACTTCCTCTCTCCTCACCGTCCAAGGGCCCAAACACTCCTTTCAAGTGAAGCAGCATTTCACTTGCATTTCTCCTAACTTAGTCTACTGCATTCGTTGCTCCCAATGCGGTCTCCTCTACATTGGAGAGACCAAACGTAAACTGGGCAACTGCTTTGCAGAACACCTGCAGTCTGTCCGCAAGAAAGACCCAAACCTCCCTGGCGCTTGCCATTTTAACACTCCACCCTGCTCTCTTGCCCACATGTCTGTCCTTGGCTTGCTGCATTGTTCCAGTGAAGCCCAACGCAAACTGGAGGAACAGCACCTCATCTTCCGACTAGGCACTTTACAGCCTTCTGGACTGAATATTGAATTCAACAACTTTAGATCTTGAACTCCCTCCTCCATCCCCACCCCCTTTCCGTTTCTTTCCCCTCCCTTTTGTTTTTTTTTAATAGATAATTTATATAGACTTTTCTTTTCCCACCTATTTCCATTATTTCTAAATCTATACCTTTAATGCCCTGTTAGTCTTTCAACCCCGCCCCCCACTAGAGCTGTACCTTGAGTGTCCTGCCATCCATTCTTAATTAGCACATTCGTTTAGATAATATCACCACCTTCAACACCTCTTTGTTCCTTTGTCTGTGACATCTTTTGATTATCTGCTCCTATCACTGCTTGCTTGTCCCTACAATCACCACCCCCCCCTACAACTTCTCTCCCCCCACCTTAAACCAGCTTATATTTCACCCCTCTCCTAATATTACTCAGTTCTGTTGAAGGGTCATGAGGACTCAAAACGTCAACTCTTTTCTTCTCCGCCGATGCTGCCAGACCTGCTGAGTTTTTCCAGGTAATTCTGTTTTTGTTAAGAGTGCCAGGGTTTCCTGTAAAGTTCCTCTTCTTTTCCCTAATAAATTTTAGCCCAAGTACAAGAGAACAATCCAATTATTGCTCTGGTGTGACAGTCGCAAGCTGTTCTCTAAATCTGACAACTAATACCAAACATTGGCCAAGGTTGCACTTTAGAATAGCGCACAAGAGTTAGATGAGGAATGCCTCAACTCATTACACTTAAAATTCTCAGTGAAAGAGGACAGTGTGATCCAATGAGTCTGGTTGGAGACAAAGACAATACCCAGAGGTAAAAAGACTGCATTCTAACCCACTGTAAAAGTAAAATACATTTTAATTTACTAGAATTTGAAGAAAACAGTTGCTCAGGATTGAACTGAATTTTATAAAATGCAGTGATTTTAACAGAGACTTGTAAAATAGGTCCGTCTTTCAAGACTCCGAAGAAAATAAAATATAATCATGATTTATCCTGGATGTGGTACCCAAATGCTACCGCAGTCGTCAAAGGTTTAGAAACAAAAAGCAGATTTGTCCCATATGGTACAGTTAGGTTGAAGAGAGAGGTGTGTGTGAAATCTTGACAGTTCTTTGAATGCAACTGAATTTCAGCTTCAGTCAAATAAAAGCTTTAAGTATTTTTGATTAAAAAGCATTACGGTGAAATAGTGAAGACTTGAATATCATGCCAAGCGCTTGCTGCAAATGACGTCCAACTCTCAGGTTTAATTGGTGTTTGGGTTACTTTCCAAGAGATTTGGATGCTCTCCAACAAGTTTAAAATGACGTTACATATGAGCACAGTGTATATATGCATGCATTCACTCAGGATGCCATGTTAATAATATGGAGAAGCAAGGTGAAAAAAATTGAAAAGTAAATAAACTAAAAACATGTCAGTATGTTAACACCAGTTTGAGCAAAGATAAACTGTATAGATAGATTTCTCTAATTCTAGTAGATGTAAATACCAGGTTGTCTTGTCACTATATTTAGGCTCAAGACATCTTATGCTATGGAAATATATAATTTGGCTTTGCTTTCAATCTCTGCCAGGCTATTTGGGAGGGAGGGGAGTTGCGGAAGGGGGATCAATGGAGCCATCCACATCTTGCCCATATTCTGGTACCTGGTTTAAAAGCTTCATGGGCACAGATGTAGAAATTGATCTACATCCACAGATGTAGAAATACATTCTTCTCTAATGAAAGGCATTGGGCATGTAAGGTAACAAAAAAAAACTGGGAAATATTTAAGATGTAGAGCAGCAAACTTCATTCACCTGAGAAGGCGATTTCCATAGGAACCCAAGAATTATCGTAAAGCCTCAGCACACAATAAATGCCCTTTGCACCTTAAGCACCAAAATGCACTGTAAAAAGGTTTAATACTGAATATTTACTGTTTACTTTAAGTAATGAGCTTACGATACAATTTATGGTTTAAGTGAAGATGATGGACTTCAGCAACTTAAATCATAAACTTGCTTGCGCTAAATTCAAGAGTTTTAAATTGTATTCAATGGGGCTGTGTCAAATATTCTGTTTAAATGAGGTTTCATTGTTTACAGCTTTTGTTGTCTACATTCTAAGAAATCCTAGTTGGGATGTATTTGAAGTTGATCTAAAGTTCTAACATTCCTATATATTCAATAGAAGTTCATGTATTATTTATTCTGTGATATAATTTGAATTATATAACTGGAGAATATTCAAAATGAATATATTTTCAGTCAGCCAGCAGTAGCCAGCATTATAGCTTTCAGAAACTCCGGGCTGAATTTTCCCCCCTTTTGAAGGGGTGGGGGGGCAAGTTGAGGCACGGTGCCATTTTATGTGAGTGGGCCAATTAAGGCCCGCCCAGCGTGAGGTCCGCAGGGAAGCGCTATGCGCTCCCTGTGCGGGCAGGGGGGGGGATTCCTAAAATCGAGAGTGCGCTCTTTCGCGCATATGCACAAAAGAGTGCACTCATCTCCCTGAGGCTGCACTTAGCCTCAGGGAGATCGGCTCTAAATATGAAAAAGCTCAAAATGGAAAAATAAAATTTCCCTAACATGTCTCCTGATGTGACAATGTCACACGAGTTAGGACATTTTCATAATTTCCAAAAAAACTTTATTAAAATTTTTAAAACCCTACATGAAACCTCATCCCGCCGGGGCTCCTGGCCTGCCCGCCAACCTTAAGGGTGGATGGGCAGGTCCACTAATTACTTTAATTGCTCTGTCAATGGCCTCAATTGGCCATTGACAGGTCAGCGGGCACGCAGCTGATTTTGCTATGTCCCCGTCTTCCTGAAAATTTAAATGGGGAGCGGTGACGTCAGGAGTTCCGCCCGACTTCACCGCACGTCGTTTTACATGTCGGCGAGCGGGCCCCGCCCCTGCTTGCCGACGGTAAAATCCAGCCCTCCAACAAGTCCCAGTGAGAAACACTGAAAGAAATGGCATAAACAGCACATAGACATGATTTTCAGTGGCTGTATTCTATAAAGTACAGGAGTGGACATACTTTGATAGCTAAGTAGAAGAGGTAGAAGCAGTAATAATGTTGATTATGTATGTATTAATGATTATTTATTATTTTGATAGATGCATTGAAAATAGGTCAATGAGGGCTGGAGTCTTCTAGCCTATAGTATTCTTTGTGAGACATTATTACCTGTTGAACTTCTTTTTTGCTTAGTTTTTTTTTACCATCACTGTTGCTAGGTCAAAATCCTGGAACTCACTCCCTAATAGGTATACCTACACCACTGGACTGCAGCGGTTCAAGAAGCAGCTCACCACCACCTTCTCAAGGGCAATTAGGGATGGGCAACAAATGCTGACCCAGCCAGCGAAACCCACATCCCATGAATGAGTAAAAATTAATTAATTATTTTTTTAAATAAAGCAAAAAAAAAACTTCAACAGGCAATAAATCTGAACAGGCTTTCATCACTCTCACTAAACTAAATAACTGCTCGCTTCCAATAGTAAAATTATTACAGACAATTTATATTGTTCCCCTTTCTTTCTGTATGGAAGGAAAATGGAGAAATACAATGAGGTAGAGGGGTATCAGGTAACTTCGTACAATGAAATTATTGCCCTGAATATTGTAGCAGTATCCACTTTAATTTTGAAATCTAGTTTTCAACAAAAAATGCATTTAGCCATATTACTACATGAGTATTTCTCACTAACAATCTGAAACTCATATTTAAGCTTGGGAAAAACAGGGAACGGTCACACTGTTTTATGATCATGATGCGTGAAAGAAAAGCTGAAATAATTACTAAAATCACTGGAAGTGAGCTTTGGCTTTTGAGTCAGTATGCTTGACACCATTCCGCATTCCTATTCGGATCATGCAATTCACAAAAACTGATTCCTATCCTGTCAATGCCAAAGGTTACAGCTTCACCTACTGAAGCTTTACTTCGGTTAGAATGGCTTGCTATGGAGAAGATTGGGACTGAAAAATATGTAGGGTAGAGGAAGAAATAGCCAAATTCTTAACGTTAAGATCCCTAGCTACTTAGTGCTGTTTTAGCCTCTGAGTCAGATGATTGCATACCTTTTGTATACCAAGTAAACATGAACTTATACTAAAATGCTACCATGGATTTAGGAGATCCCTACCCTGCTCTCTGTAAAGTCTTAAGTGTAAGTCTTAACTGGACATATTTAATAAGGGGCCCAGCAAATTATAAAGAAAACAAAAGTCAATATAGTTCGGGTGCACTTAAAGGGGGAATAGCGGGAACCGAAACATGGTCAACATTTGGACTACTACAACCTGAGTTGGAAGAATAGCATGGATTAGGTCCATTTCCCTATTGATTTCATCTGAAAGGGTCCTAAAAAGTATGATTCCTGCTTCGAGAGCCTATCCAAGAAGAGCACTATCTAAGACAACATAATCTCATTTATGGTTATGATGGTGTTGTTTAATTGCAACCTAGCAGATGACTGAAGCTAGAAAACGTGTTTAGCATACTGAACATTTATGTTCTGACCGCATTTTCCAAAAATATAAAATGTACAAAGATATATCATTTTTTTCCAATAAAAATTTACAAGCAGCTTCAGGAACTTTGACACGTATGAGACCTTTTAAAAAAAAAATCTAATTAAGTTACAAGTTATTTGAAAAATATATTCTGCACAGAGCTTTCGAAGATTAAGCTAGAAAGCAAGGCTTTCACTCTTATTTCCCAGTTCCGTGAGACGACTCCCATATTGCTGATTGTTCCCCCCTTGACCAATAATACTGTAAAAAAATGAAATGAAGCTTACTGTGGTGTCACAAGGAGTGACAAAGCAGACAATGTTGTTAACCAAATATTTGGTTCAACTTATATAAAGAGTAAATTTCATACAACTTGAAGCTGACTGGATCCTAATTACAGCCAAGACTGGGATTCCACAGGACTTCTGTTTTTTAATATCTTAGGAAAGGCACTGGGCTCCATTTTCATCATTATTGGGCAGGGATTCTATCTCTTAAGATCCCAATTTGTCTTAATGAAGCTTTTGCCTGTTTCTAGCATAAATTGCGGCTGGTTCAAAAATCACAGTGGGTGGGTTTCAGATAGCAATAAGTCAATTTTTGTGTTGCCACTTCAATCTCACTGGAAATCAGAGCAGGAGAGAGATTAAAATCGGGCCCATTATTTCTTGCTTTATTAAACTGACCCAACTATAAATTCTGCACAGGTTTTACTGAATCATTCCTACCATTTAAAATTAGTCTTGTGCAAGCGTAGTGTTTGTATGTACTGGCTACCTGACATGGAGGAGCTCTATAAATGAAAATACAAAAAAAAAAATGCATGTCACCGAAGTGTTCCACTTACTTACTTGCATATTAATCAACATCTTTAAAACTTGTTAATCTCAAAAGCATTATGATACAATATAAATTTCATAAAGCTAGGACCGACTGTGTTACGTGGAAAGCTAACTTGCAAATTAGCATTGTCCCTAACAGCAAAATTTTGCTCCCCAGCTTCATTTGTTTTTGAGTTAATTGTAAACCTGAAAATGGGTAGCAGATGAAGGAATGTGAATCGTAGGGGCTGAGCGCTTATTAGTGTTGGATCGGTTACAGTAAAACAAAAATGGCAAAAGCGTAACTTTGTATTTTGACTTCTACTTAAATGTGGGTGGCTTGTGGCAAGTGATGAAGTACATCATCTAAGTGTTCTCTATAGAGTAACCTTATCCGATGGCAGTTCCTCTCTGCTGTTAGGTACTGTATCAAATATCCTCTAGGACCTCTGGACTCAAAGAATTATTTTCACCGCTGGAAAAGCAAACTTCCTGCCTGGACATTATCCTTTTCCTTTCTTTCCCCGATGGTCTTAGTGCTCTAAAATTTCTTGAAACACTTTTTAACAGTAATGAAGAATGGATGTTCTTAAAAACTACAAGTTTCAGCAACTTAAAGATCTTTATAACACTGCAGTTTATTTTTATTGAGTTTTGGCTGGTAAAATACAAAAATACATCCAACTCTTATTTTTTAATCCTTCAATAAATTAATATTTTTTTTGCAAAATTGGTTAGTACGACACACTTTGTTGAATATGACAGCAATTTGTTGAACTTTGTCTCAAATACTGATGCCTAAATATACAAACAGAGCTATTTTTCACACTTCTCACAATACTGTGGTGCTGTCCTTTAAACCATGCTTTTTGGATGAGAAGTCAAGCTGACGCACTGCCTAATGGTTCAGATGGCTATAAAGAATTCTAAGAGATTTTCCTGATGTCCCCATCAATACTCAATCAATTCTTTGCCAACAACATTGAAACAGATTTACTCAACAGTTATCTCATTTGCTATTTGTGAATTCTAACCATGTGCAAATTTGCAGATATGTTCTATCCTTTGCACAAAAGTCCTTTGGCCATAAAGTACTTTGGGAAGTCTTGCCAACTGAAAGGTGCTATGTAAGTGCAGTCCCTTTAACAAAAAGAAAGCAATGAAAATTCGACCAGCCTGTCTGACCCATGCTGCAACATTGCAGTCTGGAGCCAGGCTCTCAAGATCCTGTGATAAAGGCAAAATACTGCGGATGCTGGAAATCTGAAACAAAAAATGCTGGAAAAACTCAGCAGGTCTGACAGCATCTGTGGAGAGAAAGATAGGAGAGTCATACGGACTCGAAACGTTAACACTGTCTTTCTCTCCACAGATGCTGTCAGACCTGCTGATTTTTTCCAGCAATTTTTGTTTTTGTCTCAAGGTCCTGGTTTGCTTGTGGTCGCTTCGTACGGCCATCTGAAATGGCCCCGGTGAAAGCTCAGCAGCCTTCCACCTCATAATTTCTAGCCATGGAGGATACACTTTGTAAGAGCACTTCAACAGGTTAAACAAAATGCACACAAAACAGTACTAGCGGTTGCGCAAGAGTAATTCTTAATTATTCCTGTTAAATAATGGACATAGATGGAATTAAGTTGTTGAATACCTTTTTCCTTGTTTAATAAAATTGTAAATTCATTCAAAAAGAATTTATTTAGACCAGTTTTTCTTCTAAGGTTATGAGGATTGACTGTGATATTACAAATCATTTCAATTCCAAGTGAACATTTAATTCCAAGTGGATTCTCTTAAAATTTTTTCATGGGATGTGAGCATCGCTGGCAAGGCCAGCATTTATTTACCATCCCTAACTGCCCTCGAGAAGGTGATGCCTTCTTGAACCGCTGCAGTCCATTTGATCTAGATACACCCAAAGTACTGTTACAGAGTTCCAGGTTTTTGACCTGGTGACAGTGAAGGAACAGCGATATAGTTTCAGATCAGGATGATGTGTGCCTACGCACAGCTGCATGGAAAAGTGAACACTGCAAAGCCAGAATTTTATATTAAACCAACCTGTTTATCATAGGATCTTGCAGAGACTCCAGCACCACCTGCCAACTTTTCTTATAACCCTCCTCACCAAGAACTTCAGGAACCAGAGCTGTCAAAACATAACAGGAAAGGCTTGTAATCAAAAGACGTGTAACTGGGCCTTAATCAGGCTACTTCTGCTCCAAAGAAAACATCTATTAAAATGTTTGTGATCTTTCAGTGAAAGAAAATACATGATTGGCAAAGACTATTCACAGTTCTGGGCCTCATGATCTGAGGCTTTCATACACAAACTTTCTGAATTTAAAACTTATAAAACTTTTCTTCCTGTGCTAAGAAATTTCAGTACAAACAAAAAAATTTTCAAAAGCCGACGTTTTCGATAAAATTTTGAAAACACTGCAATCTATAATCTGGAGAACATTCAGCATTTACTGATACATTTTCACCTGTACTAAGTGAGTAACCTAGCCTTGGATTGAATTTATGTCCATCGTCAATCATTCATGACTGAGCTTCGATAATTCATGACTGAGCGAAGTAGAAGGGCATTTCTGCCACCCAAATCCTTCCCAATCCTCACTATCAAAGCTCTGCATGTGCATCTGTGATTAAACTATCTTTCTAGCTAGGAGCAGAGAAAAACTTTGGTACTCTTATACAACAATTATGAAGCAAATGGAATTATCATAATGGGCTCACTACTTCAAAAAGCTGAATAAACAATACTAAACTTGCTGAGTTTTTACTCAAAAACATTTGCTTTTCTCTGCAATTGTGCTTATCTTCCTATTCTGAAGGTAGTGACGCACAATGAGTAAAGTGCCTCAGGAATGAATGACTCTCCATTTTGTCACCAAAGTGGTTATTCTCCTCAAATGACATTGGACAGTAAGAAAGTCAACTGTGAGACCATTAAAGCCGAGCCTGATCAGGCTCTCGTACAATGTCCATGGGCCCCTGCTTTCAGCATTACAAACAAAATTTTTGTCCTCCACAAATGTATGTAGTCAACTGGATCAGGAGAATTGGGTGGAAGCAGTCACCAAGAAAGGATGACAGGAGGTGGTTGAATGGACACAAGTTGTTTCACAGATGGCATCACTGTAGCTTCACACTTCAATTCAAATGCCCAACATATCAGACTTATTCCTAACCCCAAGTGTGCTTCCACTGAGATTCCAAGCATTTGGTTAAAAAAAAAACACAAGCATGCAATACGATAGTTACTAATTTCCCAAGAAATTGGGTTTTTTTTCAAGCCCACTTGAAGCAAAGTCATCCTTAAAAGATAAGAATGGTTTCACATGTTGAAAGCTCATTTACATTGCCTGTTTGCTGCTAACAGCACCCCTGCAATGGTTACAAATTGAAAATGTGAAGTGATACTTGTGCCACTGGACACAAATGGCTTCAACCCACACCATCTACAGCTGCACAAAGCAGGTGCAAAACATTTCCTGCATGCAGAGGTAAGCGGGTTTCTTTACTCTTTCATGGGATGTGAGCATCGGCGGCAAGGCCATCATTTGTTGACCATCCCTAACTGCCTGTGAGGTGACGGTGAGTCTCTTTCTGCAGTTTATCTGATTTAGATACACCCACAGTGCTGTTAGGGAGTTCCAGGATTTTGACCCATCAACAGTGAAGGATAAAGTTCTAAGTCAGGATGGTGTGTGACTTGGAGGAGAATTTGCAGGTGCTGGTGTTCCCATGCATCTGCTGCCCTCGTCCTTCTAGGTGGTAGAGGTCTTGGGCTTGGAAGATGCTGTTGAAAGAGACTGCAGCGCATCTTGTATATGGTACAAACTGTTGCAACTGTGCATCAGTGGTGGAAGGAGTGACTGTTCAAGGTGGTAGATGGGGTGCTGATCAAGTGGGCTATTTTGTCCTGGATGGTATCAAGTTTCTCAAGCGTTGTTGGACAAACTCTTCCAGGCAAGAGGAGAGTATGCTATCACACTCCTAACTCATGCCTTGTAGAATAGTGGACAGGCTTTGGGGAGTCAGGAGGTAAGTTACTTGCGACAGAATTACCAACCCCTGACTTGCTTTTATATAGGTATTTATATGGCTGGTCCAGTTAAGTTTCTGGTCAATGGTAACTCCCAGAATGTTGATGGCAGGGGATTCAGTGATGGTAATACCATTGAATGTCATGGGGAGATGGTTAAATTGTCTCTTATTGGAGGTGGTCATTGCCTGGCACTCGTGTGGCACAAATGTTACTTGCCACTTATCAGCCCAAGCCTGAATGTTGTCCAGGTCATGTTGCATATGGGCACGTTCTGCTTCATGAACAAAACTGAACACTGTGCAACTGTCAGTGAACATCCACTTCTGGTCTTATGATGCAGGTAAGGTCACTGATGAAGCACTTGAAGATGATTGGGCCTAGGACATTATCATGAGGAACTCTTACAGCAATGCCCTGGAGCGGAGATGATTGGCCTCCAACCATTACAAACATCTTCCTTTGTGCCAGGTATGGCTCCAACCAGTGGAAAGTTCTCAATGCCATCCCCCGCCAACCCCAGATTCCTACTGACTTCAATTTTGCTTGGATTCTCTGATGTCAAAGTCAGTAAAGTGCTGCCTTGATGTCAAGAGCAGTCACTCCCACCTCACCTCTTGAATTCAGCTCTTTTGTCCATGCTTGGACCAAGGCTGAAATGAGGTCGGGAGCCAAGTGTCGGCCGGTCAGGCACTGGAATGAAAAAAGCAATTTTTGCTCCTTTAAAAAGAACTGAAATTAAAAATCAACCATCAATGACCATAATGTTGGATAAGAGCCTCAGGAGAGAATAGCGAAAAATTATGAATTCAGTGTTTGAAAATTTCAAATGTTGTTTCAATGCTGTAATCTTTAGTAAACATCCTATATATACTGTAACCAGGATTTTAATTTCACAATACTCAAGTGTTCCTAATGCTCCTTTTTTTAAAAAAGTCAGTGATGATATAATTTTCAGCTGGATTTCATGCAAATATCTGCATGCAAAAAATAGTTTTGAAATTACTCATCAAAGAACAAGGGGAGTATCAAATCAGAAGCATTCCTTTATTTAGAATCCTATCCCCTCTTTATGTGCTGCAGCTGTCATGGTTTGAAACACCTTAAATTATGGTGTGGAACATTTATTCAAATCTCAATAACTGTAATTTTCACTGTAATTTGTGAAATGAAACACTGCCAATTCTAGTCCCTGAATATGTTAATTACTCAGTTCAGTAAAAGAGCAAATTAGGAAGAACTTTCAAAAACAATGCCAGTCGTAAAACAACAGTTCGTCAAAAGGGGGGAAAAACCCAAAGTTCTTAGTCAAACCCTTGTACTGCCAGAGCAGTATCTCTAGGTATTTAATACTCGAATCATTTTTGCAAAATCACAGTATTATTCAGAAATGACAGCAATCGATACATAATAACACAACTGGGCATTGTCTTAAAATGCACCTATTGTAAACTGACTGCATCAAATGCATCATATTCAGGGACTAGAATTGGCAGTGTTTCATTTGACAAATTACAGTGAAAATTACAGTTACTGAGATTTGAATAAATGTTCCACACCATAATTTAAGGTGTCTCAAACCATGACAGTTGCAGCACATAAAGAGGGGATAGAATTCTAAATAAAGGAATGCTTCTGATTGATACTCCCCTTGTTCTTTGATGAGTAATTTCAAAACTGCTTTTTTTGCATGCAGATGATTGCATGAAATCCGGCTGAAAATTACCTCATCGCTGACTTTATTAAAAAAAAAGAGCATTGGGAACCTACTGCATCAAATGCATCATGTTCACAATGTGCCATTGCTGCAGTTTCTTTCTTACATTATATATCTTTATATATTGCTTCATCTATTTCATCTTCTCATCGAACAAATCACAAAATGATTACGTACTGAAGCAGACTATGCGGCCCATCAAGTCCACACCAGTTTTCTGCAGGAGCAATTTAGCTAGTTCCATTTCCCTGCCCTTTCCCTGTAACCCTGCAAATTCTTTTCACTTCAGGTGATTGATTCTGCTTCCACCACATTCTCAGGCAGTGCATTCTAGATCCTAGCCATTTACTGCATAAAAAAGTTTTTCCTTGTGTCACTTTTGGTTCTTTTGCCATTCTCCTTAAATCTGTGTCCTCCATTTGTTGACTAATGGGAATAGTTTTTCCTCTATCTACTCTGTCTAGACCCCTCATGATTTTGAACACTTCTATTGGATTTCCTCTCAACCTTCTCTTGGCTAAGGAGAACAGCCCCTTCAATTCTCCAATTTATTCTCGTAACTGAAGTCCCTCATCCTTGGAATCTTTTCTGTAGTCTCTCTAAAGTTTTCAACATTCTTCCTAAAGTGTAGAGTCCAGAATTAGACACAACACTCTAGTTGAGGCTGAATCAATGTTTTATAAAAGTTCATCCCAATTTCTTTGCTTTTGCACTCTATGCCTCGATTTATAAAGCCCAGGATCCCCTTTTTAACCACTTTCTCAACCTGCCCTGCCACCTTCGACAATTTGTACACATGTACTCCCAGACCTCTGTTCCTGCGCCCTTTAGTTATATTTACTTTCCTTGTTCTTCCTACCAAATTCTTCTCTGCATTAAATTTTATGTGTCCGTCCATTCCATCAGCCTATGTCCCCTTGAAGTCTATCATTCTCTTCCCCATAATTCTTCAAGTTTTCTGTCAACTGCAAATTTTAAAATTGTGCCCTGTACATTCAAGTCTAAGTCGTTAATAAATAGTAAGAAAAGCAGTGGTCCTAATCAACCCTAGGAAACACCTTCCTCCAGTTCGAAAAACAACCGTCCATCGCTACTCTCTACTTCCTGTCACTCAGCCAACTTCGTATCCATGCTGCCACTGTGCCTTTTATTCCAGGCTTCAACTTTGCTGGCAAGTCTATTATGCGGCACTTTATCAAACACCTTTAAGAATCCATATTGGACCATATTAAGCCATATTACCCTCTCTGTTACCTCATCAAAAAACTTAATCAAAATTAGTTAAACATGATTTGCCCCTAAGAAATTCATACCTGTCCAAGTGACTATTAATTTTGTCCCCGATTAGCATTTCTAAAAGCAGTTAGTTGAACTGACTCATCTTTAGTTGCTGGGTTTATGCTTACACCTTTTTTGAACAAATGTGTAACATTTTCAATTCTCCCTGATATCTATGGGGTATTGGAAGATTATGACCAATGCCTCCACAATTTTCACCCTTACTTCCCTCAGTATCCTTGACTGCATCCTATTCTGTCCTGGTAACTTATCAACTTGAAGTATAGTCAGTCTTTCTAATACATCCTCTATCAATATTTAGCCCATACAGTATCTCAGTTACCCTCCTCCTTCCACTAGGATTTTTGGCAGCATCTTCTTCCTTTGTAAAAGCCAGTGCAAATTACTCATTTAGTACCTCAGCCATGTCCCCTGCCTCCATATGTAGATTTCTTTTTTGGTCCCTAATTAACACTACCATTTCTCTTACTGCCCTTTTACTATTTATATGGTGACAGACACCTTTTGGATTCTCTTTCATGTTAACTACCAGTCTCTTCTCATACTGTCTCTTTGCCTTGTATTTCCTTTTTCACTTCCCCTTTGAATTTCCTATATTCAGCCTGGTTCTCACTTATATTATCAACCTGATGCCTGTCACATGCATCCCTTTTCTGTTTCATCTTACTCTTTATCATTTTTGTCACAAAGGGAGCTCTGGCTTTGGTTACTCTTCCTTTCCTCCTCATGAGAATATACCTTGACTGTACCCAAGTCATCTCCTTTCTAACTGCAGCCTATTGCTCTGTTCTAGTTTTGCCTGACAATCTTTGAATACAATTTACATAGGGCAAATTCATTCTCAACCTACTGAAATAGGCCCTACTCCAATTAAATATTTTACTCTAAATTGTTTCTTCTCCTTTTTCATAATTAATCTAATCCTTATGATACTATGATCACTGCTCCTTAAATGTTCTTTTAAAGTACAAAATACAAATTGAATTTGTATAGTGCCTATCAAGTTCTCTGTATGTCCCAATGGATTTCACAACATTTTCTTTTGAAGTGCAGTGATTATTGTAGATACATATGCAACAATGTTCCAGAAAGAGCAATGACATAAGTGATTGGTTAATCTAATTTTGGTGGTGTTGCTCCAGGGAAAAAGGTTGGCCAGGGCACCAGGTTAATTTCCCTGCTCTTCTTCAGTGCCAATCAATCAACTTGAAGGAGCATATGAGGCGTTAGCTTAACTTCCTGCCCAAAAGGCTACAGCTCCAACAAAGTAGAGCTCTCTCATTACTACACTGAGGTGTCAGCCTAGTTTACATGTTCCAATCCTGCAGTGGGCTTAAACCAATAACCTTGTGACTCAGAGTCGGTTTTTTGTTGGTTTTCCTATTCAAAAATCAAAACAAATCTTAAGCTGACATGTTCCAACATTCTGCTACACTTTGTTTATTGCAATGGTACTGCATATATATGCACTGTACAATGTCATGGTTTTAAATAAAAATTATGCCATT
The DNA here is from genome assembly GCF_964194155.1 of Cetorhinus maximus. Classification (NCBI taxonomy): domain Eukaryota; kingdom Metazoa; phylum Chordata; class Chondrichthyes; order Lamniformes; family Cetorhinidae; genus Cetorhinus; species Cetorhinus maximus. The sequence continues at coordinate 212,310,729 of NC_135880.1, forward strand.
GTTATAAAACCATGTTTTATATTGAAAATGACTTTATTGATTGAGAGGGCTGAAACCCCAGGATAAGTTTTAAAAGATAAATGACCTAAGCAGCAGTTCTGAAGATGGCCGAACATTTACATTACTGTACCCTGACTTTACCAAGCTAACTGAAAGGAGCCGGGCTGCCTGGCGTAGTCCACCAGAGGTAGTCAGTTTAACAAGTGTAGGTGAACCATTCGCAGACATCCAGGCCTAATCTGTTATTCAGGTGGGTGCAGATCGTTAGACTCAATCACTTTGGGCAATGGACCCTGGCCATGTAATCTAATGATTTTAAACAATGGATCTGGAATGAGGGTTTCCACCTTGCTATGACTATTTTTGGTAACTGGCCAGGTTGTGAATGGAGGCCATGTGTTTAAAGAAACTGCTTTTCCAGGGTCATTCAGTCAGACCAGAAAGGCCTCGAGTGGGTGATAACAGGAAGAATTCTCTTGGCTCCTTTTTTTCTCTCTCTCCAGCCATCCTGCAAGCATGTGCCCTGCCTGTGCTCTGACCTGTCATCCACCACAGGCGGCTTATTCAAGATAAAGCTGCTGATGCTGGAGGAAAAGACAGAGATCATCTGTCAACATTTTAAATCATCTTGACATGGAATCCAGAAAGATCACTGAATGCAGCCTGAACCCGTCCAAGTCAATCTACAGGATCCGTATATGATTGACCTTCTTCTGGGGCACTTCAACAACTTACCTCCCATTCCTCTTTGTACCTTATGTGTGTGTATGTGTGAGAATCTGCTGAATACATGTATGAATGTAAGTTGTAGCGTTTTTATTATATTTACATATTGCATGTTAAGTAAAATAAATACTATTTCCTTTACTTTTAAAACTTACAAGGAAACTTGTCTATGTCTATCTTTTACAGTCACAGCACTTAAAAAGTTAAACACTCATTGAATTGGTAAGCAAATTCTCTTTTAAAAAAGCCCCATAGTGGTCAACCCATAGGTGGAAAGAGAGGGAAGCCACTCTACCACTGTTCATCTGGCCATAACACCATAGTGAAAGAAATGGATTTTAATGTTAGAAATTTCATCCTGTAAAAATCACAATTCTTGTGCTATTTAAAACTTGCATCTTCAGTTACTTAGCAAAGACATGGCACCAAATCAGATTTTTTGGCAAGAGGATTAAACTTTACAGTTAGGAATCGGTCCCTAGTCCCAATTGATTAAACCTTTGACAGTAAAGACCACTGGAATGATGCTGCATTACTTTGCTGCAGAGTAAGACATCACCAACACAACATGACAGTAAATTATGCAGGAAGTAAAAAAAGAAATGAATGGAATTGTGGCATGCTCTTGAGTTAGCAAATCAGATGCTGTTTGTACACAGTAGTGTATCAAACCACCAGCTAGAACTGCTAACATTAGGGAAAGACCAGAAATTAGGTTTCGGTAACCAAAAGGAATGTAGCAGATTACAAACCCACTGAAATATAGTGAACTATGTCCCTTTCTAAGGGAAAAAATAGGTCAAAATTGGACTCAAAATGTGAGAGACTTGACAGGCTTGTGTTAACAGTGCTGTTGATTCTGAGACCAAATCATAAAATTTCACGAATTATGAGCTGTGAAGGTTCTGCGAAACGATTTTACTATTTCAAAGACTTGTAAATTCCTTCTGTATTTTCTAGCATGATTGTTTACAAGCGTACAGATGCTATTTTACAATACTTTGTTTCCCTACTCCAACACATCACACAACAGCACTCAAGTATGTTCTTCAAATATTTTTGCAGATGGGGAATAAAAAAAAATCCAAGAAAGAATCTATAATAAGAGTAATGTTTTTTAAAATGGCAAATACCAAAAAATGTCATTAATCAGATGCAGATCTGATGTAGTGCCGACCATAGCAAATTAATAGCCAAATGGTCAAAGAAATAAAAGCAGACGTCAGTTCAGAAAATACATTTTGTTATTACAGCAAAGTGAACATTTTGGCAAACACACAAGGTAACAGGAGCTTCATAAAAATATTTGGTTTGGCCTAGCATCACATAAAGGAAAATAAGCTACCATCAATGGATTTTGTAGGTACCTGAAGTGAAAGTTTACTACTTGTTCTATTAAATCATCGTAAAGACTATAAGACAGTTAGAAAAGCAATATACGGTGGTGAATGCTGGAAATCTGTAGTAAAACAAAAAGATTCTGGAAATATTCAGCTGGTGTGGCAGCCTCTTTGGAGAGAGAAACAGTTTCAGGTCAATGACCTTTCATCAGTTTACGACCAAAACAAGTTATCTGGTCACTGATGATAATTACTACATGTGGGACCTTGTGTATGATGCACTTTGGGGCATCCTGTGGATGAGGGGCTGCGAGAGAATGAGAGAAAGATAGAAAAAGAAACACTACATATTTTTTTTTATAAAAAAATAAGTATATATTATCGAGAGAGAGCAAGAGAATGAGAATGAGAAAGAGAGCGCATTTCATAATCTCAGGATGTTTCACAGAACTTTACAGTCAATGAAGTACTTGAAGTGTAATCACTATTGCAATGGAGTAAATGCAATAGGCAATTTACACACAGCAAGGTCCCACAAGCAGCAATGTGATAATGACTTGTTAATCTGTTTTGCTGATTTGGCTGAAAGATAAAACTTGGCCAGCACTCTGGAGAGAATTCCCCTGCTCTTCTTCGAAACTGCTGGACATTCAAGATTTCGTGGAATTGAGAGCAGATATGACTCAAGTCTCTGGAGTGGAATCTGGACTAATGGTTCAGAGGCCTGAGTTCTGCCATTGAGTCAGCTGGCACCTGAAAGGGACTATAAAAAAGTATGCACTTTCCTTCTTTTGCTTTTTCTAACAAAACTACACCGTTTATGAGCCAAAAAAAAAGTTAACATCCGATAATATGACATTATTGGAAAGCAAACAGTGAGCATGATTATTTGCTCATGAGCATTCTGTAAGGACCAATATTCACAAGGGCAATCAATTAAGTTTGAAAAGTAAACAGATAACTTAAAAAATTGTTTCAAAAAAGCACGTGGTTTTTGTCTGTAATAAATGATTTAATTCATCAGATTAAGAGAAATAAACCATCCAAAACAAACAATAAGCAGTGCTTAGGACTCAACTAATGTTTTGTCTAATTGCAAAAGTCTCTGTACAGTTAAATGAGGCAAAGCATATTCCCAATGCAAAAGTACAAATGGTTTACATAATGGGGAGAGTTTGGAAACCAGAGAAGAGATATGAATTTGACCATAAAAGTGTATCTTGGATGTTGTTTTGAAGAATGAAGCGTGTGATGAACAGACAAGCAAGCCAGGATTTGAACAATACTTCAACAAGTAACAGAATTTAGTAACAGCCAGTTAATATTTTAAAGATCATAATGCAATTGCTATACATTACCTCCAACAGGATAGTTAACTTACTTATCCTATTCAATACAGCACGCTAATGTTCCCTGCAATTAACAACTGCTGCAGCTTTTGTTAGCTAAACCAGTCTTCAGTACGAGTGAAAAAAAATGGTGACAATCCTCCATTATCAATGATATCCAAGTATCATGCAGCACCTTTAGTTCATATCCTTAAATATAGGGTTCACTGTTAAGTTCTCTTTTGTAATAAAACAAACCCCTCAAAGTGTTAAAGATTATACTTTCTCTATCCTTTTATAAATATTTCCTCAAAGAGGTTACACCATATTAGAAGCTTCACTGGATTACAGCGTTGTGTAGGAGATAATTTTTGAATCACGCTGGGTTAATAGACTGTATCCTTACCATAGCTAATTCTTCCACCCACCACCACACTCGCAACTGCATCAGTAATACCCCAAGCCAGTTATGTTCATGCGGTTATCAATAATCCACTTAATAAATATTCAAATCTACCAAACTTAAAAGTGCAAACAAAAATATATTACAGTTATGGAGATTTAAAATGGAGATTAGAAGCAATTGCTTCTCAAAGAGGGTCATTAATCTTTGGAATGCTCTACTCCAGGGATCAGTGGCGACTGAGTATTGAATATATTCAAGGCTGAATTAGATAGTTTTTGACCTCCAAGGAAGTACAGGGTTATGGGAGGGGTGTAGCCAGGAAAGTTGAGTTAAGGCCACAATCAGGTCAGCCATGAGCTTATTGAATGGCGGAACAGAGTCGAGGAGCCAAATGGCCTACTCCTGCTCCTATTTCTTATGTTCTTAGCCATACACTTTATCATAATTTGATTTAAACAAGGAGCTATAGTGATGCACTGCAGAAACTCACCAAGGCCCCTTCGACACCACCTTCCAAAGCTGCTATCTCTACCACTTAGAAGGACAAGGGCAGTAGACATATGGGAACACCACCACCTGCAGGCTCCCCTCCAAGCCCCACACAGTCCTGACTTGGAAATATATTGCCGTTCCTTCACTGTCACTGGGTCCAAATCCTGAAACCCCATCCCAAACAGCACTGTAAGTGTACCTACATCACATGGACAGCAGCAGTTCCAGTCAATGGCTCACCACCATCTGCTCAAGGGCAATAAGGGATGAGCCATAAATGCTGCCCTTGCCGGCAACGGTCACATTCCAAGAACGAATTTAAAAACATACATATTTTTCTAATGAAGGATTATTTCACATGCATGAATCACTTTTTGCTCTTCATGAGTGTAAAATAACTCTGTGGGTAATTAAATTACATACTTCACATACTATTCTCTGCGGAGAAAGAAAGAAAGTTAATTTGTCATCGACTTAAACGTTAACTCTGTTTCTCTCTCCACCGATGCTGCCAGACTTGTGAAGCATTTCCAACATTTGCTGCTTTAATTAAAGGAAATTCATTGCCTGTCATGAGACAACATTGAAGTTAGTCCTCCCAGTTACTAAATATGAAAATATATTAACCTGGCAGTACTTTACTACTTGGACATAAGGACAGTGATTGAAAACATATTTAATGACAGAAGCCTTCAGAATGGCAAGCAAAAGAAAAACTAACATTTAACTTTTTCATTAATGAAGTTGAGATCTTCAAAAAAAAATGATCAGGAGTTCATGAATGTCAGTAGCAGTGTTAATCTGATTTAACCATGACCTCACCGCCAAACATATATCATTTATGTTGTTTATTTGGCTATGTATAGCAATATATGGAAGACATAAATACATGAAAAGAACAAGACAGATCACAATGACAGAGGATCAAATGCTTGTGTTGGAGCCATGGGTTTTGTAAAACTTTCCTGGATTTTAATTATTTCCTATCTCTTTGATAATGCATTGTTAAAATTTACCTTCAATACTCTTGATAGTTAATCTTCCATTGCTTAGCATAAATGCAATCATCTTATAAGGTCTGCAGAGTGATTTTAATGATATTAAGGATAAAATTATGTTCCATTCAAACATATATACAATTTAAAGTGGAAGATAGCACTACAAGAAGCACCTTGGACAATGAGTATTCTCCTAGACTTTCCTTTCCCATTTACTAACATATTTAATATTTTCTTCCTAACATTACTAGCCACATGCCAGGAGGATCTACCTGATGTTAGACAAGTAAAAGGAATTCATTCAAAAGCAAAACATTGCTGATGCTTCAGGAAACCTGAAATAAAAACAGAATTGCTGGAATGCTCAGCATATCTGGCAGCCTCTGCAGAGAGCGAAACGGAGTTAATAGGCGACTTGAAATGTTAACTCTGTTTCTCTCTCCACAGATGCTGCCAGGTGTGCTGCGTATTTCCAGCATTTTCTGCTTTAATTAAAGGAAATTCATTGCCTGTCATCAGATAACATTGAAGTTAGACCTCACAACCACTAAAGATAAAAATATATTAACCTGGCAGCATCTTCATTAGACATTGGAAGGCTAATTCCTGGGTCTGTGCTTTCTGTTCTTGAGTTCTGACCGGCTTTGGCCATTTGGGTAAGGTTCCTCCAGGCCAGATAGCTTCCTGTAAAAGCTTGAGGTACACAACCCAGTGTTGAGTACATGTCAGGTTAACAATCTGGACCTCAAGCCACCTGTAAGCAGAAGATATATATTGAGTTGTGCACAAGAAAATGTATGCATGGTATTAATAAATTAATAAGTGATCTATCAGCCCTTGGAAAAATAAACTATTTCAGTCACACATTCTCACAAAAATACCTATGGGTTATACATGCTATGCAACTTGCACTTCAAACAGAAAGAAGCAAGATCGATTAGCATGAAGTACTTCTGTTTTTTATCTATGTTAGAAAGATGGTACATTCACTTTCATGCATAGCATTCATCGGATGGGCAGGCAATGGGTCTATAACATAAAAGCATCATGACTGCTGGCATGATGCGTTGTTGGTAATCACATTCCAGTTGTGCATTAATGGAACACAATAACTTGCGATACATGAAGGCAGTAATTTCTTTTTTTAGGAACCTGAATGGCAATAAGGCCGTTGACATAGGGAAAATCTGCACAAATCCAAAGCTCTATCCTTCTGTTCCCAGTTATTGATGGGGCAGATGTTAGAAGTGTTTGCTTTAGAAAATGTGGCATTAGTCACCTACTAATGCAAACATGCAGTGCTGACTAGTTGAGTTGTTGACTATACCCTGTTGCAGCCTGGAAGGAATCAGAGGTAAAAAAGTTGACAGCCATAGTAACCTTGACTGGAATGGGCAATTCTATGCTAATCATGGCAGTGGGTGCAAGTCTCGTTGTAGGAAGTGGCACAGCATCCTTCTACACTGCTACTCTGAGAAGTGCAAGTATAAAACGCTGGCTCTATATTCTCAATGTGAAGGTGAGGTTTTCTGTGAGATTTTCTCCTCTTCTACGGTCTCCCTACAGCCGTTGCTCCATGTGCTGCGGCTGCTGCTTTTCTTCCTCTATAGCCAGAACGGAACAGCCAAAATGATTCTCATTTTTAGAAAGTGTTAGCAATCCCTGCTCAAACTTTCTAAGGGCCGTCCAGCCACCACCACAAAAAATACAGATTCTGCACCCACAAATGGCCAAGATAGACAAGCAATATGTCTGTCAAATATTTACAATGATTTAAAAGTTAGGAGATGATTATCCCTTTAAATAACAGTGGAATTAGCTGTTTCCACTCTGTATCACCCATGATTTGCAGTAGGTTTAAGTAGTAGCAGTGGCAGCACTAAGTAACACGAAAATGGAGTCTGGCCCCAGCTGGGAACTGGTTTCTAATTTAAATTTATTTGGTTCCTAAGTATTTCTAGCAACAGTGCTAGCAGCTTAAGTTAAGACCTGCTCAAAAGTCACACTCTGCAGGCCTGCAGCGACATGTTGCTTGCCGATTTTTTATTCCAATTTCTGTCCTATTACCACCGTACATTGCAGCTGAAGATTGGGGTGGTATGGTGACAAAAATCATTCTTACGGCATCCTTATATTGCTAGTATATCATGCATTATCAAGATGGAAGTATGTGTGTGGGCATTGATCTGAACAGGCAGATCAGCACACAGGGAACATAAGCCAATTCAACAATTGTCAACAAAGTCAAGCTAATGACATCATTCTGTTAACACGCCCCTTGTACAGGAGAAAAATAACCTTTAGGCCACCATTGTGATTTAATACCCTACTGCTGTTGGTACAACACTGTATGGAAAGCAATCTGCATCATATGGGAAGAAACATCCACCTGTTCCTAAGTATTTAAATGCCACAAAATGAGTGCGCAATGGCTGGAATAACATATCGATTTTGGTGTAATTTAGTCAATCCTAGGATTGGCTAATAGAGCAATGCACAATGGCAAATTTTGAAAGGTTATGGAAAGATATCCAAGACAGACATATGTGAAAAACATCACCTCTACAAAAAATATTTTCCAATAGCTGTTAACACTTTTGTGACCAAGATTTGCATTTAGCTGATCAATGACATTTTACGCACTGGTGTTCTGTGGGAGAGCTCGAAATAAACAGTGAGCTGTTCAAGTAAAAACCTTTGTTTAAATTAATGACATCAGTACATGTGGTAAATCAATGCTTTTTCCTAAACATTAAGCACAGTTCTAAAGTCAATAATGAATTTTACAGAAAATTAAAAACCTCTTAAATGTAAATTGATCCATTGATTTTATGACAAACTTAAACCAATTGTACTTGTACATAATTGGCTCAGTGTTCAGGAAACCGAGTAACTCAATACTATTACAATAGCAGTGAATCTTACAATATAAAAACACAATAAACTGTATTTTCCCAGCCGTGGAGATCAGGTTGGAGGTGGTGGTGGTGGTGGGGAGGGGGAAAAACAGAAAATAGCAGGAACATGTCATGATAACTCTCTTACGCATTCCCACCACTCTGGAGGTTTTCCGGGCAGGGTTGGGAAGAGAATCAGTTGTCTGTACCATGGAGGCGGGCAGCCAATTAAGATGATCAAGTTTCCAATTTGAGGTGATTTTGTGGTCTCCCTGACATCTTGCTCCATGGAGGCGATTTCCCTGCAGCCGAGTGGGGGGCTACTGGAGCTGGAAGCTCCTTGCCCCATTGAGGCAGGAAAGACTGCAATCACGGCTGATCCCGATCCAGTGAAGGGGTTTCCCCTCCATCCCAATGGATCTGTCAATCAAAGTCTTGTTAATTTCTACATTGCTGTGCAGGCCTCCTTGGTCAGCAGTGTCACCTCTCCTGGGGGGGAATACTGAGGCTCCAGAGCTGCCTGCCCTCTGATGGGGCTTACAGCATCAAGAGCCCACTGCTATCCTTAATTGGACAGCAAACAAGGGGGGGGGGGCACAATTCTAGATTTAGCCTTAGGAAATGGAACTGAGCAAGTGGAGGAAGTAGCAGTAGGGGACCATTTTGGAGATAGTGACCATAATACAGTTAGATTTCGCATCATTATGGAAAAGGACAAGGATAGAACAAGAGCAAAAATTCTAAATTGGGGGAAGACATATTTTACAAAGTTGAGTGGTGAACTGGCAAAAGCGGACTGGATATAGAGAAAATTGTCAAATCAGTGGGAAGCATTTAAAGGCGAGATTATACGATCACAATGTAGGCATGTCCCCACAAAGAGAAAGGGTGGTACTGCCAAATCTAGAGCCCTCTGGCTATCCAGAAGCATACAGGGTAAGATAAAGCAGAAAATGAAAGCTTATGACAGTCACAAAAAGCTTAACACTGTAAAAAGTCTAGAGGAGTACAGAAAGTACAGGGGATGAAGTAAAAAAGGAAATTAGGAAAGCAAAGATACGAAAAAATATTGGCAGGTAAAAGCAAAGAAAAGCCAAAGATGTTTTACCAGTACATTAAGAGCAAGAGGACAACTAAGGGTATGCCTTTCAGAGATGTACATGGTGACTTGTGCCAAAGTTGTAGGCAGGGTTCTCAATGAGTACTTTGTCTCTATCTTCACTAAGCAGAGGGATGATGCAGGCATTCTAGTTAAAGAGTAGTGTGAAATATTAGATACAATAAGCATAATGAGAGGAAGTACTGGAGGAACTGGCATCTTTGAAGGTGGATAAATCACCAAGGCCAGGTGGATTGTATCCCAGGCTGTTAAAGGAAGCCAAGGAGGAAATAACGGATGCTCTGACAATCAATTTCCAATCGTCATTAGATACAGGTGCAATACCAGAGGATTGGAGGTCTGCAAATGTTTTTAAACCTGCTGGATAGGCCAGCTGGATAGGTCAGAAAATTATAGGTCAGTCAGTCTGACTTTGGTGGTGGACAAATTATTGGAATCAATTCTGAGGCACAGGATAAACTGTCACTTAGAAATGCACGGATTGATCAGGGATAGTCAGCATGGTTTTGTTAGGGGAAGATCGTGTCTTACTAACTTAATCAAATTTTTTGAGGAAGTAACAAGGAGGATTGATGAGGGGAGTGCAGTGGATGTTGTCTACATGGATTTAAGGAAGGCATTTGACAAGGTCCCACATGGCAGACTGGTCAGAAAAGTGGGATCCCATGAGGTACAGGGGAATGTGGCGAGTTGGATCCAAAATTGGCTCAGCGACAGGAAACAAAAGGTCAATGGATTTTTTTGCAAATCGAAAGCGGTTTCCAGTGGCGCTCCACAGGGCTCAGTGATGGAGCCCTTGCTGTTTGTCACATATATTGATGATTTGGACTTAAATGTGGGAGGCATGATTAGGAAATTTGCAGATGACACAAAAATTGGCCATGTAGTTGACAGTGCAGAAGATAGTTGTCTCCAGAATGATACCAATGGTTTGGTTGAGTGGGCAGAAAACTGGAAAATGGAATTCAATCTGGAAAAGTGAGATAATGCATTTGGGGAGGGCAAACAAAGCAAGGGAATACTCAATTAACAGGAGGATATTGAGAGGGGTAGAGGAAATGAGAGACCTTGGAGTACATGTGCACAGGTCCCTGAAGGTGGCAGGACAAGTCAATAAGGTGGTAAAGAACGCATATGGAATGCTTCCCTTTATTGGACAAGATATTGAATACAAAAGCAGGGATATAATGATAAAACACTGGTTAGGCCACAGCTGGAATTTTGTGTACAGTTCTGGTCACCACATTACAGGAAGGACATAATTGCCCTGGAGAGAGTACAGAGGAGATTTATAAGAATGTTGCCTGGGCTTGAAAATTGCAGCTATAAGGAAAGATTGGATAAGCTAGGGTTGTTTTCCTTGGAGCAGAGGAGGCTGAGAGGTGACCTAATTGAGGTGTACAAAATTATGAGAGGCCTAGATAGGGTAGACAGGAAAGACCTGTTTGCCCTAGCTAAAGGGTCAATTACTAGGGGTCATAGATTTAAGATAAAAGGATTAGACATGAGGAAAATCTTTTTCACCCAGAGGGTGATGGGCGTCTGGAATTCACTGCCTGAATTGGTTGTTGAGGCTGAAACACTCAACTTATTTAAAAGACACCTGGATCTGCACCTGAAGTGCTGGAACCTGCAAGGCTACAGACCTGGTGCTGGAAAGTGGGATTAAAATGAGTGGCTAGTTTCTTTTTTTAAAATCTCTTTTTTGACCGGTGCAGACACAATGCGATGAATGGCCTATTTTTGTGTCATAATTTTTCTGTGGTCCTATGGACAGTGAGTGCAGAAGCTGTCAATTAGGAAGCCATCTCCAAGAAGATTGTTGAGTCAGTCTCACTGCTGGCAAGTGCAGGCAAGGGTCCCCCATTTGGTCCTGCACTCACAGGAAAATCCAGCCCACTACTGCTAAAGCACTGACAACAAAACTTGATAGCTTATTAAGACCTATAAATTTGTCCTTCAACTGAGCAAGGTGTCAGTCAAGGACAGTAAAATCGGCTCCCATCAATTTTTTGATTGGTATAGTTCCACAGGTGTTAGGTGCTCTCACTGAAATGGTCTTTCCTTTTATGCAATAATTGGCAGTGTGTCAGCAGGTCAGACTACCACAACACAGCTGAGCCCAATTCTGTCCTCTCCCTTCATCTAATGTCCATGCTTGCCTACAAAAAGCAGGGGTTACTGGTTAGCAGTCAGAAACAATGACCAATTTTTCAACTAACAAAGCAGAGTGGACATTGAATCTGTGATTTTCATGGCCTCTGTGGCTCAGCAGCTTTAGATCAGCTCAGTGAGCCACCAGAGGAGTCTAGGACATGGTTTGACATTGGACTAACTGGTTGGATTATGGAAACACTCAACGTACCTGTCTGCTTCACTGCATTTCAAATGATTTAAGACCTATTTGAAAAGCCAGGTAAGGTGTTATATAAATGCCAAGACGTTTTTCTTTCTGTAGATGAAATACAGCAATAGATGGAGTATGTCTCACACGGTTATTACTACCTTTCATTCTGATATCAGAATAAAGTTGGTTAAACCTATGATGATTTTCAAAAACTCTGTCATCCAATGAAACTTGAGGCAACGTCATTTCAGACATGGCATTGGGCTTAAAATGTTTCTGCTGCAAGTACCTTGGCATTACAGTAAACAGTCCATTATAGGATAATTTGTAAGAATGAAGCAGAATTAAAAATGAATGAAAACAAAAGTACCTAATTTTTCTTCAGAATTCCATCTTGTTATGCAGGTGAGGAGAAGTGAGCTGGCTCCCCTTCTCTTTAGCCCCATCGGTTGGTCACAACAAAGGTATTAAAATTTATTTTCCCCGTAAATGCCTTTCCCAATCCAAATGTATTTATTTTTTAACAAGGAGCCAATCAAACTATGTTTTCTTGAGTCAAAGAAAGAGTAAATGTATTAGTTATTAAACCTGAGAAAAAATAATAAAGGCTCAGTAATAAAGGCTGAGTAAGAAAGTTAGAGTCCAATAAAAAATTAAATTAATGTATAATTAAGTCCTTTGCTTGTCTTTGAGGCATAGATTGTTTAACGTTGCAGTCATTTGAAGTTAGTTGGTTTCCGATAGAATTCTGGAGTTGACTTGGTTCAGGTCTGCACTTTGTTGAAGACACTCTTTTAGCTTGAGAGAGGAGGGTGGGGGATGTGGAGAGAGGGGGGATATCTTTTCTGCTCTCTCCTAGCAATATTTTCAGATGACTGTGATGTTCCTTTCTCCTCCTTCTGATTCTGCTTTGCAGAACCAGTTTTTAAAATTCCTCTCTCTATATTTCCTAGACGAAAATTCAATTAGCATGTCTTGCAGTCATTGGGCAGAATTTAGCCCTCGATGGGCGGGCAGGCCCCACCGGCTCGGCGGCAGGCAGGCAGCCGAACTCCGCCACCGAAACGGGCCCCGCCGCCATTTTGAGTGGGCGGTCCAATTAAGGCCCGCCCAGCGGGCTGCCCGACGGGTAGCACTATGCACTTCCTGTGCGGGAGGGGGAGGGATACCCCATCTGTCAAAGTGTTCTCTTTCGTGCATGCACGCCAAAGAGCGCACTGCTCCCTGAGACTAAATGCTGTCTCAGGGAGATTGGTGACAGTTTAAAAAAACCTCAAAAATAGAAAAATAAAAAAATTATTAACATGTCCCCCTCATGTGACAATGTCACATGAGATGGGACATGTTAATAAATATGACATAAAGTTTATTAAAGATTTTTAAAACGGACATGAAACTTCATCCCGCCAGGTATCATGTTTTTTCTGTTGCCCGCAGGGGCTCTTGGCCTGCCCACCAGCCTTAAGGCTGGACGGGCAGGGCCTTTAATTGGGTTAATTATCCTGTCAATGGCCTCAATTGGCCATTGACAGGTCGGCGGGCGGACAGCTGATTTCGCTGTCCGCCCGCCTTCCTGAATATTTAAATGGGGCAGGATGACTTTGGGGGGTTCCTCCCAACTTCACCCCGCCTCATTTTCGCATCGCCGATGGAAAAATTCTGGCCATTATTGAAGACCAAGTTATTCAATTTTTTGATCTTTTCTTCTCTGAAACCTTTGACACATTTCAAGATAGAAATTGACAGGAGATGGAGTTATTTCATCCTCCACAGGGGTTTTGAATGTCTGATGAGTATCTGGCTGGTTAACAATTCCCATTCTTGATAGAATGACAGTTGATTAAAGTCTAGCACTTTACATTTGTAATGCCTTGCTTTCAGGAGAGTCCCTGTTTAAAGTGGACCTTGACACTCCCTGGGTGTGAAATTCTATGCAACGGGTCTGCAGTGTAATTCATATAGAAACTTTCTAGGGAAGTGGTCAACTTATAGTATCAGACATCAGGTGATTCGTAGCAGCCATTTTTTGTCAGTATCTTTTCTTGCATTTGTTTTTAAACAGGTCTTCTTTAAACAGTCCAATATATCTGTGATTAAATCTCACTCCGTCACAGCTTCCTGTCGTTGTGACAGTCTCAAGTAATTTACATTGTCAATAGCTGCCTAAAATCCAAGAATCCATTTAAAAGTGATTGAGTATCATTTGTATACATGCTCTTTATTCCCAAAGATAGCGGTATAAAGATCATCATGTGATTACATTTCTAACTTCTTCCAGTTCTGGATTTCAACATACAGTCTATGACCAAGTGCAGGAATGTTAACATTAATTAAAACAGGGCTTTAAGGTTAATTTCTGACAATTATAGTAATTTGCTGTCCTTTTTTTGATTGAAGACTTCCTCTGTATATTAACAAAAGCACAAATTCTAACTGTGCTGACCACAAATATTTGGCAACGTGATTAAAAAGCTTCAACATTTACTGCTTACTTTGGCTGCAGGATGTCAAATTGACATGGGGTATCCATATAACTATTGGTTCTTAATGTACATGCATCACCAGCTCTACTAACTGGTTTGTACTCTACATAAATATAGTTATATCCACAACCAAGGTTAGATGTGGGCTAAATATATGCTTTTTGGAAAAAAATCTACTTACTCAAATACTCATATTGTGGAACTGAAAAGCCTTCATCTTTGCAGGCTAAAACTTTGGGTTGGTTTAACAGTGGATTTTGGAATGAGAAAAAAAAAATCAATGAGCAATTCAAGACTGTTCAATGAAAATAAGATTATTGTAAGGAAAGAGTTAAAATATAACAACGTCTCTTTTGAAGTTACAGCCTGTGAGGATGCAATTTAATGTCAAATAAAACTAGGCCTTTTTTTTCTGACAATAATAAAGAAAATTGTCCCATAATTAACATTATGTACTCATGTTTTGCCATTAAAAAGATTGGCTCATTAACATTTTCTAACCATTTACATCACCATAACGGCTTATCTTAAGTATTTAAAAGCTCTGGGTAGAAGTTTAACCTTTTTATTGTAAGGATCATTTGTTGTCAGACAAGTAGCTATCTGAAATTATTTTAAAAGCCAAAAACAAATCCCACTAGCACAAATGTCAATACGGCCGAACACTGTTTTTCTGGAACACGCAATGGCTTCCTGGCAAAACACTTCTGATTTTGAAGAATGCAGATGCAGCATCTGTATCAGCATTACCGGCAAGCCACTCTACCTAATTTTTTATCCGGTGGTTTTGTATGTTAATTGACATCTACAAGTTTCGATTCCACTGTCACACCCAGCACCGCCTTTCAGAGTTTCCAAAATCCAGAATGCCTCCCCCAGGACTTCCCTCAGTGCTGGAAAATACCCAAATGCCCTCTTTCTTTACAATGAGACCCTGGTATTCTCATTCTGGTACTCCTAAATATCAGCGCATCTCCTCCAGCATGCCCATTTCTCATAACCTCCCCTCCTATTGTCTCAATCTCTTATAAACCTCCATTGCTCATATATTATTGTCCCGTTTACCCCAAACCTAGACCCATCCTTAATACCTCAAATCCACAAAACACTATCAGCTCTCTAGTGTGCCACATAGCTTTAACCTCACTGCAGCCTTGAATAATTTTCCTACCACTCTCCTCAGTATCCTTTATTTAGAAAATTGAGATAAAGTGAATGACCATATTTATCTAACCTTTAATATTAATGCTACTGATTACAGTTTCCACACAACATGCATACAATTATTTTCAAGATGCAAAACTGGTAAAAACAATAAAAAAGGTAATTGGGCTTTTTTAGTATTTGTTCAACAGATGACAGCATCACTGGCAAGACCAGTATTTACTGCCAATCTCTAATTGCCCTTGAAAAAGTGGTGGTGAGCTACTTTCCTGAATTGCGGCAACCTGTGTGGTATCGGTATACCCACAGTGTTAATAGAGAGATTTTCCAGGATTTTGGCCCAGCGATGATGAAGGAACATTAATATGGTCCCAAGTCAGGATGCTGTTTGACTTGAGGGGACTTGCAAGGGATGGTGTTCCCATGAGCCTACTGTTCTTACCCTTATAGATTGCACTGAATCAATATACAGGTGACTTACTGAATCAATATAGATTAGTGCATCTTACACTATATTTGATGTTAAATATCATAAAACAACCAAACTACTAATTCACCATGTGCAATGCCACAATAAATCTCCTAGTAATTACTATGTCTAAAACGTAAATTGAAAACTCTAGTATAATGGTTGAACACGTAATGGTAGATTTCATGGGCTTTATATACATTGAATTTTTTAAATTATTGCATTGACAGTTATTTGTACATGGCACACACTAAAACTATAAATTGAACAAGATAAAGGAAGAATGGCACTTGGAAATCATATGTCCAACTTCTGAAACTTTTAATTAGTCATTAAACATTAATGCTGAACTGGGAGGTTTTTCAGATCTCTGCAGCTTTACCCACAACTGGTCAGACATGGACTTAGAGTAAGTGAACATGAACAGCACACTGTTGACTACTTTTAAATTATTCTGTAAGCTACCATACCTTTCCTCATTCAAGATTATACAATTTAGTCCTAGTGAAACTGTCAAAGAATATGTAGGTCATATTACTATTGGAGAACCATTCCTCACCCTTTGGGATCCATTGGATTAAATTCACAATTAATCATTTAGGTTGGCGCTGTTAGCTTTTGCTGCATTGTTTATAGCTCAAATTACTTTTATTCAAGCTATACTTAAACAAAACCAGCTACATACAATCTCCAAGCCCTCTCAGTTGAGGCTGCAGTATAATAATGTCATGGTTTCTTCAGTCTAACTTGGATAATAAAAATAAAGCCAAGCGCTAAGGATTTTAGCAATAAGTGCAGTTCTGCAGTGACTTTTCTGTATTGTCACACATGCTGTGTTTTAGCAGCACATTAATGCTGGCAACAGCATTGTTAAAAAAAAGCATGGAATCTATTGTATCAAAACCCTGGATTCTAAACCATGCCTGATGCGTGATTAGCAAGAAAATATGATTTGGAGCTAATGGAAAAAGTTGATTAATTTACAACTTTTTGTGCTTTCTTTTCCTAAAAATAACATGTCATTTAAATTTTTAAAAATGATACTTATAATATGAAGTGAAATTTCAAATGCCAATGCGACAATAAATTACCTGCAAGCCTGTTCAGACAGCATCAATATCTCCAAACTACACCCACCAGCTGAGTTTGCTGCAATATCATCCAGGTTAATACTGACTGAATTGCATGTTCTGTTTAGTGGTATTGAGGAACTGTTAAGTTGTTTTAGCATGTCACGTGTCAAATGGGTCGATGGTTGGAATTTATGAGGAAAGGCTGGTTTCCCCTGAAGATAAGCTTATTCCCATGTCTACTTTAAAGATGACATCACGTCTGGAGTAAAAAAAGGTCAGTGTTCTCTGCTTTGCACCTGCTATCATTTCTATCCAAAGAGATGTCAATGTTGGTACAACATAGGTAATTTCCTGGGGAGCTTCTTCTGCTTGTGTACAGTAATTTTAGTGAAAGAGTGACCAAGTCCTCAGCTAAATGGTATAAACACCATTTTTCCAGAGTTTTCTCGATCCTTCAGCTGAAGTGACAGTGGATGTTCAAGGACTCGAGCAGGAATTCGCTCAGCAATTTTCACCAACTTTAAATTGCCTGATTAACATATCCAATCAGTATCATCAATTTGTAAAGAAGAGATTTGTTCCATGGCCCCTTCAAGGCTGAGAAAATTGGACAATTTAATCCCGACTTTAATCTATGGCAGGAATCGGGGTACAGGGGCTGAAGCAGGCGGTGATCCAATCAGCACCCCACATCATGCAGCCTGTGCCATCTTAACTTCCAGGCGTCATTTTATTGCTCCCTCACAGCCACCTGACTGAAGCCAACATGGATGATGTAGATGCCAGTGGGAAAGAACAGCAAAAACAAGGTGCTGCGGGGGTAACATAGGGAGGGAAATGGGAATGATCACGATCATAACGGAGAGTGCCCCAGGGCAGCAAAAGCCTAAACTCTCCATGTGGGGTTGGAAGATCACACTGGTTCCTCCTGGCCCTCAAGTAACCTTACAAGAATGTTTTAAAAATAACCTGCACCTCTTCTGCCTAGAATTTTACCTACTGCCAACTGCAACCAGTTAGTTGGCCCTGAGTTAAAATCGCCTGAGTGTTGCAATTATGTAATTGGACCACAGCTTTGGCTTTGTAATTAAGCACAGCTTGTATGGTGTGGGCAGCTGTCCTGAAGCCAGTTAAATTTGCATGCCTTATGAATGGGGCAGGAATGGCATTGAATGCCCTAAGAGATCATTTTAATTCCTAGGCGCCTGTGTACTGTTCTCTTTCAATTCCAATTTGCTTCCCCACTTTGGTACGACAACTGATAAAAAAAAACTGTTATAATGTTCCAAATGTTTAATGGTTTCCACTTTTATGGTATCATATCAGTATCTGAATAGTTGAAATATCCCAACAAATGCAATGTTCATTTCATGACAGCATTTGTAATCTTACTCTTTGGTTTCACAAAAGTACAAGTGCACCACAAGGTAGAATTTCTACAGGCCACTGCCGCTCATCCCCCATAACTTTACAGACTGTCTTGGATCTCGAGGCCACTTTTTAAACCTACATGATGTTATTTCTGGCACTTTCTGTCAGGACATAATAAGAGAAAAACGACAAGAATATGTCACATGCACCTTAGTAACACTGGGCACAAGTGCCCAGTGTTGCTACAGGTACAGAGGGCTGAATTTAAATTTTAAATTGCCTAAAGGGAGTGAAAGACATGGTTGGGTGATCAAACTCTCCAGCCGCATGATTTTGAAGAATCAAAGAAGAATTCTGTTACTTGTCAGCTACCCAAGATGAGGTTTACCATGTTACGCTGGGGCAAGCCTCAAGTTCCAAGATGGCAACAGGCAGAATCACTTAATGTCCTTGACCTTGGAAACTTGGTTGCTGTCAGAGGGAATCTTTGCAATGGATGGAAGTCTTGGACTCTGGTGTTGCACTCAAAAGGAGCATCTAGACTAATCTGTCTAATGCATATTGTTATGGAGGTGTGTTGATGTCAAATATTAAATTTCAACTTAATCTGCTGGGCTCACATATGGAACTTTTTTTAAAACGGCAGTTTCAACTGTTAAAACAAAGACACTGACTTAAGATGGTTGCCATAGGTCACGTAATGTTTGGGACTATAAGTTGGCCAAGTTTCTGGAAGCTTCTAAAAGTGGATTACAATGAACACGCCTCTACTACATCCTTTTGGAATATCACACACATCTTTTTCAGGAGTTAACCCAAAACAGCAAGGATAATAAGGCAAAAACAAAAAACTGCGGATGCTGGAAATCTAAAACAAAAACAAAAATACCTGGAAAAACTCAGCAGGTCTGACAGCATCTGTGGAGAGGAGCACAGTTAGCGTTTCGAGTCCGCATGACTCTGCAACAGAACTGTTGGACAATAAGGCCTTAGCCTCTCTGTCTCCAGAACAGGTAACAAAGAGAACTAACAAAACTGACTATGCACAAGGGAAATCCAAAGGGCACCTATCTGTTTCTATTGTATGTCAATGGTTGTGACCATGGTAGGTGGAAACTCCTTCATTAACATGAATAGACTACTGATTGTTTTCCATCGTTTATCAATGGCCAGTTGTCACATGACAAACTCTGATTTTTGAAAGTCTTCTGTTATAAAACCTGTTATGATCAACGAAGGAGTGAGGAAAAAAGGGGCAGTCCTTCCGCCCCTCCTCACCTGCTCGTAACAATAACTGCTGTTATAGCCCAGAATTAAAGTACTGAATCCTGTAAAACAAGTCTGAGTGGATAGATTGATATGCTAATTGAGAAACAATGTTGCCCTTCATTAATGTTACAAGGTAAAGTGGTAAAAGGTTTAAATAAAAACAGACTAGCAGGTATGTTGACTAGCAATCCCCAAGAATTGAACTGTTTCATTTTTTTTTTGGGTGTTGCTGGCCAGGCCAGCATTCATTGCCCATCCCTAATCACCCTTGAGAAGGTGGTGGTGAGTTGCCTTCTTGAACCGCTGCAGTCCATGTGGCGTAGGTACACCCACAGTACTGTCAGGGAACGAGTTCCAGGATTTTGACACAGCGACAGTGAAGGAACTGCGATATATTTCCAAGTAAGGATGGTGAGTGGCTTGGAGGGGAACTTCCAGGTGGTGGTGTTCCCATGTATCTGCTGTCCTTGTTCTTCTAGATGGTAGTGGGTTTGGAAGGTGCTATCGAAGGAGCCTTGGTGAATTACTGCAGTGCATCTTGTAGATGGTACACACTGCTGCCACTGTTCGTCAGTGGTGTAGGGAGTGAATGTTTGTAGAAGGGGTGCCAATCAAGTGGGCTGCTTTGTTCTGGGTGATGTCAAGCTTTTTGAGGGCTGTTGGAGCTGCATTCATCCAGGCAAGCAGAGAGTATCCCATCACACTCCTGACTTATGGCTTGTAGATGATGGACAGGTTTTGGAAAGTAAGGAGGTGAGTTACTCACCACAGGATTCCTAGCCTCTGACCTGCCCTTGTGGCCACAGTATTTATATGGCTAGTCCAGTTCAGTTTCTGGTCAATGGTAACCCCCAGGATGTTGATAGTGGGGGATTCAGTGGTGGTAATGCCATTGAATGTCAAGGGGCGATGGCTAGATTCTCTCTTGTTGGAGATGGTCATTGCCTAGCACTTGTGTGGCATGAATGTTACTTGCCACTTGTCAGCCCAAGTCTGAATATTATCCAGGTCTTGCTGCGTTTGGACATGGACTGCTTCAGTATCTGAGGAGTTGCGAATGGTGCTGAACATGGTGTAATCATCAGCGAACATCCCCACTTCTGACCTTTATGATGGAAGGAAGGCCATTGATGAAGTAGCTGAAGATGGTTGGGGCTAGTACACCCTGAGGAACCCCTGCAGTGATGGCCTAGAACTGAGATGACTGACCTCTAACAACCACAATCATCTTCCTTTGTGCTAGGTATGACTCCAACCAGCAGAGAATTTTCTCCCTGCTTCCAATTGCCTCCAGTTTGCTGCTCCTTGATGCCACACTCGGTGAAATGTTACCCCCCTCCCCCTCCTCTGGAGTTCAGCCCTTTTGTCCATGTTTAAACCAAGGCTGTAATGAGGTCAGAAGCTGAGTGACTCACTGTTACAAATGGTAAAAATAGAGGTCCATCACATGGGTTTATAGTCACCTGATATCACTGAAATTCTTCAAACACGTTACAGCTTTGTATCTTTCTCCTAGTCATGTTGCTCTTTACTTACCTGCTGCAAAAAAAACCCAATTCTGATGGAGGGTTGGATATTGACTAAGAAGCATGAGAAATTATTTGTCCCTGCTTGATGGGTTTACAATAGCTGCAATTTATTTTTAAAGTAAAACCAGCAAAGGGTTAAAAAGCTGAATCGGGAAGATGGTACTCTGGTTGCAAGAAATAGTGCCTGAGGTTTCATAAAGAGCACATTCTCTCCCTTCCCACTCCTCTGCTCTGGATTATTTTCACAAGCATGTTATCAATTACTTTAAGTGCATGTAACAGATGCACACAACCACAATATGACATCACTGAAAACTGCAAACTGCATGCTGATAACTGTTATTTATGCCTTATTACAATCCTGCAACCAGGATAATAAATAACAAAATGACCTAATTTACAACTAGGCAACTTTACTAGAACCATCCTTGATGGGAGCACCAGCTAGGAATTCAGTCTGATATTGTAATGTGAAACAAGACTTGCATTGATATCATACTTATCACACCTGGGAGAAACATCTCAAGGTACTACATCTGAGAGTTAAGCTGAGTTGCAGTTACTGTTGTTATGTTGGTGAAAGTGGCAACCACACTACAAACAGTGCCATTCCATAAACATTCCAGTTAATTGTTTTAGAGATATCACACTAAGAGTGCATTCACCTTCACAAGCTTAGCGTTGGTGTAGATTCGAAGCTATTTTGCAGCGGCTCTAAACTTGGAATGTTAGTCAGGTACCAAGAACCAATCTGATTCCAAAGCAAAGTGGAATGAGACTACCTTCTCCAGGAAGTTACACTCAGTTTTATTCTGGTGTCAGTTTATACTAGGTTCAGCTGTGTTCACACTGTACTTGCAGTTCCAATGTGAAGGCTAATCACGTGACACCCTCTGTACAATTGAAGTAAGAAAGCAGCTTTAAACAAAAACTCATTGAAAACTATGGCCTTAATTATTTTCCATTATGGTGGGTTAACTGACAGTATCATTATGATCTACTATTCTGTTCTACTAAATAGCAGAGGAGGCATTTGAGTAAACTACTCTTTATGAAAGTTATGTTTACAGAGTGGAGAAGACGAACGATCAAGGAATATCTTTGAATGTTATAGGAAGGTGTAGCACCCAAAGGACTAGTTTCTTCACCAGTCATACATACAAATTAGGAGGAATAGGCCACTCCACCCATCAAGTCTGCTCTGCAATTCAATAAGAACGTGGCTAATCTGATTGTAACCTCAACTCCACATTCCTGCCTACCCCCAATAACCTTTCATCCCCTTGCTTATCAAGAATCTATCTAGATCTGCCTTAAAAATATTCAAAGACTGTTTCCACCACCTTTTGAGGAGGGGAGTTCCAAAGACTCTCAACCCTCAGAGAAAAAATTCTCATCTCTGTCGTAAATGGGGAACCCCTTGTTTTTAAACAGTAACCTCCTAGTTCTAGATTCTCCCACAAGAGGAAACATCCTTTCCACATCCACCCTGTCAAGACCCCTCACATCTTTTATGTTTAAATCAAGTCACCTCTTAATCTTCTAAACCTACAGTTACACAGGAAGCAAAAGCAAAGGGACAGACAGGACTTTAATTCTGTACCATAGTACTGAATCTTTGATCCATTCTTGTCATCATCAAGACTCCATACCTTTGAAACATCAGAACTTCGGCAATAGTATGCCGTCCACAAAATTGTTTTGAAATTCCAACCTTGTATCAGTTCTTAAAAAATGGAGTATGGAGGTAATTATTACAGCCTAGATCAACGTCATCCCTAAGTTTTATTTAATGATTCTAATCATAATTGCTCCACTATTGGTGGCTGTGCCATCAGTCATTTAGACCCCAAAATCTGCAATTCCCTCCCTACGCCTCTCTGCCTGTCTATCTCGTTTTTCTCCTTTAAGACTTCTTAATAGCCACCTATTTGACCAAGCTTTTGGTCATCTGACCTAATATCTCCTTATGTGGCTTGGTGTCATACTTTGTTTTCTAATGCTCCTGTTAAGCACCTTGGGAAATTTCATTATGTTAAAGGCACTAGACAAATATAAGTTGTTGCTGTTGTTGTTTTTGTTGTCCTGACTGCCAATTCAACAGCTGAGGGAAAAAATGCTCACAAACAAAAGAAAACACACATACTCACAGGACGTAGACTCTGTTTTGAAATAGAGAAATCATCATGCACGAGATAGTTATTTCTATCTATCATTCCAAGATTGAATTGTCCACGAGTGCTATAATAGGATTGCATTTTAAAATTCCAATTAAGGCATACAATGCCTTTTTAACATTCCTAAATAAGGAGTTATTCATCCTGCTGCACTCCACATTAATTTGCATTCCTGCCCATCTCTACAGATACCTCAGAAACTAGACATAAAAACCTGATGCTGCATTGCCTAAAACAAATGTGCGTGGTCTGGCATAACTTGTTAACATCTCAGCAGCACAGGGAAGCAATTCTATCTGTGACAATCTATACTAATACTATCAGAATTAAGCATTGCATTGGCGGAATCTGAATTTCATTACTGTATTTTCATACAATATAGAAAACCAAAATATATATTGCAAGATAATGAATGTATGTGATAACCACATACACTGTTTGACAATTTGACTTTAGTAGTTAACAAGGATATAAAATCTATATTGGCAAACTGTTTTTTTACGAGCTTCAAAATAGCTTGCTGTTCTCCCATCCAAAGTCCTGGCTGAAATTCCATTCATCTTTTCTAAATATTGATCAATCTCTTGTAATATCTAATTTGGTGGTTTCATAATATTGGGATAAGTAGGTTTAACTACCACTATCAAGGTTAAATACCCAGAATTCTACCTCCAATCATAAGTAGCTCAACTTCTCTTAAAAAAAATCCTTTGACCTTTCAACATCATTTTTATCTTTCCGTTATCTGAACTGGAAGAAAGAAACTATAGTTACAAATGTTCAATTCTATCTTAAACTGCCACCTCCCACCTTCCCCCAGAACACATACAACAATTCGCATTTATATTGAAGAAATGCATTTTAAAAGGCTCAAAGTGAGATGGAATGGTGGAGAGTTTGGGAGGAGTTCCAAAGAGCACGACTAAGGCAACTGCAAACTCCACCAATGTTTGTTACACAGAGGGAGGGAACAATGCAAAGCAGGGCCTGGATGGCTCAAAACACAGGATATATGGAAAGCTGGAGGAGTTTACAGAGCTGAGAATTGGCAAGGCCATTCAAGGATTTGATACAAGGATTTTAAATTTAATCTATTGGGAACAAGAAGCCAATAATGTGGGTCAGTAAAGATAGGTGAGATGGGCCAGAAGAGTTGAGCGTGGGGCAGGGTGCTGGTTTCAGAATTTTAAACAATTTGGAATTTCTGGATGGTGGAATTCATGAGTCTAAGAAAGAGGGTGTTTGAGGCATTGAGTCCAGCGATAGCAGGGTATGGGTGTAAGTGTTTTGACAGTTGGTGTTGCAGAGGTGGAAAGAAATAGGCTCGGTGATGGAATCAGCTTTGGATCAGCTGTAGATCAAACTGATCAAACAGTCTGGTTCAGCCTGAATGAGCAGTCAAGGTGTCAAGAATTCCAGATGGACTTATCGTTGGGTGGAGGTCCAGGGCTACAATCCCTGGCAAGCTGCAAGTTTTGGCCCATGTGTAGTGTACGGCAGCATGTCTGGCCCAGTTTCTCCTCTGGCAGTTAAAGGGCTTGGACATCCTGAAAGTAATGGTGAAAAGGAAAAAGAAACAGTGTGAAAACGAGATCATGTGACTGGGGGCAGAGCACCCTAATCGGGAAGAGTCCCAGGCAGGGGGACAAGGGGAGGGGACGGGGAGAAGTCCCAAAAGAAGAGTCCCAGCCAGGCAACAGGGAGAGATCCCAGTTGGAAAAAGAGAGGAGCAAAGAAAGAGGCAAGAAAAAAGCCAGCAGTTTGCAGACCTTAAGTAATCGGGGCTTAGGAGTAGCCCAGACGATCTTAAGAGGCAGCAGAAGATTGGTGTCACCATGCTGCAGGCCAAAGGTACCCTTCTGGAGCAGTAGTGTTATGCTCAGCATGGCCAAAAAGCTGAAGTTGTGTTTTTGAGTGGTGCTGGTGTGCAGACTCGGGGATCCAGGGAACAGAGTCTCAGCAGCTGAGACTGAAACCCTGTGAGGTGGGCTGTCATCGAGGCCGCCTGAAGTGGAGCAACTTTTGGAGAACATTCCAACTTGAGATCTTTGAAGATGGAGACTGGAATCCCTCATGAGAGAGAGAGTTTCAATGAGATTGGTTGACTCAGTGTTTACTGACATACAGGTAGATTGTTGAGAAACCAGTGAAATCTGTTTTGGTCGTATTTGCCATTTAGTGCACAATGTCATGTGTTCAACCACAGTTTTCCTGTTAATTCACATGTACTTCATCTTAATCCTGAATGTTAGAATATAAGGTAGACATTGTAAATTGTTTCACCTTTCTGACCTTGTAAAGGTCCTTTTTGCTTGTTCAAAACCCATGGAATCTTGTGGCTTAATTCTCTTAGCAAGTGCCTTGAATCTCAAACTTTGTCTACTTCAAACAAAAGGTTACTAGTCCCTAACTGGATCATACCAAGAACTTAAGGATCTGGTCCAGGATCATAACACAGGTCAGGAATGTCTTTGATGGTAAGGACGAAGAGTTATAGAAAGGCTCAAAAAGTATGATAATTCTGGTGTTCAACCGTAGGAAATTCTGACTTATGCATGACTTAATGTGAAAAAGCTAATCTGAAAGTATTGGGATTTTACTATTGAGGGGAATAGCAAATGTCATCATCATTTGTATGGAATCTAACTGCATGTATACAGATGCATTTTTTTAGGCAGTATAAAGATAAAGAAGAGGAAGGTGCCCAAGACTGATCTTTGGGGAACATTGGCAGGGACTGTGTATAGATGAAAAGCCCCCATATCTGGAGATGCATTGGCTGCACTGAAATAGGTAGGAGCAGAACCCCACCTATCTATGCATTGTCAGAAACGGAACCTGGAGTGACATAATAGCAATTGGGACAGTCAATTAAAGAAATATGACCCAAAAAATTCAATGCGGAGAAACACAATTGCACTCAAGTCAAGAGGCGTCAATTAGAGGTAGTGTAAACTGTCAGTTCTCCAAGGTTAGGAAACACTGCTAGATAGGATACCAGCTGTTAGTTCAGGTCGGGCTTTAAATAGGACATGAAAGTCAATAAGGAAATTAAGTAATGTAGAGGAAAACACTCAAATCTGGTGTAAGTAGGATCGGCTATACATTTTGATTTCATTTAGTAAGATGAGCCAGGATATATAACAGTTCTCAGCATTAAACAAACAACAGTCATTTTTCAAAATACATTTGTAAAATCTTTACTGTTTCTGAAGAGTAACTCCCTACTTTAATTTTTACGCCTATAATTGCTACTGATAGAAGGAAATGGAGAACATATCTGTAATTTTCATAATTTTATTTAAAATGCTAAACATTCAGGTGCTGATTGGCAAAAACAAGAATGTCAAAATCAGTGGTAATGATTTATAAACTCCCGCTATTCTGTGGGCAATATTTACACACAGTAAAGAGTTCCTTCCCAATTTACAGAGGAGTTGTCATAGACAGATAGACCCCAAAATGGAAGTGTTGCCCCAGTATTCGTGGCCTCTTATATTACAAACGCTCAGGAGACACTGGAATGGTGCAGGCACGTGCCTGTAATGTAAATGACTTGGGATTTAGGATGGAATAAAAGCCAAAGCATCCGGCAGCCTGAAATCACAACCCATAACACTTCCAGCAGTGCAGCAGGACTCAAAAATATGTCAGATTTTGCAAAACTTCCATGTTTCCAGCACCACCCACCCCCCACCACCACCCCCTCACTATCTCCTTGTAACTATCAGGGCCAGAATTTCCATTTCACCCTAGTAAAAAGTTACTTGTTTTCCCTATAACTTTTGGGAAATGTTTCCTGCTGTTTTGAGGTAGTTTACACAGCAGCTTTCAAGGCTGTTACTCTAAATGCACTGAGGTCCAGTGTTTGGTGCACACCTTAAGGCAACCTGGTGTCAGCAGCTTTCACATTATTGCTGGTGGACAATCAACAATAGCGCTAGCAAACAACAGCGAACATATGGAATCCCAAATTCCACCAAGGTAGTAATGCATTGGATACTTAAAAGAAATCAAATAGGCACATTGGGCTTTTACCTCTGAGACTTGATTATAATCCTGCCCAGACTAATGGGATAAAGGTCTGCTCTGTATGCTGGTTGAAGAAATCCCAATTGAAATTTGTTTTGATAGTCTCAAACTACTTTTTTGTGGGCATGGGTTCCAAAGTACAAAATTGAAATTAATGCAGGACAAAATCTCAATCATCCGATGGCCAAAGAATAGTTGGTGTGGAAAATGGAAAATGTCATAGTGAGCTTAAGTGGGAGGTGCTCTTTCGAGGTGGCAGATGAAGCACCTTTTTGAGGTGGAAAGAGGTTTAGTTTGCATGCAACCTACGTTACATCTCACATGCAAGTATTTGATGCTGGCACAATATAGAAATGTTTCATTCCTCAACACCAATAGTCCTCAGCTTAATGTGCACAAAAGAAAAGAGTAAAAAAAGAGAAAAAACAAAAATTATGCATACTAAGACTTGTGTCAGTTGCAACAGTTTACCTTTCAAAGTTACATTTTGAGAGTCAATTTTGCTTTTTTTGGAATTAATCATAGACAGGGAGGGGCTTACATATTTGCCTTTCTTTTTCACATTGCTGTTAATCCGTGGCTGAAAATGGGAAGTCAACTAGCACACAAAAACAGAAAGAATACTAACTCTCTTCACTCTCATTAGACATATCACATCAGCCTATTGGACACACTTTGTTCCATTTAGCATTAAGGTATCTGTAGAGGAGTTTGAAATCATTACTTTATGTGTCACTCTTACGGCCATGCACAAAGTTCTGTCATTGATGAAGAATGAATCCATTAAACTTTTAACCAAAATCTTCCTGAGGGCCTTAAGGAAATGCTGCCTGTACCCAAAATCTCTACACTTTACAAAACATTTTAATTAAAAATATACATTTGTAAACTATCAAAAAATACAGAATGATAATGGCCAGAATTTTACGTTGGGCATGCGGGCACACGCCTGAGTGTAATATCACGCGTGATGACGTCGGGCGTGCAACCCAACGTCACCATGCACCCTCACAATACTTCGCTAGACGGGCGCGCAATGTACACGGAGGCGCACCCGCCATTAATTAACAGGCCAGTTAAGGTTCTTGAGACGCCAATTGTCTCGGAGTTTACGTAGCCCGTGCGATTTTCAGGGCGTCGCAGGGGCGCAACGGGCAGGCCACATTTTCAAAAACCTCATCCACTGGCGGGATAAGAGGGGTGAATGGGCTTGCTAATGCGAGTTGTTTGTATTTTAGCTTATAAGTTGCTGCTGCTTGCTTTGTGAACAGGACAACTTCATTTCGCTTCAGAGCTGCTTTGACAGCAATAACAGGCTTCAGTTCAGGACTCCGGAGGAGTCATACCACTTGGGTCCTTCCGGGTATCAGACAGCCTTCCCTTACCCTGGGATTGGGGATCGTGGTCTCCACTGGAGGCATCTCCTCCCCTGAGGAGGGGAGGAGGCCAGGTGTCCCTGTTCAGCCTCCATGGGAGCGACCTGTGGGAGGACAGGCACAAGCACAAGGCCAACAGGAATTCCAAGGTGGAAGGGGCCGCAGAAGACGCCACTATCCTGCTGCCAGGGTTTACCGGCGGCGATGCAGCTACCTCAATATGTCTGAGGTGCAATGCTGAAGGAGGGTCTGACTCTCAAGGGAGACAGTGACCTCCATCTGTCAGATGATCGGCCCTGAGATCAGCTCCGATTGTGTGGGTGGACACCCCATGCCAGTGGTGCTGAAGGTCACAGTGGCCCACAACTTCTATGCCTCTGGCTGTTTCCAGGGGTCAGTGGGTGATCTTTATGGAGTTTCCCAATCAGCTGTCCACAATTGTGTCAAGCTGGTGACAGACGCTCTGTTCAGGCGTGCACTGACTTTCATTCACAACCGCATGGACAAGGCCAGCCAGGCAGAGCGAGCCAGAGGCTTTGCAGCGATTGCTGGGTTCCCCCGCATCCAGGGTGCAATCGACTGCACACATGTGGCCATCAAGGCGCCAGCGGGTGACCCGGGTGCCTTCATCAACAGGAAGGGCTTCCACTCCATGAACATGCAGATAGTGTGTGACTATAGGATGCAGATTCTGCAAGCCTGTGCAAGGTAGCCAAACAACTCCCAGGTGCCGAGGCTCTTCAGTGCTCCAGCTTGACTGGATGGATGGCTGCTGGGTGACAAGAATTATCCCCTCAAAAGGTATCTCATGCCACCTCTCCGCCATCCAAGAACAGAGGCCGAGCAGCGGCACAATAAGAGCCATGCCTCCACAAGGGTGGTGGTAGAGAGAGCCATAGGTCTTCTCAAGATGCGCTTCCGATGCCCAGACCGTTCAGCGGGCGCACTCCAGTACCCCCCAAATCATGTGTCACTGATAGTGATTGCATCTTGCGCTCTCCACAATCTGGCACTGGAAAGCGGGGACATAGTGGAGGAAGATGATGTTGGCGCAGCTGCTCTGGCAACAGACAATGAGTCCAGTAGTGAGTTCGAGGACGAGCACACTCAGGAGAACGCTGAGGGGATGGGCCCAGCCAACCTCCAGGGATGCAGGGACATCCGGGACGCTGTGATCTAACGCTCCTTCAGCTAGCCTACCAAATAAGAACCACCACCACATGCCAGGGCTGCAGGCTCCACACTCGATATCTGAAAGGAATATTTGCTTGGAGCACAACATGCACTTTGTGCCATTTCAATGAAGTTCAATGACAAACAAATCACTCATAACATCATGGGTTACCTTGCACCTGCAGAACTAATGAAGCACCCAGAGGCTTGTTGAACAGAAACACATTAAATGCTGTGGTGGCGTACATAATACAACTTAAATTGACAGGTGTCATCCATCACACCAAATAACATTTAACGTAAAAGTGGGGGGAAAAAAATATCACCAGTGATAAGTGTTGTGCTTAAGGTGCTTAAGTTTTCGCTTGTGGGTGCTACATATAGGTGCTCCCCCCTCACTGGCACCGTCATTGGAGACAGCCTGCTGACTCTGCTGTCCTGTTGGCCTTGATGACCTTGGCAGACGTCCTATGGCTGGTGGAGCCTGTGCTGGCCCCGCCTGGGAGGGTGTGGCCAGTGCCACGGCTGGCATCTCCCCAGTTGCCGCAGCCTCATCGGAGACCATGGTCACTGGCAGAGGGGCGGAGGAGCTGCTGCCATCGCCCGGAGCGCCCTGAGAGGAGTCCACAGAGACAACAAGCAGCTCGTGCGCCAAAGTGACCTCGCTTTGGTCCTCCAGGCTCAACATTGACGGATGAGCACCTAGCTGGGATACCCATCCATCTCCTACACTGACAGTGATCACCTGAGGTCATTGCTGGTGTGAGGGCTTGCAGGTCCGAGCGCATCCCCAGGAACCCATGATTCAGCTCCTGAAGGAGCCTCTCCATGAGAGTCGCTACTCTCTCCATGGAGGAGGCAGTGCAGTTGGCCATGAGGGTCATTGCATTGCTCATGCTCCGCAAGGACTCCTCCACAACGGAGACCATGGCACGCACTCCCTCATGTATCGCTGCCAGATCCTCCCACACACCCTGCTGGACTTCCAGCATCTGCTGCCTCAGGGATGACTCCAGAGGCCCATCACCAGCCACTGACTGAGCATGTTCCTGGTCCCCAGCAGCCCTCCCGCTGCCGGAGCCCTGGGCACTCTCTGCCTCCATCTGCACCTCAAGCGATTGTGAAGTGCACTCACCGATGTGCACCGAGATACTAGCCGCTGATGTAATGCCCAACGAGGTGCTGGTATCTGCGCTGGTGCCTGCTTGGCCGAGAGGGTGTGACGCAGGTGCATTTCGATGGTTGCTGTCCTCTGGGGTCAGTGGTGGGCCTTCAGGCTCCTCACCCCAATGGGCTGCTGGTGAGCACAAAAGGAAAAACAAGGACATGTCATTAGTTGAAGTCATTACACTGTGAATATGCATGCCTGGCACCCAGATTAGGGTGCCCTCGTCTTTCCATTATCATTCCATGTTCGAGGCTCATTTCAATATAGAGACTACACTGGAATGGTTGCTATTACACACATTCTGACCGTGGTGCACTGCACTCTTACCTCCCTGTGGCATCCCAACCTCACCACGGCCGGTTGATCTAGGCGCATGGCACCTCTCCAACTCCAGGGCCTCCCGCTCATATCGAGTGAGGATGAGTAGGTGGGGCAGTCCTCCACCAGTCCACAACCTCCCAGCATTGTTGTGGGATGTCTTCTCCTGAAAGGGCAGAGGTGCATTGATTAGTCCACCCTGTACCTGCATTGCCATTGCAGCCTGGCCAACCCCACCTGAGGAAAACCTCGCAGGGTTCAGCCAATTCGTGACCCTGGAGCCGCAAGGCACTCATTCCAAGCAGCCAGGACTCACCCCCTTGCCCAGATGCTGCCTCATTGACATTTTCCACTCACACTCTAAGGTCCAAGGGGGTGTGTGTGTGTGTGGGGGGGGGTGGACAGCTCCTAACTGATGTGCTAAGTGACCCATGCCTTCCCAATCGCAGGAGATCATTGAACCACTTACAGCACTGCACCCATGTGCACCTCACCACATCATGGGAGCTCACCCTGGATGCCACCTCCTCCCAGGCATTTTTGGTGAGGTAAGGGGGCCTCCTCTTCCCGTCCCTGGGGACAAGGATCTCTCTCCGTGCTGCCACCTCCTCCAGGAGGGCAGCGAGACACTCATCAGAAAAACATGGGGCTGACTGCCCCGCCGACCTGCCCTCCCACCTGCCCGGTCGGCTTCCCGACCGCTCCCGCCGAGCCCTCACGTCGAACGTAAAATTCTGACCCATGAGTCACAAGTTAAATTATTAGTTTATCACAAACCGAATGTCACTTGAAACTCAGGCTACTGACTTTTACAGCATTAATGTATTTATGTTAAGACCTTAGGGTATTGTTCTGCTAAGCCTGACAGTTCTGAGCGAGTTCAACATAAAATACAAGTCATCATTGTGATTTGGTAATTGTTGGAAATGAAGATGTTCAACAACTATGTATTATTTATTTATATTTATAAGTTTTTTAATTTATTTTTAATTTTTGTGCTATAGTCAGTCTCAGGGAAACAAAGGTTGAATTTGAATGAACCATCATGTTATATAAAAGAAAAATACTTGCATTTATGTAGTGTCTTTCACAAACACCGGACATCCTCAAAGTGCTTTACAGGGGAGGTGGTGGCATAGTGGTATTGTCACTGGACTAGTATTCCAGAGGCCCCAGGTTCAAATTCCCCCAGAGCAGATGGTGAAATCTGAATTTAATTAAAATCTGGAATTGAAAATCTGATGATGGCCACAAAACCATTGCTGATTGTCGTAAAAACCTATCTGGCTCGTTAATGTCCTTTAGGTAAGGAAATCTCCCATCCTTACCTGGTCTGGCCTACATGTGACTCCAGACCCACAGCAATGTGGTTGACTCTTGAACAATTAGGGATGGGCAATAAATGCTGGCAATAAATAGCCAGCGACACTCACAACCCATGAACAAACTTTTTGAAGTTACCATTGTAATGTAGTAAACGTGGCAGCCAATTTGCACACAGCAAACTCCCACAAACAGCAATGTGATAACAATCAGATAATCTAATTTTGATTGAGGGATAAATATTGGTCAGGGATAACTCCCCTGCTCTTCTTCGAAACAGTGCCATGGAATTTTTAACATCCACTAGAGCAGGCAGATGGGGCCTCAGTTTAACGCCTCATCTGAAAGACAGTGCCTCCAGCATTTCCTCAGTACTGCACTGAAGAGTCAGCCTTGATTTTTACGCTCAAACCCTGGAGTGGAGAGGTGAGAGTGCTACCAACTGAGCCGCAGCTGACACACTGTTGATTTTCAACAGGTTACTGAACAGTACCACAGATTATGGATTCTAAGTAGGTAATTGTTTAATTCTTCAATTACCCAAACTACCTGATCCCTACGTCTTAAGTCTAGCTGTTCAATTTACACAGGTATTGAAATCAGCTATTGATTAACTTAATGTATGGTGTAACAACCGTAGCATGTGTGATTGACAGAGAGTCAGCAATATTAACTTTTACATGCTTCTTACAACGTACCTTTATTAAGATTATTAAGTTTCAGCATTAAAATTCCAGCACATTACTCAATCATATTTCTTATCTCAGAAATATGTCGTGATGTTTGCCTGGCCATGGAGACAAGTGAGTGTGACATAGGTCAGAAGACATTTGGATCACTTGCTTTTCTACTGCAAGCACATTTTCTGCCCTTCTGACCTTCAGAGGTAGATTTCCATCATAATACAAATTACAGGTTATTATTTTAATATTTATTTAGCTTCTACTCACAGGAGTATTATCTGAGTCCATCAGACCAACTGCGTCTTTCAGTGTTCCACTTTACTATACAAACACGCACCAGATGTTTCAAACCTCCACCTCCTCACTTTGAGCATGCTGCGAGTACAAAACATTAATACAAATAGCAACCTATTGGTAAATAACTATTAAAAGAGAGAAACAAAACAAATTATGGCAGAACATGCTAAACAATTAACTAGGAGTTTATTTGATTTGGTTCAATTGAGTACCAAGATTTTTTTTGGACCATTTTAGGTAAAGCTTATAGTCTCTGCCTATTAAACAAAATGTTTGTTATATGATGAACATTATCAGCATTTTGTTATTAATATATCATGGGTCTAATAACAGAATGTACATTAGTTTCTAATAAAGCAGTTTACAGTTCTGCAACTAGAACTTGCTTTTTTCCCTAAAAAGAAATCATTATGCGTGCACTTTCCAGCAGGATGCCATCTGATCTTCCGATACAAGGTTGCATCATTAACTTCGGCTTACTGTTTATTAGCTACCAGCATTTAAGCATTAAAAAGAGAGTTTGGCTCAAAAAGCTTAACTGAGATGATACATTACGCAACACTAAAAGATAAAAGCATGACCCAATTAACTAGCCCATTGAGTCTATACTAAAACCTTAATTTCGAATGTAAATTCTTGACATTTAATTTTATTACTCATTGTTCTGAAAATTGTATAATGTTCTTGAATATGTGTTTTGTGTGCCCAGTTTCCCCAGAGTGATCTATTAATGTGAAATTCTCAATATTGCACTAAAATAAGCAGTGGTCAAGTGTTATGGATGCACATTTCACTTTTTGTTCCTCATACTTTCAGCTCTGAAAGTTAGGCTTTGGTGTCAACCAAAACCACAACTTTAGATCAACTAGGAAACAGAGGGTTTGTGTGAAAGTACAGGCTCAAAAAGTATGAGGCATTAATTTTGAGTCAGTTATTTGAAGTCAGAGCCATTCATTTACCAAATATGTGCCTCCTTTGTTTTCACACCCTCTTTACATTCATATTCTTGATCAACAAGAATTCAGAATCAATTGTCAAACATAAAGGACAGTTTTCAAAGTGCCTAAATTTATTTCACTTAAGGCGTTTAACTGCCAAGCGCTGGAACAAAGGACATGACCAAGAAATAATTGTTTTCAAATACGAATGTTAACAACCAGCAGTGCAAACCTTTTTGTAACCAGAGTGTTGACAATGGTAAAACTTCTTTATTTTCACGCTTTCTTGAGAACACAAGGAGAAATATTCAGTGAAACTTTTTTCCTGTCTAACAGGACCTTTTTTAGAATAATTATTCCCCGATTTCTTCTCTACTGTCGACCGTGACCTCTATTGTGGACAGTTTCATGAGCATTGACATCACTCTGGCACCATTCCTAAAAGGTCATTCTTCACGCTTTCATTCTCGACAATCTGTTTGGTAATTTGTTTAACTATCTCAGGCGTCACAGCAATGCCCAAAACTGTCCTTACCCAGCCAGCCTGAAACATGCATTTTCCAATAGGGATCACAGGGCAGCAAGCAGAGTTGGAAACCCAGCCTGATTTTCGTTTCCCTTCCCGATGTCAGAGACACTATATGTAATAGGAGCATTTTTGCAGTACAGTTCTGACTGGGAAGAGCAAACTCTGCACATATCTAAGAAATTTTCTGTTCTGGACAATTCTGTACCACACCATCCTGGGCATTTACTTAATAAGCCACGAGAGGCATAAATAGAAATTGTACCACAAAAACCAAGTCTAAGCCAATGAATACTCTTAAAAACATAAGCTTGCGTAAGATCACCACCAGACTGCAGTTTCACAATAAAAACAATAAACACTCTAAAAATCAGGTTCCAAATGTCTTCAATAAAATAGTGTAATTTAATAGTTTAAACTGAATTTACTCTACAAAAATTGTTTTTACATACATAGAAATAAACCACACTTCAGCCAAGTCACGCAAAACCCGTTTATTGCCTCATAAACTTGGCAATTGCAACAGGCATTGCTTAATCATTTGAAAAATTACATTAGGTGTCCTGAATAGAAGCTGAAAGGCGAGGAGAAAGGCTTGATACAGAGCTGTGCACACAACTTACTAGTGCCAATAGTACGAGTGTCCTTCAATTTCTTTGATCCTATTTCTTGTAGATTTACTTCAAGATTTTATTTTCAGCAGAATTAACTTGATAGAAAGTATTTAACGCTGTAAATTGAAATATGCTGGTCTAATAGCACTTCACTGGGGATCTGACAATAATATAAATGAACACTGCAATGCAATTCCTTAAAGATAGCATAAAGATGGCTAAGTTCCTTTGTCTAATTATTTTTCCTGTGCATCTTGGATTCACTGTAAGAAAACCACCCCTGAGGAAACAATTCCCCCCCCCCCAAATCTCACAAAGGCCTGCCCAACTCCGACCACCTTCACCTTCATCATTCAAGATGCTACTCCGGCTGCATCAAGTCCCAGTGGTGGTCACCAGCAGCTTTGATTAGCCAGCAACTCTTGGAGGAAGAATCTCCATCCGTAAAGCGATGGAAGCACCAACAACAGGCAGTTAATCACCTTACGGACAACTAATTGGGTCAGGGTTCCCGGAAATAGCCTAGGTGGGGTCGCACCCGGCTTCCTGGGCCGTCATCAGGGCCACTGCCACCCACATTAAATTCAGCCCCTCGTGTGCTTTTGAGTAATTGCACGGAACCCTGCCTGCCTGCCCCAAATTCACAACATTGTGAACAAGCACTGACAACATGGCTCCAGTGCGCAATGAAGTTGGCATTAACACACACAGCTCAAGTCCGCCTACTCCCTTTGTTCCTCTTCTCTTCCTTTATTCTTCCATCTTTTCTCCATCATTATTTTCTCCATCGTGTTCTTATCCTTTTTACTTTTTTTTGTTCTGTACATGTTCTTTTTAAGTCATTTCTTTCTCCTCATTCTTTTGTCAGATTTATTTTGCTGACTCTATCTGAAGTGAAACAGAAAACTAAATTTCTGAACAAGAGTTAGCAGCTGAACCATAAACTTGTCCGTTCTCAATGCAGCTGCTGGCTTACTTGATGTGTGTTTCCAACATTTTCAGTTTTTGTTTTGGATTTTCTGCACCTGCAGTATTTTGATTTTTAGTTTTATCAGTATAGAGCTGCAGATTGATGTCATCAGGCAAAAGTTAGGAGACTGCTTTCTCCCTCGGCAAGTTCAAAATCCATGGGGTTTGCACAACTGTTAGTTCACGATAGGGATTCAGATCTTTTAGGGAATCAGAGTCTTGTTTCAATGACCACTGCACTGCTGCCTCTCTCAGTCCTCATTTTAACTAGATCTGGCCTTAAAAGTCAATGTCCCCAAGCATCATCTTCAACCATTATCTTCAACCACTTTAAACATTAGTGGACCAGGTACTATGGGACTGAATTGTGACCAATCCCAAGGCTGCAGCAGAGATTCAGTGTACGGTTGGTCGGTGGCCATCTACTAAGTACTCCAGCCTCCACCACCTCCACTCCATGTGGTTCTAGTGCAGCCAATCTCTATTGCCAACACCTGCTGTCTGAGAGAAAATGGGTAGTTAAAAATCAACGTTAAGGCTGTAAAGTAGCTATCAGGAAGATGAGGGGCTTCTCCTCGAGAAAGCCGCAAAACCTTTGAAATGAGTTACGAGATGTGGAGGAAGGATTATGCTGATCAATATATACAGTGCCACCATTAATGCATTCAAAAAGTGCGTTTAGGATTTTGCTATATTCAATGAGCAGAATGCATTTACAATATTCTCTTCTGAGGCTAAGGAGGTAGTGAGATCTTAAGTTGAAGGTAGGAGGGCACACAACTGAATGGGAAGGTAACTTGTGGAGGCCTAAGTCAAGAGGACATTGTGTCTTAATGAGGAGGCAATGGGCCTGCAAAAGGACAGCCAAAAATGTGTTGAAATTTCCATTCCAAAAATGTGATTTGGAATGCCACATAGTTTGCAGGATAATGTTAGGATCTGACTGGTTTGTGGTATCATGATACCATAGTCTAATTTGCTACATTAAAGGCTTACCACAATGCCATAAATTGCTGCAAATCACAATGCCATAAATTGCAAACGCTATCTACTTTGCATTGCAGTTACACTGATTTTCCAACCACAAAGGAGAGAAAAAATAATTAGAGACCAGTTATACTGAATCTCTGCCCTCTGCTTCAGGTGCACACACAGGAATATTGATAAGGGGCTGTGGTATCTTTCTGCCTGGCACAGGTAAAAGCATTTAAAAGGATGCTAATCATGTGGGGGTTGTGATCAAAGGTGTCAGCTGTGGCTCAGTTCATAGCACCCTCGCCTTTGAATCAGAGGGTTGTGGGTTCATGTCTCACTCCCGGAAACCAAGAACTGTGAATGTGCTCGAAAGAGTTGCAATCTGTGACTGTTGATAACTCGAAAGAATTTTTTTGTGATCAAAACATCCCCCATCTCATCTTTCCACCTATCTGCCTAGCAGAAGCCAAATGCAACAGTGCCTGGTGCACCCTGATTGGAGGATTTGAGAAAAAGCTTCCAGTAACATCCTCCTGTCTCCATACGGGAGAATTAATTTTCAAAATTTTCTTAAATTCAGCAAGATAAGTGGTGCTTCAGAAATTATGGCTGCTATTTCCAGACAACAAGCAGAAGGCACCACAATCAGTGCTGCTGTCGCCGCTTCTCATGCTTGCAATAATGAAGCACTTTACTCCCTCACTTGAGGTGCACTTCCTTCCAACCTCTGCACCGGCAGAATGCCAGAGTAATCCACAAATACAGGCAGATTCTGGTACTTTCAGGGATGCTCTGCCCGAATTGCACTCAATAGGGGAATAGAAAATTAGACCCCAGATATTTCGATGGGGCGCACCACGGCACATACAACACACTGAGGTGCACATATTACCCATACATTACATCAGATACCCACATGGCTTTAGTTTGGCCCAAATACAAAGAGGAAAAAAAACTGCTGATGCGTTATGTATCAAGCAAGCTGCTCAAAATAAAATCTCAATTTTTGGCTTTAATTCATGCAAACATTAGTACCACTTGACATACTGAAGCCTCTACTATGGTATCTTAAGAAAATAAATCTCTGCTCCTGACTTATTTGGATTGTGGATGCTTTCTGACTCCTTCCTTATTTGAAACAGTGCATGTGGAAGCTTTTACAAGGGCAGCACCCACCATAATGAAAGCTCCTTAGCTTTAGTTTCTTTCCCCTCCAGCCATGCAAATCAGCAAAAGGTAGTAGCAATGATAACTCAGCGTTTACACTGGCATGCATGCTCACGTTTGAAGAATAGGGAGGCAAGAACACGACTGTAATAAGCAGGGGCAGATTTACAATGAAACACACCATGCCTTGGCACGGGGCCCCCAATCGCAGGATGCATTATAAACCTGAGAGATTTGTAAGATAATACAGCCCAATCACTGCTGCTATTTTAGTCTGAATGTAGATTTAAGATTAGTATGAGATAAAATAGAACACAGGGTTGTCCAACCTGTCCCGCCAGCAAAGCCCACCCAAAGCAGAGGCTGGATGCAATGATGCGAGTGGGGTGGTGGGGGTACGTGGTGAGGATGAAAAGACTCGCTGTCCGTGAGTACGGGAGTGGGAGTGAGCACGCGGGGGTGGGAGTGAGTGCGCGCGTGGGGGAGTGGGAGTGAGCGCGGGAGTGGGAGTGAGCGCGGGAGTGAGTACGCGCACACAGGAGTGGGAGCGAGTGCAGGAGTGGGAGTGGGAGCGAGTGCAGGAGTGGGAGTGGGAGCGAGTGCAGGAGTGGGAGCGAGTGCAAGCGGGAGTGGGAGTGAGTGCAAGCGGGAGTGGGAGCGAGTGTGGGAGTGGGAGTGAGCGCACGCGGGAGTGGGAGTGAGCGCACGCGGGAGTGGGAGTGAGCGCACGCGGGAGTGGGAGTGAGCGCACGCGGGAGTGGGAGTGAGCGCACGCGGGAGTGGGAGTGAGCGCACGCGGGAGTGGGAGTGAGCGCACGCGGGAGTGGGAGTGAGCGCACGCGGGAGTGGGAGTGAGCGCACGCAGGAGTGGGAGTATGTAAATTCTTCAGCAAAAAATTAGGAAGGCATGTTAGCTTTTGTTATAAAGAGACTGGAGTATAAGAGCAAAGAAGTTGTACTACGATTATACAGGACTTGGATCAGACCACACCTGGAATGCTGTTTGCAGTTTGTCTCCTTACCAACGGAAGACATATTTGCCCTAGGGGGAGGGAAATAGGGTTCATTAGGCTATTTCCTGGGATGAGGGATTGTCCTATGAGGAGAGATTAAGTAATCTAGGTTTATATTCCCAAGAGTTTAAAAGAATGAGAGATGATCTAATTGAAACATATAAAATTCTTAAGGGGCTTGACAGGGTAGATGCTGACAAAATGTTTCCCTCAGCTGGGGAACGTAGAACCAGGGGTCACTGTTTCAGAATAAGAAGTTGGCCATTTAGGATTGAGATGAGGAGAAATTTCTTCATTCAAAGGATTGTGAATCTTTGGAATTCTGTAAACCATAGGTGCTTAGTGGATGCTCAGTTGTTGAGTACATTCAGGATAGAGATCAATATATTTTTGGGTACTAAGGGAGTTATGGGATATGGAGATAGTGCAAAGAAGGTGGAGTTGAGGCCAAAGATCAGTTATGATCTTGCTGAATGGTGGAGCAGGCTCAAAGGACCAACTGGCCTATCCTAATCGTATTTCTTATATTCTTAAAGCTGTATCCCTATTGCAGATGCAAAACAACAAAAGCCTACGGCTCACAGATTATCCCTCTCTCAATCTGTTATATTTTGCAGGGATTTAACACAGTGGAAAAAAAAAATTCCTTAATTGTCTGTAATTTTTAGTTCCAATATGTATTGTATTTCTAATACACATCAACCTTAAGATTGCAGTTATCTCAAAAGAAATAGGAGTAAGGCTGGTGAATTGATTTCACTCAGCGGAGGAGGAGGTAATCATTTCCAGCTAATAGTATAATTATTGGCCAGACTAATGTGTAAATCGCGTCCAACTTTACTATTAATCTATAACACATATTGCTCAGAAGTGATTTTTTTCTGCAAGTGGATGCAAAATTAAATTAAGCTCTATTTTCTCATCATCCTCTCCAGTTGAGTATAAAAAGGTCGAGAAAAAAGTTTTTTGGGCAAATGACCACTTGCTAATGAAAATTACTCAATATATTTGAGCCCTTTTAACCATGTTGCCCTTGACATATTGTATAATTTTACCTTTTTAAATATGTAAATGCAAAGTATATAATTTTATATAAATCACAAATATATTCCCAATAGTCTTTAGCAAGCTCTCCAACAGTAAATATACTTACTTATGCCTGATGGTTAAGCTGATCCTCTTATTGTCTCTACATAAACAGTTACGTATCATAAACAATTATAGGAAGGTTAGCAATTGTTGATTGTTCTGGCAATGTTACTTTAGTATTTAAGAAATGTGAGCTACTCTTTAAAAGCCCGGGTTATTTTCCCTTTCACCCACAAAAATTTTCAAATTTTCCAGAATCGTACACTGAATAGAAAAGAAACAATATTTAGGTGGAAGATACATTTTTGTGTTTCTTTAATGTCTCTATTTTCAGCCCATCACACATTTTTCTGTAACTAATTTCAGCTGTTCAGGTCAAAGAGATGGGTTTTAAAGAGTGTCTTAAAGAAGGTAAGGTGGTGTTTTTCAGACCTAAGGGCCTTACCAGCTGAAGGTACGCTGCCAATGGTGGAGTAATTAAAATCGGGGATGTGCAACTCCTCACAAAGAAACACTAAAGCACGACAAAAATGGTTTTCTGTCTTATCTGGATTGTAGTATATCAAAAGGATGAGGAACTTTCAGTAACAAGAGCCATAAAAATGTAAATAATAGGAGCAAGAGTAGGCCATTTGGCCCTATCAGCCTGCTGTGACATTCAATAAGATCATAGTTTTCATAAATAATCATTTTTGAAAAGACTGTGCTATAGAATGACTTCCCTCTTTTAATATGAAATAATTAGAAGCCTTGCAGAGATTTAGAAGTAATGTTGGAGAATTTCATATTGTGAATGGAGTATTTCTAATATTGTACAGCAGCATCTATATGAAGTATAAAAGCAGAAATCTGCTTCACAAATAAAAAGACAAGTATTCTCCAGTACGATGGTCAGCTGTAAAAGGTAGGATATTTTATGTGTACGAACAGAACCTATCACGTGCTTCCTTACAGATCATGTTGGAAACTGGTTTTCCTACATTGCAGGCCAATTTTTCATTGCAGTGA
Source organism: Cetorhinus maximus (assembly GCF_964194155.1). Taxonomy (NCBI): domain Eukaryota; kingdom Metazoa; phylum Chordata; class Chondrichthyes; order Lamniformes; family Cetorhinidae; genus Cetorhinus; species Cetorhinus maximus. The sequence goes on from NC_135880.1 coordinate 212,352,587, forward strand.
AGAAAGAGGTGACTGTTCTATGGCACGGTATTTCTTCTGTTCACCTGAGCACGCAGACTCCCACAAATCCCCAGCTGTGGCCTCCTGTTGGTCAGTTAGACAATCTGATCTATTGTCAAGCAGGACTCTGCAAATATGAATTCAAATAAGGCCATGCTATTAAGGTCAATAGGGCCTCCACGTCCCTAACTTCGCTGGGATCGATACCTACAATCATGTTCCTGTGCATCCTATTCTCCTCACCCCATAAAAATTGAGGCCATAATAACGGTTTCAAACAGAAGGTCTTCAGTCCATCTAGCCCGCCTAGCCACAGTATTCCCTTGGTGCATTTCTAGTTAACCATGAATCGTATTTGTTGACAAGAACTTTGCTCGTTCCTTAAAACAAGGCACATATCATTTACGGGCCACAGGTGTAAACTACAAACAGACCTTGTTAAGTCTCATGCCTGGAAGGAGAATGCAAAAATGTAATCATCGTCTATGGCTACTGGAAGGGCAGCGTCAACATAGCTCCATTTCTTGTAGGTCTGCTTCCTGGGGCAATTAGTCTATAGCTTCCTTAGTGAGTTGCAAGAGCTCACATGCCCAAGACAATAATGGATTCTAGTGGACTTTGGTCTGCTCCCCTTCTTTTCTATCTCACAAAGTGATGCATTCATGCTACTGTGTGGACTGAAATAGTTTCCAACATCTCGCCTATGCTGCAGACAGGACTTTGATTTTCTCCAATGCCGTAATACCACTCTTAAAGCAGGTGCTAATAACATGAAGAAGGTTCAAGGGCAAACGTGATTATATCTTCACGTTTGCCACTAATTGGTATTCAACAAAGCAAAAAAATATATTATTTTTTGTACTATTAAAGCTACAGAATGTTTCTTTTTAAATGGAGGCTGTGATGTTAAGATGGGCAGGACCCTCTGTCCCTTGCCTGGTTTTCTAGATACTACCCTTCACCCCTACCCTCCCTGTTAATATCAGGGCTTTGAATCCATTGTACTTTGTCGTTCATGCGACAACTAGAAATATATTTCTCACGGAAGAATTTACTAAACTAAATAGTGAAAGTGTATAGTTCATATTTTTAAATCATACATTTAAAAAGGAAAAACCATAAAATATTTAATTAGATCACACTTTGGCCAAGTTTAGAAATTTAGAATTTAGAAAATTAATCTTTTTGTAATATAGAAGGCCTGACCGGAAATACCAATGACAGCTAAAATATTCCAAATAAAGAGGAACACTAACCACAGAATCTTGTTTTAGATAAATCTGTTCATATACATTTATTTTCCTCTGGATTTTTTTTCCTACTGAGGTAAAGACTATCCAGGTTTCTGTAAATTGTTTATTTAGGCATAATAAAATAGTGGTTTTATAACATCAGGAGCTGTACTTAATTTAATAGTGAGTGAGTGTTGCACAACAAATATTTAGCAGACAATTTTGCTTTAAGCCAAAATTGAAGAGAACTGCAGGTGATGGCCTTTTACTCTTTATGGAGCTGTGTGAAAAGATTAAATTGTTGTTTCACATTCTGCAATCTATTTCTCCCTGCCTTCTCAGCTTTAATGCAGTTAGTTCTTGGCAAGTCATAATCAAAAGCACTGTAAGTCCAGGCAAAAATTAATACTGGAAAACAAGTGAAGAATGGCTTTGCACCAGTTTAACAATTTAACGCCTGTCAGGTGTCCAGGGATCTATTGTCAGCATTGACTTAACCTCTGCAGGGAGCGAGCCACAAAATGACTTGCTTCTTGCTGTGAACAGGGTGAAATGAAGTATTATTGAGGTCCACTGCAGACTTATACAGGTTCTAAAATGCTGTCTTTTATATTACAGGCTCCCGCAGGCACAAGAGAGGAAGATAAAGAATTGCTCATGGATAAGTGATCCTAAGACTGTTCCAAATATTTTGATATAACAAGTTATTATTCCACACAGACTTCAACTCTCTAAATTGAAGATTTGTCTTCTGTATCCCAAGCAGTAACTTTCATAGATTTGGCTAGTAATTGAGAAAATTGTATTTTTTGTGTGTAAGTAAAATAATCCTAAAATTAACAAGTAGGAAAGGATTAATATGGGAAAGGGTTAAGACAGGTTATGATTTTAGAATGTTTTGATATATTACAGGAAGTCCAGTGATAAAGGATAGAACTGGAGCCAATCTCTACACACTTTTTTAAGCTTTTATTTACAGAGGTTGTGAACAAGCACCTTCTAACCTAACCACCAGTTTCAGGCTGTTCCTATTTGTAGTGATACAAGTGAATGCCCAGTTAATGCCCACCACCTCTATACAATAAGCACAATTAATGTACAATGAACACCTTTTCTAAGTTTTAAAAGTGTTTCATTCACAAATATGTGCTTGCAAGAGTAATTCTACTGTGAAACATACAGCCACAAGTGACTTCATTCTTCTAGATCATTCCTTACAACCTTTAAGTTTAATGGCACATGGGATTTCATCATGTTACAGTACTGCCCAAAGATGCAACCTTTTGGTCAAATTGGAGCAGTTAAACTTTTGTGGAATTAATAAAATTGAGGCTGCCATGCCAGAGACCAAGGGTTCCACTAGTGTAACTGTCTCTTATCCTTTGCTACATCCATTTTCTAATTAACTTGCTTTAATAATTTACCCTACAGGATATTTTTCAGTTGTTAAATGCACTGGTTAAACTATGAAACTGCAGAACACAGTCTCAAATACCGTATGTTAACAAAACAAGACTGGAAGTATATAGTAAATCAGCTATGTTGCTATATTCTTAGGAATATGAGTAGACCATTCAGTGAGATCATGGCTGATCTGTACCTCAACTTCGTTTGCCCAACTTTGCTCCATATTCCTCAATACCCTTACCCATCAAAAATCTACAAACCTTAGTCAACAGAACTTAATGGACCCAGCATGCAGCCCCTTGTGGAGGAGAGAGTTCCAAACTTCTAATACCCTTTGTGTAAAAAAGCCTTTTTAAATTTTACTCCCAAATGACCTAACTCTAATTTTAAGATTATGCCCTCCTGTTCTGGATTCCACAACAGAGGAAATTGTTTCTCTGCGTTCCTTCATCATTTTAAACACCTCAAATAGATTATCCCTCAGTTTCCAATCACAACAAAATATAATTTCATGAAACCTGTCCCTACAATTTAACCCTTTAATCCCTGGTATTATGTTGGTGAACGTGATTTAGCTAGTGGAATGAGAATTGTCCTACTATGAATTGTACTGTTATTAACCCCTAAGGTTTGTGATGTAAAAGGATAAGATCAAGATTCTACTCAACTGTGTGTTTATCTGTCATACCTTGGCAAGTATTGGAAACTATCATTTTGTTCTAATTGTTACCATCTTGCTAATGTTCCTTTCAGTATTTGGAATTTTTGATTTTATAAACTTATTAGGAAGCGATTCAGTTAATCTTTCTACATGGGTCAAAGGATCAAAGCTTCTACTGATTAAAAGCAATCATTTTGCTTGCCAAAATATAATTATAAACAAATGCAGTTTAAAAAAAAAACAAGAGGACACAGAAAATATCTATCCAGCCTGCACAGAACAATAGAAAGTGGGAAGTACATAACCCAGTGAAAACAGTAGACATAACAGAAACAGGGCAGTGAGAAATTCTTTGAAAACAAGGTACTTGTACAAGTTCATTGGGTATTAAAAGGATTGAATCCAACTGTAATTATCAGATTACAAAAATGAGGAACTGTTAACCTGGATTATTGAGCCTCTTATCTCCCGCATCCAGAATTGGTCATTCTACACCATGACTCTCTAACAATAGTTTCACTATACCATTACACAGCTACTGCAGTTAGCCCCAATTAACTGACGGAATAGGATTCAACTGAGGTCACTTTCATGTGTACTGATGTTCATTTAGGTTGCCAATAGTTTTACGCAGGAGTCAGTTTGAGAGGTGAAGCTCAAATTGAAACTTTTCACCAGAACACAGAAAAGGGTTAGACAGTGTGACAGCTTGATTGCTTACCTCAAATTCCTACAGTCACAGATTTGTGTATTAGTAGTCCACAGTTGTTTTGTATGCTTACTTTATGCTCTTATAGTTACAGGTTTGAGTGCCAATAATACCACTCAAGCCAGGTTAAGTATTGCAAATTGAAACAAAACTGAACCCCAACATTCATAGCTAGAGCACTGAAATGTTCATGATTGACAAGTGAGAGGGCTTGCTTTCTGTGTGTCACACTAAATTAATTAAGATTAATCCCAATTATGAAAGACCTTTACTAATAGACAAAGAAATGCCAACACTCGATAATCCACTTACTCTCCATCTGAAACCTAATGTATCAAGATCAATGGCCTTAATAAGGAGGGAAAACACAACCAGTGAATCTGACTTTGAATAGTGTAATGGGGAAAAATACACCTCATTAGACTGAAGTGAGGCATAACTTAGAATACAGTAGCAGTATGCACACATTGAAATGAAACTCCATTTGTATCCAAACCTGAATAAATTCTTCCATTTTAACAGCATTGTTTTTGGGAAGTATCAAAAGTGAAAATTCATCTGGTTTTAAGGGTAATGTTTACCCTCTTCATTTCCACTAGTAACATTGTCACATTTTAGAATGCAACAATGGCTTACAGGACCATTGTTGACATCCTTGAATAATAACATAGCAACAGTAGTAACAATTGGCAGTAACTTTATTATTCTTTATGGGTGTTACTGCCAGAATTCCAGAAGGGAAAAACATAAGTGAAGGAGATAAATTGTTCCTGTCTGTGAAAGCATGGCTTCAGTTCATGATAAACTGCTGCAATCTGACTTTCTTGTAGGGAAAAATCTGAAATCAGAAGAGCACAATAAATTAAGTATATCTTAAATGTTCAGGAATCAACTAAAAAATTGACAGGGATCCAGTCAAAATTGTGGTTTTATTTAAGATGTTTCTTGGGAGAGGGGAAACAAAAAAAATCTCAGTTGTCCAACACTGACTTCTCATCCATCCTTTGGGGCCAATAACTAAATCATCCTCGACTGAAAATGCTACACATCTCATGTTCCTTAACATAACAGAGATACTGCTAGAATACTTAAGAAATCCAACTTAAGTGGAAGAATGTTATTATAATATAGAACATTTAGACAATCCAATAAAGCACCTCCAAATATTTTCACTGGCAGACAACAGGAAATACATTAAGCATTTCAATCAAACTCACACACAAAAACATCTCAGATGTGTTGTATAGTTTAACTTATGCATCTACTTTTATACAGTTGAAATTTCAAGTCTGACAAAGTAGCAGTCTACTTGCAATGAGTGTGCATTTGCACGTATGTGTGTGTTTCTGAGTGCTGTATAGCCCATTCTTAATCGATGGTGGGAGGTGTTGTACTGTGGGAGCTGGTTGGAAGAGAACCTTTGTTTTCTGGGTGTTTACTGAAAGGCTCATTTGCTCATGTTTCGGAGATGGAGTCGACTATGGCCTGAAACTGAATTTCTGAATGGACACACACACAAGAATACTGAGGCTCAATTACTGAGGTTGGGGTGATTTTTGTTTTGAAGGTGGCGTAGGTTGAAGAGCTTCCGGTCTGTTCTGTAGATTATCTCCATGCTTGTGGGTAATTTTCTGGAGGTGAGGTGCAATGTTGCAGTCAGGAAAATGGAAGAGAGGGTTGGTTCAACAGCACAACCTTGTTTGATCCCAGTCTTCACTGAGATATGGTCTTTGTTGGTTCCGTTGGTGAGGATCATGGCTTGCATATCATCGTGGAGTAGGCAGAGAATGATGGTGACAAATTTCTGAGGGCAGCCAAGTTTGAGGCGGATGCTCCATAAGCCTTCGTGGTTGACAGAATCAAAGGCTTCTGTGGGGTCATAAAAGGCCATGTATAGTGGTTGGTGCTGTTACTTGCATTTTTCTTGAATCTTCTGCTCAATGAAGATCATGTCTGTGGTGCCTCTTGAGGGACGAAAACTGCAGTGACTCTGGGAGGAGCTCTTCAGCCACTGGGAGGAGGCGACTGAAGAGGATCCTTGCAATGATCTTCCCTGTGGCAGACAGCAGGGAAACTTCTTTGTAGTTACCGTAATTGGACTTGTCGCCCTTCTGGAATGTAGTCGCAATCACAGCGCCTCCGAGATCCCCTGGCACGCACTCCACTTCCCAGAATAGGGAAATTAAATTGTGCAGCCGTGCCAGGAGTGTATCTCCATCTTGTTTCAGAATTTCAGCAGGGATTCTATTTGCTCCAGAGGCCTTGTTGTTATTCAGCTTTATCAACTTCATTCAGAACCGGGATAGGCCCTGTGGTAGCACTGAGACTGTACCGGACAGGGTATTGAGGAATGTTGTTGCAGATATTCAAGTCGAAGAGCTCTTCAGAATATTCTCTCCAGTGAGCACTGACTCTCCCTGTCTTGATGAGCTTGAGTGCTAGAGCCGTAGATCATCTTGACAGCACTGAAAAAACCTCACGTCATTGCTTTTTGCGACATGTTGGATCACCTACTCTCTTTTTATCCACCATTGGTTCATTATGTTGTTGATTAAGATCAACGGCAAGATCTTGGAAAATGTGGGCCATTTTCTGTGGCCTGGGAGCCCCCTCTCGACGAAGGCTGACATAAAAGATTAAATTTATCATCGCCTCCAATGTGCCAGCTCAGGCTTTGGGCAACTGAAGAAGAATATTTGAGGATCAGGAACCCAAGCCCAAAAAGTAATACTTTATTGGGCAGCAGCACTCCTTTCTGCTTTGGAGGCTTGGACAACCTACAGAAGGCACCACAAAGCACAGGAGAAGTACCATCAGAAGTACCCTTGCAAGATCTTACAAATCCAGTGACAAGAAAGGTGGTTAACAGCAGCGTCCTCTCCCAAGCCAACATGCCCAGCGTCAAGGTGCTAATCACTTAAAACCAGCACCACTGGGAAGGACATGTTATTCGTATGCCTGACACCAGAGTCCCAAAGTAACCATTCTACTCAAAATTTGGTCACAACCGGAGACTCCAAGGAGGACAGCAGAAGCACTTTAGGGATGTCCCTAAAGCATCCCTGAAGAGATAAAACATTCCCGCCAACTCATGGGAGTCCCTGGCTTGTGACTGACCCAATTTTTTTTATTCATTCATGGTATGTGGGCATCGCTGGCTAGCCCAGCATTTATTGCCCATCCCTAATTGTCCTTGAGAAGGTGGTGGTGAGTTGCCTTCTTGGTCCATGTGGTGTAGGTACACCCACAGTGCTGTTAGGGAAGGAGATCCAGGGTTTTAACCCAGCGACAGTGAAAGAACTGTGATATATTTCCAGGTCAGGATGGTGAGTGGCTTGGAGAGGAACTTGTAGGCTGTGGTGTTCCCATGCATCTGCTGCCCTTGTCTTTCAGGATGGTAGTGGTCATGGGTTTGGAAGGTGCTATCTAAGGAAAATGGAGAAGGTTTATTCGGGAAAGCAACAAACGCATGAACAGACTACTTCAGGAGCACCGACAGGTGAAGTTGAGGCATCGGAGAGAGCACACAAACCTCCAAACACCTTATCTACCCAACCCTTCAAGCACTATCTGCCCTGTATGTGTCAGAACCTGCAGTTTGCGCATTGGACTTATCAGTCCTCTCAGAACCCATCAAACCAGAGTGAAAGTAACTCATCCCCATTCCCAAGTGACTGCCTAGGAAGACAGTTTGTAGATATCTAATGTTAAATTTCAGGGAACTATTTTGTAATATTACACTAATAATTGTACAGAATTAAGAATTGAATGACTCAAATTAAAAAGGAAAGGGGGTTCTGAGAACAGTTAAAGTTGTTTGAGGCTCGTTACTCAAAACTCAGTATATTAACATTGAGAAATAGAGAAACCCTATATATCTCGCCCCAAAAGGCATCTTAGTAGCAAAGCAGATCAGACCTCCATCACCAACACATCAATCATTCTATGCTTGTTTATTTTACTCAAGTCTGATTTCATGGGGAGAATTTTCTCCCTGTTGGGGGGGCTGGGCAGGAGCGGGCGCAGGCGGGTGCGCACTGCCATTTTGCATGGGCGGGCCAATTAAGGCCCACCCAGCATGATGCGCACCCGGAAGCACTGAGCGTTCCCTGTGCAGGCGGGGGGAGTAGGCTGAGTTATGGCCTGCGCTCAGTGAGATTATTTAAATTTTTAAAAATCAAACTAAAGAAAAAAAAATTTTAAGACATGTCCTCTCACGTGACAGCTAGGACATGTCTATGAATTTTATGAAAAATTTTTATTGAAGTTCAAAAACCTTCATGAAACCTCATCCCGCCCGTGGGTGAGGTTCCATGATAAATGCAAAGGCTGCCTGGGCTCTTCGCTTGCCCGCCAACCTTAAGGTTGGACGGGCAGCCATGTTAATTATTTTAATTGATATTTAAATGGCCTTAATAGGCCTTTGACAGTTCAGCGGGCGCGCAGGCCGACTCCGGCGCGCGCCTGCCGAACTGAAGAGCTGAATTACACACGAAGACGTCAGGAAGCATGCCCGACGTCACCGCACGTCATTTCACGCGTCGGCCAGCGGGGCCCGTCCCACACGCCACCCCTAAGATTCTGAGCATATTGCAATTTGAAATGAAATCCAGCTGAAAGAAATGCAACGTGTGTTAACAGCCACTGTATTGCATGGGAAACGATTAGATAGAATCAACAAGTGGAAGCTTTCCAGCTCAGCCTCACTGTTATTAAGATATAGTTCTCCATTCCCCTGTAGCACGAGATCCTGAAGTACTATTAAATACAGAGATTTATATATATTCCAATTGTAAAAAACAACATTGAAACTTGAGACTTAAAGCATGTAATGAACCATTGTCGAACGCATTAATATTTGAGAGTTAACATAGAAACATAGAAAATAGAGGCAGGAGTAGGCCATTCGGCCCTTCGAGCCTGCTCCGCCATTCATTATGATCACGGCTGATCATCCAACTCAATAGCCTGCTCCCGCTTTCTCCCCATATCCTTTGATCCCTTTCGCCCCAAGAGCTATATCTAACTCCACCTTCTTTGTCAATGAAGTACGAACGTTATACTCCCACTTTTACAACAGTTAGAATGACAACTTCCACTTAAAATACACATTTTATATACATATACAATATTCCTAATTAACAACAAAATATATCTTATTAAACCAAAGCAATTCATACAATTGTAAATCCTTTTCTAAATACGTCATCATAGGTCAAGAAAATGTTAAGGCTATAACCAGAATTAGTTAATAAGACATGCTTACAGAAAACAAGCCAAAACAATGCATTTATAAACCATATCCAGATAACAGAAGCTAGATTGGCCCCTCCATGAGATTACTTTCTGTTTTCTAATGCATCTGTTATTGTTCCTATACCTGTACTACATATTGAATACTTAACCAGTAATCCATAACCGTCTAACCCAAATAACAAGCTCTGAAAGGATTTCTGCAAAGAACTTGAGAGGTATCTGATAATGAGTGATCAACTCACGTAAAATCTTAACTTACTGTCCTATTACCGATAAAAATTAGACCTTTTACTTATGGTTCCAGTGCACTACATATTGAACCACATCCACCATATTCCAACTTCTTGTCACAACATTTAGTATTCAGAAGTCCTCTTATACAACACTATGTTATGCTATCGCTGGGGCACAACGATACCAATGGTTCTCACTGCTGTCATATCAGCCTATTCAAGTAGCAGGGATTTGCAATAATCAATTAATATGTAGTTACTCAAATGTAACAAAAAGCAAGCTTCTTTATTAAACTTTTTTTTTAAATGCTTAAATATTTTTTAACATTATTATCAATTAAACCAAATGTGGGTCTAGTACTACGGAAACACGCTGCTTGAACAACCTTGATGGAGTTACAAATTAAGGATATAACAAATGATTTTACTTGTTTTAGATTTTAAAATATCTATAAATTATTGGCACAGAAACAGTAAGCACATCTCATATGTGTAAATGGTAAACCAATGGGTTGCCAACTCAAAACTGGACCAGTCAATCTGAAGCAGCAAATGATATGGCTACAATCAGCTGTTTCTAAATATGGCTGGTCCACATCTGCTCTTTTCAGATAACATTATTTCATTTTATTTTTAAAAATACAATGGGAATGTAATATTGTTTAAAATGACAATACACCATTTTAGTTTACAGAACCAGTGGCAGTTAAGCTACAATTATTAAGAGAATTTCAATTCTGTACTGTCTTCTTTTTGAAGGTGCTGATTGAGCTGAAGTACATTTCCACAGATACTGGAAAGCCTTCAGTCAAGCAGTTTTCATGTGAGCCTAGGCGGTAAGCAACATTCATTCACCAGGGAACCTCAGAAGAGCCTGTTCTGTTCCTACAAGAATAGGTCACTGGATATATGATCAGGAGCCTTCCTAATTTTCCCCTTCCTAATTCAGCCATTTTGAAGCATACTAAGCGTTAAGTAAAACTTAATAATGGCAGTTTAACAATGTACATTTGCAAGTTTACTCTCACTGTTCAGGTAAGGCAAAACAGAAGAAATGCCATATCATAACAATACAATTAAACTTTGAAGTGAAAAAGTCCTGCTCAGCAACTGTGGTATTCTACTGCCATCTACTGCTTCTATTCTATGCTTGTGATACAACTTAGCCATAGTCGCATTAAGTCTATTACCTCTCCAGGCTGGAATGCATGTTATAATTAAACATAAGCCATAAGTCAAGTGATCCATTTAGCTTTCCTAGAACATATGAATCACATCCAGCATTATTCTTTCATATTAAAAGTACTCAAATATTTAAACACTTAGCCTTATTCTGAGAATGCAGTGGACAGCTTGCTATCAGTTTCAGTGCTTGCTTCATTCTGAAGGTCTCTTTCAGAAATACCTATTAAGGAGAATGCGGGTACTATGTGAAGTACTAATATGGGCACTCGACCCACACTCTTCCCCATTAACATCTGCATGCATTACATTTTTAAAATTTGTTTTACTGAATCTGTAATGCAAGCAACCCACACACCACACGTGTGTTGATTAATTCAAATGGGACCTCAGGGACCGAAGCAGATAGGAGAACTAAGCTGCTCGTGTATAATCTGGCAACGTGACAATGAAATGCTTTGTCCACTTTTCTCGGACCCAGCACATTTTTACAAGGCCAATCACAGCCTCAGCCACATTTCTGGCTAAAAACCATTGGTGGCAAAGCTTAACAACAAACTAAATATTCATTAGCTAATATATCTTATTTACTTTTACAGACATCTTTATTTGCTTTAGGTTTACTAAAGCTTCAAAATATAACAAGAAATAAAGATTTTTTCAACCATGCTTGTAACAATTTCATTTTAATTATTTTAAGTGCGTATACTATAAAAATCACTCATTTTGAAAAACGATTGAAAAATTACTGCTTACTACAAGTTCAAATTGACGTAAAAATGTGATTACTTTCCTGCAAAACACTTCCCTGAAGTAGGATCTTGTATCGAAGTATTGTTACAAAAGTTTTTAGATGTTGCCCCTAAATGGATTATGTTGCACCCATAATGGTAAAGACACAGTCCATCCAGTAGGTAGCCAAACCAGACAGACTACAAAAGGTCCCAGGTTCAAATCTCATTCGACGTAAATTTTTCCTGAATGTATGACTCATTGATTCTGAGGGCGGATTAGCCACTTTTAGGTGCATTATCATAAATTGTCCACATACAATGAATGAAAATTGAGACACTGAATCTGCTGAAAATTTCAATATTGGTTATGACTGATGTTCAAACTCATTAAACCGAGGTCCCATTTGAACATTTTATATGTTGCCATATAAAGGCCCCACTACTTCGAAGATGAGCAGGGGAATTATTCTTGGTTCCTGGCTAATATTTATCCCTCAATCGACATCACTAGAAAAAGGATTATCTGGTTATTATCAAATTGCTGTTGTGAGACCTTGCTGCGTGCTAATTGGCTGCCATGTTTCCTTCATTACAACAGTGACTGCACTTCAAAAAGTACTTTATTAGCTTTAAAGCGCTTTGGGACATCCTGTGGTTGTGAAAGGCACTATATAACTGCAAGTCTTTCTTTTACCTGTATTCAGTGTGGAGCCATATGCACCATTATGAACGAGTGGAGAAGTTGGCAGGTCCAGCCCCACTCTGCAGCTCCATAATCCGTGCTAACTGGTGATACAGCAGCATTTACAGTTCCAATGAGCAAATCAATGGCCTACAAGGTTCTGCTTTACTAACTGAAGTAGTTAAAGGCAGACACTGGGAACTCAAAGGTCACTTAAGGTTAGCCAGATTTTAAACAGCTAAAGGCAGGATATCCCATTGTAAAAACAGCTGGGGAGCACAGTCTGAAATTCCATTTTCTGCATTGGACCACCAAATGTCCACCATTCTATCTTATGTTTTGGTTTGGTGGGGGATAGTCAAATCAGGATACCACAAGTGAATGAATTAGACACAATACGTTGAATTGGATGGATGGATTTAAATCAGGACACTAAAGGTGCATTTAAGTCAAATAGTAATTTTGTGGTAGCTCACAACATGGTGCACTGCAACTTCAACCTTAGCGCAAAGTGAAACAACTTGGTACTGATGCTACCACTGCAATATAGATCCACCCTAAGCTGTCATTAAAAAAATTGGTTAGGACAACATGGAAAAGTCAGTAAATGGTAATGTCTGAGGTGCTGTGGTGCAGTGACTGTGTTACTTGATAAATAGAGTAATAAACCAGAGAACATGCATTCAAATCTGACCATGATATTTTGAGAGTATTAATTCAGTTTCAAAACATCTTGAAATAAAAGATTGGTATCCAGCAGGAAGAATGACCATGAAGCTGTTGGATTCTCATAACAACCCAATTGGTTCACTGATATCTTACAGGATAGGAAACTCAGGCCCAGATTTTCGCCACAACAGTGAGCCTCCCAGTCATGGTGAAAATGGTGAAAGTGGTCAAAAATTGTAAGTCCAGCCCCGGAACATGGCACTTCCCATTTTTGCAGGGATGGGAATGGGAGAGGGCGTGTATCATGCTTGCGTGATTTATAGAGGCTGCCAGCCACTTAAATCATCAGCTGCCTCCACTGAGTTGGGTTTTTGGTAGGCCAGGGGTGTGACACCTGAAATGTACAGATTAGACCAGGTACGAGCAGGTCTGAACTCTGTGGACTTATTTGCACAACCAGGGTACCCCTTTGGAGAGGTAAGGCAGCCTTTGAGTCTGGTCCCAGGACACCTTTGAGGGAGGTAAGGTTATAAAGGGCTATGGGAGCTGTGTAGAGGGGCATAGGTTTACATAAAGGGTATGAGGGGTTACAGGGTGGTGGGTAAGGGGCATGAGGTGGCATGGGTTAGCATAGGGTATGTATGAGGGGGTATGAGGCCTGGGTGGGTGTTTTATTTTCTAATCCTTATTTTTAAACTTTGGACACAGTGCCAGAGCCCTGAGGCAGGCCTTTTGTCCAGCCTGCCCCCGCACCCGGCATCCTCTTCAGTTCTTCCCAGGTCACCCACCCCAACTTCTAATCCAGTCCGCCGCCCAAGACCGAAAATGCAACGTCTGGGCAGCCATTTTTAAAGGTTGGGTTCATGGGGCCGGGAATTTTCCAGTCTCGGCACAACTGACCCGGGAGTGAAAATCTGGGCCCTACTGTTCTTATCAATATATTGATATCCTATATTTGACTGCAATCTCACACAAACATTACTACCCTCTGAAGTGGCCAAGCAAGTCGCTCATTATATCGAATCACTCTGACTCAAGAAGGCGGCCTACAACCACCTTCTCAGAACAATTAAGTAGGGCTAGTAAATGTTGGTCTTGCCAGGGACACCCGGATCCCAAGAAAAATATTTTAAAATATGATCAGTTCATGAAAAAAAGCTGAGAAAAATGTTTTAACTGTTTACAAACTTGCATTTCATTCGTAGCATACTCTCATAAAGCTAGTTGAAAACATTTGGGGCTTTGCTAAATTAAATTCCATTACCTTGGTGACATCGAAGCAATCCCCAAGCTTTTGAAAATTATTGCATTAGGTCCAGTTTTTACACAATCACTTATTTTTTAAAAATATTTAAATGCGAAGCAAGCCAGAAAGCATCTGACATATGTTTATAATTCTATGAGTTACGAACATATTCCATTAAATCATTTAGGGTATTCCACCTTTCTTACTTGTAAAACAGTCTGCAGAATTCACCATTACTGCTCTGCAGGAGATGGGATTCAGTTCAAATTTTAGGTGAATTAATGTGGTGTCTATTTCAGATGAACTTGAATATCATGTTGCCATGAACTTTCAGTGACCTTACAAAAATAACAAGGCTCTTGTCCAAACCAAAACACAACATAATACTACTTAGGAAGCATTTCATCCAAATCTAAATGCCTGTTTTGTGCCAGTCAAATGGGTATAAGGGAGACAAATGTAATCTCATCCTTCCTGAAATCGGAATGGAGTTAGAGGTTTGTTTTTAAACTACAATTCTTGCAGCCAAGGAGTGGATGTCAAATAAAAATTATAAGTGAAAGGAATTATTTTCCATTCCATAAGAGGCCAGCAATGGCTTAATGTTACTTCATAAACATGACATTGGCGGGTGGAAATAGTTGAGTGGGTTGACCTTGTGTGTCAGTGTAACGCAATAGATGTCAAAGCACGTGCAAACAAAAGCAAAACAAACGATATGCACCCCAGCAAGTGAGAACTTATCTTTACAAAGAGCAGGAAAAAAGCACTATTGGATAAAATTCTTGGATCTTCACTAAGAACCTTTTTTTTCCCCCAGCTGAAAGAATGTTGAACTATCAGGCGTTACATGTTGCTTACATTGCCCTGTTGGCTGGGGTCCTTCCACCATGCAACAAATGACATTAAGTACCTCTTTCACAAAACAATACCATTTTCGGTCAACAGATTACTTGAGCAGCACCAAGACTAAAAATACAGGCCGGATTTATAGAGACAGCTTCATGACAGAAATATTCCTGCAGTCAACTCTCCCTAGGAAGAAGCTATCGGTGGCCTGTAGGTCCAGTTATCTGCTGAAAAAATATCCCTGATATTAATGAGCATGACTGTGCTGCATTAACTGATGACTTCACATCGGTTAGAGCTTGAGGCTGGAATATATTCAGTGGACTTTAAGCTAATATTACACATACTAGATCAAGTTGCTAGTCAGAGAGTCCAGATTCTAACAATATTCAATCTCTCAGTTTACCTTTTGTCATGATTGTAAACTACAATCTGCATTTACTTTACAATTAAATAGGTTTGATTGTTATTGCTAAAATTCCACATCTACTTTACAGGTTGTAAAATATTTCTAAAAATACGAGCTGGACCAATGTTATTTGTTTGTTCAGTGTCACATGTCTACCCATAGGGCAGAATTTTGCCGTCGGCGAGCAGGGGGCGGGGCTTGCTCACCAATGCGTAAAATGAAGCGGGATGACGTCGGGCGGAACTCCCGACATCATCCCGCCCCATTTAAATTTTCAGGAAGGCGGGGGCACAGCAAAATCAGCTGCGGGCCCGCCGACCTGTCAGTGGCCAATTGAGGCCATTGACAGGATCATTTTAAACAATTAAAGGACCTGCCCATCCAACCTTAAGGTTGGCGGGTCGGCCAGGAGCCCCAGCAGGCAATAGAAAAAATATGAAACCTCATTCGCCGGCGAGATGAGGTTTCATACAGGGTTTCAAAAATTTTAATAAAGTTATTATGTAAATTATGAACATGGTAGGGAATTTTTTTTTCTATTTTTATTACTTTTCAACATAAAAGCGATCTCCCTGAGGCAGCACTTAGCCTCAGGGAGATGTGAGCTCTTTCGTGCACATGTGCGAAAGAGCGCACTCTCGCTTTTGGGGAATCCCCCCGCCCGCACAGGGAGCGCATAGTGCTTCCCACCGGACGTCATGCTGGGCGGGCCTTAATTGGCCCGCCCATGTAAAATGGCGGCACAGCCCGCTTCTCTGGCAGGGATCGGCTCCCCGCCCGCCGGAGATTGGGTTGGGCCCGCCCACCCGACAGGCAGAAAATTCTGCCCATAATGTTACTTACAACATTACCACTCTTAAGACAGAAGTGAGCAAAGCCATTTCAAAACTTTCTGCCATATACGCACACTGAAAGTGGAATACACTGTCTTTTTGTCAGAATTCAGTATCAGAAAGCTGTTGTACGTTTATATGCATTAATAATTTGGATCTAACTATTTGAAGTTTTAGATCTAGACCGAAGGTTTTCAGTGTCCAGTTGGAGCAGGTTTTGTTAGTAATAGTGATTGGCCCAGATATGGCAGTTGAAAATAACAGTGAAGCTATCAGTGCTCACCGTTGTTAAGGAGTAAACTGGACAGCAGCTTCCAGCGTCTGCATAAGCGCAGTTAAATAGAAATCAGGAAGCTGCTGTCTGAGTTGCGTAAACTTTGCTTTAATAGTATCTCACCAACAAATTAGGCATCAAAATACATGCAATGGGGTGAAGATGCAGTAGTTACCCACTAATGCACCAGCAAAACTTAGGGCTAGTTCATTTAAATATAAGTGCATTCTGACTTGCTGCAAAATAACTATTGTGGCATTGAAAATTAACTTATACAAATGTAGAGTCATATTGCTTCAGATTTTAATTGTGGAAAGCATACATTCACCACTGACCACAAAATCATGCACTTATAATTTTGTAAATACAGTAATTTTACAGCCTTGAAATTATAAACGACACAGAAAAAGAACTGAATGAAACGGAGTTTTTTCTTAGTTGATGGGAGTTTACATGTATTAATCTGAAACTAAATCTTATTTTTTCCCATTTCCTGGGAACTATCACCATATAGTACTTTGAATCTATCCTAAGTGATGCCTCAGTCAATCAGAGTCAACTTGCCAACCAATCAACACCTTTTTTTCCTGTAGTATAATTTGTTGCGATCATTTGAAATTTGGCATTCTTGCACTTGTCCTGGTGAATGCAAGACCAAAAGCTTCAGCAACATAACTTGAATATTGCTGAAAAGAAAGACATGTGCTACCAAGTGAATGTAAGAGGATTAAACTGTATTCTGCTGTACTTGATATCTGTAATATTGTGAGCTGGAGTTCCTTCTGCCACGTTGCCCAAAATCTGGAAATAAAGTGGCAAAAAGCGAGGAAAAATAAGACAGAGACCTGCCGCCAGATATCCACCATTACCAGAATTGCAGAGAATTTTCCTCAGTCAACAATGTCTTGACCATCCTCACATCTTTAAAAAGTGGTGGGGAGGCAGCTCTGAGAAGATTCCTCAATTTCAACTCAAATATTATCAACTGAAAGCAGTACACCCTTAGGCAGCAGTGGAAAGCCCATGACTATCAGGCTGGAGAGAGACATGAGTTGCTGCACTGGCCTACGGCTCAGTAATAAGCTTTTTTTTTAATTTCAAAAATCATCTTCAGATTATGCTCTGTTTAAAACATCCTCCTCAAAAGCACAACAGACCTTGTCCTGTTTATGTGCCACTGAACTTTGGTGGGGGTGGGGCATAGAGATAGCGGGCTCCCTCTGTGTGGTAGAGATTCCTCCAGGATATCACTCTGGAAATTTAATGAGGTGGATCAGAAGCACTGCAGAGTCGGGAATGGACGAAAGTTTTACCCCCAAATCAACTCCAATGAAAACATTGCATTGTTACTTTTGTTCATATTGCACATAATTCTGCAGTTCTCCCAATGCAACATGTGTTGCAAAACATGGGCTACTGTTGAACATGTTTTGATATCCACTAAATGTTTATACACTGGTGCAACTTCAACATTCTGTTTTACTAATTTATAAATAGTAAAATACAACAGTGACTTCATGACTAGGTTGCCACACCTGCTGTTAAATTTTTTGCATCTCTAGACTTTTTAAAAATAAAAATTATACATAAGGTTTACAAAATTCTTCCAAGTGTTTTTCCAAAGACTGAATGCAATGATAAAAGTCACATCAACATGCATCACCACATCAATAAATGCCACCATCTTACCTATGCATAGCATCAGTGCAAATGCTCTGCTTATTTCTTTCCTAACCTTAGACAAAATGGAATATATCGGAAAAAGAAAACACATGCATAGGTAAAATGTAAGAAAACACTGTCAAAACATCCTGATACTGTAAACATAGGAGGAAGCAGGGACTTCGGTTTTAGAAAAATGGGTATCTGTAGAAGTGATAGATACTACCCTAAGCGTCACTTCTACCAAGCGGCCCTGTATCAATTCATGCAGTGCTCTACTTTGCAGAGATCACTATCCCACTTATGTTCATCATATAAAATATTGGTTACTCAACGTTGTCATCTCTTTCTGCAATTTGAAACCACTGATCTGTATGGTATGATGCAAGTTCCTAACACCCAATCTTTCAAAGGAATCAAAGCAAGATGACTACCAGTTGTCAGAATTGCCAAATTATAATATCTTTAGCTAATGCAATCACACACATGATCTTACACATTTGCAAATTGGACCAAAGGATTATTCCATTCTTGTGGCAAGTTTTTTTGTATTCATTTCTGGGGTCTGGGATTCACTTGCAAGCCTGGCATTTATTGCCTGCCTTTAGGTGCCATAAGAAAATGGTAAGTGGTTTAATACAATTGAATGGCTTGCTAGGCCACTTCAGAGGGCAGTTAAGAGCCAACCATTTTGGTGTGGGGCAGAAATTACTTACAGGCCAGATTGGGTAAGGACAGCAGGTTTCCTTCCTTGAGGGACATGAGCGAGTCAGTTGGGTTAAAAGCAAAAAACTCCGGATGCTAGAAATCGAAAACAAAAACAAAAATACCTGGAAAAACTCAGCAGGTCTGGCAGCATCTATGGAAGGGAGCACAGTTAACGTTTCGAGTCCGCATGACTCTTCAACATAACTAAGGCAAAATAGAAAAGGGGTGAAATATAAGCTGGTTTAAGGAGGGGTTTGGGACAAGAGAGCTGGATAGAGGGCCAGTGATAGGTGGAGACAACCAAAAGATGTCACAGACAAAAGGACAAAGAGGTGTTGAAGGTGGTGATATTATCTAAAGGAATGTGCTAATTAAGGGTAGAAAGCAGGACAAGCAAGGTACAGATAGCCCTATTGGGGGTGGGGTGAAGGAATCGAAAAAGGCTAAAAGGTAGAGATAAAACAATGGATGGAAATACATTTAAAAATAATGGAAATAGGTGGGAAAAGAAAAATCTATATAAATTATTGGAAAAAACAAAAAGGAGGGGGAAAAATCAGAAAGGGGGTGGGGATGGAGGAGAGAGTTCATGATCTAAAATTGTTGAAATTAATATTCAGTCCGGAAGGCTGTAAAGTGCCTAGTCGGAAGATGAGGTGCTGTTCCTCCAGTTTGCGTTGAGCTTCACTGGAACAATGCAGCAAGCCAAGGACGGACATGTGGGCATGAGAGCAGGGTGGAGTGTTGAAATGGCAAGCAACAGGGAGGTCTGGGTAATGCCTGCAGACAGAACGAAGGTGTTCTGCAAAGCGGTCACCCAGTCTGCATTTGGTCTCTCCAATGTAGAGGAAACCGTATTGGGAGCAACGAATGCAGCAGACTAAGTTGAGGGAAGTGCAGGTGAAATGCTGCTTCACCTGAAATGAGTGTTTGGGCCCTTGGATGGTGAAGGGAGCGGAAGTAAAGGGGCAGGTGTTGCATCTTCTGCGGTTGCATGGGAAGGTGCCTTGGGAGGGGGTTGAGGTGTAGTGGGTGATGGAGGAGTGGACCAGGGTGTCACAGAAGGAATGATCCCTACAGAATGCTGCCAGGGGGGGGTGTAGGGAGGATGTGTTTGGTGGTGTCATCATGCTGGAGTTGACGGAAATGGCGGAGGAAACCCAGTTGCGTTGTTACGACAATCTGACAGCTTCATGGTCACTTCTACAGATAAAACCCTTTTATTTTCAGATTATTTTAAGCCAAATTCAAATTCTCAAACTCTTCCGGGATTCAGGTTAAGGAGCATTGGTGGAGTAAGATACTTTTTTACATTGTGTCTGTTTTATGCTACACTTAACTGTTGAGAGTTTTTATTAACTTTATGAGTGAACTCGCAGCTATCTCTGGCAAGTTCGGGGATACTTTTTCGTTTTTGGCACCCAGAATTAAGGTCATGTCAAGTGCAGCAACAGATGGTCATACAATATTGCTCCCTCCATTTTGCTTCAAATATGTATCTCAGCCCCAAACTGAGAAAAGCTTTAAAAACAAAAAACTACTGCGGATGCTGGAAATCCAAAACAGAACAAAACCAGAACTACCTGGAAAAACTCAGCAGGTCTGGCAGCATCGGCGGAGAAGAAAAGAGTTGACATTTCGAGTCCTCACGACCCTTCAACAGGACTGAGTGAGAAAAGCTTTCCCATTTGCACCAAATACATTTTTTTTGTTTTCCATGCCAGTCATTCTTACAGGCCCATTAAGTTTGACTAGCAAGTTACATGCTGTGGGATTGCAACTGGTTGAAAGTAAGGTGAGCCTGCCAAACTCATTTTATTTAGGATCATTTTGTTCCATCATCAAAAGTCAGAGAAGCCAAGAACGATATGTTAGGCTGTGAAGAATAAGAATTACCAACAGATTTCAGGGCCATCTGTAAGTGCATTTCAAAAAAAATATGGCTCCTGCAGCCACGTTGGCTGAAGAAATTAAATATTTTGCTCTGCTATATTCTGTCAAAAAAAGAGATAGGATTATCTCAGACATATTTGGCAGTTAGGCCACGAACAAACTAGTTTTTTAATTCCCAGTTGGCCAATAAATTTGAGCTGAATGTATTTTAAAATAATTGGGATTAAATGCTGCTTATAGGGTCTCTCAAATTCCAGTCAATTGGATCAAAAACTTAATATTACTGCTGTAGCTATTTTAACAATTAAAACTAACTGAAACTGTATTCAAAATAAAATTCAGATAAATTTTCCCAAATTATGTACACTAGGTTCCAGATAAATCTTCCATATGATAATGCACGTCATTTTTTAAACTAACCTAAACTCTGGTTAGCTAATTGGTTAAAATGCAGTCAGTTTTTTGATGGCATTAATACAGGAGCTAAAAAAATAAATGTAAATGGCTTCTCTTCACACCCTACCTCTGCAGCCACCCCCACCAAGGATTCATCCTTGGTTCCCTCCTATTTTCATCTGCATGTTACTTCATCATTCAAAAACATAAAGTCAGGTTCCACATCTCCACTGAAAATCCAAGTTCTACCTGACTACCACACCTCCCTCTCTTACCTAGCAGCGTGGTGGGAGTAACTTCATCACACAGGCTTCAGAGGTTCAAGGCAGCAGCTCACTACCACCTTTTCAGGGTGGTACTAGGAATGAGCAATACTGGCCTCAGCGACACCAGCATCCCAAAAATTATTTTTAAAAACTTTTGATTCTTAACAATTAAACATATTCAGCAATGTAAGTAGAAATATACATCTTTCTTACACAGGGCCTTAAAATAGATCATCAGTTCCTACTCCATTCTCAGCTTTGACCAGAACAACCAATTTGCTAGGGGTTCGCAATGAAAGCCATCTCTGACTCTGAGTTGTGTTGGATGAGAAAGAGTTATGTTTTTTTAAAAAAGTAGCAGACAAAGGGTTGCAGGTACAAAATAGCCTAGAAGTTATGCTGGTAATATTAATAGACATACATTTCAAATGTCAGGAATTCATATGTCTGCTATTTTAATGCAGGTTAAAATCTATTTATCTCTTACCTGGTCTGGCCTACATGTGACTCCAGACTCACAGCAATGTAGTTGACTCTTAAATGCTCTCTGAACAAGGGCAATTAGGGATGGCCAATAAATGCCAGTGATGTGCACATCCCATGAATGAATTTAAAAAAAAATACAGAGGGTGGGATTTTGGCTGGGCTGCCAAATCTCCTGCGGCGTGTCCCACCATGATGGGGTCGGAAGATCCCAGCCATAGACTTGGTCTGACCAAAGGTTTGTGCTGGTGTAAAAGTATGAGGAACCGACTATGCTCAACTTTAAGACCAATAAGCAAGGACTAATCTAATCTGCTGAAAAAGCGTGGGACATTTAATTTAAACGTATGAGTGAATTGACTTGGCTTTGATGTGTTCCTGCTTCGGATTTAGGTACCTGTACTGCTCTAGCAAGAAGTAGATTTGAGTTTGCTACCTTAGTGGACAAGGGTGATATGTCTCATCTTTTCCATAACAAGGATTTCAGGTTATAAGTTTTTCTTTTATTATTAATCAAGCTTGACCATCTGATTGTGCTTGCACAATAAGTGATGAACACAGCACACTTTAGTTTGCTCCCCCAATCTTCCCTCTGTTTGAAGATCTAAACATTTTCCCACTGCTTTGCATTTGGTGTCTTCATCAATCATTGTATGATCAGGCATAGCTTGGCCATTAAGCTATTTTCACGAGGTCATGAATGTTCATTAACATCTTTAAAAAGGTATTATTAATTAAAATAAGTTGCATTTTTATTTCTGGTTTAAGCCACCTTCATAGCCTCTGTAAGAGAACCTGCCAATTAGTCTTAAACCATGAACATTTTTGTTCCATTGATTAACAATCACAAGTAATCACAGGAGGATGATGATTGTTCTAACTTACTTCACTTAATGCCCTTACAGGCATTAGAGGTATAAAGCTTTCAGCTCAATAGTCTGCACTGGTTTATCACAGTTTCCAAATGCATTCGTCAACAAGATAGATTAATATCCTTTTAAAAGTTTCACCTACTCTTATATAATTTCTACTTTATAACAATGCAAGGTCCAAGTTTGAAAGAGATGTGCCTGTAACAGTCCAGCCAGTGAATCGCTGTCAATAAAGTCACAAGAGATATTCTAGTACTAAATCAAATATTACAAAGTTTTAAAATAAAAAGGGAAAATGCTGGGAACCTACACTAGTCTATCAGCATCCAAACAGGCAAATTCTGACAAAGGGTCATTGCCAGAAACATGAATTAGTCTTTTGTCATCAAGATTGTATTTTTAGAATTCACTGATTGTAATCTCGTTTCCAGCATTTGTATTTTTCCTTTTTATCTCTAAAATGTGGTTGATTTTCTATTCTATGAAATTTACAACATATTTAATGCAATGGTTCATACATCACAATTCTGTCAATACACTGCAACATAAATTACCCGATGTAGGGTTATTCCATGCTTTAGCAAAATTAAGTGGCAACAATCACCAGGGGTCAACATTAGAAGGCAACAATAGAAGGGGAAAACACATAGCTAATGGGGATAAGGTAACGATATTTATAATATGGCACACATATGCTGAATATAAATACCTTCTCGACCAAAACTGCTGCATGTATCCTACTCACCCAGCAACCTTGTAAGGGCTGACTGTCTCTCCAAACTCAAAGTTTCAAATTGAATAACCTCCTCCTCTTTGTTAAACCAGACCATGGTCAGATATATTTTGATTATTTTTTTGAAATAACAGGCCAGATTTTGCAAATTTTGCACCTTAGTGACGCACATTGTTATCAATGTGCAAATCGGAAGGGAAATTTCGGCAAGGAAAAGATATCCCGTGCACTGTGCATCACCACAAGGCGCTGACTAATTTGTACCACCATTATCTTTGCAAAAATGGCACCTAACACTTAAACCTCTCCCTGATTTTCATGATGTTGTAGCATTTTCAAATTAACTACACATTAAACTCAGAACAGGAATTAAGATCAGCGTTGTGCCTTTTTAACAACATAGTTGTTAATGGCTGCCAATCAACCTATCTTGCCCAGATTTGAGTCTTATTGTTTCAAGTTGAGCAGTTTTAGGAGTTTTAAAAATGTCAACTTAAAGTATCTTCTTACCTTTCCTTCCTGCCTCTTTTTTTCGTTCCTTAACCCAACCTTCTGTTCCCTCAATACCTCATTTCACATGGAATTCACGCACTCCATTTCACCTTTCTTCTCATTCTTTCCTGTTTATTTCTCAATCCTTTAATCTCATTGATTAAGGAGATACACCATTTGGTCTGCTGTTTACCAAGGTCCTCAATAGCCTGTTTGTTGGTCTTGGTCTCAGCTCCAGCAACTATGTAGGCAAAAAGATTTTAAAGCCTAAAAGTGCAACTCTAAGTCTAACTAATCAGACATGCCATGAGATCTCAAACTCCAACAAAATTGCGATCTCATATTTGCAGAAAATAATATTTTGGATATACTATAAGAGGAATTACGCCATAGTTAAGTGTGGCATGTTTTGGAGGAACAGGTTACTTTGGAACTACAATTCCCAAACTTTTCACCACTTTTGGTTTCCTCAACTCATCTGGATTTGTTGTAGACAAACTGATAGAGATTGATTGCTATGATTATTCAAAAAAAAACATTATCATTGTATCATGCGACTACCAGGATGGAAGGAGGCAAATAAGAAAGAATTTGGCTTTTCCCCATCTAGCAATTCTTATATTCCGATATCTTGTCCTATCCAATCTATTAAAGTTCACCTACCCTATATCCCCCATCCCCCAAACTCCCCATTCCACCCCTCTGATTTGGGCCTCTTGTTCACCTCCTCTTCCTTTGCTCTGCTATTGCTGGAAGAGCCTTCAGCAGCCTAGAACCTACTGTTTTGAATTTCCCCCTTTAAATGTTCTGCTTCTCTTCCCGCCTTTATAAAAGTCCAGAAAATCCAAGTTTCTAGTTACCCCTCTCAGTCTGTCCTTTCACGCCTCTGTGATCATACATTTATCTTGTGAACAACCTTGGGATGTTTGTCATATTAAAGATACTATATAAAGGTAGGTTGCTGTTGTATAATTATATCAGGAAGCTTATCACAATGATATTGTGTCAAAATGTGATAAGAAAAAAACAGGCCTGAAAATTGTTTGGCACACTTAACTATACTAATAAAACTCAAAACATATTGGTGCAAAATATTAAATATATTGATTTTTAAACCCAGACATGACAAAGCATCGTGCAATTTTTGTTATAATATGGCGTTTTCTTGAAACAAATTATAATTGAACATTTTTCCTAAATTAGCCAAGATTCCAGTAAAGCACAGTAAAACACAGATTTCTTTTCGTGCTAAAACAGATCTAGAAGAAAATAAAAGTTACTTTTAAAGAGGTGCAATATCTACACTGATTTATACAGTATACTATGCAAAGATAGATCTTGTATTATGCCATGAAAAGCATATGTGCAAACAACTGAATCATCCGTTTATGCTCTAGTCGGACAAATTCTTTCCCTTCCATATCGTGTCAACATGCCAAAAGAGGTCATTTTCTTTCTGTGACAAAAAACAGATCGGAGTATCTCTGAGCCAAACCTTTGAAACAAATGACATTTTGAACATACTGGACCATTTGTATTTGTCTCTAATCAAGTTCCTCTGCAGCTTATTTCAGTTCATTTAGAAGCCAATGTGATTTCAGAATGGTGACGTCAAAACAAATGGAATGCAGTCCAATATCAGGTCACCTACCATCCTTCAAAATTTAAACCTTGCACTTCAAAAAAAAACAAGGCTGAGGAACATTTGGCGAAATAAAAAGCTCCCACCTCTGCAAATAGTTATGATATTTAGTAGTGCTAAGGAGAATTAAAACTCAAGCTGCTATCATGCAATCACTTCTGGGAAGATAGACTTTGGAAAAAAACAACAGAATGTATAGAGTTCCTGGGTGACACAGACCATCAGCGATCTTCAGAAAAATTGTACCATATATCACACTCAGGTGTTACTGAACAGTTTTATTATCTGTGCTCTCTTACAAATGTGGCATCCGTTTTACTTGCCTACGCCTGCACCTTGCTCTTCCAAATTATTTGCAACATGCATTGAAAAAAATAACCCTAAATGCTACTGACTTTCTTAAAATTTTAACATGATTCGCCATTCCATTGCTGTTTATAGCACTGTCAACAACTTGTAATTTTAACACCTTTTCCTTTTGAAAGATGCATGAAATTGAACAATGCCATGCGGAATGCACTTGATAAATATAAAGAGTCTTTTAGTGCCTGACAACACAATATTTGCTTGTAAGATGAGGAAGTCCCTGGGTGCTCCTCCTGGCCCGTATAATTTCACTGAATTCACTTTGAAAATTCGATATCTGTAGCAGCTCTTTGTTTCACGTGATCAAAAATTAACCTCCCAGTATCCAAGATAAGGTGGAAGCATTTGCAACAATCATCAGCCAGAAGTGCCGAGTGGTTAAAACGTCTCAGCCTCCTCCGGAGGTCCCCAGCAGCACAGATGCCACTCTTCAGTCAATTCAATTCACTCCACATGGTATCAAGAAATGGCTGAAGGCACTGGATACTGCAAAAGCTGCGTGTCCTGACAATATTCCAGCAATAGTACTGAAGACGTGTGCTCCAGAACTTGCTGCGCCCCAGTCAAGCTGTTCCAGTACAGCTCCAGTACCAGCATCTACCCGGCAATGTGGAAAATTGCCCAGGGGTTTGCTGCACACACAAAGCAGGACATATCCACCTGGAGAAATACCGCCCCATCAGTCTACTCTCGATCATCAGTAAAGTGATGGAAGAGGTCATAAAGAGTGCTATCAAGCGGCACTTGCTTAGCAACGACCTGCTCACTGATGCCCAGTTTGGGTTCCGCCAAGGTCACTCAGCTCCTGACCTCATTACATCCTTGTTTCAAACATGGGCAAAAGAGCTGAACTCCCGAGGTGAGATGAGAGTGGTTGCCCTAGACATCAAGGCAGCGTTTGACCAAGTGTGGCATCAAGGAGCCCTAGCAAAACTGGAGTCAATGGGAATCAGGGGGAAAATTCTCACTGGTTGGAGTCAAATCTAGCACAAGGGAAGATAGTTGTGGTTGTTGGAGGTCAATCATCTCAGTTCCAGGACGTCACTGCAGGAGTTCCTCAGGATAGTGCCCTCGGTCCAACCATCCTCAGCTGCTTCCTTCCATAATAAGGTCAGAAGTGCGATGTTTGTTGATGATTGCAAAATGTTCAGCACCATTCGCGACTCCTCAGAAACTGAAGCAGTCCATGTCCAAATGCAGCAATACATGGAGAATATCCAAGCTTGGGCTGATAAGTAATAAGTAAAATTCTGGCCACACAAGTGCCAGGCAATGACCATTTCTGACAAGGGAGAATCTAACCATCACCCTTTGACTTTCAGTGGCATTACCACTGCTGATTTCCCCCACCATCAACATCCTGGGGGTTACCACTGACCAGAAACTGAACTGGACTGGATTAGCCATATAAATACTGTGGTTACAAGAGCAGATCAGAGGCTAGGAATCTCGCTGCGAGTAACTCACCTCCTGACTCTCCAAATCCAGCCCACAAGGCCCAAGTCAGGAGTGTGATGGAATACTTGCCTGGATGAGTGCAGCTCCAACAACACTCAAGAACCTCGGCACCATTCAGGACAAAGCAGCCCGCTTGAGTGGCACACCATCTGCAAACAGTCACTCCCTCCACCACTGACGCACAGTGGCAGCAGTGTGTACCATCTACAAGATGTACTGCAGGAACTTGCCAAGACACCTTAAGCAGCACCTTCCAAATCCACGACCACAACCATCTAGAAGGGCAAGGGCAGCAGACACATGGGAACACCACTACCTGGAAGTTGCCCTCCAAGCCACTCACCATCCTGACTTTATTTTTTTATTCATGGGATGTGGACTCGCTGGCCAGGACAGCATTTATTACCCATCCCTAGCTGCCCTAGTTCAGAGGGCATTTAAGAGTCTGGAGTCACATGTAGACCAGACCATGTAAGGATGGCAGATTTCCATCCCTAAAGGACATTAGTGAACCAGATGGGTTTTTACAACAATCAACAATGGTTTCATGGTTATCATTAGACATTTTAATTGTAGATTTTTATTGAATTCAAATTCCACCATCTGCCATGGCAGGATTCGAACCTGGGTCCCCAGAGCATTACCCTGGGTCTCTGGATTACTAGTCCAGCAACAATACCTCTATGCCATCACCTCCCTATATCACTATTCCATCACTGACACTAGTCAAAATCCTGGAACTCCCTTCCTAACAGCAGTGTGGGTGTACCTACACCACATGGATTGCAGCAGTTCAAGGGCTCAGCTCACCACCACCTTCTCAAGGGCAATTAGGGATGGGCAATATATGCTGGCCTAGCCAGTGACGCCCACATCCGTGAGTGAACAAAAAAAAATGATGAAAATGTTTGATCTCCAAGACTTGTATTTCTAAAATGTGCATTAACACTGTAACCAAATATTTATTTCTGTCTTAAATATAATCCTTTCAACTTTACATTGAATGCAATTAAATCTGCCCACACCCATGAATGGACAAAAAAATACGATGAAAATGTTTGCTCTCCAAGATATATATTTCTAAAATGTGCATTAACACCGTAACCAAATAGTTACTTCAGTCTTAAATATAATCTATTCAACTTTACATATAATGCAATTAAATCTGCAGTCTGATCCCTCAGAAAAAAGCAAAAGAGTTGCAAAACACAATGACAAACAATGGACTCAACAAGTCATAATAACCATACATGCTGACCCAGCAAGTTAATCCAGTAAGCTGCTAAACTATACCAACTGGGAAGATTCTTGGTTTGATCCCTGGTGTCTGCTGAGTTAGTTGATTTCAGCCTCATTAGCTGTAGGGCTGCTTCAACTAGCCTTAACATCTCTGTCTTGAGAGGAGAGAATCATTCAGGATTCCTATTACTAGTTGCTATCTAGCATTCAATGCTAGAAGTGAGTAATAACAGGTTAAGATAGGATCAGTCTCCACCACAGTGCCCCTGCAGGTGAATACCTTGAATAGCTCAGCATTCACTACCATGATTGATGGCCATTTTGGCAAAGGACCAGAGATAGACCAAGCGAAACAGATCCATACCCCAGTTAGAAGACTCTGCCTCTAGAAGAGGGGAAGGGGAAAAAACTGGTTGAGAAAATTAGACAAATAACATCACAACAGGCTTGCAGGGCAGTAAGTTGAGGTACCTTACTTCTGACCTTAAGGTTAACTAACTAAAATACTGTGGTGAATGGAAGCACGTTTCCTTTACCACAGAAATAAATGAAAGTTACTAAAGAGGAAAATCCCAAAACACACTGATCCAGAAAGGGCTTTTTGATGCTGATTATCGCAACGCTACCTACATTTTCTTTCCACTCTCTAAAAAGTAACCTTCAGTTGACTAGCTTGTGGTTTTTTTCCCCAAAGCCTTGGGAGGCAGGAAAAAAACCCACAAGAATAACTTGTCTGCTCAGGATTAGGCAACAATTTTGGGGGGGAAAAAAACAAAGCCCTGGAAGAGGGACGGTGAGGCTGGATGAATGCTGTGTTGGAATGTGGTGGATACTGTCTTCAACATGCAAACAGGACACAAGAAAAATAATTTTCCCCTTCGGCGCAGCAGCCTTCACATACCATGCAAAACTGGCTGTCAACAAAGGAAGGCTCAGAATTGTTTCTGGTCAAATAGTTGGCTTCAATGCATCCCTACACGGTATCAGTTGATGCCACAGGAGTAAACTCGTGCAAAGTCAAGCTGCAAAAAAAATCAAGAGAGTTGCCAGTTGAAAGTTCCATTCAGTGGCAGATGGTGAAGCTCCTTGGGCTCATACAGTTCTCTACCAGTCAATATCAAGCTGCCACCAGCACTTCCAGGTTGATCAGAATCAGTCTGGGTGGAGCTAAGAAGCAACAAGTGGTGGAAAACATTAGTGGGAGTTGTCCATAGGCCTCCAAACAGCAAGGTAGGGGATGGCATTAAACAGGAAATTAGAGATGCATGTAACAAGGGTGCTACAGTAATCAGGTGACTTTAATCTACATATAGACTGAGCAAACCAAATTAGCAATAACACTGAGGCAGATAAATTCCTGGAGCATGTATGAGATGGTTTTTTAGACCAGTGTGTCAAGGAACCAACTAAGGTGCAGGCTATCCTAGATTGGGTATTGTGCAGTGAAAAGGTGTTAACAACTTTGTTGTGTGGGGTCCTTTAGGGAACAGTGACCATAACATGATAGAATTCTTCATTAGGATGGAAAGTGAAGCAGTCCAATCCGAAACTAGGGTCCTAAATCCAAACAAAGTAAACTACGAAGGTATGAGGCCTGAGTTGGCTACAATAGATTGGGGAACTTCATTAAAAGGAATTACAGTGCATAGGAAATGGCTAATATTTAAGGAGCGAATGTATGCATTGCAACAGTTATACATTCCTTTCTGGCGCAAAAACACAACAGGAAAAGCAGCCCAACCTTGGCTAACAGAAGAAATTAAGGATAATATTAGATCTAAAGAGGAGTCATAAAGTTGCTAGCAAAAGTAGCAAGCTTGTGGATTGAGAGCAGTTTAGAATTCAGCAAAGGAGGGCCAAGAGATTGATTAAGAGGGGAAAAATAGAGTATGAGAGTAAACTTGCAAGGAACATAAAAATGGACTGTTAAAGCTTCTATAAGTATGTAAAAAGAAAAAGATTAGTGAAGACAAATGTAGGTCCCTTACAGTCTAAAACAGGAGAATTTATAATAGAGAACATGAAAATGGCAGAGCAATTGAACAATTACTTTAGTTCCGTCTCCACAGAGGAAGGCACAAATAACTTCCCAGAAATACTAGGAACCAAGGGTCCAGTGAGGAGGAATTGGAGGAAATTAGTATTACTAAAAAAATAGTGCTGGAGAAATTAATGGGACAGAAAGCTGATAAATCCCCAGGACCTGATAATCTACATTCCAAGGTACTAAAGGAGGTGACCATGGAAATAGTGGATGATTTGGATGCCACCTTCCAAAATTCTATAGATTCTGGAATAGTCCTGGCAGATTGAAGGATGGCAAATGTAACCACACTATTTAAAAAAGGAGGGAGAAAACAGGGAACTACAGACCAGTTAGCCTAACATCAGTAGTAAGGAAAATGCTAGAGTCTATTATAAAGGATGTGATAACAGGGCACTTAGAAAATATCAACTGGATTGGACAAACTCAACATTGATTTATGAAAGGGAAATCATGTTTGACAAACTTATTAGGGTTTTTTGAGGACGTAACTAGCAGAATAGATAAGGGAGAACCAGTGGATGTGGTGTATTTGAATTTTCAGAAAGCTTCTGACAAAGTCCCACACAAGAGATTAGTGTACAAAATTAACGCACATGGGTTTGGGGGTAGGATATTGGCATGGTCTGAGAATTGGTTTGCAGGCAGGAAACAGAAAATAGGAATAAATGGGTCTTTTTCGGCATGGCAGGGAGTTACTAGTGGGGTACCGCAGAGGTCAGTGCTTGGCTCCCAACTATTCACAATATATATCAATGGTTTGGATGAGGGGACCAAATGAAATATTTCCAAGTTTCCTGACAACATGAAACTTGGTGGGAATGTCAGCGATGAGGAGGGTGTTAAGAGGCTTCAAGGCAATTTAGATAGGTTGAGTGAGTGGGCAAATGAATGGCAGACACAGTATTACATGGATAAGTGTTACTTCAATAGGAAAAACAAAATGGGATATTATTTAAAGGGTGATAGATTGGGTAATGTTGATGCACAAAGAGATCTGGGTGTCCTTGTATACCAATCACTGAAAGCAAGCATGTCGGTGCAGCAAGCAATTAAGAAGGCAAATGGTATGTTGGCCTTCATTGCAAGAAAACTTGAGCACAGGGGCAAGGATGTCTTACTGCAGCTGTACAGGGTCCACACCTGGAGTATTGTGTACAGTTTTGGTCTCATTATCTAAGAAAGGATATACTTGCCATAGAAGGAGTGCAGCAAAGGTTCACCAGACATATTCCTGGGATGGCAGGATTGTCGTATGAGGAGAGATTGGGTGAACTAGGCCTGTATTCACTGGAGTTTAGAAGAATGAGAGAGGGTCTCATTGAAACATACAAAAATATGACAGGGCTGGACAGACTGGATGCAGGGATGATGTTTCCTCTGGCTGGGCGGGTCTAGAACAAGGGGTCATAATCCCAGGATATAGGGTAGACCATTTAGGACTGAGATAAGGAGAAACTTCTTCATTCAGAGGGTGGTGAACCTGTGGAATTCTCTAACACAGAAGGCTGTGGAGGCCAAGTCACTGAATATATTTAAGGGGGAAATAGATAAGATTTCTAGACTCTAAAGGTGTCAAGGGGTTTGGGGAAAGAGCGGGAGTACGGCGTTGAGATAGAGGATCTGCCATGATCATATTGAATGGCGGAGCAGGCTCGAAGGGCTGAATTACCTACTCCTGCTCCTATTTTCTATCTTTCTGTGACCAAATTCTGGTCAAGCAGAAGAGGTCAATTGGAATCCATAACAGTAGCATAAGGGTCTGGCACATGTAGGGTTAACGTGGTACAGTTACTGTACTGCCCACACAGTTATGTAAGAGAACATATGACATGCACCCAGGGGGTCAGACTAGTGTTGGACAGAGCTGTGTGCACAAGCAAGCATGGAGACAGCTGCTAGCTTGAACCCTTTGCTGTATATGTACATAGTTCTTGTAGTTAATAAATACACACAGTTAACCTGCTTAAGACCATGAAGAGTTCATTAAGATCCAAGAAATGGTAACCAACACCCTACAACATGATGGCAGCAAGTGGAAAAACCCAAAACCTCACAAAAAATGCAGAGCAAAACAAAAATCCTGGAAGATAAAGAAAAATTCGAAGAAGTATTCTGGCCCGAAGAAAAGCTCAAGAAGCAGAGGAAAATCATCAGGGAAAAGCTCCAAAGGAAGGCTTGGAAGTTGGATCTCTTATAAGTTCAGCTTCGATTCCCAATCTGCAGAGTCAATAGACCCAGCAGGGGTGAGCTAAAACATTTAAATTCCAGGATACAGCAAGCCCTGAGAAACTTTAAAACAGTTCAGTGGTCAGAAATTGGCATTCAAAAACCGTGTGGGAAAAGACCGATCCCTGAGTCGCACCTGCACACGCGAGGTCCGAGCTCACTCCAAGAAGAAAAAATAATCAATTTGGAAAAATCATGACTAGAGGCCAGCAAAGGCCAGGATTCGACACTTTCGCGACACTAAAGCGTGGGGCTGAAATGGAGAAGTCTGCAGCTAGTCGATCCAAGCAGCCATTGTTGAAAATCTTTACAAGGCTGAGCACGAGCACAAGCTGAGCCCGCCAAAACCAGCAAGCAGGTGGCTTCAAATGAACGGTGGCACCATCTTGAATTTTAGAAACTTCTTAAAGCTGAACCTACACTTATTTAACCACGGATCAGAAATCCACTCTTCCAGATCAACTTGGACTCATTCAAGGCCCAGATCAATCACATAATTGGTGGCTTTGGAGAAAAAGATTCCTTAGATATGTGACTGCTTCAGGATGGGATAAAAAGAGAGAAGCTCAACAGGTAGGCCCGATAGCAGACAACATTATTGCTAGACAAGGAATCAACAAATCATCTGCTAAATTTGAAGAAGTGCTAAAATAATTCAATGTTTATTTTACCCTAAGAAGTAACAAAATCCTCAAAAGGGCTAAACTTAATAAGCGTGTCCAGCATCTAGGAGAGCTGTTGACCCATTCATTAATGATCTGTACAGGATGGCTGAAGGCTACAAATATGGAGACCTAGAATCTAAACTTATCAGGGGTAGAACAGTTGTAGGAGTAGCTGACGACACATTCTCAGACGTGCTGCAAGTGAAGGAAGATCAAACCCACGAGAAAGCTATCCAGGTTGTTAGGCAGTCTGAACTCTGCATGCAGCACAGGTCCATTTTACAAGGAGAAAGTAAACCGCAGTACAAAGGAAACTCCACAGTCCAGTTAGTTAAACAGCACAGAAACAGGAACACTCCAGGCCAAGGGAAGCAATACCCTAACCGGCCAGTAGAGTGACTATGCCAGCGCCGTGGAGCAAAGCATCCCCACAGGTGAGATCAAAGTTCTGCAATTTCAGTCCAATGTTTCTAATGTAACAGAATTGGGCATGTCGACAAACCACAAGGCCAAAACATCCACATGCACAGAAGGCCAAAAGATGATTCATGAGGTTGAGACTGCACCCCAATGGGACACACAGCCATGCTTCTTAGGTGAGGGCAAAGATCTTGGATTTTCATTTCAGAGTGCGGACATTTCAGTTAATGGCCCCTTACAAACTTTAAATTGGACACAAGGACCAGTGTTACATTCCCATCAGACAGGGAACCATGGCTGGTGGTCCAACAACTGGTGCCAGCCACAACACACCTGTACGGAGGAGACGACAAAGCTCCCGGTGAAAGACACCCTGCAGGTGACACTGAGGTGAAAGGATAAAAGAATCTGAGAGACTCTGTTCGTGGTCCACAACCAGGGCTGTTCACTATTAGGCCGCAAAGCCTGTGTCAAGCTTAACCTTCTACAAAAAAATGACGAGGTCAACCAACAAGGGCCTGGATCCAAGTACAAAAGTGAATTCCTGAAGCTCTTTACAGGTCTGGGGGCGACTGAAAAATGCATACAAAATCACTCTCAGGGAGGATGCTAACCCATGTGCCTAGTCACGCCATGAAAGACCCCCCACCCACCCATGAAACAAGTGCAGGAGCAGCTGGGTGAGATGACAAACATGGGAGTCATCGCCCCAATCACACAACTAACCACATGGTGATCCGGGATAGTCCCAGTTCCAAAACTGAACGGATCCATCCATATTTGCGTCGACCTGACACAGCTCGATAAAGCCATAGCCAGAGAAGTGCATGCCATGTCCTCAGTGGATGAAAGCCTGACTAAACCCTCGATGAGCACGGTATTTTCAAAACTGGACACCAACAGCGGCTTTTGGCAACTTCTTCTTGATGAAGAGTCCGGGCAGCTGGCCACATTCATTACCCCTTTCAGCAGATTCTGCTTTAACCACCTGCCATTTGGTATCACTTCGGCGCCAGAATATTTCAATATACGATGTCGGCCATTTTGCAGGGCCTACAGGGGGTCACTTGCCACATGGATGATGTATTGGTTCACAGTACAACAGTGGAAGAACATGACATGAGACTCACCGCAGTCTGAGAGTGCCCACAGGGAGCAGGATTGATACTGAATGAGAAATGGGAGTTCTCCAAAACATCAATTCAGGTCCTGGACCACATTGTCAGCAATAAAGGCATCACCGCGGACCCAAAGAAAGCTAAAGCTATTAGCGAGTTCCCAATGTCATTCTTAATTCCAGACCTCCAACAATTCTTGGGGCAGTGAACCAGCTGGCAAAATTCTTTACTAAATTTGGCACAGGTCACAGAGCCTTCGAGGCATCTGCTTAAGAAAGACCAGGCATGGTGCTGGGACTCACATCAAGAGCATGCATTTACTCACATCAAGGTGATGCTGCCCTCCACTGACATTCTGGCCCACTTCAATCCATCCCTGCCCACCACCAAGCAGCGAATGTTTTGTCCACAGGTCTCGGAGCAGTCCTATTCCAGGAACAACTGGATGGAAGTCGCCGACCTGTTCACTACATTTCCAGAGTGCTGTCAGATATGGAGACGAGATACGCCATCATGGAAAAGGAAGTTCTCGCAGTCACGTGGCCACACGAGAAGTTTTCAGGCTATATCATCGGCCTCAAGGTCACAATCAAAACAGACCATAATCCACTAGACACATTACTGGATGAGAAGGAGCTAGCAAAGATGCCTCACAGAATCCAAAGGTTCCACCTATGCCTCCTGAGGTTCGCCTATGAGATGGTATAAGTCCAAGATAAAAACCAAACAGCAGACACACTTTCTAGGGCTACAGTGGGGCTTCTGACAAAACAGGACGCCAATCTCATCAAAGAGCTGGAAGAGTACTCCCAATTGACAAGGAGACACCCGTCAGCAACCACAAGTAAACTCCAGCAGATTTGCCAGGAACAAATGCGTGATGAGGAGTGGGACAGCATCTGCCACTACTGCCAATAGAGGTGGCCACAACAGAGACCAAATTACCATGAAAGCTTGGTTTAAATAAGAAAAACACTTCACGGTCATAGACGATCTCTTGGCCTACAATGAGCGGCTGGTCATCCCAGTTTTCCCTTCGGTCAGAGATACTTCATAATATACACAATAAAACATGTATTCCAGAATGAACTTACGTGGCAGCTAAATCTATGTCATGCTTACGTGGGTAAAGCTAAAGAGGGTTGTGTAGCCGATTGGTTAGCATTTTGAACTCTGAGGAACACCACTGTCAGGCAAGAGTTAATTTGCCAGATTGCAAGTTTTTGTTAGCACAACCTTTTTATAAGTGAAAAGAGTGAAGCTAAGAGAGAGATTTTTTTTTTTACAGATTTTAATAGTTGAAGCCTGAATTTAACTTTCACCATGTGTGTTACAGAAGTTATTCAGTTTGCAATGCCAATAAAAAAAAATAAATCTCAGAATGACATAAATCTAGGTCAGGGTACAGCAAGAGCAAAATTAAACCCACTCGCATGGAACTCTGATAAATCAATCTGGTTAAAGATAGAATTTTTTTTCCTACCAATTTACAGTTTGTAACAGGAAACTAATATATTCCCATAAAAAAATAACAGGATGCTGTATTTAATTAAATCACACAAAAATTGTTTTCTCATCTTGAATGCCTAGTCCTGCCATGATAAATTTATCTAGTAAATGACCAATATTACATCACTACAGACACAGTCAAGCATCTTTATTATGTCAGATAAATGCTAGGCTGTTTTAAATCTCCATATCACTTGAATAATATTTGTGATAAGAGGAATTGGGGATAAAATTCTTTCAAGCGTAATTACCAAAAATGGAAATTATTTGCTCCCAGTGTAATTTGCTGAGTTCCAAAATGACACAATATTCTGACAGCACATTTCTCACGACAGACTTACCCAACTTCTTCTGAGCACATTTAAATGAGCTGACTGCATCAACAAGATGACAAGAGTTACTAATATATTCCAGACGATTAACTGATCTCTCAACAGGTCACATAAGGGATGTAACTTTGATTACAGAGTAATTTCCACAACAAATAAAAAAAGCTGATCCAAGTTAAATCAATGTGGTTTCTTCCACTTCATCTCTGAATTTTGTCCTGCACTGTATATTAAATCAACTCTATTGCTCCCTCCTTCATATTAAAAAATCTAGCTCAGTCACTGAGGATTTCTGTGATATTTGCAAACCCATTAAGCCTCAGAGGGAGTGATGGTCAACTAAATGTGAAATGTTTGAAAAATAGAAATAGAAAGTAGAATTAAAATTTTTACCCAAATTAAAATGAAACTAATATTTTTGACTTAAGTTGATTTTACTGTATTGTGGCATCAATGATGTCTTTTACATAGCAAAACATTCCAAGGCACTTCACAATAGATCAGAAGAGTTTATTAGAGGGTTCGAAAGGGATTGGCTTTCAGAGTCTTTTGAGGGCAAGGAGAGTTGAAGAAAATAAAATTACTTCGAAAGAGAGTTGCAGAGATGGGTGAAAGATCTGACATCAATAGTGGATCGAAGAAAGGAGAGAGCACACAGTAGTCAAAGCCCAGAGTTAAAAGAATGGCACCAGAGGGTGCAATGATATGGTAAAGTGAGGCCACCGAGTGATTTGTAGATGAGGTCAATGATTTTCAGTCACTACCTTGGCAGATGAAGATCATGATGTTGAGCTGGAGTTACTGAGGTACAAGATACAAGCAGTGGAATTATGGGTGATTTGGAATGTGTGTAGGAAGGTTGGGAAAGAGATTAATGTAGCAATAAAGTCTGGAGGTAGCAACGGCATGGATGAAAGTTTCAGTGGCAGAAGGGAGAAATTGAGGTACCTGTCAGAGATTGAAATAAGAGGTGACGGTTTGGATGTGACATTTGAAGCTCAGCTCAACATTGAACAGGACACCAAAAATGTGCACCAGAAAAAAAAAGTAGCTGAGGAGGAGCACACAACCAGGGTCCATCGTGTAAAGTTTCTGGCATGAACCAAACAGGATTTGTCAATGTTTGGTTGGAAGACTTTCTCGTCCTTGACTTTGGACAGGCAGCCAGGCAACAAAATAGTATTCATGGAGTGGAGGGTGGTAAAGGCATAGATTTAGATTTAGCTGCCACGTAAGTTCATTCTGGAATAGATGGTGTTCACATACACACTGACTGAGGAATAGTAGGAAGTCGAAAGCTATTTTTACAAAACAGCAACAGTGCAGGCCACAACAAACTGATGCTGGAAATACTGCTTCTGTCACAAATGCTAATGCATCAGGTCTTTTAGGTAACAACTCACAAAATATTAAAGGACTTCTTGCCTGTAGAAGTAACAACTGATTTAACTGCAAAAATTAAGATTTAATTTTACGAAAGACAGAAGAAATTAAACTATTTGCGGTGAACTGTGAAATTGCCAGAAACTGTGTTTGCATAAAGCATAATACATTAATCATGAAACACTATCATATAACATACACAAGATTATGTTGCTGCCCAGTAACATGAAATATGAAATTATGCAGTAAAACAGGACTTCACGTTAAATAATATGGTTCCTCTGTCAATGCACAAACAAAAAATAATTTTCAGTGTGAGATATCATCTGAAGCCCTGACACTTGTTCTTCCTTGTGATGCTCTCCAATGTTACACATCACTCCAAAGTGATTATATTGTTCTTTCAAAAACAACAGGCATAGGTGAAAATACTGAAATTGAATTAAGTGAAATGGCACAGGAAGTAGATGCCCTCAACAACCTTGTGTAGTAGAACATAATGCCACAAATTTATTAATGTGGGATAAACAAGGTGGCGTCAATTCTAACATCATGAAGACACATAAAAAGAACAGGGTATGTTCCCTTTCAAGCAAGTTTCCTTGCTTTAATATAATTCTTCCTGGCCATTTCAATGCCCAGGCAGTTCTGGGAATAATGCAACAAATTGTGTTACTGGAAAACATTACCTGCTGCTCTTGCACTATTTGACACCACATGTAGCCAAGGGTGGCTAAATACAAAAACAAGAAGTAGTAAAGCAATAAATTTGGGTTACATGGATGAATTCTGATCCATAGCTGGTAAACTGAGGCCATTTCAAATATTCTCTACAGGCCAAGTACAGATAAAGGTGATGTTTGGAGCAAGATTGCTCCTGAGCTGCTGGAATTGTGGAAATGTACTGCAAGAAAGACAACCAGATAAAGCTATAGAATATAAGATTAGATACATATTCTGCAGTTTCACACAATTTACCACTGATGAGGCAGATGGTGATTGCAGAACCTTTCTTCAGGATATTATGTCAGTTGGACAAAGCCCATGGTGAGAGTGGATTGCACAGGGTTTCACAGCCCCAGTAGCAATGCAGTCTCATGTTCTCAGAATGATGCTCTTTTCAACTTTTCGCAACAATGTGCTTTAATGCAATTGCCTATTAATAGGGATTAATAGGCAATAAATGTGATTTTGATGATTCCCAATACAGCCGGCTAATTGCCTCTCAAAGGGCTTTTGGATGTCTATTGCCAGCATGAAGTAGAAATTACTTCCACCAATAAGTAGCAGCCCTCTCCCCTCTCAGTCATAGGTTGTAGTTCAAGTTCCATTCCAGAAATTTGAGCAGGAAAAATCCAGCGTAATACTGACGGAGCACTGCACTGTCAGAGGTGCTGAATTTTGGATGAGATGTTAAGCTAAAGCCCTGTCTGCTCCCTCACGTGGATGTAAAAGATCCCCATGGCACTATTTCAAAGAAGAGCAGAGAAGTTATCCCTTGTTTCACAGCCAATATTAATTCTCCAATTAACATCATTAAAAACAGATGTCACTATCACAATGATGTTAGAGGTGTCAGCTGTGGCTCAGTTCATAGCACCCTCGCCTTTGAATCAGAGGGTTGTGGGTTCATGTCCCACTCCCGGAAACCAAGAACTGTGATTGTACTCGAAAAGAGTTGCAATCTGTGACTGTTGATAACTCGAAAGAGTATCACAATGATGTTTGAGAGAGTTTGTTATGTGCAAACTGGCTGTCAACATTACAACTGTGACTACCATTCAAAAGTACTTCATTGGCTATAAAGCATTTTTGGAATGTCCTGAGGTCATGAAAGGTGCTAAATTAATGGAAGTCATTTTTCCAATACTAATGATCCAGCAAAAATCAAGAATGAGTCTGACCTGGTTTTAGAGCAAGCAGAGAAAGACACCCTGCAGGAGGGAGTCTCACACTGAGTTTGACACTAGTTAGAGTATAAATTCAGCATGCTGTCAATATTTGTTACAAAATATTCAGAGGATCCTTGAATTCCATGAGCAATACTTAAACATACATGACCTTAATTTAAATATTTGGAGAGCAGGAATTTTCCATTCTCCACATTTCACTTTTTGGAAGAGCACTCTATGCATGTATGCATCCATACAGGGGGAGAGCTCTCTCCTGGTCAGGCTGATTAGATTCCAGCCTTGCAAAGTAGAGTATAGTAGTGCCTGGCTGCAAAGCCAAACAGAAGCTAATGCTCTCCATTATTGTACCTTATTATCTCGCGAGATCATAAGTAAGATCTTGGGCAGAACTTTTCCTGTGGGCTTCAGGACCCCATTGTCAGGCTCAAATGAGAGTCAGAAGTCCACACTGTGTGGGGAAAAGTCACGAAACTATAATTTTCTCTGAATTAGCCAATTAATGGCTCATCATCCAGTTAAGTGGGCAACTCTTAAAGCTGGAGGGCCAACAGGAGGCAATAGGCCTTCAATTAATTTAATCCATTGCCCGCTGCTTGTGGGCGAGTAACCCTACTGCACCCCCCCACCCCATCCTGTCTCTGGGAAAATGGCCCAATGGCTAGAATGGGCCGAGGAAGGGGCACGCCAGACAAAGTGCAAAATTATGCATCAATCCCTATCTGTGGCTAAGCATTCAGCCCCTGTCACAGCATGCAGCAACATTCAACATCAGGGCAGCAGTAGAAGGGAGGATTCTGGAATAGTGCTGTGGAGGGACACTAACAGCAGTCCTCGCCCGAATTCAAGTGCAAACTAATGCCAAGACCACACTGTTCGACTATAATAGTGACCAACTCTAGGCTGATTAGATTCCAGCTTTGCAAAGTAAGCATAGTAATGCCTGGTTGCAAAGCCAAACAGAAGCTAATGCTCTCCAACTGGTTATTGTATCTTATTATTTCGTGAGATCATAAGTAAGGTCTTGGGCAGAACTTTTCCTGTGGGCTTCAGGACCCCATTGTCAGGCTCAAATGAGAGTCAGAAGTCCACACTGTGTGGGGAAAAGTCACGAAACTATAATTTTCTCTGAATTCGCCAATTAATGGCTCATCATCCAGTTAAGTGGGCACAATTCTCAGCCAGTCAGCATTTGGATAGCCTCTAATTGCAGTTCTGAAAATTTACAACTGTTGTGCATTTAAAAACATGTTGGCCAATGGAGTAGGATCTGTCTATCTTAATCCAATGACACATGTAGTGATAGATCAGAATTCCCTTTCCACCAATAATGTTTTCCTCATTTAAAATGGCATAATCATACACCAGAAGCAGTGTGACTCCGCATAACACAAGGCTATAAAGAACCTCAGTACTTCAATGGCATCACCAGTTGCACAACATCAACATGGGAGCAAGTACTCAAACTTTAGCTATAAAAACATTTTTCAGCATTTCATTTGTGTATAATAGTACATGGCTATAATTTTGTTCGTATATTTATACAACTCATGGACTCAAATCGACATTATGAGTAACTTATTATTTTGTGTTTTTTGTTGATGGATTACATTACACCACATTGGTATCAAGGCATAAACCTTGCCTTTAAATTGTTTTAATGTCAAGGAAGACATATAATGTCTGACTCAACGTTAAAATTAACGCTTAAATTGGTAGTGAGCGGTGCCTTGTGATTGCAAATGTCAATATAATCTGCCAACTTCACACTGAACTGCACAGGTATCTTAATATAAATAACGCACTGGCAACCCACTGCACAGATACTGACCTCAGACTGATATGAATCACAATAATAGCATTTTAAGAGTGCATTCACACTTTACCACAGAGGGATACCATCTTCCACAACTACTCACATTACCATTATCACTGTAGAGTTATATCGCTCCCCATCATATAACATGATAAAAGGGGATTTTTTTTTTAAGATAATGAAGCTAATTTCAGTTTCTAACAGCCTGTATGTGACTTACCTGCAGTAATCTCTGAAATGCCCATTTCCAGAGATTTTGCCTGTAAGACAGTTAACAAACTATTTTTTAAAAAATCATGCAATACTATGACATCTACTTGGTCTGAAAGCAAGTCACTGAATTTATTGGGTAATATTTGCAACCTCTGTAAAAATGTTATATGCAAAATTAACATTTGGCAGCTTGAACAGGAGCATTATTATTGAACAGTGGTTTTTAAGGTGCTATTAGTGCTGGTCATCAGAATACTTAATACTGTTGAAACATAAGGAACTCCTTAACTTAATTTGTTATTATAAAAATCTCCAAACAAGCAAATAAAATATTTGAAACCTCATTGGTCAATAAGTAACCATTAGAACCATTATAATATTTTGCCCAAAGCCTAAATATTTTGAAACACTGCCCAGTTAAATTCTCAGAATTGCCCATTAATATTTTACTGGGTGCAGTTAGATAAGCAAGAGCAACTAGACATCGTCAAATTAGTTTAACTGTTAAAAGTTTAAAATGAAGACTTCCTTCAATATTTTTATGAATTTGAAAGAAAAATTATCCAGAAAATAAGTTACATTGTTCAAAAAACTGTTTTCAAAAACAGATTTTGAATACGCTTAAGAGTTTTATTTGCAAGGATCATTTTTGGAATTTTGACCAGGTTTCTGAAGCCAATCAGCCGTTAGGTTTAAAAAGAATCATAAAATGAGGGCATCATGCAAATTAAGAACGAAAAGTAGTAACTCAGGAGCACAATAACAAACAGCAATATTATGCAAACACATATATTGTAACCCTCAAAATTAATGTCACAATTTAATTTTTATCATAGTGAAGTAAGTACAGTACTCTCTTCAGGCAAAAGACCACCTGCCAATTAAACTTCATCCAAAACATCTCCATCTTTTCAGCAACAAGAAAATCTTTCAGATACAAGAGTCTTGCCTTTTTCCTTTTTGAAACACCTTAAAGTATCCTGTTCAACCAACTAAGTTTATTCGGTACGTTGTTCAGAATTAAGCTGACGAAATTTTGTTTTAATTGCCTACTTAATTTAACCATCTTAAAGCGGC
Organism: Cetorhinus maximus; assembly: GCF_964194155.1. Taxonomy (NCBI): domain Eukaryota; kingdom Metazoa; phylum Chordata; class Chondrichthyes; order Lamniformes; family Cetorhinidae; genus Cetorhinus; species Cetorhinus maximus. The sequence continues at coordinate 212,395,886 of NC_135880.1, forward strand.
ACCCTTGATTGTGGAGTTCTGAATACAGCTAAAAGAAATACTTATCCGCCAAATCCCTTCATAAGCTTTTAAAAAAGGACTGTAGATGACACGATGATGTGGTTCTGCATGCTTTTCATCACATAGTGACATGCTTTTCCGAAAGTGTTACACTCAATGCAACTGATGCTATTTAGCTCAGTGAGCATAAATTCATCAACTTAAAAATGTTTTAAATCACAACGCTTCTGCTCTATGCAACAGATTCAACAGTTGACAAAATGCTGTGCACTGTTAAATATACAAATGAGGGCTGTATTATTAGTAATTACGTGGAACAAAAAAAATCAAAGAATTGGCATATTGCAAAGGTTATATCATTATGAAGAAGTTGCTTTTAAAAGGTCAATGAACAATACCTTAGGGGATTCACTAGTGGTATATTAAAACCAATTGAATAAAATATGGTTCCTATTGAAAATGTGCTGTCATCACACGTTTTGACTTCTTTTTTAAATCACAATGCAATAGCTATACTGACAAACATATAATTATGCAAATCAAGGCTGCCATCCCATTGATTTCAATAGTACAAAAATCCAGATAGTTTCCACAATGGTGGTCAATCTGGTCCGGCAGATTACCACTCAGGTGGTTAAGACTAAAATTCACCTCAATCCACCAAGTTGCCCAAAACTATTTAAAATTCCTTTCAACTGTCATATTTCTTCTTAATACATCCCCATAGTTTAGAGCTGAGACATTGGTGTTAACATGATTTATCCTCTATACATGGACAGTGAAACCAAAATGCAAAGTACTTTTTAAATCTCCATTTAAACAACGGCATCTCCTTATTGTTTGTAAGTTCAAACGGAATCACATCTTTCATGAAGTACCAACAGCTGATTGAAACTATTCGAAGACTCAATTTTGGATGACGTCAGTAGAGCTTTTTTAAAATTGGTAAATACAGTATAGGAAGTAAACAAGGTGCAAACAGCTGATTAAAACAGCTTGAAGAACTGACTTTCTCTGAAATCAGCTTTTTAAATTTCAAAGTAAATGGCAAGTACCTTTAAACTGCACAAAATAGTCACTTCACCTGTAATGCCAAATGGTTTGCACCATTAACCAAATACAGGCAGCAGCTGATAATTAGTGTGTACAATGTAAATGGTAGGGAGTGTATCTGAAATTTCTAATATCCGAAATAGTATTTGTAACATGAAGAGGTTAAAATTGACATATCTCACAATAATAAACTTACAGAAAATAAGTATCTTCATGAATGTTTTTTTTAATCCATCTACCCAGCTTCTCTCAAAAGACTGGTTTACAAGGGTAGCAAGTTCTCACTATGTGCTGGGCAACAGTCATTCCTCAATCAACACCATCAACATTAACTGATCAATTCATGATTGTGTGCAATTTGGCCATTGCTTTCACTTAGTAAACAACAGTGTCTAGACTTTAAAAGTAGTTCATTGGCTATGAAATGCTTTGGGAGGTCCTGAGGATGTGAAAGGCTTGAAATAATACAAGTATTTTCTTTCTTTACACCTGTGCCAACAATTCCAATGGTGCCAGGTTTCAGCATGTGCAGCACACATTAAAACTGACGGACAAATTTCAAAACCTTCTCTTAGCAAGAGGTTCATAAAATGCTGAGTTTTTACTTCAAAAAGGAGCACTTGTGTGTGTGTGTGTGACAGCAACAGATAACCACTGAGTTAAAAACAAAAAGCTAAAAGCTACTGCGGATGCTGGAAATCCAAAACAAAAACAGAATTACCTGGAAAAACTCAGCAAGTCTGGCAGCATCGGCGGAGAAGAAATCAGTTCATTTGCTGCTTCCTTTCGTTTATAAATACCAAACTATCATTCTTTACAGAACAATTACTTTTCCACAGTGGAAAACAGTTTTTGCATGGACTAAAACCTTCTAGTTGGTTTTTGGTTGAAAAACGTTGAAAGATAAATTTTGAAAAGTGTTTCAACCGAAGTTTCACAACAAACCATGAATTTCAGATGAGCAACAGTACATTTGATATAGAAATGTATCTAAAGACAGAGAGATAAAGAAATAGGATTATTGAGACATTGTGCTTGAATTTCTTGAAATCCTAGAACTCCATCCATCGCAACACTATGGGTACACCTACAGTACAGCTCACCATCTTCCCAAGGACTATTAGAGATGGGCAATAAATGCTGGCCAGTGACATCGTTATTCCATGAATGAATAAAAAGATTTCAAAACAATGGCCGCACAATCCCTTCATTCCAGATGCAACCACGTAAATGCAGCAGAGCGGAATTTGAGCCTGCCAAAATCCTAGGAGGCTGGTCTTGCCAGAACTCCCATGGTCAACTAATTTCCATAACCTAGCCACAGGCCATATATGTTGGTGGGGTGAGGGGAGGAGCAGAATTCAACAATGGATGGAGAAACAGCATTATTTAAAGGGCTGCATGTATTAATAGGTGAGAAGTGAATGAAATTGCTGCTGCAACAGAAAAGGAAAGGCAAGCAAGCTCATAACTTTGGCTGACACTTAAGTGCTTGCCGTCCCAAAGTAGAGAAAGGGAAGGATGCTACTGTTGGGAGTAGCTGGGAAGAAGTCATCCACAGGACGGCATGGCTCATTTGGAAGATGATGAGTGGGAGTTTCATAATCCAAAGGATCCCTCACAATAGAAGTTTAATGATCTCAAAATGTTAGTGAAGGCAAGGATTACTGGATAAGTAAGAGGACAGTGAGCTGAAATACATAGTGGCAAATGAGTTGGCACAAGAGTTAAGTAATGCCCTTTGGGGTATCAGATGAAAACACATTCTCTGTATCACAGCAAAACAACTTGGTAGTATTCATGTTAACTGTCTCATATCTGGCATATTGAAGACTCCAACCTTAGGTCCATCCTCCCTTCCACATAAATGCATGAAGCAGAAGAAACTACAATCATTACCTTGGAATACAGATGTTCTGACATCTTTGATGGCCAAATTCAGGAATTTAGGAGCCGTTTTCTTCTAATATTTCTGTTAACAGACTTGCATATAGCACCTTTCAAAACCACCAAAGGTCCCAAAGTACTTTACAGACAATTAAGTACTTTTGAATTGTAGTCGCTGATATCGTGTAGGAAACAGAGCAAACCCCCACAAACAGCAATCTGTTAGTGACCCGATAATTTGGCTATGTGTTGTTAATTGAGGAATAAATATTGGCCCGGAAACCAGGGATATCTCCCCCGCTCTTTTTCGAGATAGTGCCATGGGATCTTATACGCCCACGTGAGAAGGCAGACAGAACCTCAACTTAAAGTTTCATCCGAGAAATGGCGGCACTGACAGTGCTGCATTCCCTTAGTACTGCACTGGAGTGTCAATCTTGATTTTTGTGTTCAAGTCCTGGAGTGGGACTTGAACGACTGCCTTTTGATTCAAAGGCAAGAGTGGTATACCAACTGACCCGCGGCTGACACACAATTTAATTAAAAGGCTGGCTAGTATTTATCCAAGTATAATGGGGAATACAAAAACAAATCCTTAAAACTACTGGCGATCCTTGGCAACCCACTTTCATTTTCATAATGGAAGAAGTCTTATGCCTTATGAAACATAAGCTATCACTCCATGATTAAGGCAGTCAGCAAAGTGTGATGGGTAGCAAGTGTGCTGCATAGAGATGCTATGTATTAAGAACATAAGAGTTAGGAGCGGGGGTAGGCCATATGGCCCCTTGAGTCTACTCCACCACTCAGTTAGCTCCAGTCTGATCATCTAACTCAACTCCAAATTCCCACCCTATCCCTAATCATACATAAGATTTTAGTATGATAGATAGACAGATAATATGTCTTATTCCAAATTATTCTGGAAGAATGTAAGAATACATACCTTCCTCAAATAATGAACCAGTCCATGCCAGCAAGCAGTAAGACCTGGACAATATCCAGATTTGGGCTGATGTGGCAAGCAATATTCACCCCCACATGCTGTTGTTAATTGATCTCCCATCCACTACTCTACAAAAAACACCCCATTCTTGTCATGCACAAGGTTAAAATCAGGACAAAATAACCTATGAGGAAGGAAGGTCATTTAAAATGAGCTTTTTGTTTGTTTCTATAAAAAGTCTAGCATAGAATAGCTCATAATTCAATTTCTTTGTTTATTATTTAATAAATAAACAGTTCTTCTCATACCCATTGAGCAAGTGCCTGCTTGAAATAGCATGTTTACATACCGACTTTCACCGTTAACCACCAGGTACCCATATCATGCATCTCTGTAATTCCCAGCACTCAAAGGAAGTTTACTGCAGCAAGTGTACGGTTCTTACCCACTGGAATCCAAACCAATGTTTTAGCAATGTTGGGGAATTAGTTTTTCAAAAATTAGATCTTCTGATGAATTTTCATACCTCTCAAAGTGAAGGCCTTTTTGCTGGGAAATTACACACATTTCTAATTTTGGAGGTCAGTATGGCAGCAAGCACATCCTGGTTAGTTATACTGTTTCTACTTTACATTTGGCCCTTACAGCCAACACATTTTCATCCCATCAGTCTGAGGAAGGTAATGATAGACTTCAAGGGGGCATAGGTTGATGGAATGGGCGGACACACGGCAGAAGAAATTTAATGCAGAGGAGTGTGATGCGATATACTTTGGTTGGAAGAACGGAGAGAAGCAATGCAAAGGATAAAATTCTAAAGTGGGTGCAGGAGCAGAGAGACCTAAGGAGAATATGTTCACAATTCACTGAAGATGGCAGGAGGTTGAGTAAGCAGTTAAAGGTTCATACGGGATCGTGGGCTTTATAAATCGAGACAAAAGCAAGGAAGTTACGATACACTCAATTGGCCTCAATTGGAGTATTGTGCCCAATTCTGGGCACTAGACTTTGGGAAAGATATGAAAGCTTTAGAGAGGGTGCAGAAAAGATTTACAAGAATGTTTCCAGGGTTGAGGGATTTCAGTCATATGGAGAGATTGGAGAAGGGTGTTCACCTTAGAGAAGGTTGAGAGGAGATTTGATAGAGGCGTTCGAAATCACGAAATTCGATAGAGGTGTTCAAAATCATGAGATTTGATAGGATTGTTTGAAACCATGAGATTTGAATAAGGTATTCTAAGTCACAAGGGGTCTGGAGAGCGTAGATAGAAACTGTTCCCATTGGCAAGAGGGTTGAGAACCAGAGGACACTGATTTAAGCCGACTGGCAAAAGAACCAATGGCAACAAAAAGAAAAGCTTTGTTACACAGTGAGTGATTAGGATCTAGAATGTACCTGCCTGAGAATATGGTAGACATGATTCAATTGCAGCTTTCAAAAGAAAATTAGATAACCTATTTGCAGGGCTACAGGGAAAGGGCAGGGGTGTGGTAGTAGCTGAGCTGCTCTTGCAGAGAGCTGGCATGGGCACAGCCAGCCAAATGGTGTCCTTCTGTGCTATAACCATTCTATGATTCAATAGAACCTTATAAGAGACAATTTTTGAGCTGACAGACCTACATATCTAGGAATGTATATACAGGTGATCACCGATTTAATGATTAGGGCACAAGACAAAAACATCAGAATGAAATGTTAAAGAGAATTGGAAAATGATTGAATTTTTTTTTAAACAAACTATGTAGCAAAATCAAGCAACAGGTTTATATATATATATAATATACATATATATAATATATATATATAAAATGCAGCTGCCTTAAATTCTTAGAAATACTTTGCAACTGCCAAAATATATGGGTCATCTGGATGGGAGGCCAGTATGAATAAAGAAGCTCCAAGTTACTATACTTTAGATGGCATGTGTGTGAAAAGCAAGACAAATTTTACACTGTTTAGTAACATCTGGACATGAAACAAACCAACATTAATCCCTTTGGAACTAAAATAATTAACTCATTCGATATACACTGCAAGTACCTGCCAATTTTGATTGCTCATAAAACTGTCTTAAATCCCCAAGATTTCTAAATTCTTCATTATTCCATGTCATTGCACACAAATTTCATGAATTTTGCAGCAAAGTACACTCAGAAACATATATTTTCTGATAATAATTAGGTCTCCCATGCGTTGCTCATGGTGGGACGGAGATTAAACTGGGCCATATTATGCTGTCAACATCATGGTAAGGCGAATGGCACTTACCATTATTTATGTGCAAATGGAGTAGCAACTACAGGCGAGAGGCAGATGTGCAGTTAAATATGGAAATCCAAAAGTTGCTGCTCAGGCTGCACCCCTCCACCATCAGCATTACAAAAATGTCATCTTGCTGTATGCCTCATCATTCAAATGCATTGACTAATGTCAAGTTGCTGTATTTGCGCAGTAAATATGAACTAAACCCACCATTCCAAGGTTGTTAAATCACTTCCAAGTCTAAGTAACCTTTTAAAATTGTGATGTGTTAATTCCTGTCAATCTCTCTGGTGCTGAAAATGAACTATTACACGTGTGGAGTTGCATTCCTTCAGGTTTTAATTGTTAAAGACCTTAAAAATGTAAAATTTTAAATTTGCCCTTCTTTATTTTCACGTTTCCTTTCAGTCTGTTTCCCAGTCTCTTAGTCCCAACCTTTCTCTTACTCATTTTATTTATATTCTGTATCCGATTTGGCATCGAGTTCACCCACTTTAATTTACACTTCCTCCTCAGTCCTTGCACTGTTTATTTCATGATCCTTCAATTTGATTTGTTCAGAAGATGCACAGTTGCTTGCCCAAAACACCTCGGTTTCCAAATGCTGTTTTCTTCCCTGCAACATTATCAGCATGCACTTTCAACAACTCACTACACAAAAAAAAATCGAAAAACCTAAACATTCAAGGGCAAGTGTTACAAAGGGCAGACACCAGATGACCCGCTACAGCAAAATTTGGCCCATTATTTCACAAGGACGGGAGAACTGTATTAACAACATACAATCCATTATTCCACTGTTCAAGTGGAGCAGTGCACCTGATTGGAGCCACCAGGACAAAATAAGCATCTCTTGAAGACAATTGCTTTTTGCTGGATGCTGAAATTAATCAGAATATTTTCTGTTGCTGGAAAATGGCTCTGTAGGTTGGCAGGTGTTTGTAGAAAGAGACACAAAAATAGGTAACAAGGCAAGTGGTCAGGACGACACAAAGAGTCTACAGATGAAGTGAGTGGGCAAAAACTTGGCAGATCGAATATAATGTGGGAAAATGTGAGGTTTTGCACTTTGGCAGGAAGAATAGAGGAGCTGAATATCATTTAAATGCAGAAAGACTGCAGAAAGCTGCAGCACAAAGGAATTTAGGGGTCCTCGTGCATAAATCACAAAAAGCTAGCATACAAATTCAGCAGGTTATAGGGAAGGCAAATGGAATGTTGGCCTTTATTTTAAAGGGAACAGAGTATAAAAATAGGGAAGTCTTGCTAAAACTATACAAGGCACTAGTTAGACCACACCTAGAATACTGTGAACAGCTTTGGTCCCCTTGTCTATAAGATATACTGGCTTTGGAGGCAGTACAGAGAAGGTTCACTAGGTTGATCCCGGGTATGGAGGGATTTTCTTATGACGAGGGGTTGAGTAGGTTGGGCCCATACTCATTGGAGTTTAGAAGAATGAGAGGTGACCTTATTGAAACATATAAGATTCTTAGGTGGCTTGACAGGGTAAATGCTGAGAGGTTCTTTCCCCTTGTGGGAGAGTCCAGGACTCTAATCTCAGATTAAGGGGTTGCCCATTTAAAACAGAGATGAGGAGGAATTTCTTCTCACAGAGGGTAGTGAATCTGTAGAATTCTTTACCACAGAGAGTTGTAGCGGCTGGGTGGTTAAGTATATTCAAGGCTGAGATAGACAGGTTTCTAATCAGTAAGGGAATCAAGGGTTATGGGGAAAAGGTAGGAAAGTGGAATTGAGGTTTATCAGGTCAGCCATGATCTCATTGAATGGCAGAGCAGACTCGATGGGCTGAATGGCCTACTTCTGCTCCAATGTCTTCTGGTAAATCCCAGCTCCACTTCAAGATCAAAAGAATCCAGTAACAAATTCTGGTTTCCATGTTACAAAATGATACAGAGGCACTGGTGAATGGGAAAGGATGATTCACAAGGATGATATCGTAACTGAGATGTCATAACCATCAGAAAAGGCTGAACAGTATCAGGTTATTTTCTCTAGGAAAAAGGAGACTGAGGGATGGCCTAATAGAGCTTTTTCAAGATCATGAAGGGGTTTGATAGGGTAGATGCAGAGAAGATATTTCTACTTGTTGGGAAGTCAAGGCCATAAATATAAGATAGTCTCTAATAAATCCAATAAAGTATTTGAAAAACTTCTTTGCCCAGAGAGTGGTTCGAGGGTAGAAACTGCTATTGCGTGGAGAAGTGGAGGGTCTAAGGAAAAGACAGATTTGCATTTATACAGTGCCTTTCACAATCTCAGGTCATCCTAAAATGCTTTACAGCCAATTAAGTGAAGGGTAGTCACTGCAGTAATGTAGAAAAAGTGACAGCGAATTTGCACACAGCAAACTCCCACAAGCAACAATGCAATAATGGACAGATAATCTGCTTTAGTGATGTGGATTGAGGGGTAAATATTGGCCTGGACACTAGTGAAAACTGTCCTGCTCGTCTTCAAAACAGTACCAGGGGATCTTTTACATCCATGAGGGGGCAGGTGGGGCCTTGTTTTAAAGTCTCATCCAATAGACGGCACCTTGAACAAAGCAGCATCCCCTCATTACTGCATTGGAGTGACAGCTTTGCTTTTGGTGCTCTAATCCTGGACTGGGACTTGAGCCCACGTCCTTCTGACTCAGATGCGGGTGCGATAACAACTGAGCCAATGTTAACATGGAAGCTGGTTAAGTATAGGAGGGAGCAAGGAATAGAAGGATATGCACTTACTGCAAGCTGAAGTAGGATGGGAGCAGGTTTGTGTAAAGTGTAAACACCACCACAGGCCAGTTAGGCTGAAAGAACTTAAGAACATAGAAAAGGGAGGAGAAGTCAAACCTGCTCTGCCATTCAATATGATAATGACCGATCTTGGGCTTCAAATCCAATTTCCCGCCTGATCCTCACATCCCTCAATTCCAAGAGACCAAAAATATGTCCATCTCAACCTTAAATATATTCAATGATGGCACATCCACAATCCACTGGGTAGAGAATTTCAAAGATTCACGACTTTTGGAGCCAAGGAATTTCTCTTCATCTCAGTCCTAAATGATTGGTCCCTTATCTTGAAACTGCGCCCCTTGTTTTAGGTTCCCCAGCCAAGGGAAACAGTGGGGAAGATATTACGGTCAGCGAGCAGGGACGGGGCCCGCTCACCGACGCATAAAATGACACGGGATGACATTGGATGGAACTCCCGGCGTCACTCCATGTCATTTCCATTTTCAGGTCGGTGGGGGCGCAGCCAAGTCAGTTGCGCGTCCGCCAACCTGTCAACGGCCTATTGAGGCCATTTAAAAAGTAATTAACCTCATTAATGGACCTGCCCGTCCAACCTTAGGGCTGGTGGGCCGGCCGGGAGCCCTGGTGGTTTAAGAAAAACCATGAAACCTCATCCACGGGCGGGACAAGGTTTCATGAGGGTTTTTAAATATTTAATAAAGGTTTCAGTAAAAGTGATGGACATGTCCCAACTCATGTGACAGTGCCACATGAGGGGACATGTCAGGGAAATGTTACTATCATTTGTTTAACATTTTAAAATTTGGAGCAGATCTCTCCGAGGCAGCACTTAGCCTCAGGAAGGTCAGTGCGCTCTTTCGCGCACACTTGTCTGAGGGAATTCCCCCCCCGCCCCCTGCACAGGGAGCGCATAGTGCTTCCTGGCAGACGTCACACTGGGCGGGCCTTAATTGGCCTGCGCACGTAAAATAGTGATGCGCCCCCAATCGGGGGTACCGATCAGAGGTGCGCCTGCCCACGCCCACTCCTCACTCACTCACTCCCCCCCCCCCCTCCCCCAACAAAGGGGGGAAAATTTTCCCCAGTGTCTCAGTATCTACCCTGTCAAGCCCCTTCATAACCTTAAATGTTTCAATTCTTCTAAACTCCAGATAATATAGACTCAATTTATTCAGCCTTTCATCACAGGGCAACCATCTCAACCCAGGGACCAATCTAGTGAACCTTCACTGTACTGCATCCAATGCAAGTATATTCTTCCTTCCTTAAATACGCAGACCAAAATTGCACACAATATTCCAGGTGAGGTCTCAACAAAGCCCCAAACAATTGTAGCAAGACTTATTTATTTTTGTACTCCAATCCCATTGCAATAAAGGCCAACATGCCTTTTGCTTTCCTAATTGCTAGCTGTGCCTCCATGCTAACTTCTTGTGCTCCTTGTACAAGTGCACCCAATGTCTCTCGGAACATCAACATTTACAAATTTCACGCCTTTAAAAAATATTTTGCTTTTATATTCTCACAACCAAAGTGAATAACCTCACACTTCCCCACATTATACTCTATCTGCCATCTTGTTGCCCACTCACATGTCTTTACCTCTTGGGAGCCTCTGTGTCATCCCCACAGCTTACATTCCCACATCGCTTTGTTTCATCAGTAAACCTAAATACATTACTTTGTCTCTTCATCTAAGTCATTATTCAAAAAGGGAGACAGGGAGCAGGAAACTACAGGCCAGTTAGCTTAACATCCATTATAGGGAAAATGTTAGAAGCTATTATTAAAGACATTATAGCAGAGCACTTGGATAAAATCAGGGTAATCAGGCAAAGTCAACGTGATTTTCTGAAAGGGAAATCATGTTGAACCAATTTATTGGAGTTCTTTAAAGAAATAACATACGCTGTGGATAAAGGAGAACCAGTGAATGTACTGTATTTAGATTTCCAGAAGGCATTTAATAAGATGCCACATCAAAGGTTATTGCAGAAAATAAAAGCTCATGGTGTAGGGGGTAACATATTGGCATGGATGGAAGATTGGCTAGCTAACAGGAAACAGAGGGTAGGCATAAATTGGCCTTTTTCTGGTTGGCAAGATGTAACAAGTGATGTGCCACAGGATCACTGCTGGGGCCTCAACTTTTTACAATTTATATAAATGACTTAGATGAAGAGACCGACATAACGGTTGCTAAATTTCCCAATGACACCAAGATAGGTAGGATGGTAAGATGTGAAGAGGACACAAGGAGGCTATAAAGGAATACAGGTAGGTCAAGTGAGCAGGCAAAAACCTGACAAATGTGGGGAAGTGAGAAATTGTCCATTTTGGCAGGAAAAATAAAGTATATTAACTAAATGGAAAGCTCTGAGATGCAGAGGGATCTAGGTGTCCTACTGCATGAATCGCAAAAGGCTAGTATGCAGGTACAGCAAGTAATTAGGAAAGCTAATAGAATGTTATCATTTATTGCGAGGAGAATTGAATACAAAAGTAGGGAGGTTATGCTTCAGTTATACAGGGCATTGATGAGCCCACATCTGGAGTACTGTGTACAGTGTCGATCTCCTTATTTAAGGAAGGATGTAAATGCGTTGGAAGCAGTTCAGAGAAGGTTTACTAAGCTAATACCTGGATTGCCTGTGTTGTCTTATGAGGAAATGTTGGACAGGTTAGGCTTGTATCCACTGGAGTTTAGAAGAATAAGAGGTGACTTGATTGAAACATATAAGATCCTGAGGGGTCTTGACAGGATCGATGCGGAGAGGATGTTTATTCTTGTGGGAGAACCTAGTACCAGGGGCCACTGTTTAAAATAAAAGAGGTTGCCCATTTAGGTTGCTCATTTAGATGAGCAGAAATTTTTTCGCTCAGAGGGTTGTGAGCCTTTCGAACTCTTCTTCAAAAGGCGGTAGAAGTAGATTCTATGGATATTTTTAAGGCAGAGGTAGATAGATTCTTGATAAGCACGGGGGGGGTGAAAGGTTATCAGGGTTAGGCGGGAATGTGGAGTTGAGGTTACATTCAAACCAGCCATGATCTTATCGAATGGCAGAGCAGGCTTGTAGGGCCAAGTGGCCTCTACTCCTGCTCCTAGTTCGTATGTTCGTACAATTATATGTAATTGCTGAGGCCCCAGCCCTGATCTTTGCGGTGCTCCACTAGTCACAGCCTACCAAATTGAAAATGCCCCATTCATCCCTACTCTTTTTTTCCTGTCCGTTAACGAATTATCTATCCATGTTAATATATCACCGCCAACTCCATGAGCTCTTATCTTATGTATTAGTCTTCTGTATGGCACCTTACCGCATGCCTTTTGGAAATATATTACATCTACTGGCTCGTTTTTATCTACCCTGCTAGTAACATCCTCAAAAAAAAGAATAAATTTGTCAAATAGGATTTCCCTTTTGTTAAACCATGTTCTAATCATACAATGTTTTTCTAAGCGCATTGTTAAGGTTTCCTTAATAATAGATTCCAACACTTTCTCAATGAATGATGTCAGGCTAACTGGCCTGTAACTCCCTACTTTTTCTCATCTTCCTTTCTTGAATAGTGCTGTTACATTGGCAAACTCCCAATCTGCTGGGGCTGTTCCAGAGTCTACAGAATTCTAGAAAATGATAGCCAGCACATCCACTATCTCTGCAGCTATGTCTTTTAAAAGCCTAGGATGTGAGCCATCAGGTCCTGGGGATTTGTTGGATCTTATACTATGACATTAATTATTAACGCCACCTCGTTGCACAGTATTAGATCTAAAATAGCTTTATTCTCTAGTAAACTGTCACAAAAGAGAGAGTTGCAGATGCTCCTTTTTCATTCTGTATGCCTTTTTGAAATGTTATGAACCCGGGAATATTTATTTCCCAACTTTGGTCACTTCTTACCAACTCTCTGTAATGGTGATTAGATCTAAACCATTTATCTCTATTTGTGCCACTAGTTCTTCTATCTTATTATGGATGTGGTGTGTATTCAGATAGAGTAACTTCAATTTTATTTTTTTAACCACTATTTTTTGCATGGATCTTACTCTCTGATAAACTCTCTGTCCCTTCCTTTCCCTTGTCATTATCCACATTGATATGCTTTTCCGTTGCCTCAACTTTTATCTTTGGATTTCTAAATCTCCTCCCCCTGTTAGTTTAAAGTCATTTTCCTTTGCTCTGATCATATTTCTGGTGCACTCTCAGTGTTTGTATGGTCTGCCCCTTCTTGTCACATTCTGGTTACCACTACCTGTATCACTACCCTGCACTATTTGCCTTGTTCTCTCTCTTTAAATTTCCAAATCTCCCCTCATGTGAACCTAGCCCTATTTCTGTGCTGCAAGTTCTGTATGATTCTATACAAAATGGCTTGCTTTCTCGCTAGTATTGTTAAGTGACAGAGATTTGCATGTTGGACAAAGTGAAATGCAACAGAGATTCTCAAACCTTTTTTTAATCAGATACAACACATGAGTAAGCAATTCTCAATAGCCTTATAGCCATGATTTTATTTCTTATGTTTGATTTTGCTTCATCCATTTGGCAAGAACTCTTTCTTTAACGAAAAATTCACCTCCTTTGTGTGGCTATTTTTTCTTCATAAAATTCTAGCATGGTAATGCAAAAACAGGTCAGAAATGAATTAAAACTGGGTTTGCGTATTTATTTACTAAATGGTGCTTCATTATGTGTGTCGTAGTACAGAAAAGGATATTCAGCTCGATGCACAATTGTAGCTATATTTATTGCAAAAACGATTGTTTGGTAGGCAGTTAGCACAGTAATAATATCAAGCTGAAAAAAGTAGTGGGATAAAATTACACTCCGTCTATCTGTTTCTCCTCAGAACTCAGTTCCTGCACATTCTTTAGTTAATTCATGTTGCAGACATCTTAAAGCATTTGTACAGAAAAACAACATAGAACTGCAGTGAAGTTTTAGCCTCGTTGATGTATTACATTTATAGAAAGAAGGAATAATACGAAGAAATGTTCTTTTCATTTTTTATCAAATGACAACATTAAATATTCCAGGTCCAGTTATGACACTGACCAGAAATAATGCATGATTGAGTGATAATACATGATTCCTTCATGTATTGAAGTCCTATCAATGCGCTTCAACCTCAAACTTCGAAGAGCTTTCTCTCCATTACTAGACCCCACTTCCTTCTTCAGGTTTTTATGTTTATACACGTTCCAAAGAGGATCCGTTAATCACTGAAACATCAGGAGACAACTGTGCTGTAGACTCCGCTCCACTAGGAAGTGATTATGACTGACAGACTCATTTAAAGTACAATCATTAAATGTCAGCAGAAACAAAAGCTCTTCTTACAAATTTTTCTCAGCTGGATTTCATACTCAGTCATACACTCAGAATCTCTAACCTTTTGGAGCTAGGATCCAAGTCCTCTTGTCAAAGTGAGTGATTATACAGAAATGTGAGCCCCAACACAAAAAATTCAAACACCCATTCACAAAAAAAAACGTATTTAGCGTGTATCTTGTCCATCTTTCATTTAAATGCTTACTACTGCTGGTCTAATATTTGATCTGGCAGTTTTTCAATCAATTAATGTAGGCCAGGTCCACTTTCATGCGCTGAAATAAGCCGATTTCTAGTCAAAAACCTTCAGCTATGACTCCTTTTATTTCTTTATCAATTTCAAAGCGGACACAATGGGCTACTTGATGGGATATATCTATTTCCAATATGACAAGATATCCCTTATTATTCTTTAGCTCAACCCAGACAAACTGTACAAAACTATGTTGATTAAAAACTTTATATGACAGCAGTTCTGTCCCTAAATAATGAGGCTACCCCTCCTACCTTCCTTTCCTTCTTTACTCAGCTGAACATTTTAGAAGCAAGAATATTTACTTCCCATTCTTGCTTTGGCTGAAGCTATATTTTCATGAAGGCAGTAACAGAATATTCTTCCATTTTAATTAATGGGCTGGATTTAGTCCTACCGTCTTGGCACCCGCTGGTGGGTCTGAAAATCATTGGGGATCTGGCATGGGTCCGTGGTTGTCGACTGAACCGAATTATGGGCAGAAAGCTCATGAATGCGGGTGTAATGGGCTTGCCACCAGACCACGTGGCAGGGCACAGCTCTGACATTGAGAAGCTCCGCTCCTTAGAGTGTCAGCTCAGCAAGTTCTTACACAGAAAAAAGTTCTCCAAGATCAGCCCAATGCCCTGTGAGTCAAGGAAGCCACATTAAGGTACCACGCTCTCAAAACCAGCTGTCTAAAAGCCAGCATTGTCCAAAAACCACACATTTTTATTATATGCCATGCATCATTATTTTTATTTTATTTTACTCATTTAAAATTAACTTATCTGGACAATTCGACTAGGTACCGCATGGTACTGGATTACTTATCCCCTTCAGTGCTTGTGCGCCGGTCTATTCCCACAGTCGAAGCGACCCTTGACTCTACATGACCTGGATTGACCAGGACAGCCTACTACCTAAAGTGCCCAACCCGAAATCCGGCAAAGTCCAAAATTCGGCACAACCTAGGTCCCAAGGCTGCCAGTTTTGACGGAGTGTGCCTGTATAAGTTAGCAGCTTTCGGCGAGGGCATGAGAGATACGTGCAAGTTTCACTAAATCGGGGAGGCAGGATTAAATTCTGTCTAATTGCATTTAATTTATATTCCAGTGGGAAATTAAGTATATGAAGTAATGAAGTTCCCACTGCTATCAGATGAGTTTCCCATCTTGTTACCTTCTTCCACTGAATTAAATTGCTATAGTTTTCCCACCATCGGGAATCCTAAGTGCAGCCTCCTGCACAATTTTCCGTGCCCACCTGCCATCTTGTCCGCTCCAGCAGGCTCCAAAAATTCCAGACCAGTGTCTCCCATTCACAACTGCTCTTCTGCTGTTATTTGCATATAAACCAATGACCAATTCATACTCCTCAAAACTATTTTCCCTTCTGTATTTTCTGTATGTTTCCTTCACTGTCATGTTTCTTAACTTCTTCCTTACTGACCTAAAGCACATTCTCCAAACTAAAATCCAAGATTCCTATTTTAAACTATTTTGCCCCATCACTGCATTTATTCTTTATTTTTCCCCCATATACTCTGAGGAAAATCTCTATCTGAATAAATTAAACTTCATTTATTCTTAGTTTCAAAATATTGGTGCCAATGGTCCAGATCTAACCCTGATCAACAACAAACTTCAAAACTGACACCAATGCCTTCAACTTATAATCTTCCCGACAATACCACTTTCCCAACCAGGCATTCAAATCTTATGCTGCCTTAGCATGTGGTACAGGTTGTATTCTTGAGAATAACAGCCTTAAGGTCTTTTCTGTTACTTTATAAAACTCAGCAGGGCTTATTACAGAACTATATCGCACCTTAGGTCTGTATCTGAGTGGCCCGTTTCCTCCATCCCACTAACACCATCAATTCCCACATCAACCATTGGCTGTTTATTGAACCATCCCAAAAGTCCATCTACACACTTCTTTATATTGTTCACTCTAGCACCCAGAGAGACGCCATACTGAACTGTACTCCAAGTTGCAGCTGTATTCATCCTCTCTAACCCACTGATAATTTCTCCCACTAATAAAGTTGGGCTTTTCCTTTCCTCACTGGTCTGCTCCATTGGGTCCCTGCCCACATATCATCTGCCAATGGCCTTCTTTCCTTGAGATAGAACTGCTATTCATAAATCTCTAATCACCTTGTTGCACTCCAGAAAAGCCAAGGTGTTGGTTATTTTATCAGAATTCCTCTGGCTTTTCACTTTCGTGAAGTGATCACCTTAATTGTACTTCCCTTAAGTCAGTCAAACACAAATTCAACTGTATTTTTTTTAAATCCTTCATCCCGAGTTGAGAAATGAATCTATCAGAAGTCCTGGACAATTCTAAAAATTTTAAGTTTTCATATGTACAAAGTAAAATATCTGATATTATCTCAATTCTAATTGAAAATGGCACAGGATTATGCTATGAAGTCCTGCAAATAGATGATAAAGCTAATGAGCCAGCACCATAAGCCGAGAAATGAATTACTCACTTGGAACTCCCAAAGTCATTCAAATGAAAAATAATGTTTAAATTAATCTTCAAAATTTGACATTTGTGCAGTCTTTAGTTTGTGAAACTGCTGTACACATGAAAATCATTGTACCACAAGGCTGAAGCTTCAAATACATTTTCAAACTCATGACTACAGAACCCTTGAACTTTTGTTTCTTCATGACCCTCACCAGGCAATTCTCGTCTGTGGAAAGCTGAAGGAAGAGTACAATAGATATTTTTACATTCCATGGTACTGAATTTATTCCAAATAAGAACAGCATGTACTGGGTTTTAGATATTTTCATTTTTCATCAGTGACTAATCGACCTATCCCATGCAAACAAAGTTTTAATGATATAAATTATTTGCAAGATCTCACTTAGATATTGGTCTGCTCAATGTAACACTATGTGCTAAGCAATTCATAAACTGTGAACATGCCAATCCACACAGACATTATTTCATATTTCACAGTTCAGCTGACCTAGCAAATTGGAATGTCACATCTTTTATTTCTTGTTACAAAGAATTATTACCTCAATGGAAAACTTTAGCAAAGGGTCAGCTTCTCAAAAAGACAGGGACAGAATCTTATCAAAGCTTAGTTGCTCAATTTCACAGCTGCCCTAAGTGCTCTTTAAAAGAAAATTGTGACAGTATTTTTTTTTTTGAGGTGTAGAGCTTAAAATTGTTTTGCAAGTTATAATTATTTCATTCATCACTATTTAGTTCTTCCAATTTACTGCAGGTCAGAACCAACGATAAAATTAATAGGTTACTTTGTGTTTTTCAATCATGATTGCTGAGAAGCAATTCTGTTCCTGTATCGATCAAATAGAATATAATTTCTCTCCAGGCTCTAGCTCAGACAGTAGATGAAACATCAGATCGACTTTCTCTTTTTGCTTTAAGTGTGGTTCATACGAACATACGAAATAGGAGAAGTAGGCCATTTGGCCTCTCAAGCCTGCTCCATCATTCAATAAGATCATGGCTGATCTGTTTGTGTTTCGAGCTCCACATTCCCATCTACCTCTGATAACCTGTGATTCCCTTGCCTAACAAGAATCCAGCTACCTCTGCCTTAAAAATATTCAGTGGCCCCGCCTCCACCACTTTCTGAGGCTGAGAGTTCCAAAGTCACACAACCCTCAGAAAAAATTTCTCCTCAACTCTATCCTAGAAGGGTGACGCCTAATTTTAAAATAGTCCCTCCTAGTTCTGGACTCACCCGCAAGATGAAATGTCCTTTCCCCTCTCCACCTTGTCAAGGCCATTCAGGATCTTATATACTTCAACTAAGTCACTCCTCATTCTTCTAAACTCCAGTGGAACAAGCCCAGCCTGTCCAATCTATCCTCATAAAACAACAAAACAACCCACTCATTCCAGGTATCAATCTAGTAAACCTCCTCTGAATTGTCTCTTCCAACGCATTTGCATCCTTCCTTAAATAAGGAGACCAAAACTGCACTCTGTAGTCGAGATGCAGTCTCACCAATGCCCTATGTTCCTAATGTTATTTTTCAAGTTCAAGGGTACAGACACTGAGAGATCAATTTTGGCATCAGGTCTTGGGACTGACTGCCTGAAATCACAAGCAGTGAACTGGCCAAGTTTGTGGCCAGAATTTTTCCGTCGGCGAGTTGGGGGCAGAGCCTGCTCGCCGACGCAAAAATGACGCGGGGTGATGTTGGGGGGAACCCCCAACATCATCCCGGCCCATTTAAATATTCAGGAAGGCGGGCGGTCAGCGAAATCAACTGTCCGCCCGCCGACCTGTCAATGGCCAATTGAGGCCATTGACAGGATAATTAAGCCAATTAAAGGCCCTACCCGTCCAACCTTAAGGCTGGCGGGCAGGCCAGGGGCCCCAGCGGGCTTCTGAAAAAACATCCTAAGTCCTATGTTCCAACCTGAGACCTAACAAAACCATTCTAAAAGTAAATGGATTCTTTTACAAACTATTTGCTTAGAGATATTTAAAAGAAAACTGTTCCCTGATTCCCTAATATTGCATTTTATCATTCAGTGATAGAAAATATATTAATTTTCAAAGGTTTAATGGCAGATATTAGGTTTTTTTTTAAATCTATAAATTGATTCTAGTGGAAGAGAAAAGTGATTTTGAGAATATTTCAAATATACCCAAAAAATAGTTGGCATGAGCAGTATTTCTAAGCGCTAACTGTGAGAAATATTATTTTATTGGAGGTAGTAAGAAGTATCAGTTAGTCATAATGCAGCTGCAGCAAATGCACCTTTCACACTTCTGAACTAACAAGTCATTCAACCCCCGTGAGTTTTGAAAAATAGTGTCTCCTGCCAACATAAGATGGCCACTGATACCCGATTGCGCATGAGCACTGGTCCACACATGCTCAGAAATCCAATTATGTCACTCCGCTGCGCCCAGCCTGCCAGTACCCTCTGCACGTACATCAATAACTCATGGGAGCTGTGTTGGGTGGGGAAGGACCCAATAAAGGCTTCAGCCAAGGTGCAGTGAGATTAATGCTGTTGCTGGAGGGAAGAGCGTAGTTGGGGGGGCAGATCGAGGTTGGTTCAGTGACGAGGAGTTCACGGGGCAGGGGGTTCACAGGTCTGCTTTATAGCCATCAGGATCAATCTCTTATACATACATAAAATGTGAATTTATTTAGCATTATACATTGAAGCTGAAACAATGGACTGTGTTTGGGTCACATGCAATTACATTATTATGGATCAACATTCCTATAACAGTTGGTATTACATTAAATGCCCAATTTATTATTTCCCTTTCCTAATGTTATGCTAGGAGAAGTTTCACACTGGCGGGAGTTAAAACTTAAAGATGGTCAAAGAAATCCACGCTTCCTGATTTCCGGACCATAACCCCGCTCCGTGCTCCTAAACCCCGCCCAGTTTATTCCAGGACCTTGAAGTTTGGAAAAATTGTTCTCAATCTTTGTTTGAGAGCAGTTTTGACTGCTGTCACAAGCAAGAATGTGAGAATCTATTTACGAAGCCTGTTGGAGTTGCCTTTGGTGACAATGGAGTGTTTTACCCAGTCACAGGGTGTCACTGAAACAATAACTCCCAGCTCCAAACAACTTAAAGAGTTCATACACAGAATTTTTTTTTAATAACCATTCATGGGATGTGGGCAACGTTGGCTAAGCCAACATTTATTGCCCATCCCTAATTGCCTTGGAGAATTCTCCTCCTATATCCAGTACCCAGTACTAATTAAATCACGGATAGGGATCTGGGTTTTAAAACTCCCAATTACATTGTATGTTCCCCTCTGTTTTCTCGAAAACATCAAAGGCGTATTTTCAAAAATGCAAATAAAAATGCAATATTTTTTAAAAAGCTAATCTAAAAAGCTCCTACTCTGTTGCTCACAATGACGCAATGGAGTAAAACACTAGAACTGCACATGCGCTGCATTGCTAACAAACGCAGCCTTTGAAAATTCCAGCTGTGAGATTTACAATATCAGTCAAAAAGGCAGAACTGCAAAGACAATTATATATTTCACACAAATGCACTGGAATGAATCCATGGGTGGGATTTAAATAGCCCATGGGGATCTAGCCCACCAGTCAATGGACCAGCGGGGAACTTCCGTCAGTTTAATGGAGCAGGCCAGACAGTCTTAAGTGCCATTCAGGCACTTAGGTGGCCACCGCTGGACCCCGGAAGTGGAAATCCCGCCTGCGAAGATTTGGCGGCCGGAGGCCATCAGCTCCTAGTTGATCGCCATGCCACCACCGGGAGCAGTGGCGGCAGCTGGCAATGCATCCACCAGAGGCCCAGGATCATTGAGTGATCCCAGGCCAAAGGTGAGATTGGCTCATTAACGAGCCCAACTGACATTCCACAGTTGGTGGCCAGGAACCTCACGTCAGTCCCTCCAGCCCTCTGACTTTATCGGGAGGTTTTGCCACCTCCGAGAGACTGACCCGAGGCCTCTTCCGTGATTAAGAGGTTCCCACTGCGACAGGCTGCATTAAATTCCGCCTCAAGTACTAAGAGAACCAAAGTAATGCTAAGAAGATAAAGATGTCTTCCTTATTTCTTGTTCAATTTGCTTTCTTCGCAGTGCCTTGAGGAAAAAATTTCAGCATGGTTCTGTGCTTCAGAAAACAGGGAATAGTATATTTAAGCTGTTGAATCAGGCACTGAATTTAGAATGGTTTTCTCCACAGCAGCCTGAAATTAATATTCCCTCAGCTGTTAGTTTAAGGAGACCCTCATTTTCATTCCTTTGATTTGATTTAAATGTAATATTTCCAGCGGCAACCAGTGAATAAGGTTATCATCTTAATCAACTGCAACAACTGACTCCTAATGATGGATAAGCAAGATTTGATTCATTAGTCACCAGTGAGCTTAAACAGAACCAGAATATTAAATGTCATGAAGTGGTCCACAAGGAGTCTGGGGAAAACAGTCAACTTAAGGCAGCTGACGCAGTTTCCATATTAATGGTATCAGTTCAAGACTTTCCAACATGGCAGTAGCATTAGCTTAGTCTTCTTTAAAATACTTACAATATTTACAACAGCAAGAATATAATGATAGGTGAGATGGCAAAAAATGTATTAGTACGCAATTATGAGACTAGCAATTAAATGTCAATTTATAGCATTTCTACATTTAAATATATTTTGAATAACTAAAATACAGGAGGTTAGTCCTCAAGTGAGATCAGTTATTAATGTCCCACCAGCTTTTCTTCGTCCCTGAACAATGAACATTTTATTGAAACAGGCAAAGTACCAGAAGAACCAAAAGTTTTCAGAAAAGTAAAACCCTCCCCAAGTAAACTGCAAACAAGCTGACAAACTGATTCATTTAAACAACACTGCTGAACAAACTCTCTGTTACAATTATCTTTTGAAATATTGAACTGGTAATTGTT
Organism: Cetorhinus maximus; assembly: GCF_964194155.1. Taxonomy (NCBI): domain Eukaryota; kingdom Metazoa; phylum Chordata; class Chondrichthyes; order Lamniformes; family Cetorhinidae; genus Cetorhinus; species Cetorhinus maximus. The sequence continues at coordinate 212,417,785 of NC_135880.1, forward strand.
GAAACGACCTATAAGCTTTAAAGAACACCATACCAATATTTTGCTTTGAAGACTGCCATTAGGGAAAAGAAATACTAAACACAGAAACAAAACTGCAAGTTTTGAATTAATAAATCCAGACGCTATTAACAATTAGGTAAATAGAAAGGGTTTATACCAGATGTATGAAAATGGCTCATCGCTCTAAATGTCTAGTCAATATATATATTTGATGTTGGGAAACTTATTTTGCACCCCAGTTCAACACCATTCACTTAACATTTTATACCAAGAGTAATGGAATGGAAAAGCTGGTTCCGAATCCCAGCTTCAGCTCCATTCAGGTTCCGCCCACACTGAATATGGGCCCTGACAACATCCCAGCCCCAATGCTGAAGACTTGTATTCCAGAACTAGACGTGCTCATGGCCATGCTGCTCCAGTACAATGACACCTCTGGCATCTACTATTATTTCAGTTTCAGCCCTAAATCTTATTTTTTCTCAATTGCACTCCACATATTATATACCATTCTTATCATTGGGCACAGCAAGTTCTCATATTTAATATTTGTAAATATTACAATATCATGACAGCTTTTTTTCTAAGAACTGTTGAACTTTCAATGTATATTTGTTGCGAACAAATTTGCGATAGATAAAGCACTTTATTTACCATCATAAACATTTCTAAAAGGGCCAAGTCAAATTCTAGTGATAAAGAAAAGGCCATGAGAAACTTTGTAAGAAACAGAGTTACTTCTGTTGTTCTTAAGTTAAAATAACACAAACAAAGAGTGCTTTGCTAAACACATTGTGCTGTTTGAAATAAGTTTTAAAAATAAAACAATAAAAATTCACTGTGATAATCTTATTGAAACATCCAACATCCAAAGGAAGCCATGTGGTACATCAAATACAAGGGTGTGGTAAACTACAGGCTGAGAAGTAAAAGTCTGTTGTTGTAAAAGTGACAAACTGTAAATTGATAACAATCTCTTTAAGACAGAACCTTTTCCTGTTTCCAAAAGGTCTCGTGATATCAGACTAAATAAGATTTCATCAGAAATTACCTCCTACCACAAGTCATCCCCAGTCTGGAATATGTTTTCCTCCTTGAAAATTTTAAATGAACTGTCAATGATTTAAGATGATAGGTTGATATTTTTTTGTTGTGGCTTTATACTCAGAGGAAAGCATACTCACCTTTTCCTCAAACCCTTCTCTCTCCAGAAGTGCCTCTAATTGTTAATTCATGCAGTAACTCTATGAGAATATGGGTAAAAAGTATCACCGGGTTTCCCTCATCATCCTAATCTTCATAAGGACATAAGAAATAAAAGCAGAAGACCATAATGCCTGTTGAGCCGGCTCCGCCATTCAATACAATCATGGCTGATCTTAGGCTTCAACTCCACTTTCCTGCCCACTCCCCATAATCCCTTGATTCCCCGAGGCACCAAAAATCTGTTTTTCTCAGCGTTAAATATATTCAATGATGGTGTATCCACAACCCTCTGGGGTAGAGAATTACAAAGATTCACAACCGTTTGAATGAAGAAATTTCTCATATCAGCCCTAAATGATGGGCCCCTTATCCTGAAACTGTGTCCATTTGTTCTTGATTCCCTAGCCAGGGGAAATAATGTCTCGATTCTAATGTTGAAACCTGTGTTTCACGGTATTTGAACATTTCATAATGCTGAACAATTGCTAGATAAATTCAGTCAATTTCCTCTGCAATGTTGGAAAAGCTGGGTTCAGTCACCTTAAAGTCTCCCCTTCAAGCTGAAGCAAGCTCAGCTTCCTTAAATTTTCCTCGTAATTTAAATCCCTAAAACTCATATTCAATTCATGCACTAAGCCGTAGTGATAGACTTGAAAAAAATGGTAGACATGAGGGCTTTGTTTTAGTAGTTTCCTTCTCCACCACATTGCATTCACCAGCAGTTCAATTTAAGAATTCTCTTAAAAAGTGACCATTTGGTTTCATTCATCTGTATACACCCCAAATACTTAATGCTCCAACGCGCCTTACCTGTGAGTTACCGAGGCGTTATCCTCAATTTACTCAGTTGAGTGTCAGATCAACAGATTGCAACCTGGAAATTCTGACTCAAGCATCACATACAGAACGAAATTTTAGCTTTCAAAAATAGCATTTGTTTTTGTGCATGGACCGATTATCTATAACAACTCACCCACCGTTCTATCAGGGTCCCACACAGCAGCCTAATGACTTTTTGAATGTTCTCAGTACATAGCCAGCTCCAGTGATCTTTCATCAGCAAACAAAGAAGATCCAATGCTACATCTGCCAAGGCTGTTTCAGAACCCTCTGTTTGAAAAGGAAAGGAAAACAAATGAGTATTACATGGTTACCATAAATAAATGAGATCTTAAATAAATGTTCAAAATCAGGAAGATGAGAACCAAATCATGTTCTCACTACATCAGCTTTAAAACACACTTCATATCCTAGATCTAATGGACAGATTTATTATTTTTATAATTTATTTACAACAATTATATATACCTATTAAGGATGGAATGTGCAGCAAATAAGGATCAGGGCTGCATTTGAGAACACAGCTCACAAATGGCAAGATCTTAGAGCTTTAATGCACCAAAACATTCCTAAGATGAGCAACAAATTCTTTGCTATTGGAGCCCATATTGCAAGAATTATTTTGTCAAAAACGAACTTCACACAGGGCAAACTAGACACCAAGCCAGCGTTAATGGAGGTAGTTAAAAGTTTGGTCAAAGAAATAGGTTTTATGGGGATTGCGGAAGGTGAAAAGAGAACATGGCAAGATGGAGCAGTTTAGAAAGAGAATTCTAGAATGTGAGGGCATAACAGCTGATGCTAAGTTGAGGTGTAGCACTGGAGGAGTATGTTCAAATAAGGCAGGGAGTGCTGGAAAGGTCATTCAGGTGACTAACATGGGACAGGCCACAGGTACCAGATGAGATTGAGTTTCTGTAGGGTGAAGCTCAGGAGACCAACACACAGGACTTACGAAAAAGTTGAGACTGTAATTGCCAAAGCAGTGCCTAAGGATTTCAACAGGATAGAAGAAAAAGGGGAGAGAGGAAGGCAATATTCGAAAACACAAAATAGAGTGAGTTAGTGACAGACTTGGCCCAACTTTTGATTTTGACACAAATCCAGCTCACAGTTAAGTAGCTGCACACAGTCAGGTTCAGAAGGACCACGTGCCAAGGGCTGGAACAGAATTGAGGGCTAAGGCACAGAATTTCTGGAGAGAACTGAACAGGATACCTTGCTCTTGCTGATGTGAGATGGAGGACATTCTGCTCGCCCAAAGCTGGACATCAGATAGTCAGTACACAATACAACAACAAGGAAAGAGGTGCAGTTGCAATCTACTTCATGGAGCTCAAAGATAAAAGGATTTATTTTGCACTAAGTGTTAATATCAAAAGTTTGTTTATTTTGTTTTATCCCCAAGTATGTATACTTGACTCAGTTGGCAACACTCTTGCCTCTGAGCAAGAAGGTTACTGGTTCAAGTTGCACTGCAGGCTTGAGCACATATTCTAAGATGACAGTGCACTGCAGCACAGGAGTACTACAAAGTGGGAGGTGCCACCTGCCAGGTGACACGTTAAACTAAGGCACCACTTGTCTGTTCGTGAAATTGTAAAAGATCACATAACACTATCTAAAGGACAGCAAAGAGTTCTTCCTGCGTCCTGGCCAAAATTCCCTCCTGAACAATCACCAAAATTATCTAGTCATTCGTTAATATGTTGTGTGGAACCTTGTCATGCTTGTCTACATAGCAGTGACTACCTGGCTGTAAAACATGTTGGAATGTTCTGGGAACACTATATAAAACAGGTTTAATCTTCTTTTCCACAATTTTACTAAATCAACTTTGGATTGAATTAACTACATTATATATGTAAAATACTAGTCATAACATATAAAACAATCTGTCAACCACTGAACTAAAAACATAATTCCTATGAAATTTATATTCTTTAATCTGGGTAAATTCAGATAATATTACACTTCAAGTTTACTAGCAACTTTCTTAATTTGCACTCAGCAGGAGTAACAGACATAAATGGAAAATGACTATTTACTGTCAAATTCTTGCCAACTCTTACAATTTTAATAAGATATTCTAGTAGCATCAGTCACATGTGAGTTACAAACTATTCTAAGGCATCATAATCTCCAAAAAAGTCACTGCAACAAGCAAAGAGAGAAATTTTCAGAAGGTTTAGTCAAGAAAGACGAAGAATTGATTTTTTTTTAAACCTTGAAACATGCCAAAGTGAAACATGGTTATTACTGGTTTTGGGGCAGTAAAAGAAAGCATTAATACCAAGAATTCACCCTTTCTCAGATGTATTATGCAATATCATTTTTTCCTCCTGTTAAGGAATTATTATTATAATCACTGTAAAACTCACATCATAAATAATGTTTTGACGAAGTAGGAGGAAATATTTGTAGACATGCTTGGATTAGATCATTGCATTTCCAGTCCTTAGGAGTGGTAAAAACAGAAGTATACTTCCACCTGGTGGAGATAGGTATAGATTACAGTTCCTTAAACTCAGCACAGTTTAAGTAGATAAGGCTGTTCAGGCATTCAGTTGCATCCCCAAGAATGTTATTTTGGTCTTAGAGGAATGTAGCCAGCCACTGAATGGCAAATGAGAGTCAACTAAAATAACAGCACAAAGACCTCTTTTTAAAGGATATGATAGAATAAGTTAGAGAGAAACTACTTTTTCTGGTGGGGGAGTCCAGAACACAAGGGGCCACAACCCCAAAATTAGAGCTCGGCCATTCAGGGGTGACATCAGGCAGTGCTTCTTCACACAAAGGATAGATCCCCTCCCTCCCTCCCTCCCCGAAAAAGCTACTGAGACTGGTTCAATTCAAAATTTCAAAACTGATACTTGATAGATTTTTGTTGGGCAAGGGGATTCAAGGATATGCAACCAAGGCAGGAACCTGGAGTTAACATACTGATCAGCCATGCTCGAATTGAGTGTTGAAACAAACTCGAGGACAACAGCAACCTTTATTTATCTAGCGGTTTTAACGAAATAAAATATCCCAAGGCACTTGACAGGAGCGTAATAAAGCAAAATTAGACACCAAGCCACTGGTGGTAGTGTTCAGGCAAAAGGCTAAAAGCTTGGTCAAAGAAGTCGGTTTAAAGGGGTATCTTAAAGGAAGAGAGGTGGAGAGGTTTAGAAAGGGAATTCCAGAGCTTAGGGACAGGAACCAGCACCAATGTTGCAGCAATTAAAATTGGGAATGCTCAAGAGGCCTGAATTTGATGAGCGTAGATATCTTGGAGGGATGTGCTGCTGAAGGAGATTACAGAGATAGGGAGGGACAAGGCCATGGAAGGATTTGAAAACGTGGATAAGAATTTTAAATTCAAGGCTTTGCTTCACCAGGAGCAACGTAGATCAGTGAGCACAGGGGTGATGGCTGAATGGGACTTGCTGCAAGTAAGGACACAAGCATTGGATGGTCTCAAATTTATGGAAGGTAGAAAGTGAGTGGCCAGCCAGACGTGCTTTGGAATAGTGAAGACAAGAGGGAAAAAGGCATGCATGAGGGTTTCAGCAGGTCAGCTGAGAAATGGGTGAAGTCAGATGATGTTACAAAGATGGGAAAAGGCAGCCTTAGGAATGGGGTGGATATGTGGTCAGAAGCTCATCTCAGGGTCAAAGATGACACCAAAGCAACAAACAGTCTGGTTTAGGCTCTGACAGTTCCCAAGGAGGTGGTTGGGGTTGGTAGCAATATAATGGAGTTTGGAGCGGGGACTGAAGACAATGGCTTCAGTTTTCCCAACATTTAATTTGGAGGGAATTTCTGCTCAAGTAGTACTGGATGTTGAATAAATAGTCTGATAATTTAGCAACAACAGAGGTGTTCAGAGAGATGGTGGTAAGGTAGAATTGGGTATCAATTCTACATGTGTACATGTGAAAACTAACCATCTGTTCCTATGTTCTGTAGTACAGCTTTAGAATATGGAAGATTAAAAGCTGAAATGGAGATGTCCCCCACTTCAGTGCAAGAATAAAATTACCCCTTGAAAACTTAAGCATGAGATCCCTTCAAGGATTGTGACGGTTCTTAAATAATGCTGAATTACAAAATGTAGAATCTACTAAACTATGAATTTAATAAAAGTGATTTTAATGGTTAAATAATTGCTTGTCAGGTTTCAAGAAGCACAAACCAGACTGACAATGAATGTTCTGATAAGGTTTCAAAATAGTTCCATTCTAATTATGACTTCAATGCTTTTATAAAAGCATGTGGATTTTAAAATGTTCCAGAAAGATAATGTTAAAGAAACAATGGAAAGAACTTGAAGAGGGTTGTGCTCCAATCAGTCCTGGAACATACAGAGGAATATACAGAAATAAAACCAAAATAATTTTCAACAGCGCCTAAGGAGGGAAAAGAAAATCTGGTGCATTGGCGCAGAAGAAATGGTTAAAAATGAATTATACAAAGTTTAGGCGCAACATTCTCCTTAATAAACAAGTTCACTGAAATTATGAGTGTGGTAATCATAGATATTGTACCACACGTCCACTGCAGGCCTCAAAACCAAGAACTATGTAGGCTTCTACTGATACACACTGGGGCTTTCTGCTTTCCACCATTAATTTTAATGATTTACTTGCTGGCATGAGCAGAACAGAAAATCCAGCTACAATATATAAATAAAAGGTTTCACATCACTCCCTAGTTGAGGAAAGCAAAGCTCTGCTCATCAATGGCCAAATGTCAGTTTGCCGATTTCATCATGCTACAGATTCTGCATCAACGCAAAGCCAAAATCAGTATAAAGAATTGTGTAATCACACAGCCCCAGTACTGAAAGAAACTCTATAAAAGGGTCTATTGAATACCATCTCTTGCATGTGTTTCTCATTTATAGAATGCTGCAAAACTCTGAAAATGAAAATAGCACCACTACTAAAGTATCAGGTGAGGCTGCCCTGATGTGAATTTGCTTAAAACCCCTTTGCATATTTAAGTCAGCATTTGCAGTTTAACGGTCGTCTAGACTAGATAATTTTGCCTGGTGAAGACATATGTCAACTTAATTCTTTTACTGGCACAAAGCTACATTTAAGAATTAACATTCCAACAAAATTCTTCCTGGATGGCTTAAGTTTCTATTTCTATTTCTACCGCTATGGCTGTACATAAGTGGGATCACTGTCATTCTGTACTGGTATTACAGTCTCTTCTAGGCTGAGCCAAATCAGTGAAATTGAAATCTGAATTTCAGTCTTGAACCTATGAAGGTCAGATTTGGATTTCTTACTGCTGAACTCAGTGTTGTAGGTACGGTATGATGACAGGTCAGAGACCTAAAAACATTAAATTTGTTTCTCTCTCCACAAATGCTGCCAGACCCGCTAAATGTTTCCAGCATTTTCTGCTTTTATTTCAGTGTTATAGTGTAGCTGCAACTGATATCCATCACCAAAGCCTCCAACCCTGCACTTTGTAAGAATGTTAAATTGCATTATCAGCTTTCAACTTTCTGGGTTAATCAATATGGAGAAAATTCAAAGTAGTATGGATAGATTTGAAAGGGTAAGTTTAGTAAAGATTTTGGCTCCAAGCTAGAGATCTTATTTCCATCTTACACCCGAAAATACAAATTGAAAGAGATCCAATTCAATCAAAAGGTTAAAACATGCTTGTTCCTTCACGTTCATTTCTCTCCTCAAACACTTGTATCAAATGAAAAATAAACTTAAGTTATTCTTTTTGCTACTTGTGAAGGAGGAGAATAACCCTAAAATCTAGGGAAATATAGAATGATGCCCCTGATTTTGAGAGACCTTTACAGTTCTGGCAGAGATGTTATATTGAAACGCATGCTGTCACAACAGCCAGCACATGGCCAATTACAGCAACAGACTTTGAGTACTGATTATGCAACAATAAGATTTACTGTATTTCCTCTATTACAACAATTCAAAAGTACTTCATTGACTGAAACATACTTCAGAATGTTGAGGTCATGAAAAATGTTATTGTTACAATTAGAAGGTTTATAAGATTATTATGTTTGGGGTTGGAGCTCTAAATTTAGGGTAAATGAAGGAGGTGGTGTGACCTGTTCTGCAGTCTGACTGACAATAAGCCTGGGTGATTTGATTGTTAGAGATCAAAGGAAGGCTTAATTTTTTTTACTGAGAAGATGCAAGTTATTTATGCTTGGAGACAATGACAATCTCTAAGTTTACCCAAAGTCCCAGAAAGGTGTTGTTGGTATCAGGTTGTAAATATGTATACTGTTAACCATCCATTTATTTCTAAGATGAAAGGGAGTTGGGATCAATTATAGCTAAATAGCATTTCTACCTGGATACAAAGTTTATGCGTTTCAAGTTGCCACGGGGATAAGGGCAGAGGAAACCATTTTGAGATCAGGTTACAGGCTTCCCTATAAAATCAATGAATATCACAGACAGATAGCAGAGGTTCCGAGCAGAGAGAAAAGACTGCTTAACTTTGCGAGCTACCACAGCTAGATGTGGGAGGGAGACGACCTCTCGTCTAAGAGATGCACCCTGCAGCAGTCAAAGGATTCCAGGAAAGTCATCCTGGCATGGCCGGGGGTAGAAGAATCATTAGATCAGGCTTTATTGCTGGTGGTAGATTTATGAAACTCCCCCACGAACTGACGAAAGCATCTGGCGACGGTCACTCGAAGTTACTACTCAGCGAAACGGGGATATGGAAACCCATTGGAAGCAACTGTGGACTGCTTGCTGTAAGGACTGTAATTCCTTAGGGAATGCAATGTCTAATAGGTGGATATCCATTTACCAAGTCAGGTAACAGAAGACATTCTGAGCGTCGCAACTGTTTTATTGTTAAACTATAGTTCAGTACAAATACCAGTTTTCACTTCTGGATCCTTATCCTGTCCAGAAGCAAAACCCCCTCTCTACTGTGGGAAAGCTTAGCTCTTAAGTACAGGTATCAATTAACATCACCTGCTCTCAATTCACTCCGAAGCTTGTCCTGGTTTACTCTTAAAGGGACCTGCATTTCTAATATTGTCATGCAACGTGTGATAAGTATAAAAGGGGAATGTTCCTCTCTGTTGTGTAAATTATAAGTCGCCTACAAAAAGAAAATAGTGTTTACTCAATAGTGCTTTTAGTCATTTGTTTAATAGAAGTTTTAAAACGTGAAGTCTTGCCATGTCATTCATTCAGCCAGTAACTGGAAGGTCAAATCTCTTTTTAGAAGTTATCAGTATATATAGACCCAATTGTTTTAGATATTTTTGTTATAAATTTAAAACTATCAAATGGCAAGAAGTATATCATTTCTTGTATAGCTAAGGTAGATAAGGAAAGTAATGAATTTTATCTCACTACTGAAAATTACTTCCATCATTAATAACGAGGTGAGCTGCCACAAAAAAAGGTTAGCACTGTAGTACACCTTGGGCCATCAATGTATTCTCTATGCACATTAAAATACAAATTTATTACAGATTCTTTTTAAAACAATGAAAGAAGATGTCAAAACATTGCCTTACAAAAGAATTAAGGAATGGAAAAAAAGTTCCCCAGAGGTTCAACAAATTAATCCAGTGAATGGCTGAGCAGGAAGGTCTTGAGTTCAGCCTCTGGTCTATGTCAAGATAGTTATCTCAGTCAGAGAGGCAGTAGAAGTAATACAACTGGCCTCATTTACCGCTAGTTGAGGGTTTGGGGAGGGAAGTTAAAATCAGTCAAGATCACTCCCTCCAGCACTGACAAACAGTGGCAGCAATGTGTACCATCTACAAGGTGTACTGCAGAAACTCACCAAGGCTCCTTAGGCAGCACCTTTCAAACTCACAGTCGCTACTATCTAGAAGGACAAGGGCAGCAGATCCACCACCTGCAAGTTCCCCGACAAGCCACTCACCATCCTGACTTGGAAATATATCACCGTTCCTTCACTGTTGTTGGGGAAAAATCCTAGAGCTCCCTCCCTACAGCACTGTGGGTGTACCTACACCACGTGAACTACAACAGTTCAAGAAGGCAGCTCACCACCACCTGCTCAAGGGCAATAAGGGATGGGCAATAAATATTGGCCCAGCTGGCGAAGCCCATAACCCATGAATGAATTTTTAAAAATCCCTGCCATGAATTACCATCTAGCAGACCCTGCCAGGATTGCATGTAAGTGGACATCAGATAAGACAGGAATGCATGCAGCTGTTACTTCCTCCATGTTCAAAGGCCACGACAACCCTCACTATCAAAGTTCCTAAAAGAATTAAAAGTCACTTTGGCAGAAGGTACCTGGCAACCATAGCCAGGCAAAGAGTCAGCCTCAGAAGAGAGGGAGGAAGTGGGAGAGGAAACAGTCTAAATTCATTGCGAGTATCCAGACATTAGAAGGTTTGACGGGGGAGGGCGTGGGGCAGTGCCGGGGCTGCTACACATTGTCCTAAATGACGACAACAGTAGCTGGTACTTGTAAAGCTGTCCTGGTACTTGTAAATCTGTCACACATTCCTATTAACTAAAAAACACAAGCTTCTTTCCTCACAACCAAAACCTTAAACATTCTAATTAAAGCAAAAATATTATGGCTATGTTTACTGCCAAGGTTTAATGAACTTTCTAGGAATATTTAACTTTTCAAAATTAATCAGAATGACATTGCTCATAGCCCTTTGTGTCGTCTTTCAAGATTATGACTGTAGACCATTTTCATTAATCATAGCCAATGCTAAAAAAATGCACAATGCAATGATAATTTTCTAGCAATGACAATATTATTTACAGTAAAACATTTTAGTTATTACATGCTACTTTTCAATAGATGCAAACAGCCTTTACAAAGTATAACATCAGTCAAATCTAAATATTGCTAAGCTAGTTCAAGTTGAGTTTAACAGATAATGGAATTCATTCAAGAACACCTTGTAAGAGTTTTGTTTTGTGTTTCATCTATTTCACTTCTGGCTTAATTTCTTCTATCTCTTCACACTTCCCCCAACCCTACCTACCCTTAGAAAGTTTGCTTTTACAATCTATCTTCAGGCAAGAGCTGGAGTAGACTGACCACCAATGTCACTTTTTTGTAATCAGAGTGTGTGCTTCTAACAAATATGATCAAATTTTCCTTTCTGTTTAGAGAAGAGAGCAACACTGTGAATATTGGAAAAACTCATTCCAACCTCTGTTGGCAGAATTAAGTTACAGGCAACTCCAAGACTAAAACCCAACATAATTTTGTTTGAAAATAGAACAAACATAGACCATAAAGATTCAGAGGCATTAAGAATTTCAGGGTCCACAGTTAGCCCATGAAGAAGGTGCTGAGCAAAAGCTAGGTATTTCCCCAATCCGAAAGCACAGAACTATCTACCAGGTGACCTGAGGGAGGGAAGAAATGTACAGAAGGAACAACCATAAAAGTTATATTGCAAATACAACATAATGTAAGTGAAATAAAAGTGCATTTAAAAAAATCTTCGAGCTGAAGATTGTTCCCTATAACTGTTCTCATCATCAGCATAAGGTAGATTCCATAGATAGGTAAGCTCTATGATCAGATATTTAACTTTAAACTTTTCGTATTTGGGACATAAGGACAAAAAATAGGAGCCTGAGTGGGCCAGTTTGCCCTTCAAGCCTGCTCTGCCATTCAACAAGATCATGCTGATCTTCTACTTCAACTCCACCTTCCCAGTCCATCCCCGCACCCCTTAATTCTCTTAGTACCCAAAAATCTAATGACTTCAAAAGAAAGTATGAACATATTACTGGGCAAACTCTCCTCATATTTATTATCAAACTTACAACTGGATGGTAAATAAAATTCTACTACTGCTCATGTCCTTTCAGAAGACAGATAACCCCCTACCAACCATGTCAGACACTTCTCATAACTAGCTAAGCTGATAAATTAGTCCATTTATTTACGCAAGTAAACAGTTCAGAATCTCATCTCTTCAATACTGGAAGTCCGATCCCAGTTTGCAAAGGGTTAATTTAACAAACTAATCAGGCAAGTCCCTCGAATCCATCTTACAGGATTTACTTCTCAGGAGGAAAATAAGTGGCATTGTTCCTCAAAAGGAGAATACTTTCTACCATTGGAAATTTTGATAGAATTTCAATCTATAATCGTTGCTTGACTCATTGCATTCACTATTATTTCAAAGCAACTTCATTTTAATTGATATATTATTGATCAAAAGCAATCAGTCTTCATCCTGAAACCCATCCTAATCAGTGTATTGGCCTACCATTAATTTTTTCACTTTAAACAAGATATTGTGGCAGTCACTTGAGCATCTCATCCAAAATATTTGAATCTGGTGTTTTAAAAATTATTTCAGCTATGCAAAAATAAAGGAAAAATTATTTTTTGTCACAGACATTCTAGAGCTTTTTTGATAGTCAAATCCTAATGTTCTTTGAAAAGATAGCTGGTAAATTTATTTGACAATGGAAGGCTGCTTCCTTCTGTATTTAGCCTGCCCTGAATTAGTTAGTGTATTCAAGAGATATGGGGCTAGCATGGAAAACGATGGAGATAAACTGAAAAAGGTAAAAAAAAATCTTGTATTCCTCATTTTATTCATGTCAGCTTGGCTCAGTGTATAGTGTTGGAGGCTGAAGCTCTAGGTGGAGGTGCCACCCTTTGGATTCATCTGTCCTGTAGGTTGAAAATTGGAGAATCATGGAGACGCTCAAAGAAGGATAAGGAATACCCCCAGTGCCCTGACCAACATTCTTCCCTCAATAAATGGTTCCTAAAGGTAAATTAATTGGTCATTTCATTGTCATTTGGGCTCATTAATGTGCACATTTATAAACATAACAATAGTCACCACAGTCCAAAAGTATCCCATTCAACAAAGTGCCTCTCAAAATGTCAGGATTATACAAAAGCAAATTTTTTTTGTTCGATAACACTTTAAAAAACTAAATAATTTACCTCTACCAGAGTTTCTTAGGCAAAGTTGATGCAAACTATTGGATAAAATCCCAGCAATTACAAAAACATATTCTTCATTTTTAAAGTGTCCTCCATGCAGTACAAAACGATGCCAATATTCTGGGTCACTTACATACCTGAATTCAAATCCTGGTGAGAAGAAGGTGGCTCACTGCCTTGCAGCTTTTTGGCTGCATAATCACCTTCAACAGTGGCAACCTCTTTGGACTCCTTTCCTTTCAAATTAATGTGTGTTCTTTTCAGCAGTTTTTCTTTTTCTGAGATGAAATCCTCCATGCCGGCTATGCAAAGGCCTTCTGATAACTGAGTAAAACAAAACAGTGGCATACTAGCAAGAACTAATTCTGGTATAATCACAAACAACACACCTTCATCAAAAGTTAGGCTAATACATCATATTCATCTGAAATATTTATGATGCTAGCAAGAATTATAGAAATTTACCAGCACACCTGCTTATATAACAAGAGTGGCTACACATCAAGAAGTAATTTATTGAATGCAAGGCACTGTGAAATTTACTAAGGACATGATAAGGTGCTATGTAAATGCAAGTTTTTTCTTGACCTAAAGTGCATTGTTCATTCAGGATCCTTAATTAACCATTTAAGAATTACAGTACATACAGTACAATGTAAAACAAGAACATTCTTGCGTTTGATACCATGTTTGATGAATTACCTTTGTTCAATACTCCTTTTCAAATGAAGGACCAACTTACAGGAAAAATCTTTGCAAAGCTACCCTTGCTAGAGTGCAATTTTCGGTTTTAACATAAGCTGCTCTATTATATTTCTCAAAATACTGTATGTATCTTTCAATGTAAAAATTGAAGCAGAAGAATCTTAAAAATTGAGAAGGGTCATTTAGGAGTGAAATTAGGAACTATTTCTCCACATAAAGTAGTGGAAATCTAGAACTCTCTCAATCAAAAGGCTGTGGATGCTGGGTCATAAGATTAATCAAGACTGAGATTGTTGTTAAGGATATCAAGCAAAACGGAGGAATGACAAGTAAATGGAGTTCGGGTACAGATCAACCTGATCTAATAATATCTGAACGGACAAATTAATGTTATATCCCACAGACAGCACCTCTTACAATATAGCAAGGAACTCACGATAAAGGGAAAATTGTAAGCATAAACTCACTAACAACAGGTGCGTGGAGCTTATGGACTACATTATCACTAAGATTGAGATCATCAACAGCAATGACAACTTTCATTGGTATAGCACCTTTAATGTAGTAATACATTCCGTGGCACCTTCACAGGAGCATTAAACAAAATTTAACATCACACTGTACGAAGAGGTATTAGGACAAGCAACCACAAGCTTGGTCAAAGAAGTAGGTTTCAAAGAGTGTTCTAGAGGGTGAGAGAGGTAGAGAGGTGGAGATGTTAGGGAGGGAATTAGGTCAGCGAGGACAGGTGTGATGGGTGAACAAAACTTGGTGTGTGTTTGGATAGGGGCAGCAGAGTTTAGATAAGCTCAAGTTTATGGAGGGTGCACTGTGGGAGGCCAGTCGAACTCAAGATCTACAAGGGATCCACAGAGATCATCCAATTCAGGTAGACTTAGTCAATATTCTGCACTCTGAAACCTACTTCTCTAACCAAGCTTTTGGTTGCTTGTCCTAATGCCTCTTCATATAGTGTGGTGTCAAATTTTGTTTAATGCTCCTATGAAGTGCCATGGAATGTATTACTATGGTAAAGGTGCTATAGTTGTCATTGCTGTTGATGATCTCAATCTTAGCACTAAAATAATCCATAAACTCCACACACCTGTTGATAGTGAGCCTACAATTTTCCCTTTATGGTGAGTTCTTTGCTATATCGTAAAAGGTGTTACCTCTGGGATATGACATTAGTTTGCCTGTTCAGATATTATTAGATCAGGCTGCTCTGTACTTACTGGTTTGCTAACACATTTTCTGTTGCCTTACACTATTAAAAAATGTTTCTTGCAACAACAGCTCCACTTTTCATTTTGGTCACTGACATGTTCTTGCAGGAGCTGGGACAAAGGATCCTTATGATTAGGTTAACATTTGCAGGAGTTCCAGGAGTGACTTAATTCTTGTGGGAAGCCTCACACAGAAAGCATGAAAACCACTGAATTAGATCACATTGAAACCTTCTAAATCCACAACTGACCATGAAGTTCTACCCCCAGTATATGTTATTGGTTTCATGTTCAGTTAAGTTTTATGGTGTGAGGCTGCCAGGCAACTTTGCTTGACAGTACCACTGGTTTCACAGCTGTTTCACTGTGGACTTCTTTACTACTTTTAAACCAAGGAATTCATTTCTATTATACCATTGCTATAAACGTAATGAATAATAGGGAACAGAGGGTCTCACTAAATGATCCTGCATGTAGGTTAGCAAATCTTTCTCATTGTAGGATAAATGGTGATAGCTCATAATCCCACACTGCCTATTTACTATTGAATATGCAAACAAATAGAGAGCATCGCAAATTAATCTAGAAGAACATCACTCAAGACATACTTATGCCAACGAAAAAATGTCACTGATCGGATTTTATAATTTTCTTACTAGTTCTTTTATCGTGTTATCATGATCACAGCATCTGAGTTTCAAGAAATTAGTCTGTTTCCAAAATCGAATGAATGAATCTGTTACACATCAATGGTGAACTCAGCAGGTATTGTTCTTGGTATGAGCAATAATGGCCCAGAATATATGGTAATACTAACAACGAGGCTGTTTGTGTCATTGTTATTACTTTGTAAAACTGACAGCAATTCAGGCATCCGCCCATGTGACGTTCAACACAGAAATCCAGAGGTTGCTGTCACTGACACCCCACATCTCCACAGGATGCATTGTTGCAGGCTTCACTGATGCAACCATTAGAAATGACTGATTTGGTGTGAACTTCAACTGCTTATTACATTACTTGTGCAATGAAAATGTTAATCCCTGTTCAATCAAGAGTAACTGAGTTTTTAATATCATGCTAAGTCATAATTACTTCTCAACAGCTGCTCTGGTCCTGAAAAACTAATTTTACAAACGTGGAGTCTCATTACCTCAAAAGAACATTTTAAAAATGCAGAGTTTTTAATTTAATTTTTTTTGTGATGTTTATGCCCCAATCTTTACTTTCTGTACAATGATTTAAGTGTCATTTATATTTCTTGCATTTTACTTCCTGCTTTGCTTCAATTTGATTGGTTGATCAGCTTATCCGCTACTTGCCCTGTTGCTGGACGTCAAAGATGCCGTGCAGAAGGTGCCAAATTGAAAATGATGTCGGAAAAGTGGAAATCTATGCTCTCGAGCATGCTAAACCTGTGTGTGCAACCTTTTTTGAGGTCAGTGGTGAGCACCGTCCCTTCACCGCTGATTGCATTCCTGCACCCTAAGCTGCTGCAGAACTTGACAACAGCACTGCACTACTGGAGGCATCATTCTTCCACTAAGTCATTGAACCTTCTTGTGCCAATACATGATAAATGTTCTGTTTTACTAAGCAGGGAGTAACCCAAGTATTCCAGATAATCCCTCACAATAAACAAACAAACCCTACCGGTACTTTGTAACACTAAAGGCTCAATGTGAATGACATGAGCACTCTATAGTGGGTCGTTTGTGGATAAAATATTGTATTAATAGCATCACCAGGGCAAGCAATAAACACCAGGATCAATTTTCCACTTCCAACTAAAACTTAACTTGTTCTGAATACAAGCCAAAACAGATTTTGTGAGATAAGTCAACTCATGAAAAGGTGATATTTCATACCACATGCATTGAAACCAACAGTTTTATTTGGAACGCAGATGGAGCAAAGCATCCATACTCAGTAGCCAGCTGTAATCCAGTCTGCCAATCTAACCGTGCAGGAAACAAGTTGGATTGTTAAAGAGAATAGTACTGCCAAAGCTGAAAATTGTAACTTAGTATTTGTTCCCTTAGAAATATTATATCTCAGAACTTGATTTCCAAATCGTTCAATATATTTTTCAAACTGGAATACTTAAATTTATACAACATTGGAGACGAAGCCTTTGTTTTGACCAAATCTGTATTTCTCTTCATGCATTGCAGATACTCATAAACCAACATGTGCGCACTGCAATGGTCAGTAAAATCAATGTAGTCATTTCTTAATGAGTTTAAAATCTACAGCGGAATTCAGAACAAATTTGACAAGGTAACTAAGTAGAATATTTTTGTATATGCACTATGATAGTCTTGAAGGACAATTTATATTTATTGCACATTGGTAATGTGCTGAAAAGCAATAGCATTTTTTGTGCTTGTTTATCGGGTGTAACTTTTTCCAACTACTCAAATTCCAGACCTATAAAATGCCTTCTGGAAACCCTGTGATGTAATTTACAGTCTATGTTTTGCAATTGTGATTAGCTAAAAACATATTTTAAAAATGTTAACTCACCAATATCTGGAACTCAATTAAGTTTCCTGAAAAACCATTCATAGTTACACATCATACACTTCTTCCAGGCCATTGTCAATGTAACTTCGACAGTGGCTGTGGAAAGGTACAATAGAAGAATACAGACTGCCTCAACTCCAAATTTCACCCCCCCCCCCCCCACTTTCCTGTAAAGCATGGTAATGCCTCCTTGAGGATTTAACTGAGATCAGGAACTCGCCAGAAAGGGAAAATTATAGATTTAAACTTACATCTTATTACTTGAATCATTCAACACCCCACAGCACACTGCATTTTTCAGAACATATTTAAAGAAGACCTTGTTATTATTTCTACCATTGAATTTCTGATTTTACCAATCTTTAACTGGTAACATATTGGAGACTGTATCAATGAAGAAAAAGATGAAGCAGGAATGATCAAAATTTCAAAACAAATAGTTATGCCAGATATTCTCTGTAATGAGTCCAGACTGTATGCAATATTCTCTGGTTTCCTACCTATCCTAAGATATTCACATAGCCTTATCTTCCACATATAGAACTGTAGTTTAAAAGCTAGGGCAAACAAAGACATCTAAATATTCCAAACCTCCAAAAGCTCCTGCAGTCACTTTTCATTTCCTTGTATCCATAACGACTCTCATTCCCTATTCACTTCAAACTCCACTTCTTTCTGTATCTGCTCCTGGGAAAAGATCTTCCCCCAAGACACTTATAATATCACTTTATAACTCCTGTCTATCCTTCTGTTCTCCTTTTGGCATGATCCTTCTGTAGTTACTCCTCTGCTCAAGCAAGCCCACACCTCTGTCTTTTATGCCTTTGTCCCCAGTGAAACAATTACTTTTTCCCATCCTGGCTGCTCTCCCTTGCAGCCACCATCCTTGCTCCCTTAAGTCCAAAGGGTGCAAACTTGAACATATCTACCACGCAACTGTTTTATCGGGGCCAAGGTAGAAGTGTTCACGTCGCGGCCCTGTTTCAACCAATTCTACCACCACCACGCACAGCAAGTAGTGTACACAACATTTTCGTACCGCTGATTTGATCAAGTACCAACATCATGCCTGAAGACAGAAGTCGTCGATGTCAGAAACACGGGTCTTTATCAAGACCGGCATTGACTGTTATATTTGATAACGTTGAAGGGTTCTCTGTAGCTAAACAAAACATCCTCGCTACATTATGCAATGAGTTGCAGTGTGATGTCCTCTGCCTGCAGGAGACACACAGAGGAAGTGAGAACTACCGCCCAAAAATACCAGGAATGTTCCTGGTTATTGAAAGACCTCATCGACAATATGGCAGTGCTGTATTTGTTAGAGCTGGTTCAGTTGTAGAAGCCACTTCTAAAACAGAGGAGGACAACATCAAAATTCTAACTGTAGAGCTAAGCAAAGTAGTAGTGACCTCAGTGTACAAGCCACCTGGCACAGATTTCAGCTTCTAACCCTGTACCCAACCTGCACAGTAAACCACAGATCATCATTGGAGACTTTAATAGCCACAGTACCCAATGGGGGTACAAGGAGTCTAACAACAACGGAGAAGCAGTCGAAGAATGGATGGACGCTAACCAGCTTAGTCTCATCCACGATCCTAAATTGCCAGCCTCCTTCCACAGTGCCCGCTGGAAGTGCAGTTATACCCCAGATCTTGCCATTGTCAGTAACGACATCGCTGGCCTCTGCAAGAAGCTTGTCACAGACCCAATGCCACAGACACACCACCATCCTATTGGTATCCAGGTAAATGCAGCAGTGTTACCAACCGTCGTACCATTCAAAAGGCGCTTCAACTTCAAGAAGGCCGATTGGAACGGGTTCATACGAGCACTTGACCACAAGGATAAACGCATTAAACCATTACCTGAGCATTACAACCTGTGTGCAAAAGCTGTCCAGAAAACAGTCAGAAGGAAGATCCCCCAAGGTTGTAGAGCGCACTACATCTCTGGTCTCAGCAAAGAGAATGCTGAACTCTACTGGGAGTATGTCTCAATGTTTGAATCTGACCCCTTCTCAGAGGAAACAATATCTACCGGTGAGAGGGTGATGTTAAGTATCTCTCAAGAGTGTCAAAACACCTGGGACGCCTTGATAGAGACAACAGATCTTACAAAAAACAGCAAGAAGGCATGGTCTCTCATAGGCAAAATTGGAGGCGATCCCAAGAAAGCTGCCCAACATCCAAATGTGTCTGCAAACCAAGTTGCACACCAGTTGCTCCTAAATGGAAAAATCAACAAGAAACAACCAAGAGCACAACTAGATAGGAAGAAGTACAGCGATGACCCTGGCTTTACTGGACCATGCACCATGGAAGAGTTGGAAACTGGTATGTCTAGTCTAAAACACGGGAAAGCAATTGGTCTTGACAACATAGCAACGGAGCAGATAAAGCATTTTGGACAGCAAGCAAAGAAATGGCTCCTACAATTGTTCAACCACTGTCTGGCAACACACAAGCTACCTAATATTTGGCAGAAGGCACATGTAATAGCACTATTAAAGCCCAGAAAAAATCCCTCAGATCCTAAGAGTTTTCGGCCAATTTCACTGCTTTGCCACACCAATAAGCTGTTTGAACGCCTGATACTCAATAGGATAGCACCAACTGTAGAAGAGAAGATCATTCCAGAGCAAGCAGGTTTCCGCCCCGGCAAATCAACAACAAGTCAACTGCTCAACCTCACACAACATATCGAAGATGGTTTTGAGCAAGGGATGATAACAGGTGCTGTTTTTGTAGACCTGTCAGCAGCATACAATACAGTGAACCATAGACGTCTCCTCTGCAAGATCCTAGAGATGACAAAAGATATTCGCTTAACAGAGCTGTTAGAAAGCATGCTTCAGAATCGCCGGTTCTATGTTGAACTAGGTGGGAAGCGCAGCAGGTGGCGTATTCAGAAGAATGGTCTTCGTCAGGGAAGCGTGCTTGCATCACTGCTGTACAACATCTACACGAATGACCAATCTATAGACGGTGTCACACGCCGTTTTATATATGCTGATGACTTATGTGTCACTGCCCAAAGCACAGATTTTAACACCGTGGAGAAAACGCTTTCTAAGGCCTTGGAGGGACTAACATCCTACTATGTAGAAAACCACCTTCGCGCAAACCCATCAAAGACGCAAGTTTGTGCATTCCACCTCAGAAACCGTGAAGCCAAACACCAGCTTAAAGTAACTTGGTGTGGAGCAACACTGACGCGTTGCGAGCACCCTATCTACTTAGGAGTCATCCTTGACAGATGCCTCACCTTCAAGAACCACATTGAAAAGACAAAAGTGAGCGCACAAAACAACATCCTGAATAAGCTCACTAACACAAAATGGGAAGCAAGCTCGAAAACATTGCGAACCAGTGCACTTGCTCTTTGCTATTCCACTGCCGAATACGCCTGCCCTGCATGGGAGAGATCTACTCATGCTAAGAAGATGGATGCCGTTCTGAATGCAAGCTGCCGACTTATCACAGGTTGTTTAAATCCAACAAACACCAACAGCCTTTATTTCCTGGCAGGTATCGCTCCCCCTGATATAAGAAGAACGGTAGCCAGCAAGAAAGAGCGACTCCGTCAAACATCAGATGAGAGGCACCCTCTACATGGTTATACACCTACACCCAGCCACCTAAAGTCAAGGAA
The DNA here is from genome assembly GCF_964194155.1 of Cetorhinus maximus. Taxonomy (NCBI): domain Eukaryota; kingdom Metazoa; phylum Chordata; class Chondrichthyes; order Lamniformes; family Cetorhinidae; genus Cetorhinus; species Cetorhinus maximus. Next base: position 212,438,886 of record NC_135880.1, read on the forward strand.
GATCTTCATGAACAGTGTTGTTCCATTACAATCAACCCCATCTGAAGCCCGCATCGCCTTGTGGAAAGACCGCTTGCCAGTCTTGAACAACCCCCAGTGATGGAAATTCTACCGGATGAAAGCCTTCCTCAGGAGCTAAATCCAACTGGGCAACCTGGAAGTGCCTTAACAGACTTAGGACTGGTATAGGTCGTTCAAAGGTGTCACTAAGCAAATGGGGATATATAACCTGCCCGACAACTTGTGAATATGGAACTGAGCCACAGACTATGTAACATCCACTGCAATGTCTATCGCTAGAGGAACCCTGCGCTGTTGCAGATCTTGCCGAATCCAACAACAAGGCGCAAAAATGTGTCCAGTTCTGGCTGGGCCATGTATAGGCTGTCCGTGGATACGTTAAGAAGAACTGTTTTATCCATCCATTACCAAATCTGACTGGACCACATCAAGCCCTGTTCTCCTCTGCCAAAATTGCTCACTATTCCACAATAATCCTGGAATGCAAAACAACACCCAGTTTCTTTTTTCCACAATCAACCTATTCCTTTAACCTTTCTCCCCTGCCCGCTCCACCCTCATTTCCAAGGTGTGATTGGCTTAGGGGCTTCTTTGTCATTAGCATGGAGCTTATCAACAATAACAATTTGTATTGAAATAGCACCTTTAACATAGTAAAATAAGGCACCTCACAGGACTGTCAAACAAAACATGGCACTGAAGCACATGTGGAGGTATGAGGAAGAATGACCAAAAGCTTGGTCAAAGAGGTAGGTTTTAAGGGTTGTTTAATGGAGGAGATAGAGGTAGGGACGTGGAGGCGTTTAGGGAGAGAATTCCAGAGCTTAGCTGAAAGCACAACCACCAGTGGTAGAGTAATTAAAATCAGCTATGCACAAAAGGCCAGAATTGGAGGAGCATAGAGATCTTAGGGGGTTGCATGGCTGGAGGAAGTTACAGAGGTAGGGAGGAGCAAGGCCATAGAAAGAATTCTAAAACTGAGGCATTGCTAGACTGGGAGCCAAAGTAGGTCAACAACAAAGGACTGATGGGCGAACAGAACTTGGTGCAAGTTAGGATATGGCAGCAGAGTTTTGGGTGAGCTCAAGTTTCTGAGGATGGAAGATGGGAAGCCAGCCAGAAGAGCATTGGAATAGTCAGGTCTATAGGCAAAAAGGGCATGGGTCTTAGCAGTGGATGAGCTGATGCAGAGGCACAGTCAGATGATGTTACAGAGGTAGAAGTTGACTGTCTTCATGATTTATCGGCTATGTAGTCGGATGCTCAACTCGAGGTCAAATACATTACCAAGATTGCAAACAGTTTGACTCAGCCTCAAATACTTACCAGGGAAAGGGATGGAGTCGGTTGCTAGGGAATGGATTTTATAGTAGGGACAGAAGACAATGGCTTCCAAGTTCCCAATATTTAGCCGGAGGAAATCTCTGCTCATACGGTACTGGATGTCTAACAAGCAATGTGACAAATGAGGGATAGCAGAGAGATCGAGAAAGATGACAGTGAGATAAGAGTTGGGTGCTGTGGAACTTAAGGTGTTTTCAGGTGATGTTGCTGAGGAACAGAGTGTGTAGATGAGAAATAGGCAGGGTGTTACTAATGGTGCAGGAGTGGGAAGAGAAGCCACTGCAGGTGATTCTCCGGCAATAACTTCATGGCGAAAAATGAAATCAGATGAACACAGTTTCACCCAGTTAGACAACTGAGGTGGCGTTGGAGGAGGATGGCGTGGTCAAATGTATCACAGGTTGCGAAGGATGAGGGGGGATATTTTGCCTTCCTGTCAATTGTCTTTTCTGCAAAACTAGGTACCGCCCCCTCACCAAAGAAGACAAACTTTCCTGAAGGTTTTCCCCATCCTAGCTCTGAAGCAGTCTTTCTCAAGTTCCTGTCCTATCTCTTAAAGTCATTAAACTGGCCATCTAATTTCCCTTCAAATCTCACATGCTAGCTGAATTTGTAAATAGCTCCCTCAAGCCAGGTACTGTCCTCCTCCCTGTCAAAACTGTCATCTTTACCTCTTCCTCAAAAAATGGCCTTCAGTGCCCACATCCTTGATCTCCCTTTCCTCTCCAAAGGCTTTGAACATACTGTCACCTCCCAAGTCTGCACATTGTTCCCAAAGCTCCATGTTTGAACTGCATCAATCAGGTTTTTGTCCTGATCAAGCGTGGGTTTCAAGAGGGAATTGGGTAATTATCTGAAGAGAAAAAATTTGCAGGGCTACGGGAAAAGGAGTAGTGGGACTAGCTGAGTGGCCCTTGCGGGGAGCTTGATACAAAGGCTGAATGGCCTCCTTCTGTGTTGTAACCATACTAAGATTCTATGATTCTTTGACATTAACTGTGATGATGGCCATGGTCGATTATTCCTCATGTGCTTCACTTCTCTGCAGCTTTTGACATTATCAATCGCACCATTCTCCTCCAAAAGCTCTCCTCCATTCCCCACTTGGATGACCCTAGCCTGATTCTACTTACTTATCAAGTCATAGCCAGAGAATCATCTGCAATGGTTTCTTATCTTGCTTTGTACTGATACTAAACCCTCAACTAAGGATCCATCCTGCTACCTGGCCACTGTCTCAGATTGATGCAGACTGTTTGCAACCTTGGCTTTCTTGTGACCCCGGGCCGAGCTTCCAATCCTATGCTTCAACATTCCCACGATATTGCCCATGTCCACCCCTACCTCATCTGCTGCCAAAACTGTCTTCCATATCTTAGTCACCTCCAGATTCAACTACTCCAATGCATTGCTGGCCAGCCTTTTATCCTCAACCTTCCATAGGCCTCCAATAATATAAAACTCTGCTGCCCCTATCCTAACCGGCACCAAACACCACTTGCCCATTAGCCTTATGCTCACTGACCTATATTAGCTCCTGGTCTCCCAATGCTCCTCATCTCTGTGTTAAAATCACTTCAGGGCTGTACACTTCTCTAGTTTTGTAACCTCTTCCAGCCTTACAACACACTAAACACTCTATGCTCCCCGAACTCTGGCCTCTTTCACATATCCATTTCCTTGAATCCATCCTTTGGTGCTCGAGCCCTGAGCCACCCAAGTGAATCCGCACTCATTGTAGGATTTATCAATGGTAAATACTTTTACATCTATGTGTATGTGAGACAGAAAGAGACACAAGGAGGAAATGAATAAACAGAACGTGAGGAAGGTATGAAAGAGAAACAGAAAGAAAGGAAGATAGAGGGTTAAAAAAGTGTATTTCAATTGCTTTGCCTGCTTTTTGTGTATTTAATCAAGATTTATTATAAAGTAATGCTTTAACTTATGAGTACCAAGCACCATGTGATTGTTCCCCTTATCTGTTAATACTTAGACAGTAATGCACCATTAAAGATCTCCTGCCAAAAACTAATGACAGTCCTTAGTCTGAGTATCTTTTTACATCAGATCGTCAAGCATGAAGGCCAAGACGTAACAGAGACGAGTTCTATAATAATCATCCGAACTCTTTGGCAATTTTTCAAAATTTGGTTAATGAGTCATTTGTTGCCTTTCTGCATTTAGATGCAATCTATTCTAGAAGTCAAGGTTCTGACATAATGAGGATAACATGCTGACAATGTCATTAGCGCAACAACATTACGTAAATCTGTCTTTACAGAAACTGATTAACATAGGTTCATAGAACAATTTTATTTTATTTTGTTTTGTAGTCCCATAACCATTTTGCCCACAATTATATTTAGTTCCATCTAGCTAGAACTTATATATTTGGTTTAAAACATCAACCAATTGTGTCGGGGTTTTCAAGTGAAAGGGAGAAAAGTAAAGTCTCAACATAAATACCGAGAGAAAATGAATGACTCTCATAGCAGCATCTTATAATGCAATGGTCATTAATCCCAGGAGAGTCAATGAGGACAGGAATCAATTAAGTCTGTTAGCTATGGGTTACTTCAGCTCAGTGCTACTCTGGTATCTTCCTGACTTGAAATGCTGAGACTCTATGGGTTTGGGCAGCACTGATTTAAATTGAGACTTCTTGTAACATATGGGAATTTTGAAAAATAACCTTATTATTTGGGGATGCAGAGAGGAATAAAGAGAATTTGACATTAAAAGTACTTCACATACAGTAATATTTTCTCCTTGATGTCAGATTGGCTCACTATCGGTGCTCTTTGTGCCAAAACAATTGGAGATTCAGGCCACCCCATCCTCCACCCCAGATTTGAGCAGATAATCTAGGCTGACACTTCAAAGCAGCACCGAGGGATTGCAGAATTCCCAATTTTTTTGGATGAGACACTCTGCCTGCTTCTTCAGGTGGATTTAAAAGATGGCACGTCACTATGAGGAAGAACAGGTCATTCTCTGTGTCCTGGCCAATGCTCATCTCTCAAAACCACCAAAACAGATTAACTTTTTGTGGGATCTTGTTGTTAGCAAATCGGTTGGCACATTTGCCTACATTACAAGTAATCAGGCTCCAAGGGTTACATCAAACGAGTGATTACATAAACTAGGTTTATATTCAGGGAATATGGAAGATGATTTGACTGAGGTTTTTAGGATTTTGATTGTGGTATAGTAGTGTAGACTGGAGCCTAAAGTAACAAACAGACATTGATGCATTAAATGAGTCAGTGAAATTATGGCAGATAGATTTCAATGCAGGAAAGTGAGAGATCATCCATTTTACACTAAAGGATAGATCTGAATAGCAATTTTATCATGAAAACCTAGGGACAGTGGAAATTTCAGGATTCACATACATGGATCGATAAAACGTAATAAGTACAAAAAAAAATTTAAAATGCTAAAGGAATGTTAGCCTTTGTAACAAGATGATTGGAAGTTTTGCTAAAGCTACACAAAACCTGGTTTGGCCACATTTGAAGCACTGTGTAGAATACTGGCAGATTATATAAACTAGGATTGTAAACTTTGGTCATCCAAAAGTCTGCTGCCCGTGTCCTAACTAACACCGAGTCCCATTCACCTATTGCCTCTGTGTTTGCTGACCGACATTGGCTACCAGTTAAGCAACGCATGAATTTTAAAATTCTCATCCTTGTTTGCAAATCTCTTCATGATCTTGCCACTCCCTGGGCTGGATTTTACACTTACCTGCCAGCTGGTTTGAAGGCGGGCAGCAAGTAAAATCCAGCACATGGCTTTCCCCTCGCCTACCCCATCCTCCCCCGAGCTGTCTAAAATTTTACAGCAAGTGGGAGAGGCATCAGCCCACCTGCTCTTAGGCCTGCTGTGGCCCTCAATTGGGAATTAATGGCCACTTCAGGGTCTCATCCCACTGCTGCCAGTATTTTACCTGCAGCGGAGGAAGGCTCACGCCATGCAGGAAACCTAGCAGCTTTAGCGACATGGGCTGGTGTCGGAAATCCTCCCTGCGGGACGCCAGTCTCATCAAAGGCACCTACCCCCTGCCCCCAACCCCCCCCCCCCCAGGTCATTCAACCCCTTTTAATCCTCCCCCCAGCCTCTTAAGCCCAGCCCCTCACTGAGGCCCTGGCTTACCTGGGCTCTTCCTCCTTACCTGGTGAGATTGTCGTAGGCCTAGTAGTTGCCAGTGCTCCTGTTGGCACTGGTGGGACTAAACAGAGGTAGTCCGATCTGATTGCCCAGCAGCTCTCTAAGGCAGAGAGCTACCCTTCCAAGGTAGGGGTGGAAGTCTCACCTTAAAGCAATTAAAGCTGCTCCTAGCATTAAATTGCTGCAGAGCACTAACCTTTTAGCTGGGGTGAGGGGAGGGAAGAGACCACATGTGAACTGCGGAGCCCTGTAAAGTACAGCCCCCTCTCTCTGTAAGCTCCTCCAGTACTACAATCCCCCCAAAACATTTGCACTCCTCTAATTCTGGCCTCTTGGGCATTCTACTTTTAATCACTCCAGCACTGGCGGCTATGTCTTCAGCTGCCAAGGGCCTAAGCTCTGGAATTCCCTCTCTAAGCCTCTCTACCTTCTTTTATGATGCTTTTTAAAACTTAACTCTTTGACAAAGCTAACATCTCCTCCTATGACGCGATCAAATTTTGTTTGATACCATTCCTGTGAAGTACCTCGAGATGTGTTAGTGCACTAAAGGTGCTGAATGAGTACAAGTTGTTGTTGTATTCCCTGGAATATAGAATGTTAAGGGGTGATTCGATTGAGGGTTTTAGGTTTTTGAAAGGAATTAATAGGGCTGATAGAAGCTTTTTCTGCTGGTGGGGTGAGTCTAGGACAAGGCGACATAACCTTAAAAACCAGGACCAGGCCATTCAGAAGAGAAGTTTGGAAACACTTCTTAATGTGAAAGGGTGGTAGAAATGTGGAACTCTTCCTCCATAAAAAAAGCAGATGCTCGCTCAATTAATAACATTAAATCTGTGATCGATAGATCTCTGCCAGACAAGGGCATGAAAGGACATGGAGCCAAAACAGGAGGGTGGAGTTAAGATACAGATCAGCCACAATCACACTGAATGGAGGAACAGGCTCGAGGGGCTGAACGGTCTGTTCCAGTTCTTGAGCGTTACACTTCAGAAGTGTTTCATTGGCTATGAAGAATTTTGCTTCCTGAAAGCATAAAATGCACTATAAAAATGCAGTTTTCTTTTTCTTTCTTTCTAAATTTATCGTCATGGGATTTGCTGACATGCTGCAGATGTGTAATATTCAAAAACCCCAAACTGAAGAGCACAGCTTTTTGGCTCATAGAATTTGCCTTTTAATGATAATGTCATTACTTATTCTACACGTCCACTTCCTTTCTCTCCTGTCCAAAGTGGGAGACGATGGTGTTGTGGTATTGTCACTGAACTAGCAATCCAGAGGCCCAGGCTAACACCTGGGGACATGGGTTCAAATCCCACTACAGTAGCTGATGACTTCATATGGCTTTATGGCTTCATAAATACTTTAAAGAGAAACATACGATAACTCAAATGGGTTTTGCTGAGAGATACAATATACCCAAATAAATCTCGAATATAAAAGTCAAAACTAATCTCATCGATAAAAACTCATCTGGTTCGCTAATGTCCTTTAGGGTAGGCCCACCTGGCCTACATGTGCCCACAGCAATGTGGCTGACTCTTAAGTGCTGTCTGAGATGGCCCAGCAAGCCATTCAGTTCAAGGGCAATCAGGGATGAGCAACAAAAGCTGGTCTTGCCAGTGATGCCCACATCCCGTGAAAGAATAAAGAAAAATAAAATTGGGCACATCTGCTTATCTCCTCTTGTTTCTTAATTGGGTAAATCTACCTTTGAGCAAGTTTAGAGTAAGAAATAAGAAACCAATTTCAATAAATATAGGAATAGGGGGTGGATTAGGAGTTATACTCCTTTGGGACAGAGTACTGTGGATGGGCTAGAAGAGAAACCTAACCCACCCATCATTAAGTACAAAACAGCTGTTCATATCGACAAGAAAAACATGTCTCCAAACGTATTAAAAATTTAATTTAGAAGTTAAACACCAACAGCATTTCAGCTGCATTGAGAGTTTGTGATGCTGCTATTAATATTTCCAAGCACTCAGAATGGCTTCATAAATACTTTAAAGAGAAATATACAATAACTCGATGGGTTTTGTTGAGAGCTGCAATGTGCCAAAAGTATATTTTTTAAAACATCAAACATTTTATAAGAATGGAGAAAAGTAAAACAAAATACATTTATATTATGAATCAAGTGCTGAGGTACAAACTGCAAGAAAGTAATGTGTCAAGTTCAACATTGTTGTTACTTCAAGCCTTATCATTTACACCATTTATTCAACTGGAGTTTGGAAGTTCCTTACTACTACTGTACTCCCTTATTTCCCACAATAACCGCAAGCTTGATTTTCACTTGAGAGTGATATATATAAAAAGTGAAACTCACAAATGCCATTCAGGCCATCAAGCCTATTCTTTCTGCAGACAATGTAACCCACTCTTATCATGGACACTATGCAACCCTATATAATCTTGTGAGGAAAGGTTCTTCAAACTCCCTCCATACCACCCACCCCACACCCAGGTCAAACTTCCGGTCCTACCTAAGCTTACAATGTATACATCCTCTACCTAAGTGTCTTCATTGATCTGGCATTTCCAGCTCAGGGGCCATTACTTTACTGAATGTTTGGTTATCTGTATCGTTGTACATACCTTTGGCTCCATGATGTTCAAACCCATTTCTAACCATTTTTTTTCTTTCAAACAGGCATTGACTTAACATATAGCTGCTTTATTTGGAAGTTTCATTCTGCATCTCAAATCCTGCTGAACTGTTGTTAATTTTATATGTGTGGCTTCCAGTTTTGTCCAAGTATAAGAAGTTGTTTGCATCTACATTATCCACCTTCTTAACATTTTCAACTATTAACTGATAATTCTTTCCCAATTTTCTCTAAGATGAAAACAACTTTAGCTCTCCTCGTAGTTTTATGTCCAAAATCCTCACACAAGTATTCTTGAACTGACATTTTAAAATCTGTTTAATGTCAAATCGTATAAATGTTGTACGAAGCTCCAAATTTACAAATTCATGCCAGCAATCTGATATAAGCAACATTTTTATCAATTCCCAATTTTACTCTTTCTACTGTCATTACTTTGAAAATGTGGGAATGGAAAATAATAAAAGTAACTTTCTTAAGTCCAAACCTTTCAGCCCTCCAAAATTTTAGTGAGATAAAAGCTGTCTTAAGAAACACTGGTATGGAAAGACCACTTGTCCATGTTGCCTAATGAAGGACAGTTGTAACAAATTATTAATCATAAGGTACTACTTATCTATGAAGGTCTCCGAACACTAACTATAGGCAGTGTCTACTAGCATTTTTAACATTTCCAATTCTGAGACGCGATAGATCAGGAAAAAATGTAAAGAGTGAGCAAAACAAAAATACATTTCCGGAATTGTGACACGAGAGAGATGTGGTTATCTCTTCAGCTCAATACTTGACAGGCTACTAGGCAGATAATAAAAGTGCCTTTCATCAAAATAAAATCAGCAGGCTTTTTGGTGAAATATTTAAACTCCACATAGCAGCTTTCAAATCTGCTAATGGAAAACTAAAATATGAAGGAGATTGCATAATTTGCAGACATCTTCAGAATCCTGGTGAACAGCACAACTAGGAATTGGAACGGATATCACAAAAGATTTGATTTTAAAAATATTCATCTTTAGTGGACTATAAACAGATATATCATTTGACTTGCATGCTTCTACATTTAGCATGGGAGTAAAGCAAGAAAACTGGCGACTTACGCTGTTCTCATTGTAGCAGTACGTGACCTTTGCTTGAATGTCACCAACATTCAAGGCTGGAGCAATCTTGCTGGAAGTAAACCTTAGACGAGATCTGAAAAAATAAAGTTGACAATATTTCAAGTCCTAACAAAGGAACAATTTCTATATTTGTCACATATAATGCGATCATATAACATTTCCAAAATAATTCACAATATTCAATTTAAAATCTCCTGTGGTACTGTCCCTAGCTCACAAATAATTTTTCACTCCAGTTCCCTCCTGCAAGATATAAACCATACCTCAATTATCTACAATTTGACTTTGCATTTGAGAGTATTTTCCTTAAATTTACTTCTTTAAAAACAGGGCTTCAGAAAAGGGACAGAAACGGGCTTAGCCATTCACTGTGAAAGGTTCATTTATTTATTTTTCAAATGGCCAAGGGGAAAGTACCAGGCCTTTGAAACGGTATACCATAGGAAACAACTTCTTCAGGAAAGAAAGGGAGGCAGTGGGGGATAAGTAAAAAGCACAGCTGTATGGGAAAAACAAAAGGCTTCAAAGACTGACAGACATCGATTATATTGTGTTTTCAATTGATACCTACTTGGTCGCTTTCTTTCCATCCCCTTGAGACTTTCCATCCACCTCACACTCTCCCACATCCTCAGTAGGACTCTGGGGTTCTATTCGGGGGAATGCTGTCTTCAGTGTGTCCACAATTGCACTGACAACAATCTGCGGGAGAAACAACCCATGCTAAGATAAATTTCCTTGCACCTGTTACGATCAGCCCCATTCAACCCGTTCTCCAGTATAAATTTCCTTGTGCAAAATATCCCATGTATAAGCCCCACCTACAGCCGCCATTCCTTTGGTTGACCTTCTAAATATTGAAGAAAAAGTAATTTTGTTGGGGATTTTAATCCACTGTAGTTCAAACACACACCTAGGATTCAAAACCGTTTTAATGTTTCCAAACATCAGCAAATTCAGCCTGAGAATTTGAGAACTGAATATTCCCAACTTTTAAAAGAAAATATGTAGCTATCACTATGTGGTATTGAACAAATAGCAGCTCTTGAAGAGAAGCTGTTTAATAAAAACTTAGCCAAAATTACAAAGTTACCTTGTCAATCCTGGACACAAATGATTTCTTCACAAAAGCAATCCTGGCATCAGTGTTTAGAGCCAGAAACTCCTGCATTTCCTCAGAATACGCACTTTCAGGAATGGCACACAGTTGCTGCATAAAAAGGCAAGAAGTTTATTTCCTTAACTGTTCCACATAGAAAATAGGACAGAAAAAAAAAATAATAATTCAAAGTTAACAAACGCAATTAGCAGACTTGGTCTTTCAATCACTTTCAGCACCTTGGCTGTACCTTCATAAAAGTAACATCGGCTGAATCATCTGACTATACCTGGAGGTTGCAATTAAATGAAGGCTTAAGTGAGACGATCTTCTTGTTGATAGAGTTCAACTTAAGTTTTCCAAAATACATATCTATGTATAATACAAATGATAGTTTCCAGTGATCTATTTGTATACCATGAACAAAAAAATAGCCAACAAGCATTGAAGTCACAACCTGGTTAGGCTCGCCATTATAATGTTACAAATCAAATACAAGCAGCACATGTCCAATTTGCTAATCCACTAGACAAATTCTATTCCCAAGTTGACTCAATTTAGTCTCGGGCACAGCTGAACATGGGCTACACAAGGAATTCTTCTGCAAGACTCAAGTAGAAGGCCTTTAATACAAGAGTGAAGGTGTCAGACCAGGGAGACACAGCCGCTGCATCGGATGCAGTGTGCAAAGTAATATGCAAATAGCACTTTTTTTAATGGGGCTCAAAAGAAATGGACACAAAGGAACAGAATTTGGGAGATGTTATTTTGGTGATATTTTAGTTGAAACGGAAGGTCAATGATGATTGTTATTAAAACAACATGGTAAATTTAGGATGACTGCACATACAATACATAAAGGGAATTTGGGATTTTTCAATCAAACACCAGTTGGCAAACATCTGTCTCAAAACTGCCCATAAAACTCCACAAACTAAAAATCTTACTGTGTGAAGCCACAGATGGCTGGTGTGGGAAATGCAGGACATTATCTGGATGCAGTAGGAACTGCACTTCTATGGCTGGACTTGAATCGCATTGTGGAAACTATATTGAAAGAAGTCCCTGCACATAGTTGTGCCACACCAACGCTAGACATACACAAAGCTGACTCCAGGTGCCAAAATTAGATAAATGCTCTTGCTTTGATGGACACCGATATAAATATGCATTTATCGATCGCTTCTCAGCCTTTTGGCTAAGATCAAGTGTAGTCGTGACACGATGGCTAAAACCAGTCGAGCCCCATACCATGGGGTACGTAACACCATTCGGGTGACAGTGAAGGACAGCGAAGGAGAAGCACCCATGGATCGGGCCTTCTTCTTCAAGCGGATCCTGTTGAAGTCGTGTGGATTTGAAGCTACGGAGATCTACTCCCTGCAAGACTTACCCAGCGCTGGATGTTTCGACGTGACTTTCAAGCGTGTGGCAGCTTGCGTCAAGTTCCTGAAGGTGTTCGAGGAGAAGAGAGACCAGCCAGAGATGAAGATCCTGACGGTGGAGCCGCTCTTTGCTCTGCCGTTGCAATGGGACCGTGTGGTGACTGTGCATCTCTACAACCCCCACCTTCCTGTCGCCGACGCTTTCACCTTCCTCGCCAGGTACGTCGACAAGGTTGGGAGCTGCACCGAGGTTAGAGGCGCTTTCGGGATTTGGACATGCAAACGCCAGGGAAAGGTCATGCTCAAGACCGATGGTAAGGGAGCCATCTTCCACCCTCCTTCCACCTTCGCTATCGGGGGAAGCCGTGGGCAGCCCAAACTTTGTCGCTCATGCGGCAAGTGTGGTCATGTGGCGGCCAACTGCAGCGCCGCCCCCTGCAAGAACTGCAAACAGGAAGGGCACCAGACAAAGGACTGCAAACAGACTAAGTGCTGCAACCTGAGTGGCGAGGTAGGTCACCTCTACAGGACCTGCCCCAAACGCTGCCTCACTTATGCACAGGCAGCCAAAGCCAACAAGGGGGAAGCAGAGGAAATGTTTCGTGTCACTACTACCAAGGACACCTGCAACACTCCAACCACCAAGGCCCCCAGTGAGAACAACGGGACAAAGGAGGACACAGAGAGTGACAAGGTGGAGGAAAAGATTGAGGCAGCAGACAGCCAATCAACAGCACTGCCCCCTGAACCTCCTACTCCTCAGGAGAGCGAATCAATGGAGGAGAAGGAAGCAGCGGAAAATCAGCAGGAGGAGTGACAGCTGATGAAGAAAGCCAAAAGGAAAAACGGGCTAAGAAGAGACCAAGCCACTTCCCAGACAAGTGGCAAGAGGTGTCTCCCATCCGACACGGATGACAAGGGCTGCTGCTTTTCAGACGAAGAAGGGAAAGGGCGGCATTTACAGAAGAGGCGGCAAAGCTCCAGGGAGTTGGAGGACGAGACACCCGAGCTCCAGAACATTGGAGACAATGAGGAGACCAGCGCACCCCAACTTTGCCCACAACCCGAAGAGGCCAGCGCACCCCAGCCCCAGGAATCTGGGAGCAGTGAAGCGCTCAGCGCACCCCAGCTCCGGGAAGCCGGGAGCAGCAACGCCCTAGAGGGGGAGAGGATTGGAGAAGCTTCTCCAACAGAGGACATTTCAAATCCCGTTCTTTGCACGAACCCCCAGATGCCACCTGAGCAGAACATTGCCAATGGGGAGTTTCAGGACAGTTTCCTCAGCCCATCCAAAGTGAGGCAATTTGTGAACACTATGGGTATGCAGGAGCAGACCAAAGGTCTGGGACTCTCAGAGACAACAGGTTTGGTAAGAGACTAAATGCTTTAAAATGGGTGTAAAGATTGTATCCATAAATGTGCGTAGCATTAAATCTACTATGCGATGTGTTGCGACCTTGGATTACCTTGACAAGGTCAAAGCTGACCTGTTGTTTCTGCAGGAGTGTGCGATACCGCACCTCAGCTCCTACAGGCAATGGTCACGATGGTGGGTCCCATGGGCCATCGATCTGGTCGGGAGGAAACGACTCTCGTTCCTCCGGCCTGGGTATTCTGCTGCGAGAAGGCAACTTCACCGTCTCCTAGGTTAAGAATGTGGTGGGTGGGCGCCTCCTCGTAGCAGACGTAATGTACAAGAATGCTCCACTCCGGTTAATTAACGTGTACGCCCCAGCACAAAAGGGCAAGCGGCTGGCGGTTTTTCAGCAGCTCCCACTGCTGCTGGCGACCTCCAGGCCGGTCATTCTGGGCGGTGACTTCAATTGCGTCATCGATGCGGCTGGACGATCCGGCAGGGCCGACAGCAGATTGGACGCTATGTCCAGATCCCTGATGGAAGCAGTTAAGGATGCCAAGCCGCACGACGTCTTCAGCAACCCTGCAGACAGAGCGCAGCGTAGATACACCTGGTCGCGGCCAGACGGGTCCATCCGTTCCAGGATAGACTTCCTGTTTGTGTCCCATGCATTCGCAGTCAGATCCACCAAAGTCAAGCCGGTGTTCTTCTCTGACCACTGCCTCCTACTGGCTGACTGTCACTTAGAGGAAGACCAGAGGGTGGGCAGGGGGGCATGGAAGCTAAACGTGCAACTGTTGACCCCAGAGAACATTGAGGAGCTCAAGAGGGATTACAAAGGTTGGAGAACCGTGAAACCCCTCTTTGAGTCCCTGACACACTGGTGGGAAGTGATCAAGGAAAACATCAAGAGGTTTTTCATCCTCAATGGTGCCCAGAAAGCTAGAAAGGAACAGAGTCCCGACTCCAGAACAACATGCAGAACCTGCTCCGGCTGCAGTGGATGGGGGTCGATGTCAAGGAGGAACTCCAAGAGGTGAAGAGCCAGCAAGCCTCGCTTTTTGCCTCGGAGGCCTCCAAGATCATCTTCCGTTCCAGAGTCCGCTCCGTGGAGCAGGATGAGACGTGCTCACGTTTCTTCTTCCAAAAGGTACACTGAGAGAGCTCTGTGATCAGCAGCCTGAAGGAAGAAGACGGCTCAGTAAAGTCATCGCAGTCCGACATTTTGAGGATCAGAAAATCCTTTTATGCCGATTGTATGACATGAAGCCCACAGACAGCACGGCATCCCGGTCCTTCCTGTCCTCTACACGGAGGTCTTAGACTACAGTACACAGGAGAGCCTGGACAAACCGCTAACTCCTGATGAACTGACTAAGGCCCTTGAGTCCTTCGAGAAGAGTAAAACTCCTGGAAGCGACGACTTGCCAGCGGAGTTGTATTCGGCTCTGTGGGACTGGATGGGCCCAGACCTGCTAGAAGTGTACGAGAGTATGCTCCTGGCCAGCAGTATGTCAGAATCCATGAGGAAAGGCATCATCACCTTCATCTACAAGCACAAGGGGGAAAGGGAGGAAATTAGAAATTGGTGACCCATTTCACTGTTGAATGTGGACTATAAGATTCTGTCCAAGGTCATCGCCAAACAGGTCAAATACGCTCTGGAATTGGTGATCCACCCTGACCAGACCTGCACTGTGCCGGGCAGGAAGATCTCTGACAGCCTCGCGCTGCTCAGGGATATGATTGCCTATGTGCAGGACAGGGATGTGGACACCTGCCTCATCAGCCTGGATCAGGAGAAGGCCTTCGACAGAATATCGCACATCTACATGGTGGATGTGCTGTCCAAAATGGGGTTTGGGGAGGGAATTCGCAATTGGATTCAACTGCTCTACACTAACATCAGTAGTGCAGTCTCTATCAATGGGTGGGAATCAGATAGCTTTCCTATTAAATCCAGAGTCAGGCAGGGCTGCTCTCTCTTCCCTGTCCTTTTTGTGTGTTGCATAGAACCCTTTGCTGACTCCATCAGGAAGGATCCGGGCATAAGAGGAGTGACAATCCCAGCCTCCCTGTACATGGACAATGTCGCCATCTTCTGCTCGGATCCGCTGTCGGTGCGCAGACTGATCCACATCTGCGACCAGTTCGAACTGGCCTCGGGAGCCAAGATAAATCGTGGGAAGAGCGAGGCCACGTTCTTCGGGAGCTGGGCTGATCGATCCTTTGTCCCCTTCACCGTCAGAGCTGACAGCCTGAAGGTGCTGGGGTTATGGTTCAGAGGGACCGGGGCATGTGTTAGAAACTGGAAGGAGCGAGTGTCTATGGTGAAAAGAAAACAGGGCATGTGGGAGCGACGTTCCCCCTCCATTGCGGGTAAGAACCTGATCATCAGGTGTGAGGCACTCTCACTGTTGCTGTACGTGGCGCAGGTCTGGCCCATTCCAGACTCCTGCGCGATGGCGATCACCCGAGCCATCTTTCGTTTTATCTGGAGGTCGAAAATGGATCGTGTCCGCAGGGACGCGATGTACAAGTCTCTAGATAAAGGGGGAAAACGTGCCCAACATCGCCCTCATACTGATGGCCACCCTTGTGTGCGGCTGCATCAAGCGGTGCGTAGACCCTCAGTACACAAACACCAAGTGTCACTACGTGCTGAGGTTCTACCTGTCCCCGGTGTTGTGAAGGATGGGTCTGGCCACGCTGCCGCGGAACGCTCCAAGTAGTTAGACCGTGCCGTACCACTTGTCCCTCGTGGAAAAATTTATGCAGAGAAACACCTTTGACCACAAGTCCATCAGGCAGTGGTCGGCACATAACGTCTTAGAGGCCCTGCAGGAAAAGGAGAGGGTGGATCTTGTGGGATGGTTCCCCGAGCAGACTGTCAAAGTCATTTAGCAGAATGCCTCATCGCCAGAACTTTCCAACAAGCACCAAGATGTAGCTTGGCTGCTGGTGAGAAAGGCCCTCCCCGTCAGATCCTTCCAACATGCCAGGAGTCTCACCCCCTCTGCACATTGCCCTCGAGATGGCTGTGGTGGGGACAAGACTGTTGTTCACCTCCTTGTGGATTGTGCCTTTGCAAAGAAGGTCTGGAGAGAGATGCAATGGTTTCTGTCGAGATTCATCCCGAGCAGTTCTGTGACACAGGGCTTTGTGCTCTACAGGCTGTTCCCAGGGACACACACCGAGACAAAGATCAACTGCAGCTGGAGGATCAACTCGGTGAAAGACGCTGTTTGGTCTGCCCGAAACTTGTTGGTCTTCCAGCGCAAAGAGTTGTCCCCGACCGAGTGTTGCAGACTGGCACATTCCAAAGTCCAGGACTACGAGCTGAGGGACGCACTAAAGCTTGGGGAAGCAGCCGCAAAGGCGCAGTGGGGAAAGGTCGCTGTCTAAGACCTTTCTGCCTCAGTGCACCAAGGGACTGGGAACTCTTGAGAGCCCCTCGGGCTGTACAGCTCAAAATGAATGTATGCAGTAAATACTAAGTGTATTATAATTGTATTGAAACACCTCAGAGTGCAACATGACGTATGTTGATAACTCCAATACCTTTGTCTGATTGTCTGCATTGACCATATTGAAATGATTGTAATATTCATTGATTGTATTGATGTACCTTGTGATACATGGGTAAAAGTTGAATCTGATTGTACTTTTGTGATGGTGATTTTGAAATGGTTTGGAATGTTTTTCCAGATATTTTATGAATAAAGTATATTTTTCTAAATAAATAAATAAATAAATATGCATTTATCGTTTTTAATAAAGGGGTTCTTTATGCATGTGTTGGATTTATGCAAGAGAAGGACTGAATAGAGGCTGAATGAGGCACTGCAAGAATAGATTAAACTGATTAGTTTCAAAATGGTCAACTATAGCCCACAGGAAAAGAAGCACTACAATCATGGCGTCACTTTTCTCCTACCTTAATAAAAGTCTCAAGAAGGCTTTTTCGAGCCTCAACCTTATCACTGTCCATGTTTCCAAAGGGCAGGTCAGGAAAGAGCTTCTTTGGTCCTTTAACATCTGGAAACCAACAAAAATCTATTAATGAGAATGTCAAACAAAATCTGGGTTATTAAAATTGCGCCACTTTTTGCACATGGTGGCCTGAAGATGATGTTTTTGAATTATTACAGCTTGCGTCCCCTGATAAAACTGAAAAACTCCCAAAGCAAACGTATTGAGTGGGATTTGGAAACAATTTAGAGAAATGTGGCAAATATTAAAATATTCTGAAAGTTTTTTTTTTAAATTCTACCACTCAAACAAATATCATTTAATTTAAATTCATAGAAAAAAAAATACTTTCAGAAGAAATATGCAACGCAACTCACGAGAAAGAAAAAGACCTAATTTATTCGTCCACTCAATGAATCAGAAATATAATCTGGCCATTCAAAAGTTAAAATGAGTAAAGAAGCATATCACATGTTTTATTATTACAATTTACAATTCTAAAATATTAAGGGAAGTGACAGAGTATTTTGAATGCACAGGGTTATTATTACCAGCATACGTTAATATATAATGTTTTGCATTTTACTGAATACTTTGGAGAATACATGACAAACAACGCTTTCAGAAAAGATTGAGTGGAACAGTTAAAGCGCCATAAAATATGGTGCGTTATCCACAGTGCATTCCACATATTCAGTTCCCAAGCTCAGGCAGTGCCAAACAGAGGCAGCTGCTTCCTCAGAGGCAGAATGATAAAAACAGTCGACCAGGGACATTTATATGAATCTCTTGATTTAAAACTAGCAAGGGAAGAGCGAAGCAAGATGTATGCATTGTACACATTTGTGCACTTCTTCATTTCCTCGCTCCACCTCTCGGTGCTATTCCCACTCCGACGTTCTGTGACACTGGGAGCTACAATAGGTGGGGATTCTTATGATGGGTTTGGAAGATTAGGTTTTGCAATGTTATCAAGTTCCATACTTTTGAGGAGCTTGCGTAGTTCTGTCTTTTCCTCCAGTCTAGTTTGCAGGTTCAGGAATTCACTGTAGCGTCGATTAACAGTGTGGTACGCCACCTGCTGGAGTGTTCCAGGATTCTCTGTGTCCAATGCAGTTTCATACTGTTAAAAGAAGAGTTAAATATGTTTGTCCATGCAAAATAAGTGATGTCATCACAGGGTATACAATCTTCAAACAAGCTAACTCAAAGTCAAACATTTAATTTACACAAAACCCACGCAGACTTTTTCCATCTCTGCATTGGACATATTTTATTCTCTGTAAATCTTTTTGATGTTTGCCATAAGGTTTTTTTTAAAGACTTTCTCTAAAATTTTGATTTCTTATTAAATGAAATCTGAACACTACAAATAAGTGCATCTTCGAAGTGCAAGTTAGAAAGAGAAAAGCAATTCAGTCCAAAAAACATATTCCTCTAAAAATAAAAAAGACTGCATTTATAAGGCGCCTTCACTGCAACACGCAGTGCCAAAGCGTTTACAGCCTATTAAGTATTTTTGAAGTATAGTCACTGTTGTAATGTAGGAAACACAGCACCAAGTTTGCTCACAAAAGTCTGGCAAACAGCGGTGTGATAATAACCAGATAATCTGTTTTTGCGACGTTGTTTGAGGGATAAATATTGGCTAGGGCACCAAGGAGAAATCTCAATGCTCTCCTTCAAAATAATACCAGGGTTCTTTACGTCCACCCGAGAGGGAATAATAAACAAGCCTTGGTTTAATATCCCATCTAAAACATTGCACCTCTGACAGTGCAACATTCCATCATTACGGCAGTGGGCGGTCAACAATATTTGTGCTCAAGTCTCTAGAACGGGACTTAAACCCACAGCCTCGAACTTGGAGGCAAGATTGTGACCAACTGAGCCACAATTGAAATCCAGTGTCCCAACTCTCCTAATATCACATCAGTTGAAAGTCCCCAATTTCTTCTCTCTACTGCCTTGCCCAGCAAATTACTCCAAACAGTTAAATGAAGAAATTCTTCTGACAATCGGTTTTAAATTAATTTGCTAATTTTTCAGAAATTGGGCTTTCAGCTGAGATGTTAAATCAAGGCTCTGTCTACCTTCTCAGCCGGACGTAAAAGGTACCATGGCACCATTTTGAAGAAGAGCAGGTGAGTTACCCTCAGTGTCCTGGTCCAACATTTATCCCTCAATCAACACTGGTTGATAATAGAGAAAAAAAGCTGGGGTAATCTTTGTGCTTCAGAATGATCCTGGTTTAATCGAGTAGTTTCAGCAGAAGGCAGGGCCTGATAGTGCCTCATGTGTTTGAGCCAGATGAACAACTAAACCAGCTGTGGCACCATAAATGTTCACCTCTACAGCCCTCGGATTTAAGGGAGGGGTTGGGGGGGGCATCATACCAGTTGAAATGGTCAGGGTGAGAGTGAGAAAGGGTTTTATTGGGGGCAAAGCATCAAGGAGGCGAGGGTATAATTGAGCAGATCAATAGCTGCACAAGTGGTGGAAGGAGGGTCAAAGGCGAGACAGTTATGAGTTTGAGAGTGATGTTCTAAGTGATTCGGAGGAACAATTTTTTCCCAGGGGCAGATGCAGAAGGAGTGGAGGTGGTATATGCTGCAGAGGTGAAAGTAGACTGTCTTCATGATGGAGAAATTGGGTCAGAAGTTCACTTCAAAGGTTCTGAATTCAGTTCCTGAATTTCACTGTTTAGTTCATCTCAGCTTGAGTTGCATCAGAGATGGTACAACTGGTCACACAATTTGTGTTGCACTATACCAGAGACAGTCCTATATATGGGCTATTGTAAATTCTCGGAACTTTCTCCGAGAACAATACTGAACTGCTCTTGGCTTATTAAAGCTCTCCTCACTACTTTATAATGGTGCTTCCCTCCTCTTCAATTCTCAGTACCCTCTGCTCCTCTTTCTAGCTCTCAGTCTCCCATTTCGCACTCTCATACTCCAAGGTCCTCCTCCCTCAGGCTCCTGGTCATCTGCTCCCCGTCTCCTTGCTGCTCCCATGTGCGACAATCAGGATATCTTTAAATCAGATTTCCTGTTCTCTAGCAAGCTGCAGAGATAGTCAAGGCCCTTATATGTGGACTTCAGATAACTTCTGAACTTTTTTTTGACTGGAGGAAATAAGCAGGTTGCATCGTGAGTTGTTTTATATGCAAGGTTATATGGTACTGCAGTGCCTTGTTTACAGGTTGCAATGCCCTCTCACTGACAGTCCCAAACTCTGACAGGCATTGCAATACGCCATTCCCTCTGACAACTTAAATTCCATCAACACACCAAAATTCCTCCATGGTTTCATTCCCAAAGCAACTCCTCCTATATTATAAACACAATGACATTACCAGCCAGTGAGTTGCTAAAACCAGCGTGTGAACTAATCAACGACAACTTACATTTATTGATGTAATGAATTCAACACAGGAAAATAAGCCAAAGCGCTTCACAGGATCGCTACCAAACAAAATTTGACATCTAGTCTCATAAGGGATAGGTTTTAAGAAGGTCTTAAAGGAGGAAGTGAGGTCGAGAGGCAGATGAAATTTCAGAGCTTAGGGCCTCGGCCGCTGGAGGCACAGCCACCAATGGTGGCAGTAATTAAAATCAGTGATGAGCAAGAGAACATAATTAGATAAGCGCAGAGATCTCAGAGGGTGCAGAACTGGAGGAGGTGCACACAAAATGTAAAAATAGAAGTAGACAGGGAAAATAAAGGGGTCTGGCCTCTTCTATACTTTGTAGAGCACAGATCAGTGAAACACATCATGGTGTCTTTCTGAAGTCAGCTCTTCAAATATCACACACTGACGCAGAAGAGTTTAGAATCCAATGTCACAAATAATCCACGTTTTTGGAAAATTTTGTGAAAAAGATTTGTTTTCACTTTTGTGCAAATTTTCTTCCCTCTTTTGTTCTCCTGCAAGCATTGACTTTTATAACATTTCATGTGCCAAAGTCGCTCTCCGATACCTTGCATCAGTGGCCATTATTCACAGAGTATTCTTGAATATAGTGACTTGGCTATGAGCAACAGCAAGCCATTCAACCAGCAAGGCTGGCCTCACTAGATGTCCACCCACACGCCCTCCCAGGAATGGTCATCATGCCACAGGAGACCATTCAGCCCGTCATACCTGTGCAGGCTCTTTGAAAGAGCTCTCCAATTCGTCCCGGTGCCCTGCTCTTCCCCAAAGTCCTGCAAAAGTTTCCCTTTTCAAATATGCAGCCAATTCCTTTTTGAAAGTTACTACTGGATCTGCTTCTACTACCCTTTCAGGCAGTGCTTTCCAGGTCGTATCAATTTGCCGCATAAAAAAAATTTCTCATCTCATCTGGTACTTTTGCCAATAATATCTTTGCCCTCTGGTTGCCAATCCTCCTGACAAGGGAAACAGTCTCTCCTCATTTATTCTGTCAAAACCCCTCATTATCCCCAAAGGAACAATCAGAAGCAGGAACACTGAACAATTTCTCACATCACAACCCACAGGCACAGAAGTCTAGGCTGAGATGACCTAACTTAGCACAGACAGGAGATTGAGCTGATGATGTCCCTAGTCTGTGTAAAGCCCTCAATGATTAAATTGACCAAGGCATTTCAGGAGCCACAATCTTCCAAACCTCAACAGATGAGTATTATTGAATACAGTGACTTGCTTCATCATCCTAACGTGACTTGCCTTAATAGTGTACAATGTGTAAGGGTGAACTCCTCCTCCTCTGTGTTCTTTTGCCGTGACTGTTCCACTGATTCTCAAATTGTGAATCACCACTGGTGTGTCCGGGCTGCAAAGAGGTTCAAAAC
Organism: Cetorhinus maximus; assembly: GCF_964194155.1. NCBI lineage: Eukaryota > Metazoa > Chordata > Chondrichthyes > Lamniformes > Cetorhinidae > Cetorhinus > Cetorhinus maximus. The sequence goes on from NC_135880.1 coordinate 212,460,791, forward strand.
TATAAGTGGACACATTCACTGAGGTAGGTGAAGATGTGTGCACAGGTCCTGCAGACACAACGTCTAAGGAGTTACAGGTTAGATTATCTGATGGAATAGTCTCCTTTTCCTGAAAAGGATGCTGACTGGAAAGAATTCGGATTGTCTCATGAGCTAGAACCGTGGTGGAGGTCGCTAATTTAGAAAATGCCTCTTCTTTCCCAACATCATCAACATTCTCAAGCCCCAGAGAAGCTGTATTTTGGTCAAATGATGGCAAGCAAGTATATGTATCCGAAACTGTGGATTCTCCTATGTTTTGCTCATCACTGCTTGCATCTTCAGGTGTATCAAAAGTATTAGTTAGGTCCACTGGAGTCAGCCTGTCCACAGCCAGTTCGTCAGTTGCTAACTGTGTTAAAGATTCTGTGGAACCCTTTTTCACATCATTTTGGGGGGATTCAGGTTCGAATTCCTCACATGAATAGAAGAGGTTTAACTTGTCTGGCCTCTGGTGATCATAACCACTGGAGACATCTCCTGTAGATTTCTCAACCTTTTCATTTGATTTATTCACACTTCCATCTGTTGATATATCAGTTTCCTCCATATTGGGTTCGAAATTGTCAACAGTATCATAGCTGGGGAAGTCTTCAGCTTTCGGAGCCGGTATTGTTTCAGCAATTACCTCTTTTTGGGCTTTCAAAACCAAGGAAGTGGGCACCTCCAGCTGCAACGGTTTCTCCTTCGCTTTCTCCTTATTGCTTGATTTTGTCAAAATTTCTATTATAATGCCATTTATCCAATCTGGGTCTGCCATTTTGCTTATCAGGGGTAGAAGCACATTGCACGTGATCAGCTCTCTCACCACAAATCTCCCTGTCCGGGTTTCCAGATTGGGATAGGGCACCAGCACATGCAAAAGCAGATCGACGATGCCCCTTGCGTAATTCACTTCTGTCGCAGGGCTCTGAAGGGCAATATGTGGGTCACTGACTTTACAATACATTTTCCACATGCAGTGAACTTCCTCCGCTCGGCAGCGGCCAATCTTCTCGCGTGATGTCTTCTTCGCCTTCATGTAAATCTCCAGGTGGCAGCTGCATAAGACAAGGATTTTTTGGGCCAGTCCCTTCCTGTCCACAAGCTCCATCCTCCTCTTCAGCTCCAAAGCCATGGCATGCATTGCCCTCTGCACCTCATTCTCGAACTCTGGCTCCTGACTGACAGTCCTGTACCAAGAAGTGACAAAATCCCTGACGATCTTGGTGATGGTGCCTTCAATCTCCTTGGCCAGCAGCAGTCCTGAGTCTGCATGGGGGTGGGTGGGCTCCAGCCTGATGAACCTCTCCAGGTGGACCAGGTTGGTGGGGCTGAGCACCAGCTGTGAGCCCAACCAGCCCCCTAGCAACACCAGCAGCACCGAAACACACAGCAGCCAGATGTTGAGGAGGAGCTGGAGGAAGAGACAGGCCAACACCAAGAGCCCGACCCCCAGCCACTTCCTCTGCAGCAGCAGCTCGTTCAGCAGCCGGCCCGAGTCCTCCACGCTCCCCGGCGGCATCCCGTCAGCGGCACCGCTGCACTTTCCACCTTTTCGCACCTTTAGCCGGCAAAACAGCGGCGGCCCAGCATCTGTTTACATCCGAATATCCGGGAAGGATTAAGGTCACGAACCGCTGCAAACGCGAAAGCACCGGAGCAGCGCCACCTGGAGGACAGGAGGACTCGTCGACAGCGCAGGTGAACTCTCCAACAACGCCACCTAGAGCACAGGAGGACTCCTCGACAGTGCGGGTGGACTCACCAATAGCGCCACCTGGAGGACAAGAGGACTCATCGACAGCACTGGAGGACTCACCAACAGCGCCACCTAGAGCACAGGAGGATTCGTCAACAGCGCCACCTGGAGGCCAGGAGGACTCATTAACAGTGCCATCGACAGTACAAGGGGACTCATCGACAGCTCCACCTAGAGCACAGGAGGACTTACCAACAGTGCCACCTAGAGCACAGGAGGACTCGCCAACAGCGCCACCTAGAGCACAGAAGGATTCATCAACAGCGCCATCAACAGTGCAGGAGGACTCACAAACAGTGCCACCTGGAACACAGGAGGACTCGCCAACAGCGCCACCTAGAGCACAGGAGGACTCACCAACAGCGCCACCTGGAGCACAGGATGAGTCATCAACAGCACCATCGACAGCACAGGAGGATTCATCGACAGCGCCACCCACAGATCAGGAGGACTAATCGACAGCTCCACCTTCAGCACAATGGGACCTCCTCTACATTAATAAAAATAGTGCTGGAAAAACTCAGCAGGTCTGATAGCATCTGTGGAGAGAGAAACAGAGGCCAAGATTTTCCATGCCCACCGGCGTCAGGTGTGTTCAATGGAGTGAGCGGACAATCTGGCAAGATCGGCTTCCTGAACAGCGTGAAACCAGTTTGTGATTGTCCGCTCAAGCGAACCCACCATCGGACATCGGGAGCCTCATTGTAAGCTACATGCGTGCATTTAACTCTATAACAAAATAAGAACTCCCCCCTAGAGGTTCCCTGTGCTACAAACTACATCAGCACATTACAAAGCCAGCCCACAGGGCTCATCCTCTCCCCCCCCACCCGCTCCCGCTGCATCGTCCGCCGACATCGGCGGAAAAGCACAGCACATAAGCCACATGCACCTGGCGGGCTGCACATCGCTCGGGACTTCAAGGTTTGTTTGCCTACTACCTTGATTCAGTCAGCACTCAAAGTCATCAGCGCCAGGCTTCACAGACAGTATCACATCACTTTCAGGGGAGCTCACAGGTGGGTCTCTACCTACCAGATCAGCCATATATGGGTGGATTTTCAACAGCTGCAGGGCTAGAGCTTGCTTGGCGAAGGGGGAGAACTGGCCTCAGGTAAGGGAAGAGGCAGCAGGATGAGGTTGTGTACTGGGGAAGGAGGGTATCCCAGGGTGTGTGTGTGGGGGGGGCACATGTTGATCTGTGCAAGTGGCCTCAAGATGGTGAGGGCTGAGGAGGCAGTCTCCAGAGGAGATGAGGGCAGTTGGACGTGTGAGGGTATGTGTGTGGGAATGTCCCTTGAGCTGTCAGTGAGTGAGATGCCAGTGAATGTGTGTTGGGCTTGATTATGAGGTTAGAGTGATGAGCTGGTTGCCATACCCTGGCTGCACGAGTGAGATCATTCATCCTCTATCTGCATTGGATGGCCAACCTCTTCTGTGTATCATTGGCACTGACCATCACTGCCGCTGCCTGCCATGCTGGATTGGTGATGCCACTGCCCATCCTGCGGCCAGAGTGGGGGTAGAGGACATCGCGGCTGGCCTCCGTGTCATCCAAAAGGCGTTCCAGTGACATGTCTCTAAACCTGGGGGCTGCAATCTTCTTGCCTTTTGTGGACATCTTCCCTGCAGCATTCGTGGACTGGAAGCACTGAGATGTGTTGCACGCGGGTGGACTGAGATATGGCACCCGACGTGATGAAGCAGCGAGGAGATGGCAGGTGGGCAAATGAGAGCCCACACACCATGGAACCAGCATGTTTACCAGGAATGCATAAATAATGTGGTGGGTTTGGGACGATATGGAGTGAAAACCCACCATCGTGGCCAGCGGGTTAAACGTCATTTTACCCACCCACCACTGCACTTAGTGCAAATCTGGGATGATTCCGCCCAGAGTTAACGTTTCAAGTTGAATGTGACTTTTCTTCGGAACCCGATCTTCTCATTGAGTCATAGAGGTTTACAGCACAGAAAAGGGCTCTTCGGCCCATTGAGTCTGCGCCAGTCAAACAAGTACCTAACTATTCCAATCCCATTTTCCAGCACAAGGCCCATAGCCTTGTATGCCATGGCATCGCAACTGCACATCCAAATACTTCTTAAATGTTATGAGGATTTCTGCCTTTGCCACCCTTGCAGGCAGTGAGTTCCAGATTCCCACCACCCTCTGGGTGAAAAAATTCTTCCTCACATCCCCTCTAAACCTCCTGCCCCTTACCTTAAATCTATGCTCCCTGGTTATTGATCCCTCCACCAAGGGGAAAAGTTCCTCCCTGTCTACCCTATCTATGCCCCTCATAATTTTATACACCTCAGTCATGTCCCCACTCAATCTCTTCTGCTCCAGGGAAAATAACCCTAGCCTATCCAATCTTTCCTCATAACTAAAACTCTCCAGCCCAGGCAACATCCTGGTAAATCTTCTCTGCACTCTCTCTCGTGCAATCACGTCCTTTGTATAATGCGGATTCCAGAACTGCATGCAACACTCTAGCTGTGGCCTAACCAGCGTTTTATACAGTTCCAGCATATCCTCCCCGCTCTTACATTCTATGCCTCACTTAATAAAGGCAAGTATCCCATATGCCTTCTTAACCACCTTATCTACCTGTCCTGCTACCTTAAGGGATCGGTGGACATGCACACCAGGGTCCCTCTGATCCTCGGTACTTCCCAGGGTCCTACCGTTCACCATGTATTCCCGTGCCTTGTTTGTCCTGCCCAAGTGCATCATCTCACACTTATCCAGATTAAATTCTATTTGCCACTGATCAGCCCATCTGACCAGCCCATCCATATCCTCCTGTAGTCTAAGGCTATCCTCCTCACTATTTACCACCCCACCAATGTTTGTGTCATCCACAAACTTACTGGTCAACGCTCCTACATTCAAGTCTAAATCATTTATATATACCACAAACAGCAAGGGACCCAACACCGATCCCTGTGGAACCCCACTGGACACAGGCATCCAGTCACAAAAACACCCCTCGACCATTACCCTCTGCTTCCTGCCACTCAGCCAATTCTGGATCCAATTTGTCAAATTCCCATGGGCTCTTACCTTTGTTATCAGTCTCCCATGTGGGACCTTATCAAAAGCCTTGCTGAAGTCCAAGTAGACTACATCAAATGCATTGCCCTCATCTACATACCCAGTCACCTCTTCAAAAAATTCAATCAAATTGGTCAGACATGACCTCCCCTTAACAAAACCATGCTGACTGTCCTTGATTAATCCCTGCCTCTCCAAGTGTAGATTAATTCTGTCCCTCAGAATTGCTTCCAATAGTTTCCCCGCCACTGAGGTTAGACTGACTGGCCTGTAGTTCCCTGGTTTATCCCTTCCTCCCTTCTTGAATAATTCGGACTCTTCGGAAGATGAGTCATATTCAACTCGAAACGTTAACTCTGTTTCTCTCTCCACAGATGCTGCCTGAACTTCTGAGTTTTTCCAGCACATTTTGTTTTTTATTTCAGACTTCCAGCATCTGCAGTATTTTGTTTCTATTTTAGACCTCATCTACAGTGTAACCTCCAGCACAGGAGGACCTCACCTATAGTGTCACCCACTACATAGGAGGGCATTATCTGAAGTTCCACCTAAAGTGCAGAAAGACCTCACGTTCAGTACCGCCAACATCTCAGGAGGACCCCATCTGCAATGCCACAGCAGCACAGAAAGACCTCACCCACAGTGCCATCTAAAGCAGTGAAGCATCTTACCTGCAGTACCACATCAGGGGAGGTCAGCACTGGCATGGCATCACTGGCAGTGCCACTTACAGCGAGGACAGATTTCCCGCACAGTTTTTTGCACAAAACCCATAATTATGGTTTCACTCAGCATCTCTTCATTACTACAGCTGGGCTTGAGGTGAGAAGGTTGAAGAAGATAAGGGAAAGTTTACATTCTGTTACTCTATAATGTGGCCATTATAGGCAAAGTACATTATACCACAAGACAACATTGATAGATTTGGTGTGGTTAAAAGAAGCAAAAAAAAAGCTCCAACTCTGAGAAACGAGGATGTGCTTCTTTGATCCTGTAAGAGTCCCACTATTTATGCTTCGAGGTTGTAAATAATTATTCAGATTGTTTTCTAAAGTTAAGCAGAATCACAGAGCAGAAGAGGCCCTTCGGCCCACCGAGTCTGCACCGACACGTGAGAAACACCTGACCTACCTACCTAATCCCATTTACCAGCACTTGGCCCATAGCCTTGAATGTTATGATCTGCTAAGTGCTCATCCAGGTACTTTTTAAAGGATGTGAGGCAACCCGCCTCCACCACCCTCCCAGGCAGTGCATTCCAGACCGTCACCACTCCCTGGGTAAAAAAGTTTTTCCTCACATCCCCCCTAAACCTCCTGCCCCTCACCTTGAACTTATGCCCCCTTGTGACTGACCCTCCAACTAAGGAGAACAGCTGCTCCCTATCCACCCTGTCCATGCCCCTCATAATCTTGTACACCTCGATCAGGTCGCCCTTCAGTCTTCTCTGCTCCAATGAAAACAACCCAAGTCTATCCAACCTCTCTTCATAACTTAAATGTTTCATCCCAGGCAACATCCTGGTGAATCTCCTCTGCACCCCCTCCAGTGCAATCACATCCTTCCTAAACAAACAAGATAAATTTATTGAAACTATTTCCTGAGCTTAAAAAAACTAGGTAAAACACAGCCACCATTCATACGGTCAACGCATATTCATCTAGGCCCACACACACACACCAGCACAGATGTCAGAGTAAGAGGAAAGGCTTATAGGATTTTTTTTTACAGTTCATGAAAGATAAAACAAAGGAGTATATGGTTAGCTGTCCCCTGACTGGTCTCGATGCAGTGGGTTCAATGTTGCGGCCATTTTGTTCCTGGGTGTACATGGACGGAACAGATTTCCACATTTTTTGTAAAGATCTTGGTTCACAACCAATTATTCTTCTCAGGATGGTCACTTTGCAAACCAGGCACAACATTTTCCAAGAGAGAGAGAGACACACACACAGCTTCAATCTGCCTGTGTTCAGTATTGCATTGTCTTTTTTCCTCTCCTGCTTGATAAGGACCCTTGAAGTACCCCCCTGTTGTATATTCCAGAGAAATTCTATTAGCCCATGTCTTCTGCAGTTATTGTTTCAGAACAAGTAATTGCATTTTCATGTCTCACCTCAGAAACATTTGAAAAGTATCAGGGCGATGTGAATCAACAGGGGGTGGGGTCTTTCATGCTTCCCTGGGAGTTGAGTGTCTGTCTTCATCCCACTTGGTGGAATGCGAAATTATGGTTTGTCGCAGTAGTCTGGCCAGTTTTTTTTAAATCCCGTTGTCTGTATAGGGTCTCAGTTTTTGAAAACCAGCCCAGAGAAAAAAGAAAAATTAGAAATTGTATCTTCAAATATCACATCCTCATAACACATTGTAACTAAATTATCAAACACTGAATATGATACAACCTGTAGCTGGTTCTTTGCAAAGCTCGGGCTTCGAAAACATGCTTTTCCTGGAAGTGAGAGAGGTAAATTGTATCTAACCTGCATTTTCAAAGTGAAACTATGTAGACTGATGGATGATGAGACTTCTTGACTGTATGCTATTATGAATGCATTTGAGTAGCCACAATCCAGTTTCTTCTGGACATAGATTGACGGGGCTAAACTCCTTGCCATTCACCAGCGACTGGCAGTCTCATTCGGACCGCGTACAAGAGTGGCGAGTGCGGAACATGGAAATATTACCTTGGCCCAGTAATTTGTAGATCAGAGCACAGAGGAACTTTACCCCACACGTAGAATGTGCACTTTTGGACAAGGGTTTGCCTGAGTCTGACACTCATCACAAGTTGGCTGGCACGGACATGATGGGCTGAAGGGCCTGTTTCTGTGCTGTTTAACTCTATGACACTAAGTTGTTTTTATAAAAGGTCCAATCTAGTGGCAATCTGCACCTTAATCAGAACAAAAATTGTACAGAGGGAAAATCCACCTTTTCCATAAACCTTGAGAACGTTGCAAAATTTCAAAGCTTTGTAATGAAATGGGGCAGATAGAATGTTTTGCTTCAGCCCTATTATTTGGAGAAATAATAAATCACATCTATAATAAAGGTCCAAAGACTCCCAGCCATACATTGGGATGTGCTCTTTGAACATTCAACACTGCTGAATTCATAAAATACTTGCATTTACAAATTACTTTTCATGACCGCATTTCAAAGCACTTTACAGCCAATGAAATACTTTTGAAGTGTAGACGCTGTTGTCATTTAGGAAATGTGGCAGCCAATCTGTGCACAACAAACACCCACGTACAGCCTTATGATAATGACTGGATAGTCTGTTTCTTATGTTGTTGGATGAGGGATAAATATTGGCCAGGACATCAGACAATTCTTTGCAATTCTTTGAAATGGTGCAATGGAATCTTTTACATCCACTCAGCAGCAAGGGCCTCAGCTTAACCATAAGCTCAGCCAAAAGATAGCACCTCCAACAGTGCGGTACTCCCTCTACTGCACTGCAGTATCGGTCCTGGAGTGGAACTTAAATCCAGAGCCTTATGATGTACCATGACCATACCATTTATAGATACATTTTTAGCTTCATTGGCGATTGGTGATTTTCTTGCCAGGAAAATCAGAATACTCCAATAAAACGATGATCAAAGGTTTTGATGCAATATAGATCTTTAAAATTGCCTTCGCATATTGAGATTGACTGTATTTCCCCTTCTTTCAAGTAGGACTGTCTATCTATTTCTCAAAAAAGACACTATAAATTGAAGAGGAAGAGGCTAGATTCTCTGCATCTCCATAGTTAACCTGTAACATCTGAAATTTGTTAAGCACGTCACACATTCTTACTCAGGCATCACCTTGTGTTGCAGACTTCTTTCACTAAAATGAGGCTTCATAAGCATCAGCACCTGCAAACTCTCACACCGACAGCACCATTAATGTGTTCAGGGGGAAATTTGTTTTGTTGATGGCAATGTTTTAAGAGGCTGCCAATCCTGTCAGACCTTGTTGTCTCCCACTCTTCATTTCCAAATCATGCAATTTATTTCCCTTTCTTTCCCCTCTGACTTAGTTTCTGCCAATCCACACAAGTGCTGGATTTCAGTGGGACTGCACTTTTGGAAGAGAAAAACCTGGGGGAGAATTTTCTGGTCAGCGAGCGGGAGCAGGAGTGGGGCCCACTCGCTGACGCGTAAAATGATGCGCGGTGACGTCGGGCAGGTGCAGATTTTCAGTTCAGCTGCACGCCCGCCGAACTATCAAAGGCCTATTAAAGCCTGTTAAAAACGAATTGATATAATGAAATGAGCTGCCCGTCCAACCTTAAGGTTGGCAGGGCAGGCGAAGAGCCCAGGCGGCCTTCGCATTTTTCATAGAACCTTAACCACGGGCGGGATGAGGTTTCATGAAGGATTTAAAAATTCCATTAAAATTATTTTAAAAATTCACTGACATGTCCCAGCTCATGTGACACTGTCACATGAGGGGACATGTTTTAAAAGTTTTTAATAACTTTATTCAGAAGTTTAAAACTTAAACGAATCAGGTGCCTCGGGGAGATTTCTGCGCTCTTTCGCGCGCATGCCCGGAGCTCAGGGAATCCCGCTGCCCGCACAGGGAGCGCTCAGCGCTTCCAGGCAAGCATCACGCTGGGTGGGCCTTAATTGGCCCGCACATGTAAAATGGCGGCGCGGACCCGATCAGGGGCGCCAATCAGGTTTGCACTCGTTCCCACCCGCCCCCACACAACCGCCTTGACGGGGTGGGGGGGAAATTCAGCCCCTGAAGTAGAAAGAGCGGACTCAGACAGAGTGAATCACTGTCAAGAAAGAGACAGGAACAGCATGCAGTCAGACTTTCTTTCTCCTGGCTGTTACTGAGAATTACACAGAATTTACAGCACAGAATCAGGCCATTCAGCCCACAGGTCTATGCTGACTTTATGCTCCACTTAAGCCTCTTCCCACCTAATCACCATACCTGCCATTTATTTCTCTCTCTCATGCACTTATCTAGCTTCCTCTTAAAGCAATAGAAAGGTTAAACATATAATCTCAGTTCCCTGATGTACTCTTAAGCCATAGGGTCCAGAGATTCCAGCATCAAATCCTGGTTTGTGCTAAGCCAGGGCAGCAAGGCAGGCACACACTGCTTAACAAAAAGGAAAAATGTCAGCCCGGATTTCTACTTGAGATCAGCATCCAGGGACTGGTGCATGCGTACTGAGGGCATGATCACACCTGGCTGTCATGTTCCTCCGTGTTCAACCCTCTGGAAAACACACTGGCGGAAATGTCCGTGCCTGCTGGTCTCAGGTGTGCTCGGCGGCATGAGTGGACAATATGGCGAGAAGGCCAAAAATTGGTTTCACAACATCGTGAAGCCAGTTTGCAATTGCCTGCTCAGCCCATCGATGGTGGGCCACGTTCCCTCCCATCAGACGTTGGGAACCTCATTGCAACAGATCAGCAAATCATTATAAGGTCAGCCCACCGGAACTGTCTCCCTCCACTGGATCATCTGCCCACAGCAGCATGATTGCACGCTGACGTGTTTCACAACTGCATATAAAAGGCGTGCACTTGGCAGGCTGCACTTTGAGGGGAACTCAGAAGTGAGTGGACAGTAACATTGTGGAGCACTCACAAGGGACGCCTGTTGGGCTTCAACGTTGAGGCGCGTTGGGGGGCAAAGGCTGCCCTGTGGTGAGGCAACTTTGGGGCGGTGGGGGGGGGCAAAGGTAGCGCCCAAGCACATGGTGGGTGGTGGGCAAGGGAAGCATCCACGCATTAGGGACGCCTTGTATAAAGTGACCATTCCTCTGCAGATGAGGCAATCCAGATGCAGCCACATTGATATGATTGGAGTTGGGCCTCTAGCTTATCTGCCCACTCAAGCAACGCAGAGGCCTGAAAATGCCACCAAGTGCTCCAGTACTTTTCACCCCTTGGGCTCAGACTGCAAACTAATGAGTGTTTTAGTGGACTGCAAAACAGTTGGACGACTGGGCGCATTGTACTACCTCCTTGCTAAAGCTGGCCATGGAGCAGTCACTGGCGGAGGTGCTCACAGCCCCTTGCAATGTCATCCTCCTGGTTTGGACCAGTCTCCCCATTGCTCAAACTAACAGTGCAGCCTTGCAATGCAGGTTAGGAGAATGCCTGCGCCTGAGCTGAGAGCACAGCATGAGGTCCAGTGGCCAAAGCTGCCGCCAAGCGGTCAGGTGAAATGGGGTGGAGGAAGGTCGCATTTCGAGCAGCCATGCAGCGCACTAATATCTGGCTATCCGCTTTGTGGCCAGCGCTCTTCAGGATGTGTTAAGGGGCCTTCAGACTTAATCAAGAGAGGTTCTTAGTGCACCCGTGGTAACCCACATGTTTCTCTCTTTCATCCTGCAGATGGGGTAGATCAGGATCGTGAAGCCTGGTGACCTAGCTGTATGCCTGGTGGCGTACATGCAGCGAAGATGATGGAGAAGAGAGTGACTGAGGGGCAGAGGGAGTAGCAACACCCTCTGGAAGAAGGTTGGCTGGGGGTCCCACACACACAGCCGAAGAGCCACAGCGAGCCATCGCTGGTCGGCGCCCAGCTAGACCCAGGGTCGAGAGACATCACATTTCATTCCGGCAGATGCCCGAGAACCAGTGTCGCCAAAGATTGCGCATGTCTAGGGAATTCATTGGTCACATCTGCCAGCTGCTGCAGGATTTGGCGCCACGAGGACATGGAGGGCATTCACTGCCAGTGGCTGTGAAAGTGAGAGCGGCACTCAATTTCTATGCCAGTGGCTCCTTTCAGGGCTCCACAGGTGACCTCTGTGGGATATCACAAGCCTCCACCCACAAATGCATCCATCAGGTCATGGATGCCATCTTCCCGAGGGCACACAACTTTGTGCAATTCGCCAGGGACCAGGAGAGTCAGGATGCAAGAGCGATTGGATTTGCCCAGATCCAAGATTTCCCACAGGTGCAGGGTGCCATCGACTGCATTCACGTGGCGCTCAGATCTCCATCGCAACACATGGTCAACAACATCAAGCACAAGGGATTCCATTCGCTGAATGTGTAGCTGGTGCGCAACCACCACAAACGCATCCTGCGGGTTTGTACACGGTTTCCAGGGAATGTCCACAACTCCTACAATCTTAGTCAGTCACAGATCCCTGACATCTTCCAGGGTCCACAGAGGCTGAAGGGATGGTTCCTCGGGGACAAGGGCTACCTGCAGAGGATGTGGCTGATGACACCCGTGTGGAGACCTCAGAGTGCAGCAGAGCGAAGGTATAACGAGGATCATACTGCAACTTGGTGGAGCAAACCATCAGGATACTGAAAATGAGGCTCTGGTGCTCGACCAGTCTGGTGGAGCCCTGCAATATAGTCCACAGAGGGTGTCACGCATCACCGTTGCCTGCTGTGCCCTTTACAACCTGGCGCTGCAACAGGGAGAGGAGCTGGCTGAGGAGAAGATGCAGGAGCAGGAGGTCTCATCCGATGAGGAGGACATCGATGGGGATGAGGATGAGGAATTTCTCGAAGGCAACAATGACAGCGATGAGGCCATCGCATTGGCTAGACAAGTCAGGCACGCTCGGGATGCCCTCATAGCTGCTAGATTTGTGGAGGATGATGACGACATGTAGTGAGGAGACACCATAAGATCCTCACATTGTATCTATGAATGTTTGACTCCAGTCTGGCTTATGGGAGCGCACATGCACTCTTTGATAATGCTTCTGTCATGGAGGCACAGTGGAGACCCTAGTAGTCACTTGATTGCAGGAGGATGATGACGACATGCAGTGATGACACTCCATAGATCTTCACATAGCCCTTGAGAATGTCTGACTCCTGTCTGGCTGAGGGCAGCTTGCTTGCGCTCTGTGACCAGGGTCATATCATGGCGACGCTGCCATGAAACTTTAAAAGCATCTGATCCTTTGTCCGCCTTCAGCACCTGACCCCTTCAGGAGCACAGTGTCACTGGTCACAAATGCTGAAGAGATGGGGGCCAGCCCCACCTTAAAGGTGCTGAGAGCACACAGAGAGAATGAGGGAACTCTGTGACACCTGCCTATGAAATTCTGGCAGCAATGACAAGCACCACCGAGGTGCAGGCATCAGTAATGTGCCCAGGGAGTGTGAAGCCGGACCATCACTGTGGTCTGAAGGCTGCACAAAGCACAGGGAAGAGGCCCTGGACTGAGACACCTGCCTTTATATTGTGCAGAAAGATTTCACATCTGAGTGACACAAACACTGCTCAGCAGAACAAGGAGCCATAGGCAGGGAGACATTCTTGGGAGTTTATTGAGAATAGTGAGCATTGTGTACAAGTGATTAACACCCGTGCCCAGGCTGCGCAACTAATTCTTCTTAACCTTCCTAACCCTATCGCTACGTCTTGGTGCTCCCCAGACATCCACAGCGGAGGTGGAGGCAGCCTGCTGACTGCGATGCCCTATCAGTGATGACCTTGGTGGGTGTCCTCTGGAGGGCTGAGACTTGGCCTGCTTTTGGGGTCCTGCTGTGTGGCAGTGACACTCCGTGGAGCTGGAGCTGCTGAGGTCACAGGAAGAGGGGATTTGGATGGGCCGGATACTTCCTAGAGTCACCTGGATGGATGGCCCCAGGGGGTACAGATGCTGATCCTCCTCCCTATGCATACCCAAGGGGCCCTGGCTGACTCCTTGAGGAGAAGGGTTAGCTGGAGTGAGATCAGGCTGCCCTGCATACACACTGTTGGAGGCCAACTATGGCATCAGCAATGGAGTTGAGCCCACGCAGCAGTGCAGGAGCAACGTCCTGGACCAAGGTCTCTATGGTGGCTGCCATCCTGCCAGTATTGACTTTGGTACATTGGTATTCCAGCGCTATCACCTCAGCCTGAAGGCAGGCGGACTCTTTCATCGTGCCTTGCAATGTGAGGCGTACAGCAGGATGATACAGTGTAAAGTTGTGGCCAGCGGGTAGGACGTTGTTTCAGTCGCCCGCTACCACACTTGGTGCAAACCTGGGACGATTCCGCCCACTGTCTGAGTTTGCACTTTTACATGGTTACAGGTGTCTGTAAATAACTCGGCAAAGGCCACGAGTCTGTAGGTAAAGAAAAAGTAAGAAATATATTTAATTTGCATATTAGCTATTCTCATGCCTTCTTGCGACTATGGAATTATTCTCGTCGCCACTTTTATGTCTTGGGTAAATGAGTTCGTTGGCCAACCGAACTCCAGCTGCACACCTTCCTATGTTCTCTTCAGTTTCTGCTTGCAATCGATAATGGGAAGAGACTGATGTAAGAAAAAAACATTGATGGTTTATTGAGACATAGGGCAGAGCACCAGATCATACATGCTCACTCAGAAACCTCCAGGAGTAGACTTACAGTTCCCAGTTGCTCGCGCTGCACTGTGATTCGTCAGTGCTGTCACATGATCAGTACACTTGCATTCTCTTAAAGGAACAGGGTACCTCACTTTACCACAGCAATTGGAGCAGAAAGCAGTGCTGCAGTTTAAAGTTTAAAAAAACTCTAGAGGATCATGATCGCAGGGATCCCTCCAAAACTTGAAAAGAGCACAAAGCCCAGCAGAGAAAAGCCAACAGCTGCAGAGGCAGAGTTAAAAAAAAAACACAGTGACTGCTCTTAAATACATTTAAACGGGTCAATACATGAAAAATGGTTATGATGAGGGGGTGCGGAGGTGAACAGAAAATTATAAGAGACCCCAGAGAGAGTGCAACTCCATGGTAAGCCAAACACCTAAAGTTCCTCATTATCTGGGAAGCCTATCGGAAGTGCAGTCCCTTTGCAATTGTTCACGATGCCACAGCTTGGGGATGTCGAACCATTCAACAGCATTTCAGATGACTGGTCTCAGGATGTCGAATGCCAAGCGTTCTTTTTTACCACTAATGACATCGCAAGCAAGGAGAAGCAGAGAGCGAATCTTTTGTCCTCATGCAGGAGCAAAATGTACGGCTGATCTGCAGCCTTACGTCACCTAGCGTCCCAGACTCGAAGACTTTTGACGAATTAATAAAAATTGTACAGAACCACCTGAGACCAAAGCCCTTAGTTACTATGCAGCGCTTCAAGTTCAATTCAAGGAACAGGCTTCCAGAGGAGACAATTGTTGACGATGTGGCTGTCTTAAAGGCATTAGCTGAGCATTGCGAATTCAGAATATCCATTCATGGTATGTTGAGAGACTGGCTGATATGTGGATAGTATCATCTCCAATCCCAAAGAGGTTTGCTAGCCAAACCTAGTCTAGACTTCAATAAGGCATTAGAATTAGCTACCACGATGGAGTGCTGTTAGAAATTCCAAAGTTATAAAAGATACACAAAATGGCGCTGTCCATCTGATCGAACTGGACAATCCGGCAGCAAAAGGTGCGAAAACTTCAGACTTCACGGAAAATCGGGAAATGCTGTCTAGCTCCAGACCATTGAACAACAATGGTATTGCAGTGAGAAACCACAAACTGAATGAGAGAAATACACCCAGGCCTCTAGTGAGCGAACAACAACTCAAACAAGTCAAGTGCTTTTTCTGCCACCACTTTGGCCACATAAGGCGGCACTGCAGAGGAAGGCTGAAACAACACTATAAAGGCAGAAGTAAAAATCATAAAATATGCCTCATGGAAGACCCAGAAGAAATGGAATCAGACATCCATTCGTTATATCACCTCAATGTGGGTAGAACCGAGCCAATCCAAGTAGTCATTACAGTTAATGGACAACCCATTAAGATGGAATTTGATACTGGAGTGTCGGTGTCCATCATTGGATAGCATACGTTTAGATATCTGAGTAAAGGAACCCATCCTTTGATGTTAGAAGTTTCGGACACAAGCTGAGGACATACATGGGTGAAGAAATAAGACTGAAAGGGTTATGTCAAGTCTCGGTGACATATGGAGATCAATCTGAAAGGTTGCCCTTGTTAATGGTAGCTGGAGAGGGCCCCAGCTTAATGGGCCACAACTGGCTCAAAAAGATTAAATTGAAATGGGCTGAAATTTTTCAAATTGCAACAAAAGGCCTACAGGAATTGTTGCGAAAGTATGTTTCCGTTTTCAACGATGAGTTAGGAAGGATTCGAAGGCTACAGGCCAGGATCCATGTAGACCCAAACGCAACCCCCAGATTTACAAGAGCCAGACCAGTCCCTTATGCTCTACGAGACAAAGTTGAAACCGAGCTGGACAGACTGGAAAAATTGGGCGTCCTACAACCAGTGCAATTTTCTGAGTGTGTGGCACCCATCGTACCTGGACTGAAGCCGGACCAAAGCGTGCGTTTATGTGGTGACTATAAGCTAACTGTCAATAAGGTGGCCAAACTTGATAGACACCCGATACCCAAGATTGAGGAATTGTATTCGAAGTTGGCAGGGGGCACCACATATTCGAAATTAGACATGAACCATGCCTACCACCAGGTAGAATTGGAAATGGACTCTAGCGAATTTGTCACCATTAATATACGCAGAGGATTTTATCAATACACACATCTGCCCTTTGGGGTCATCTCGGCATGTGCTATTTTCCAAGGAATGATGGAAAACTTGCTCCAAGAGTTGCCCCAAGTTATCATTCACTTGGATAACGTATTGGTCACAGAACTGACCGATGATGAACACGTAGCAAATTCAGAAGTGGTGCTCAAACACTTCACACAAGCGGGGGTACATTTAAATTGAGAGAAATGTCTGTTCCTTGCTAAGGAGGTAGTTTACTTGGGCCACAAGATTGATGTGCAGGATCTGCATCCTATGGAAGAAAAAGTCCAGGCCATTCATGAGGCACCTGCCCTGAGAAATACAATAGAGCGTAAGGCCTTCTTAGGCATGGTAAGCTACTAAGGCTGATTCCTCCCAAAACTCTTGACTGTGCTGGCCCCATTGTGCGGCCTGCTTAAGAAGAACCAGAAATGGAGTTGGCAAGCCCTGCACCAGGATGCCTTCCTGAAAATGAAATGATTGTTAAGATCGTTGGCCTTGTTGGTATACTTTGACCCCCAGAAGGAATTAATTTTAACATGTGATGCGTCCCCTTATGGAATTGGGGCTGTCCTTTCACACTGGATGGTGGATGGCTCTGAACGACCCACTAGTTATGCATCCCGCACACTCAATGTCGCGGAGCGACAATATTCCCAAATTGAAAAGGAGGGCTTATCTATTGTGTTTGGCATCCAGAAGTTTCATCAATATCTTCCCGGTCACCATTTCCTTATTATAACCGACCACAATCCCTTACTAGGATTATTTAGAGAAAATAAAGTGATACCACCTATTGCATCGGCACTAATATTAGCCGCCCACAAATACACTTTTGTTCACCGCTCGGGTACTCAAATCACACAGGCCGACGCACTAAGCCGCCTTCCCCTGCCAGCTAATAACAGGGAGGCTCCAATTCCCCAGGAACTGGTCTTAGTGCTAAATTTTCTGGATTCCTTCCCTGTTCAGACCAGACAAATCTATGACTGGACAAGCCAGGACCCACTATTGTCTAACGTCTGGGAGCGGGTCTTGAATGGTTGGTCAGGTATATCTAAATCCGAGGAGATGAAGCCCTATTCTGATCGCAAGTATGAACTATCCTGCCAGGACAGCATATTATTCTGGGCAGCAAGGGTTATCGTGCCCCCGGGGGGCGGGGGGAAGGCCATTATTAGCCGAGCTACAGAGCGCTTACCCGGGCATTAGCAGAATGAAGATGCTCACCCTCAGCTATTTGTGGTGGCCAGGCATGGACTTGGATATAGAAACCCTGGTCAAAAGCCGTCCTCAATGCCAGCAGGTGCAAAAGCTCCCCCCCTTAGCTCCATTGCACCCATGGCAATGGCCGGGGCGGCCATGGGTGCGCCTCCACATCGATTATGTGGGACCCTTCTTGGGCACAATGTTCCTTTTACTGATTGACTCCCACTCCAAATAGATGGACATCTATGAAGTCAGGTCGCCCACGTGGGCTGCCACCATAGACCGTTTGCGGCAGAGCTTTGCAGTGCATGGGTTGCTGGAGGTCCTTGTGTGCGACAACGGGACCACTTTTGCCAGTGGGGAGTTCCACAGGTTCACGGCCCTTAACAGCATTACCCATATCAAAACCTCACCCTACCAGGCAGCATTGAATGGCATGGCTAAGCGGGCAGTCCAAACTTTTAAATCCAGGCTGAAAAAGATGGAAGGGGATTCCATTGGCACGAGATTGTCCTGGCTCTTGTTCGCGTACCCGGATCATGCCACACACAACGACCGGCATTGCCCTTGCAGAACTCCTAATGAAGAGACATCTCTGCACCCACCTCACTCTTATCCGGCCGAATTTAGAGGGGAAGGTGGAGGAAGACCAAGAGGCGCAGAAGACCAGGCACGATGGTCATGGTCGCGAAAGAACTTTCACGGTGGGAGATGCGGACCTCGCGAAGAACTTTGGAGATGGGCCCAATTGGCTGTGAGGTGAGGTGAGTGCAGTAACTTGGACCCCCCTCCTATAATATAATGACAAACAGCCGAATAATTAGACGACACATGGATCATCTCCGCAAAAGAATACCAGTCCCACAAGAAGAAATGCAGTTTTCACCTATGTTTGAGTGTGTGCCGCATGTAGAGGACAGGTCACATGGTTTGGAAGCAGCGGTGGGGCCTGTGGGACCCGACAGGTTCAGGGAAACAAACCTGCCAGTTTCCAATGAGGAACCTAGTCGACTACTGTTCCCTGAAAAGCAGGTCTCACAGAAACCAGCCAAGGTTCTTGAACTGAGACACTCAACACGTCCAGAAAAGCCTCCTGAGAGACTTGACCTGTAAATAGTTGCGTAAATAGTTAATGTAGCTTAAGCTTGTTAGCTGTACTTTTAAGAAAAGGGGGAGGGATGTGGTAGAGTGAGGTACCCTGCCCCTTTAAGACAATACAAGTGTACTGATCATGTGACAGCACTGACAAATCACTGTACAGGGCAGGCAACTGGGAACTGTAAGTCTAGCTCTGGAGGTTTCTGAGTGAGCATATATGAGCTGGTGCTCTGCCCTATGTCTCAATAAACCAACACTGTTTATCCTTGCAATCAATAATGGGGAGAGACTGATGTAAGCAGCAACTGAAGAGAACATAGGAAGGTGTGCAGTTTGAGTTCGGTTGGCTGACGCACTCATTTCCCCAAGACATAAAATCAAGGAAAAGTGAGAAATATATTTCCTTTGCATATTAGCTATTCTCATGCATTCTAGCCACCATGGAATTAGCAGAGACCTGGACTGCCAACTTGATGTGTTCAGGGCCTTGACTGCTTAAGGCCAGTGCAAGAAGGCTTGGCAGAAAGAAGAGCCACAGTCAGAAAAAGCCCAGAGGGCAAGTTTATTTAATTTTCTTTTGTTATGGGCTGCAAGGAGTCAGGACCTCTAGGCCCCACAAGTACACCCTGGCCCTTTACTCCACCAACTGCAATGCAGACCTGACATCCCCAGTGCCAGGGACTATTCCTTCAGGTCCCCTCCTGCTGCCTGAAATCTCACTCCTGCTGACTGGCCAGCTGGCATTTCCATCCGAGTTTGGGTGAGGGATTGAAGAGGATCACCTGGGCCTCAGGCCCACACGCCTTATGCCCCAGTTAAAATGAGCACTCATATGTCAAAACTAAAGGGAAAGAAAACTACATATTGCAATTCTGACCATTTGCCATTTCCCCGAAGTCAGACTGCAGAAATTTGCAACCACTGCTAGCCTCGCACATTGACCTCAGGATTTGCTGATTTCAACCACTTCCCAACGTAAGCGATGCCTTTCAAGGGACAGGCCTCAATATTAGCAGCCAGATCTGAGACTATCCAAGGGCAATATCACAGGTAATCATCTTGTATTTTTAGGTGCTTCTTCCTATATGTTAAGATTATAAGAAATAAGAGCAGGAGTAGACCATATCATTTTTTTCTCTCAGAGGGCAGTGAGTCTTTGGAACTCTTTTCCTCAAAAGGCGGTGGAAACAGAGTGAACATTTTTAAGGCAGAGATAGCTAGAATCTTGATTAGCAAGGGGGTGAAAGGTTATCAGGGTAGGTGGGAATGTGGGGTTGAGGTTGCAATCAGATCAGCCATGATCTTATTGAATGGCGGAGCAGGCTCAAGGGCCGAGTGGCCTACTCCTGCACCTAATTCGTATGTTTGTATAACCCGTCGAGCCTGCTCTATCATTCAATATGATCATGGGTGATCTTTACCCTTATTTCCACATTCCTGCATGCTCTTTATGTCCCTTGATTCCCTGCGAGATCAAAAATCTGCCTGTCTCAGCCTTAAATGCATTCAACCACAACCCTATGGGGTACAGAATTCCAAAGATTCAGATCCCTTTGAGTAAAGAAATTTCTCCTCATCTCAGTCCTAAGTGGCCAGCTCCTTATTCTGAGAAGCTCAGCCCTTTATCATGGAATTGTACGTAGAAAATTTACTAAATAACATTTGACTCCTTTTGCAAAACCGAAGGTTTAAATGCTCACTATACTTTAAATCTCTGCATTCCTTTGCAGAACCGAATTTGCAGGAAACAACAACTCAGATCAGGAATTGCATTCCATGATGGTCAGTAGAAACGGATTGTAGTACACCAAGGTTTCACCAGGATTGTTTGTAACTGTTATGTTATACCTGTCTTCAAATCCCATGATGTCAGATTTATTTTATAAACTATATGGATTCACAGAACATTGAATGCTTTCATATTCTTCACATCTAAAGATCTGTGGTAAAGCACCCAGTAAAGAATTGACATCTGTACTATTATAACATTAGTCCAAGTCAGTACCGTTAATTGTATATTAATTGTATGCAGGTGGTGTGAATCGGAGATTCACATGTGCTCCTATAAATAGGAACAGACTGAAACGGTGGCAGTTGGGTTAGGAGGAGCATGTTTGCAACGTGCATTTCAGAAAATAAAGCTTGTAAAAGTGTGTAAAGGTTGACTGCAGTTCTATCCTTCTGCTTTCTGGAAAAAAAATAAGTACGTCTCTATAGGCCCTGACAATATTCTGGTAATAGCACTGAGGACGTGCTTTTAACCAAGCTGTTCCAGTACAGCTACAACACTGGCATCTATCCAGCAATGGGGAAAATTGCCCAGATATGTCCTATACACAAAAAGCAGAACAAATCCAACCCAGCCAATTACTGACCCATCAATCTACTCTTGATGATCAGTAAAGTGATGGAAGAGGTTATCAACAACGCTATTAAGCTGCACTTGCTTAGCAATAATCTGCTCATTGACACTCAGTTTGGGTTCTGCCAGGGATACTCAGCTCTTGACCTGATTACAGCTTTGGCTGAAACATGGGCAAAAGAGCTGAACTCCAGAGGTGAGGTAAGAGTTACTGCACCTTGACATCAAGGCAGCATTTGACCGAGTGTGGCATCAAGGAGCCCTAGCAAAACTGGAGTCAATGGGAATCAGAGGAAAAATTGTCCACTGGTTGGAGTCATACCCAGCACAAAGGAAGATGGTTGTGGTTTTTGGAGGTCAATCATCTCAGTTCCAGAACATTACTGCAGGAGTTCCACAGGGTAGTGTCCGGGGCCCAAACATCTTCAACTATTTCATCAATGGCCTTCCTTCCATCATAAGGTCAGAAGTGGGGATGTTCGCTGATGATTGCACAATGTTCAGCACCATTCGCGACTCCTCAGATACTGAAGCAGTCTATGTTCAAACGCAGCAAGGTGGACAATATCCAGGCTTGGGCTAACAAGTGGCAAGTAACATTCACGCCACACAAGTGCCAGGCAATGATCATTTCCAACAACAGAGAATCTAACCATCACCCTTGACATTCAATGGCATTATCACCGCAGAATCCCCTACTATCAACATTGACCAGGAACTGAATTGAACCAGCCATATAAATACTGTGTCTACAAGAGCAGGTCAGAGGCTGGGAATCCTACAGCGAGTAACTCACCTCCTGACTCCCAAAGCCTGTCCACCATCTACAAGGCAAGGTCAGGAGTGTGATGGGATACTCCCCATTTGCCCAGATGAGTGCAGTTTCAACAACACACAAGAAGCTTGACACCACCCAGGACAAAGCAGTCCACTTGATTGGCACCCATCCACAAACATTCACTCCTCAACCACTGACGCACAGCGGCAGCAGTGTGTACCATCTACAAGATGCATTGCAGGAACTTGCCAAGGTTCCTTAGACAACACCTTCCAACCACTACCATCTAGAAGGACAAGGGCAGCAGACACATCGGAACATCGCCTCCTGGAAGTTCCCCTCCACGCCACGCACCATCCTGACTTGGAAATATATTGCCTTTCCTTCACCGTCACTGGATCAAAATCCTGGAACTCGTTCCCTAACAGCACTGTGGGTGTACCTATACCATATGGACAGCGGTTGAAGAAGGCAGCTCACCACCTTGTCAAGAGCATTAAGGAACGGACAATAAATGTTGGCCTAGCCAGTGATGCCCACATCCCATGAATGAATAAAAAAAAATACTTAAGTAATTTCTATTTCAATTTCCTTAAAATACTATTTTTTGTAATTAAAAGGCTGATATTACTCAGTTTGAAGTTTATAATATGTTTCACTTTAGAAGTTTGTGGCAAAAGGAACAAATTCTAAGCATGACCATGATTATTCTTATTCTTATTATTATGGTCAAATCATTGTACAGCCACTTGTAAAACAATTTGTAATCGTATAATCCCACAAACTCCCCAAGTTAAACTGCAGATGGTAAAGAGAAAACATGAGGCTAGATTTAGGTTCTGATGACCTCCATAAACCACTTGACCTTTGTTGTTATGGCTTGTGATGTCAGTTGAAAAGTTAGGGTTTGTCACAGCTTTATTAATTACCAAACTAGGGTAGAGTCCTACAAGATAAATAAAGAAAATATTTAATTGTTCCCTCATAATATTTGCTGTAATATTTTACCCATTACACTTTGATGATGACATGCCTAAGATTGGAGGTCTACCAGACACACGTGTGTGTGTCTGTGTGTGTGCATGTTTGTCCATGTGCACAGCATACTTGTTTATATGCAAATTTCCTCATGCTGCTCGGTTCTAATTTCTTATTCTTAAAACAGAAACAATTCATAAACTGAAAGATTAGGGACTGTGGTGACCTAAAGCATGTAAGGCAGGTAAAAAGTCATGTCATAAGGAACTCCCAAGGATGTACAAAAACATCCAAGCAAACATGAATAGTAAGCAAAACCAGAAACAAAAGAGAAAGACATGCCCACTAAATTTGCCCCAAATATGAGCCGAAGGAAAGAAGTATTGTAATGAAGTCTTAAAGCAGTGTAAAATTTTCAAGAAAATAATGAAAGTTGCCTGCACAATAACATTTCTGGGTCCAAATTATCATTCCAGAGGACTACCACTGTAAAACAAAAACAGAATTACCTGGAAAAACTCAGCAGGTCTGGCAGCATCGGCGGAGAAGAAAAGGGTTGACGTTTTGAGTCCTCATGACCCTTGGGTCATGAGGACTCAAAACGTCAACCCTTTTCTTCTCTGCCGATGTTACCAGACCTGAGAGTTTTTCCAGGTAATTCTGTTTTTGTTTTGGATTTCCAGCATCCGCAGTAGTTTTTTGTTTTTATGACTACCACTGTAAGTCCAGTGGAAATTTGTCAGGTGGCTCCAAACTTTGCTATACCCTGGATCTACTAGCTCAGCCTTGAGCATGGTCTTTTTTTCTTTATCCTTTCACGGGATGTGGGTGTTGCTGTCAAGGCCAGCATTTGTTACCCATCCCTAATTGCCCTTGAACTGAGTGGCTTGCTAGGCGATTTCAGAGGGCAGTTAAGAAGCAGCCACATTACTGTAGATCGGGAGTCACATGTAGGTCAGGTAAGGATGGCAGATTTCCTTCCCTGAAGGACACAGATGGGTTTTTACAACACTCAATGATAGTTGTCATGTCACACCACTACTGAGACTAGCTTTATATTCTAGATTTATTACTTTAATTTAAATTCCACCAGCTGCTATGGTGGGATTTGAACCCCAGAGCACTATCCTGGGTCTCTTAATTACTATTCCAGTGATACTACCACTACATCACCATCTCCCTCAAGCGAGTGTCCTCCAGTAGCTTATCCAAGGGACCATTATTCATGTATTAGCCTTGATGTGAGTGTTAACAGGGTATCTGACGAAAAGCATGAGCAGCTGAGCTTTATTCTTACCTAACATCCAAATGGGGCCACTCGATGTCGATCAAGAGGAGAATCATTTACACCCCATTCATCTATCCCCACCCCTCCTCGACTCCTCCACCATCCGTGAGGCCAATTCTCATTTTACTACAGCTGGCAGAGACCAACTGACTTAACACAGACTGTTTGGGCCTTCCTTCGTCTGTCTGTCTCAAATACTTCCTGGACGAACTCGATGGATCTACGTGGGAATCCATTGTCAGAGTTTGTAACGCCAGGAGATTTGTTCAATTGTGTTTCACCATGCTCCCACTGAATTTTAAGTTCTATGCTGCAACAATATGTATTAACATCACCCACAAGAAAAAGAAGTGTTACTTTCAATATGTAAACATGTTATCAATTTATAACATGGCTTTATATTTACTGGGGCTTTGTGATCAGGAATTTCTGCCTCAAAATTGTTATTTTTGAAAGTATTCAAGCACATTGAAGTGAGAGGGCAGTAGTGTTTATATAGTAACAATCATAGGTACTGTTCAATGCCATTAAACAGCTCTTGTTTGTGTTATAGAACAGGACAGGGCTTCCCAAACTGTGGATTCCCAGTGGGGCCATGAGACAAGATTTTGGGATCGCGAGCTCCGAGGCAGCAATGGTGGCAGTGGAGCTCAGACTGAGTTATGGCAGCTGCGAGGCCCCTTTAAACCCTCACTTTATTATTGGTGGGCGTGGCCTAATGGGCTGCTCTCTGAAGCCTGATTGCTGTTGCAAAAAAAAAGTCTATAAAACGTTAGGCGTTCATTTTTTTTGTAGAAAACCTGCCTTTTCATCAACTCCCCCTACGCGCAACTGCTGTTCCCCCCAGCCCCATGTTTAAGAACCAAAGCCCCTCCTTCCCACCCAACAACTGAAGCCTCCCACCACTGCTCAACAATCCTGGGGTCACACAAAAAGGCATTAAAATGGGGTCATACAGAGAATAGGTTTGGGAAGCACTGGATAGGGAATGAGAAAAGGCTTTTTACGCCATCAAGTGAAACACTTTCAAACAAGAGTATTTGCACCATTAGCGGTTTTACCAAATTTATTTCATCTCCTGGAGGTGAACATAGTTATATCATAGTTATAAGTTCAGAAAGATGACACTCCAAAATCCCTTATTGGTGCCGATAGCTGATTAAGTCAAAGCTCCAAATTATCAGTCTAGGTCCAGCATCAAATTGTCCTTGGATCATCCTTAGCAAAAGGCCCAAAAGAACTGGGATCAAAAGAGGATTTAATTATTTTCTGTTTTTTTAACTTTTATGTCCATTTTTAATCAGAAGTTCTTCAGATTTACATATTAAGGAGTTAAGTGCAACAGCAGTCATGATGGGTGGCCGGCCTACACACATTCTTCTCATCCTCTGAGGCTAGTGGCTATTAATGTTTACATTCCTGTATTTTTGCCATCATAGTTAATTGAAATAACCTGTTTACATCTATATCATCTGTGGCCACCGATATTTTGAAGACTTGGAATGATGTCTTCTCAGTTTTTTCTTTCTTCACAGAATCACAGAATCATTACTGTGCAGAAGGAGGCCATACGGTCCATTGTCTCTGCAGTGGCTCTCCGAATGAGCAATTCACATAGTGCCATTTTCACCCCTTCTATCCATAACCCTGCACATTCTTCCTTTTCAGATAACAGTCCAATTCCCTTTTGAATGCTCCGATTGAACCTGCCTCCATACACTCAGGCAGTGCATTCCAAACCTGAACCACTCACTGAGAAAATATTTTTCTCAGATCACTTTTGCTTGTTTCGCCCATTACTTTAAATCTCATTCTTGAACCGTTCACGAGCGCGAACAGTTGCTCCCAATCTACTCTGTCCAGGCCCCTCATGATTTTGAATACCTTGAATATCTTGAGTGATAATAAGTACTGTTATGTCATCCACTCTGTATATTTCAAACTTTAAATCCAAGGATCATCCTTATCCACATTCTTAACTTTTTTGGGTGTATCAATATCAGTTCAAAAACTGCATATAATAATTCAAAAGTAGTATTGGCGCTAAATTTTCTGGGGTTAAGATTACCTGTTTAAACTTATGTTCAAATGCCTTGGAGATGCATTGCTTTACTTTATTTCCTTTAATGACAAGTGTCTAACACTTATCTGATACTTATAGAGAATAGCCAATCATCCAAATCCTTTTCTGCCTTTACCAACCGGCAATAATCTATTGTGCACACAGTTGGGTCCTAGACCAATGTCTAATGCTTCACATTAAGGTCCCGTTCTACTATCACCCCTGTGCTTGCTGACTTAAATTGACTCCCGGTCTTGATTTGAAAATTCTCATCCTTCTTCTCAAATCTCCCCATGGCCTCACCCCCACCTATCTCTTCCAGCCTCATAACCCTCCGAGACATCTAATTCTGGTCTCTTGAAAATCCCTAATTTTTATCTCTCCACTATTGGTGGCCGTGCCTTCAGTTGCCTGGGCCCTAAGCTTTGGAACTCCTTCCCCACACCTCTTGGCCTCTCTACCTCACTTTCCTTCTTTAAGACACTCCTTAAAACCTACATCTGAGACCTAGTTTTTGGTCATCTGACCTAATATCTCCTTATATAGTTTGGTATCATTTTTGTTTTATAATGTTCCTGTGAAGTGTCCTGGGACCCTTCATTGTGTTAAAGGTACTATATTAAAGGTACTATATAAATATAAGTTGTTGTTGTTGCTCCAGCTGCCATTACTTAGCCCAACTGTGTCACTGGTCCGGATAACTTGGTCAATCTCTCCTATTCTTATGCGGCTTGCAGCCATTGATGGATTTTATAACAATAATTATTTTGAGAAATGGATTCTATCTGAGTTTATATATGCTTTGAGGCCTTTTATAGTTGACTTGAAATTGAACAGGAGAACATGATTTGAATATAACTTCAGCAGTCTGTGTTAACTCTGAATGACATTTTTTTTTCAAGAGGTTAGTAGGCTGATGCAATAGCATAACATATGGCTGGTAAGAGCATTAGTCATAATCAACACAGCTAACCACGCTCATGAAACGAAAAAGGATGTGGTGCAGGAGACAATCTAATTCGGGAATTTGTTAGCTATGCTGGGATAATTTCTCAGCAGTTGGAGCACAAGTTACATGTTCCACCCAATGCCACTATTCAAGCCACTCTTCTCCCACGGTAATGGAAAGCAGTCTCCCAGATGTCTCTTCTCCCAAAGGAAAAGCACAGCCAATGATGCAGTGAATGGTAAATCCAGATTCAAGTCACACTTAGCCTCAGGGAGACGTGCGCTCTCTCGTGCGCATACCCGCTGGAGATTGGGTCGGGCCCACCTGCCCGACAGACAGAAAATTCTGCCCATGATCTCTATTATCTAGAAGGATAAGATCAGCAAACACATGGGAACAACATCAGCTGGAAATTCCCCTCCAGGTCACACATCATCCTGTCTTGGAACTATATCGCTGTTCCTTCACTGTCACTGGATCAAACTGTGGGTGTGCCTACGCCACGTGGACTGCAGCGATCCAAGGCAGTGGTTTTTCATCACAATCTCAAGGAGTCATATTCTTCAGTAAACAGTGGGGAGGTAGGGTTACCAACTCTGCTTGTAATAATTCCCAAGCTTTCATCACACAATTTCCTGCTTCCAACCTCCCTGCCCCCACACTCATGCCATTGGTCACCTGACTATCCCACGGCATTCCAATGTAATTTGGAAGGTAAATAAGCTCTTAACGACCCAAATGGATGATGCTTGTCAGTAAAATATTTCCAACATTTTTATAACATAACTGTATTCAAAGAATAGGAAAATTCATACATTGTTTTAATAACCCTACAATTTTCCTCCTGTGTTGCTTGCAGCAATGTGCTGGTGACTAATCTATAATTCCTGGAGAATTCCTGGGCAATTGATTGAGGTGTACAAAATTATGAGGGGCCTATAGTTAGAGTAGGCAGGGAACACTTGTTTCCCTTAGCGGAAAGTCAAGATTTAAAATGATTGGTAGAAAGATTACTGGGATCTTAGGAAAAGCTTCTTCACCCAGAGGGTGGTGGGTGCCTAGAATTTGCTGTCTGGTTTGGTGGTGGAGGCAGAAACCCTCAACATGGATCTGCACCTGAAATGCTGTAACCTGCAAGACTACGGTCTTACAAGTCAAGAGTCCTTCATCGGCTGTAGGGCTCCACCATGATTTTAGTGGGAGAATTTCCTTGCACTTCTTTTATTATTCTTTCATGGGATGTGGGCAGTGCTGGAAAGGTGTGCATTTGTTGCACGATAAACAGAAGTTGCCAAAGTCTGCAGGGAAAATAAACAGCAGCAAAAGAATTTGATCCACTTGACACAAACCTGTCAAAGCAGGAGATATTTATGAAAACAGCTTGTGAGCCCTAAGCTAAACTTTCCAAAGTGATGCTTGGAGTGGGGCCTTTTACTGGCAGTGAGTAAGCATTGTGAGATTGGACAGATAAGCCCGCGTGCAGGGGTGGGTGGGATTAGAATGGGCGGCTAGTTTTTTCAGCCAGTGCAGGCACGATGGGCTGAATGGCCTCTTTCTGTGCTGTAACTTTTCTATGGTTCTAATTCTGGAAGGTTGGCACCTTGGTAGGGAAGCCACAAACAATCAGCATACGAAGAGCAGAACTGTGGGAGAATTAATCATGGGGCCAATCTGTATTCATTACAGTGCGATTCCCCCAAAAATAAAAGACTTTCCCTCCATTGAATCACAAGTTGAATGCTGTCTGCACTCGAGCTTATCTGTCCACTTTCACAATGCTTACTCACTGCCAGTAAAAGGCACCACCCCAAGCATAACTTTGGTAAGTTTAGTTTAGGCTCACAAGCTGTTTTCATAAATATTTCCTGCTTTGACAGATTTGTGTCAAGTGGATCAAATTCTTTTGCTGCTGTTTATTTTCCCTGCAGACTTTGGCAACTTCTGTTTATCGTGCAACAAATGCAATGCCTTTCCAGCACTGCCCACATCCCATGAAAGAATAATAAAAGAAGTGCAAGGAAAGTCTCCCACTAAAATTATGGTGAAGCCCTACAGCCGATGAAGGACTCTGACTTGTAAACCTCCTGTCTGGTTGCGTACGAGTGTTGGGCAGCCATTTAGTGGCCTCCTTGGACAGAATCAGGCAAATGGTTGTCCAAGGTCCACCAGATTTTCAGCTGTGAGGAAAAAGTATGGTAGCAGATGAAAATCCTCCATCCCCTCCTTTACTTCTCGTTTTCTCATCTTCTTCAGAGTTACTTTCAGTCAACGGCAGTCATTGTTTTATTAATAAATTCATAGTTTGGTTTTGTAGCCAAGCTGTTATAGCGCCATAGGTAGAATACGCGCTGGAAGCTTGCCTTAATGATACTAGGGATTTGTTTGCAGGCAGGAAGTTACTGTACAACCTTTTAGTAAGAGCAGACTCGTGATTTTTTTCCTATCTGTCTCACTCAGAGACGGTATTGTTACCTGACTAACATCATGAGAACAGTTCAGTTTTCATAGTTGTTACAATCCAGTTAGGGACCAGTAACATTAAAGCAGACAAAGTTTGAAATCCCAGGTACTTACTAAGAAAATAAAGCCACAAGATTTCATGGTTTTAAACAAACAAAATAAACTTTACCATACAAAGTCAGGAAATTAAAACTATTTACAATATTAATCTAATACTCTAACATTCTGAACTAACATTAGGTATATATGAATTACCAGGTAAACTGTGATCAAACACACCTGCACGTTAAATGACAGGTGCAACCAGGACAGATCCTATGGATTTCTCAACCCACCCAAACATTACTGTCCACTGTGAGTTACAAAATCTTGTTAAAACTCTGTCATCCTCACGAGGGATTTCAATTCTTCACTTTTGAAGATCTAGCCTTTGAATTCCCTCAAAAGCCACTTGGACTGCCTCAACAACTGCTCACCTCCTGATGGTTCAATCTCTTCTCCTAAGACTGCATTCCACAGGATTCAAAGCTGCATTCTAGCATCTAATTACTGGCACAATTTCAGCTCTTTAGTAGAAAGCTAGCTTCCTTGCTGGCACTGCCTCTGGGTTTCACCAAGCACCAATCTCCCCAGCTGCACCAAATTATTTATGGCTCCCAGGGTTCCCCATGAGCCCTAACCCTCTCAGCAGTATGGAGCCCAGGACCTTCTGCTGCCTTCTCAACTCCCCAGGACTTCTCCTGAACCTTAACTGCAACACTTATCAAATTGCTCCTGGGACTTCTTCTGAGCGCCAGCTACACAGAGCCAGCTAACAGCAACACCTTAGATGCCTGGAGCCTCTTCTTCTGCCTCTCAGCATACCCAATCACCTGGGTTTACCTTTACTCACCACCATGGGTCCCAGGGTTAGGTTTCCGCACCTCCGCCACCACACTAGCGCCACACTGGTGATCTCTGCAACGGTCCCCCCCCCCCGAGAGCCCAAAACACTGGGCTGAGCACGCACAGCCTGTCCTGCTCCACACATTCACTGGAACTCCCAGGCATGCCGGGATTCGTAGTTCTCAGTCTCCTCCCAGAAAGCACCCGGTGGAGACAGGTAAGTTCGCATTTCTTAACATAGTGCATAGATGGAAATTCCTCGACCCCACTTGCATCATAAATAAAGGTATTAGTGTGGTTTATTCTGTGCATAGAATTGTCATTCAAAACTAGATTGCCAGCACACAGACATTTTGTTGTAGCTCCCTTATCAATCTAAATGTTAATCAGAAATAAATACACCAATTTAAATCAACAGCAGTTTTGCAGGGCACAATTATATTCTTCTTACCACGTTAAACGGCTAAACTTTGACAAAATTGATGATTTATTAAGAAAGAACTGCATTTAAATATCCTAAAATACTTTTGCAATCAATGAATTGCTTTTGAAGTTTTGTCAATTTGTTATGCTGGCCAATATGGCAGCCAATTTGTACAAAGCATGTTCAGTCAGTGAATAAATGACCAGGTGGTGTGTTTGTTACAATTCATGCCATGTGCAAGGCCTTGGGAATAGTGTAATAAACAACATTGTGGCACCACTTTTTACACGGTATTGACAAGTGACGGGGTCAAAATGGGGTGGAGTTCTATCCTTGAAGAATCCTGCTTTGAGCACGATGAAGTAGGCTTCATAGTCTTGAGTATATTAATAGAGAAAATGGAAAGCTGTCCGCTGGTTGGAGTCATACTGGGCACAAAGGAAGATGGTTGTGGTTTTTGGAGGTCAGTCATCTCAGCTCCAGGACATCACTGCAGGAGTTCCTCAGGGTAGTGTCCTAGGCCCAACCATCTTCAGCTGCTTCTTCAATGACCTTCCTACCATCATGTCAGAAATGGAAATGTTCGCTGATGATTGCACAATGTTCATTACCATTTGCGACTCCTCAGATACTGAAGCAGTCCATATCCAAATGCAGCAAGACGTGGACAATATCCAGGCTTGGGCTGACAAGTGGCAAGTAACATTCACGCCACACAAGTGTCAGGCAATGACCCTCAACAATAAGAGAGAATCCAACCATCGCACCTTGATATTCAATGGCATTACCATCTAATGAATCCCCCACTATCAACATCTTGGGGGTTACCATTGGTCAGAAACTGAACTTGACTAGCCATATAAATACTGTGGCTACAAGAGCAGGTCAGGGGCTAGGAATCGTGCGATGAGTAACTCACCTCCTGACTCCCCAAAGCCTGTCCACCATCTACAAAGCATAAGTCAGGGGTGTGATGGAATACTCCCCACTTGCCTGGATGAGTGCAGCTCGTACAACACTGATGAAGCTGGACACTATCCAGGACAAAGCAGTCCACTTGATTGGCGCCACATCCACAAACATTAATTCCTCCACCGCTGATGCACAGTAGCAGCAGTGTGTGCTATCTACAAGATGCACTGCGGAAATTCACCAAGGCTCCTTAGACAGCATCTTCCAAACCCACAACCACTACTACCTAGAAGGACAAGGGCAGCAGATAGATGGGAACACCACCACCTGGAGTCTTCCCTCCAAGTCACACACCATCCTGACTTGGAAATATATCACCGGTTCTTCACTGTCACTGGGTCAGAATCCTGGAACTCCCTTCCTAACATCACACCTACACCACATAGGCTGCAGTGGTTCAAGAAGGCAGCTCACCACCATCTTCTTGAGGGCAACTAGGGATGGGCAATAAATACTGGCCCAGCCAGCAAAGCCCACAACCCGTGAATGAATTAAAAAAACAGAACGTCTTTATTAACAACGCAATACAGTAGAGGGTACAAGTGTTATTACACAGCAGTTGGTAAAGCTGAGCTATTTAAAAATCCCAGAGGGCAAATTTTAAACAACTGTCATAACCTACATTTTAAGTGGTATGTTTGAGATGCAGCTCTAAATTCAGGAATCAGACCATCAGTTCTCAAGAGGTTTTTACATCAAATTACATGATTTATTAATATACACAAGCTAAACATACACACATGGCTACAAATTACTATCATAACTTTTAACAGATTCCCAAACTAATCACCACTAAGGCAACAGCAACCCATAGACTTGAAGCAGACACCTGGCAAAGCATTTTCACCTTACAAATTCAAAATGAGAATCCTTTCACTTTGGTTCCTTTGCAGACACAGTTGTAGGCTTACAGGCTTTGATAATACATGCCTCTGCTCTGCACATACAAAACTGTTATACATAGCACATCTCATTGAATGTAAATTCTCATTGTATCACCAGCCCCTTTGAACGCCACCTCTTCTAACAATAAAACCTCTTTCATGGTACTAATTTTATTAGTAATATAAACATTGCTTCACCTCTGCTAACTAGGTGCCAGATTTCACTCCCCTTCTTGAATGCTCTATTCAACAAAATGCAAATGAACTTTACCCCTCTTACATCTCAAAACCAGTATACATCAAAGCACCCAGGATAACTGGCTTTAATCCAATTAAGACACACCCATAGACTAACCCTCAATTTAAAAAAAAATCAATAACTTTATATACATTAGGAGCTTCATGACACAGGTATGGAGCTGACTCCATCCTAGGTTCTCACATATCTCTATCCATGTCTAGACTGACCCTGGCTGTGTGCACTGAATTCAGAAGTAATGAGTCCACCAAGACCTTTAGAGGTTTTTTAAAATTTAAATTAAAATATTTATTAACAAAATTAAGTATTTCAAGCACGTATATAAGACTACAATTACTTACTATCATAACGAAACCTAAAATTCCTAATTAACCTGACTCTCAGTTACACACTCCCTTTAAGGCAACAGTCCAAAATAGATTTTAGATTTTAAAACAGAACCAAAAAGTTCACACAATACCCACTTAACAGTGGACTTCCAAAAGGGTGTCCCCAACTTCGCTACTTATATAGCAGACTTTTGTACAAACGACTGGGGGCTTCTTGAAGGCTGTTTCACACACCCCTGTTAGAGCTTACATGACCTTTCCCACATAGCCTTTCATTCCTCTTTATATATGTTTCTCTCTTTTTAATATGGGAAAAATAAACACACTCCTCAGCCTTGCTTATCTGGCTCATTGTAAACAGACTAACATCCCTTTGAAATCCAACAATACCTTCATTTATCTAAAAATGCAAATTCCCTTCACACCTTACATGCCAAAAGCCAACATCCATGTTTACTCATTATATCGTCAAGCACATTTTGACACCTAGCTTCTTTTGATGATTTCAAGCCTACAGTCTACTTGATTCCAAATGTAATTAAATCAAACAGGCATACCCAACTATAATCAAACCCATAAACCTACTTCACAATAAACCAGAAAAATATTATAAAAATTATTATACTTTAGTCATAAGGACTCAGTACCATGCTGTTATGGATTGCGAATGACAGCGGTAGCCCTGACATCTTCTGCCCTCTGGAGGAGATCTAGGGCTACGCAAGCATCACTGCTCAGAAAAGAGAAAGCTGATTCTGGACAACATACATGAGCTCAAAGATCCATTTGCTACCATACCTCAGTGTTTCGAGAATAATGTCGATGACTGGGAGTCAGGCTCCCCCCTGTTCCATATAGTAAAGTGTCCGTTGTTGAAATCTAAAGGCCTTGAAGCCATGGTCCCTTATCTGACAGGGTTGTCATGCTGGCACCCGAATTTGATTTAAAATTCGTTAGATGATCATTTACCAGAGTGTCAACATTCCAAAATGAAGGGCCGCATTCTCAGAAGTCACCCAAGAAGCATGGTTGTGTGTCTTCAGGGTTTTTGGTCTTGGCCTCGTGGGTGACCTTTGGGCTGTGTGGTGCTGGGCTTTTGACTTGCACAATTTACCAAAGAGTGAAAAGTTAAAGTGGAAATATTGGGCAGTGCTCACAGGGCACTGATCTTTCCCGTGAGGGTGCTTCGCACAGTGCTGGCAATGTTGTTCTGCTGTGCGATTCAGGAATTGCTTTCCGAAACTTGGATGATTCCTGTGTTTCTGTGATCTCATATGGTTGACTGAGGGTTGGTTTCTGCTCAAACTAGTTCTCTCCCCTTAGGGTGGTCCTGTGTTGTTCATGTAGCTCAGACAGTCTAACTAGCTGGATTGCCTTGTCTAAAGTAAGATCATCTTCAGCTTATAGGAGGTCAAGGAGGGAATTGTCTGCAACACCCAATGCGATTCTGTCTCAGATGAGCTCGGATTTTAAATCATCACATTCATACCCTCTGCCAGTCTTTCGAGATCGTTGGTGAAGGAATCGACAGGTTCCCCAGGCATTTGGATTCTCTTATTAAATTTGGCTCCCTCCTTGAAATAAACATTGAAGGATTTTAAAACATCATCAAATTTGGTAGGTGATTCATCGATAGTTTGTCATGCAACGATGTGACAATAGGGTAAAGAAGTGTATTGACTTGTCCTGCTTCTGATCTTTTTTAGACCTGTAGCAATGCTGTATCTTAATTTTTTTCCCCTCCAAAAGCTCCAATCCTGTGACTGGTCAGGGCCATTGGTGAATCCCAGAGAAGTTGGAAGTGCAGAACTTGATCCATTTTGAAGATCTTCAAAATTGTGGGTACAGTTTTAAGAGATTACAGGCTTCAAAGATGGTGTTCCCCTTCACTGCCAAACAATGAATCTTCCCACATTTTCTGGTTTTTGGCTGGCTTTCCAAAATGATGGTGGTACACTTCTGCCTGAAGAAGGGTCTGCAATGGTTGCATGGGTCAGCTGGCTGCCAACTTAATTTAATCAGCGATATAGCATTGTAAGTCGGGACACAAATGAAAGAACCGCAGGCTTGCTCTTTAGGAAATCAGATGGTCACAAGGTATTCGAAGTAGGCAAAATTAATTGTTCATTTTTCTTTCCTTTGCCAAACTCTGGAGCCACGTGTTGAGACTTGGATTCGGGGATCAGGATTCGTGACTGGTTTCTTTCAAATGGCGCTTCTGACTGAATGAATGAAAAGGGATTTCTCAGGGCCGGCTGACCTTGAACTTAAAAATAAATGCCTCACCCTTGCAGTCTGAGAGCTCTGCTTGCCGAAGCTGGGCTTCCCAGGGAAATTCAATGGAGTCTTATGCTGGAGGAAAACTACTTTTTCGCTTCCAGGCTCTTCCCTCTCTGGAGCTTTTTCTTTCTGGTGAATTTTCTCCGCGTCTGTAGCTTTAGTTGGGAGATTGTTTCGGTTCATAACCTATTGAAGGTTTCTCTTAGTCTTTTTGCATTCTTGTGAGGATAAGGGTTTTTGATCCAGACACTCCCATCATGAAGAATCCTGTTTCAGACAGCATGAAGTAGGCATTGTAGTCTTCAGTATATTAACAGAAAGTCTTTATTGATGAGTCATAACTATATACAATATACAGTAGCGGGTACAGGTATGGAGCTATCTCCATCCTAGGTCTTTACACATCTCTGTCCATCTATACTGACCCTGGCTCTGGGTCATGTGCCTTCTTACGTCACTGAGTGGGTGGTACTGTACTCAGTCCCACATTAACTCTGTGAGTACCAGACCCTACTACGAACCTTAATCTGTCTTGCTGAATGTTGAGTATTACGTTTGGTGGAACACATTAAAGATTTTCAGGGGGATTGCATGCCCTTTACAGAACTTGCCAGATCTTCTTTCCTGTAATCTTAATGGGAGGAGCATCCAACAACCCTCCCCATCAAATTTTCTTTGCTGAACTCCCCCTAGATAATGCGTAATGTCCAGATGGTGAAGATCAATGCCTTTCTTGGTGTCACTAAATCCCAGGGGGGAGAAACATTCAGGGAAAAAGGACAAAATAAAACACAAAGTATCACCAAAACACCATCCAAAATAACAGAACTGAATGAAATCTTTCTTCAGCCACATCCAAACTTCAATTCTTAATCTCCAGTGCCAGTCTGCATAAACTGCACAAACGAGCATACGCAACTGACCAAACT
Source organism: Cetorhinus maximus (assembly GCF_964194155.1). Classification (NCBI taxonomy): domain Eukaryota; kingdom Metazoa; phylum Chordata; class Chondrichthyes; order Lamniformes; family Cetorhinidae; genus Cetorhinus; species Cetorhinus maximus. The sequence goes on from NC_135880.1 coordinate 212,497,250, forward strand.
GCTGTGAACGGTGAAGAAGATAGTTATATTTAAATTTATTCTTTCATGGGATGTGGCCATCGTTGGCAAGGCCAGCTTTTGTTACCCATCCCTAACTGCCCTTAAGCTGAGGCTATTTCAGAGGGCAGTTAAGAGTCAACCACAGTGCCGTGGATCTGGAGAACACAGGTATGTGGGCCAGACCAGGTAAGGATAGGAGATTTCATTCCCTAAAGGGCATTAGTGAACCAGATGTCATGGTCACCATTACTAAGGCTAGCTTTCAATTCCAGGTTTTTTTTTAAATTGAATCCAAATTCCACCAGTTGCTATGAACCCATGTCCCCAGAGCATTAGCCTAGGCTTCTGGACGCTAGTCCAGTGACATTACCACTATGCCGGCATCTCCTCCTATAGAGACAGACTTCAAGAGGACATAGATAGCCTGGTGGAATGGGCCAACACATGGCAGATGAAGTTTAATACATAGAAGTAAGTGATATATTTTGGTAGGAAGAATGAGGTGAGTCAATATAAAATAAAGGATACAATTCTGAAGGGAGTGCAGGAGCAGGAGTACGTGGGGATATGTGTGCACAAATGATTGAAGGTGGTAGGGCAGGTTGCAAAAGTGGTTAATGAGGTTTACAGGATTCTGGTTTTATAAATCGAGGCAAAGAGTACAAAAGTAAGTTATGATGAACCTTTATAAAACACTAGTTTAACCTCAACTGGAGTATTGTGTATAATTCTGGGCAGCAGAGTTTAGGAAGGATGCGAAGGCTTTAAAAGGGGGTTCAGAAAGATTTATGAGAATGGTTCCAGGGATGAGACACTTTAGGATAGATTGGTTAAGCTGGGACTGTTCTCTTTAGAGAAGAGAAAGTTGAGAGGAGATTTGATTAGAGGTATTCAAAATCATGATGGGTCCAGATAGTGTCGATAGGGATAAACTGGTCTCAGTGGCAGAAAGGTCAAGAACAAGAGGGCACCAATTTAAGATGATTGGTAAGATCAATGGCGACATGAGGGAAAATCTTCTTATGCATCAAGTGGTTAGGATCTGGAATGCACTGCCTAAGAGTGTGATGGAGGCAGATTCAATCCTGGCTTTGAAAAGGATATTTATCTGAAGAGAAAAAATTTGCAGGGTTATGGGGAAAAGATGGGGTGGAGGGAATGGCTTCCTTCTGTGCAGTATCCATTCTATGATTCTATAAAATAACTCCCATAAGTATATATGTTATTAGATTAAATCTACACCACCCCCCACTCAAAAGACAATTAATTAAATAGATCAATAACCACATGACAGGCTAATATTCACATCTAGCACATTATCGTAATAGTTGGTTCTAGATAGGAGTATATTGAAAATAGCTGCTCATCATTAGCTGTAAAATTTAACTTGAAAATATATGGCGAGTATTGAAAAATTGACTGCAGTCTTTGACATTTAAGAAAATAAATATTCAGACAGGAAAACCACAGAGACGCAAGTGAGCCAGTTTACAGTCTTTTGTTTCCCTCAGATTTTTTTTTTAGGCAGTGAAATTAGCCAAGTGCTCTGATTTCCTTGTAATTATAGGCAAACTATATGAAGTTGATTTAGACTAAAGAATATAGACATAATATCAGTGTCTGACCTGCAGCTAACACAGCATCACAAATGTCATTTTTGCAATATTAAACGTTTACCCATTTAACTAGAACATTTTCCTTAATAGAGCCATATTAATAACAAAGTTCTGGAATTAAATTCAGAGATGCACATTTCTCAGCTGCAACTGGAGAATTATTTTCCCACCTGTTGCATTTCAGGTACATCAATGTGGTGAATGAAAAAATTACAAGTGTTTGAATTTCTTAATAAATTCTAAAAATACTGTTATCCTCCAATTTGCAGATCGAGCCTGGCATCTTCCCAATTCTACATTGGGTAGCAGAGTCAAAACTTATTTTGTTCTTACCATCAGAGCAACTGTACCAGCTGGATATGTGACAGTTCACTAAGATGAGATGAAGGGTTTGATTTTGATGCCACATGCCTGATAGGACATGCGTGTGTGCATGAAATTAGTGAGGAACTTACTGATCTGTTCCCACTGACGCTGTGCCTGACTCAATCTTCTCCCAGCTTAACAGAAATTTAACTAGACCCGTCATATAAATACTGTGGCTACAGGAGCAGGTCAGAGGCTGGGAATTCTGCAATTTTGAACTCACCTCCTGACCCTCCAAAGCCAGTTTACCATCTACAAGGCACATCTTACAAGAGTGATGGAACACTCTTGCAGGTCCAACAAGACTCAAGAAGCTCAGCATCATCCAGGACAAAGCATCCTGCTTGATTGGCACCCCATTCACCACCTTAAAACATTCATTCCCTCCACCCACTGGTGCAAAGGCAGCAGTTTGTACCACTTAGAAGGTGCACTGCAGCAACTCACCAAAGCTTCTTCAACAGCACTTCTAAACCCATGACCTCTACCACCTAGAAGAGTGAGCGCAGCAGACACGTGGGAACACCACCACCTACAAATTCCCTTCCAAACCACACATCATCCTATCTTGGAACGATATTGCCATTCCTTCCCTGTCGCTAGGAACTGCCTTCCAAACAGCTCTGTAGGTGTACCTAAAGCACATGGACCGGGGTTCAAGAAAATGGCTCACCATCGCCTTCTAAATGGCATTTAGGGATGGGCATTAAATGCTGGCCCTACCAACGATGTTCAAATCCCATGAATGAATATAAAACCACATAGGAGCCTCTCTGCCATTTGAAGTCGGGAGTGGGCTGAATGTGTGTAGTGGGCCCAGTATCAGCAGACACTCCAGCTGGAGTTCAGCAGATAATTTTGTATATGTACTATAGAGCCTGGTGGAGCTGGTATGCTTCTCTGGTCCCACAAACCAGGCTGGACCACTGCAGCTTGAGCTCGCAAGATCACACTTCTCTCACTCCTCACTCACTTACCTTCTTCCAGCTCATAAGCCAACCACTCTGCCCCGCATTGTAGTGCCCTGCAGCTGGGGTGGGGGAAAGGTGGGTGGGTGGGGGGGGGGGGGGGGGCTGCCCCAGATCTCTGGCTTTCCACCCACAGCCCCTCAGTCAAATATTAATGAGGCTCAGCCCTTGATATGGTCAGGTTGTCCAGCATTTCAAATTTGCCCCATAATTCATTTGAAAACTCTTCCCCATTAAAGGAAAAGCAGAAAGGTTTTGAGCCTGGCCAACACCATGGGCAGGACTGTAATGCATGCGCACGGAGGGAAAAATGTCAAAAAATGTTGAAAGTGCACAGCAAGTAAATCAGCATCTGAAAGAGAAATACTTGCCAGTGTGAAAAATTAACCCATTTATCTCCTTTTAACCCCCCTACCTGGGTTGATACACATCCACCGTTCAACACTTTTTGTCATTTACACTGCTGGACACAATTAGCTCCTGCACATCCGAGCTGGCTACAAAAATCTACTCGTGGTGAGTAGTGTCCTAAGTTCTAATGGGCCAGAAGGCCGATGTAGTCATTCGCAGAACAATCCATTACAACATGTTAAGGTACAGTTTTTAAATGTTCTCCTTCTTTTGCACCCACTTTCAGCCATTAACATAAATTCATGGAAACTCATGTACAGTGTGTCTATTACTATGACAACCATGTGCTAAGCACACCGCTGACATGGGTCTTGAAAATTCTGTAAAATTTCCACCAACATACCCTCACACTCATGTGATCACGAAAATGGAACTAAAAATAAATTGAAGGCTTGTTTTCTTTCCTGAAGGTACTTGTCTTCAGTTTAAAGATGACTAATGCCAAAGGCAATCACTTGCCAAATTGGTTAAGCATGATGTGCAGCTATGCTGGTTTGAATGTCAACTTTGCAAAGTTTGGTTTCTGTGGCATGTGGATGCATAGTACAAGCCTCAAGAGCTGGTATCAGGAGCTAGAAGGAAAACACATTTTAGTGTTCCTCTGTGCTAAGAAATATCCTGACTCAGGAAGAAAATAATAAAATAATGGCATGATAAAGTGGCTGATGGAATATGCCTACATGGTTCAGAGGAGTCTCAGCATTTCTCAACATTATAGAAGAAGAAAACACTGATAATGACCTGAAGTTACATTGGGATGGTCGGTTCCTGCAATAACACAATAACAACTATGCCACAAACTTCAATGCTGGGATTATGGTTTAGCGCAGAGCATGAAGACCATTTCAGTCCATTGCAGACTACTTCAGTTATTGGAAACAGAAGCAAACTGAGAAGCGGGAGAATTGCAGAACAGGTGTTATGATTTGCCAGGCTGACCAAATCCACAAGGGAAAGCACAACGATTTTGCAATTTGTATTTATTACGAGAAGGCTTGTGCACTGAGTCATAAGTAATGAGTCCAGTACCACCTTTAGAGATTTTAAAGATTAAATTAAATCATTTATTAACAAAAGGTCAAACTTAAACACACAGGGATTACAGTTACACAGTTATAAAAGTTCCCAATATTTCTACTTAACCAGACTCCCAACTACATACCCCCTTTTAAAGCAATAGTCCAAATAGATTCCAAATTTATAAAGTTCCAGCAATTTTACCACAAGCACCCACTGGACAATGGACTTCCAAAGGCTTTTAACATAACTTTCATTACTCAAACAGCAAACTTCTGCAGGGTAGCTAGAGGCTTCCCCTCCCCCCCAAGTCTGTTTCAGTCACCTTTCAAGATCTCACACAGCCACACATCCTTCTTTAAATATGTTTTATCCCTTTTGATTTGTAAATCCCATTGTTTCCACTTAACTTTAGAAGTTACCTCCCCCAGAATATAAAAATCTTTCATGTTCTCATTATGGCCAGCACTTTTGGGAAGAATCAACATAATAACCTTGTCTTATTTACCTTGCCAGTTGTAAAAATCTTCCATGTCCTTTCGAAAATCAAACACTTCTCCACTTATCTAAAAATGCAACTTTCATTCACACCATATCTACTGACCTCACCTTAGCTTTGCTCAGCTCCATTTCAAACGCTTATACCTCACTTCTTAGACAGTTTAAACCTTGCAGTCTAATTGTCTCTAATTTAATTAAATTAGCCCCACATGCAGAACCATGCACACACACACAAGCCTGCTTTAAAATATTCCACAATAATATTAGGAAAAATAATAGTTTCTTGACACAGGGCTCCACTGATTTTGTTTGCAGTAACATGTTTGGGCTGATTGTCAGTGTGAAACTAACTTACTGAAAAATTGACAGATTCACCATTTTTCTGGTGACTTTTTCAGCAAAAATCATTGTTAGCAGCAATTTCACTACTAGCACAATAACTGTGCAAGTCTATTTGAAATGTATCATGGCAGGTTAGAGATCTCTTCTAGCTTAGAATATAAGAATCTCTATTCTGTACATTTATTAGGATTGCTAACTTACCAAAATTAGCTCCTACTACTGGAAAAACATGTTTCTCCACGTGGAGATAGTTAGAAATACAGATAAATAACTCGGGTTTCCTTTTCTCTGATGGAATCTGCATTTGAGGAAAATTGCGTATCTGTGAACTTGCTCTGTGGCATGGAAGTGTCCTTCCCTTTTATCTTACTTGAAATTGCCTGATCTGCAATTCATCAAATAGAGCTGGCGTGTGTAATCTTTTTGTCCAATATCACGTAACCGTAATCACTTAGGGCAAGCAGGCTAGTTGGCTGTGGGGCTTTGAAATTATTTTTGATTTTGATTAATTACTAAGATAGTTTTTTTTTAATTTTCCAGTTGTCTAAGCTTCACTTCAAGAGAGAAATATATCAGCAAATCACATTAATTACCTCCAGCCTATATTGCCTGGAGTTTGGATGAGAGGTGATGTAACTGAAATCTATAAAATTCTGGGCTTGAAATGGTAGGTGCTGAGAAAATGTTTTCCCTAGCTAGGAAATCTAGAACATGGGGGCACAATCTCATAATAATCAGCCATTGAGGGCTGAGATAAGGGGTGCAGAGAATTCAGAGGGTTGTCCGGCTGGAACATTTTCCAGAGATGGGCAGGGATTAGGCCATGAGCAGATTTGAAAACAGGGCTAAGAGCTTTAAAATTGAAGAGCCAGCCTACGATCCAATGTAGGTCAGAGAGCATAGGAGTGAGGGGTGATTATGATACAGGCAGCAGAGTTTTCGATAAGCTTTAATTTATGCAATTTGGAAGATAGGCCAGCCTGGACACCATTGGAAGAGTCAAGACTAGAGGCAACAAAAGCACAGCTGAGGGTTTTACCAGATGAGCCGTAAAAAAGGAATGGAGATGGGCATGTAGGGAAGAAAAAAGTTAAATTAAGAATACTACTTAGAGGTAAGAGGTGAGTCAGAGAATGGATTCAAACTAGAGAAAGAGAATTCAGAGCTGATGTTAGGAAGCATTTATTCATACGTGAAGTAATCAGTACTTTGAATGGACTCCTGGCTAGTATAATTGAGCATTAAAGTTCAAAGTTATTCAAGAGCCAGTAGTCTGATGGGAGAATTGTATGTTTTTGTTCTGGATAGATGAGCCAAGATGGACTGTATGACCTTTCTGGTTTGCACTTATTCGACACCTTTGGGCATGAATGCAACATTTTTAATGAAGACAAGTGTTCATTTTTCAGTTATTTCATGAGAATAATTTGGCCTGTAAGAATGTGTTAATTTAGAAATGGGCACAAATTACAGCAAAACTTCATCTTTTCTGATTATACTCAACCTTTGTCTTTTTTTTAAAACTCTTTGGAATCATGGGATGTTGGCATCACTGGCAAGGTCAGCATTTGGTACCCATCCCTAATTGCCATTAGAGAATCACTGAATAGCACAGAAGGCCATTCAACCCATCATTGGCTCTTTCAGGGAGTAATCCAATTAATTCCAACTCCCCTGCTCTTTCCCCATATCCCTGTAATTTCTTTCTCCTTCAGTTTTTCTTTATTTACTTTATCTAATCCCTTCAAGATTTTAAACATTATAATAAACAAAGAATCTCCAACTTGGATATGATATGTTTCATGTAAGATCTACTTTGTCTAATAAGAGATTTCAATTTCTAGCCACGTGGTAGCTGGAATCATCGATTCTTATTAGAGGAACAGCCTAATGTTTATTAATTCATTTGAAAGCATTCGGGGTGTAGTTGGGGTCAGCTCAGCTAGCCATGTATGGAATGACAAAGGTTCCACAAAGCAAATGTGGTTTGGATGATGTTATGCTATTTATCTAGCAGCCAAATTAGAGCACAAAATCACTATAAATCTCATGTCTAGCCTCTCACAAGATCAGCATTTAATTCCTAAACAAAGAGGTGATGCAATGTCCACTTAAATCAGGAAACTTTGACCAAGTGATTTTTAGTTCTGCTCCTTTTTTCTACTTGAACTATTTCTCCCAACAGTATTAGTTTAACATACATTTCAAAAAGCTAATTTTGAGAATATGAGTTTAAGATATTGAAATCAGTATTTTGATCAGGAAATCCTCACCACCAACTGAACATTATAATGAACATTCTGTTCATTATAAACTCTAATTCCTATCAGCTCTCCTGCTCACAAGTCTGGCCTGGATTGACAGAATCTACCTAATGTTTAAGAGCTGTCAATATGGAACAAATGCTCACCGAAATCTTCAATCATAAGCTGCATAGCTGAGGCGACACTTTGCACCAAAAACATAATGCAGTTAAAAATGGGTTACACAGGCACTGGTTGGCCTTGTGATATCAACATATTCTTTTGTTACTCTCGTCCTTTTTTCATTTCTTTCTCTTTTTCTTATAATTATCTTTCCCTCTTCATTGTTCAAATTCACTTACGGATTGCTCTTTTTGCACAGAGGGCTAAGGTAAAATGTAGTTACTTTTTATTAAGTCGAATATTTATCTAGGATTGTGTCTCTGACCACTTCCATATGCGAACTCCCTACGAAGTTGCCTAATATTGAGGTGATTTTCAGTGTGCTAGGGTTAAACAGAAAAACTTAAGTCACTCTAGTTTAGACACTGACTGCATCATTCTGTCTACCACGTTGTTGTGTGGTAGAATAAAATATACTTCTGAAAAGAGAAAGGATGGTTTTGTTTTGTGTTGAGTCCCTTTGGAGCTGGTAGAAATGCTGTGTTGCCTGCATTTCTGTTTTTATGTACTCAGCTTATCTAACACAAATATGTCGTAAGTGCATAAATTATAGCACAATTGGTTTTTGGTTCTGGTCGTGCATAGCAACCAAACTAGCTGCTCAACATTTCCTCCTGTCATTTTTGCGGTGCAAAGATCTGCTACCTTGGCAGTCACAAAACCATCTACTGAGTTTCTGAATTGATGGTCACACTTTTAAAGCAGTCAGTTACAACAATTATGAAAAGACAGGAATTCAAACTAGCCAGAGTTTCCAAATAGCTGGCTAAAATAATTGCAAACCTAGGCTTGCTGTGAATCCTAACCTACCCCTAATTTACCCCTTGCTGAATCTGTAGCGCATCAGACACTACTTGCAATTACCTACATAATATCGCATCTCAATACAAGAAAGCGTATAACTATCAAATCATTGTACAGAGCACATACACTGAAAATCACTGGACAACCTATATTTACACATTACCTTTAACATAAATAAATGTTCCATGGTATTTCAAAGGAGCATTATAAAACAAAATATGATACCGAGCCACATAAGGTGATATTAGATCTGATTTTTAAAAGCTTGGTCAGAGGTAGGCTTTAGGGAAGAAAGTGAGGTAGAGGCGCAAATAAGTGTAAGAAAGGAATTCAAAAGCCTGAGGCCGAGGTAATTGAAAGTAAGCAAACATGGGCCTGCAATTTCCACTTGTAATGATGCAAAAACAGCATTTGCTGTCATTACAGCATAAAACGGACAGCAACTTCTGGTGTTGTACACGTGCAGTTAAACACAGAAATTGCTATTAGCGATATCCTGCTCTTCCACAGGGTGTGCTGTTGCAGTCTTCATTGATGCAATCAACACAGGGTCATTGATTTGACATGAACTTCAACATTTTATATGCTATTTTTGCTGTGAAAAAAAACCCAAAAAGTCTTGCTCAATCAGGAGTAACGACATACTAAATTATAATCTCTGGCCCTGAAAACTAATTCTACAAAAGTGGAATCTCATTCCCTCTGAAGAACATTTAAACATTGCATGATTTTTGGAATAAAAATTGTTAAGTTTGATACATCAGCTTCTCCTTTAATTCTGTGTGTTATGTCTCAATCTCTATTTTGCTTTCTGTATAATGATTGAAATATGGATTATAGTCTATGATTTTTAATCCCATGCTTCGCTGTGAGAATCCTTCAACCTGACAAAATGATCAGCCTGGTTGCTGCCGGCCCTATTGCTGAACATCACAGATCCTCTATAAATGGCAGCAAATTCAAAATGATGTTGGAATCAAGGATATCTATGCTTTGGAATCCGCTAAACCTTTGTGGGCAGTTTTTTGAGATTGAAATCCAGGCCGCTGTCCTTATGTGCTTCCATAATACATTCAAAAAAGTACATGACATATAAAACCATGAAATGTATTAACTATCTATTAGAGCTGTGCATGCTCAGGATATAACTCAGCTGTTAGGTGCAAGAAGCTTTTCCACATGCCAAATATGATCATACAGTACTTTCGAAATAATCATTTTAACAAATTACACTTTTAATTCAATTTGGCATGCTGTTTCTGACAGTGGTTAGCTTAAAAAGCAGAGCTTAAAAATCAATTTCAAACTAATACTATTTTCTATCTAAAATTAGTGCAGTAAGTTCCTTTTCAATTAATTTTCACCTGTGGAATGCTACCTGCTTTCACAATATCCATCTAACAATGCAAACTTAACAAGTGTTTTGTAAAAGGCATCTTATTTTCATAGTCACCTTTCAGCACTTTATCCTGGGCAAGAGTGGGCAAAGTGGTGCAAGAATGGAAAACGCTTTGCACTTTTCAAGAGGCAAAAAGCTAACTAAAGGAGCTTGCAGTAAATATAAAAAAATCAAGTGGAAAGAAAATGGTGAGTGGACTTGGGTAGCTCGCACCTGAATTGCAGGCCCATGGGCCCACTCGCCAACTCGTAAAATGACGGGGGTATACGTCGGGCGTATGTCCCGACGTCACCCCGTGTCATTTTGATTTTCAGTTCAGCAGGCGCGCAGCCAATTTGGCCGTGCTGTCAACGGCCTATTAAGGTCATTTAAAAACTAATTAACCTGATTGATGGACCTACCCGTCCAACCTCAAGGTTGGCAGGCAGGCCGGGCCTCGGAAAAAACATGAAACCTCATCCATGGGCAGGATGAGGTTTCATGAGGGTTTTAAAAATTTTAACAAATGTTTCAATTAAAGTTATGGACACGTCCCAACTAAAGTGACAGTGTCACATGAGGGGGCATGGCAGGGAAATTTTTTTATTGCCTGAAATACAACTTTTACATCGGAGCCGATCTCCCTGAGGCAGCACTTTGCCACAGGGAGATCTGTGCGCGCGTATGCGTGAAAGAGCGCACTCCCGCCTGAGGGAATACCCCCCCACCCACACAGGGGACGCATAGCACTTCCTAGCGGAAGTCACGCTGGGTGGGCCTTAATTAGCCCACGCACCTAAAATGGCAGCGCCCGCCTGCGCTCTCTCTCTCCCCCCCCCCCACCCCCCAACCAGGGGTGGGGGGGAGAATGTTGGCCCATGTTTGCTTGCCTTCAGTTGCCTAGGCCTCAAGATCTGGAATTCCCACCCTACACTTCGCCTCTTTACCCCACTTCCCTCCTATTCCTATACAACTGCTTTTATTTTTGTCCTACTACCTGGTGGTATAGTGCTGGCCTTCAAATACACTTTGACAGGTAAAGGTTGATGTAGCATTTTGCCATTTTAAATGCTGACATAAAAAGCATGGCCTAAAAGTCATGAAACAGAGAGTAATGCTAAAGTGGACAGGAAGTGTGTACAATATCCAACACACAACACATAAATGATGTACAACTAAATAATGACTATAATGCCCAATATCAAGCTGATGAAAGTCGAATGCACTGCCATAGTTTGGTCTACGACAGCCAGACGAAATGAGCAACAATTAGAAATAAAGGTGAATATAACATGCAAAGTTCAATAAAATCTAAGAAAAGGATTAATAAAGCTAGTTATGTCATAAAAACTCTGCACTTTTACTCAGTAATATTTTCCCACTTTCTGACAGACATGAAAAGTCTGCAAGCATCTAATTGTGGGAAACAGTCATGTCCACTAGAACGGATACATCAAAGCAAACAGTTTCCTAGAAAATGATGTCCCTTTTTAAAAAAAAAAATGGTTTCATCACTTTATTAAAATACTTAAGTTAAACATGCATTGTAATTACAGTTCATAAGAAAACAGTACTATGTTTTACAGGGGATCGACGTACAAGTTTCAACCAATCATTTTATCATTATCTGTGTCTATAATGGAGAACGCAGATATGATAGAAACAATGCAGATTGTTTTAATTGCATGGGAATTTCAACAGCAAACATATAACTCTATAATGAACCTTATGTCCAAATTTAATTGATAATGTTTCTTCAAACTCTACAAGCCATCAAAACTGCCTTCCAGCTCCAGTAAATCTCCAAGTGGTAACGATTCAAAACATAAAGGATCTGCACTTGTAGACATAAGGCCACTGAATCTATCCGGTGTTGCTGGTGACAAATCAGGCTGCAGTGTAGGATGGCCGGGGAAGAAAGAGTTTTCATAGTTTGTGGAGCCAAATGGAAAATGTTCTGAAGGAGGAGGATATGTCTGAAAGATAGGCAAGATGCACAAATTAATTAAATTTGCTAACAACTTTATAAATATTCTTGTGATTTGCAATTAGGAAAATATTTTTGAATGTTAGCTATCATTTTTGATTTATTACAGGTCAAATTGAAAGTAGGCTTTCAACCAAGTGTTATAAAATGTTTAGGTACTTAATATGCAAGTCTAGAACATAACAGGAGATCAAATTTGAATGTTGCTGATAATAAATCCTACAACTACATTATTTCTGTAAAGTAATACAAGTTTTAGGTTATTACGCTCTGCCTATTAATGATTTCTGCTTCAACCCTGGTGATGTATAATAAATCTTGTATGTGCTTTTTTTGAATAATCTGACAGAAAACTGTACCATATCATTTAACTGCCACAGTGTTTGAGTTGGCGAAACAAATGAAAGATACATCCTACAGTGATAAAATTCAAGTTGGGTAATATGCAATATCTGGAATGGCAGGGTAATCTTTATTAAAGGAATCTAGCAGTCATTTCTTCATTCTTTTACACCATTTTTTCCCCACAAGAACCTGATATGAATTGCGTTCATCTTTCAATTTCCTGCATTGAAACACATTCAAAATTATTGGGTCAATAATATTTTAACATTACACCCCTGAAAACGTGAAAAATTTATCATACAGAGAGTAACACATTAGCCCCAATGCTAAATGACACATAAGCAATGAGTGGACCTGACTTCAAAATATATTCACAACTGATCAAATCCATTCACCTACCAGGCATCTTATTTACACAAATATTGATTTTAATATTGTTTCTGCTCTATGTGAGGAAGGTCATTCTGTTTTATAGTAATGGAAAAGGTCAGGAAAAATAGTTGTTGAATGTGATGTGCATCAATGAAAGTTCAAAGAAAGAAACAAAGAACAAGAATAATATAGCAATAAATAAAGAGAGAAAGGGAGGAAGCAGCAATTCAGTAACAGCAATAGAAAAAAGAATAAAATATTTTGGAATTTTACTTCCTGTTTAGTGCAGTCATTTGGTAACATGTGGTATCAGTTTGTTCTATTTCACAATTTGGCATTTGGTGACACCGTAATATAAATACAACATTGGGATGTGATTGGGAATGCCACAACCACTGCAGAGGTAAATTGTACTTACCATTTCTAGGTGGGTGCCCTGGACAACATGGTGAGAGACTCGTCTGACCAGCTCAATGATAGATAAGCCTGACAGAGTACCACCATTTTCCTCTTTCACTTTATTAATAAGTAAATGAAATACATCTCTGTTAAGATAAAACCAAAGGATAAAACTAATCAGATTACTGGCTTGCAAGATTAATCTTAAACATTACGTGTCTCAAATTATTCAACAAAAAACTGCTAAACCACAATGTACTCACTGAATGTCCATAGTTTCCAATATGACCCCCACTTTTTGGTCAAAGCTAAGCACAGCATTCACAAACACATGCAGTGCACATGCTTGAGAGGAAACTATACTAAACGGTGATTTAATTTCTTTAAAAAAAAAGATAGCTTTTGCTTATAAGCCAGTCGCCCATTTAATAGCAATTTCAAACACCTGATTCCAATTAGTGAAGTTGCTGCTATTTAAACAAGGTACATGAGTCACCTTAAAAGGTGTCCTGACACCAAGGACTAAAAATAATTAGCAAGATTTTATTACTTTCTGTGCTTCTCAAAGCATGCCCATTCTGTAGCTGACAGGCACCTTAACTGAAAATTGTTACTTTCAAGCTAGGTACTAGGAAGATTGTAAGCTTATTTCGGAGAAATTAACTCATACATACATAAACGTAGGTGTAAGCCTGCATTTTACTACTCTATTATATCGCTCATCAGCACTTCAACAGGTTACACCAGGGATCTACTGGTGGCATTCCCAATGGAGTCAAAAGATGCAGAGTTCAAACCACAGTAGAGTTTGGGATCTGTACCAGATGGCAACGATCACCATTCAACATGAAGTAAATATGTTTGTACTGTAAACACGAAAATAAATAAAAGCTTACGTGCTTGTTGTAGGGAATTTGAGGAAAAGTTGTTCCATTACTGCATGATAGGATGATCTTGGTTCTGCAAGTATAGATAACCCACGTGAACTGCTAGCAGTGGATGTTCCAATAAGTGGCCTTTGAGTCTGTAAAGCCTGGAAGTCTTTATTGCTCTTGGCAATTGCACATGCAGACAGTAAATTATTGAAGGGTTTGTTAAAGGATTTGGTTGTTGAACCAGAAGGCTCAAATAAGTGGTTTTGACAATTCTCCAAAGCATGTGAAGCTCGTAACGTAGTGAGAGAAACATCTGGGATTCTTAATGATTTTCCTTCAGTTAAAGCATCTGGCATTTCCAAACCACCACTGGCAAGCTGAAGAGGAAATGACCTTTTTTGACCAGCCAACATTCTAAACTCTAATTCAAGGTCAGGTTGGCTATGATCCAATTGATCAAGGCCTGAATTAGGCTGCATGGTTGGTAGTGTTGAGTAACTGGGTGGCCAAGCAGCTGACATGTAGGTGTCTTTTTCTGTTCTCAGTGATGTTTTTGCATCAAGTCCTATATTCCTGGATCCTGGTGAAAACCAGGCACCTTCAGCAGAATCAGAGTTTCCAGCAAATGCAACACGCTGACCCATTTCAATTGTTACAGGAGATGGTGAAAGTCTTTGTTGATTTGCAGAATACTTTTGATGTTCAAATTTGTACTGAGATGGCATCAAATTACAAGAACTTGTGGAAAATGCATCATTATATATTCCCATATCCTGGGGCCAAGAGGCAGCCTAAAAAAACAATTATTAGTAAACTTCCATTAAATCTAGCATGTTAGGCACATATTTTAGTATGTTTTTATTCCAGATATATGTGAAGAAGTAAATTATACACTGTTAGCCAAAGGTGGATATAGAGTGGTGGTTTATCTGTTGAGAAAAGTCCATGGGTGTAGTGGTGTGTAGGGGGAATAGGTGGCTGGCCATGTTATCCCCCAGTTTGCAGGGGTGCTAGGCATGAAGCTTAGCAAAAGTCGAGGAATAGACAGTGCAGGCTGGTGATTCTAAGGAGGCAATGGTGAGAACCTCAATGGAGGCCTTTTTTGGAGAATGCAAAGAGAAGCACATGGGGTAGCTATGGTATTCCATAGGGTATTCCATAGGGTGCTCATTTAATGGGGAAATTAAAGCCTGGGATGGCAGCAGCAGTATAGGAAGGCAGAAAAGTAATCATGATTGGGATTGGGGGTGAGGAGCGCAAAATACTGAAGAAGGGAGAAAGGAAAGATGACATGAGAGTGGCAAGAAGGCAAGGAGACAAGTGGGAAAGGCCCAAAAGGAAAAAAAAGAGTTAGAAGTTATGGGCTCACGTGTGTGTTTTGGCTACCATTTCAGACAAGTTCAAACTATAAAATATAGCAGAGATTAGGAGAGACATGCCTGGGCAGTAAATACAAGACCTTCCCTCTTAGTCCAGATACCTTTTATCAGATGGATCAGAACCTGTTGCACTCAAGGCAGTTGGTATCTTAAGTGTAATCACAAAATGTTCCAGTATGTAATTAACCAACCATCAGCCCAAAGGTGCAAAACTTCACCAATTGAAAACCTCACTAAATATACCAAACAAAGCGAGACTCATAAATTCAGTCTCACTCAGTTGGTGCCTGCGATGAATGATCTGTTCTAATTCCTGGGTAATGTCATTGATGCCTGGTGAGCCTCCAATAGTTTAATGCAGGCTTGTCCAACTCTTGGCCTGCGGGTCGGGATGTGGCCCCTGAAGCTTCTGAATTCGGCCTGTTAAACTTATTGGGCATTCAGCTGACTTATAGATGAAAAATGCTGTAAACCTGCTCATCTGATCAGAGGCTGGTTTCTCTCTGGATTTGTTGCTGATAGGCTCACTAGTGAGCTAATCAGCAGCAAATGCAGAGAGAAACTAGCCTCTGATTGGGCAAGCAGCAAAGGATGGGAAGGTAAGATTTGGAAATAAGTTCCAGGGCCCGGAACCCCGGGTGGGCCCGCCAGGAGGCAGCCGGGGCGGGATCCACCAGCGTCTGAGTGAGTGAGTGAGTGAGTGGAACCTATTAGAGAGTGAGAGTGGCGGGGAAGAGAGAACACGGAGGGGGGGGAAGAGAGAACGCGGAGGGGGGGGGAAGAGAGAACGCGGAGGGGGGGGGGAAGAGAGAACACGGAGGGGGGGGGAAGAGAGAACACGGAGGGGGGGGGGAGAGAGAACACGGAGGGGGGGGGAAGAGAGAACACGGAGGGGGGGGGAAGAGAGAACACGGAGGGGGGGGAAGAGAGAACACGGAGGGGGGGGGAAGAGAGAACACGGAGGGGGGGGGGGAAGAGAGAACACGGAGGGGGGGAAGAGAGAACACGGAGGGGGGGGAAGAGAGAACATGGGGGGGGGGAAGAGAGAACACGGAGGGGGGGGAAAGAGAGAACACGGAGGGGGGGGAAGAGAGAACACAGAGGGGGGGAAGAGAGAACACAGAGGGGGGGGAGAACACAGAGGGGGGGGAGAACACAGAGGGGGGGGAGAACACAGAGGGGGGGGAAGAGAGAGAGCACGGGGGGTGGGGGGGTGGGAGAGAACACGAGAGGGGGGGAAAGATGGAACACAGAGGAGGGGGGAGAGGGAGAGAGATTGTGAGGCAGAGAGGGAGTGTGTGCGAAAGCGGAGCCTGTGCTGGCGGAGCATATCTGGGGGAGGGGGGAACCTGCACGGTGGGGTGGGGGAGGGATCCTGCGCGGGGTGTGTGTGTGTGTGTGTATGCAGGGGTTGGGGAGGGGATTGTGCACACACGGGCAGAGTGTGTGCGTAAGTCTGGCTCACTTCCAATATCAGGGTTCTCATTCACCTTCACCCCCACACACCAACATGCATGCTCATCCACTCTCATTAGATGAGGGTAAATGAGTGAGCACTCTGAGACTGGGAGTGAGGCAGACACACACACACACTCACTCTATCACTCTCTAATACTCATCTCTATTTATTGCTCATTTTTTTTTGCTCAGCAAGCTGTTTCTCTTTTCATGCCTCAGGGATTTTTTTTTGAAATTCACGTTTAATTTAAATAAACTTCACCTTTCCTAAATTTGCTCATCAGCCCCTTGAGTGGGAAAAATTTTATATGTGCGTCCCCCCCGCCAACCCCCACCACCACACGAGAATGCTGCAGAAGCTGGGTTTAATGAGTATAAAGTACGTTGCATATATGCATTTTTAATTCTTTCCTGATCCAAATTTCATTTGTTTGGATTCTTGCACACTAACCGCACAACAAAACAACAGCAATTCATCCTATGATTTGCAGATCTATCAAACGCTAATAAGTAAAATATCCTTGCTGCTTCACATGGTTGTACCACTGTATGTGTAGAATACTTAATGTAATGTGTATTCACAGAGTAACACAGAGTTACTCTGTCGCAGGGCAATAATCTTTCCCAAAGTGGTACCAGAAATGAAACTATTCTAAACTGCAGAGTCAATATTAGCCAGAACAATTTTTTTTTAGTTTTTAGAACACGTATTGAAGTTACTTTAAACAAAATTAGATCAATCAAAGACAAAACTTAACTGCCTGCTCTAAAGCTACAGAGGAAAGATTCAAAGGCAGATTATTCTAATCTGCAGGCCTGCAATATGGCCAATCACATGCTTGTCACCCAAAATTAATTTTGCTTACCCAACACTTCCAAACTACTGCTTGCTACCATTTATTCTACTTAACATGCTGGTCAAAGAAATTCAATAGAACATTTGTGTCTAGCAACATTTTGTCCATTACATTCGCAAATTTCACATTCATAAAACAGCAGCAAGCAGAAAATTACAAACAAAAAACCAAGTAATCAAACTTCCATTGCAAATCTATTGCAGAAACTAAATAGAAAGCAAACAGCACTGATATAAAGAAAATAATATCACCAAATGCTTTTTAAAAATCCTTTTGGAAGCTAGCTTGATTTCTCATGGCAAATTTAGTAGAGGAGATGATAAAGGCACCAAAGATTTAAAAAGTAGGCAAGTTTAAAGATATCCACTGCAACAAAAGCTTTTCTGTCAATTTTAGATAGTTTTGTGTTAGAAAAGGAAACATAATCAAAGCACATCTCTCCAAAACTGCAGAAGCAAAATCAAATTGGTTGAAATCTTGATTAATTTCCTTACAAAAAAAGCAAAACCAAATAACTAATCAATTTCTTCTGAGACTAGGCCAGCATTTGGTGAACTTTTATTATGAGTAATATTCTCATCTGGAAATTATCTTTGAATACAAAATGAAGAAAACACACAATTTTGCATTGCTGCGGCAATGCTAAGGAAGTCAAAAATAACCGAATAATAAAAATAAAACTTACATTGACAAGAGTAATTTGTTCTTGAATTCCTTTTATTCTTTTTTCCCACATGTCACAAGTAGCAATGACGTCTGGAGAATTAACATTCCTACAAGATGTAATTGGAAACATTTGAAGGAACAAATATGCCAATCTACTTTTGAACAGTTAAGGTGGTCATAATTTCTCATTTTAAATGAGGGGAACAATATTATTTTTGCAGCCAGTAAGCACTGGGCAATTCTCAGTGAGGTAACTTGGATAACAAATGGTTATGCAAGCAGTTTGGAACAAGTTTAGAAGAGTCAAATCCTTATGGGCTACGATAGCAATGCTGTGTACCATAGAATCCAGAATGGTTATAGCACAGGTGGTCGTCATTTGACCTTAATATGTATTTAATATAAAATGACTACCTTCTTTTAAACCCAAAGGGTGTTCTTATAATGGCGTGATTAATGTGTAATTTGGCAGCAACTTAAATTTTCTTAAAGAATTAATAATTTACAGTGCTTTAAATAGTAATTTAATAATAAATTTTACTTTAAAAGCTTTATTTTCACGCACCATGGTTGCAGAAAATTTAACATGCCTTGTACATGAATTGGAGTATTTGAACTCTTCCGAGTTTAAAATAATCCTGCTGCAGCAGTGAAAGGTCTTTTAAGACTCAAAAATTGCCTGATTCAAGCAATAGAAAATATCACTTTTAAACAGTATATTGTGTTGCTTAGCAGAAAACATGAAAGCAGAAAATGCTCAATTTAACCATAACAATACTTTCACTCAGGTACCTTCTTTCTACAAATTTACTGAAATACAAATATAAGCTGAAAAGGTAGAAATCCATCTAAAAGTACATGGCCATTTCAAATATTTTCATTAGTTTATTTTGTAATATTTCAACAAGTTACATTTCATTTTATTTTATAAAAGTTGTTACAAATCACAAAAAGACAGTACAATAGAAATGCCTTTATTTAATTCATGCTTCAGATGTTTAAGTTACGTGAATGAAATTCAGCCACTACAGTTAAGAATTGTTGTCATCTCAAGTGAAGAAGGGGGAAAATCAGTAATGACCAAAAAATACTGCTCTTTTCGTGCATAACTGCACTATTATTTTGGTGAAGGTTTTTTCACATTTCTTTTCAATGAGGCCTTCTTCTCAACCACATCCTTAATTCTTAACCACAGGAAATGGCATTAAGACGACAAGCACAAAGAATTGGGTGGGACCCATGAATGGACAAATTGTACATGAATTGTGAAAAGAACAGACTTGAAGGACACTTGAATGCCCTTTTCTCAATTTTCACTTTTTCATGTTTAATCAATTTTATATCTGTAAAAAAATGAAGTTACATGAGACTGAAAGGTCAGCATTCATCCCACTATCAAATCCTGTTTCAAGGTTTCATCAATTGTTACAAATACCAAGTTTATAGTTTTATGATGTTTCTGAACTCTCTTTAAAGTAAACTGGTGGAATGAAGGGAGTCATGTGACCTGCTCTAGGCTCTGCATGACAACAAGCTTGTGTGGCTTGGTTGTTAAAGGCTAAAAGGGGGCCCGGGTTGATTTACTGGGATGAAAGTACAAGATATTCACAATTATAAACAATGGCAAGAGCATCTGTGTTGACAGAGTCGGCTGTTAGTCTCCAGGTCACACAGGAAGTGTTAGGAATGTCAGGTTTTATAAGCCGTTATACTTCAAACTATCTATTCAATTCCAGGATAAAATGGAGTTTGGGGTTTAGAGGACAGCTAATTAGCATTTCTACCTGGATGCAAGGCTCATATGATTCAAACTGTCATGGGGTGGACTTTAAAGGAGGAAAAGTCAATAGAAAGCCATTCTGATATCGGGTTGCAGGTTTCTTTAAGCATCAAAGACAAATCAGCCTGCAAAAATCTGCGAGAGAGAGAGAGACAGCCAGTCCTGCGCCTGAAGCAGAGAAAATACTGTCTTTATTATTCACCATGGGGAAGACAGGTGGGAGCTTGGGCTCAGATAGAAAAGACTAAGTTCGTGAGGATTTAAATGAGGCTGGAACATACCTAACATTGGCAAGAGGGAGGAATCTTCAGTGTAACTCATCATGAAAGTAAGGCCTGGGGTTAGAAGTTACGTGGCTGGAAAAGGAAAAAGGTAAACGCCATCCAGAGCATATATTAGGAGAGAGAACAAAGTGTCTACTTAACGGAAAACGTAAAGTGTAACCATGGTGGGGGATTCTCTTCATTTGCAAAGTTAAATGGGAAACTTTTCAGTAGTTTAGAGTTCAAGTTGCCTAGAAAAATAGTGTTTGTTCAACGTTGTTTTGAGTTTGTTTGTTACAGTAAAAGTCTTAAAACTTGAAATGTTGTTGTGTGATCCTTCCAGTCACTGGAATTCAAATGTTTTTAAAAAGTTATCGATCTCTATGGTGATCAGAACACAATTCACAAAAAATCTACCCAAACCTGTCTCTGCTTTCCGTTGCATCAGATTTTGATTCAATGTGGTGTGCAACGTTTCATCAAAGTCAGCATTAACCATACTGAGTGATGTTCCAGGAAACCAAGTTATACCTCGCATTCAACTCGTGACTTTTTTGCTTATGGCATCCACAGGTTCACGTGTCTTTTTAACATTCAACACACTACAAACTGTATTGAACACTTACCGACTCTTTTGTGTAGTGTAAAACTTCACATTTTCAACAGCCTCCTGAAGCAGGTGATTAAGAAAATATAACCTTGTGTATTTCTTCCATTCTTGAATTTGAGTCTGGAGCAGGAAATAATCAACATATAGAAAATATGTATAAAAAAGGCAATTTTACTGCCTTTAATTCATAAAGAATAGACCAGATATGTAGTAACAAACAGAAATTGTATTCTTCTGCCATTAGTGTATACTCTGTGAAACATTTATTCAGGCAGATTACAACTTGTACATTAATGTTACTGAACCATCCACTAGGAACGCCATGACTCAGATATCTGTGCTCCTCTAAATCAGGTCTCTTGAGCATCTCTGATTTTAAGTGCACCAACACTGCTGGCCGTGCCTTCAGTTGCCTGGGCTTAAACTCTGGAATTCCCTCCATAAATCTGTTTGTCTTTCTACCTCTCTTTCTTCCTTTAACATGCTCTTTCAAACCTACTGCTTTGTTCAAACTTATAGTCATCTGCCCTAATATCACCATTATGTGACTAAGTGTCAAATTATGTTTCATAACTCTCCTGCAGAGTGTCTTGGAATATTTTATTACATTAAATATACTGTAAAAGTTGCTGAATTATCAAATGCTACACAAAGGATGGAGTTGAGAAATTTCATTTTGACAATATGACTTTATAATGCTAGTTTCATAAATTTACATCTGCATTGAGGATCTCCAGAATTTGCCAATGTGTTACAGGCCTGAAAGGCATCAGTTAAGATGCCATTGGGCAGAAAAGTTAAGTGATGCAAGTGGTTCATTTTGTGTGTCCTTATAACTATAGTATAATATTGTAATAGCCTGATAGCACAGCAATCTGATAGCTCAGCATGCTTCATCAACAAATGAGCTATGAAGTGGAAAGATCCAGGATTGATAACCTGCCCCACTGCATTTGCACGTCTTAGTCATTTTCTTATGGAAAGATTTAAACAGAAGTTAGCCATTTTTGCTACCAGGCCACTCTTGAATACACCTTGGTGATTTATTCTAAGCAGCATTGGCAGAGGCTTGGGAGCAGCTGCAGACAGTGCTTGGACCTGAGAGGCCAGAGCTGAGAAAAATGGGAGAGAATCAGTAAGAATGGTTTCTTTAAAAAAGACTGTAATCTAAGGTTATTTAGGGAGTGAGGGATGTGGATTATCATAGAAACAAACCTAATTTGACAATCCACATGAAATAGTTCAGTTTATCAAATCAGCACTATGAACATTAAAACCTTTCTTTAAATCTATAAATACTAGTAGTGGCAAATAAATTCTACACGATCGAAAATAAACCAAAATTCTCTAAGCGAGTAAAAGTAAACCTAAAGAAAAAAATCCAAACATCAGATTTGTTCAAAACTGATTTCACTTTTGTCAGTTCTGCACAAATATTTATGCATATGTCATTTATGTAATCTTTCCCGGAAATAAGTACCTCAACAGAAAGCAGTCTGTTTGCTGACTCTCTACAATTTTCCTTTATCTTGCGACAATTTTTCTGCAATTTCTTCCTGTCACTGATCCATTTTTCCCTGAAAATAATAGTCAATCTATTGATAAAGATAACCTCAAAATGGCTGCTACTTGTGTATAGTATTAACAGTGACAAACATGGTACAGCTCTAAGAATTAGCATATATTTAAGCATTTTACTTCAACTTCTAATATTAAACGGCTTAAAATAAGTGTAGTGCAGCAAGAAGCAGTAGAATACCTTTCTTCTTTTATTTTCTGAACCTCAGTATCATTTTCATGAATAGCTTTTTTGGACCTAAAAAGAAAATTCACATTTGAGATTTTATCCTATTATATATAACCTACCTCTTTGATCAAGCTTTTGGCAAACTGCCCTCATATCTATTACTTTATGTGCTGGGTGTCCAGTTTTGCTTCATAATGTTTCTATGAAGTGCCTTGGGAGGTTTTGCTACATTAAAGGCACTATATAAATACAAGATTTTGCCGTTTTCAAGTACACATTCAATTTCCTTAATTTAAGTAATTAGAACAGACTGCCATTTTCATTGACAAAAATGAGAAAACACTAGTTAGCAGCAATTATTACCGTAAACCATGGTGTATAGGTCAACCTCCTTTTTAGCCACGACATGCTATACACACATTAGTAGTTGGCCTTAATCTTTCTCCTCGCAAATGCATGTTTTATTTACCAGCACCTTATAACTGGGCATAAGTTTAGGAACAAAGGCTGAAATTTTAGCCATTTCAAAATAAATATGCCTGAAACCAAAACACGATTGAATTCTAAGTAATGTGAAGATTACATTAATTTCTAGGTCTAAACCACAATGTTCACAAATATTTACACGTCAGTTGAAGTTGCAATGACCACAAAAGGGCAAAGTTGACTTGTGAACAATTGACTTTCTCACCTAATGTATCTAAATTCCATTCAAGGTCAGAAGTGGTAAGTTACCCATTCAATACTGAGCGCAAGCCTCCCAACATGACTCAACAGAAAACCAAGAGACTCTGAAGAGGTTTTACTAAAATATCAATCGTTTGAAAAGCTGATAAGGCCAGTTCCTGAAACCTGCCAGTTGACTCCAATGGAATTAAATATTACAGAGAATATATGACACAGAAATAGACCATTCGGTGCAACTAGACCATGCCAGTGTTTATGCTTCGCTCAAGCCTCTTCCCATCTTTTGTCATCTAAGTCTACTATCATAACCATATATTCTCCCTCATATGCTTGTCCTGCTTCCCCTTAAATGTATCTATGCTATTCCCTTCAACCATGTGGTGTGGTAGAGGGTTTCACATACTTACTACTCTTTGGGTGAAGTTTCTTCTGAATCCCCTATTAGACTTTTTGGTGACTATCTTATTTCAATGGACTCTAGTTATGCTCTTCCCCAGAAAAGTCGTCATTGGGCGGAACTTCACGGCCCCTCCCACTGGTGGGATCCTCCAGTCCTGCCGAAGTCAATGGACTTTTGAAAGGCTTGCCGTATTTTACGGCCCGGCCCCTGCTCAGACGGGGCTGCAAAATTCCGCCCATTGTCTCTCTATCCACTCTCAAAACTTTTCATAATTTTAAAGGACCTCGATTAGGTCACCCCTCAGCCTTCTTTTTTCAAGAGTGAAGAGATAAAGCCTGTCAGTCCTTTCCTAATTAAATGTTAATCAGCATGCGAGTTGCAGACGCAAACTTGTCAATGTGGATCATGGTGTCAAATCCCAAATCCATGCTTATCTACTGGAGTTTATTTCAACCAGATGGCTCTGAAACTGTAGCCAGACTTTAAAAAATCATTCTTAGAATAAGGCAAGGTTGGCATTTATTGCTCAACTTTGTAACTCGGAGGCTTCAGGAAATCTATTAGACATTCAGGTTCATCGTACCTTTCTAAGTTATTCTTCATAGATTTAAGTTCTTCCTGTTGCGCACTGAGTTCTTGCGATTGATATTTTCTTTGATCATGAAGTTTCTCTTTTTCAGTCTCCAACTGTACCTTTACTGATTTGAGTTCATCCCTCAGTTTCTGTTACAAAGAGAGTTAGAAAGTGAATAATCTTAATTTAATTTGTTATATTTTGTGTCTATTTCCATTTCCACTGTTTTTCACTGATAAGTTAACCATACATCCTCTAAAACCCTGAAAAAACTAATGCATTTACATTATGCTTAGAGGATTTAAAAAATATTTCAATTAGAATTTTAAAAAATGATTTCCCACCAATCATTAGGATACTCATTCCTCTAAAGAGTGCAGGAACAATTTCTATCTTCTATCCAATACAACAAAACTCACCTCCACCAAGACTCAAGCACATTGTTTACTTTTGTTTGCCGCTTCAAGTTCCACATCATTTTAGAATGTTGAGAGAATGAGAATGGATGAAAAATCTATTCAGTTCTCAAAGTATTAAGAAATGTAGGTTGATGATATATATATTGTAACAGGTGCAATCTAGCATATACCATGGGTAATATGGGACTGATTTGTGGTTTCAATTTGATGTGATTTTAAAATTTAACATTGCTGTTTCTCCTGTAAAATTTGTTCCATCTGTCATGAAGAGATATTGTCTCTAATGTTATTGGAAATTCTTAAATTGGAATTGTGGTAGGGTCTGTGTCTGTGTGTGTCTATGTATGTGTGTGTGTCTTAATTGGATTAAAGCCAGCCAGTCTGGGTGCTTTGATGTATAATAGTTTTGAGATGTTAAATAGATAAACATAAGGAAATTAAAAGGTAAAGTGCAATTTGCGTTTGTCGAATGAACCATTCAAAAGAATAGGTAAAATCTTGCACCTAGTTGGGAGACACCAAGCAATGTATTTATATAACCAATAAAATTGGTGGAATGAAAGGATTATTGTTAGGAGAGGTAAAATTAAAAAACCTAGTAATACAATAGAAAATTTATATTCAAAGGGGAAGCTAGCTAAACAGAAAGGAGTTTGTGTGTAAAAGTCACAGGTATTTAAGATCTATCCAGCCTGTAAGCCTACAACTGTGTTTGCAAAGAAACCAAATTGCAAGGAACCTCACTTTGAATTCGTAAGGTCAAATGTGCTTTGCCTGGTGTCTGTTTAAAGTCTTTGAGTTATTTTTGCCTTGGTGATTGTGGATTTGTGGAATTTGTTTAAAAGTTATTATGGTAGTAATTTGTAGACATGTGTACATGTTTAATTTGTTGTTAAAATAGTAAACGTTTAATTTAGTTTTATATAAAAACCTCTTGGGGCTTGGTGGTTTTATTCCTGAATTCAGAGCTGTATCTCAAGCATACCAATTGAAAATACAGATTACGACAGCTGTTCAGGTTTCTGTCTGGGATTTAAACAACTCAGCCTTTACCAACTGCTGTATCGTAACACATCAAAAAGCTTTAAACTACTGGTAGACTTTTTAGCTTATCTAAGCACTAAGAATTCTTGTTATCCCATGGTAACACTCGCCTTTAATTATTCCCATTCCTTTAAGTATCATTTGTTAATTTTCCATTCCTGTAACCATTGAGTCATTATACAGATTCAAATTTGTACTATGCCAATGAGCTGATCTTGCTTTCTGTTGGAGTCTAAAACTTATATCCAATCATTTTGGGTATGAGCAGACTCTGATTAGAACATCTAGGCCTATTCTTGTTGATCCAGATAAGAGCTATCATTATATAAATTAGTATTCCAGAATCTATGCACGATGTTATGAAATATTAAATCATGTGTTCCAAGTTAATAGCATGGTAAGTCTAAATTTTATGCTTATAATCACAAGTCAACTTTGACAATAGTGTCAAGTTTTATAATGAAGTTAATCCCACCTTCTCATTGAACATAAGCTGTTCATGCCTTTCTTTGAAGGTTTTGATTTCATTTTGAGTGTCAGTACAAAGTTGAACGTACAATTTTTGTGACTTCTCATAGTTCTGCAAAAGGTGAATGTTCTCATGGTAAAGATTCAAAAAGGTTCTCTGCAGGTCAAAAGACAAACAAAACCACATAATGTGCATCTGGCATCTTGTTCAGAACGAAGACTACTCATGCAAAAAGAATTATTAGGTAAACATTTTGTTTGGAGAGAGGGCAGTCTCTCATCACAACATCAACAAACATGTGTGAAGTGCTTATTATCTCACCAGAATGGTTATTTAAATGTTACTTATTACTGACCGCTAAAAGTACAGGAATTTCATTCAACAGTAGATTAGTAGAAAACATCTACAACAGAATTGTAGGATTTTATTAAATTGAAGGCCATTTGCTCCACCATTTTTGCGCTGGCTTTCGGAAAGAGCTTTCCATTTAGTCCCATTCCGATTTTAATAATATCCTTTTTTTCTGCTGTGTGTTAGAGAAAAGGCTAAAAACTATTCAGAATAATGGGTAAGGCAGTAACCTCATTGATGTTCAGGACTTGATCACACAGCTTATGCTCTTAACTATAACTCCGATATTGAAGCTTTACAGTCACTGCAAGATCATCATTCTTACCTGTCAACTGTATTAAAAACAAGTTATGTATTTACAGTGATAAGGAACAATTTAAGCTTCACGGTTACTGACATTTAGAATCTTTTTAAATAAAAGAATGGCTTAAAATCATTTCTGCTTAGAGGAGAGTTTAAGTTTCTGATCTTACCTCTTTGCTTTCAAACGGTTTTATAGGATCAGTGAGCACTGTGGCATTGCTAGTCTTTATGTTCTTTGAGAAGAAAAGGGAAAGAAAAGAATCAGCATATATTCTATAATTTTATACAACTATGAGCATTGGCTATGTATGAGTAGTATGTACTCTGGGAACAAAGTATCACAATATATTTGAGGCATGCACAAGAGTGATGGTTGACTACAGGAATTTCCATACCGCATCCCATGGTTTTCTAGATATGCTATCTGTTTAGCATATGGAATTCAAACTAAGTTTATTCTCACGATTTTTCACTAAAATGTTGTCAAATGCTGGCTTAAATCCATCATTAAATCAAAATGGATTTTCTTTTTCTTTTCTATGTTTAACCAATTTTATACCTTTGGTAACGATGCCTGAATAAAGAGGGGGAAAAAAACAGCAAAGGTCTGCATGTGTCTTACTAAGTTTTAGAGCATTTGGCTTATGGCCTAAAGTAGTTTCACAGACGAAAGTTTCAGAGAATTACCACCCACCAGACAATTAAATCCAATAAAACATAAAATATAAGTCATGTTTTCTGCCTACAATAAAATCTATTTACAGTGATTGATTTGGCAAGGTGCCCATACCAGCAATAGGTCAGATGATGATGATTAACATACAAATGTCTTAGTTTCCGCACAAAACTAAAAGAGCTGCAATTACACAGGTTTAAATGGGAAGGATGTTGCAAAGCTGCACAAATAACAATGCTTACCATTTTTTATCCTTTAATGAATACACATTTCTATAATGTGTAATTACAATATTACATACTGTAAAATGCTTCTTCATTTGAAACACAGACAGCTAAAAATTTAAGTTTACTTACAGGAGCAGGACATTAAAAAAACTTAACAGGGAAAATTCCCAACTGGAGAAAAATGGAAATCAAAGTTATATTTTCACTTACAGCACAGAAAGAAGCCACTTGGCCCTTTGTGCCTCCGAAAGAGTGTTTCTGATGAGCTCCACCTTCCAGCTTTTTGTCCGTAAACCTGTAAATTTCTCAGCCTCAAGTTCCTATTCAACTCCCTTCTGAAATAATTTATGAAATCAGCTTCCACCTCTCTTTCAGGTGGAGTGTTCCAGGCCCTGAACATTCAATGAAAAAAAATCTCATCTTCCCTTTTGCCAATGATTTTAATCCATAATCTCTGGTTACTGAATGATTCATCTGCAAACTTCATAATGCTGTTCCCTACACCTGAATCAAGGTCGTTTACAAAAATTGAAAATAGTAATGAGCCCACAATCTTTGGGAAACAAAACCTCTAAGAAATATTCATCAACTGCCAATAACCTGAGCCAATTTTGTAACCTTAGTGCCACTTTCGCCTTAATTCTTTTGGCTTCCAACTTCATGTCTCGTGTGGAGTTTTTTTCAATGCCTTCCAAAAGTCTACAGATACATCTACTTGAACATACATCAACTTCCTCTTATCTCACCTTCCTCTTACTTCACCAAGGTATTTAATTAGGTTAGTCAGACATGAATTTCCTTTATGCTGGTTCTCCTTGATTAATCCAGGCCTTTCCAGATGAAAGTTATTTTGTCCCTGATAATGGCTTCCAAAAACATCCCCAACTGATGTTAGGCTGCTTGGCCTGTGATTTAATGGTCTATCTCTCTCCCCTTTCTTGAATAGTAGAATAACGCTCACTACCCTCCAGTAATGCAGCACTGCTCCTTTACAAAGATTTTGCCAATCTTAGTCAATTGATCTGAGAGGGGATGAAACTAATAAAAAAAAGTGGGAAAATTCTCTGTAGAACCAAACCGTCACTGTTAAAACATACCATGGATGATCAGAAGTTAGTAACAATTACAAGAATTAACTTGTTGGAATTAGAACTATTCGCCTACCTTACTGACAGCACTGTGTGCATCTGGTCCACTGCTGATTTTTAAGGACTGTAACTTAGAATAAGAATCATCTGAGCTTGCTTGTTCCTCTGCTAACGAGGCAGATAGTGTACCATGTTCCCCATCTTTGCGTTGCGATGTCCCATATGCTTTAGTCTTGCGTTTATTCTTTTTATTGGAATATGACTCCAAATTTATCGAGTAAATCTTATCTTGAAGAACCTTATCTAAATATATATTGGTGTTTGAGTTTTGCACCTTTTCTTCTTTTGGTGCCCATTGATAATAATCTGTCATTTCAGAATCCACATAACTGCTTTCATTCAGTTTAGATGCTGACTCTTCCAAAAATCTGAAAAATCAAAAGTTATGAACATTTTTTTTTAGCTTAGTTTAGTGCCCTTAGATATGTATCATTTCAAAGAATGAATGTTGGTAACTCAAAGATATGCCAATTCACTATTCACACAAAGAATTTTAGGTATGAATTACTTTTGAAAAATAGTGACTGGTGTTTTGCAGACAGTACCTACTAAATGTTACCTTCAAATATTTATTCTAGGCCACATGGTAAACTGGAAGTATGCTGACTTCACAACAAAAGGAATATACTTGAAATTGCAGGAGTTTCAAATACAATACCTCTGTAATATTTTTGAAATGCCTTACATTAAAGCCAACAGGAATATCGACACAACCCAAACTTTCCAGTTAAAGGATGGCATTTGAAGCCAAGTGGTATTAATTCTTTGGGGAAGGAGAAATGAGTTTGGGAATAAAACATCATACACTTAACATCTCCAGTCATTTCTAGATTCTAGAATGATGTTAGGATGCCTAACCATAAGTGTGTGAACCAGAAAACACTGCAGATGTAAATATTTACCTGAAGCATAAAACAGTGGTAAAACATCATAAAGCAGAATAAAAACTGTTATACTTATTCAAACTACTGGATCTTCCATGTTTCCGCTCCCAAAGTACAGTGCTAAAATGATGCTGAGTTGCAAATTTGTGTTCTGGTTGTGTGTCCATTCGTTACTGGGTTGCGGCTATTCAAGCTCGTTTACTGTTATAACTATCAGGAAAGGGATACTTACATTCCAAAAGAGGTAAAAGATTTGGCACTGCCTAAACTTACAAAGTTAATGAGAAATTGAGTAGTGCTGCTAAAAATGTCCCGATGGAAAGAGTCCCATTATATAAGATAGAAATCATTATAAAATAAGCTCAAAATGGAAGTAGTAATGATTAGTACTATTCTGGGGGAAAAAAACCTTATTGCTAACCTTTGTCATTTTTCTATTCATTGTTCACTAGTCTAGCACAATTCTTCCTTGTACTTCTCAGCCAAATTTAAACCAGCCTTCCTATCATTTTTGTAAGGAACATATCTTTTTATTTCTGTTGGGCTGTCGAAAATAATATATATTTTTATTTTCAGGTTGAAAGACTGGAATAGGATGAGAGGTAAATACAATGTTGCAGTCCTGGAAGTGTGTGCCATGAAGACAGGATGGTGCCAGAAAGGAGTCCTGGACCAAGGGAGCTGCCTGGCAACGTTTTAATTGGCTCCTGACAGGTGACCAGGTTGTGCGCGAGAAGCAGTGCAGCAGAATAGCTCCTAGCCTGAAAGGAACAAGACCTAAAACCTCTTTCTCCTGTGTGTCAAAGATTCCAGTAATTCCACAATAATAGCTAGCTGGATTTTTCTTCTACCTCTATAACCTGCTCTCTCTCTGAAAAGAGGCAAAGGGGAAAATCACTGTTAGAGACATTGAAAGGCAAGTGCTCAACCAGTGAACTAAATACTGAAAGTGCTGGAAGACAACCTTATGTCATTAAGAAGAACTGAAAGGAATTTGGAAGACATCAATCAAAATCAGCCCATTGAATCCTGTACTCCAGGATTGGTGCTATTGAAATGTTTTATCCCACCCTTAAAATCCACGTTTTTGTGTGTCTTATGTATCTTGTATGTGTGTGTATAGGGATTTAAAAAGGGGTAAAGTTTAGGTTATAGAGTTAGAAATTAGCAGTTGATATTTCTTTCTTTTGCCAATGGTTAACGACAGTTTGTTCAATAAACAGTTATTTACTTAATAAGTTGACAAACCTGGTGCTCGTATCCTGTTAACCTAAATTAAAGAGTTAGGTAGAATTGGGCAATCTGGTGGTTTGATCAAACTTTTCACATTTGTCGCAGCTCGGGGAACATATTGCAGTGCACTATCCCCAGTGAGTCGTGACACTTTTGTCAGAAAGCCTCTGCCATGTTTCAACATTGGCCATTAGTGGTTCAGGTAAGGAGCTGTGGAGTTGTTGGAAGAGGTCAATTTTTTTTTGGCAGAAAAGGAGACCGAAGCTCTCGGAGGCGATGTATGAGCTGACTAAACAAAGGTCTAAATCCTGGAAAGCTGTGTGAATAGCTCAGAGGCGCTAAAGAGCTGGGTGTTTTTCTCAGAAGTAGCCAAACCGTGAAACGGGGTGTTATTGGTTGGTTGAAAAAGAACTCTGGAAAGCTATACCATCAGGATTGTCATGACCCGAGGAAGAGAGAGCAGGTGGGTCCTCAGTTTAGCTTCTTAAAATGACAGCACTTCCCACGGCGTACCACTCGCCACAGCGTACCACTCGCCACAGCGTACCACTCGCCACAGCGTACCACTCGCCACAGCGTACCACTCGCCACAGCGTACCACTCCCTCAGGATTTCAGTGGAGTGTTAGCCTGAATTTTGTGCTCAAGTCCTGGAGTAGGACTTGAACCCAGACCTGTTGACTCAAGAGACAAAAGTGCTGTCAACGAAGTCATGGCTGACACTTGTGAGGCCCAACACTTGTTTCAAGTTGATGTCAGGGATGTCTACACTCTGCCCAAATTAATGTGGTATCAAACATGTTCCTGACTCTATTTGGAATGGGAGTTGGCCCCCTAAACTGGACATTTATGTCCCTTTTTTTTTTGCACTGCAAAAATGAGCACAGCAAGGTTCAATTTTACCCTGGATGTCTCTTCCAAGTTAGATTTTAGTCCTGGTGTGGTCATCTGCAATAAATATAATCTGCCCACTGTCATTTTTAAATGGGTGTTAATCATAGCTTAAATATTTAAATGGATACTGCTATTGGGAACAGTTGCTCTTTTAACAGGAGTTGATTAATGTGCAAGTGAAAGTTACAAATGTTAGAGGGATTTTTATTTGAGGACCAGTTACAGTCATAGGTTATGGTTCCTATCTGAATATTAGGCTTCATCATATTCAGTTAAAATAATGGCACAGCAGATTAGTATAGCATCACGCTGCTTCATTACAGTTAGTTGAATCTGATTCTCTTTGTTTCTTTTGACAAAATGTTGACAAGAATTCATTAGTTCAACATTTTTCCATACAATCTGACAACCTTAATGACAAGAAATTAATTGCAGATCAAATTTTCAGCGATATATCTTGTGAATACATGCCTCAGGTCAACTGGAAATAACAGACTAGCTACCCGACCACAGTAAATTGAGCAGGACAATACGGTTCTTCCAAATAGGCGACTATAATGTTCACCATAGCATTTTTAAAATAAGCTTGGATGAACTGTACTCAGCAGGTCAGGCAGCATACTTGACGAGTAGTTCCAGCAATTTTTTGTTTTTATTTCAGATTTCCACCATCTGCAGCATTTTGTTTGGTACTAGTCAAGTCTCTGCCATACCCATATAAAGCAAATTCCTCATGTCTTGACTACTGTAATGTTTTCCTGGTCAGCCTCCCAGCCTCCATGAACGCCATCTCATCCAAAATCCCACTCACCCATCCTCTTTCCGACCCTCAATATTGTTCCTGGACTTCAGCACCACTAATTTAAAATTCTTACTTTAAGGATTAAATCACATTGTGGCCCCATCCCTCCCTATACTTAACTTCCCTAGCCCTACAACCATCCTCCCCCGCACCCACCACGATCTCGGCCCCCAAATTTGCCGTTCTTCTAATTCTGGTCTCTTATGCAACCCCTTCCCTTTCTCTTTGCTGCTAACAGCCTTGCCTTCAGCTGTTGAAATTGCTTGGTGCCTTCCCTAAACCTCTCCCCATCTCCTCCTTTAAAACTCATCACTTCAACTAAACTTTGGTCACCCCTTCTAACTTCCCCTTCTTTGATGTGCCATCCATTCTGCTTTGATTTAAATGTTATTAAATATTGTGGGACTTCCGCCTACATTAAAGGGACTACATAAATGCATGTCATTTCAGGCTTCTTGATCCATGTAATAAATGCATTAGTTTTGAAGAGGCCAGGACAACATGCCACCATTATACTGCCCTCTTAAATTGTCACTATCCACCTAAAAAGAGCCTAGCTCACTGGATTTTTTTTTTAAAGTTCATTGCTAATCAATGACTATTATGCCTTTAACACAATTAATATTCTTACCTGCTTTTATCATTCTTCATCCACTCATTTGAAAGTTCTATATTCTGAATGGAAGTGGGGAAGAACAGGGATGAAGAAAAATTAGAATATACTTTTGGTCGATAAGTTAAATCAAGCACCTCCATTAAAATACTTAGCTTTTCTTTAAAAGAAAGGCAGCTACATGCACCTGTCAACCTCTGAGAATCCTGTATAGGTTCACATGAAAATTCTTTAAAAATCTCTGGCTTTTAGTTTATATCTTTCTATTCTTAGTCAAATCTTCACTAGGCATATTGTGCTACTTTAGAAATTATCATCCTGCACCTCAATTTTTTTTTCTTCTTGTAAGCCGTGCTACGATCCCAGCTGATGTTAATACTGGGCAAATCAGATCCCAGAATGAAACCTGGCTTGATAGATCCTAAGTTTTTGTTCTGAAACTGTGAAGGTAAATTACTGAACAAATTCACAGGAGTCTGCTGATGAACTTTTAACACAAAGACTAAAACGTTTATTAAACAAGAAAATGAATTATATTACACCAGACAAAAAGGTTGGAAAGATCTCCGTAGAAACACAAGACGACGAATCAAATTCCACTATCCCTTTACCCCAGCAAGGTACATAAACCAGTGAAGAGATATCACTAGTTTGACACAAAGGCTTCTCATTTGGAACTGGCACAGTTGCAAATGGTTTTCTTCCAGTGAATTCCTGAGCATTCACTGGATGCTTTTTACCCAGCTCATATCTCTCCCAGAGACACCCAAAAATTGCACTCTAAACTCACTGTTTCTTCAACTGCAGAGTGAACAAATGAGTTCCCTAAACTCAGTCTTCCAGTAACACCTCTGCTAAACTTATCACTTTGCTGAGTTCTATAGCTGATTATTCAGTTAACTCCTGTCCCCAATAGCCTTATAGTTTTCTTTTCAGAGAGCTTAAATCCCTTTCTTCTCTCTCTGACACACATTGAACATTAAATGACAGATGCAACCAAAGCAGATTCCATGGATTTCTCAACAACTCACCAAGACACATTGTCACGTTGTGAGCCAACCACTCTCACTGCAACTTTGCCTTTCTCACAAGGGTTTCTAATTTCCACATTTGGAGATCTTGCCCTGGAATTCTTTCCAAAGGTTGCTCCCACTCAGGCAGTTTCAACAATGGCCCAACTTAAAGGGTTTCAACCTCATCTACCAAGATTCCTTTCCCCTAGATTTTTGAGTACACTCAAGCGTCACCTTTCAAGCACATTTTCAGACTTGCGCCATGCTAAGCAGAACACCATTGCTTCAAAGGAGTGCCTTTGTCCCAGTGGCCTGCAGCACAGAGTCACCAACCTTCAGTTGCCTTCTCAGATTTTCAGGCTTCTCGTGAGCCCATTTCATTTCAAGTCTGCTCATTGCAGCTCTTTCTTTAACTCGGGGCCTATTTTTCTGCTCCTTTCTTTAACTTCACTTCAAGGGATCTATTCTTGTCCCCTATCTTCATCCTTTGCCTGGGACTACCTTTTGGGACTTTCTCCCTATCCCCCTCCCGTATCCTGCTCCCTGGGACACCTACAAGGTAATGGCACTCCGTATCATGTCATCTGATCTGCCTCTTTGCACTGTTTTCTTTTTTCACTTCTGCGCAGGCATGCAGGGCCAATCCCCAGCCCGAAAAGCAGAAAAAACTCGAACTGCATTTGTGCTGCCATTTCCCTGCTGGCACACGTACAGGAGGCTCAAGGTTCATCAGAAACCAGAGTTCCTGACCTTCAACCAGTTTAGGTTTCATCACAGCTGCAACAAGGATAGTCAACTTGATGCATGTAACAGAAACATATTAATTTCACCAAAATACACCACCATTTACAAACTTAATTCACTGTTAAGCAATTCAGTGGCAAGGATACGTAGAACAGAATTACTGTTACGCTGTGCACTAAACTGCATTGCACTGCCAGCGGAAAGTGCCAGCACCTTTAGCTAGAATGGAGATACCTGGGGTCTATGGAACAGCTGTCATCAGTAAGTAAGAGAAAATTCGATACAAAGGATCAGCAGCATTATAAGATAGAAAAGGGTTGGTGGAGGAATGAGAGAGGCAGAGAATGAAAACGAGTGGAAATGAGAAAGATGGTGTGGAAGATAAAGAGAGGCTGAAAGATATAGAATGACAGATTAGGGTATACACACATGCATTTTCTGATTAACAATGTCAAGGCATGTTTTAAACATCAGATTGTAAGTGATGGCTATTTTTCAAAATTTGTTGCAGCAAGTCACTGAAATTTGAAAAATGGTGAGCACAAAACAATACACCTGCACGAAAGGCAAAAACTGAAGAGTAACTTTTTATAACACCATTTATATCAGTGCGGCAGAAAAAACATCAGTATAGAAAATAACAGGTTGACCATTTTTACAAAAAGCATTTTTCCATTGTGTTATAAGGAGAAAATATGTTTAATTTAAAACAAAATATGAAACATTTAAAGAATGCTATATGCTTATAAAAGAATGCTATCTATATGCTTAAAAAACATTAAAGACAATACCACCTTGTTTTGTGAGGATGCTAGTTTTATTTATGGACAGCATTTTAACATACAACTTATCCAACAAATTTCAAGTAAGCCAAATAATGACTTAGCAAAAGGTTTCCCATAGTGTCTCATTCAATGCCTAGCTACAATGTCTCCAGCATTACCCGCCCTGCTCCACCTCATGAGGTCTTTCCTCTCTGAAGGGAGCTGCTCAGCTATCCATTGCCGTAGCATCAGTGTCACCTCCTGGATATCAAACAGGAGGCATTCAAATCAGGAAAAATCAATACCTTAAGTATTAAACTTGTAGAGTTCTGACATGAACATTTGCTGTTGACTGCAGATGTTACTAACAGTGCACAGAATGCTTGGCTGGTTCCCTGTTAGTATAATCCTTGCCAAAATGGACTATGAGGAAAAAATTGAAATGACTTTCACATTAAATGTATCTAAGTTCTGTTTAGTCTAACTTGCAAGGAAATATTTTAAATACCTTAGTTTTCCCTTCCTTCTTTCTGGCTCCAACTGTTTCATCCTGTTAGAGATTTAAAAATATAATTTAGTAAACTCAAAAGAAAAAAAAAATCAAATAAAAAAGCTTAATGTTCTCATAAAGGACATTTGAAACATATCGGAGTCCAAGTGCACAGTCAACTGACACTGCATCAGCAAGTGTGCTGAAGCTGTATACCAAAAGAGCGTGAACAGTTGTAGGGAGAAAAAAATGTGTGCGTAAAGTGCAGAACTAGCACTGAGGCTCTTCTTATTTCTCCAAGGTTAATACTTATTATAATTTAAGTACATTTTATAATTCATGGGATTGGGCTAATAGCAGCAGGGATTGATGAACAGTTAACAGGCAGATTTACATTGTGCTTTAAGTGAACAATAACATTAGAAAATACTAGAGTATCCAATACAAGTGTTTCCCTCAACCTCTATGAAACATTTTGCCTCTGACACACAAATCGGATCATCTGACATGCCACAGGGAAGAAAAAAAATCTGATTGCACCATTCCCTGAACATGGCCTATAATTTGCACTTGAATGAATCAATATAATCTGCTTCCAGAGTCTCCATAGGGAACCTGTTCCACAGATTGACCACTTATTCATGGAAATATTTCCACAGATATGTTTTTAATTTACCCTGGCTTCAAGGTCATGTCCTCAGGTTCAACAGCTATGGACAAGGTGAAAAAGTAGACCATGGTCTACACTATCTAGTCATTTTAGAATCCTAAGAACAGCAATAATTTTACCACTCCTAAAATCTTTCCTAGTGAGAACATGTCCAACTTATATAATCACTCCTCATATCCAGTGATATATTCAACCAAGTATCACATGATCCTAATGTTTCTTTCTATGATTCAAAGTCAATTCTGGTTTGACTGTGCTCTTGTGAAGCTCCTTGGGCACATTAAGGGCACTATATAAAAGGCAAGTGGTTGTTGATTGTTGAACTTTTCAAAGAACGAGGAAGATAATAAATGTATGCAATCTAATAGTTTACAAACAGGAATGTGCCAAGAACATGCAAGAATTGATAGTGGAAGCTCTTAGTTTACACTTCTAGGTTAACTTGGACAATTTCCTGTTGTAATGCTTTATCATACTGCATTGTCAAGAATTGCTTGAAACAAGTGCGTAGACTATTCTAGATGAC
Source organism: Cetorhinus maximus (assembly GCF_964194155.1). Taxonomy (NCBI): domain Eukaryota; kingdom Metazoa; phylum Chordata; class Chondrichthyes; order Lamniformes; family Cetorhinidae; genus Cetorhinus; species Cetorhinus maximus. The sequence goes on from NC_135880.1 coordinate 212,534,747, forward strand.
AACTTTGAGGAATAATTTACATTTAATCACAAGGTAGTCATCACATGAATAAAATGAGCACTCGTTTTCTCTGATGTGCTCTGCCATGAAAGGAACAAGTGCAAAGAAATGCACTGAATTAAAAAAATCTAGTGCTCAGTGGCTGTTGATTGATGTATTTTTCCACTGGGAGAAGTACATTGTAACAGGTAAAATGAAACTTAGACACAAATCTCAATTTTAAAAAATGGAATGAGATAACAACCTTCACATATAAAACAAGGTTTTGAGAGTTCATTAGCAGAGCAGGAAATTCACTACCTTATTTGATAACATGAGGGTTAAAACAGCCACTGTTTTGAGCACGAAGCTGAAGTTCATATGAAGTGACCAGCTCAAAAAGCAATGATACCAATTTACCTGGAACCAAATTCAAATCTCAAGTGGCTGCAAGCCAAATGATTGTATTGTCTACATGTATTTCATGAAGTGAAAAATCACTGAGTGTCTTCCAACTGCTATAAAATAGCAGTTTGAAAAGTAATCCCGATTCAGCAACATTTAAAAGCAAGATAAAATTGTTGGCTCGTTACATCCCCAATTTGCATAATTCATCAATAAATGAAGTTCTTTGGGTTTGAAGGATACTTTGCTGGATTGTTGCTGGGTAGGCACAGCAGCTGCTGGAAACCCTGCAATTTTAACCTGGCTCTCTCAAGGGTGACCCTGTCAAATGGAACCTTTGATCAGTCAACCATCAGAGTCAGAATCCATTGGCAAGGAATATTGAATGGATAACATTGAAAGCTAAAATAAATACAAATCATATCTTTGTCAGCCAGGAATTTACAAGATAGCTGCAATTCTCTACTGAAATCTTGTGAATGACCTGTGCTATGTATGAGAACTACAAAGACAAGTACAGAGGAATCTTATTTGCTAAGAGATCAATCAGCCTGTTGGGAGCACTACTCCATTTTCCTGAAGCCTCAAATGAATTTCAGTAGTCCCCTCATTATAAATGATAGTTCAAGGCTGAGATAGACAGACATTTAATCAGTAAGGGAATCAAGGGTTATGGGGAAAAGGCAGGAAAACGGAGTTGAAGATTATCAGATCAGCCATGATCTCAATGAATGGCAGAGGGGACTCGAAGGGCCGAATGGTCTCTTCCGGTCCTATGTCTTATGGTTTTGGTCTTATTATAAAAGTATAAATATACTCATATACTCTAAAGTAGAAAGATCAGCTAACAATGGAGGATTCCCTTTTGTAGGCAGCCACTGTATGTTCTGAAAGAAATTACCTTATCCATCTTTATCTAACTATCCAACAGAATTATATGCTAATCTTTGTAATGTCCCTAGATGCATTTGCACTGGAGTGTTCTCCAGCCACGAGAAAGACAATGACTTGGGGACACTGTGGCTGAGCAGGCTGCTAACGTTAAGGGCTCTCTTTTCCCTGCCACCTTGCGAAGTACACTGCAAAGGGCCCTCTAGTGTCCAAAAGGATTCATATTTTCAGACAAACAGCAAATGAATGAATGACCAGGCAGCCTGTTTTCGGTGATGTAAGTGGAGGAATGAATGATGTTCACGGAAGAATTGCTGCTCTTCTGTGATTAGTGTTAAAGGAGTTTTTACACTCACCTGAACAAGTATATTGGCCTCAATTTAACATATCATCTAACATCAATGAACACACTCTCAACAACTTGTATTTGCACAGCACCATTAATATAATAAAACAGTCCAAGGCGACTCACAAAAACATCACAAAATAAAATCTGACACTGAACCACATGAAGAGATATTAGGGAAAATGACCAAAAGCTTGGACCAAGAGGTAGGCATGAGGGAGCATCTTAAAGGGGGAAAGAGAGGTAGAAAGGTGGAGACATTTAGGGAATGAATTCTCGAGCTTACAATCTTAACAGCTGAAGTCATAGCCACCTATGGCAGAGAGATTAAAATGAGGGTACTCAAGAGATCAGAATAACTCAGAAGATTGTGGGGCTGAAAGGGATTACAGAGATAAGGAGGGATCATGGAGGAATTTGAAGACAAGGATGAGAATTTTAAATCAGCAGCCAGTGTAGGTCAGTGAGAACAGGGGCTGATAGGTGAACAGGACTTGATGTGAGTTTGGACACGGGCAACAGAATTTTGGATGACCTCAAATTCACGCCAGCCAAGAGTGCACTGACATACATGATACAATATAATGACATGTCAACTGAATAGTGCACTCACTTAAGTGGGGCATGAGCTCAACTGTCTGACTGTGAAGCAAAAGTGCTATCAAAAAAACTAAGCTGACTGTATGGAGAGAATATGCGTGGCAACTGAGTGGACTTAAGTTGCTTGCTTGCAAAGAAATTTCATGCAGTGAGCCTGATCAATAGGCCACACACTGTCGAAGCATTATTCGTAACATTTCCCCGGCTGTTTAAACTTTCTCACTTGAGGTAAAAAAGAGGAAAGAGAAAGAAGCTTTATGCTCTCTTGCGATAAAAATATGACAATATATTCACTATACCTTCACATCATTCTGGTCAGGTTTTTTGTTTGAAATATCTGTTTTAGAAAGAAAAGATTTCATAAGTTTGTCATGATAACATTGCCCTTGCTTGTAGGTACAGCTGAGCTGTTAAATATCAATTCTACAACACTTTCCGTATAGTTTTCAAAGTTATTTTACATTTACCATTTACCAATTTAACATTTTTGTCACACAAAGTCAGTTTTTAAAAGGATGCCATATAATTCTTATGATGAATATTAAAATATAAGGCACTGAGAAATATGAGTTGAGGCACCTGAAAAGCTCCATTTTTCCAGGATCTCAAGTTGATAATCATAGAAAATGGATATAGAATATAAGTTCAATACAAGTCTGCCAATTTGTACCAGGTGCTGAGTGGTTTAATGGGATTGCTGGAGGCCATTCAAAAAGCAACTCAGGAAATGTTTACATTTTAATCTTGAAGCCAGGAGAAAGAGCAGTGCTTCACTTGGGCGCACAAAAAAATCTCTGGCCCTGCTGATGGCCCTTTCAAGCCCCACATCCCAAACATTCTTCTTGGCCTGATCTACTTACTGACTCAACATGGGAGCAAGCTGATCCCATCTTGTCCTCCCATAATTGGCAAGCTGCAGTGGTGCCACCCATTTGACACTCTCAGCTCACTGGTGGTAGTCAAATCATGCTTGGCGCAAAAGTGATTCAGGCCTCCCAATGCCAGCAGTGGGAAAAGTCAAAGAACAGCCCCATTGTTTCTAATCTTCCCTTTTTTGATCACCTTAAATTTGGGCCTTGTGCTACCATTTTGAAGATCAGTATAAACAATCTACTGCTCATCTCATCATACACTTCATACCGGACACCAGGCTAACACAACTTTCTCAGCTCTGTGAAAAAAGGACCAACTTCTTAAATGCTAATTACCTGTGACACCATCCAAGTGAGCCTAGCCTGCATCTTTTCCAAACATACAGACATATCAACTGCACACTAAAGCCTCAGACAACAAAACTGGTTCTCATTGTTTCAGTTGCAACTGAGGTCTTTCCATTAAGGAGACTTTTCTACAAATGCAATATTCTAATCAACAAAAATAATGCTTTAATTAAAAAAACAGAAACAAGTTAATACAGGGTAACAACTGTCAATGTTGTAAAAGGGTTGTTTATGACATCTGTGTAACTACTGTTAAGCTACTCACCAGTTTGTTCCTGGTGGATATTAGACAGTAGTTTTCCTAGATTTTGATGCTTCCTTTCTTTTTTTCTGGCAATTTTCTTCAAGTTAAAACTAATGAAAGAAATACAATTTATAAAAGTTATCTTGTAAATTCTTAGAATTCCTTAACTATGCACATACTGACTGGGTTCCAGAATAGTGCGAAAAGCAAATGTTGAGAAGTAAAAACAGAAAATGCTGGGAAAACTCAATAGGTCTGACAGCGAATGTGGAGAGAGAAACAGAGTTAACGTTTCAAGTCCGTGTAACTCTTCTTCAGTGTTGCGTTGTTTAAAAGCAAAACAGCAGATTAAATCTCTTAAAAAGCTTATATATTACAAAAACAAGTATAAAAAACCTTTACCCATCGACTCTACAAAAGACAAACCCATGAAATTTATCAGTCATCAGCAATGAAGTTCAACTGTTGGCATTTGCAATGGAAATATAATCTAGTGTTTGAATAGCCATATTTTTTACACAAAAAGATCTAAGGAATTAAATCAGAAATAGGACTTAGGAGCAGGAATAAGCCATTCAGCCCCTTGAGCCTGCTCCGTCATTCGATAAGATCACGGCTGACCTGATTGTGGTCTCAGCTTTGCATTCCTGTCTGTCCCCTATAACCTTCGACTCCTTTGTCTATCAAAAATCTAACTAACTTAGCTTTGAATAAATTCAGTAACTCTGGCTCCACTGCTTCCTGGGGAAGAGAATTCCATAGACTAAAGCCCTCTGAGAAAAAAAAATCTCATTTCCATCTTAAAAGGGAGAACACTTATTCTTAAATTGTGTCCCCCTAGTTCTAGTCTCCACAAGAGATGGGGCCATCCTCCCGTTATCCACCCTATCAAGTCACCTCAGGGTTTTATATGTTTCAGTAAGACTGCTTTTCACTCTTCTGAACTCCAGTGGGCATAGGCCCAACTTTTTTTTAAAAATTCATTCATGGCATGTGGGCATGGCTGGCTAAGCCAGCATTTATGGCCCAACCCTAATTACCCTTGAAAAGGTGGTGGTGAGCTGCCTTCTAGAACCACTGCTGTCCATGTGGTGTAGGTACACCCACAGTTCTGTTAGGAAGGGAGTCCCGGAATTTTGACCCATTGACAATGAAGGTACGGCGATATATTTCCAAGTCGGGATGGTGTGTGGCTTGGAAGGGAACTTCTAGATGGTGGTGTTCCCATGTATCAACTGCCCTTGTCCTTCTAGTTGTAGGTTTGGAAGGTGCTTTCTAAGTAGCGTTGGTGAGTTCCTGCAGTGCACCTTGTAGATTGTACACACTGCTGCCACTGTGCGCCTGTGGTAGGGTGTCAATTAAGCGAACTGTTTACTTCTGGATGGTGTTGAGCTTCTTGAGTGTTGTTAGAGCTGCACTCATCCAGACAAGTGAAAAGTATTTCATCACACTTCTGACTTCTGCCTTGTAGATGGACAGGCTTTAGGGAGTCAGGAGGTGAACCATTCGTCAGAGGATTCCTAACCCCTGATCTGCTCTTCTAGCCGCAGAATTTATACGGTTCAGTTCAGTTTCTAGTCAATGGTAAACCGCCCCCCAGGATGTTGATGTTGCCTCCACCTATCGCTGGCCTTCTATCCACCTGTTCCACCTACCTTTAAACAGTATATATTTCACCACATTTCTACTTCCCTTTAGCTCTGAAGCAGAGTCATATAGACTCGAAAAGTTAACTCTTGTCTTTCTCTCCACAGATGTTGTTAGATCTGCTGAGATTTTCCAGCATTTTCTGTTTTTGTTTCAGATTTCCAGCATCTGTAGTATTTTGCTTTTAATCAATAATCACTACTGCATCCTAATTTTTTCCCACATTAGGACTCTAATGTCTGGATAAAATACAAGACAATTACAAGCAGCATTTAAGTATCACCTTCACAGTCATGATAAAACTGTTCAGAAAATGATTACATTTTAAGTTACAAAATCTTCTGCCTTCCTAAATCAATGTTATATTTCCTCAAATCCAATATGGACATTCATCTAATTATATTAGTAACTCTACACCAGCACAGTTCCTACATCTTAAAACCATTCATGATCCAATTAATTCCAATACACCATTTCTTTCCATCGTATCTTTTAAATCATGAATTTTTTTAGTTAACCTTTAATTGAGCTGGATTTGTTTAATCACAATCTCCCATGGAGCTCCACATGGCAGTGGATATGCTGAATCCAAATGTAGAGAGGGAGGGAAGGTGGAGGATGGGAAAGAGGAGTATGAAAGGAGAGGAAGAGGACACTACACAATAGAAGTCAGGAGGGCTGAATTGGGGATTGTAGCTTGTTTGTTGTGGTCAGGGGTGGGGGGAGAATATGAAAGAGTTGAGGGTACAAAGTTGATAGAAATAGCTAGCGCTGAGGGAAAAAGTAGAGAACCAGGGCGTTGTTCAGAGATTGGGATGGATCAATTTTCAAGTGAGATAGCGCTCAGTTTTGGAGTAGAGAGGAAACAGATCACGCACAACGCTGGTGGAAGAGAGGGGGGTACGAACAATTATTCCAGCAGCACTACAGAACAGTGCAGCTGTGCACCATCCCCAGGCAATAGGAAAATGGCCCAAATTAAGGCCTCACAGCACTCAAATTATCTGGAACACCAAGCATTCCATGATATACACAGTCTGTGATTAGTTGGAAGGGTCAGGTCAGGATTGAGAGTGCAGTCAGGTTTACGAATTGAGGGAATCCATGGAGACAACGCTCCTAGCGTGTAAGCATAAACTGCATCTTCCCCCCCGGTTGTTGGTACATACAAGAAATCAAGTAAAGGTGTGGGATGAAAGTATGGCTAGAACAACTGCAAGGATCCACAAAAACTTACATTTATTTTCAAATCTCATTAATGACCACCTTTAGGAACATAGGAACAGCACTAGACTACTCAGCACCTCAAGCCTGTTCTGCCATTCATTGAGATCATAGCTGATCTTTACCTTAACTCCATTCAGCTACCTTGGTTCCATTTCCTTTTATACCTTTCGAGCAAAAAACCTATTGCTCTCTGATTTAAAATTATGAACTGAGGTAGTACATACCTGCTTTTTGTGGCAGTGTTCCACACTTCAATCATCCGTTGTGAGAAATGCATCCTAACTTCTGAATGAGCATGCGCTGATTTTAAGGTTATGTCTCCTTGCCTTAGACCCTATCAGTTGAATTATCAATCTACCCTATCAATTTATTTCAATATTCTAAAATCCTCAACAACCCCTCAATCTAGTTTACGTAACCTCTCCTCATAATCTAACCTCTGGAGCCCTGGGAACCTTCTGGTGAATCTATGCTGCACTCCTTCCAAGACGAATACACCCTAAGATACAGTGCCAAGAACTGTGCACAACACTCCAGATGTGACCTAAACAAGACTTTGTATAGCTGTAGCAAAACTTCTTCCCATTTACATTCCAATTTTCTAGTTATAAATATTAACACTTCATTATCCTTTTAGACTATTTTTTGTACCTGTTACAGTTTAGTGATCTGTGCACATGGACCCCTAAGTCTCTTTGGAGCGCCACTGGTCCTAGCTTTTCACCATTTAAAAATTGTGCTCGGATCTTTCCTTTATTGGTGCAAAATGCATCATTTCACACTTGCCTGTGCTGAAATCCATCTGCCACAGTTTGGTACATTCACTTAATCTATCAATGCCGTTTTGTCATTTATGCTCCTGTCTCCGTTGCTTACTGTAACACCAATCTTGGTGTAATCAGAAAACTCGATGTATGATTCTCGATTGTGTTTTCTAAGGCATTAATAAATGTAGTAAATAGGTAAGGCCCCAGCACAAATCCTTACAAGAGATCACTAGTCACTTCCTTCTAAACCCATGTACATATCTGTATCTCTGTTCCGTCTCTGTCACCTAACCAGGTCAATAGTTTGCCTTCAATTTCATGAGCTTTAACTTTAGCAAAGTCTCTTATGTGGAACCTTATTGAAGGTCTTCTGGAAATCCATATAAATGACATCCATAGATATTCTCCTGTCTATGACTTCAATTAATTCAAAAAATGTAATTAGTTTTATTATACATGAACTTATTCTTGAATTTTTTGCCAAAGGCAGGTCCTTGGTGATTACTTACCGAACAACAGCTATGTGCTGTGATTTTTTTTTTTGACTACAGGTAAGGCAAGAACACCTCAGCCAGAACAGGGATCGAATCCCGTGCTGTTGGTGTTAATTTGATCCACATGCTAGCTGGCTACTCAACTGAGCTAACCTGCCCCTTTCTTTAAAAATCCATGTTATTTATATTTAATTAGTTCAAATTTCTCTAAGTGCTTAGTTACTCTGCCCTTCATTAAACGTTTCAAAACTTCCCCACAACAGGCGTTAGACTAACAATTTCCTGGTCTCTCGCTCACCTTTCTTAAATAATGGGAATATATTTGCAATTTTTCAAATCTAAATGAATTCCTGAATCAAGAAAGCTAAAAAAAAACATTTGCAATATCTCTTCACCTTCTTCCTTTAAAATCTTAGGGTGGGGACCATCAAATCCTGGGGACTTGTTAGTCTAGAGCCATTACTTTTCTCTAATACTATTTTCTTGCATCTGCTAACTTCAGTGAGTTCCAAAACCCTTGGTTCATTATTTGTTTCCCTGGAATGTCAGCTATACTATCCTCTTCCTCTCCTGTGAAGGCTGACACAAAGTAATTATTCAATTGTTCTGACAAAAAGATCAATTTGAAACTTCATCTCCACCTCTCCCTTCAGTTACTGCCTGACCAATTAGGTATTTAAAGCATTTTCAGTTTTTAATTCAGATTTCCAGCCGCCACTGTAATTTGCTTTTGTAATTTTTTTTTGACAAGTCTGCCGTGTCCTTAGTTCCATTTGCAATGTTAACCCCATTTCTTTTCAAAGGTCCCACATTACCCTTGTACGATCTTACATATAGCAGCATGGTTCCTGACTGACGTAATGCTATCTCACTTTAAGCAGACAGAGCCTCAATCTGCATTTTTTCATTCTTAAAATATAGGTGACACAGGCAAGGCAGTAGCTGTTTGTCCCTAGTTGCTTTGAGGGAATTGAGAGTCAACCACATAGTGTTGGGTTGGAGTGACATATAGGCCAGACAGGATAGAAATAGCAGGCTTGCTTCCCTGAAAACACTAGTGAATCAATTAGGCTTTTTAAAAAAACAGCATTTTCTGGTGCCAGCCCACAAATTACTGGAATAATTGAACTCAAGCTCCTAATTTGTATTGGTATGATTTGAACTCTCAAACTCTGGTTGCTCACCCAATACCTTAACCATTTACATTAACTGTCGCCATCCTATTAAACAGCCATTGTTTGAGCACCTATCTTTATCAGACATTAAACAATAACCTGATCACGGTGCCATCTACCATCAAAACAAGTATTCCAGTTAAACACTGATACGTTTCTCATCTTTGGACGCCCAGTTTTCTCAATGTTCATGTTTCAGCCCAGTACAACAATATACTCCAAATCACAGTCTTGATAATTCTTTTCTTAAGATCTCTACTCATTCCTCTGCTAAACAATTTATTAATGTTTGGAGAATGCATTCTTTGCCATTCTTATGCTATCTTTGATTTCCTTATGGCAGGAACCATCTTCTGACAAGATGGTTCCCAAGTACTTAAACTGTGATACCTGTTCCAGCTGTTGATCATTATTCTGCTATTCCTCCCAATCTTGATAACTTTCATCCTTTTTAAATTAATTTTCATTCCGTGAGCTTTCATCACTTAATTCATTCTATCCATTAGTACCTGTAGATCTTCTGCTGTGCTAGCCACTAAGGCCTGGTTGTCTGCAAATCTCACTATCACTAATTAACCTCCTACTCTGACGCCTTTATGTACTTCATTTAGTGCTTCTTTTCTTATGGTTAGACTAGAAAGTTGTGAAATGTCGTTCTGGAGCAGGCCAACTGGAGGGAAAACAAGGGCAATGAAGGAGTTCTCAGGGTGGTAGAAGAGGAAGATTGTGAATATTATCAAGAAAAGGCAACAAGGTCGGATTAGTGATGTTCTAAGGTATGGGAATCCGAATGAGGTGACTGAAGGAAGATTAGGGGGATGTAAACCAAGAGGAAGTAAAAGAATGATAATGTTAGATAACTTGAAATTGAAAATGGAAGGCTCCTAAGAGCAAAGAGGAGGAAAGCGCAAGACATGGAGAGATGAGCAGAGGACCTGCCCTTAGGCAGATCACTACTACTTACACATTTGTAATGAATTTTCCCATAGACAGAGTCTGACATAGGGGAATTTTCAACATAATTTGAAACAGAATGCTGCAACACAGGGCAGCAATTTTAATATACAATTTAGAGCTTGGGCCAGAAATTCTCTCTGTACAGAATATGACAGGAAAGGAATAATTTCATAGTTCATCTCCTACTATGTCAAGAAAAATGTATTCTTTGAAGGGAAGATAATTGAGAAGTTACATGAATGCATAATCTGCAACCTTGCTCAATTGCCTTTTCAGGTCAGACTGAAATTATGGAATACTTTCTTCAGATGATATGAATATGGTAGATTGAACACTGCAGTATGTTTGATAGGCCAACTATTTTGCTTTCATTCATACTTCCATCTGTCCAGAGAACTTTCATGCATAAAACTAATGATAATAAGTAAAACTGAAACCAGTTAATGGTTGAACTTACCTGCTAGCAGATGGCTTAGTGTCTGGATTTTGGCTAACTTTATTTTCTTTTGACTTTGAACATTCAATCTGCAACAGATGTGAAAAGAACATGTGAAGCTATGCAAATTACTCTTAGTTTATTCTTCTTGCAAAGTTGACTTTCTAAATTTTTTATCCAGCCACCATCGCAGATGCAACAGACGATACATTTTCCACTTCCATTCAAAAGGCTGGACATTGGGGAGCTGCAAGCAGCTCGTTAAAATTGAGAGAGAGAGAGAGAGAGAGAGAGAAAATACACTTTCATTAGGTGTTGCACCACCCATCACAGAGTGAGCGAATCACAATCAAATGAATGAGCCACCATAAGGATGTACTAAAACGTTCTGTACAGAAGAATGATCAATAGAATCTACCCGTCCAGTGTTCTTTTCAGCTGGTTGGATGGAAGTTTCTTATTTTTATTGTAAAAATTCAAAACATACTTAATTTATCAAAGTAACAACTGCTCCATTGATGCAAATGTTAAATAGCACCTTGCAACAGCTATGGACAATTAAATTTAAATACAACTTACTGTCTTTTGCCGCGAGTCCTGAAAAATGTCCACTTTCCAGATGGACCCAATACAGTCTGGGGTAAGACAGTCTAAGCCCAAAATTTCCTATAACAGTTTTAAAAAAAAAATCTTAAAAATGGAAAAATGTGTAACATGCATTTGATTCAATGATTACATCATATCAGGAAGTAAGAATGTCTTTAATATATTAAGCTGAGGGAATCTGCATAGTCAGTCTTAATACCATCACAAATCTAATTAAACAAATTGGCAGGTGAGTGCTGTTAGATACTCAGAGGTCATTGTAATCATTATTGTGTTTAACTGAATATCAAAAAAAACCAATCAAGCTGCTTGAAATACATAATAGCCAGGGTTTTTCCCACGCGGGTGGGCCAATTAAGGCCCGCCCAGCGTAATACGACAGCAGTAGCACTGCTACCTGTGCAGGCGGAGGGAGGAGGGAGGAGGGAGAGTCGGTTCCAGTGCTCTTTCGCTTTCGCGCATGCGTGCATAAGAGCGCTTCAATCTCCCTGAGGCACGGAGCTGCCTCAGGGAGATTGAAGTGCTTTTGAAAAAAATTTATGTAATAAAAATTTAATGAAACATGTCCCCTCATGTGACTGTGTCATGGAACATGTTTTTATTTTTCAGAAAAACTTTTTATTGAATTCGTAAAACCTTTAGGAAACCTCATCCCTCTCGTGGATGAGGTTTCCTAAAAAACGTAAAGGCCGCTTGGCCTTTTCGCCTGCCCGCCAACGGTAAGGTTGGACGGGCAGTGTAAACTTGACATTACTAATGGCATTACAGGCCTATCAAATATCGGCATCAGCCTGCCGAATGAAACATCGCGAGGCAGCGAGATGACGTTGGGACGCACACCAAACGTCATCGTGCGTCATTTTATGTGCCGGCGTGTCGGGCCCACCCCCGCATGCCAACTGAAAATTCCGGGCCAATATGTTGCAGCTTAAGTTCTTCAGAACACTATTTCCAAATACTTTGAAAAATAATACAAGAAATATTGCAATACAAACTTTTTCTACTTTATCTTGGAGCTCTTTAATTTTGCAGCGTTTCCAGCAGTACAAATGGTACTCAATACGGCAATTGTAGCTGCAGTGCACTCGAACAAACCCCTGCAGATACAGAAAGGTGAATCTTTAAGTTCTACAACCTATAGAAAAATAATTGAACTTAATCTGACAATATGAAAAAGATAATTCAGAATACAAAACTGGACCATTTATTAATTAGAGAATTGATCCAAACATAACAGCGATAGGGAATGTTGAAACAAAGAGCATACAAGTTAAAAATGTTATAAAATTATTTATAGAAACTATATTTGGGTGACATTTCAAGAAATAACATTGCTGGTTCAATAAAAGTACTTGTTCTACAAGTTCAGCTGTTCAAACCCCATCTCTTCGTGGTTCCACCATGAGTTATCTGTAAACATAGAGAGGTGGTGTGGAAAATAGATAATTCAAACAAACACAGGAGATACGAAGAGATTCGAGTTAACGCTCATCGCTGAAACGGTATAGTAGAGGTTCTAACTAACATCTAATTTGGTCTCATACTATATGACGGGAACACTGGATGCCCAAAGTAGAAAAATATCGCTCCGTTCCATGATACTGTCACACCTTACCTTGATAAGCTCAAAAAACTACAAATGGCCCCAAAAAGTGAACAAATTATGCAGTATGGCAATGAACCAAACCCACCTGATGTGTGCTCAGTCAGGTGGAAGCACCAAAGATGCAGCCTGAATGTCCCACGTATGAAGAAATTATGGTTGCTTTTACCTGATCAATTTCCAGTGACCCGTCCTGTTAAGTGTGCTTATGCATATATCAGGTGAGGGTTTAGTATTTAGCTGTGATACCATCTATGCCTGAGCTGCTCACATGTGAAGAATGGTCATTAAAACAGGGTACTAGAGGACAGGCCAAATGTTATATTCTGTTTCAAACTTCAGGATGAGATGGAGAAAAGATGAAGGTCTTGGATTTACACTGAAGATTATCAGATCTGTTTCTGAAGCTGGTTCAGGATTTTCTTCACATCAAGAAACATATGATACATAATGACATTGCTCTATCCACATTCCACATAGATGAAGAATGAAGGACCTGTGTCAAAACCTCATCTGGAATTGAAAACTATTCTCTTGAAGATTTAATTCAAAACAGTAGTGAGCATTTGCTTTCAGATACCAAAACTTCAATTTATTAGAATTACAAAAACATTAACCAATCTAAATTAATATTTTAGTCCAAAGTATCTTGTTAGCAATGCTCTTTTTCACAAAATAATGGGGAAGGTGACTTTATGCTTAAATATTTATTTCAATGTTATAAATTAATATCCTACAATAGAGAAAATCCAATACAACTCGATGTTGTTTAATATGCTAATTCATCTGAAGTTCTAACCACCATTAATGACAGACCTAACATCAATATTTCACCCTACTGTTATACAGATCAAAATATTATGCTAGACTTAACACAGATTACAGAATAAGAATTTCTAATTGTATTCTGACGAAACGTTAACTCTGTTCCTCTTTTCATAATGCTGCCACACCTGATGTGGATTTCCAGCATTTTCTGTTTTTATTTCTAATTGCACTGTTTAGCTTTTTGACAGTTCAAACAGATGCAAGCTTATTGCATACATGTGCAAATTGCATATAAATAAAATAATCTTACCTTAAAGTCAGGATCGGATCTATAAATGTCACGTTTGCTGCTGTGGGTATAACAGAACTGATAATGGCAGACAGCATCGGGCCGTGGGGGGCACAAGCACTCTTTAAGAAGGGACTTCAACAGCTCCTAGGTTAAAACATAGTGCAATAATTCAGAACAGAAAATTAAAACCAACCAAGATGATTGTGAACTTTAAATACACCAAAAATTCAATAAATTCTTGAATAAGGAACTTCCCACACAAAGGGTCACTCACCAGCATGGCAAATACCCACGATCTGTGCTTAAATGTGCCAATTCAGTATTCAGCAGCTTACTCAGAATATCACGAGTCAAATATTTCAACACTTCCTTATATTATGTATAATCACAAGTATTTTAGTCTCAGTTATTCCAGTTGTCAAATAATTAAATACTTTATTTTCTTTATCTTTCATGGGATGTGGGCACTGGCAAGATCAGCATTTGTTGCCCATCCCTAACTGCCCTTGAACTGAGTGGTTTGCTAGGCCATGTCAGAGGGCAGTTGAAAGTCAACCACAGTTGTGGGTCTGAAGTCACATGTAGGCCAAACTAGCTAAGAATGGCAGATTTCTTTCCCTAATATTAGTGAACCAGATGGGTTTTTATGACAATCAATGGTTCCCATTTCTGGGACTAGTTTTCAATTGCAGATTTAATTAATTAAGTGAATTTAAATTCCATCAGCTACCATTGGGGATTTGAACCCATGTCCCCAGAGCATTAGACTGGACCTCTGCATTACTAGTCTGGACATTACCCACTATGCCACTGTCTCCCCCATTGTGCCTCCATCTGAACTGGATTTCATCTCTATCCATAATATTTTGTTGCAAATGTTTCAAAATATCATTATACAAGATTAGAACCAGAAGTTGTCAGGGGTGATGGCAGGGATGTTACGATTGGTTTCAGACTCAATGGAATCTTGATCGCTATTCAATTCCCTCTGATTACTTCCCCTAACAATGCAATTGGCAGAGTAACCTATGCATAAATGTAAATGCAAGAGGAATATGTAGATGATCTATTTTTATTTTCTATTGCATACTTTGTATTGACACGCAGTTGCCTCCTCCACTTTTGTGTGCTTGTGAGCTCTTAATTTCATTGGTTTACTCATCTTATACTAAATTCAGAGCTTTGTTACCTTCCAGATTCTGACTATTAATCAACAATCATCCCATCCTCCTAACATATATCAGCTTCTGGTTTCCCAATGCCTCAAATTTAAAATTTTCATTCTCATATTTAAATCTCTTCATGAACTTGCCCCTCCCTATATCTGTAACTTCCTCAACTCTCTGTTCGCCTTATCTAACTTGGCCTCTGAGCCCCACCTACCACTTTCCCCAGTACTGACAACCATGCCTTCAGCTGTCTCGGCTCCTGTACAGGAAATCATCCACTTTTTGACATTTAAGAAGCTCCTTAAAATTTACCTCTTCAGTCAAGCTTTTGATCACCTGTTCTAAAATCTCCAGGTTTGACTTGGTATACATTTTATGGAATAAAAATTTCTGTGCAAAACCTTTTATTGCTGCTTTGTTTTTAATTTGATTCACAGAGTTAAAGTTAACTGATCCATCAGTCACTTCTACATGCAGTGAGAGCACTTTCAATGAGAAGAAACAAGTCAACTTTTGGAAGTACTTCCTATGCAAAGTACTCAACTGTGAATAAAATTTCTTTCTTATATAACAAATACTTTACTTTTTTTACAGACACTTGCCAAATTATTTAATTCCTACTGGGTCATGCTGTAACAGTAGTGGCATTTCAGACAGGTCTTTTGAAATCAATGGGCTCTTAACTTCAGGCAAGCCTTGGAACGTGTTGTTGGCACCGAGGAAAATACAAGCTCTTCTTGTTAGCTATGACCTGAAGCAGCTGAGCTGAATAGTAGGTTTGGGGCCAGAAAATGGTTATAGTACCAGAGTCCCTAACCAGCAGTCTGCCGAGAATGCCAACCAAGAGGATGCTGGGCTAAAATTAGTTGACAGGCCCTATCAGCCTGAACTGCTGATGCTGGTTTGGGCAGTACTTTATTTTCAGTTCCTGGTTCAAAAAGGAGTGGAAGTTATATGTTTCCCCTGACAATTCACAATTCAGGAGCAAAAATATTTCAAAGATGTGGCAACCCATGAGACACTGAGAGCTGGATTCATCCAGATTGAACAGCATCAACAAAATTAATCTGGTTTAAATGTTGTAATAAAATGTGAGGCGTTTGATGTGTACATCTGTTCACTAACATTTCTACAAGCTGCATTTGAAAGACATAAAGAAGCAAAACACTATGGATTCTGGAAATCTGAAATAAAAACAAAAAATGCTGGAAATATTCAGCAGGTCGGGCAGTATCAAGATTAACTGCATGAAATGCAGACTTCCGATTGAGCGATACTTTATTTTTAGTTTGTGATTCAAAAAAGGAGCTAGGAGTTAAAATTTTCAGATTCAGAAGCAAAAATGTTTTCATCACGAACAAGCAACTTTTGGGACACAGAGTGGTGTCTTCATCCAGATTAGACATCAACAAAAGTTTGCACTTGTAGCACCATCGACATAGGCACTTCACTAAGGTGAACGTCAAGTCACTTGGCTTGCTGACAGTTTCCTGAAGTTCGGACGGTGGGGAGTTAAAGTTACAAAAGGGCAGGTGCTGAGGAAGGCATTCTCCACTCTCAGAAATTCCCATACGTCCTTAAAAGGTAACAGTCCTCTCATTAACATACACAAGGTGCCCAATGCTTGTTTTAGGTGACTGATTGCAACATTAAAAAAAAATTACCTAACAAATTTAGCAGTGGCTGAACACAAATTCAGATTGGGTGCAATCATCTCAATGTTAAATTTGCTATTACAACCTGCCAAAAAACAGGAACAACGCATACTAATGTCTAGCCCTTGATCTGGCAGGTCTCTGATGTTATAAACAAACATCGGACTGCAATTCCCCCCACAACCCCACATCACCCCATCTCTGTTTATCTTTTACAGCCTCCTGGCCTCAAAAAAGAGTCCTTTCTACCCCTTTCCTTACCATTGGCAGCATGCCTTCAGCAGTCTAGACGCCTGTGCTGGAAATCCCTTCTTATATCCCTCCACCTTTCAGCCTTTAAGAACCTTCATAAAACCTCCATCTTCAGCCAAGCTTTCGGTTGCCCTGTTCTTTTGATTTCATGCCCATTTGTGAGGTGCCATGAAAATTTTCTATGTCAAAGGTACGAGAAATACAAGCTTTTATTGATGCTGTCCAACCTGAATGAATCCACCCCTCAGTATCCAACATGTTGCTTGCTCTTGCTTCCGAAAACGGCAGGGAGAATTTTTTAACTCCCAGCTCCTTCTGAACCAGTAACTAAAAATAAAAGTACTGCCAATCTGAGTTAAATCAAACATCAGCCTACTTTAAGCCAAAGAACCTTGCATGTTTATTAGTACTGATTCTCAGCTCATCTTTCACAGATGCAATATCTATTTTATCACCTGATATTACGTAAAACCATATTTAACTCTGCTTCATCACTGCCAAAAACTAAAACCAGAATTCACAAACAAAAAAGCAATTTCTACTAGCTTTGGCCAGCCTTTCATTTTAAGAATGCAAGGTTATTTAGTAGATGAAATTTTCCTCCATTTAATTGACCCATCCTCTAGATTGTAACTTCTCCTAGATGAACTTTAAACCCCAAAAATTGCAACACTAAAACTGAAAAATTTATAAAACATTTCACTACCACACACCTTCTAAAGTTATACAATTCAAGATAGTTTCTTAACAGAAGGGGCTAAATGTTCGGGTTTGTATCAAATGATCATTGTCAAACTAATCAAAGAAAAACACACAATTTTACTTGCTTACTTTCAGTACTCCATCCCTCGTTTCTTCAATTACTGTATCTGTGCCTGGCCAAGTCCGAAGTCCTGGGACTAAATTACTCTCAACCAGTGTTAGAGACTTCTCTAAAGTTGTCCTCGCTTCTTTATATCTAGAAAGAAAAGAAAATGCAAATTTAATTTTTTTCCTCCTTGTATTTTTGGATAATTCTTAATTTGGTGAAGGGACAAACATCCAGTTATCAGCTATCTGTAAATTATGATCCTGAAGTGTTTTTAGTCATATCTACTAGAGAAATTTGTCAAACAGAAATGGTTGAATCAGGCAGTAATTTAGTTCTTCAGTTTTTCAAGTTTATTGTACTGATTACTGATTCAGTAAATTGGTAAACCTCAGCAACTATACCTCCATCACAAAATTTTAAGCCAAATAAGTGATGTCTTTATCACTTTCTCTGTTCATCAGAATGAAGAAGAATAAACTGTAAGATCAAGCATATATTTTGCTCTTGGCATGCCCTCCTGCATTCTTCATTGAACCAGGGTTGATCCCCTGATTTGGTGGTAATGGTAGAGTGGGGGATATGCTAGGCCATGAGGTTCCAGTTTGTGGTTGAGTGCAATTCTGCCGTTGCTGATGGCCCACAGCGCCTCATGGATGCCCAGTCTTAAGAGTTGCTAGATCTGTTTGAAATCTATCCCATTTTGCATGGTGGTAGTACTACGCAATATGATGGATAGTATCCTCAACGTGAAGGCCGGACTTCATCTCCACAAGGACTGTGCGTGGTCACTCCTACCGATATTGTCATGGGCAGATCCATGGCAGGCCAGGCAGGTTGAAGAGGATGAGGTCAAGTATGTTTTTCCCTCCTATTGGTTTCCTCACCACCGGCCGCAGACCCAGTCTAGCATCTATGTCCTTTAGGGTTTGGCAAGCTCAAACTGTACTGGTGCTACCAAGCCACTCTTGGTGATGGACATTGAAGTCCCCCACCCAGAGGACATTTTGCAGCCTTGCCACCCTCAATGCTCCCTCCAAGTGGTTTTCAACATGGTGGAGTGCTGATCAATCAGCAGGTTTCCATGCGCATATTTGACCTGATGCCATGAACCTCATGTGGTCTGGAGTCGATGTTGAGGACTCCCAGGGCAATTCTGTACCGACTGTATAACACTGTACCTCTGCTGGGTATGCCCTGTCAGGGGGACAGGACTATGTTTGGGACAGACTATGTGGAACAGCTTGCTAGGCCATTTCACAAGGTATTATAGAGTCAAGGGTCATGTAGGCCAGTTCAGCTAAGGATGGCAGGTTTCCTTCCCTAAAGGATATTATTGAACCAGATGGATTTTTCCGACAATTGACAATGGTTTCATGGTCATCATTAGACTTTTAATTCCAGATTTTTATTCAATTCAAATCCCATGTGCCATGGTGGGGTTCAAACCTGGGTCCCCAGAGCATTGCCCTGGGTCTTTGGAATACTAGTCTGGTGACACTACCACTACGCCACTGCCTCCTGCTGCACATCAGCATGAGTGAGCCGATGGTACTTGACTCTAAGCTAAGATTCTTCTCCATGTACATTTTATTACCACTTCCAGCTATCTTTATGCATGGTCCATCTCTCACCTTCTGCTGCTACAATCTATTCCTGATCTTTACCTTGAGGGATAATTTCAAACGTTCTTGAAACTGGCCTACCTGTCACCACATTACACAAACGACAATGTATTGAAAACGAAAGTGTCTGCATCTTCCCCTGCATATTCCAAACATCTCCATTCTTGCCAAGCTCCACCAGTTCCCTATGACCAGCTAACTGACTTCAAGATCCTCATTAGTCATAGCCTCAATCTACCTCTTGCCACATAGTCTACTCTTTACCCAGCAATTCCAACCATTCCCCTCCATATCAGTAGCTGCTTTTCCAGCCATTTTAGCTGCTCGCTGGCACACTCCCTTCAATTATCCACAAACTTTTGTGCTTTTGAAGGTCTCAGTAAAAACGGCTGCTTTTAGCTGCATCTTGGCCTCCTCCAGATCTTCCATCCTGCTCTTTACAAAAGTTTCCCCAACCTGCAAAGCACTGATTGATATCTTCCCAAGAAATTATGTGGCTCCCTTAATGCACTTTTGAACAAAAGTTTTGACACTGAACCACAAAAAGAGACATTAGACCAGATGATCAAACATTTGGTCAAAGAAGTGGGTTTTATGGAGCCAACTGGATGTGACTGCCCTCGCCTGTTTACATTCATATCTATCCAGCCACAGCCAAAGAATCAGCCACAATAGTTTCTCTTCCCATTTCAGCAGTTACTCTGGGATTTCCCAAGAATCCATCCTTGGTCTCCTCCTAATTCCCACCAACATGCCCGCAGTGACAACATTTGAAAACACAACGTTAGGCTCCACATGTACGCTACTGACATCAAGCTCCACCTCATTTTTATATGCTCTTTGTGGTGAAAGGATGGTATGCTAATTTACAACATTCTATTCACAGTTCTTGGTGCTCAGTAACATTATGGTAGTGACCCTTTAAACATTTGAAATTGAGTACATGATTTCCTCACAATGTCTCCAAAGAGATGAGATGCTTGCGATGGAACTTGGTTCCCACTAAGTTATGTTATTCGCCCCTAAAATCAACTTTTGAACATGTTTTATTACAGAAAATTAAGTCGTCTGGTTCTTAGAGAAGTTAAAATTCATTCACTGTTATGACGGAAAAAAATGCAAAAAGCTCAAAAATACTAATTACATACATCTGTCTTTGAAGATCTGCAGTCTATTAGACATAATCCCATCAACGTGTGGTTTGACTAAGGACTTTTCCACAAAGACAAGATATCGTCACATTAAACTACAAATAGACAATAGATGCATTTCAAGGCTCCATTAACAAATCACAAATTATTTGAACCAGGAAATGAGCTGAGAACTGATATTTGAATCTCATTTCAACTTATTTATGACTTTTGCCTTTTGTTATCTTCTCTATTCTCCAACATTTTGATTCAAAACTGTCAACAAGGGCTATAAAAACTTATCTTACCGAAGCAACTTACTAAAATTACCCTTCTCCCCAAAAGTCCATAATTCTATTCTTAATCACAACAGCATGCCATACTCCCTTCAAGCTTTCCATCACCTTCAAGGTATGGTGTGATAGCATATTGTTCACTTGCTTGGATGGCTACCACAACACTCAAGGAGCTCAACAGCATCCAAACCCAAAAGATTTGCTTAATTGGTACTTCATCCACTAGCCTAAACAATCACCCCTCCTTTCCTGGTGTACCATGACTGCAAAGTGCTCTGTCTACAGGATGTGCTGTAGCAACTCGCCAAGGTATCTCCAGCAGCACCTTCAAAACCTGCAACATTCACCACCTAAAGGCACAACAACAGTAGATGCATGGGAACATTATCATGGCCAAATTCCTTTTCTGACATATTTCATCATCTGTCATCACTATATCAAAATATCATGGAACTCCCGACCTACCAGCATTGTGGAAGCACTTTCAACGCTTGAACTGCAGCAGTTCAAGAAGGTGGTTCATCACCAGCTTCTAAGAGCAACTAGGGATGGGAAATAAATGCCAGCTTTGCCAATGGAAAAATATGAATAATTTCAACTATAGACTTTTTATATATTTTGACAGAGAACATGATGCATGGGAATTCCATATAAAACTTAACACAATTAACATAATCAACATTTCTAAAGACCTACCTTAGTTGCTTCCAATATTGTATTAGAACTTTTAATACATTCCCAGTCATCTCTCAGCATGTAGCTCCCCACAACAGCCTACTGTGAAATTAAGCAATGCAGAAAAAGCAGAGTCCCAGATACTATGTCGTGTCTGTGCTGATTTAACTGATCTCTGTCTGGGTGGCAGTATAACACCACAATTTACCTCACCATCCTGACGGAGGAACAAGTATCAACCAGGTACCATGGCCCTATGCTATAAAGTCCATGTGCTGTCATCAAATAAGGCTGGATCATGTGCAGTTGTGATACTTCCAACAATTAAGTTACCTATGCATGCTCCACCGCTGAATACATTTAAGGCTGAGGTAGATTTTTTGGTCTTGCAAGGAACCAAGGGATACGGGGAGCAGGTGGGAAAGTGGAGCTGAAGTCCTAAATCAGCCATAATTTTATTTAATGGCAGGGCAAGCTCAACTGGATGTATGGTCTAAATCTTCTCATATATTTGTGTTCTTATGCATGCTTATATCACAGAAGATTCGTAGAACCGTGC
The DNA here is from genome assembly GCF_964194155.1 of Cetorhinus maximus. NCBI lineage: Eukaryota > Metazoa > Chordata > Chondrichthyes > Lamniformes > Cetorhinidae > Cetorhinus > Cetorhinus maximus. Next base: position 212,556,573 of record NC_135880.1, read on the forward strand.
TCCAACACAATAAATCATCTTCAAACAGAATGAGGAAATTTGGATCTGAGCTTTTCCATTCAATTTCAATCTTTCATGGCTGGTCCAAATTATGATACAAAATTTAAAATTACATTGTAGCAAGTTGCATTTTATTGTAAAATTACATGTAGTTTTTTTCACAAAGTTCACTAAATTAATTCCTGGGTTGGAGGGATTGTCTTAAGAGGAACAATTAAATAGACTGGGCCTTTAGTCTTTGGAGTTAGATCTCATTCAAACATACAAAATTCTTACAGGGCTTGACAGGGTAGACGCAGCAAGGGTGATTCCCCTGGCTGGGGTTTCTAGAATCAGGGGGGCACAGTCTCAGAATAAGGGGCAGGTCATTTAGGACTGAGATGCGGAGGAATTTCTTCACTCAGAGGGTGGTGAATTTTTGGAATTCTACGCCCCAGATGATTGTGGAGGCTCAGTCATTGAGAATGTTCAAGACGGAGATCGATAGATTTCTGCATGTTAAAAACATCAAGGGATACGGAGATAGTGCAGGCAAATGGTGATGAAGTAAGATGATCAGCCTTGATCTCACTGAATGGCAGAGTGGGCTTGAAGGGCTGAATCCTGACTACTCCTGCTCCTATTTCTTATGTTCTTACAGGGTTATGAAAAGTTTTTATGAAAAACTTGTCCTATTAGGATATTTGCTATCCACATGTATATGAAAAAACTTAAGAAAATTATGCTTATTGCTTAACATGGGCAGCTTTATCTTCACAATGGAATAAGTTAAAAGCACTAACTGAAATGATTATTTTCACAATGAAAATAATTATAGCTGGATTACCTATTCCATTTGAGGTAGACTCGGCTGAGACCATAATATGAGAGGCAGTTGAACTGACTAGAATCTTCCTCCTTGAACTCAAGAATTTTCATAAAGTGTTGCTTAGCCTCCAAAATATCCTATGAAGACAATGAAATTGAGAGAATAAATTGCACAAGTCTCCCCTTCAACTTCATATCATTTGCTTTAATGCTGGATTAGCTATGTTTTAACTGCAATACCATTGAAAAATTTAAATATATTTTTGACCAATATTGTAAATTCATTAACGAATTCCATCTGTCTGACAATGCAACGGTTCAGACTCTGGATCTTTTCATGACTTACTTTTTCTTCCAGGGATTAATAATGGAAATGAGACATAAAACTATAGTAGGAGCCATCTACCGAAAAAAGTATGAACTACAATTCAAAAACAAAAATACCTGGAAAAACTCAGCAGGTCTGACAGCATCTGCGGAGAGGAACACAGTTAACGTTTCGAGTCCGTATGACTCTTCAACAGAACTAAGGAAAAACAGAAAAGAGATGAAATATAAGCTGGTTTAAGGGGGGGTGGGACAGGTAGAGCTGGATAGAGGGCCAGTGATAGGTGGAGATAACCAAAGATGTCATAGACAAAAAAACAAAGAGGTGTTGACAGTGGTGATATTATCTAAGGAACGTGATAATAAAGGTACAGATAGCCCTAGTGGGGGTGGGGTGGGGGGGAAGGGATCAAAATAGGCTAAAAGGTAGAGATAAAACAATGGATGGAAATACATTTAAAAATAATGGAAATAGGTGGGAAAAGAAAAATCTATATAAATTATTGGAAAAAAGGGGGATCGGAAAGGGGGTGGGGATGGAGGAGAGAGTTCATGATCTAAAATTGTTGAACTCAATATTCAGCCCGGAAGGCTGTAAAGTGCCTAGTCGGAAGATGAGGTGCTGTTCCTCCGGTTTGCGATGAGCTTCACTGGAACAATGCAGCAGGCCAAGGACGGACATGTGGGCATGAGAGCAGGGTGGAGTGTTGAAATGCCACCACCAAACACATCTTCCCTTCACCACCCCAGCGGCATTCCACAGGGATCGTTCCCTCCGGGGCACCCTGGTCCACTCCTCCATCACCCTCTACACCTCAACCCCCACCCACGGCACCTTCCCATGCAACCACAGAAGGTACAACACCTGCCCCTTTACTTCCCCTCTCCTCACCATCCAAGGGCCCGAACACTCCTTTCAAGTGAAGCAGCATTTCACTTGCATTTCCCTCAATTTAGTCTACTGCGTTCGCTGCTCCCAATGCGATTTCCTCTACATTGGAAAGACCAAACGCAGACTGGGTGACTGCTTTGCAGAACACCTTCGTTCTGTCCGCAAGCATGACCCAGACCTCCCTGTCGCTTGCCATTTCAATACTCCACTCTGCTCTCATGCCCACATGTCCGCCCTTGGCCTGCTGCATTTAAATGTATTTCCATCCATTGTTTTATCTCTGCCTTTTAGCCTATTTTGATCCCTTCCCCCCACCCAGCCCCACTAGGGCTATCTGTACCTTTATTATCACATTACTTAGATAATATCACCAGCTTCAACACCTCTTTGCCCTTTTGTCTATGACATCTTTTGGTTATCTCCACCTATCACTGGCCCTCTATCCAGCTCTACCTGTCCCACCCCAACTTATATTTCATCTCTTTTCTATTTTTCCTTAGTTCTGTTGAAGAGTCATACGGACTCGAAACGTTAACTGTGTTCCTCTCCGCAGATGTTGTCAGACCTGCTGAGTTTTTCCAGGTATTTCTGTTTTTGTTTTGGATTTCCAGCATCTGCAGTTTTTTGCTTTTATCTTAATGAACTACAATTCATTCAGTTGACCAAAATTTCAGTCAGACTACTCCTCTGGTTACTGTTTGGTTTTCCAATTTTAAAAATGTGTTGAGTTCCTTTATTGGTTACAATTTCTTAAATTTAAAGAAACAAAATATTCTTAAAAACTGTGGCAATGTAATTGCTCTTGCATCAAACATTTACCAAAATGTAGAAATTCATTTTCCTGCGGGATAATCTTCAGCCTCTAACAGTATCTAGTAACCCTCTGTAAAAATGCAAATGTAAACAGTTCAGTGGTAATATTCTTGCCTCTGAATCAGAAGTTGTGGGTTTAAGTCTGACACCAGACTTGAGCACATAATCTAAACTGACACTTCAGTGGAGTACTGAGGAAGTGTTGCATTGTTGAAGGTGCCATCTTTTGGATCCAAAAGATGAGACATTACAGTATGTATGTCACCTGAAGCTCAGATCCAAAAGAGGTGGAACTTTTCCTTTCACCTTTTCCTGAAATACAAATTACTTGATTTGCTAGAATTGTCTGACAAAATCAACGTTAGAGTCTGTGATAGTATGACAAATCAGCATTGTTCATTGCTATCAGAAAGTCACCTTTGAAGTTCGCTGAAATGAAGTTAGCTGGTGGAGTAAATTTTGTTGCCAATAGTGAAAGACACATTCAAATGTTTGAAGATTGTGAGATCATTAGCAATTCTGGATAATGCAATACAAACAATTCTTTGTATGAGAAATCTCATTTTTACTCAGTAGTCTAAAATGTTGTAATCAATGTAGTCACAGAAGTGATGCAAGCTATGGATAGGTCATAAAGAGCAGTAAGATATAAATTACTGCACAATATAATAACGATTACGGACAGATTGTAGCATTTAGAAACCAATTATAGACTTAAAGTGAAGAGGTTTTATCTTTACATCAATTTAAATTGAATAATGCAATGCAAGGTTGAAATAATCTGAAATGCATTTAGGCAAATGGCTCATAATTACTTTCAGAAAGCAATGTTACATTGCTTCAGCTTCACACCAGCTGCTATCTAACTGCAATAAGTACAAACTGAATTTTAAATAGTTCAGATGGAATTTCATCTTGTTCCTTTTTATCAGCTCTCATAACTTAATCTTCTAACTTCCCCAAAAGAGCCAGAAATGTAACTTGGGCCCAGCACTGTTCTCAGCAGAATTTTTTTTCCTCGCCACTTTTCTCTGTTCTTATTCTCTTGTGCAGACACTGACATATTGCTGTGATACAATCAGTGCCAATCACCCTCTGCAACACTGCTCAAGTAGTCACTGTCTATGTGAGGTTTGACAGTGAGCATCAGCAGGCTATTTAAACTTGGGTACGATTCAGCAGTCAGCAACTAGAAGCAAGAGCTTGAATTGATATTTCTTCCCATCCCTAAACCAGGGGCACTGAAATCAATTTTAGTGCTTCACCACTGCCTCTGCTGACAGCAGCTGACTTAGCAAAGACCAATATGAATCTGTGAAAATGATAAACAGAAAAAGACATATGGGTCCATCTATTATCAAGGCCGACACACCACCCAGAATGATATAATTTTCTGTAAGAGATTAAAAAAAAAATAAAAAATCTAAGCCAATTGTGGGAGAGAAACATTCCTCTCCGACCCCTTTAGGCACCTAAAAATCCAGGAGATCACAAATGTATTATTCAGCTCTAGCACGTAGCATATGATTTCCTCAAAACTATTGCATAATAAAATAATGGTACATGCATGTTTTGTTACTTTACATTATAGTGCAGAATTTAAGGTCCTTTTTTGTGATAGATCCATCATGGATGCTTCTTTCAGTTGCTAAAGCAATTCTCTATTTAACCTATTGAAGACCACAGGGATGTTTGTTCAGCATAATGCCTTACAAGTTTATTGAAATAATAAGTCACATCACAGAACACAGGCGTGTGCTTTTCCCTCCTTTGGAGGAGTTCATCTACATTCATAGTTCAAAAATAAATGTAAGACATAAGATTCAAACTTATACTCTTGGCTTTCTCTTCCTCACTGTGTACAATCTACAGCCCCTCATCCAACACCTACATTTACGTTGGTCATGTGTAAGTTTCCACATTGAGTCCTCTCAGGCTATTTCATTATGTAACAGCACAGCTGAACCCGACCAAACCCAGTCTCAATATGCCCAAACAATTCCAGCTGCAGTTGGAAAATGATCAGAAAAAGGAATCCTATTGATTGTTCCACCTAAACCCAGGTATGCTGAGGCCAATTTCCATTCCAGTTTTCTTACCTCCAAAATCCTGCAGACATCTGTGAATCAGCCAAGAATCGCAATTCAGGAGAAATATTTTTCTTTATTTAATCATTTACGGGATGTGGGCATTGCTGGCCAACATTTATTGCCCATCCTTAATTGCCCTTGAGAAGATAATGGTGAGCCACCTTCTTGAACTGCTGCATCTCATGTGGCATTGGTATAGCCACAGTGCTGTTAGGGAGTTCCAATACCACAAGGAGATGCATTTAAGGGGAAGTTAGATAAACACATCAGGGGGCAAGGAATAGATGGTTATGCTGATAAGATTACATGAAGAGGAATGCAAGGAGCCTTGTGTGGGGCATAAATACCAGTATGGACCAGTTGGGCTGGATGGCCCATTGTGTTGTATGTTCTATGATCGCTTAAAATCTGTAAGCCATCAGAATAGCTGTGTTGCTTGATTTTTTTTTTGGAAGGGTCATCATTGAACAGGTCCATGTTTGTCAGTGCATCAGGGGCAATAAATGGATTTTTTGGGAAGGCCGATTTTCTTCCTAGCTCAAAGATTGCTACCACACCCAAGTAATGATTCTCTATGTGGGAATTGAGACACTGAGTGTCAGTAGGCTTTTAATCTTGGACGGTATTGCAACTAACCTGAATTCTTTCTCCTACCTAACCTCAACACACGCAAATGATGCATGGATAGAACATACAAGAATCAAATCTAGGATCTTCCAAGCTGTATACCTGAATACTACACTGGGATTGCCATTATCCACTGGGCCATCAAGAACATTGTTTTCTTTTTTTTTAAAAAACGGTCGAATGACGAGACTCTCCTCACTTTCAACATGGAATAAATGTGCATACCTGAATTAAATTGTTTCCGAGAAATGACAATCCACAGGCATACTCGATAATAATGTACTCCATTGTAGTCAAGTTGTACACCTGTAACAGAAGATCAGCTGCAATTAACCATTACCCAAGGATATACCAGAATTCAATATTTGCTAGGTACAGTACTTTACCAAACAAAGGCTATAGTCAAATACACAGTTCCAGAAACGTAACACACTCAGCTAAATAAGTGGTGCAGCAACACTGCTATATTAGTGTGCTATGGAAGGATCAGAAGTCATACTTCCTAAAGAACATCATCCTGATCACAACCTGGTCATTTTCTTTAATTCTTGAAAAATAAATAGTATATCTGAGAGAGGGTAATGCCCACAACACATCAAATGCTATAAATTACAGCATTTGCACTCTCTCACACATTATTTAATGGGAAACAATGCATAAAATTAACTCAAAATATTAATAAAGGCCTTGAAAATTAAATTACAAACTGAAAAAATACTTGTCAAAAAACGTGTCCCTATAAACACCGAGTTATAGCAGTCAAGGATAATTATTATGCTATATATCACAAGTCCCAATGCATCTATCACTTCTCCTAATCTGTCCTACGAAGCACGGTTAGAAATGAAGAATCATTTTCATGAAAATCTGCACAAATCTCTGATAGTTAATTCAGGCCAATACTTCAGTGCTCTTCTTCTACTGACATCCATATTATTAAAATCACTATATATAAAAAGATGATCTTGCATTTCAATAACATTCCAAACAGTGGATGTTGAACAGGAAGAAAAAGGGTAAAGTACAGGTCTTCAAGGGGATAACCAAAGGTTAATAAAGGGGTTTGAGGAGGCCTTCTGAAAGCAAAAAAAAAAGGTGGTATAATATATGGGGTTCCAAGAGAAGGGGTGTATTGGCTGAATAGAGTGACCACCAATTACAACTTGGAGGGAATGGCGAACAAAGAGAAGCCAGGATAAGAGACAGAAGCTATGATAGCACGGGTTGCATGCAGGGGCAGATTCATTTGAAAAGGGAAAAGCAACATCAGGGAAGCATTTGAAAGTTTGAAAAAAAGTTTCCACTGGATGGGGTGACAGGAATGTAAGACTTAGTAAAATGTAAGTATGTGGACTGCAACATTGTGGATGAGTTGAGGCAGGAAGCAAAGTTAGGATAGCGTAAGAGAAATTGAGGCACAAAGTGATGAAGGCAGGAACTAGGGTCTCAGCAGTAGAGGGGCTGAAGTAGATAACATTGCAAGGGAGAAGTGACCTCGATAATGGAAAAGATGTAGGAGATGGAACTTAGCTTGGGATTAAGCATTTTCTTCCTGATCTGTTAATTCAAAGTGAGGTTAATGAAGTCAAGGTCAGAGACATATAAGTACTGGCCAAAGAGGGTGGCTTCAGTGTCTACTGTCATTAAGCTGGAGCAAATGTTGGTTTATCCAGGTTTTGATATGAAACTTACAGAATACACAAAGGAATCCATGACTCAATCTACAGATCTGCAAGGTCTGTAGAAACTACATACCTATTGTCAGTTGGCACATTACAGATAGTCATTATTCACAATTCTATTGGTCCTTTGGAAGCTCATGGAATGGTGGAATAAGGCAATTTTATTTCTATACAGCACTAGGTAGTGATTCTTCCTTTTGATTTCTCAGCCTGGGAGCTCCCTAAGGCTCGCTGTCTAACTCCTCCTGGATTTGTCAACATCTACCTGCTCCTAAGGAATCCTGTTGCTTCCCCAATGAGACGTTGCTTCCATCCACTCAGGCTCTACACTGATGAACCTATTACTGTGGTGCCTTCCGCTGAGACTTCCCAATAAAAGCTCTGTTGCTCCCACCCCCAAGCTCACCCCAACAATCAGAATTCAGAAGATACAAACCACAGAAGGCCTCTCAAATCCATTCTGTCGTTCAATTAGATCACCACAAATCTGCATCTTAACTCCTAGTACTAGCTTTGGTTCTATTACCTTTGATTCACTTGCCTAACAAAAATCCAAAGATTGGCAAATCTGAACAAGTGCACAAACAGAATAAAAACTCTGCAAAGATGAGTTCTGTTTGATGCTCCCCATATCCTTCTTGCTCCAAGTACTCCAGAGAAGACTCCTGCTCTCCCTTACTTCAAATGCAAAACAAACTGTACTATCATGTAACTTAATGTAGGGAAATGTCTCAAGGTGTTTCACCATGGCAAATTACAAATAAATGAATGCCAAATCAAAAGAGATTCTATATTGTGTTAAATTGCTGACACAAAGATTTTGAAAAATATGGTGGGGGTTGCACAATAGGCCAGATCCAAGAGGAACAAAGAGTTTGGGAGGATGTACGGGTGGGGTAGAAAAGGGCGGGTTGTCAGGCTGAAGGAAATTAGAGATGGAAGGGGATTGGGGCAGCTGAGATCATGAAGGAATTTAAACATTAAGATGTGCTGTAACCATTCTATGATGTTATGATTCTATTAGGGTTTTAAATTGGAGGTATGAAAAGACCAGGAGTCAATGTAAGTCAGCAAAGACTGAAGTGACAGCTAAGCAAAGCTTAGCAAAGAATACACTAGAGGCAGCAGAGTTTTGGATGAGCTGAAGTTTATAGAGGGTGAATGGGATTCGTGCCAAGAGAGTATTGAATTAATCGAGCCTGTAGTTCACAAAGACATAGATTAGGATTTCAGAAAGTGGTGGAGGCTCGAAATATTATGCAGATGGAAGTGGACAATTTTAATAGTAAAGAGAACATGAGATCGAAAGTTCAATTTGGTATCAAATAGAACAATAAGTTTACAAACAAACAGTCTGCTTCAGGGAGTGTCTCTCACACACGCATGCACATACATGCACAGGGGAAGGGTTAAGAAAAGTTTAGGAGAGATTGAGTTGGGTGGCATCAAAGTAAATATGAAATTGATCTCATATCTGGGATGATGTTGCCAATGGACAGCATATAAGAGGAAAAAGTGTGAATCTTGTCCAACTGCTCCATTCACTGACCCAGAATTTATTCCCTAGCTTGAGCCTACCTCTTTCATACTTTGCTCCATACCAATTGCTCCACTCCTGGGTGACTGCTCTTCTCTCGCTCATGTGCCTCATACCTACGCTCTCCTTCTTAGAGCCAACATCAAGATTAAAGCCTTCCTACTCCCTCCAAACTGTAATTTTTCCAAAATCCAGATTCCTCCAGAGGAAATTTTCTTCTATTTCTTCTATTCATAAGATTCTCTAGGCCACTGAAGGTCATTAATTGTTTTGCCAGTAGTAAAGCCCCTGGAAACAATGGCATTCCACCTGAAATTATCAGAAGTGGAAAACCAGCACTGCTGCAGCATCTCCATGAACTTTTGTGTCTCTGCTGGAAGGAAAGATTTGTGCCTTAAGACATCTGTGATGCAAAAACAGTCACCTTGTACAAAAACAAAGGGGATCGCGCAGTGACTGCAACAATTACTGAGGCATCTCCTTGTCAAGTGTTGTGGGGAACGTCTTTGCTTGCATTGCTCTGACCAGGTTACAGATCCTGGCATCATGCATCTACCAGGAGTCTAAGTGTGGCTTCATAGCTGGCAAATCGAAAGCTGACATGAATTTCTCACTTCAGCCATTACAGAAGAAGTGCTGCGAACAGCTCAGGCCACTCTACAATGCTTTTGTAGAACTCATTAAAGCATTTGACCTCGTCAGCAGACACAAACTCTTTAAACTCCTGCTGAAAATAGGCTGCCTGCCTCGGCTCCTAGGCTTCATTTTTTCTTTCCATGAGAACATGCATTTTGTTAGTTACAATGGAGCTTCATCTGAGGCTTTCAAGATCAGCAGTGGAGTAAAGTAGGGCTGTATCCTGGTGCAACTGTCTTTGGCATATTATTCTCCATGCTGCTATTGCACATTTTTGGTGGCTGAAATGAGGGTACCTACCTGTATGCCAGAATCGATGGCAAGCTGTTCAACTTGGCAAAACAGCATAATGTCTTAGTTGGTGAGTTGCTGATGATGTCGCAATTGCATCCCATACTGAAGTTCACTTGCAACAGCTTGTAGATCAGTTCTCTTGGGCCTGCAAGGAGCTTGAATTAACAGTCAGTGTCGGGAAGATCAAAGTTATGGGCCGGGATGTAGAGACATCAGCTTCCATCAACACTGACAATTTCACGCTGGAGGTCGCCAACAGCTTCAAACACACCTTGGATCAACCATTTACAAGCAACCTGTCCCTTGTTGCTGAAATCAGCAACAAGATTGCCAAGGCTGCAGTTGTCGTGTAAAAGTTGAGAAAGCAAGTGTGGGCCAACAGCAAACTAACCAAAATACAAATGTGTGTGTGTACCAGGCTTGTGTTCTCAGCACTCTCCTTTACAGTAGAGAGGTATGAATAACTTATGAAAGCCAAGAGAAGTGACTGAATAGCTTCCTTTTCCGCTGCCTCAGATGAATACTGGTCATCTCCTGGCAAAACATAGTGCCAAATATGGAAGTACACCAGCGTGCAGGGATTTCCAGCATGTCTGTCCTCTAAAGTCAGCGGTGATGCCACTGAGCCAAAGGGATAATGGTCGCATCCCCAAAGATATGCTCTATGGCAAGCTAGCTATCGGCAGGAGACCAACAGGTTGTCTATGTCTGCAATACTAGGATGTCTGCAAGTGAGACATCAAGTTGACCGGGATCAGAGTTGATGCATAGGAAGTCCTCGGGTAACTGGGGTGCCTGGAGACAAGCAGTCAGGAGGGGCATGGTAAAAGCAGAAGAAAAAAGAAATGACCAGAAGGAAGAAAAGAGAGCCTGCCAGAAAGAAAAAAAAGTCAACTTTAGGACAATGCTATTCATCTGTGTCAACTGCAGAAGGGACTGCCACTTACAAATCGGTATCTAAAACTACAACAGATGATGTTCAATACAGGTGCGGCAAACACCCTGGGCGCAGTTCGCCGTCTCCCAAGATGGATGATGTTAAGAATAATAATATTTTCTGTCTGTGTTCTTCTTTTCAACTCCAGACCAGCCCTAGCTCCAACCCAAGTTTCTTCTTCAGCCACATGGATGGCGCCTCTCCCCATCCAGTCTCAGTGTCCAGCTGTAAAGTGCTGGCTGCCATTTTCTTGCATAAAATGGGCTTTTAAAAAAAGTACAACATACAAAATGAGTAAATCAGTAATGGAACAGAAATGAGGCCTAGAGTGGGGCCTAGATGGTGTCAGGGAGAATGACAAAAGAGATAAATGCAAAGAGGAATTCGGCTATAAACCACTTGAGTGCACAGCAAGAGTAAAAGACAGCCATAAAGAATTGGCAACACAAGCATAGTGACACACACTCTATTTATGAGCAATATCATAGATCAACTCATTTCAATAAAGTTAAAAATGGCTTTTGAAGTTAAAATTGAAATGAGTAGTCAAACTTAAAATTAAATCAACTTTGGGACCACAACTTTTCATTTTATACATTAATGATCTAGATGAAGGAACTGAGGGCATTCTGGCTAAGTTTGCAGATGATACAAAGATAGGTGGAGGGACAGGTAGTATTGAGGAGGCGGGAGGCTGCAGAAGGATTTAGACAGGTTAGGAGAATGAGCAAAGAAGTGGCAGATGGAATACAACGTGGGGAAGTGTGAGGTCATGCACTTTGGTAGGAAGAAGAGGCATGGACTATTTTCTAAATGGGGAGAGAATTCAGAAATCTGGAGTGCAAAGGGACTTGGGAGTCCTAGTCCAGAATTCTCTTAAGGTTAACTTGCAGGTTGAGTTAGTAGTTAGGAAGGCAAATGCAATGTTGGCATTTATTTTGAGAGGACTAGAATATAAAAGCAGGGATGTGCTGCTGAGGCTTTATAAGGCTCTGGTCAGACCACATTTAGAATATTGTGAGCAATTTTGGGCCTCGTATCTCAGGAAGGATGTGCTGGCCCTGGAGAGGGTCCAGAGGAGGTTCACGAGAATGATCCCAGGAATGAAAGGCTTAACATTTGAGGAACGTTTGAGGACTCTGGATCTATACTCGATGGAGTTTAGAAGGATGAGGGGGGGTCTGATTGAAACTTACAGAATACTGAAAGGCCTGGATAGAGTGGACGTGAGGAAGATGTTTCCATTAGTAGGAGAGACTAGGACCAGAGGGCACAGCCTCAGAGTAAAGAAAAGACCTTTTAGAACAGAGATGAGGAGAAACTTCTTTAGCCAGAGAGTGGTGAATCTATGGAATTCATTGCCACAGAAGGCTGTGGAGGCCAGGTCATTGAGTGTATTTAAGACCGAGATAAATAAGTTCTTGATTGGTAAGGGGATCAAAGGTTACGGGGAGAAGGCTGGAGAATGGGGTTGAGAAACCTATCAGCCATGATTGAATGGCGGAGCAGACTCGATGGGCCGAATGGCCTAATTTCTGCTCCTATGTCTTATGTCTAATTTAAGATTCTGTAGGAAGAAACTGAACAGCAACTTTTTTTTATTCTTCCATGGGATGTGGGTGTCGCTGGCTAGACCAGAATTTATTGCTCATCCCTAATTGCCCTTGAGAAGGTGGTGGTGTGCTGCCTTCTTAGACCGCTGCAGTCGATGTGGTCTAGGTACACCCACAGTGCTGTTAGGAAGGGGGGTTCCAGGATTTTGACCCAGCGACATGAAGGAATGAAGATATATTTCCAAGTCAGGATGGTGAGTGGCTTGGAGGGGAATGTCCAAATGGTGGTGCTCCCATGTGTCTGCTGCCCTTGTCCTTCTAGATGGGTGGCCATGGGTTTGGAAGGTGCTGCTTAAGGAGCCTTGGTGAGTTCCTGCAATCTTGTAGATGGTACACACTGCTGCCACTGTGCGGTGGTGGAGGGAATGAATGTTTGTGTATGGGGTGCCAATCAAGCAGCCTGGATGGTGTCGAGCTTCTTCAGTGTTGTTGGAGCTGCACTCATCAGGGCAAGTGGAGAGTATTCCATCACACTCCTGACTTGTCCCTTGTAAATGGTGGACAGGCTTTGGGGAGTCAGGAGGGGAGTCACTCGCCGCAGGGTTCTTAGCCTCTGACCCGCTCTTGTAGCCACTGTATCTGTATGGCTCGTCCAGTTCATTTTCTGGTCAATGGTAATCCCCCAGGGTGTTGATAGTGAGTGATTCAGCACTAGTAATACCACTGAATGTCAAGAGGCAATAGTTAGATTCTCTCTTGTTGCAGATGGTCACTGCCTGGCGCTTGTGTGGCATGAATGTTAGTTGCCACTTGTCAGCCCAAGCCTAGATATTGTCTAGGTCTTGCTGCATTTGGGCATGGACTGCTTCAGTATCTGAGGAGTCATGAATAGTGCTGAACATTGTGCAATCAGCAGCGAACATCCCCACTTCTGACCCTATAATGGAAGGAAGGTCACTAATGAGGCAGCACAAGATGGCTGGGCCGAGGACAACGGGTGGAATTTCCAAGCCCGCTGGCGTTGGGCGTGAGTGAGCAATGTGGCAAGGCAGCCAGAAATCAGTTTTACAATGTAGTGAAACCAGTTTGCGATCGTCTGCTCAGCCCGTCAATGGCAGGCCATGGTTCCCGTCATCAGATGTCGGGAACCTCACTGCCAGGATGCCTTGCGGTTGAGGCAACTTGGGGGTGGGGGCAAGGGCTGCCCTGCAGTTGAAGGTAGCGCACAACCATGTGTGCGGTGAGGGAGGGGTTGGGTAGGGAAGCAGCCACATATTAGGGAAACCTTGTATAAAGTGATGATTCAACTAAGACAGTGCAGACGCAGCCACATTGAAATAAGTGGAGTCAGGTCTTGAGCTTATCTTGCCTGCTCAAGCAACACAGAGGCATCAAAGTGCCACCAACTGCTCCAGAGCTTTTCACCCCTAAGGCACAAATTATTGAGCATTTTAGTGGACTGCAGAACTGTTGGACGACTGGGCACATTGTACAATCTCCTTGCTAAAGCTGGTCATGGAGTAGTCACAGGTGGTGATGCTCACAGCCCCATGCAATGTCATCATCCCGGTTTGGGCCAGTAGCCCCCATGGTTCAAGAAACAGTGCAGCCTTGCAGTGTGGGTTATGAGGATGCCTGAGCTGAACGCACAGCATCCAGCCCAATGGGCAAGGCTGCTGCCAATTGGTCAAGTGGAGTGGGGCAGAGGCGCTTGGGTTTTTGGGCAGCCATACAACGCACTAAGATCTGGCCATCCAAGTGGTGGCCAGCACTCTCCAGGGTGTGTTAAGGGGCCTTCAGGCTTAACCAAGAGACGTTCTTAGTTAACCCATGCGTCTTTCTCTTTCATCCTGCAGGAGGAGTACATCAGGGGCATGGAGCCTGGTGAACCAGCCGAATGCCTTGTGGCGTACAGAGAGCGGAAACGATGGGAAGAGGGCGATGGAGGCGCCTGGCTGTGTAGAGGGAGGAGCAGCACTCTCAGGAAAAAGGGGCGGCTGGGCCTTCAGGATACGCTGCTGAATAGCTACAGCAAGCCATTGTTGGTCGGCGCCTAGCTAGACCCAGACTCTATAGATGCTGCCTTTCATTCCTGCAGAAGACCGACAACCAGTGTCGCTGAAGACTGTGCGTGTCTAGGGAACTGGTCAGTCACATTTGCTAGCTGCTGCAGGATTTGGCACCATGTGGTCATGGAGGGCATCCACTGCCAGTGGTTGTGAAAGTGACAGCAACACTCAATTTTTATGCCAGTGGCTCCTTTCAGGGCTCCACAGATGACCTCTGTGGGATATCACAAGCCTCCACCCACAAACACATCCATGAGGTCACAGATGCCATCTTGGTGAGGGCACACAACTTTGTGCATTTCACCCGGGGCCAAGAGAGCCAGGATGCAAGAGCGTTTGGATTTGCCCAGATGCAGGGTGCGATTGACTGCACTCACATTGCACTCAGATCTCTGTTGCAACAAGGGTTCAACTATGTCAACCGCAAGGGCTTCCATTCACTGATTGAGCAGCTGGTGTGCAACCACCACAATCGTATCCTGCAGTTCTGCTCATGGTTTTCAGGGAGTGTCCATGACTCCTACATTCTGTCAGTCACAGATCCCTCAAGCCTTCCAGTGTCTACAGAGGCTGCAAGGTTGGCTCCTAGGAGATAAGGATTACCCGCAGAGGACGCTGCTGATGACACCCGCACGGCTCCCTCAGGCTGCAGCAGAGCGAAGGTTTAATGAGACTCGTGCTGCAACTCACAACTTGGTGGAGCAAACCATCAGGTGCTGAAAATGAGGTTCCAGTGCCTGGGCTGGTTTGGTGGAGCCCTACAATGTAGTCCACAGAGGGTGTCACGCATCACCATTGCCTGCTGCACCCTTTACAACATAGAGCTGCAATGAGAAGAGCAGCTCGCAGAGGAGGAGATGCAAGAGCTGGAGGTCTCATCCGATGAGGATGACGGGGATGAGGGTGAGGAAGTCCTCAAAGGCGACGAGGCCCTCACACTGGCCAGACAAGGCAAGCGTGCTTGAGAGGCCCTCATAGTTGCTAGATTTGTGGAGGATGATGACAACGACATACAGTGAATAGACACCATGGATGCTCACATTGCATCCATGAACTTTTGACTCATCTGGCTTATGGCAGCGCACATACCCTCTGTGAGAATGCCCCTGTCATGGAGGCGCAGTGGAGGCCCCAACAGTTGCTTAATTGCAGGATGATGACGACATGCAGTGAGGACACTCCATAAATCTCCACATAGCTTCTGAGAATGTCTGACTCCTGTCTAGCCAAGGGCAGCTCACTTGCACTCTGTGATCAGGGTCATATCATAGAGACACAGTCATAAAACTTTAGAAATACCTGATCATTTGTCTGCCTTCAGCACCTGACGCCTTCAGGAGCAAAGTGTCACTGGACACAGATGCTGATGAGATGGGGGCCAGCCTCATCTTAGAAGTGCTGAGAGCACACAGAGAGAATGACGGAACTCTGTGACGCCTGCCATGACATTCTGGAAGCAATGACAAGCACTGTCAAGTTGCAGGCATCAGCAATGTGTCCAGGGAGTGAGGCTGGACACATTACACACCGGTTACACTTTAAATACGGCACTCAACATGATGAAGCGGCGAGGTGATGGCGTGGCAGACGAATGACAGCCCACTCACCATGGAAACGGCGTGTTTCCTGGGAATGCATAACTAAAGTGGTGGATTTGGGACGATATGACAAGGGAAGCCATCATTGCAGCCGGCGGGCTACCCGCTCACTACCGCACTTAATGTGAATCTGGGATGATTCCATCCAATGTGTCAATGTTTCAGATCATTTTTACCAGAAAAGACTTTGCTTCTTTGCAAACATTCTCAGAAGCAATCAACCCAGGTCATTTTTGAGAAAAAACATGGGTTCCTGATTGCAGTGATAGTCTAGACTGAAAACCTAGACTTCATACATAAAACGGACTGCTTTCTAAAACCACAAAATAAGGGCCAGTTTCAACATTGCAAATGTTAAAAATATGCACACAGATTCATAGTACAAGCCAAGAAGCCAAGCCACTGGAAGAGAGTGGGATTGAACTTTAGCCTCATTGAAGGATAGACCATAGATAGAACAGAAAGTTAGGATTTGCTCATTTCTAGGATTGCACACTGTAATTCATAGCAAGAAAAATTCACAGCAGATTCAAAATTTGTCCCTATATATTGATAATCTAGGATATAGTGGCTCTAATACAACAAAAAGTAGAATACTTGAAAACATCTGCTGCCTTTTCAAAGGAAATTGATATAAAAATACTATGTTAACCCACGGCTATTAAACCTGGGGCAAGATCACATTCAGTAGCAACATGGATTTGTTTAGAGGAATCACATGACATTTCTCAACAAACTTTATACACATGGAGACTTCTCATTTAGCCTTAGACAGCATCAACTACCTTTACTTAAGCAGCTAAAATATGCTGGGTGTGTGTTTATCATCTCAAGACTGATGATAAATGTTTCCCAATACAGGTGCCATTATCTGTTAAGTTTGTTTCTGTCTCTTAAAAAATGTACAAGTTTATAAGTTCTTGTTGTCATTTGTAATTGCATGTGACTAAATGGAAGACAAATGTTTTAAATAAAGTTAGCTCCTTTCATCAAATTTTTTCCATCAATTAATGAAAGATAAGTCAAATTGTAAGCAACAGCTTTGGAAATTCTCCAGTTTGCAAGATTGCACTGGCTTAGAGAGAGACATTTCAAAACATTAAAGCAATAGGTATTTTAAGTTCCAACAGGAAAACTTACTTTTTTTTCTTTAATGAGTCTAAGGGCATTCAAATAGTTCTCCTGGGCATTTCTAAAATTAGATGCCATCAGTGCCTCGGAGGCTTCTTTAAGTTTGCATTTTAGCAATCTTTCTTCCATCTGTAACATTAAAAAATCATCAATAGCAAACTGACTGAAAAGCAGATTTGGCCTAATAAAGAGACGGATCGTTTCTTATTTGGCCTTCATGAAAACTGCTATTTTACAAATGGTACTGCTGTTGTATCAGAAGATTGAAAATAGATAAATTTTGAGGACATTTAACTCTATACCACCATATACAAAGCAATAGGCTAGTCTTTTATAAATATACCATTTTTACAATAAACATTCTTTTTTGCCAATGTGAAAACTTTTTTATAATCCTTACATTAAATGATCTTTTTATTAAGTACGATATATCATGATCATGCTGTAAACCCAAAGTGATGTACAGTTGGCATAAAAATGCTGCATTTAAACCACTTCATAGGGTCAAATTGTTTATGTTGACTTGAAAATTGGGCCCACGAGATCAATAACATTCACAAAACAAACTTTTTTTACACAAGCAGCATTTTCCAAGATAAATCCTCAGATGTTTAAAATAATCTGTAATCAAAAGCACAAGTTAGGAATCAGGTCCTCTCTGTTATTGCATACACCTATTGGATGAAGCAGATGAGAGGGAATTTAGGAGATTTCCGGTCATCCCACTGATGGAATGACTGTAACCCTTTAGGAAACTGTACTTGCAGGCGGACAGGATTACAACTTTATAAGGATGATTCTCAAACTCCTGGCAACAAGGGATCACGAAATTCCTCGCACTTTCGCCTTAAGCAGTGCTCAATAACAGTAGCAAATGTTTTTCCCTGGAAAACTTTGTGAGGAACTCCTAATTTTGTCATCTTGAAATAGAAAATTATATTTCATACCAAAACTAAAAGGAATTGAAAATTTGAAGCCAAAGTCATTTTTGGAACACACCATTTTTGCACGCTTACACTCGTGACACAAGGTTCTAGATTTATGAATGGCATTTAAGGAGTATTAAAAAACCCATCAACAACCATCTACAATAAAGAATAGAAAATTAAACAAGGAAGCTTAATTTTTGGGAAGCTAACTTCATACGGCTGTTATTGGAAATTTTACAATGACTAAGCAAGAATATCAAATTTCCCTCCAGGGACAAAATTAAAAAAAACTGGCATCACTTCAAACTTCACTCAAGAATCTCTGCACTTAGCATTTTTGTAAACTTGCGTGTCCACTTCGAGGAACAGTGTCGGGGTGTAGGTGGAGATACATTATAAATATAAACTGCATCCCAATAAAGACTCTCATCAAACTGAAGTACACGACACAGATGAATTGTGAAACTTATGCATCTGCTTTACATTATCTCAATGGTAAGTAAGCTAACCACTGAAGTTACTGCATTTTGAGCCAATTAAGTAAATGTATGTAAATTTAAACTTTTCTCTCTCAGAGTAATTGAAGTGCTTGATGCTGAAAATTATTTTCCAAACGTGTTATTTTTTTTCACCCCAAAGGAACCAATGATTCTGATGATTTAAAACTCCACTGAACTGTCAAAAATAACTGCCAAAAGTTTGTGGCTGTTTTCAGACTAAAGAGCTTGTGTACAACTGTGCACCGCTATTGTTCTATGGTGCTACTGTTTCTCCAATTTTCCATTTGTGACTTTCGTTTTTATCCCTCTTTACCAAAAACATGCGCTCACTCTGCACTACCACTGCATGGATAGTGATCCCCCAGCACTTCAACTCAAATGCAAGCTTTGACAGTAATTTATTAGATTATTCCAAAGAGGCTCTTGTGGCCAAATTGGATTCTCCTCTTTTCTCCACATCTAGGCATATGCAATAGTTACTAAATTACAAGTAGGATGTCCTCTAGCCGAGGGGTTCTCAACCCTTTTGCTCTGAGGTCCCTTCTGTGGTATTACAAAAAACTCTATCAATTCTCTGTGACACAACACAAGCTTTTACTCTGTATAATAATTATTTAAACAATGAAATATATGTATTTATTATTGTTTTTACTTACTTAATATAAAATATGTTGCTGGTATTAGGCACCAGACTGAGACTTGGGTAAGGGGCATGGGCAGCAGACCAAGGCTTGTGCCTGCGTGAGCAGCCAAGCTCAGTTACTGTTGGCTGAATGGTTGTGGTGCTCAAGCTTGGGTTTAAACATTCATGTGTAAGAGAGATGGAGAAAGAGAGAAAGAAAGAGGGAGAGGCATAGGTGCATTGTGTAGGGCCCGCATTCTACACATTCTCTGGTTATTTTTGGCAATCCCTTGATGTTGACAGATCACCGGTTGAGAGCCCATCGTTTTTTTAAATTCATGGAATGTGGGCGTCGCTGGCTCGGCCAGCATTTATTGCCCATCCCTAATTGTCCTTGATCAACGGGCATTTAAGAGTCAACTACATTGCTGTGAGTCTGGAGTCACATGAAGGCCAGACCAGGTAGCCAGGCTAACATTTCCTTCCCTAAAGGACATTAGTGAACCAGATGGGTTTTTACAACAATTGACAATGGTTTCATGGCCATTAGACTTTTAATTCCAGATTTTAATTCAATTCAAATTCCACCATCTGCCGAAGCAGGTTTCAAACCCGGGTCCCCAGAGCATCACCCTGGATTACTAGTCCAGTGACAACATCACTACGCCATTGCCTGCCCTCCTACTCATCATACCCTGCTCACTCATCACCCTGTTCTCACTGACCCGCATTGGCTACCAGTCCCCACAACACTCAAATTTAAAATTCTTGTCCTTGTGTTTAAATCCTTTGATGGCTTTGCCCCTCCTTATCTCTGCAACATGCTCTACAAGCTTTACAACCCACCATGTACTGTGCTTCTTCAGCACTAGCCTCTTGTGCATTTCTGCTCCCTTCGCACAACTATTTAGAGATGGGAGAACGAACCAATATCGGGAAGGAACATGAAGTGATTCAAATATGAGGATGAGAATTTTAAACAAGGTGCTGGAGGACAAGAGCCAATGTAAATCATTGAGGACAGGCATGATGAGTGAGTGGGACAAGATACACGTAGCAGAGTTTTGGATTAGCTAAAGCACAAATTTGTGAAACTGTGGAACAAAGGTTAAGACTGGGTTTCTAACAGTTCAAAATCTGTAAGTAATAAGTTGGGCGCTAGGGCTGAGCAAATTGCCGGTTCTCAACTCCACATTAAATAACACGCACTCTCCCATCCCCGGCTCCCCAACTTTAGTTATTATTTTAATTTGACAAACATAGAGATCCCTTTACATTTACAGTAAAGTGAATGAGGAAATAATACATCACCATATTGGAACACAGGGAAATAAATCGGCCTGTGGACACAAAGTGACAGAACCGACAGTTAAATAAGAAGGAAGGCAAAGAAAATAGCAAAAACAGAAAAAGGTGAGAAGCGGTCAGGAGCCCTGATCCTTGAAGCTGAAACAAACAGCTCAGAAACAATGAGAGTCCCAGAACCCAGACGCAGGCCAGCCAACCTCACTAGCAGGCGAAGTTAATTCACTCACTCTGATCTTCTCATGGCCCAAATTCTTCATCCTGCTCCGCCTGCATTCACATTCAAATTACAGCATCACTCTGCTCCAGTGATGCACTGAAGCTCGCAGAAGCACAGCTTTACACAATTGGTCAACTGTGTAAATCAAGTTCCTTTCAGTGCTCAAACCACATGGAAAAGTGAAATATAATTTTATCTGGCAAACTTTTTTCTGAAAGAAAATGTCACTTCAATTTGAATTTTTGTACATTATTTACTTGAATTGTGGGAACTTAAAATCCAATATCAAAAATCAATACCAGAAATGTGGTTTTGAAAGTAGTTTGCACAAGGCCCACATTCAACACATTGGTTATTTTGGCAGACCCAGGACCCCAGGGTGAGAATTCTGCTCTAATCAATTTCCCTTCCTCATTTTGTTGACAGTATGGCCATTGTTGAGTTGGTCTTATCAATTTGAACCACAGTTCACCGATGAGCTGCCGAGTAGCTCAAGGGCTATAAAACTGATCAAAAAGTTGAGAGGAAGGGCTGGAAGGCTACAGGCACAAAACTGCAGCCCACAGAATGTGTGTGCAACTCGCACAAGCTAGGTCTGCAGAATTTTTGTTGTAAATTGACGCAACATTTTTTTTTAAAAGGGATGGTTATTTTGTAACTTGTGCAGTTCATTAAGAATTAAGATCATCAAACTGCAAACATCTTGTCTGCAGCAAATTCTAACAAACATTTATACAAAATGCCTGGGGACGCAACGAATTGATATAGTTTTTAAGATGGGCTTTTAAAAGTTCCTTAGATGAAAGATGTTAAAGAAAAGCTGCAGACTCATTTACTGTGTGCCAATTTCAGTAAAGAAGTAAGAATATTGTTCTATTTAAGTAATTTTTGTTGCAACTCAAGGGTTGCCTTTTCACGAAGAAAACAAAATAAATGCAGTTAAGGAGTCCTAGTAAGTTTAAGTTGTTTTTGAAAATTTCGGAAATCTTTCATGCTAGTTTGCAATAAACAAACTTACGGTAAATATATTCAAACAAGGTAACACAAAATAATTACCACAGTTTATGGTTGTTACATATATCAAAACATACAACTGTTCTCAACTGTTTCTAATTTTATGTTCTAGTTCATGTTTTTCATCTTACTAAAGTTGTGTGTGGGTCCTGACACCAACTTACTGCCTTATAGCAAAATAAACCTCTTATATCCCATTGCTTTGAAGCGAAACAAAATCTCGCAGTTAAAATAAATTACTGGGCAAATACCCTCTGAAACGGCCCAGCAAGCCACTCAATTCTATCAAACTGCTACATAAGCGTTGACGAAGTAAAAAACTGGACAGATCATTGGTACTTGAAATGACAATGGCACACCCTGCCCAGTTGACACTCCTCATTAACATCTGGGGACTTGTGCCAATTGGGAGAGCTGTCCCATAGACCAGTCAAACAATAGCCTGGCACAGACATGCTCACTGAATCATACCTCATAGCCAATGTCCCAGACTCCTCCATTACCATTCCTGGGTATGTACTGTCCCATTAGCAGCACAGAAGTGGCAGCGCAATGGTATTTATTTGGGAGCAAGTGGTCTTGGGAATCTTTAAC
This sequence comes from Cetorhinus maximus, assembly GCF_964194155.1. Taxonomy (NCBI): domain Eukaryota; kingdom Metazoa; phylum Chordata; class Chondrichthyes; order Lamniformes; family Cetorhinidae; genus Cetorhinus; species Cetorhinus maximus. Next base: position 212,578,750 of record NC_135880.1, read on the forward strand.
ATTGACTCTGGGTCCCATGAATCCTCTTGGCATCTGGTCAAACATGGGCAAGGGCACCTCCTATTAATTACCACCTACCGCCTACCCTCACCTGATGAATCAGTGCTCCTCCGTTTTGAACATCACTAGGAAGTAGAACTGAGAGCAGCCAGGGCACAGAATGTACGCTGGCTGGCGGACTTCAATCTCCATCACCAAGGGTGGCTCCATATCACCCCTCTTGCTGGCCAAGTCCTGAAGGACAGATCTGCCAGACTGGGCCTCCAGCACGTGTGAAACAACCAATGAGGGGGAAAACCTACTTGGCCTCGTCTCCACCAATCTATCTGTCAGAGATGCACCTGTCCATGACAGTATTAGTAGTGACCACTCCACGGTACTTTTGGAGGTGAAGTCTTTTCTTCACTGAAGACACCGTCCATTGTGTTGAATTGAACTATCATCATGCTAAATGGGATAGATTCAGGAGAGATCTAGCAGCTCAAAATTTGGCATCTACGAGGCTCTGTGGTTCACTGGAAGCAGTAGAATTGTATTCAACCATAATTAATAACCCCATGCCTGGCATATCCCTCGCTCTGTTACCATCATCAAGCCAGGGAACCAACTCAGGTTCCATGAGTGGTGGAGAACAGTATGCCAGGAGCAGCACCAGGCATACCCAAAAACAGGGTGCCAGCCTGGCGAAGCTACAACACAGGGCTCCTTACATTACAAGCAGCAGGAGCAGCATAGTGATCCTACAGCCAACGGATCAAATCAAAGCTCTACAGTCCTGCCACATCCAGATAATGGTGGTGGACGACAATTAAACAACTAACCAGTGGAGGAGGTTCCACTAACGTCCTAATCCTCAATGATAGGGGAGCCCAGTATGTCAGTGCAAAAGGCAAGGCTGAAGCATTTGCAAACCACCTTCAGCCAGAAGTGTAAAGTCAATGATCTGACTTGGCTGCCTCACGACCTCCACAGCAGCATAGATGCCAGTCTTTTGCCAATGTGATTCACTCCAAATGATATTAAGAAATGGCTGAATGTATTGGATATGGCAAAGACAATGGGCCCTGACAACATCCCAGCTGTATTACTGAAGACTAGCTCTGGAACTCACCATGGCCCTAGCCAAGCTTTTCCAGTACAGCTACAACACTGACATTTGCCTGACAGCATGGAAAATTGCCCAGGCATGTCCTGTACAGAACAGGACAAATCCAATCTGGCCAATTACCCATAATCAGAAAAGTGATGGAAGGTATCATCAACAGTGCAATCAATGAGCAATAATTTGCCTAGTTTAGGTTGCACCAAGGCTATTTAGCTCTGGCCTCATTACAACCTTGGTCCAAACATGGACAAAAAAGCTGAATGCCAAAGGGGAGGTGAGAGTGCCTGTCCTTGACAGCAAGGCAGCACTTGACCGAGTGTACCTTCAGGACCCCTAGCAAAATTGAAGTCAATGGGAATCGGGGGAAAGGTCTCCACTGTTTGGAGTCATAGCACAAAGGAAGGTGAATGTGGTAGTTGGAGGTCAATCACCTTTGTCTCAGGACATTGCTGCAGGAGTTCCTCAGGGTAGTGTCCGAGGCCCAGCCATCTTCAGCTATTTCAATCATGATCTTCCCTCCATCATAAGGTCAGGAATGGGGGTGTTCACTAGTGAATGCAATGTTTGGCTCAATTTGGAGCTCCTCAGATACTGAAATAGTTCGTGCCTGCATGCAGCAAAACTTAGACAACGTTCAGGCTTAGGTTGATCAGTGGCAACTAGCAAGCACACCACACAGGTGGCAAGCAATTAACATCTTCAAAAAGGGAGAATCTAACAATCTCCCCTCGATGTTCAACAGCTATACCATCGCCGAATCCCCCACCATCAACATCCTGGGAATTACCATTGACCAGAAACTTAACTGGACAAGCCAGATATGAAGACTCGAAACGTTAACTGATTTCTTCTCCACCGATGCTGCCAGACCTGCTGAGTTTTTCCAGGTAATTCTGTTTTTGTTTTGGATTTCCAGCATCCGCAGTAGCTTTTTGTTTTTAAGCCAGATAAATACTGTGGCTACAGAGCAGGTCAGAAGCTGGGCATTCTGCACCAAGTAACTCACCACCTGACTCCCCAAAGTCTGACCACCATCTACAAGGCATAATTCCGGAGTGTGATACAACACTCACCACTTGCCTGAATAAGCGCTGCTCCAACAACACACAAAAAGCTCAGGACCATCCAAGACAAAGTAGCCTGCTTGATCGGCACACCATCCACCAGCTACAACAGTCACTCCCTCCAGCACCGGCACAGAGTGGAAGCAGTGTGCATCATCCAGAAGATGCACTGCAGCAACTCAAGAAGGTTCCTTCAAATAGCACCTTTGAAACCCATGGCCTCTACCATCTAGAATAAGGGCAGCAGACACATAGGGACACCACCACCTGCAGGCTCCCCACCTCTAAGTCACACATCATCCTGACTTGGAACTACATTGCTGCTCTTTCACTGTCGCTGGGTCAAAAACCTGGAACTCCCTCCCGATTAGCATTGTGGGTACACCCTACATAACATGGAACAACGGTTCAAGAAGGGACAGAGACAAAAAAAAAAGCTCACATGTATTGGATGTTCTTATAACTTAGAAATTTCAGTTTAGAATGGGTCAAATTTTTCACAAGTTATGGTTCAAATCAAAGTTGCTATTAATATACAGTCTCAAGTAGTGTCTTGAATGGGAAAAATACAAATTACACACCTTTAATTTCAAAGAATTTCTCTCACATTCTTGCAAAACCTTATTTTCTTACTGTTCCTACCTCTGAATTCACTTCCAATGTGTTTTGCTCTTGCTGCTGCACTTCCTTGGCATGGGACAACATATTCTGCTTGCTCTCACTGCTTGCTTCATCCATTTCCTCAGGCATTAGATCACTGTAATACAGAGAACATACAAACACTTCTGCTTTATAAAAGCAAAAAACTGCGGATGCTGGAAATCCAAAACAAAAACAAAAATAGCTGGAAAAACTCAGCAGGTCTGGCAGCATCTGCGGAGAGCAGCACAGTTAACGTTTCGAGTCCGAATGACCCTTCAACAGAACTAAGTAAAAATAGAGAAGAGATGAAATATAAGTTGGTTTAAGGGGGGTGGGACAAGAAGAGCTGGATAGAGGGTCAGTGATAGGTGGAGATAACCAAAAGATGTCACAGACAAAAGGACAAAGAGGTGTTGAAGGTGGTGATATTATCTAAAGGAATGTGCTAATTAAGGGTAGAAAGCAGGACGAGCAAGGTACAGATTGCCCAAGTGGGGGTGGGGTGGGGGGAAGGGATCGAAATAGGCTAAAAGGTAGAGATAAAACAATGGATGGAAATACACTTAAAAATAATGGAAGTAGGTGGGAAAAGAAAAATCTATATAAATTATTGGAAAAAACAAAAGGGAGGGGGGAAATCAGAAAGGGGGTGGGGATGGAAGAGAGAGTTCATGATCTAAAATTGTTGAACTCAATATTCCGTCCGGAAGGCTGTAAAGTGCCTAGTCGGAAGATGAGGTGCTGTTCCTCCAGTTTGTGCTGAGCTTCACTGGAACAATGCAGCAGGCCAAGGACGGACATGTGGGCATGAGAGCAGGGTGGAGTGTTGAAATGGCAAGCAACAGGGAGGTCTGGGTCATACTTGCGGACAGACCGAAGGTGTTCTGCAAAGCAGTCACCCAGTCTGCTTTTGGTCTCTCCAATGTAGAGGAAACCGCATTGGGAGCAACAAAGGCAGTAGACTAAGTTGAGGGAAGTGCAAGTGAAACGCTGCTTCACTTGAAAGGAGTGTTTGGGCCCTAGGACGGTGAGGAGAGGGGAAGTAAAGGGCAGGTGTTGCACCTTCTGTGGTTGCATGGGAAGGTGCACTGGGGGGGGGGGGTTGAGGTGTAGGGGGTGATGGAGGAGTGGACCATGGTGTCCCAGAGGGAACGATCCGTGCGGAATGCCGCCGGGGGGGTGAAGGGAAGATGTGTTTGGTGGTGGCATCATGCTGGAGTTGGCGGAAATGGTGAGGATGATCCTTTGAATGCGGAGGCTGGTGGGGTGATAAGTGAGGACAAGGGGGACCCTATCATGTTTCTGGGAGGGAGAAGGTGTGAGGGCGGATGCACAGGAGATGGGCCGGACACTGTTGAGGGCCCTGTCAACCAGTGGGTGGAAAACCTCGGTTAAGGAAGAAAGAGGACATGTCAAAGGAACTGTTTTTGAAAGTGGCATCATCAGAACAGATGCGACGGAGGCGAAGGAACTGAGAGAATGGGATGGAGTCCTTACAGGAAGCTGGGTGTGAGGAGCTGTAGTCGAGGTAGCTGTGGGAGTCGGTAGGTTTGTAATGGATATTGGTGGACAGTCTATCATCAGAAATTGAGACAGAGAGGTCAAGGAAGGGAAGGGAAGTGTCAGAGATGGACCATGAGAAAATGATGGAGGGGTGGAAATTGGAAGCAAAATTAATACATTTTTCCAGGTCCAGACGAGAGCATGAAGCAGCACCGAAGTAATCATCGATGTACCGGAGAAAGAGTTGTGGGAGTGGGCCGGAGTAGGACTGGGACAAGGAATGTTCCACATACCCCATAAAGAAACAGGCATAACTGGGGCCCATGCGGGTACCCATAGCCACACCTTTTATTTGGAGTAAGTGAGAGGAGTTTAAGGAGAAATTGTTCAGTGTGAGAACAAGTTCAGCCAGACGGAGGAGAGTAGTGGTGGATGGGGATTGTTCGGGCCTCTGTTCGAGGAAGAAGCGGAGAGCCATCAGACCATCCCGGTGGGGAATGGAGGTGTAGAGGGATCGGACGTAATTCTGCTTTATGTTATATTCACTATCACATCACAACCGAAGAAGATGCAACTTTTTAGAAGGATTTTTTTTCAAGAAAAATCACAAATACTCATAGAACAAAAAATATGCTTATGATTTGGCTTATTATGATTTGACAGCAGGGTTCTTATTTGTATCAGTTTTTAAATTGAGAAATGGGAATGAAACAAACATGGGATGGTCACCTTTTATATAGAAAGGGTTACAATTACTTAAAGTATATGGAAATTTCTAGCAGCCATTTTAAAAATTGCAACCATTGCAACCCATCAAAAATCATATGTCATTAAGTTTATTCTGATGAAGTCACTTTCTCGCTTGGCACTGTTCAATGTGAAATTCAACCATTCAAGCCAGAAAGCCCCAAATTCAATCCTCAGTCTGAGCTGGGTTAGCTAATCTCAGTTTGCAGTCAGTACATGGTTACAGCTGACCTCAGTGCCACTGGGGAATAATGCGGGGTTTAAAAAAAAAACAAAATTCACCCAACAACCTGCTTCTAAATTTGTATGTGAACACCAGACAAGGCCAGTTTGGGTTTGGGCCCAACATCCTTGTTGCAGAAATTCCTGCCTACACCCAGTGATTTGACTCACACAAGAAAAAGATTTACATTTATGTAGTGCCTTTCACCAACCCAGGGCATCTCAAATGGAAATTGGCTGCTGCACTTTCTGAATTACAACAGTGACTATAATTCAGAAGCATTTCGTTGGTTGTGAAGCAATTTGGAACGTCCTGAGGTCGTGAAAGGCACGATATAAATCAAAGTTCATTCTTTCTCCTATGCTGTAATAGTTAACAAGGTTAAATCTGTAAGCATGTAAATTTAAATACAAATTGTAAAGCAGCACCTTGGAATATCAAGGAGGGAAGAAAAATCACAATTTTGGTTCAATTAAAAGGCATTTCAAGGTGAGGTGAATAAATATTTGCAGAAAAAACTTGCAATAATATTACAGGAAATACGAATGATGAATTTCAGTAATTATCCAAAATCAACTAAGCTATCAGAATGAAAGGCAATGTCCTAACATAAGAGTATTTACAGGCTCATAGTTCATTCTGCAGGCAGTCTGAGGCCATTTTCAAAAGGAAATCAGAAGAAAATCAAGTAACATGACAAGTGAAAATCCCCAAAAAAGATTTTTCCACGATTGTTGGGCCTAAATTTAACTAAGTTGCTGATATAACCAAGTTAGCAGCGCAGAGGCATGATCTTCATGGGCCACTGCTAAATTGGGTTGGGGGTATGTGCCTGTGTAAATTTCAGACCCAAACTACTGAATAGATAAAGTCTGGCTAGAGTGTGTGATATGCAGGCTCTGGGTACTACATCCAGGTCTTGGACTGTCTAACCAATGGCCCTGTTGGCTACTCAAAAAAGAAATGTTTTCTTTTTCTATGAGTTGTGAGCAGCAGGAGTGTGCCTTCTGGTTCCACAAACCCCCCATTTCCTGAACTCCTCCCCTCCATGGACTCTGAAACTGACAAGGACCAGATAAGCGAGCTGAATCAGTGAGCCTCAAGTAACCTGGATTATATTGTAAGGCCCAATGACGAATTGCATTTGGATCTCTCCGTTCTGCCGTGTTTTGGTTGTGCGCTACTGGAACTGCACCTTGTTTAAGGCGCTAATAAGTTTAAGCGCCTCGGTGCCTGATGACGGAATTCATTATAAAGATTGCTGAAAATTTAGTAAAGCACTCAAAATCTTTCAGCAGAATTTTTCTATTCAGCTGAAAGACAGCTCAAGGCAAATTTAAAAGTTGGGCACCGAGGAGGTAACTAATTCTTACAAGCTGTTCAATTTGAATACCTTACCTTTCATAAGATGATGGCTGCACTACTGAGGGTACAGAGGGTGAGAACATATCCTTTCTAGGATCCATAAGTAGTGGAGCTTTAGGTGCATCTTTAACAGGATCCGTAGAAGATAAGAAAGTCATTTGCCCAGGATCCGCAGAGGGAGAAGATGGAACTTTTGTAACAAATACGTCTACAGTTTTTTCTAGGTTGTCAGGTTCCAAAGAATTACATGGATTTCCAACATCTTTTTGGTTGTGTTTCAAACTGTAGTTTGACTCTGAACCAGAGTTATCACTTTCTGATGACACCTTTGATTCCTGTCCTTGGTTTATCTTGTCAACACTATCATTTTCAGACTCAGAGCTGCTAGCTTTGAAGTTGATTAACAAGAAAGGAATCTGTAAAATAAAGTCAAAACTCATTTTAAAAGGCTGCTTTTAAAATATATGTCATTCATCTTTTGTGGTTTCAGGCCAAAAGCAAGGTACAAGTTAATTACCTAAATTAGGGGGAGGTGATGGCGTAGTGGTATTGTCGCTGGACCAGTAGAGTCATAGAGGTCGACAGCACAGAAAAATGCCCTTCGGCCCAACAAGTCTGTGCTGGTCAAAACAAGTACCTAACTATTCTAATCTCATTTTCCAGCACTAAGCCCATAGCCTTGTATGACATGACATTGCAAGTGCACATCCAAATATTTCTTAAATGTTATGAGGGTTTCTGCCTCTACCACTCTTTCAGGCAGTGAGTTCCAGATTCCCACCACCCTCTGGGTGAAAAAATTCTTCCTCACATCCCCTCTAAACCTCCTGCCCATTACCTTAAATCTATGCCCCCTGGTTATTGATCCCTCCACCAAGGGGAAAAGTTCATTCCTGTTTACCCTATCTATGCCCCTCAATCATGTCCCCCCTCAATCTCCTCTGCTCTAGGGAAAATAACCCCAGTCTTTCCAATCTCTCCGCATAACTAAAAATCTCCAGCCCAGGCAACATCCTGGTAAATCTCCTCTGCACTTTCTCTAGTGCAATCACAACCTTCCTATAATGCAGATTCCAGAACTGCACGCAATACTCTGCTGTGGCCTAACCAGCGTTTTATACAGTTCCAGCATAACCTCCCTGCTCTTATATTCTATGCCTCGGCTAATAAAGGCAAGTATCCCATGTGCCTTCTTAACCACCTTATTCACCTGCCCCGCTACCTTAAGGGACCGGTGGACATGCACACCAAGATCCCTCTGATCCTGGGAACTTCCCAGGGTCCCACCATTCATCATGTATTCCTCTCCAAGTGTAGATTAATTCTGTCCCGCAGAATTGATTTCAATAGTTTTCCACCAGTAATCCAGAGACCAGGGTAATGCTCTGGGGACTCGGGTTCGAATCCTGCCATGGCAGGTGGTAGAACGTGAACTCAATTTTTAAAAAAATCTGGAATTAAATGATGACCATGAAACCATTGTTGATTGTTGTAAAAACTAATGCCCTTCAGGGAAGGAAATCTGTCGTCCTTACCTGATCTGGCCTACATGTGACTCCAGACCCACAGCAATGTGGTTGACTCTTAAATGCCCTCTGAAATGGCCTAGCAAGCCACTCAGTTGTAACAAACCACTACAATGACAGAAAAAAGGAATGAAACTGGACGGACCACCCAGCATCGACCAAGGCGCCGGAAACGACAACGGCAATTGCAGCCCTGTCGACCCTGCAAAGTCCTCCTTACTAACATCTGGGCCAGTGCCAAAATTGAGAGAGCTGTCTCACAGACTAGTCGAGCAACAGCGTGACATAGTCATCCTCACCGAATCATGCCTTACAGATAATGTCACAGAATCCACCATCACCATCCCTGGGTACGTCCTGTCCCAGCAGAGGTGGCAGCACAGCGGTATACAGTCGAGAGGGAGTTGCCCTGGGAGTCCTCAACATCAACTCCTGACCCCATGAAGTCTCATGGCATCAGGTCAAACGTGGGCAAGGAAACCTCCTGCTGATTACCACATACCACCCTCCCTCAGCTGATGAATCAGTGCTCCTCCATGTTGAACATTACTTGGAGGAAGCACTGGGGGTGGCAAGGGCACAGAATGTACTCTGGGTGGGGAACTTCAATGCCTATCAGAGTGGCTCGGTAGCACCACTACTGACCGAGCTGGCCAAGTCCTAAATGACACAGCTGCTAGACTGGGTCTGCTGCAGGTGGTGAGAGAACCAACAAAGGGGAAAAACATACTTGACCTCATCCTCACCAACCTGCCTGCCGCAGATGCATCTGTCTAGTGTTGGTAGGAGTGACCGCCAAACAGTCATTGTGAAGACTAAGTCCCGCCTTCACATTGAGGATACCCTCCATCGTATTGTCTGGCACTACCACCCGTATAAATGGGATAGATTTCAAACACATCTGGCAACTCAAGACTAGGTATCCATGAGGCGCTGTGGGCCATCAGCAGCAGCAGCATTGTACTCAAAATACAATCTGTAACCTCATGGCCCAGCATAGTCCTCAACCCTGGTTCAATGAAGAGTGCAAGGGAGGGCATGCCAGGAGCAGCACCAGGCATGCCTAAAAATGAGGTGTCAACTTGGTGAAGCTATAACACAGGACTACATGCATGCCAAACAGCATAAGCAGCAAGTGATAGTCAGAGCTAAGCAATCCCACAATCAACGGGTCAGATCCAAGCTCTGCAGTCCTGCCACATCCAGTAGTGAATGGTGGTGGACAGTGCTAGGCCCAACCATCTTCAGCTGCTATGATGACCTTCCTTCCATCATAAGGTCAAAAGTGGGGATGTTCACTGATGATTGTATAATATTCAGCACTATTCGCGACTCCTCAGACACTGAAGCAGTCCATGTCCAAATGCAGCAAGACCTGGACAATATCCAGGCTTGGGCTGACAAGTGGCAAGTAACAGTCGCACCACACAAGTGTCAGGTAATGACCATCTCCAACAAGAGAAAATCCAACCATCACCCCTTGATGCTCAATGGTTACCTTTGACCAGAAACTGAACTGGACTAGCCATATAAATATGGCTACAAGTGCAGGTCAGAGGCTAGGAATCGTGCTACAAGTTTCTCACCTCATGACTCCCCAAAACCTGTCTAAAGCACAAATCAGGAGTGTGATGGAATATTCCCCACTTGCCTGGATGAGTGCAACTCCCACAACACTGAAAAAGCTGGACACTGTCCAGGACAAAGCAGCCCGTTTGATTGGCACCATATCCACAAACATTCACTCCCTCCACCACTGACGCACAGTAGCAGCAGTGTGTACTATCCACAAGATGCACTGCAGGAATTCACCAAGGCTCCTTAGACAGCACCTTCCAAACCTATGACCACTACCACCTAGGAGGACAAGGGCAGCAGATAGATGGGAACACCACTGCCTGGAGGTTCCCCGCCAAGTAACGCATCACCCTGACTTGGAAATATATCACTATTCCTTCACTGCCACTGGGTCAAAATCCTGGAACTCCCTTCCTAACTGTACTGTGGATGTACCTACCACATAGACTGCAGCGGTTCAAGAAGGCAGCTCAACACCATTTTCTCAAGGGCAACGGGGGATGGGCAATAAATGCTGGCCTACACAGCGAAGCCCACATCCCGTGAATGAATAAGTTAAAAAAAAAGTCCAACATGAACTGAATCTAACTAGAAGTGCTTTATCCAAGCTATACCTTAAATAGAATGAAAGGAGTTTATAATACAAGGGAAGGCTATTTGGCCTTCTACCATGTAGCTCTTTGGGAGAACCATAATACATAAAATATTTTTTCCACCAAAGTTAAATTTTTACTTTTATTTTCTTCTCTGCTCTCTACTCTCTGAAAGGCATGCTGTCATACAGTTCTGTTGGCATAAGCAGCCATTCTTAAACAACCAGCACTGAAAATCACAATCTTATTTTTAATATTATTGGGATAAAGGCATTGCTGACAAGGAGAACAGTTATTGTCCATCCCTGCTTGCCTGAGGTGATCCTCATAGAGGGCCACTGCAGTCTATGTGATAAAGATACTCCAACAATGCTGCTAGGCAGGCAGTTCCAGGGCTTTGACCAACGACAATGATGGAACAAATCTATGTCCCAGTCAGGATGGTGTGTGACTCAGGGTCTAAGAGGAGACTGTGTTCCCATGTATTAACTGCATTTGTCCTTCTAGGCAACGGACTTCCATTATGACTTAACCCTGCACCAACGGATGATAACGCACTTCCCACATGGGTCACTGGAAAACAATCAGGTCTATATCTATTTCTTGGCCTCGTGTCTCTGAGGACAACAGCAATGACTTCAGAATGAACTGGAGTCTTATGGTTGAGGAGGCTCAGGCTTTACAACACAAATTTAACACAGATGCCATTTGAATAGTTTTTTTTTCCGAAAACTAATTTTTCCACATTCACAAGGTTAGGTTATGAAACAATACTAGAAATATGAGATACCCAGAGGCAGCACTTTGTTGAAATGCATAGAATCATAGAATGATTACTGCACAAGAGGCCATTCAACCCATCATGTCAGTGCCAGCTCTTTGCAAGAGCAATTCATCTAGTGTCACTCCACCCCTTTTTCCCCCATAGCCCTGCAAATGTTTCCTCTTCAGATAATGATCCAATTCTCTTTTGAAAGTCATGATTGAATCTGCCTCCACCACACTCTCAGGCAGTGCGTTCCAGATCCTAATCACCTGTGTAAAAATGATACCTGAAACTCTGCCCGTGGGTGTTAATGCTGCGGTGACAGGGGTTTTATGCAATGAAGTGACTCTTATCACAGCAACATCTGCACTCATTGGCAATTACCATCACAGGTATGGACCAACATGTGAAAAACAGCAGTGACATCTGTGAAGATCTGACAACAATAAGCTGAATATTTCTGTTACGTCCTTGGAAAATAAATGCTGCTACATTTGGGGTCTTTATGTACAGATGGACCGCAATTTGGCAGCACTTAACTTTACTGGACAGATTGTCCGGCATGGATTCAAGAAGGCTCATTTGCACCAGGTCACTGAAAGGTCAACATTAGGCATTGTTACCCCAAGGCGGACATCAATTAATTCAGCACAGGGCAGGGATGTGAGACCTCCCCACTGTGTATGGCTCACAAACACACCATTTTGTGTATTAACTCACTCACTTATTCATTAGAAGGGCTGGTGAGGGAGACAAACTCCTCTATAAGTGCCACCTCAGGTGACGTATTTTTTTCTTTCTCGATATTGGGGTGCAATGACAAGCTCAAGACAGAAGATGGAGCCAGACATCATACTTTAAAACATGCCTCATTTATAAAACAGCACGTTGCTATGTTTATTTTGCGAACAATGATTTCTATGCCGTATTACAGGAGTGATTAAAATTTGATCAACAGGTGTTACATTTTAACATGACCAAAATAACGGTGCAAAACTATTCAGCACTGTGTAGAATAAAGTTTCATGAAGATTTTTGGGGGAAAAAATTGCCTCATCAAATTTAACAGGATATTAGGAATAGGTTGCATACTTACATCCAATTGTAGAGCTTGCTGAGTTTGCTCCCGATCAGAGTATATATTATCTTTGGTATTTTTTACCCAGACATCCACAGATTCTACTGTAGGGATCACATCATCATCCTCACTAGAGACATCATCTTCCTCATCATCCTCTTCAACTGCAGAGCTCTCAGAATCACAGCTTTGTTCTTTCAAACTTTACATAGACACGGTTTTAACCAACATTAGTCTTATGACTTTTCAAATTAAAAGTTCAACATTTAAACAGGCACATGAAAAACATCTTCATTTTTTGAAAAATTATTCTTTTTTTTTGTTTTATACTTATGATAACATGAGTCAACACTATAATTGGGAAAAGCAGCAGTTTAAATATGTTTTACCTGATGTCATCTTTCTCCCAGCTCCCATCTGCTTTTTCTGAAAATAAACAACAAACAGAAAATACTTTCAAGTAACACAGATCTGAATATTAAATCTTGCATTAAAACTTCAGTCCCCAAATATGATGAATTAATGGCGTAAACTAGTGGCGCTACTTATTCGCTAATATTCAACATTTATGTCTCCATTGTATAATTGTACTTAACATCCATTTTGTCATAATTGTCTCTTCCAGCTATCAAAAAAAGCTTTTACTAACTAGGCCTTTTGTGTGCATTTTTTTTTGTTTTTAAAAGAACTAAAGCACTTCTGGACTCACACAAGACCATAGGGTCTGGAACAAAGTATTTCTGACAGAATTCAACCTGAGCACTCAGGAGTAGCACACTGTTGGTCAGCACTAATGATGACTCCTTCCAGGTCAACGATGATTGGGTGAAGAGCAATAATTGGTCACATTAGATTTATTCTACTGATTGTACGGCACAATCTTTTATACCAGTGTAACACATGAGAACAACATTGCTGTTTCAGGAATCACAAACATATTAGCAACGTGATGAACTCTCCAGTTTGCAACAAGCTTGTATTTTTGAGATATCCCCTTAACCCAAAGTAAAACTGTGCTAAGCTAGTTCAGGGAAAGTAATTTGCAATTGGGTTTTCTAGCTGTAAGGTTATTTCTGCGAACTAATCTGGTGACTTGATGTTGCTATGGAGAGGGGAGCTGGGTACCTAAGAAAGGCTAATAAAAGCTAATTGCAGGGCCAGTTGTGCTGAGAGTAATCACACAGAACTCCAGGTGATCAGGAAAAGCAAGCAGGGCTCATTACAAGTAAGGTCAGGTTTTCTGTTTAGCTGTGAGAAGAACACACAGAATTTCTGGAACTCTTGGTGAAGCGATATGTGAGCTAGCTAAAAGGAAATGAAACCCAAAAACACACTAAAAAGAGGAGCGTTTGTACTAGATGGGACCAGTATTGGTTGAAAAGAAACACTGGAAAGTCACACCATTACGACTGTCGTGGCCAGAGGGAGAAAAAGTTCATAGAAGTGCATTTCATTGGTGTTAATTGTATTAGGGAACCTCAGTTGAAATAAAGCCGTTGGTGAAAGCAACTCGAGGGTCAAATCCAGAGAGTAGGAAAAGTGTGAGATCCTAGATTTACCACAGCAGAATTTGAAAGATTTTGAGACTGCACATGCTGCCACATTTGTGCTGGGAGTGATGCTGAAATAGTTTCCATTGAAACACCATTTGTCTGTTAATGCATGCTTAATTTAAATTGATTTGGCGTTAAAGTGTGTGGATGCTGATGCTGTCTTAAAATGAAGGAATACCAATTCCTTGGAATTGTCTAAGTAAATCGACTCATCAAGTATAAACAGGTCTGTACCAACCTTTTGATGAAAGTACTTGCTCAGTCTGGATCAGTTCTCGCTGTTCTGTCAAACCCTTCACATTCAGCCCTTTCCACTGACATACTTGAATTGCCAAAGAATTAGCCTTCAAAGCACGAGTAAACCAGCCTTTCCCACAGAGTGCTCCTGCAAACAGATAATGGCCCTAAGGAGAGAAAAACAATATGAAAAAGTGGAATCAAAGCCACAAGTGTGCTTCTTAAATATGTTACTACACAAGTGCATGAAAAATGGCAAAAAGCAAATTGCTAATATGTTCTGCATGGTTATTCCATTCACATTTCGCTAATACAGGTATAAAACTTTGTCCCAACTTATTACACAGGCAAAAAAGTCCAAAATAAGAATACTTTACAATACAGAACCTGAGAATTTACAATGGGGCAACAGTACCAGATGGAAAAAAAGCATCTATGAATAATGTTAAGCCTATTAATAGTGGTCCTGCCAACAAAACATACCAGCAGCTCTTCTGCAATTTACAAATATTGAAGATACTGAATAGAATACTGCTCCAAAACACAGTATTTCTGTTTGGGCTCTGCCATACTTGTCACTAGAATTTCAGTAAAGTAAAATGATTCATGTGTGGAATGGGTGCATTGAGTCTGAATGAAATATGGATAAACATCCAACAATGCAATCATGGATTCTGTCCTTCCAGTTGTTTCTGGAAAGTGCATGTTGAGCTTTATAACATTAGGATGAAGGGTTAACGGTGCCAATGCAGAAACAATGTGAACTAAATAAGGTTATTACATAAACAACATATTGATGAAGTGTAATATTATAGTGGAATGCTTAGACTTAGAGGCTTTTCCATGCCTAGTGACACATGGCGCAGACAAAGCACGTGCTTACGTCTGTTTCCATGGCTAATTTTTTTCTGGAACAGGTCGTCAGCCTGACCCCAGAGGCTATAGCTTGAGGGGTGGCACTCCGCATCAAACATGACTGACCATGAGACTCTATGCTCTTAGCGCCTGCCATAGGCACACTGGAAGGATTTACAAGTTGATCCAAGTCCTGAAGTGGGACTCAAACCTGAAGCTTCTGGCTCAGAGGCAGGGATATGACCCAAAGCGCCACAAGATCCTCATATTATAGTGTACAAGTTCTTAAGTTTTGGGAACGAGGCCAATCCAGGCAGTTTTGTACAAATCAAAATACTGCGGATGCTGGAAATAGGTCAGGTGGCATCTGTGGAGCGAGAAACAGAGTTAACGTTTCATTTCGATGATCTTTCATCAAAACCGGGGTAGTTTGGCATCTTTATCTCAAGGAGTAAAAAAAGCTGCACCAAGCAGAATGTTTAGTATTTCACAAACTAGTGGAAGTGTATTCCACTGAATTGCCAAACACCAACTATTTCCACAGGAAAATACTTGTATGCTTATTATCGACTCTCCTTTGTTCCCTTACTTTAGAAATACTGATTGCTTTCAGGCAGTTGGTAGTCATTTACACAGTATTTCCCCTTCCCTAATTGACATTTTGAAGTTCCACTCCAATGACACATGCAAGGCCGCTTATGTGACCATTACCAGAACATCATAGCCATATGAGAGTTCTTCGCAAAAATGTCTGCTCCTGGGCTACTTAAAGCTAAGGGCAAGGTTACAAGGATGATTGGGACGCAGTAGAAAGTGTGCAACTATATGGTAATTCTATTTAAATACTCCACCAGAAAATACTATTCAATTAGAAACATGCATATAGTTAAAGCAGCCAACCTTTGGTTGTAACATAATCTTAAACTACTTTTGTCTCAGTAACTCAAGCAAAGGAGACTGAAAACCTATGTCGCCTATTGGGCCATAACTTCCAATGGAGTGGCAATTTAGTTGGATTGCCACTCCGCTTGAAAGTTCTTACATTGAAATACAGGCAATCGTATCTTGCCAGACCTTCTCACTCAGGCTGGGCGAGATCTGGGGAGTGCAGCGCGTCCCCAGGGCCTAGTGTCAAGGGCCGCAGAGTTGCAAGTAGGCCATGCCTCTTTTTTCATGGCACTAGCTTCCATAAACCAGGTAAGTTTAAAGGTCCAGCCAAGTTTAAAGGTCCTTGTCAAGTCAAGGAGAAGGTGAGTATATAAAGGTAGGTAGGATTCAGAGAGGGGGAACCACAGGTCAGCTTGGGCATTTGTTGGGGGGGTTGTGAGGGCGGAGTGGGCCTTGGCAGGGGGAGGGCAAAGAGTCCCCATAGGGGTGGGGAATCCTATGGGGGTTGGGGGAAATTCCATGGGGTGGGGAGCTCCCATAGGAGGGGGGGGGGGGGGGGGTATAGTCCCTTGGGGGGGTGGTCGATGTGTAATAGTTACCCAGAAGCTAGTATTGGTTTTAATTCTTCTAATTTTTTCTGGGTGACTATCAATGTAAGACAGTATGTAAGAACCAATATGATGCCCTGGAACTCGGAAGTTATGGCCCAATAACTTATTTCCTGGCAATAACTAAATACATCACTTAAGAAGTTTAAAGTGCAAGTCACAATACTAAGCTTCAGGGAGGATGTCATCAAGCAACTATGAAAGGGATCCTAACTTTTTCCAAAACAGTGTCACAAAACAAGACAAAAACTGCCTTCCCCGACTCATACATGGTGTAATATGCAGGATGTGACTTCAGTAGTAATCATAAGGGGTTCAGATGCCACTGAAGTTTTGTGCTTATGCTGTTATAGAGTCAGAGGTCTGCAGCATGGCAAAAGGCCCTTTGGCCCATCAAGTCTGTGCCGGTCAAAACAAGCACCTAACTATTCTAATCCCACTTTCCAGCACTAGGCCCATAGCCTTGTATGCCATGGCATCGCAAGTGCACATCCAAATACTTCTTAAATGTTATGAGGGTTTCTGCCTCTGCCACCCTTTCAGGCAGTGACTTCCAGATTCCCACCACCCTCTGGGTGAAAAAATTCTTCCTCACATTCCCCTCTAATCCTGCCCCTTACCTTAAATCTATGACCCCTGTTACTGATCCCTCCACCAAGGGGAAAAGTTCCTTCCTGTCTACCCTATCTATGCCCTCATAATTTTATACACCTCAATCATGTCCCCTGTCAATCTCCTCTGATCCAGGGAAAATAACCCCAGTCTATCCAATCTCTCCTCATAACTAAAATTCTCCAGCCCAGGCAACATCCTGGTAAATCTCCTCTCCAATTGCAATTCTCAATGGTATCTAATTACCAACTGAATGTCTATGTTAAACTTACCTCAATAGAATGAGGCCTCAGGACAATACACCTTTTAGCATCACTCCATGCTTTTCTGTCAAATATAAAGTTGCACAATCTGAACAAAATGTAGTGTACAAATACAACCTTATACTAATAATGTTTGTACTGTATTTATAATGAAGAGATTAAGATTAATGCATTCAAACAGATTGGGTTTTTGTTATCAAAACTAATTTTAAAATTCTACTTCAACGACAGAATATTTTAATTATTTCTCCAAGTGAGAAACTAGACAAGGATCCCAAAAGAGATGATGGAAAAGGCCAGTCCAGTCATTTTTTTTAAGTCTGTAAATGGGAACATTTAACAGGTGCACTTCTTAAAACCTGAGAAGTACACAGGGAGAATGCAAGGCCATTTATCAGTGAGTCACAGATTTAACATAATTTTATCTTTCCAAAGGCAAAAGCTTCTGCTAATGGCAAGTAGGGATATGGTTGAGCAATGGGCAGTAACAGGGTACATTTCATATGACAACCATATGTTAAAATTCTAAACGTTTCTTTATAATGTTTCTTAATAAACAGTTGCTGCAAAACATCACAGCTACCATGGGTCAAAATCCTGGCGCTCCCTTCCTATCAGCACTGTGGGTATACCTACACCACATGGACTGCAGCGGTTCAAGAAGGCAGCTCACCACCACCTTCTCAAAGGGCAACTAGGGGAGGGTAATAAATGCTGGCCCAGCCAGCAAAGCCCACATCCTGTAAATGAACATTTTAAAAAGCAGTATTTAGTTGCAGGCAGACATGGAGTCACGAATAAGTACTCAAAGTGAAGTGCTTAGGCCAATGATACATAGTGTATGGTCATTATATTTTTTTATTTAACAAAATTAGGGATTGTGCTTAAGCAATTCCATCTTAAAGAATAAGAATCAGAAGATGTCTGCTTGCTGGAGGGAGAGGAGCACTGCAGTGACATAAGCCATTCCTCTGAGGGGTATGCCCAGCATTCAACACTGTTATCACAATATCTGGACTATTTCTGGACTGAATAAAACAGGGCTTTAAATCTCCATGCTTGCTGAAATCTATGAAAAGGGAATGAAAACTGCGCTTCAATTTTAAAAGTTAGTTTTAATAATGTCTATTGGGTGCGGATGGTCACTGCAAACTAATTTGCAGCAGTTCTGTGTAACATTAGCCAGATACTAAAACATTTCAAAACATGAATAACCAGAAGTTCCTGATGTTTTGGAAGCCTGGTTCTGAACTGGCTTTAAGCCTCATCAGACAAAACAAGAACACTAGATATCATCTGTGCTCCAGAGATACCCTGACTGGCCCTCCTTGATCCTCTTATCATATTGCAAGACACGAATATCTTACAGGCTTTACAGAAAAGCTCTTCAAATACTTCACCCTACCGATATGCGTTGCATTAATTATCCCATGTAGCATATCCAAGACTAAACTTTAAGTGTAACGCATTATCTAGAATTACTTTCCTTGTTAAAATAACAATATTTAGTGAACAGATGCAAACTTACTTGTACTGACACAACTGGAAATAGCAATAAGATCTCTTCTCATACAGCAAATGATTAAATGCACTACAACAAGAATTTGCACAAATCAGTTCTCCATACTGTAACATTTTACAGAATACAACATAAATCACATAATGCAGAATTTATGATAACATAAATGGAACATTTAATTGGAATGATGGATGCAAGCAAACAGAATCTATAAGTTTTACTCTTTCTAATGTTTTAATAGATAATCTGGACTGCATCAGTTGTCTTTTGAAATAACTTCAGAAGGTTTAAATCACATATGAGTGAGTTACAAAATATATGAATAAAAGGGAGATAGAACATATGCAAGAGAAAAAGGCTCCAGATATCTCTAATTTCTCAATTCTTTCATTAGCCCAGGGAGCACTGAGATTTGAAACCTGCTAATACTCTATGATCAGACAGTAAATGTTTGGAAAAGCAACCTGGGGTAACTTGCCACAACCTCAGTGCCTCCGCTGAAACCACAAACTTGCCATTTGAAAAAGAAAGCACTACTATAAACCAACACCTTTACTACCTTAGGCCTTTTCATCCTTAGAATTGCACTTTTAGCAAAATTGCTTTACAGATACCAACAAAAGGATAATATGAAATTCATCAATGCTGAAGCCAAGGTACTAAAATGCCTACATTACCATTCTAATCCATTAGCCTCACTCACATGTATGTAAAAACCTTCTGCTTTTGTGTGGACCTTTAACATGAAAAACTTACCATACTCTTATTGCTTCATTCAAAGACTTCACTGCTGCTTCATAATGTTGCTTTTTCATGTCTGATTCCCAATGTTCGTGAAATATTTTTGCTCTCTGATCATAAGAAAACAGTTAAAGACGTTAATAACACTAACCCTCAATTTTCAACGCCTAATGAAAAATCAAACAAAAAAGGGATTCTAAAAATCTATCCTTGTTTGGCAGCATTTTTCTATACATTGGCCATAAGGATGCTGGACTTGGAAGTGGAAAAATTCATGGTGCAACAGATTGGTGATGAGGTAAGCAGCTGAGGAAGCCTAACTCTGCATCAAACTTGCACTACTAAAATTCAAAGAGTGCAAGACATTAAGAACGGATGCCAAAACTGGAGAATTACTTCATTCTCCAGCAACATAGTTCACTTCAATGAGCAAAGAATGCTTCAATATACATCAACAAAATACATCATTTTTTTAGTCCAGTATGAGTTGCTCATGCTCTCCGTTAAGTGTGAAAGAACTGAGATTATAGCACTGAAAAATTATTATTGATGTTAGTTTCAATGCTACATTGCCACTGTACTGACTGTCAACAATACTGTCTGCACAGGTGAGACAGAAATTGACAAGGGGGCATTTAATTTCAAAGTTGCCCAAAATCTGTTATACTGATTGATAATTTGTTTTGTTTCTCAAGGAATTTTTTTTTAGAAAAGTATGCATCTTCCCAAAATAATCTTTTTTAACGTTCCAAATTGTAGCATCAAAAATAATTGACTGAAAAATGAATTCATAGCATTTTGTTATAAAGTGAGGCAATATTATTGCTTCCAAAGGGTCAATTGAATCTCTTACCTCCTCTTCCTGAAAGCACTGATCTTCAAATTGTTCAAACAGATCATTATGATCTATAGAATATTGCTTTATAAGACTGAAATCTACAAGAAAGAAAGAAAATTCAGCTGAACTACAGAACCAGGATCAAGTTTAATCCTGAATTGCTAAAGCGTAACTTCATAGCAAATCCTGGTGACATCAAGAGTATAAAATCTGTTCTTTCATGGACTCAACATCTTGACAAAAGGATTAACAGTTTCTCATCACACACCCTCCCAGATAAATTGAGTGAAACTTCAGAACATTCTTACTGGCATCATACATTGTATAACTTTAACATGCCGCATGAAACTTCTGGCATGTCCTTTTGCTGCTGAATGCATGTTTAGCTTTGAGTGTTCAAGAGAGGGCATTAGATAGAATGACAAGGTCAAAAATGGCAGGGCTGATGTCAAGTCAGTGTTACATGCTGACTGACGTCATAATCTGTCTATTCTGCATACTTTCAGTGCCCGCAACAAGATGTCGTGCAAGACAGGCCACACCAAATTGTGTGCATGTGGTGTGGGCACCATTTTGGTATCCAAAGCAGAACCCATAGCAGCAAAACGGCAGATGCTATGAAGCCTAATTTTATGGCCAAAGTTCTATCATTGATGAATTAATGTTCAAATGGTACAGAGCAAATCTGGACAAGCAACACATCAGATATGCCAAATCATAATCTGAAGGTTGAGAGAGTTGGTGCAATTGCTGTATATATGCATTTAAAATTGATAATTTTTAGGCCAATTTTTTTAAGCCAGTCTTAAGAAGTCTCAAAAGCCAAGACTTCTACGAATAATGTTTTTAAGAGATTGGCATGTGTGTTTGATTTGGGTCCAAGAAAGACCATTACAATGGAATAAAGTAAAGACATCAAAGATTTCATATTAACTGTCATTCATAACCTGATCACATAAATAATTTGAATAAGTAACAAATCTTAAACATAGAAATGTTTAAGCATTTACTTACCAGCATTAATTTCCATTAGTATGTATACATTTACAATGAAATCAAAACATTAACATCTCCAGTATGGTTCTGAAATTTTTGAGCTTTGATCCCTGAGAAACTTGGGTCGACTTTTACACAAGGTATATGAAAAGTTACAGTTTTTTAGGTCAAAAATCATGGGGCCGACTTTTACAAGGGTAACTTTTACACAAGTATATATGGTAACTCCATAATGGTATGGTTGCAAGATCACTTTCCTGTCAGTCTTATAAACTCGGCACAATGAAACTTTATAATTTAAGACTTCCAAGTCTAGTTATATAAATGAAGCACTACTCTCACAAAATTTGAGTGGTTTTTTTTTGTAAACAAGATTTCTTATTTGAGCTTACAATACAGAAAGATACCAGCCGTCATGAAGCAAATTTTAAACTGTTTTGTCTCACTTTTGCTTTCACTACTCCCTTGTTCTCTCTTCCTTCCTTGATTCCCTATGTGCAGCACCGCCGGAGAATATCTAATGGGATAAATATTTCCTAAAGCTTACTCTAAATTCCCAACCTTTTAAGCAAATACAAAACCTAAGAATTGTTAGGAGATACATTAAGTGCATAACACAAAAAGCCAGTATGTCATAGACCAAGATACTAGTGAGCTGAATGTGCCATCAAATGCATTTCCAAAGCACAGGTTTACCATCAGCATACAGTCAAAAAGCATTTTCTTTGTACCAATGTTTTCCTGCAGTACGTTTTTGCCAACTAACATTTAATTACAAGAACTAGTAACTTTAAATATTTATCTTTTAACAAAATTTCAAGTGTTGTAAAATCCTTCTGTATTGAAACAGAGACTCTCACTTTAAACAATGAATAAATTATCAGCTAGAAGCAAGAAGTGGAATTCACAATTCTTGACAGGCAATAACATGTATTGAGGTGGTACTCACAATGAAGTCCAGTAAGAGCAAGGATGGTAGCTATTTGCATTTTATTCCCAAAAGTCAACGCTTTCCAGGCATCCCGAAAAATCATTTGTTGCTTTACCACTTGTATTGCTTCTTCCAAAGTGGAACACTGAAAATAAATCTAACTTTCATTTCTGAATTAAAATGCATGCTGCATCTTCAAGAGATAATGAAGCACAAATCAAGACACATAGCTGTTTTTAGCTCTGCTAACCTTTGAACAAAAGTACTCCTCATATACCATGACCCACCCACAGCACCCCTGTTTCTCCATTTCTCAGGGTGATGCATCGATTTTAGTTGAACTTTTGTGATAAATAGGCAGGAAAATTGAATAATGGAGAAGGAAGAAAAGTTATGAGCATAGCATACACAATGACTCTTTTGTCAAAATAGTCTTTTTAAAGGACTCAGATCTTATTTTGATAGATTGTGTGTCATATTTTCTAGACTTTGGGATTGGTCTGATGGACTGTAATGGCCTTGTCCAAACCTTCTCACTTCTGTGTTCCAATCAGTTATACTTCATGAACTTATTTTAAATATTTATACTTAATGTGTCATTGTTTAGTGCTCGTTAAGAATCAGTTTTGCAGAAATGGAAAATAACTGGGTTCTTACCTGAACAAGGCTTTCACCAACAACACGAACAAATTGGATCAACAGTGGTCGCTTCAACTGAAAAATGATTTGAAGTTAGATGAAAAGCTATTATTCAGGGGCATGGAAAGAGAATTAGGCCAATCAACTATTCCTTAGGCACTTACAGCATAAACAAGCAGAGCCCTGTGCGCGGATTCCAAAAGATCGATCACCTTCAGTGTTTTGAGATCAAGATCCTGCAGTTCGTCACAACTATGAAGGAAAAATGCTTTGTGAATAGTTATCTACTATTGGACAAAGTCAAAATTACCCTCCACACCCCCCACCATCCCACCAAAAGTCAGCTCAACCATTTCCTGTTAACCTTTTCTGTGGATGAATTCATGCTCAAGATAGGTAATATCAATGCTAAAGAATAGAGCACATTCATCTTCCAGATGAAAACATAGGCTTTTAATTAAGGAAAAGAGCTACAATTGTTTGTTTTTCTCATATCTTTCAAACTATACAGCTGGACCTATGAATGTTATTGACTGTGGTATTATACAAAGAGGAAACACACCAATCCATAATTATTTTAAAGGATATTACTGAATTTCCAGGTCACTGTCTAGCTTCAATCTTGAACATAGAACCTAGATTGATGCTCCAATGCAGTAACAAGGAAGGTCTGCAGTTGGTGATGCCATCCTTCAACCAACATAGCAAACTGATGGCTCTTCTGTCTGTTCCAGTGCTTCATTTGCACATTATATCGGTTCTATTGTACTATTCAAAGACAGTCAGGGAATTTTTCCAGGCAACATTTTGGCATGGTGCTGCCAAAAAATGGCTGCCATATTTCCTGACATAACAGTTACTGAACCTATTTATGTAATATGCAGTTGGTTGCCACCCTCACAAAAACACAGGTATTAAAATGGTGGGTGTTGGGAACATTGTAGCTACACAGTAAGTTCTGGCAGGTCATCGTTTTGAATCCCATCCCACTATTGGGGATGTAGTGTGATTATAGAAGTATATGACTCTATAGCAAAATGAAAAATTTTACTTGCTATTTAGCCAGTTA
This sequence comes from Cetorhinus maximus, assembly GCF_964194155.1. Lineage (NCBI taxonomy): Eukaryota > Metazoa > Chordata > Chondrichthyes > Lamniformes > Cetorhinidae > Cetorhinus > Cetorhinus maximus. The sequence goes on from NC_135880.1 coordinate 212,602,689, forward strand.
AACTTCAGGTACAGTTTATAAAAAGTGTACCTTCTAAATGGGTCAGTTACAGGTGATTTGCTGGTATACATTTGTTTTAAAAACAAAGTTTTTAGGATTGTAATATTCAGTGATTGCAAATGATCAAGAAGGTGTATTCCCATGCTATGGCAAAAGCGTAAATACTCCCACAAAAATGTGGCTGATGTACCCAAATGATATATGCCAATCAGGCAGAGCATTCTGTCTGAAATTAGAAACTAGCAGGCAAACTGCGTCCATCTTCTGGGCATAAACTTCCCAGAGGTGTTTTAAAGTCCAATAATGAACTCCAATACTTAGCTTTAAATTGAAGTTGCGGTTTGGGAACTACAATTCCCAGCGGGCCTCGGGACTTCTGTGCATGCGCTGACTGGGAAATGGTCGCACATGCGCAATTGGTGTCTTTCATGTCTTCTGGCCAGGAACCGGCCCTGCACAAACGCGCAGAAGGAAAAGAAGCGATGAAGTGAAACAACGCAAAATAACAGGTCAGTTGACCTGAACCGGAACGCCATTGTGCTGAAGGTGTCCTAGGGAGAAGGACACAGGGAGTGGGACAGGGAGAAGGTCCAAAATTAGGGCATGGGGCAAAAGAGATTCCAGAAGAAGGTCCCAAGCAGGGACAAAGACAAACATCAGAAACAAATCCTGTTAAGTAAAGTTGAGAGAAAGGAGAAGAACAATAGGCTCCGAGTTAAATAGAGAGCTGCGAGGAGCAAGCTTGAAGCGGAGAGGGCTCAAGAGAAGCCCAGAAGATCTGAAAGGGCAGCTGAAGGTTGGTGACTCCATGCTGCGGGTCATAAGGGCAAAGGTATCCTTCTGGAGCAATGGTATTCTGCTTGGCATGGCCAAAGATCTGAAAGTGTGCTTGGAAGGTGAAGCTTGAATGTACTCGGAGATTCTCAGAAGGCGAGATTGAAACCCTGGAGATGGATCTTTGTCGAAGCCATCTGAGTAGGAGCAACGTTTGGAGAGAATTGCAAGGTGAGTTCTTCGATTGTGGAGATTGGAAACCCTCATGAGAAAGACAGAGTTTTAAGTGAGACCGGTTGCTCACAGTGTGACAAACGCCTGGGTGGGTTGTTGAGAGATCCATGGAATTTGGTTTGGTGGCATTTGTCATTTACTTTGGAGTGTGGTGTGTTTGACCACAGTTCACCAGTTGGTTCACATGTATCAGACACTTACCCTGAATATTAGAGTAAAAGATATATATGGTAAGAAGCTTTATCTTTCTGAATTTGTATGTGCCTGTGAAGATATAGCTGGGGTGAAAGAATAGTGATTATTTGAATCATTTTCTTGTGCTTGTATCGTAATCTTTTCAACCTTTTGTCTGGTGTTACATAGTTCATTTTTCTTTTTTAACAGTTGTTTTACTTTTTGCATTAAAAGTTCATCAGCAGACTTCTGTGAATTTGTTCATTAGCTTACCTCCACAGTTTCTAAGAAAAAAGCTAGGATCTATCAAGCCACATTCCCCTCTGGAATCTGACTTGTCCAGCTGCGATTGTAACAGTCCCCATAAGAGATGTCCGTCAGTACAATGATTGCAACAGAAAACACCCCACCTCAAAATCCCACAACATAGGTTGACCAGGTATTGCTCACATACTGCTGTCAAGCCTTAGGAACAGTTCATTTCAAACAGCTCATGCATCCCTAGCATATACAGCTTTATATTTTGCGTTTTTCCCAATTTTACCCCAATTATATCATTTTTTTGACAATATAATGGGAAAGAGACGAGAAAAAATTAGAGACAACAACCATCATTTCTATGTGCAGCTGAAACAGATGCACGGAACCAAAATTTGTAAAGTTAAACAAAAAATCTTGCAATAAGTCAGAAGGGATGGCAAGACTCGACAGTTCAGGTTTAAAGATCAGTAAAAGCTAATGAACATGTTAAAAATTCGGAAATTTATCTGCAAAAAGCTGGAAAGGGCATAAGGAATACCAAGTAAAGGTATCTTTTTATTGAAAATCTTGAACCAGAATTCACATACAAAATGATAGCCTTATCTCAAGTTTAGAATTCTACTCTTTTGTGGCTTGGGATATTGATTTATCTGTTGTATCATTTATTGCTGTCCTTATTACTGCAGAACTTACTGCTCATATTGGACGAGCTCTGCTTCAGCAGCCCAGTTCCTGTAGCGTTCATCCAGGTAAGGCCTACCAAAAAGAATTGGGCCCAGGAGCTGAACTTTCACAATGTGACAGTACCTCTTCAATACAGACATCCTCAGGTAACACCATCTCTTAGGAATCAACACTGGAAACAAGAACATGCATTACCTTAGAGGGGAAAAATGTTATTTGGATATCTGATCTAATCAATCTTTCAGCATCACAAGCAAAACAGAGTCAAGCTAAGCAAAAACAAAAATAATGCAGTTAACATCAGAACAGCCAGTGCCTCCCCCATTACAATTCAAATAGCCTTTTTAAGCCTTTTGTACCTGTTGTAAAAAAATCCCACCTTTCTACAATGTTACATTTCTCAAGCTTGGTGTAAAGCACAGAGAATTATATCAAATCATTCAAAGTTAATAGCATTTAGCAGGTATCAAATAAGTATTTCTGAGTTTTTTCCCTCCTTCAGAATGCTTGGTACAACTATTGGTGTAGCAGCATTTTGTTCTACGAAATATGATCACTACTTTGTGTCAGTTAAGTTCTAAATTCAGCCCATTTGTCAGGGAATTGGCAAGCTTATCCCAGCTGCTTTGGCTCAGTGGGAGGAAAAGAGAGGGAAAAATATAGGAGGGAAAAATGCTAATTTAAATCAGCAGCCTCGTTACTTCAGGTTGAGCTGGCACATCACACATCAGCAACTTAAAGCCTGGGCATTGAGCCACCTCCCTAGTGTCTCAATGAAAGAATGTCAAATTTATACCAAAAACTATAAGAAAGTACAATATGTTAGCCAAAAAAGTTACTGCTCTGATCACCATCATAAAAACTGTATAAGTTTAATCAAAATTGTAGCAGAATCACAAGGAAATCTGTGCTACAGTGCAGTGGATAACCTCAAAGTATTTTGCAATATTTCAAACAGTTAACAGATAATGGTGAGAAACATTAAAGTTATACTTATGCTACAATAACTTTCTACAGTAAATCGAATTGACATATCAATAACTTTGAAAACATTCTCCCACTCCAACTGGTTTTGCCTACCAAACTGGTGTCCTATTTCATTTAAGAAACAAATGAAACACAAATTCTATGACCTGGAATTTTGGCAAAAGTTCTTTATTCTAAATAATCCCATTACTACATTTGAATATTTTCTTTCTATTTTCTCCATTATTTCTAACATTTCAAAATTCTAAACCTGACATAAAATAAATTTAGAACAGGGCAAACTGCCGAAAGCCAGTAGTATTTGTTCCTAGAATGACAAAAAAAAATCAAGTATACCAAAGAATCTCCAAAATCAAGTCTGTAATAATTATTCAACATGTGATCCAATCTTTATTCCCTCTTTCTGGCAGTTTTTTGCAAGAATAGAGGAAAGAGCTGGGAACAGAATATCTCTGTCATCCAATCAACTAGAAGCAAAACAGTGACCCTTATCCTCTTCTTCAGCCCAGCAAGAGAGTAACTTTTACAACAACAAAATGACTTGCAAATGGCCATCATTGTGGTCTCGTTGGGTGATATTGCCAATCAGGTCGCAAATCTGGGGGGGTTTGACGCCATCTGGGAACTGAGTTCAGGTTATTCAAACATATTTCATACAAGGCCTTCATAACAGAGAGAGAGAGAGGGAGAAAGAGAGAGAGAGAGAGAAAGAGAGAAAGGACGCTTTCATCCTACGAGACTCTGTGGCATTTAAATCTGCATACAAAGCTTAAACACAAAAGGATCAGTGTTTGCATCCACCTAAAATCTATTACTTTTGAAAATGTTTAAATATTGTCCTTCTGCTTTGGTTCACTAAACCATGCACCATTTTCCAGCTAAACGAGATATTGGGTGGCTTGTTCCATTGTCAGTCAATGCATTCTTAACGTAGCCATCAGAGGTCCTTGAAAATTCCTTTCATTTGGGGAAGTAACCAGTTTCAACTTAGCAACTCCACAATGGGACAACCATCTGTGACTTCACCACCTGGAGGAAAAGGGCGCCAACTCCCATTATAAAATCCCACTGTTACTTAAATGTGCTACCTGGTCTGCAATCCTTAAATTAAACCATTTACCAAACCACAGCTAAAATTAGAGCTTACTTTTAATTTTGTACCTAGTTAACTGTGCATTAGCCAATCTCTCTTAAAACAAGAAAAGTGTCTTTTGAGTTTTCTTACCTTCATAGCTTAGCTGTGGTGGATCAATTGGAGGAAGCCATGGTTTCAAATCCTGTAATTATAATTAAACAACTCTTTTAGCAGCACATTCATCCCATGTCAAAAACAACAAAAATAAAATAACACTAGATTTGGAACAGTTGATAGAAATCCAAAGTGGCCTTTATGTTTTCTTTGCAATAAGTAGAGGCCGTTTTCCCTGGCTGGAGATTCTAGAATTTTAGATCATAGTCTCGGGATACGAGGTCACGTTTAGGACTGAAATGAGAAGAAATTTCTTCAAAGTGTTGAGCATCTTTGGAATTCACTATCCCAGCGAACTGTGGATGCTCAGTCGTTGAGTATATTTAAGGCAGAGATCAATTGATATTTAGACACGAAAGAAATTAAAGGGATACGGGGGTTGGGAGGAAAGTGGAATCGAGACAGATGATCAATCATGATCTTACTGAATGGGGGGAGCAGGGTTCAGGAGCAGTGAAACTTACTTCTGTTATATCTTACATCTTTATTCTGGTTGCAATGTAATCTGCTGGCGCCAGGATTCAGGATGACATAAAGTAGACTTGAACTAATGGATGCTGGAAACTGAAAAGTCCCCATGCTCCTGCAGGCCTCAAAAGGAATGATGAGATTTGTATTTCGACTTTCAAATGTACCACTTTTGCATTGATTGAAAGGTGGACTGCATTCCACAATGGCAGACTTTAGTGATGCATAGATTAGTTTTACTTTGAAGTAAAGATCTAAACAATAATATAATCTGGTTTCTGGTTCAGTAACATGAAAACTGGACTGTGGTCACAGTTTTACAACACTTTTTTTCAAAAGAGCCGTATGCATTTGCAAAAGCCCAATAATGCATGCACAAGTGAGACCTGCTTGCACTTAGGAATTTCAATAAACCAGTTGGTTCCTCATGCATGTTCCACCAGTCAATTAGATCATAGTTGACCTGCACAACTGCATTAATCTATCTTTTCCTTGATATCCCGCCCTAATAAAAATCTATCTTGAAAATTTCAATTGACCAAGTGTCTTTTCAGGGAAAATTTCTACTGTACTTATAGTGAAAAAGTGCTTCCTGATTTACTCCTGAGTGACATAAGATTGTATCCCCATCAGAGAAAATTGCTCTTCTGTATCTACACTACTGAATCCTTTTAGCATTTTAAACAATTAAATTACTCGTCAACCTTTGAAACTTAAGATAGGTTTATGTAATCTGCCCTCATAATTCTACCCTTTGAACCTTGGTATACATCTGGTGAATATGCAGAGATCAAGGTCAATGTAACCTTCTTCAGGTACAGTGCCCAAAATTGAACGAGTACTCCAGATAGGATCTAACCAAAACACTGTGGAACTGAAGCATTGCTTCCTCCCCTTTGTATTCTAGTTCCCTTAAAATAAAGACAACATTCCATCAGCCTTTTTGATTACTTTTTGTACCTGTGCAATAGCTTTTAAAAGATGTATGTACTTGGACAACAAAATCCTTGTTACTACACAGTTCTTAGTCTTTTGCCATTAAAATAATTCCAACTTGCCTTTCTTGGGTGAAAAATTGATTCCTCCACCCTGCCCCCCACCCCACACTGAATTCCACCTACCACAATTTTGTCCACCCACTTAAATCTGTTCATATCCCCTTACAACTTGCTGCTCCCATCAACACAACCTAGAGTCATCATGTGTGCAAGCATAAAAAAATCCCACTTTCTGTGTTCATGTTTGGACAAACAACCTTTTACTTACAATTGTTCCCATTTCATGCATACACGCAGTTGTTTTAAAAAAAATAAGGAAGAAAATAAATGCCTCATCTCCCTGACCATCAATTTTGAAATACTGGGAATAATTTACATGTAAGGATTAATTTGGCGAAACATTTGCAATGTGATATTGGCCCAGCTTTAAATACCTTAGTCTGCAAACATTCATCAAGGTCATATTAGTTTTCTGAGTCCAGGAGGCTAAAAATAAAAACTGTAATTCTTATACTTTATTAATTTTATTCAACATGTATCTGCATGCAATCGGGTTTGGCTTGGTACACTCATCCACTTTTAGCAACCCTATGTCAATGTCACACAGTCTCTCAATTGGTTTAGAACAGATAGTTCCTGCCCTGCCCAATAGAGAAAGAACTTCTGTTTCCCATGTATATTGGCATTGCTCTTGAATGCATTTATGATGTTGTTAGTGACCAGATTAACTCCTTCCACAGTGAGTTTCAATGTATTCTTCAAAAACAGTACTAGATTTTTTTAAGACTTGAGTTTTTCAGTTTTCAAAGTCATCACAGAATCAGAATTTTAAAGGCACAGAAGGAGACTATTCAGCCCATCATGTCTGCACTGGCTCTCCAAATGAGCATTATGATCGAGTGCCACTGCCCTGCCTTTTCCCCGAACCCCTGCACATTATTTGAATAGAAACAATCATCTAATGCCCTCTTGATTGCCTCGACTGAGCCTGCCACTACCACCACACTTCCAGGCAGTGCATTCCAGACCCGAATCACTTGTATGAAAAAGTTTTTTCTCATATCACATTTGCTTCCTTTGCAAATCACTTTAAATCTGTGCCCTGTCGTTCTTGACCCTTTTACGAACGGGAACAGCTTCTGCCTATCTACTCAGTCCAGCCCCCTCATGATTTTGAACATCTCTATCAAATCTCCTCTTGGCCTTCTTTTCGCCAAGGAGAACAATCCCAACTGTATAGCTGAAGTTTACTATCCCTGGAACTATTCTTGTAAACCTCTTCTGCAGTCTCTCCAATGTGTTCACATCCTTATTATAATGTGGCGCCCAGGACTGTACACAATACTCCAGCTTGAGGTCTAACGAGTGACTTATATAAATTCAGAATAACCTCCTGCCTCTTGTACTCTATGCCCCTATAGATAAAGTCCAGGATGCTATATGCTTTAACAACTGCTCTCTCCACATGTCCTGCCACCTTCAAAGATCTACGCACATATAAACCCAGATCTTTCTGCTCCTACATCCCCTTCAAAATTTCATCCCTTATTTTATATTGTCTGTCCATGTTCTTCCTACTGAAATACATCACCTCACACTTCTCTGCACTGAACTTCATCTGCCACCTACCTGCCCACTTCACCAACTTGTCTATGTCCTTTTAAAGTTCTACACTGTCCTCCTCGCAGTTTACAACACTCCCAAGTTTCGAATCATCAGCAAACTTTGAAATTATTCCTGGCACAACAAGATCTAGATCATTAATATATATCAGTAAAAGCAGGAAACTGAAAATCTGTACTGAACTGGAAAGCAGCTTGTATGATGGTACCACAGTAGCAAGGAAACAGGTTCAGAATGTATGGGCTGCCTATAAATCCAAATGAGAGCATTGAGACTTCGTTCACTCTGTACAAGTTACTGTTAAAATATGTAAGCTCCAATCAATTTTCTTGATCTGGTCTTTTTCCAAACACCATCAGGCCTACCGCCCTCAAAAAAGCACAAATGAATGAAGCATTTGGTCGATATTAAAAGATCACAATTTACACTTGTGCATTGATCATAAGGAAAGTTTTTTTTTAAATTGGTGTAAAACATTTTTGATGACCAGAGGAAAGGGTGAGATGAAAAATAAACATTACAAGCGCTGAACCACAGTGCCTGTTTGTTATGAACAAATTATGTCTGCAGGTTGTGTTTGGAAAAAGGTGAAGATAAGTTTTTTTTTAAATTGGTGTAAAACATTTTTGATGACCAGAGGAAAGGGTGAGATGAAAAATAAACATTACAAGCGCTGAACCACAGTGCCTGTTTGTTATGAACAAATTATGTCTGCAGGTTGTGTTTGGAAAAAGGTGAAGATCCTCATATCTGTTGTACACTTCGCAATGATCTTCACAATGGGAAACTAGTCACTGTGCACTGTTACTTTTGTACTACTACATGAATAAGTTTTTTTAAAAAGGAGCTATATTTAAATAGTTGTGACTAAACAGAAATTTCTCCAGCTTGTCAAAATGCACTTTGATCACAAAAATCATTGGATTCTACTCTTTCATAATTACTTACCTCATCAGAGGAAACTATATCTGGCAAGTCACTTGAATCAGACGTAGTACAGCCATCACTGTCCCAAATCGCACAGTCCATAACTGCTAACTAGGAATGGCAATATTAGAATGTAGGCATATATAATATTTTCAATCGCCTTCTGTCAACCAACTCTCTCCTGTCCAAACAAAACAAAAAAAAGTTAATCAACTTCTGCTACACGTCATTAAAGCTTACACAAGCAACTCCTTTACAACACTGGCTTGTGTTACAATAGTGTAAGTGGATGTACGTACAAACTGAACTAGGGGTTAACATGCAGATAAAAGCATGAAACATCAACCTTCTAGAAAATAAACATAATAGGACGATCTGTGTGTGAATGCATGTACATAATATGCAGATTAAATGCGAACAGTAAACATCCAAAAAACATGAAAACAAAAAGCACCAATCCTCCACAAAATATAAATAATAGGATGTTCAGAATGTGTGTGAATGCATGTTGGTAATTTGTAGATTGAATATAAACACTAAACGTCCAAATAATAGCACGAAGCAAAAATACACCACCCCTCCTAAAGTAAACGTGAACACTTACGATGATTTTTGTGTCTGTCCATGGTGACATCAGCACCATACAAAGTAGGACAGAATTTTAAACATCGTTTTCAAAAGGAGGTGGCTTGTCAGAAGGACCCAAAAGGCGGAACATTTGGACCTGTTCTGATTTTGGTCAGCATCAAACTTACAACCCAATCTCGTCCCAGAGTGAGCTGTGCATTTAATCATGTCCCTCTTAAAAGAAAAGCAGAAGCAGCTGCAGGTATTTGGAAGGGGTTTTCCTGCTCCTTCCTCCCTGACTAATGCGAGTTGTGCCACCTCCATGGAGCCTGTCGGGCGTGTCAGCGCCTCTCGGCTTCTCCAACTGAACTTTGGCTGGATTGATCCCTGGGCAACCGAGAGAGAGAGAGAGAGTTCCTGCACCCTCCACTCTCCGTGATATCGAAAGCTCTTCATTTATTTGGTAACTTAAAGCTAGTAGTGCGATGCTGTAACAATTTCCACCGGCCCCAGGTCCTTTTTGTTTTAAATGCATGAACAATATCAATACAAACCCCCGAGACACAGACACAGGACAAACCCAGCAAACTCACCGGCTGGCAGCAAAATGGAGGTCGGCTCCGGCAGATCTCGCGAGAACCAGCCGGAGCCTCGCCTCAGAGCACGCCGGGAGTTGTAGTTCCAGCAAAGTGGCCCTAGGTGCAAGAGTAAAAGTACAATATTGCAGATGCTGGAAATCTGACATAAAAACAAAAATACCTGGAAAAAACTCAGCAGGTCTGACAGCATCTGCGGAGAGGAATACAGTTAACCTTTCGAGTCCGTATGACACTTCAAGCCTACTGACTCCCACAGCTACCTCGACTACTGCTCCTCCCCGCTTCCTGTAAGGACTCCATCCCATTCTCTCAGTTCCTTCGCCTCCGACACATCTGTTCTGATGATGCCGCTTTCAAAAACAGTTACTCTGACATGTCTTCCTTCTTCCGTAACAGAGGTTTTCCACCCACGGTGGTTGACAGGGCCCTCAACCGTGTCCGGCCCATCTCCCGCGCATCCGCCCTCACACCTTCCTCTCCTTCCCAGAACCATGATAGGGTCCCCGTTGTCCTCACTTATCACCCCACCAGCCTCCGCATTCAAAGGATCATCCTCCGCCATTTCCGCCAACTCCAGCATGATGCCACCACCAAACACATCTTCCCTTCACCCCCCCGGCAGCATTCCGCAGTGATCGTTCCCTCCGGGACACCCTGGTCCACTCCTCCATCACCCCCTACACCTCAATCCCCTCCCACAGCACCTTCCCATGCAACCATAGAAGGTGCAACACCTGCCCCTTTATTTCCCCCCTCCTCACTGTCCTAGGGCCCAAACACTCCTTTCAAGTGAAGCAGCACTTTACTTGTACTTCCCTCAATTTAGTCTACTGCATTCGCTGCTCCCAATGCGGTCTCCTCTACATTGGAGAGACCAAACGCAGACTGGGTGACTGCTTTGCGGAACACCTTCGATCTGTCCGCAAGCATGACCCAGACCTCGCTGTGGCTTGCCATTTCAACACTCCACCCTGCTCTCATGCCCACATGTCTGTCCTTGGCCTGCTGCAATGTTCCAGTGAAGCTCAACGCAAACTGGAGGAACAGCACCTCAGCTTCCGACTAGGCACTTTACAGCCTTTTGGACTGAATATTGAGTTCAACAACTTTAGATCATGAACTCTCTCCTCCATCCCCACCCTCTTTCCGATCTCCCTTTTTTCCAATAATTTATATAGATTTTTCTTTTCCCACCTATTTCCATTATTTTTAAATGTATTTCCACCCATTGTTTTATCTCTACCTTTTAGCCTATTTCGATCCCTTCCCCCAACCCCACCCCCACTAGGGCTATCAGTAGCTTGCTCGTCCTGCTTTCTACCCTTAACATCACCTATTAGCATATGTCTTAGCTAATATCACCACTGTCAACACCTCTTTGTCCTTTTGTCTATGACATATTTTGGCAATCTCCACCTATCACTGGCCCTCTATCCAGCTCTACTCATCCCACCCCCCCTTAAACCAGCTTATATTTCACCTCTCTTCTATTTTTCCTTAGTTCTGTTGAAGAGTCATACGGACTTGAAACGTTAACTGTATTCCTCTCCGCAGATGCTGTCAGACCTGCTGAGTTTTTCCAGGTATTTTTATTTAAGATTCTAAAGGGGCTTGACCAAGTAGACACTGAGAGGTTATTTCCCCTAGCTGGAGAATCTAGAACATGGATACACAACTGAGATGAGAAATTTCTTCCATCAAAGGGATATGAATCTTTGGAATTCTCTACCCCATGGGGTGCTAGATGCTCCATCATTAATATATTTAAGGCTGAGACAGACACATTTTTGGTCTCACAGGGAATCAAGAGCGTGCTACAGCAGTAGAGGTTACAAGGGAAAGGAATCTCTAGTAAGTAGTGGGTAAGGTATTTATTATTTTAATCGCTTATAGTTTAAGGGTCTTTTTGTGGTTTACAGTTTGTATATTCTACAGTAACGAGGATCAGGAAAGAAGGACCCTAGAGTAATTGACTTAAAAGGTTTAATTTAAAGGGATAAGTCATGGCAGGAGCACTCAAAGCCATGGTGTGCTCCTTGTGCTCCATGTGGGAAGCCGGGGACATTTCCAGTGCCCGGGACCAGCATGTGTGCAGGAAGTGTGTCCAGCTGCAGCTCCTGTAAGCTCGGGTTTCAGAGCTGGAACGGCGGCTGGGGACACTGTGGAACATCCGCGAGTCTGAGAGGATCATGGATGGCACATTTAGAGAGATGGTCACACCGCAGATGAAGGGACTTGAGGAAGGAAGGGAATGGGTGACCAACCGGCAGTCCAAGAGAAACAGGCAGGTAGTTCAGGAGTCCCCTGGGGTCCCGCTCTCAAATCAGTATTCCATTTTGGAGGCTGATGAGGGCGCTGGTTCCTCCAGGGAGTGCGGACAGAGCCAAGCTTCTGGCACCATTAGCAGTCTGTCCGTACAGGAGTGGAGGAAGGGAGGAACAGCAGTAGTAATAGGGGATTCTATAGTCAGGGGAACAGATAGGCACTACTGTGGCCATCAACGTGACTCCAGGATGGTATGTTGCCTCCCTGGTGCAAGGGTCCGGGATGTCACTGAATGGCTGCAGGGCATCCTGAAGGGGGAGGGTAATAAAGCAGAGGTCATGGTACATGTTGGTACCAATGATATAGGTAGAAAGAGGGCTGAGGTCTTGCATCAAGATTACAGGGAGTTAGGCAGTAGACTAAAAAGCAAGACCTCTCGGGTTGTAATCTCTGGATTACTCCCAGTGCCACGTGCTAGCGAGCTCAGAAATAGGAGAATAGCGCAGATGAATATGTGGCTTAAGAGTTGGTGCCGGAGGGAGGGTTTTAGATTCCTGGATCACTGGGACCATTTCTGGGGAAGGTGGGACCTGTACAAGCAGGACAATCTACATTCTAACCAGAGCGGGACTTACATCCTTGCCGTCGGGTTTGCTAGTCCCGTTGGGAGGAGTTTAAACTAATTCGGCAGGGGAAGGGGACACAGAATGTTAGCAGAATAGGGACACATCATAATACAGTAAAACAATTAAGTCAGAGGGAGTACAGCTGCAATAAACTTCAAGGGAGTAAGGCAAGGCTGGATGGCCTCTACTTTAATGCCAGGAGTATTATATGTAAAACGGATGAGTTAAGGATGAGGATTGACATGTGGAATTGCGATATAGTAGCCATCACTGAGACGTGGTTGAGGGAAGGGCAGGATTGGCAGCTCAACATTCTGGGATATAGAATCTTCAGGCGAGACAAGGTAAGGGGTAAAAGAGGAGGAGGCGTTGCATTATTAGTTAAGGAGTCAGTTACTGTAGTAAGGAGAGATGATATCTTGGAGGGGGCATCGAATGAAGATTTGTGGGTAGAGCTTAGGAATAAAAAAGGGGCAGCCACATTATTAGGTGTTTATTATAGACCCCCAGATAGTCAGCGGGAAAATGAGGAGCAAGTATGTGCACAATTTGTGGAGGTGTGTAAAAACAATAACAATAGGGTAATTATATTAGGCGATTTCAACTTTCCCAACATTAATTGGGATAGACATAGTGTTAAGGGCTTGGAAGGAGTGGATTTCTTGAAACGTGTACAGGGAACCTTTTAGGTCAAGATGTAGAGGGTCCAACAAGAGACGGTGCATTGCTGGACCTAATTCTGGGGAATGAAGCCGGACAGGTGGCTGAGGTGGTGGTGGGCGAGCATTTTAGCGATAGCGACCACAACATTTTAATATAAAAGCAAAAAACTGCAGATGCTGGAAATCCAAAACAAAAACAAAAATACCTGGTCTGGCAGCATCTGCGGAGAGGAACACAGTTAACGTTGCGAGTCCGTATGACTCTTCAACAGAACAAAGTAAAAATAGAAAAGAGGTGAAATATAAGCTGGTTTAAGGGAGTGGGGAGGGTAGAGCTGAATAGAGGGCCAGTGATAGGTGGAGATAACCAAAATATGTCATAGACAAAAGGACAAAGAGGTATTGAAGGTGGTGATATTATCTAAGGAATGTGCAAATTTAAGGGTGGAAAGCAGGTTGAGCAAGGTACAGATAGCCGTAGTGGGGGTGGGGTGAAGGAATCTAAATAGGCTAAAACGTAGAGATAAAACAATGTTCCCTCTACACCTCCATCCCCACCAGGATGGTCTGATGGCTCTCCGCTTCTTCCTCGAACAGAGGCCTGAACAATCCCCATCCACCACTACTCTCCTCCGTCTGGCTGAACTCACACTGAACAATTTCTCCTTAAACTCTTCTCACTTCCTCCAAATAAAAGGTGTGGCTTTGAGTACCCGCATGGGCCCCAGTTATGCCTGTCTCTTTATGGGGTATGTGGAACATTCCTTGTCCCAGTCCTACTCCGGCCCCCTCCCACATCTCTTTCTCCGGTACATCGATGATTGCTTCGGTGCTGCTTCATGCTCTTGTCTGGACCTGGAAAAATTTATTAATTTTGCTTCCAATTCCCATCCCTCCATCATTTTCACATGGTCCATCTCTGACACTTCCCTTCCCTTCCTTGACCTCTCTGTCTCAATTTCTGGTGATAGACTGTCCACCAATATCCATTACAAGCCTACCGACTCCCACAGCTACCTCGACTACAGTTCCTCACACCCCGCTTCCTGTAAGGACTCCATCCCATTCTCTCAGTTCCTTCGCCTCCGTCACATCTGTTCTGATGATGCCACTTTCAAAAACAGTTCCTCCAACATGTCTTCCTTCTTCCTTAACAGAGGTTTTCCACCCACGGTGGTTGCCAGGGCCCTCAACCGTGTCTGGCCCATCTCCCGCGCATCCGCCCTCACACCTTCCTCTCCCTCCCAGAAACATGATAGGGACCCCCTTGTACTCACTTATCACCCCACCAGCCTCCCCATTCAAAGGATCATCCTCCACCATTTCCGCCAACTCCAGCATGATGCCACCACCAAACACATCTTCCCTTCACCCCCCCGGCGGAATTCCGCACGGATCATTCCCTCCGGGACACCCTGGTCCACTCCTCCATCACACCCTACACCTCAACCCCCTCCCATGGCACCTTCCATGCAACCGCAGAAGGTGCAACACCTGCCCCTTTACTTCCCATCTCCTCACCGTCCAAGGACCCAAACACTCCTTTCAAGGGAAGCAGCATTTCACTTGCACTTCCCTCAATTTAGTCTACTGCATTTGTTGCTCCCAATGTGGTTTACTCTTTATTGGAGAGACCAAATGCAGACTGGGTGACCGCTTTGCAGAACACCTTCGGTCTGTCCGCAAGCATGACCCAGACCTCCCTGTCGCTTGCCATTTCAACACTCCTCCCTGCTCTCATGCCTGTCCTTGGCCTGCTGCATTGTTCCAGTGAAGCTCAACGCAAACTGGAGGAACAGCACCTCAGCTTCCGACTAGGCACTTTACAGCCTTCCGGACTGAATATTGAGTTCAACAATTTTAGACCATGAACTCTCTCCTCCATCCCCACCCCCTTTCCGATCCCCCCCTTTTTTTCCAATAATTTATATAGATTTTTCTTTTCCCACCTATTTCCATTATTTTTAAATGTATTTCCATCCATTGTTTTATCTCTACCTTTTAGCCTATTTCGATTCCTTCACCCCACCCCACCACCACTAAGGCTATTTGTACCTTGCTCGTCCTGCTTTCTACCCTTAAATTAGCACATTCCTTAGATAATATCACCTTCAACACCTCTTTGACCTTTTGTCTATGACATCTTTTTGTTATCTCCACCTATCACTGGCCCTCTATCCAGCTCTACCTCCCCCCCCAACTTAAACCAGCTTATATTTCACCTCTTTTCTATTTTTACTTAGTTCTGTTGAAGAGTCATACGGACTCGAAACGTTAACTGTGTTCCTCTCCGCAGATGCTGCTAGACCTGCTGAGTTTTTCCATGGTACAGTTTAAGTTTGTTATGGACAAAGAAATTGACAAGTTGCAAAAAAATGTTTTGGATTGGGGGAGAGTGGATTTTCGTAAAATAAGGTAGGATCTGGCCAAGGTAGACTGGGAACAGTTAGTTGTGGGGAAATCTACAGAGAAACAGTGGGGAGCGTTCAAGAAGGAAATGGGGAGGGTACAGGCTCAACATGTTCCCTCTAGGGTGATAGGAAGGAGTAACAAGCCCAGAGAAGTATGGATGACCAGAGATATTCAGGTTACGATGAGAAGGATAAGAGAGGCTTTTAGCAGGTACAAGGGAAGCAAATCAGCAGAGGCATTAGTGGAGTACAGACAGTGCAGGGTGGAGCTTAAGAAAGCAATTAGGAGAGCAAAGAGGGGATATGAGAAAGCTCTGGCTGGTAAAAGTGGGGAAAATCCCAAGATATTCTATAAGTATATCAATGGGAGGAAGATAACCAGGGAAAGAGTAGGGCCCATAAGGGACCAAGGGGGAAATCTGTGGGTGGAGCCAAAGGACATCGCTAGAGTGTTGAATGAATACTTCACGTCCGTCTTCACACAAGAGAATGAGGTTGAAGGTATCAAATTCAGGGAGAGAGACTATGAGGTTCTTAAGCAAATTGATATAGGAAGTGACAAGGCGTTGGAGGTGTTGGCAGGCTTAAAAGTGGACAAATCTCCAGGTCTGGATGATTTGTGTGCCAGACTGCTGAGGGAGGCAAGGGAGGAGATCGCAGGGGCTCTGACTCGAATTTTTAATTCCTCTCTGGCCACCGGGGAGGTGCCAGAGGACTGGAGAACAGCTAATGTGGTTCCGCTATTTAAGAAGGGTTGTAGAGGTAAGCCAGGGAACTACAGGCCAGTGAGTCTCATGTCAGTGGTAGGGAAACTATTGGAGAAAGTTCTGAAGGAGAGTATCTATCTCCACTTGGAGAGGCAAGGTTTGATCAGGGATAGTCAGCATGGCTTTGTCAGAGGGAGGTCATGCTTAACAAATTTGATTGAATTTTTTGAGGAGGTGACCAGGTGTGCAGATGAGGGTAGTGTAGTTGATGTGGTTTATATGGATTTCAGCAAAGCCTTTGATAAGGTCCCACATGGGAGACTTATAAAGAAGGCAAAGGCACATGAAATACAGGGTAATTTGATCAGGTGGATTCAAAATTGGCTTAGTTGTAGGAGGCAGAGGGTGATGACAGAAGGATGCTTTAGTGGCTGGAAGCCAGTGTCCAGTGGCGTACCACAGGGATCTGTGCTCAGTCCCCTATTATTCGTCATTTATATAAACGACATAGATGACTATGTGGGGGGTAGGATTAGTGAGTTTGCGGACGACACAAAGATCGGCCAGGTGGCTAACAGTGAGGTTGAATGTCTTGGGCTACAGGAAGATATAGACAAGATGGTCAAATGGGCAGATAAGTGGCAGATGGAATTTAACCCTGAAAAGTGTGAGGTGATACACTTTGGAAGGAGTAATTTGACAAGGAAGTATTCAATGAATGGCATGACACTAGGAAGTTCTGAGGAACAAAGGGACCTTGGCGTGTGCGTCCATAGATCTCTGAAGACAGAGGGGCATGTTAGTGGGGTGGTGAAAAAGGCATATGGGACACTTTCCTTTATCAAGCGAGGTATAAATTACAAAAGTAGGGAGGTCATGTTGGAGTTGTATAGAACTTTGGTGAGGCCACAGCGGGAGTACTGTCTGCAGTTCTGGTCACCACATTATAGGAAGGATGTGATTGCACTGGAGGGGGTGCAGAGGAGATTCACCTGGATGTTGCATGGGATGAAACATTTAATTTATGAAGAGGTTGGATACACTTGGTTTGCTTTAGTTGGAACAGCGAAGACTGAGGGGCGACCTGATCAAGGTGTATAAGATTATGAGGGGCATGGACAGGGTGGATAGGGATCAGCTGTTCCCCTTAGTTTAAGGGTTAGTCACAAGGGAGCATAAGTTCAAGGTGAGGGGCAAGAGGTTTAGGGGGGATGTGAGGAAAATCTTTTTTACCCAGAGGGTGGTGACGGTCTGGAATGCACTGCCTGGGAGGGTGGTAGAGACGGGTTGCCTCACATCCTTTAAAAAGTACTGGATGAGCACTTGGCAGTCATAACATTCAAGGCTATGGGCCAGGTGCTGGTAAATGGGATTAGGTAGGTGGGTCAGGTGTTTCTCACGTGTCGGTGCAGACTCGATGGGCTGAAGGGCCTCTTCTGCACTGTGATTCTGTGATATGGGGAGTGGGCAAGAATTTGAGTTGAATCCGAAGATCAGCCATGATCGTATTGAATGGTGGAGCAGCTCGATGGGCCATATGATCTAGTCCTGCTCCTTGTTCTTATGTTCGTATGAAAGATTTTTTAAAAACTTATTGTTTCTCTCACGTCATGCAGATTTACACTGCTAAAAGGACATCCGGGCATCTTGTGTCTGTCAGGTATCCACTATTCTACTGTATAATTGACCAGAGGTGACACATATAGAAGTACAGGTTGAGCTGACTCATACTTTGGCACATATTTCCCAGCTACCATCTGCGACAGCTCCTGAGCTCAATTTGACACTTTTGTAGCAACCTGGCCAAGATCAAGAATGAGTCAATAATGGTATCATCTTGAAATGCTTCAATGCACTAATTCAAAGTGCACCAGGCTGTGTTATGAATCATTATTATCAGGATAAAGTAATCTTGAATTAACTAATTTCTAAGTGTTGGTTATAGTCACGCCCATTATTCAAACACTTACTGTTAACAATATACGTGAATGATTACATGGTTAAAAACAGTTGTTGAACGCTGTATTGTTAAGAATATGATGTGTCACTCGTGAACTATGACTCCAGTGAACTTTTTAGTACTTTTAGTCCAGATTTGTGCAAAAGATTAAATTCTAGCTGTTCTATTGTCAACATTCGTGCGGTGGAGAAAATTGCCAGCAATAAGCTGACAAACTATAAAAATTAGGAAAGTAAAACTGATTAAAATAGTCCTTGCAGCCAAAGCAAACATAAGAAAGAATCAAAGATAAGGTGCATTACCTATGTTATAACAGGCAATGATCATCTCCAACAAGAGAGAATCTAACCATCGCCCCTTGACGTTCAATGGCATTACTATCACTGAATCCCCCACTATCAACATCCTGGGAGTTACCATTGACCAGAAACTGAACTGGACTAGCCATATAAATACTGTGGCTACAAGAACAGGTCAGAGGCTAGGAATCCTGAGGCAAGTAACTCACCTCCTGACTCCCCAAAGTCTGTCCAGCCCCTACAAGGCACAAGTCAGAAGTGTGATAGAATACTCCCCACTTGCCTGGATGAATGCACCTCCAACAACACTCAAAACCTTGACACCATCCAGGAAAAAGCACCCGCTTGATTGGCATCACACCTACAAACTCCCTCCACCACCGACACACAGTGGTGGCAGTGTGTACCATCTACAGATGCACTGCACGAATTCACCAAGGCTCCTGAGACAGCACCTTCCAAATCCACAACTGCTACCATCTAGAAGGACATGGGCAGCAAACACAATGGAATACCACCACCTGGAAGTTCCCCTCCAAACTACTTACCATTCTGACTTGGAAATATATCACCGTTCCTTCACTGTCGTTGGGTGAAAATCCTGGAACTCCCTCCCTAATAGCACTGTGGATATAAACCACATGGACTGCAGCGGCTCAAGAAGGCAGCTCACCCTGACCTTCTCAAGGGCAATTAGGGATGGGCAATAAATGCTGGCCTAGCCAGCGATGCCCACATCCCATGAATGAATAAAAGAAACACCAATCTCACTTCCTCCAAATAAAAGGTGTGGCTATGGGTACCCGCATGGGCCCCAGCTATGCCTGTCTCTTTATGGGGTATGTGGAACATTCCTTGTTCCAGTCCTACTCCGGCCCCCTCCCACAACTCTTTCTCCGGTACATCGATGATTACTTCGGTGCTGCTTCATGCTCTCGTCAGGACCTGGAAAAATGTATTAATTTTGCTTCCAATCTCCACCCCTCCATCATTTTCACATGGTCCATCTCTGACACTTCTCTTCCCTTCCTTGACCTCTCTGTCTCAATTTCTGATGATAGACTGTCCACCAATATCCATTACAAGCCTACCGACTCCCACAGCTACCTCGACTACAGCTCCTCACACCCCGCTTCCTGTAAGGACTCCATCCCATTCTCTCAGTTCCTTCGCCTCCGTCGCATCTGTTCTGATGATGCCACTTTCAAAAACAGTTCCTCCAACATGTCTTCCTTCTTCCTTAACAGAGGTTTTCCACCCACGGTGGTTGCCAGGGCCCTCAACCGTGTCTGGCCCATCTCCCGCGCATCCGCCCTCACACCTTCCTCTCCCTCCCAGAAACATGATAGGGACCCCCTTGTACTCACTTATCACCCCACCAGCCTCCCCATTCAAAGGATCATCCTCCACCATTTCCGCCAACTCCAGCATGATGCCACCACCAAACACATCTTCCCTTCACCCCCCCGGCGGAATTCCGCACGGATCATTCCCTCCGGGACACCCTGGTCCACTCCTCCATCACACCCTACACCTCAACCCCCTCCCATGGCACCTTCCATGCAACCGCAGAAGGTGCAACACCTGCCCCTTTACTTCCCATCTCCTCACCGTCCAAGGACCCAAACACTCCTTTCAAGGGAAGCAGCATTTCACTTGCACTTCCCTCAATTTAGTCTACTGCATTTGTTGCTCCCAATGTGGTTTACTCTTTATTGGAGAGACCAAATGCAGACTGGGTGACCGCTTTGCAGAACACCTTCGGTCTGTCCGCAAGCATGACCCAGACCTCCCTGTCGCTTGCCATTTCAACACTCCTCCCTGCTCTCATGCCTGTCCTTGGCCTGCTGCATTGTTCCAGTGAAGCTCAACGCAAACTGGAGGAACAGCACCTCAGCTTCCGACTAGGCACTTTACAGCCTTCCGGACTGAATATTGAGTTCAACAATTTTAGACCATGAACTCTCTCCTCCATCCCCACCCCCTTTCCGATCCCCCCCTTTTTTTCCAATAATTTATATAGATTTTTCTTTTCCCACCTATTTCCATTATTTTTAAATGTATTTCCATCCATTGTTTTATCTCTACCTTTTAGCCTATTTCGATTCCTTCACCCCACCCCACCACCACTAAGGCTATTTGTACCTTGCTCGTCCTGCTTTCTACCCTTAAATTAGCACATTCCTTAGATAATATCACCTTCAACACCTCTTTGACCTTTTGTCTATGACATCTTTTTGTTATCTCCACCTATCACTGGCCCTCTATCCAGCTCTACCTCCCCCCCCAACTTAAACCAGCTTATATTTCACCTCTTTTCTATTTTTACTTAGTTCTGTTGAAGAGTCATACGGACTCGAAACGTTAACTGTGTTCCTCTCCGCAGATGCTGCTAGACCTGCTGAGTTTTTCCATGGTACAGTTTAAGTTTGTTATGGACAAAGAAATTGACAAGTTGCAAAAAAATGTTTTGGATTGGGGGAGAGTGGATTTTCGTAAAATAAGGTAGGATCTGGCCAAGGTAGACTGGGAACAGTTAGTTGTGGGGAAATCTACAGAGAAACAGTGGGGAGCGTTCAAGAAGGAAATGGGGAGGGTACAGGCTCAACATGTTCCCTCTAGGGTGATAGGAAGGAGTAACAAGCCCAGAGAAGTATGGATGACCAGAGATATTCAGGTTACGATGAGAAGGATAAGAGAGGCTTTTAGCAGGTACAAGGGAAGCAAATCAGCAGAGGCATTAGTGGAGTACAGACAGTGCAGGGTGGAGCTTAAGAAAGCAATTAGGAGAGCAAAGAGGGGATATGAGAAAGCTCTGGCTGGTAAAAGTGGGGAAAATCCCAAGATATTCTATAAGTATATCAATGGGAGGAAGATAACCAGGGAAAGAGTAGGGCCCATAAGGGACCAAGGGGGAAATCTGTGGGTGGAGCCAAAGGACATCGCTAGAGTGTTGAATGAATACTTCACGTCCGTCTTCACACAAGAGAATGAGGTTGAAGGTATCAAATTCAGGGAGAGAGACTATGAGGTTCTTAAGCAAATTGATATAGGAAGTGACAAGGCGTTGGAGGTGTTGGCAGGCTTAAAAGTGGACAAATCTCCAGGTCTGGATGATTTGTGTGCCAGACTGCTGAGGGAGGCAAGGGAGGAGATCGCAGGGGCTCTGACTCGAATTTTTAATTCCTCTCTGGCCACCGGGGAGGTGCCAGAGGACTGGAGAACAGCTAATGTGGTTCCGCTATTTAAGAAGGGTTGTAGAGGTAAGCCAGGGAACTACAGGCCAGTGAGTCTCATGTCAGTGGTAGGGAAACTATTGGAGAAAGTTCTGAAGGAGAGTATCTATCTCCACTTGGAGAGGCAAGGTTTGATCAGGGATAGTCAGCATGGCTTTGTCAGAGGGAGGTCATGCTTAACAAATTTGATTGAATTTTTTGAGGAGGTGACCAGGTGTGCAGATGAGGGTAGTGTAGTTGATGTGGTTTATATGGATTTCAGCAAAGCCTTTGATAAGGTCCCACATGGGAGACTTATAAAGAAGGCAAAGGCACATGAAATACAGGGTAATTTGATCAGGTGGATTCAAAATTGGCTTAGTTGTAGGAGGCAGAGGGTGATGACAGAAGGATGCTTTAGTGGCTGGAAGCCAGTGTCCAGTGGCGTACCACAGGGATCTGTGCTCAGTCCCCTATTATTCGTCATTTATATAAACGACATAGATGACTATGTGGGGGGTAGGATTAGTGAGTTTGCGGACGACACAAAGATCGGCCAGGTGGCTAACAGTGAGGTTGAGTGTCTTGGGCTACAGGAAGATATAGACAAGATGGTCAAATGGGCAGATAAGTGGCAGATGGAATTTAACCCTGAAAAGTGTGAGGTGATACACTTTGGAAGGAGTAATTTGACAAGGAAGTATTCAATGAATGGCATGACACTAGGAAGTTCTGAGGAACAAAGGGACCTTGGCGTGTGCGTCCATAGATCTCTGAAGACAGAGGGGCATGTTAGTGGGGTGGTGAAAAAGGCATATGGGACACTTTCCTTTATCAAGCGAGGTATAAATTACAAAAGTAGGGAGGTCATGTTGGAGTTGTATAGAACTTTGGTGAGGCCACAGCGGGAGTACTGTCTGCAGTTCTGGTCACCACATTATAGGAAGGATGTGTTTGCACTGGAGGGGGTGCAGAGGAGATTCACCTGGATGTTGCATGGGATGAAACATTTAATTTATGAAGAGGTTGGATACACTTGGTTTGCTTTAGTTGGAACAGCGAAGACTGAGGGGCGACCTGATCAAGGTGTATAAGATTATGAGGGGCATGGACAGGGTGGATAGGGATCAGCTGTTCCCCTTAGTTTAAGGGTTAGTCACAAGGGAGCATAAGTTCAAGGTGAGGGGCAAGAGGTTTAGGGGGGATGTGAGGAAAATCTTTTTTACCCAGAGGGTGGTGACGGTCTGGAATGCACTGCCTGGGAGGGTGGTAGAGACGGGTTGCCTCACATCCTTTAAAAAGTACTGGATGAGCACTTGGCAGTCATAACATTCAAGGCTATGGGCCAGGTGCTGGTAAATGGGATTAGGTAGGTGGGTCAGGTGTTTCTCACGTGTCGGTGCAGACTCGATGGGCTGAAGGGCCTCTTCTGCACTGTGATTCTGTGATATGGGGAGTGGGCAAGAATTTGAGTTGAATCCGAAGATCAGCCATGATCGTATTGAATGGTGGAGCAGCTCGATGGGCCATATGATCTAGTCCTGCTCCTTGTTCTTATGTTCGTATGAAAGATTTTTTAAAAACTTATTGTTTCTCTCACGTCATGCAGATTTACACTGCTAAAAGGACATCCGGGCATCTTGTGTCTGTCAGGTATCCACTATTCTACTGTATAATTGACCAGAGGTGACACATATAGAAGTACAGGTTGAGCTGACTCATACTTTGGCACATATTTCCCAGCTACCATCTGCGACAGCTCCTGAGCTCAATTTGACACTTTTGTAGCAACCTGGCCAAGATCAAGAATGAGTCAACAATGGTATCATCTTGAAATGCTTCAATGCACTAATTCAAAGTGCACCAGGCTGTGTTATGAATCATTATTATCAGGATAAAGTAATCTTGAATTAACTAATTTCTAAGTGTTGGTTATAGTCACGCCCATTATTCAAACACTTACTGTTAACAATATACGTGAATGATTACATGGTTAAAAACAGTTGTTGAACGCTGTATTGTTAAGAATATGATGTGTCACTCGTGAACTATGACTCCAGTGAACTTTTTAGTACTTTTAGTCCAGATTTGTGCAAAAGATTAAATTCTAGCTGTTCTATTGTCAACATTCGTGCGGTGGAGAAAATTGCCAGCATTAAGCTGACAAACTATAAAAATTAGGAAAGTAAAACTGATTAAAATAGTCCTTGCAGCCAAAGCAAACATAAGAAAGAATCAAAGATAAGGTGCATTACCTATGTTATAACAGGCAATGATCATCTCCAACAAGAGAGAATCTAACCATCGCCCCTTGACGTTCAATGGCATTACTATCACTGAATCCCCCACTATCAACATCCTGGGAGTTACCATTGACCAGAAACTGAACTGGACTAGCCATATAAATACTGTGGCTACAAGAACAGGTCAGAGGCTAGGAATCCTGAGGCAAGTAACTCACCTCCTGACTCCCCAAAGTCTGTCCAGCCCCTACAAGGCACAAGTCAGAAGTGTGATAGAATACTCCCCACTTGCCTGGATGAATGCACCTCCAACAACACTCAAAACCTTGACACCATCCAGGAAAAAGCACCCGCTTGATTGGCATCACACCTACAAACTCCCTCCACCACCGACACACAGTGGTGGCAGTGTGTACCATCTACAGATGCACTGCACGAATTCACCAAGGCTCCTGAGACAGCACCTTCCAAATCCACAACTGCTACCATCTAGAAGGACATGGGCAGCAAACACAATGGAATACCACCACCTGGAAGTTCCCCTCCAAACTACTTATCATTCTGACTTGGAAATATATCACCGTTCCTTCACTGTCGTTGGGTGAAAATCCTGGAACTCCCTCCCTAATAGCACTGTGGATATAAACCACATGGACTGCAGCAGCTCAAGAAGGCAGCTCACCCTGACCTTCTCAAGGGCAATTAGGGATGGGCAATAAATGCTGGCCTAGCCAGCGATGCCCACATCCCATGAATGAATAAAAGAAACACCAATCTCACTTCCTCCAAATAAAAGGTGTGGCTATGGGTACCCGCATGGGCCCCAGCTATGCCTGTCTCTTTATGGGGTATGTGGAACATTCCTTGTTCCAGTCCTACTCCGGCCCCCTCCCACAACTCTTTCTCCGGTACATCGATGATTACTTCGGTGCTGCTTCATGCTCTCGTCGGGACCTGGAAAAATGTATTAATTTTGCTTCCAATCTCCACCCCTCCATCATTTTCACATGGTCCATCTCTGACACTTCTCTTCCCTTCCTTGACCTCTCTGTCTCAATTTCTGATGATAGATTGTCCACCAATATCCATTACAAGCCTACCGACTCCCACAGCTACCTCGACTACAGCTCCTCACACCCCGCTTCCTGTAAGGACTCCATCCCATTCTCTCAGTTCCTTCACCTCCGTCGCATCTGTTCTGATGACGCTACCTTCAAAAACAGCTCCTCTGACATGTCCTCCTTCTTCCTTAACCGAGGTTTTCCACCCACGGTCGTTGACAGGGCCCTCAACCGTGTCCGGCCCATATCCCGCGCATCCTCCCTCACGCCTTCTCCTCCTTCCCAGAAACATGATAGGGTCCCCCTTGTCCTGACTTATCACCCCACCAGCCTCCGCATTCAAAGGATCATCCTCCGCCATTTCCGCCAACTCCAGCATGATGCCACCACCAAACACATCTTCCCTTCACCCCCACTGACGGCATTCCGTAGGGATCATTCCCTCCGGGACACCCTGGTCCACTCCTCCATCACCCCCTACTCCTCAACCCCCACCTATGGCACCTCCCCATGCCCACGCAGAAGATGCAACACCTGTCCCTTCACTTCCTCTCTCCTCACCGTCCAAGGGCCCAAACACTCCTTTCAAGGGAAGCAGCATTTCACTTGCATTTCCCCTAACTTAGTCTACTGCATTCGTTGCTCCCAATGCAGTCTCCTCTACTTTGGAGAGA
The DNA here is from genome assembly GCF_964194155.1 of Cetorhinus maximus. Classification (NCBI taxonomy): domain Eukaryota; kingdom Metazoa; phylum Chordata; class Chondrichthyes; order Lamniformes; family Cetorhinidae; genus Cetorhinus; species Cetorhinus maximus. The sequence continues at coordinate 212,628,357 of NC_135880.1, forward strand.
CCAAACGCAAACTGGGCGACCGCTTTGCAGAACACCTGCGGTCTGTCCGCAAGAAAGACCCAAACCTCCCTGTCGCATGCCATTTTAACACCCCACCCTGTTCTCTTGCCCACATGTCTGTCCTTGGCTTGCTGCATTGTTCCAGTGAAGCCCAAAGCAAACTGGAGGAACAGCATCTCATCTTCTGACTAGGCACTTTACAGCCTTCCGGGCTGAATATTGAATTCAACAACTTTAGATCTTAAACTCCCCCTCCCCCCATCCCCACCCCGTTTCTCCCCCCTTCCTTTTTTTTTCAATAATTTATATAGATTCTTCTTTTCCCACCTATTTCCATTATTTTTAAATCTAAAACTAAAACTTTGTTAGTCTTTCCACCTCACCCCCACTAGAGCTGTACCTTGAGTGTCCTGTCTTCCATTCTTAATTAGCACCTTTCTTAGACAATATCACCACCTTCAACACCTCTTTGATCCTTTTGTCTGTGACATCTTTTGATTATCTGCTCCTATCACTGCTTGCTTATCTCCACAATCACCACACCCTCAACTTCTCTCTCCCCCCGCCCCCCCACCTTAAACCAGCTTATATTTCATCTTTCTCCTAACTGTGCTTCAGTTCTGCCGAAGGATCATGAAGACTCGAAACGTTAACTGATTTCTTCTCCGCCGATGCTGCCAGACCTGCTGAGTTTTTCCAGGTAATTCTGTTTTTGTTTTTTTTTGTTTTTTTGACCATAATATATCACATCAGCTTAAATCACATCAGGTTGACTTAAGTTTAATTCTTATTTTCCGATAACCGAATCCATTATTTTTATAACAGTTTTTGTTTGGAAAGATGTCAGGGATCAATTACATACAGTATTTATCCAAAGGATGAATAGAATCCTGTACATGAGTACAGTCCACCATTAGATAAATATTATAAACAACAAGCTGATTTATGTTTTCTCGACTTTTACATATAGCTTTCATTAAGTATACAGTTGACACTTTCAGTTTCGGCATGTGCTGCGAAGACAATTTGAATTGTTGCTAAAAATAAGCAGAATCACAGCAGATGTCAAAAGACCCCGTTTACATAAGGTGGGAAAGCAATTCTAAGTATTCATCATATGAGCTTCAATTGTTTCTTGCTATTTGTACCAGTGGAAGCTTTGAAATCTTGATCTTTAGAATTTGGCAATGATATGTACCATGCTATTATTACACAGATATAATGAAATGGACATGAGATAGTACAAGAATTGTCCTATAACAATCATTAGCACTGTCAAAGCAGCTCAAAATTAAAAGCGTAGAAAGACTAGGGATATGGAATTATGGATCAACAGTGTATGAAGTATTGACAGTGTATTTTGTGATTTATTTATGACAGGAAGCCTGAAACAAACTGTTACACTGAGTCCACAATGTATCAGAAGCAGTCTGGCCTCCATGTTGTACTTCCTTATCTCAAGTGATCCAGTCAAAATTAGCAAGTCAGTTAAGTGAAAAATCAGACAGCCGAGATTTTCCGGTCCTGCCCGCGGCGAGAATCACTTGTGATCAATTGCCCAGGCGAAGCAGGAAACATTTATTTTTTTTTGAAACTCAGCACCGAGGGGTCAATTTTTAAAAATAAGGGGTAGCCCATTTAAAACAGAGATGAGGTGAAATTTTTCCACTCAGAGGATCATGAGTCTTTGGAACTCTCTTCCTGAAAAACTGGTGGAAGCAGAGTCTTTGAATATTTTTAAGGCAGAGGTGGATGGATTCTTGCTAAGCAAGGGGGTGATAGGTTATCGGGGGTAGGTGGGATGCACATTTCAGGTTACTATCAGATCAGTCATGATCTTATTAAATAGCAGAGCAGGCTCGAGGGGCTGAATGGCCTACTCCTGCTCCTTGATCATATGCACCACAGGATCAGAAAACCCTGAGCAAGTGTTAGCAGGCTACCTGTCTTTGGGAGCCAGTACAACTAAACTTGATTCCATCTTCATTGAATGTCAGCATATCTATATGTTAAAAGATTAGTTACTTCTTGGTCATCAGGAGTGGCAATTTTTTTTAATATGGAATCTATAGCACAGAAAACAGGCAATTCAGCCAGCTGGTCTTTTCTAGCGTTTATGTTCCAAGTGAACCTTATACTCATTTTTTAAATCAACTACTCCATGTTAAGCAAGTTCCATGCTCTCACTACTTCTTGAATGAAGTGTCTCCTGAATTTCTTAATAGATTTATTAGTGAAATAAATTACCAGCCATATCATAACAATACTTGTGGATTAAACTACTCCCAAACACTGGAAATATTTGTGCGGTGGGGTAACGTGGTGCTAATGTCACTTGACTATTAATTCAGAGGCCCTGCTTTGGGGACATGGGTTCAAATCCCACCACAGCAGCCACTCAGTTGTATCAAATCACTGCAAAGTCTAAAAGGAATAAAACCAGATGGTCCACCTGGCACCAGAAACGACAACGTCGACCTTGCAAAGTCCTCCTTACTAATATCTCGGGGCTTGTGCAAAAATTGGAAGAGCTGCCCACAGACTAGTCAAGCAACAGCCTGACATTGTTCCTAAGGCATGATTCCTTGAGTATGACTATGTCCCAGACACCATCCCTGCGTATGTCCTGTTGCATGGCAAGGTCAAACATGGGTAAGGAAACCTCCTGCTGGTTACCACCTACTGTCCCCCGTCAGCTGATGAATCAGTGCTCCTTCATGTTGAACACCATTTGGAGGAAGGTCTGAGGGTGGCAAGGGCACAGAATGTACTCTGCTTGGGGAACTTCAATGTCCATCACCAAGGTTGGTTCGGAAGCACCACAGCTGACCAAGTCCTAAAAGACATAGTTGCTAAACTTACTTGACCTTGTCCTCACCAATCTACCTGTCGCTGATTCATCTGTCCCTGACAGTGACCACCTCACAGTCCTGGGGAGGCAAAGTCCCGTCTTCACATTGAGGATATCCATTGTGTTGTGTGGCACTACCACCGTGCTAAATGAGATATCCATGAGGCGCTGTGGGTCATCAGCAGCAGCAGCAAAATTGTATAAAACCACAATCTGTAACCTCATGGGCTGGCATATTCCTGACTATACCATTATCATCAAGCGGGGTGTTCAACCCAGTGTTACAAGTTTAAAAAGGGGGTGTTTATTATTTTGGACTGTTCCAATTTAGCTATGCACTGCCTAATACTGGAACCCAAATTGCCCTCATAAACTGTTTGAATTCTACAGAGATATAACCATCAGGCAAAGACTCAGACACCACATCAATAAATAGTATTGAAATTTATTGATTATAAGAAAGTGTTAGAAACTTATCAACTAACTGAGGCAGAATATAGGTAAAGTATACTTATCAGTGAAACTCTGCTAACTCCACACTTTCAAATGGGTAACCAACCCAAGAGAAGTGGACAACAATTTAAACTCCTCACGCTGACAGAGAAACAATCACTGCCGCCAAGAAGCACTACACCTTCCTGGGATTTCGACTGGCAGGGAGTCTGTCACTGATCCAGTCCCAACCCAGTCCCAGTACTAACTACTCAACTGCCCTGAAGTTTATTGGAAACAACCTTTGCGCCAATAGGATATTCAACTATCCCCAAAGATCTGGTTTTTCCACACTTGATGTACACAAATATTGTTCCTGCAACCCCTTTTTTTATACTCAAAAGATGTTGTAAGCCCACCTTAGCCAAATTGTTGGAAATGACTAATTGGTTTATAATTTGTCAACAATGTTAACTCCATTGGTTCTCGCTAGTTACACACATTTGTATTAAACTTAGGACAATGCCTTCCTTTAAGCTATGTCTCTTATCTTGATGTCTTTACCGGAGTCCCATTCATTAAGATAGACTCGCAATCAAGGACAGCGTGTGTTCCTGATAGAGAGGGAGGCTAAGGCTTATGTCATTTCTTTCCCAGCTGTTACAGCACTTTAATTTTCTCTTAAGAAAAGCGAATGGAGAAATAACATAAAGCAACTTCTAACTAACTGATTATTAATTACTTATCCTTCAATTGTAATTTAATTGAGATAAACTATTTGGTCAATCATCTGCTGCTAGTCAGTGGCTGCTTCGTAATCTTGTTTTGGGTTAGTTTGTTGTAAAAGGTTAACAACATCAAAATGACTTATCTCAGTGTTAGCACAAAATGGCGTTTAACCTTGTTAGCTTATTAGAATGAATGTAACTTAACCTGAAAATGGTTGGGTTCCACAAAATCTAGTGGTTTACACTGGTTATTTGAAAAGTGCAGGAAAGCATGCCAAGAGCACCTAAAAATGTGTCAACCTGGTGAAGCTGCGAGAGGACTACTTGCATGCTGAACAGCAGAAGCAGCATGAGATAGACAGAGCTAAGCGATCCCACAACCAACGATCAGTTCGAAGCTCTTGCAGTCCTGCCACGTCCAGTCGTGAATGGTGGTGGACAATTAAACAACTAACTGGAGGAGGAGGCTCCACAAATATCCCCATCCTCAATGATGGTGGAGCCTAGCAAATGACAAGGCTGAAGCATTTGCAGCCATCTTCAGCTGGAAGTGTTGAACGGATGATCCAACTCTGTCTCCTCCTGGCATCACAAGATGCCAGTCTTCAGCCAACTTGATGCACGCCATGACATATCAAGAAACGGCTGAAGGAACTGGATACTGCAAAGGCTATGGTCCCCGACAACATTCCAGCAATAATACTGAAGACTTCTGCTCCATAAATGGCCGCGTCCCTAGCCAAAGTTGTTCCAGGTCAGTTACAACACTAGCACCTACCTGGCAATGTGGAAAATTGCCCAGGTATATCCTTTCCATAAAAAGCAGGACAAATCCAACCTGGCCAAATACCACCCCATCAGCTTACTCTCGATCGTCAGCAAAGTGTCGTCTATAGTGCTGTCAAGTGGCACTTACATAACAATAAGCTGCTCACTAAGACAGTTTGGGTTCCGCCAGGGCCACTCAGCTCCTGACCTTATTGCAGCATTGATCCAAACATGGACAAAACAGCTGAACTCCAGAGAGGAAGTGAGTGACTGCCCTTGGCATCAAGGCAGCATTTGACCGAGTATTGCATCAAAGAGTCCTAGCAAAACTGAAGTCAATGGGTATCAGGAGGAAAACTCTTCACTGGTTGGAGTCATACCTTGCACAAAGGAAGATGGCTGTGGTTGTTGGAGGTCAATCATCTCAGTCCCTGGACATCATTGCAGGAATTCTTCAGAAGAGTGCCCTAGGACCAAACATCTTAAGCTGCTTCACCAATGACCTTTCCTCAATCATAAAGTTAGAACTGGGAATGTTTGCTGATTATTGCACAATGTTCAGCACCATTCACGACTCCTCAGATACTGAAGCAGTCTGTGTCCAAAAGCAGCAAGACCTGACAAAATCCAGACTTGGGCTGACAAGTGGCAACTAACAATCACGCCACACAAGTGCCAGACAATAACCATCTCCAATAATAGAGAATCTAACCATCTCCCCTTCACATTCAATGGCATTACCATCATTGAAACCCGCACTATCAACATTCTGGGGGTTACCAGTGACCAGAAACTGAACTGGATTAGTCATAAGATAAAAGTAAAAAACTGCGGATACTGGAAATCCAAAACAAAAAGAAAAAGACCTGGAAAAACTCAGCAGGTCTGACAGCACCTGCAGAGAGGAATACAGTTAACGTTTCGAGTCCGTATGACTCTTCAACAGAAGTTGAAGAGTCATACGGACTCAAAACGTTAACTGTATTCCTCTCTGCAGATGCTGTCAGGCCTGGATTAGCCATAAAACTATTGTGGCTACAAGAGGTCAGAGGCTGGGAATTATGTGAAGAGTAACTCCTCTCCTGATTCCCCAAAGTCTGTCCATGATAAGACACAAGTCAGGATTATGATGGAATACTCTCCACTTGCCTGGATGAGTGCAGCTCTAACACTCAAAAAGCCCAACACCATCCCGGACAAAGCAGCCAGCTTGATTGGCACCCCATCCACCACCTTCAACATTCACTCCGTCCACCGCCAACACACAGTGACAGCAGTGTGTACCATATACAAGATGTACTGCAACTCACGAACGCTCGTTCAACAGCACCTTAGAAACCTGTGACCTCTACCACCTAGAAGGACAAAGGCAGCAGATGCATGGGAACACCACTACCTGCAAGTTCCCCTCCAAGTCACACACCATCCTGACTTGGAACTAGATCAGCATTGCTTCACTGTCACTGAGTCAAAATCCTGGAACTTCTTTCCTAATAGCACCGTGGGTGTTCCTACACCACATAGATTGCACCGGTTCAAGAAGGCAGCACACTACCAATTCTCAAGGGCAATAAATACTGGCCTCACCAGTGATGCCCACATCCCATGAATAAATAAAAAAATTACTGTCTTCCTTATTCTGGCAGTATAAAGCAATCTGCTCATCTCTCCACCCTCACCCTTTCCTCTGTTGTTGCTCATAGTAGTCTCCCATTTTTAAGTTGTCTGACATCATCATTCTCCCTCTTGGGCTGCATCAATGTAATCTTCCATCACCTCCTTCAGCCTTTGAATATTGCCAATCCAACCTGGTTGCCTTTTCTTGATTATGTTTCCTCCTCTACCATCCCAATAATTTAATTGCTCATGTTCCTTGTGCTAGCCATTGCATCCTAGACATCTGCAAATCTCACTACTTTTTGCCAATTGACCACCTACTTCTTGACACTTTTCTATAATTCATTTTGTGCTTATTTTATTATAGGAACAAGGGACTTAGGAGCAGTACACCATTTGGCCCTTCAAGCCTGCTCTGCCATTCAACAGATCATGGCTGATCTGGTTGTGGTCTCAGCTCCACTTTCCTGTCTGCCCCCCCATAACCTTATCTAACAAAAATCTAGCTCAGTCTTGAATAAATTTAAAGCCCCAGCCTTCACTACTTTCTGGGGAAGACTTCCACAGACTAATGATCCTCAGGGAAAAAAAACCAATTTCATCGGTCTTCAAAGGGAAATCTCATATTCTTAAATTATTTCCCCTAGTTTTAGTCTCCCCAAGAGGAAACATCCTCTGGGTATCCACCCTATCAAGACCTCTCAAGGTCTTATATATTTCAATAAGATCACCTCTCATTCTGCTAATCTCCATTGGGTATAGACCCAACCTGTTCAATCTTTCTTCATGAGCCCTTCATCCTAGGAATTTGTCAGGTGACCTTTCTCTGAACTGCTTCTAAACCAATATTTTTCCATTCAAATAGAGACCAAAACTACACAAGATCTACTCTAGATGGGGTCTCACCAAGGCCCTGTACAGCTGCAGCAAATCTTTCCTACTTTTATACCCTATTCCTCTTGTAATGAACGCCAACATTCCCATTTGCCTTCAGATAAAAGCAAAAAACTGCACATGCTGGAAATCCAAAACAAAAAGAAAAAGACCTGGAAAAACTCAGCAGGTCTGACAGCACCTGCAGAGAGGAACACAGTTAACGTTTTGAGTCCGTACGACTCTTCAACAGAACTAAGGAAAAATAGGAGGTGAAATATAAGCTGGTTTAAGGGGAGGTGGGACGAGTAGAGCTGGAGGGGCCAGTGATAGGTGGAGATTGCCAAAAGATGTCATAGACAAAAGGACAAAGAGATGTTGACGGTGGTGATATTAGCTAAGAAATGTGCTAATAGGTGACATTGAGGGTAGAAAGCAGGACAAGCAAGGTACAGATAGCCCTAGTGGGGCTGGGAGGGGGAAGGGATCAAAATAGGCTAAAAGGTGGAGGTCTGGGTCATGCTTGAGGACAAACAGACTCTCTCCTCCATCCCCACCCCCTTTTTTCAAATAATTTATAGATTTTTCTTTTCCCACTTATTTCCATTATTTTTAAATGTATTTCCATCCATTGTTTTATCTCTACCTTTTAGCCTATTTCGATCCCTTCCCCCCCACCCCACCCCCACTAGGGTTATCTGTACCTTGCTTGTCCTGCTTTCTACCCTTAATTTCACCTATTAGCACATTTCTTAGCTTATATCACCACCATCAACACCTCTTATGTCTATGACATCTTTTGGCCATCTTCACCTATCACTGGCTCTCTATCCAGCTCTATTTGTCCCACCCCCCCAAACCAGTTTATATTTCACCTCTCTTCTAGTTTACCTTAGTTCTGTTGAAGTCATACGGACTTGAAACGTTAACTGTGCTCCTCTCCGCAGATGCTGTCAGACCTGCTGAGTTTTTCCAGGTACTTTAATTTTTGATTCCATTTACCTTCCTTATCATGCTTTCTGCATAGATGTTAAACAGCAATAATAGTACAACCTTGTTTCATCACACACCCGATTACACCATGTTCATTGTATCAAATACTGTCCAAACTAGCATTGTGCCATGTACAGAACTAAAACTATTTGTTTATCTCTCCATCAACTGATTACCTCCAGCACTTGCAATAACTATTGCCAATCTACCTGGTCAAATTTCTTTTTCCCATAATCCACCAAAGAAATACCACAAAATGTGGAGCGTAACAAACCCATCGCTTTAGTTGCACTTGCATTCAAGAAAATGTTGAAGATCCTAGTAAATAAGGCTTGCCATTCCATCATCTGTGATCAATTTGGTTTTAGTAAGGATTGTAGAACTAGACAAACTTAGCATAGAATGTCAGCAAGAAACGTACACCTGCTTTGTCAATTCTGCTAGTATTTACTGAGAAATCCACCATAGCAATAGGAGGCATGGCTGAAGGAAGATGGAGTCCACCTGAGTTCATCCTCCCTCCTATGCTGATAAGGAGGCCCAGTTTCAAGCTGCTTGCTCCTGGCCTATCAACAAAATGCTCTCTACCGGATCACCTGCAGCACTTGCTTCCTCTTTCCCAAGTAGCACCCAGGTATTTCAACCCAATAAGTAAACTGCCACTGAATGGTCCATTTGAGCTAGCGGCTGAACTTTCTTTTCCAGAGAACACTGCATATGATTTCAAAGTCACCAATATCATAAGCAATCACGTATGAGTTTGTAATTTTGATTCAACATAACTCCTGTTAATATCCAATCCACTTACTACCTGATTGTCTATTTTGTTACATTGCTGGTCTTTGGCAGCAACAGCCAGTCTTAAAGGGTACAGATAACTTGACATCTTGCACAAAACATGATCAGCCTGCTAAGGCCCAAATATGTTTCCATGCAACACATTTCTAGATATTTCCAAGTATTAGATTACCTATGCCTACTGGCATATGCAGTCTTATGGGCACTACATTCCAATCTTTTAACAGCATGGCATAGAAAAGCTATTCAAACCAATGAATCCATGTTCACGCTCTAGCAGCCGACCACATTTCATCCAAGTCCACTAGTGCAACTGGTACCAGTTCCATGAACAGGGGTTGAATAAACTCACTTGCCCTCCATGCCCACTTCAGTACTTGACTATTATCTATGCATATTCTAAAATATGCTTTTATTGTAGATTTAGCATCACAGCATTATTTGTCACATTAATGGCAAATTATACCATTTTGTATGTTGTATGATTGCCATACACCTTGAGCCTATTTAATAAGCACAGCTGATCTCAATTGACTCATTTGAAAAACATAGCTCCAATTAACTAAAACTAGAAAGCTTCAAAAGCAGCCTTCAATGTTTTAAATGCTATGGAATACACCTCAAGTCTGGTATTACATGTTATTACAACTGCATGTTACTGGCCTAGCACTCAAGGCCCAGGCTAATGCCCTGGTGATGCAGGTTCAAATCCCACCATAACACCTGGTGGAATTTAAATCATCTTGAAATGCTAGCTTGTTTCATTATGACAACTGATGGTTTCATTAATGGTGACAAAAATCCATCCATTAATGACCAGGAAAGGAAGCCCACCATCCTTATCTGGTCTACACATGACTAGACACACAGCAAACTGAAGGGGACAGTTAAGGCAATTAGGGATAGACAATAACTGCTGGCCTTGTCAGTGACACCCACACCTCACAAAAAAGTGACTAATTGCTGCACTGTATCCTTAGTTTGGATGCCCAAAGTACTTTTCCACAAGAAAGGCAAAGATAGCAAGTTCTGGTCATAAGGTTTTATTAAGAGTGACAAGTATTCTTTATATTGATGTTCACGTGCATCCAAAAACTTTGGCACTTAACAGTTCCATGAGTCTTAAAATACATGTCTTGTAAACTGATCTAAGTGCACTTATTAGCCAATCCCAGTCAAACACGAATGACCAATAGACATGCTGTTTTCTTTAATCAACCTCTTCAATTGTTGGACCTGATGATGCACCGGCACCAGAAGGAGCACTGCCAGCACCAGGAAAGCCCCCTGGTGGTCCACCAGCACCCTGATACAGCTTCGTGATGATAGGATTGCAGATTTTCTCCAGCTCCTTCTGTTGGTGCTCATACTCATCCTTTTCAGCAGTCTGAGTGGAAAAAAAAAACAAAATAGTTACACATTTGATTTGCCAAAGCTTAACATCACCTTCCAGGAAAGAACGCTCAGACATCCAAGGAAGACTTGCCATCATAACCCTTGGCAGGATTCTAGTGGAAACTACGAATGGTTATGGTCTCTACTTCATCATAGCGTAACAAGACTTTTTGTAGGTTGAAAATAGTGTAACATGCCAAAATAATACTGCCTTCAATTTACCTGGTTCTTGTCTAGCCAGCTGATAACTTCATTACACTTGTCCAAAATCTTCTGCTTATCATCATCCCCAACTTTTCCTTTTAGTTTCTCATCCTCAATTGTAGCCTTCATGTTGAAAGCGTAAGATTCCAAAGCATTTTTGGCAGCAACTTTTTCACGCTGCTGGTCATCTTCAGTTTTGTATTTTTCAGCTTCTTGGACCATACGTTCAATATCTTCCTTACTCAAGCGACCTAAGTAAGATAGTTTACTATTAGTACAGTGCAACTTACAAGCCTATTACGACACAAATTGAAGTTATCGCTCAGACATCCAAGGAAGGTGTTTAACCAACATTAGTCTCAAGACTTCTGGTGGAAACTACGAATGGTTTTTGGCATCTTTCATCACAGCGAGTTTAATTACAATAGTGCACAGAAATATCTTCACCTTTGTCATTTGTGATGGTGATCTTATTTTCCTTTCCAGTGCTCTTGTCCACTGCAGACACATTCAAGATACCATTGGCATCAATATCAAATGTCACCTCAATTTGAGGCACACCCCGTGGAGCAGGTGGAATTCCAGTCAGCTCAAACTTGCCCAGCAAGTTGTTATCCTTAGTCATGGCTCTTTCACCCTCATACACCTAAATTAGAAACAAGAGATCTTAAAGTTATAGACATGAGCACACTTTTAAAATTCACTTCCAAATCTTGCATGTACACAATATATCCTTAAAATCAAATTCCATATTTAAAATGTTGAGTTCTAAAAAGAATGGCATTTGCTAGATCAGAACCATTCAAGTGGAAAAGTTTGAAAAATTGACCTCACCTGGATCAGCACACCAGGTTGGTTATCAGAATAGGTAGTAAAGGTCTGAGTTTGCTTTGTTGGAATGGTGGTGTTGCGCTTGATTAATGTGGTCATTACACCACCAGCTGTCTCAATACCCAGTGATAGAGGAGTAACATCCAACAGCAGTAGATCTTGCACAGCCTCAGATTTGTCGCCAGCCAAGATGGCAGCCTGCACAGCTGAAAGGAAAGCATACATCTTTATTTTAGTGACACCATGTTGCTATTAGAACTCATTGCAATGCAGGGTGCTGGAAACAAAATGGTTACATTAAATGGGAAAATGTCAGGGCAGAAACTAGATTATGACATCAAAATGATTTCCAACCAAATCAAGAAATTAAACTTAATTACCTGCACCATATGCAACAGCCTCATCAGGGTTGATGCTCTTGTTCAACTCTTTGCCATTGAAAAAATCTTGCAGCAACTTCTGGATTTTGGGAATGCGGGTGGATCCACCAACCAGAACAATGTCATGGATTTGAGCCTTGTCAATCTTGGCATCTCGCAAGGATTTCTCAACAGGATCAAGTGTGCCTCGGAAGAGGTCTGCATTGAGCTCTTCAAATCGTGCCCTTGTGATGGAAGTGTAGAAATCAACACCCTCGTACAGAGAGTCAATTTCAATGCTAGCTTGCGTACTGGATGACAGGGTACGCTTGGCACGTTCACATGCAGTGCGGAGACGGCGAACAGCTCTCTTGTTGTCAGTGATGTCTTTCTTGTACTTTCGTTTGAATTCAGCAATAAAATGGTTGACCATGCGGCTGTCAAAGTCCTCCCCACCAAGATGGGTGTCACCAGCTGTAGATTTGACTTCAAATATACCATCTTCAATGGTTAAGATGGAGACATCAAAGGTACCACCACCCAGGTCAAAAATCAGTACATTTCTTTCAGCACCAACCTGCAGTAGAAAGCGACAGTAGTAAGAGATGATACCTTAAGTTACTTGTAATTGAGTAAAAAACAAGCTATGACAATCTGGAAAGGTTGATTGTTTGATATAGGAGAACCAACCAACTGTGGCTAATTAAAACTTGAAACACTGAATTGCATCTATATTTGGCTTCACTGTAATATAATATTTATATAGCACTCCCTAGGGCAACTGGACTAAAATAAATATTGGGTCAAGTATGGAGTGACAAAATGTTTGGTCCTTGAGGCAGGGAGCAAGGGACAGATGTTGAGAAAATTCTAGAAGCATGACAAAGGTACAGCTGCCAATGAAAGCACGAGATAATTTGAAACCAAACACCACAGGGTTCAGTTCACACCACTGGGATTCTTGTTGAATGTGCCTGGTCACATGATAGGATTTATTAAATTGACACCACAGGTGAAAAGCACAAGACAGGGCTCTTCACTAGAAGTCAAGGTGCCCTACTGGAGTATTAAAAATAGGCATCTGACAATGTTATCAAAACATTCCAACTAGCACAAGGTTGTGTGCGCCTTAACAAGAAATGGAAGTGCCAAGTTAGTGATGTGTCTCCTTGGGAAGACTATTGAGTAGTGGTCTAGTGAAAAAGGGAAATTTATTAGCCGCCAATCCTCAAAACAAAGACATCACACCACTAGCACACCAGTGACTGCAAGTTGTTCACCACATACCTTCTTGTCCAAGCCATAAGCGATGGCAGCTGCAGTTGGTTCATTGATGATACGCAGCACATTGAGGCCAGAAATTGTACCAGCATCCTTTGTTGCTTGTCTTTGAGAATCATTGAAGTAAGCTGGTACTGTGATGACTGCATTTGTAATAGTCTGGATTAGACAGAAACAGCATTTAGATATCAATTTCACAACATGAAACATTAAAATCATTGAAAAATTTAGTATACCTTACCTTCCCAAGATAGGCCTCAGCAATCTCCTTCATTTTAGTCAACACCATGGAGGACACTTCTTCTGGATAAAAGGACTTTTTTTCAGCTTTGTACTCAACTTCAACCTTGGGACGGCCACTATCATTGATGACACAGAATGGCCAGTGCTTCATGTCAGACTGAACAACGGCATCTTCAAACCTGCGGCCGATAAGGCGTTTGGCATCTGAAATAAAAATTATATTCAATACACTGGGGAAACATCGAGTCAATTAAAGCAAAGCCTATTTGTCAACAATCATTCACATGGGAGCAATTCCTCCTGCAATTGAGCAGGAAGTTCTAGTCTTGCCTTCCTCATCAAGATTACTCACTTGCCCATCACACCACCCCACAGCAATTGCTTTGCTAACAGAATGCTGAATTTTCAATCAGCAAGCTATTCAATTGCAACTAGAATAGCAGCAGTGAGTACACTACAATTACTAGAATATTCTGCAAGCTTAGCTATTTGGTGTCTGTGAGTAATAAACCCAGCATTTACTAAATGGGTTCAAAGCTCCTCTTTGTTCTGCATGTCCCCTCCAGGATGCCAATATAAACATGAGCAAGTACCAGAATGAGATTGCAAAAACTGGGCAGAAGGTAACAAAGCTTAAATGCTAAACAACTCACCAAAGACAGTGTTGGTTGGGTTCATTGCCACCTGGTTCTTGGCTGCATCACCAATGAGCCTCTCTGTATCAGTGAAGGCAACATAGCTTGGAGTGGTTCGGTTGCCTTGGTCATTGGCAATAATTTCAACTTTTCCATGCTGGAAGACACCTACACAGGAGTAGGTTGTCCCAAGATCAATACCAATTGCTGGTCCCTTGGACATCTTGCCTGTAAGAAACATTAGTTGTAGAGTCAATATGTAAGCCCCCTGCAAACTCAGTCAGCTTTAAACATTGTTTCTCCAAATGTGGCCTGACCCAAGGATTCATTTGCTTCTTCTGTACTTTGTACTTTTGATTTTGCATCACATTAAAAGTCTCATTTTGGTGAATCAGTTACATCTGTGACTCAGTTACTGCTGTAGTGCAATAATCAGGGCGGCTTTCGCAATAAATCTTGAAGAATAATGATTTAAGATTAACTCGTGTTGCAACATGACTTAAAACAGCCACACCTTGCAAGATGCCTCCCAACGAAAGTAAACTACTGCAAATGTTGGAAATATGAATAAAAACAGAAAATGCTGGAAAATACTCAGGTCAGGTAACGCACGTGAAGAAAAACAAAACACCAAAGAGAGTTTCAGGGAGATGATCCTTCACCAGATTTTGACCAGGACCATGCTACATAATGCATTAGGATTTGAAACTTCCGTTGATGTTGAAGTCGCAAATTCAATTCAATCGCAGTGGAAGTTGAACCAACATCCTCCCCCCGCCCCCCCACTCCCCCCTTCCCCTCCCCCACCCGGGCCAAAAAAAACCCAGCGAAGCACGTGTCCGAGGACAACACGTGGTCTCAGTAGGGAGTCGCAAGTGGGACACACAAAAGCCGAGCGGACGCGCAGCGGGTTTCGATTTCGCCGAGGAGGCAGCTTCCGCCGTCCTGCCTCGCTGTTTGGGAGAGGCGGCCCCGGTTCCGCTCTCTGTATAAGGAAGGCCTTGGGAGCTTCCCGAAACTTCTCTTTCACCCCTCCCCCCCCCACCACCACCACCACTGCCTGTACTCGTCTAGAGAGAGAGAGAGAAAAAATAATGAGGGCCGCCGTTTATGTCGAGACGGTTTAACGGGGCTAAATTAACCGTTTTAAAGAGTAAGAGACCGATCGAGTAGAGCCGGAGCTCAGATGACCCTCGAATCTCTTCCTTCCCCTGCCCGAGGGAACCACTTTCCAAAGAGAATACGGGGGGTGGACGCCACGAATGATATGATCGCCAATACTCTCCCACTAACCCGGAATACACAACTCACACAAGCGAAAACGCGGCGGGGGGGGGAAAGAGGGAAGTAGTACAAAAAAAATTGACGTCAAGCACCGAAGCCAGAACTCCAATTCACTCCAAATTAAATTGAATTGAAAGCGGAGGCCAGGGTGCCGTTCCAGCTGAATTTTTTTTTTCCCCCCCTTACATTACCTGCTGTTTATTGCGGGGTGGTTACACAGAGAGCTGTTTGCGATGTCCGCAGCGCCGCAATGAGACTGAGCCGCGCCCCGCATCGCCTTTTAAACCTCGACAGAAAGTTCTAGAAAGTGGATGACGTCACTCCTCCCCACTGACCAATCATCGCCGCGCCAAGCCGGCTACGTCAGCGGGAGTGGCGGGAAGGGGCGCGAGGCACCCATTGGCTGAGGCTCAAGGGGATTTCCCCCCCCCCCCCCCCCCCTCCCCTCCCCCTCCCCCTCCCTCCCTCCCTCCCTCATCCGGCTGGTGGCATGGCATAATTCAGGATTAAGTACAAATCGCACTGTAGGACCAAACAGTTCATGGCGTATTTGTAAAACTATTTTTTATAAGCACAAAAAAATAACTGACTCTTTTGTTGGGAAAACATTTTGATTCATCTCTATTGTAACTTATTTGGCAAATATTGTTCAGGTATCATTTTCAAATCCACACCTCAAGTGTGCATGCTGGAAGATGGATCAGGACAAAGCAGCCCGCTTGATTGGCAGCCATCCAGCTCCCTAAACATTCACTCCCTCCACCACCGACGCACAGTGGCAGCAGTGTGTATCATCTACAAGATGCACTGCAGGAACTCACCAAGTCTCCTTAATCAGCACCTTCCAAATCCACGACCTCTACCACCTAGAAGGACAAGGGCAGCAGATGCATGGGAACAGCATCACCTGCAAGTTCCCCTACCAGCTGCACACAATCCTGATTTGCAAATATCATTGCTCCTTTGGCCCAAATGAAGAGGAATTAGTGGCAGCAGAAACTTGTGCTGGTGTATGACATTTATGTAAGGTGAGGAAATAATTTTGCACATGAAAAGAATAAAGAAGTTACATTTCAGAACAATGCTACAAATGTGCAATAATTTAAAATTATCCTTTAATGCAGCAATGCACTTCATTGCCAGTAAAACACTTTGAGATGTCTGGTGGTTGTGAAAAGCATATAAAGGCAATTCCTTTTTTAGGGGTGTTTGTATACTCAGTATGTAACATGGTAATTTGTTGAACAACAGCAACAACAAATAGGATGCTTTATTGCTTAATCAGTATAGTGTAAGTCAGAGTATGCTGAGATTGTACAGGGCTCTGGTCAGACTGCCTGTTTTTACTGCAATCAAATTTGCTTACCAAAACAAAATAAACATTAAAGTACTTTGACACATCTTCTCTGGACGACTATTAAGTTATGGCTGAGGAAAGGCTGGAGAAAAGTGAGCTTTTCAATCTTAAAAGGTGACAAAAGAGAATTTTTTGGATATATTAAATTGTATAGAAATAGATAAATCTGGTATATTACTTAAGTGTAAATTATGACAGTAGGACAAGACTGCCAGGTTTAGAGTTCTAGTGTGCAACTGTGTATAGCTACAGTCTCCGCAAAGTTAGAAGCAGCTTTCTGCAGATGGGGAACACACGTACTTACATCCATTATCAATCCAAATTTGTTTTTCTAATTTGAGTTACCCATTATTGACTTGTTTACATAGACATCCCATTTCATTTATAATACTAGCACCTTCTTGTAGATGTTTAAGTGGGATAGCCTTTGCATTGCTCTGCACAAAACATGAGGGATAAGGGCACACTGATTATCTGAAGACAAATTTTGAACTGTCAGAAACTGCTTTTACACAGTGATCAACACTCAAAACAGATTCCCAGGTCAGATAATGGCTGCAAAAACCTTGGAATTATTTTAAATAGCTGGATACTATGCTGAGGATTGTATAGTTTTCTAGGTGGATGAAATAATATGACCTTCCTTTTAAATATAACTAATATTTCAATAGATTGTAAAAATAGAAACTATTGATACATGTGTCTGCAAACATATCCCATTATACTCCTGGGCTGGCAGCTACCTGTCCTTAGACATCCGTTTCCTTTCTTTTTCTTTTCTCCCCCAATCTCCTCACTTTCATTATTTAAATACCCCTGGTTGTAATAGTGGGTGCATTTAAGACCTAACCGTAAGTTCAAGCTGCATGTTTAAAGTTATCTAGTCCCATTTTCAAACTTACGACTATGCCTTCTTTTTGTTTCATCAGTGGGCACTGGATCTTTGCTCCCAAATCCCTTTACCTTGCTGCAAGACTTTGCTACTCCACTGGACGACACTGTAAAACTCATCTGCTATGACTCTGATCTTCTATTGAGTCACTCAAGTTAAGGTAACCTTCTCTACCTTCAAACCATCCCTTGCTTTTGCTGTTTCTTGCTGAGCTACTGGTTTTTCCCCTTTATTTTGCCATAAATACAGTTTCTGGGCCAAAGTCCATTTCTCCGCCACTCTAGCTCCTAAACGACCTCCCAACTTCACCATTGTTTTTCTGCCTCACGACTGATTCAGCAGAGTTTCTGGCTTTTTTTCCTTTTTCATGTAAATACATCCAGGAATGCAATATCCTATACTCTTACCTTTTAAATATCTCTGGACTCACTCACCATCCAAACTTATCTGTAAACCTGGCTGACTCCAACCATATGTGTTAACTTAATCCCACCATAGGACTTCTGACTTCAACTTTGGACTGTCTCCTAATGCCTCCCATTTCCAATTTATTACCAGGAACTGTCTGGTTCACTAATGTCCTTTAGGGAATAAAATCTGCCATCCTTACCTGGCCTACACGTGACTCCAGATCTACAGTAATGTGGTTGACTATTAACTTCCCTCTGAAATGACCTAGCAAGCCACTCAGTTCATGGGTAATTAGGGATGGGCAACAAAAGCTGGCCTATCAGAAACACCCAGATCCCTTGAAAAAAATCAAAATCTACCCTGATCTTCCAATGTACACCTTTAGGTTGAATTCTCCCAAGTCCATTCAAGTCCACATTTTATTGCTACTCCAGACTAGAACCTATCACTTCTACTTCTGTTTTCCCCAAGCCCTTGAAGGTGTTGTCACCAGTCAATTCCATGTCTAGCTGACCTGCAACTCTATATTTGAACCCTCCAAACAGGTTTTTGTTTGCTTACAACACTGAAGCAGCCCTAATCAAAATCACAAATAACATCCAAGTGACTGTGATAAACTATCCTTTATTCATCTTGACATGTCTGCAGTATTTGACAAAGTTGACCACACCATCCTCATCCAATGCTTCTCCAGCTGAGTGGGACTGTACACACCTAATCAGACACTTACATGTCCAGTTGTCACCAGAGAATCATCATCATTTTCTCTTCTCACCTCATACCATTACCATTGGATCCTCCAGGTATCTATCCTTGGCCCTCTTGTTTATCTGCATGCTGCCTCTCAGCAATCTCATCTGAAAATGAAAAGGGTCCATATGTACTCTAACAGCCACCAGCTCTGCCTCACCACCACCACCACTCTCAACTATCCACTATCTATTTGTCATGCTGCTTGTTCAACATCCAGTTTTGGATGAGCAGAATTTTCTTCCAACTACATATTGGGCAGACCAAAGCAATTGTCTTCAGTCCCTGGCTTTCTCCCTCTCTGCGTCTTGAGTCCATTCTCAACTTTGGCATCTGACTTGATGCTAAGATGAGCTTCCATGACATCTCCACTTCATAACCAAGAGTGTTAACGGAGGTTGAGAAAGGCATTGTCCAATTCTACTCCATCTGCTGCTGAAACTTTTGATGCCTTTAGACTTGTCTATTCTAATGTACTTTTGACTTGCCTTTCATATTCTACCCTTCACAAACTCACTCATACAAAATATGCACCAAGTTCTGTTCACCCATTACCTAGATGTTGGATCCTAGTCTGGCAACACCTGCATTTTAAAACCCACATTCTGGTTTTCAAATCCTATTATGGCTTCACCTCTCCCCATCTCAGCAATGTCTTCCAGCTCTACAACCCTCAAATATCTATGCTCCTCCAATTCTGCTCATCCCTCCACCATTGGTGGATATGCTTTCAGCTACCAGAGAGACATAGGCTCTGGAATTTCCTTCCGAAACCTATCCACGCTGGTTCTCTTTCCTCCTTTAAGATGATCCTTAAAAATCTACCTTGGCCAAACTTTTGGTCACCTCTCCTAATACCTCTTCCTGTGGATTGATGTCAAATTTTGTTTGATGCTGTTCCTATGTATCCTAAAGGCACTATATAGCTACAACTTTTCATTCTCAGGACGTGTTGCTGGCAGGCCATGGCATTTCTTGTCCATAACTAGCTACCCTGAGAAAGCAATCATGGGCCATTTTCTTGAACCTCTGAATAGCTTGCTCAGCTGCTTCAGAGGCAAGTAGAGTAACTCACATGGATGTGGGACTGGAATCACAGCCCACACCAGGTAAAGAAATTGTTTTCTTCTAAAGATTACTAATCTGGCAGCTTCAGGGTCACTTTTGTAATACCAACTATTTATTTCCAGATTTTACATTCTAAAACTATGATGAGATTTGAATTTGCATTCTCTAGATTATTGCATAAAGATCTAGATTACTTGTCCAGTTACAACTAATCTACCGTAACCTTCAAATTTGAACAGTTCCCAAAATATTACCCAGGATCAGAAAGACATTTTATACAAATGTGACAAAGTTAGTATACTGAAAAAACAAGACATCATTCGGCCAATGTATGTCACAAAATAGATAATTGACTGTTGGCAGGGTTCAATGCCTTCCATTCGTGAGGTGGCTAAAATGAATAACCACATCTAACTTTATGGAGTGAAAGAGAATTACAGTGCTTTCACATGATCTGCTTTAGCATTTTTAGTTCACCATAGGATACTATACAAAAGGAGGCCATGAGCCCCTTGTACCTGTGCTGTCCCTTTGGTAAATCTATCCACTTACCTGCTCTTTACCATAGCCTGCAATTTTCTCTCCAAATATTTATCAAACTATTTTTGAAATTTATTGAATCTGCTTCCACCTTTTCAGGCAGTGCATTCCAGATTCCAACAACTTGTGTAAAAGAAGTTTTCACCATTGCTTCTTTCTGGTTCTTCTGACAATTACCTTAAAATCTGTCTGCTGTTTACTGACCCTTCTACCATAGGAAGCAGTTTCCCCCCTTATCATTACCATTAAAGATTTTAAACGTATCAAATCGCTGCTCAATGTCCCTCTTGAGTTTTGATTCATTGGGGCCTTGTATTTTCCTGAGGATACTTGCTACACATCAAGTCCATCATGACACCTGAAGCATCCCAATGAAACACTTCCTTTCCTCCCCCACCCCACAGAGTAGATAAAAGCAAACAATTATGAAGGCAAATGGTATGTTAGCCTCGATTGCAAGAAGGTTGCATTTTCAAAACAAGGACATTTTTCTGCAATTATAAGGCCTTTGGTAAAAATCAAACCTGGAGTGCTGTATAGTTTTGGTCTTGCCCAAGGAAAGATATACTTGTCTTTGGAAGTGGGGTGGTAGCAAGAGAGCAACATAAGTGCACTAGATCCATTCCTGGAATGAGTGGCTGTACTATGAGTTGAGATTAAGTAAAATAGGTTTTTACTCCCTAGGAGTTAAGAATGGATAGATATTCTAAAAAAAAGTTATGCATTTCATAAGGCTTTACACAGTAGATCTTGGAGAAGATATTTCCTTCACTAGAGAGGAAGTAACCAAGGATCATTGCCTCAGGATAAGGAGTTAGCCATTTGGGATTAAGATAATTCTCAATGCCAAGTGCTGTGTATGCTCAATATATTGAAGACTGAGGTTAATAGATTTTTGGGTACTAAAAGGAATCAAGTTATGTAGGAATAGGGCTGAAAAGTTCAGATGTAGACCCCCCCCCCCCCTCCTCCAATATTACTGGATGGCAGTGTAGTGGGAATGGTAGGATAAAAACCTGTATTCATAAACCTTCACATAATCTCAGGATGACCCAAAGTGATTTACAGCCAATTAAAATGTTTAGTGAAAGGAAACAACCAATTTGTACACAGATAAACGCTCTGCAAAACAGTAATGTGATAATGATCAGAATTTTCAGTAATGTTGGTTAATGGAACAAGCTCAATCATGAGGGAAGATGGGATTAAAAAAAAACTGAAGACTTGGGGTTGGGAGATGCTACATCTTGGTAGGCAAAAGCACAAGGAAACAATGCAGGCAACTGAACAAAGTCTGTATCTTAAACAGTCCATGAGCTCTTTTTACTTGTTAGCAGAAAGGGTAGAGGGGGAAGAATACTCAAAGCAAAGTTGTTGGTGGAGAAAAGCAGAGGGTTCTCTGCTTTCCAAGATAATTCTGGAGTAGTGGGTAGTTGAAAGGAGTGAGACAACGAGCTCTTGATATGAACACGGATTTGATGGATGGGTAAAATCAATTGTGCATGAGATATGCTGAAGTCAGCACTCAAACTCAGGAAAGATGGGGCCATACTGAATAGCAAATAGTAAGCAAGATAGTAAAGGTTGTACTGCAACAAGGAGTGGATGGGGGTAGTGGTTAAGCCAGTCAGCAGTTGAAAAAGTATTGTTGCAAATACCTAACTTTTAGCCGCACATTTGCTATTTAGAAGGGCAGTTCCAAATTATTTCTCCCCCACCAAAAAATTTGGTGTTGAAAGGGGTACGGAGAATGTGTTTAAGCTTTTCGGAATCTTGTATTCAGAAAAGCCCTTCCTCCTCCTGGACAAGATTCGAATGCAGGTTCTACCAGTCAAAAGACACTTGCAACATACTATCCTAGTTACAGGTTTATGTTCCAAATTCATCCTTGAATGCAAAAAAAGGGCATCAGGCCAACGGTGCAATGGACTATACATAAATTTGTAGGGTGCAATAAATTCTACTTTACTAGCCAGAAAGGAAGAACATGTCCAGAGTTCCTATCCTGGATTGGGTTCAATAAATTTTACTACAAGTGCATTTATGGAGATTAGGAGAATATGGGATTGGGTTTAGGTGTAATGCTCTGTCAAAGCCAGTTATTCAAGTTCAAAACATGAAAAATGGTCAAAGTACTGGAAGCCTTAAATCACACTGCAGTATGATTCCAGCCACCACCTTTAAACAGACGGGGTATCAAGGCTAGGAGCGAAGGAAAACAACTTTTGGTATATTTATTGCTCTTTTATTAGAAGATGAGAAGTTTTCAACTAGAATTTAAATTAACAAGATGCTTTTCAGTCTCATTAAACTTTTACACCATATTTAGTTACAGGGCAATAGTACAT
This sequence comes from Cetorhinus maximus, assembly GCF_964194155.1. NCBI lineage: Eukaryota > Metazoa > Chordata > Chondrichthyes > Lamniformes > Cetorhinidae > Cetorhinus > Cetorhinus maximus. The sequence goes on from NC_135880.1 coordinate 212,651,015, forward strand.
TTTGGATTCTTAAGTCATAGTACACAAACATCCAGTTTCCTATTCTCATTGATTCTTACTGTACATTAATGTTTTTAGTCAACTTCTTCAATGGTTGGTCCAGAAGATCCTCCTCCAGGAGCAGCACCAGTACCAGGAAAACCTTCTGGCATCCCACCAGGCATGCCACCAGCACCCTGATACAACTTGCTAACAATTGGATTGCAGATCTTCTCTATTTCTTTCAGTTGATGTTCATATTCATCTTTTTCTGCAGTCTGGAAAAAACAACAGCATTTGGCAAGTCAACCTAATACCATAGGTATATATTATCTGCTAGTTACATTACTTGAACTGTAACTTAATATCAGGCTTCCATTAAGGATCTGTCAAATCTGTGATTCCAGAATAGAAGATCCTCTCCAGGTAATGTTAACACAAGTGTTAGTCTTTCAAGAATGGCTTACATACCTCCTCTGGTCCTTCCCTCATTTAAATCCTTCTTTCTTCCTCTTCTCCACTAAAAATTATGAACTATGCAAGAGTCAAGACTCACTTATTCAGTGCCTTTTTGGAAGGAACCCTGGCTACAGGTTGCTGCAGCTCTCATTGCTTAATATCTTGTGCTCTTAGGAATAGGCCATTCAGCTGGAGTCTGCTGCAACAAAATCAGTTCAAGGCAGATTTGTACCTCAACTCCATTTACCTACCCTTCCTCCACATTGTGATAATCCTACCAAAACAATTCTCCAAATTGAATTCATCCAGCACCCAAAGCATTGTGACACCACTAACAAAATGCTTCCTTTTTTTAAACTACCAAATGGTTTAGTGCTAACATTCTTAATACAAGTTAAATTTATGCAGCCAGTACTCATTTAATCCTGTAAACCCTAGTATTCTGGTGAACCTTTACTGTACTTTCTCCAAGGTCAATGCATCCTTCCTGATGTTTATTTCCTACAATAGATTGCAATATTCCTTATGAGGCCTAACCAATCCCCTGCATAATTGAAGCATCACATCAGAACTTCAATGCTCTTGGTATAAAAGCCAACATTTGCATTTGAATATTTTGTACAAATGCAGCAGCTTCTACCATGTACCTGGATACCCAAATCACTTTGCTCTTATGCAATTACTGAAGTTGCATTCATTATTCACTTACTTCAAGATAATGAAATTTTCCTAACTAGCCTGCAAGTCAATTGCATGATCTGATGTGGCATGACAAACATCAAGAGGGTTCCAAGTTTGAGCCATGTACCTGCCAAATAAGCACTATAAATCAAATCAGTCTCAAATACTTAGGTTAGACAGGTATGATAAAGCCAGGATTCCCAGGGGTTGGCTCCTATTCAGGGGATGCATGCACTGAATTGAGCAAAGATGAATAGCTGCTTTAGTTCTTTCCCAAAAAGATCGTCACTAACTTTGACCTGAGCAATGGCACCAATGGAATTCAGCATGATTCAGAAAATTGGGGACAAACAGCTGAATTAATATGGGAAAGCCAATGGAAATGTTAATTCATCATCCACGGTCAAATATTTTATTGTTTGATTTTTTAAAAAATGTTCCACTAAGCATAGGAATTGGGGGTGGAGATAATGACAAGTTTAAAATAATCTTCCAACCTTCCCTAGATACAGGGAAAGGTGACAGAGCATTGGAGTGGCAAATGTAACACCCAAGTATGGAAGGACATCCCTAGCAATTACAGGCAGTCAAGTCAGGAGGGTTTTAGAGATAAGCTAGACGAGAAAAAAAAGCAATTGCATTAACAGACTTGGAACCTCTTGATGTTTACAGGTCAGTGCCACATCAAAAATGGTGCAATTGACTTCTGGGCTAGTCCTTAGTCCAAGGACTAGGGACACTGATGTAAGGTTTTAGGAGGAGATGCAGCAGCATGTGAAGAATTTTAATATATAAACATAGATAGTATTGGCCTGGAACATTCTGCCTAGGAGGGAGGTTTGACTAGTGAAGAAATTGAATGGGTGCTTGAGGAAAGTAAGTGGACAAGTTTAAAATGGGTAGAGCATTGAAAGAGACCATTGGATTGCTCTACAGGAGGCCCATCATAAACTCTTATGGGACAAATAGCCCTTGTGCCAATAACAACTACCATGTGATTACAATAATCATCCTTTAACAGAATTACCTTCACTAATTATAATTTACCTGGTTCTTATCCAGCCAGCTGATAACTTCATTGCACTTGTCTAAAACTTTCTGCTTATCATCATCACTTATTTTGCCCTTTAGTTTCTCATCTTCAATGGTAGCCTTCATGTTGAAAGCATAGGACTCTAAAGAGTTCTTTGATGAAACTTTGTCACGCTGTTGTTCATCCTCTGCTTTGTACTTCTCAGCTTCCTGGACCATACGTTCAATGTCCTCTTTGCTCAAGCGACCTGTTGATATAATCCAAATGCTATTTACATCATTCTTTTTATAAACGCTGAGCTACACTTAATCCCTGTTTATGTTCACCTATAGTAATTATTTTAAGTTAAGGCCTCAATATAACTGTATAAATCAGTTTCCAGAAAGAACTGTAGAACAGCTTGGGTTAATTAGTGCTTCAAAGAAGCAGTGGCCTTTTGTCAGTGGTCTTCAGAGTAGCACAGGCCCACTTTCTGTGCTATATCATGCAGACACTGTTGCACTTTTACACTAAGAATTCTGGCTGCAAAATGTCAGGAGACATTTGAATGATCAGTAAAAGCAAGTTTACACCAAAAAAAATTGAAGTTACAATGTAATGAACAAAACTCTTGTAGCTAAGAAAAATGCTGTGTAGTTTTCCATCAATCGCAGTGTGGGAGGAACTAGCTTTGGCACAAAAAAAAATCAAAATCCACCATGCAAAGCAGTGATTCACCTTTGTCATTTGTGATGGTGATCTTATTTTCCTTTCCAGTGCTCTTGTCCACTGCAGACACATTCAAGATACCATTGGCATCAATATCAAATGTCACCTCAATTTGAGGCACACCCCGTGGAGCAGGTGGAATTCCAGTCAGCTCAAACTTGCCCAGCAAGTTGTTATCCTTAGTCATGGCTCTTTCACCCTCATACACCTAAATTAGAAACAAGAGATCTTAAAGTTATAGACATGAGCACACTTTTAAAATTCACTTCCAAATCTTGCATGTACACATGATATATAGATCTTCCTTTAGTTTGTTCAGCAGCTACATTATAAAAAATGTAGAATTGTCACTTGGCCCACTGTAACAGGCACCTTGGTAAGCCATGCTCAGGTTGTCAGAAACTCCGGTTCACAGCCTGTACTGCATCTGAAGTGTTAAATTTAGCACCACTCAAACTCAGAAAGAGGGGTAACCAGACTGCCTGCTTTCAGTTAGTAAACCTCTTGGAAAGTGAAACTGTGACTGTTAGATAAGGAAAACTCCAGCTCAACTGCAGTGCTATCATACCAACATCAACTACAATAGTCATAGTCCAGGAAGTATGACATCAAGTCATTGCACAACCTTGGCAGTCGTACAATTCCAAGTTGTGCTGAACTTAAACGTTTGACCCCATAGCCTCACTATAAAAAAAATGCTCATCTCCATCTCTATGGAATCAACCACCTCAACACCTGCTGTTGGAAACAACTATTTGTCATATCATGTCTATGTCACAAACTCATCCATATTCTGCTGCTTATATCCTGTCCTGCTCTCCCTGTAGCACATCTGCTAAGCATTGAGGCATCTTGCATTTATGTCAGCAAGGGTTGTATTACATCCCCAATGCTTCAAATTTAAAATTCCCAATCCCTCCATGGGCTCATTCCTTTTATCTGCAACTACCTGTAACCTTGAAACATCCATCTCCCCACTCCACATTCTTCAGATACTGGCCTCTTGTACATTCCTCCAACCACCTCCCTTCACCCCACTATCAACACCTATGCCTTCAAACTGTCTGGCCCCCATACCATTCCTAAATTCTTCTGCTTCACCACCTACCTCCCAAGCAGCTCTTTAAAACCCACCTCTTCAACCAAGCTTTTGGTCACTCCATCGTTGCCTCAATGTTCACTTTTTATCATCCTAAAGTACAGTGAAAGCATATTTCTTGCACATTTATATGTACAAGTATATTGGTCAAAATGTAGTCACACCTACCTTAAAAAGGCAAAAACAAATTAGGTTCTTACCTGGATGAGCACACCAGGCTGATTGTCAGAGTAAGTGGTGAAGGTCTGCGTTTGTTTTGTTGGAATGGTGGTGTTACGTTTGATTAGGACAGTCATTACACCTCCAGCTGTCTCAATACCCAGGGACAGAGGAGTGACATCCAATAATAGCAAATCTTGTACATTCTCTGACTTGTCACCCGCCAAGATAGCAGCCTGCACAGCTGAAAAATTGTCAAATAGTTATATTTGCATCCATTAAAATTAATGTTTAGACCACAAAAACATTAGAAATGTTAAATATCAAATTATGAACAAAAAGGGAGATGCCCACTGCTGGACCTCCCCTTTATAAGGATCAAAAGAATGGAAAAAAGTGAACAATTCCTGGTACCTGTTGTTGCAAGAGACTAATGAACCTACATTTTCCATTCATATTAATTTCAATGCTCTACTCTAAAATTCAAATATCTATTTAAACTGTAGGAGGAGATTTTGCTTCAGGAATCAAAATTTCCCCTCTACAAAGATAAACTTGGTTACCTGCACCATATGCAACAGCCTCATCAGGGTTGATGCTCTTGTTCAACTCCTTGCCATTGAAGAAATCTTGCAGCAACTTCTGGATTTTGGGAATGCGGGTGGATCCACCAACCAGAACAATGTCATGGATTTGAGCCTTGTCAAGTTTTGCATCTCGTAAGGATTTCTCAACAGGATCAAGTGTGCCTCGGAAGAGGTCTGCATTGAGCTCTTCAAATCGTGCCCTTGTGATGGAAGTGTAGAAATCAACACCCTCGTACAGAGAGTCAATTTCAATGCTAGCTTGCGTACTGGATGACAGGGTACGCTTGGCACGTTCACATGCAGTGCGGAGACGGCGAACAGCTCTCTTGTTGTCAGTGATGTCTTTCTTGTACTTTCGTTTGAATTCAGCAATAAAATGGTTGACCATGCGGCTGTCAAAGTCCTCCCCACCAAGATGGGTGTCACCAGCTGTAGATTTGACTTCAAATATACCATCTTCAATGGTTAAGATGGAGACATCAAAGGTACCACCACCCAGGTCAAAAATCAGTACATTTCTTTCAGCACCAACCTGCAAAAACAGAATGTGTTTTTATGGTGCTTCATCCCAAATACCCAATGCATTACTTGGAAACAGTTCCTTGTATAGGCAAATTCTGTAATATTTAGCATTCAATAAAATCCCATGACCTGCATGAGCTAAGTGGTCAATATGTTCTTGGTGGCACTGATGGAAAGGGGAATGAATGTTGCTCAGGCCACCCCCCTGCCCCCAAAACAAAAATTGCCTTACAATGGATTCCATGTTTCATGGATTCTCAGTAACACATAAAACATTCCCTTCCTTAGGAACCTTTATCCATATGTTGTTATCTTGTTTTAGGCTCCAAAATGATCCTTGCTAGCCTTCCAACTGCCACCCTCTATGAACAACTTTCCCAATTTAAATACCTGTAGCTCATCACATATCAAGTCTGTCATCCTTTACCCAGGTCTTCAACCAGTCAGGCTTCTTAACCCTCAAAACTTTAATTCTCAAACCCTTTCACTTAGTCCCACCCTATTATAGAAGCCTCCAGCCTTGGATCTCCTCCCATCTATTTCAGTCTTTGATTAGGCCTATTTACGCATCACTGTCCAGCGTGGGGGAGAAAAGATATTCAGCTACCTCATGCTCTGCTCTTCAAAATTCCTTTTGCTTTGACCTATTTTTCCAGATTGCTCAAAAAAAGGTTGTTGGTTTTGTCTTGTCAGAACGATGGCAATTCCAGTACTTCAGCATTCCACATTGACCACTCCAATGTAGATTATGCCCTCCCCCAAGATTGTTTGTGTGCAATCTCTCACTCCAGCAAGGGGTATAAATGCAGTCAGCTAATTAATAAGTGGTTTAAACTTGTCTGTAGGAGGTTCTTTGCAAACTTGGGCATTTCCTGGAATGCAATGTGCCAGCTTCTGAAAAGGCAGGTTGGATACTCAAAAGCTAAACATTATTGCAGTCAGCAACAGAAATAAGACGACTTGCACTTACATAGCAACTTTCACAACCACCAAGTGTCTCAAAGCACACTAAGAACTTTTGAAGTGTAGTCTGTTATAATGGAGGAAACGCAGAAGCTAGTTTGCACACAGCGAGCTCCCACAAACAGCAAATTAATAATGATCAGATTCTGTGTTTCGATCTCCATTGTTTGAAGGATAACTAAATACTGGCCAGAACAAAGATTCGTCAGCTCTTCCTCAAAATTGTGCCATGGTATTTTTCATCCATCCATGAAGGCAAACTGGCCCTTGGATTTACACTGCACCTGAAAGATAGCACCTATGATAGTGCAGCACTTAAATCAAGGCTGAGGCTGATGCTCAAGTTCCGAGTGAGACTTGAACACACCTGATTCAAGAGTTGAGTGCTACCAACTGAGCTGTGGCTAACAAGCTATTGTCAAAAACACTGATGGACCTAAATTTGCTACAAGATGCTTCATGGCAGAAGGACCCCTGAAAGCCTGTGTGTATTTATAATTTAGTTATATATTATACCTTTTTATCCAAGCCATAAGCAATGGCAGCAGCTGTTGGTTCATTTATAATACGAAGAACATTAAGACCAGAAATAGTTCCAGCATCCTTAGTTGCTTGGCGTTGCGAGTCATTAAAGTAAGCAGGTACTGTGATAACAGCATTTGTAACAGTCTGCAAGAGAGAATATTTAAATCTAACAAAAGTGTCTTCAAATATTGGTTATAGTCTGCACAAAGCAGGTAGTTTGTCCATGCACTCATTAAAATGACTTTGGATTACATTTTCAGCACTGCCATGGAAACAAATTCTATATCGCCACCAACCCTACCCAATTACTTAAATCAATTAGCTTCTGCACTCAGCCCTCAATCATTGTTCATCACCTCCAACTTAGGTCATGCCCAACCTACTGGACACATTCCACCCAAAGTACTCAATTTATTGATTACTGCATGAAGAAATGCCTTCATTAACAAATTCAGCAAGTCCAATCATCTCTCAAGGTTCAAAATCAACAACTGCCTTCCTCTCATTGAGGCCACTGTATCCAGTTAAATGTTCCATAATACATGAAAAAACAAAAGTATCTATTTTGGTTATCATGAGATATGGACATCAGCAGTTAGACCAGCATTTTTATTGCCCATCCCCAATTGCCCTTAAGGTAGTTAGCTGCCTTCTTGAACCACTGCAGTCCATGTAGTGCAAGTGCACCCAGTGCAGTTAGGGGTGGGAGGGAGTTCTGGGATTTTGACCCAGCGACATATTTCCAAGTTAGGACGGTTGTATAGCTTGCAGGGGAAATTCCCATGCATCTACTTTCCTTGTCCTTCTAGGTGTTAGAGATCAAGGATTTGGAAGATGCTGTCAAAGACACTTGGATGAATTGTTGCAATGCATCTTGTAGATGGTACACTGCTGCCACTGAGTATTGGTTGTGGAGGGACTGGATGTTGAAGGCAGTGACAGGGTACCAATCAAGCAGGCTGCTTTGAATTGCAAGGTGCCCAGCTTCTTGTATTGTTGGAGCTGTACTCATCCAGGCAAGTGGAGAGTATTCCATCATACTCCTGACTTGTGCCCTGTAGATGGTGGGCAAGCTTGGGGAGTCAGGAGAGTTGCTCTCTACAGAATTCCCAGCCTCTGACCTGCTTTTGTAGCCACAGTATTTTTCTGTCTGGTTCAGTTTCTGGTCAATGGTAACCCCCCAGAATGTTGATAGTGAGGGATTCAACAATGGTAATGCCATTGAATATCAAGAGCTGATGGTTGAAATCTATTGTTGGAGATGGTTATTGCCTGGCACTTGTGTGCAAATGTTACTTGCCATATCAGCCCAAGCCTGTATATTGTTCAGCTATTGCTGCATATGAGTTGTGACTTGGACGTGTGGATTGCACATTCTGAACTTGGAGAGAAGGTCATTGATGAAGCAGGTTGGGCTTAGGACACTACGCTGAGAAACTCCTGCAGTGATGGCCTGGGACTGAGATGATGGACCTCCAACAACCACAACCATCTTCCTTTGTGCTAGGTATGACTCCAACCACAGGTGTTCTCTCGCCCCAATTTCCATCAACTCTAGTTTTGCTAGGGCTCACTGCATGACTTGTTTGCTTCAAAAATTACTTTTTCTCAAGGAGTTGCTGCTCAGTAGAAAGTGATTTTGAGCCTTTACCACTCGTCTACATGAACTCCAGGTTCTTTGCCTTCAAGCTTATTTTCCACACAAAACATTAAACCCCTACCAACCCCGTGCCCAATGGCTTCTTTCCCCCATTATCCATAGTCCAGAATATAGTCTTGTTCTTAGCAAATAAATCTTGATCCTTCTACCCTCAATTCTCCAATGTGCTATTTTCCAGCTCTGAGTGGCCAAATTCCAAGCACCCCCATTCAAATTTGTCTAAATTCCACTTCAACCTTAACAAAATGCTTTGATCGCAACATGGCATCAGGAAAATGAGGTTATGAAAAGCCTAATCAAACTTGCCTGCAACATCACTCAAGCACAACATTGGTTAACCTACCATATTGTGCAAAAAGTCATAAAAAGTATTGCCTTTGGGTAGACTGGAAAGAAACTAGATATATTTGGATCACAAAGTCAGATGTAATTCAACTGCCATTTTCAAAGTTACACATTCTGCCTTAACTAGCTTAATCCTGTTCCCAATCGCCAGTCCACAGTTTAACCACATGAAATAAAGTAACATTTAAAATTTCAGAATCTTGCAAATCAGGCAAAGGCTAACTAAAGATGTTAAAAATATTACCTAGGGTATGGGCTTATCACAAGCAAACTTGTTACACCTTACCTTTCCAAGGTAAGCTTCTGCAATTTCCTTCATTTTTGTGAGCACCATTGAAGAAATTTCTTCAGGGTAAAAAGACTTGTTTTCCCCTTTGTATTCCACCTTAACCTTGGGACGACCTCCATCATTTACTACATCAAAAGGCCAGTGCTTCAAATCAGCCTGAACCACAGTGTCTTCGAATCTACGTCCAATGAGGCGCTTTGCATCTACAAAATTCAAAACACATTTTAATTCAATTAAACAAACAGTAAGAATATTGAAAACAAACAGAAAAATCTCATCTGCCACAAGACGATGTTGTACTAGGGTTCAATTCCATGATACACAGTGCCACTTTTCCCTATGCAACCTGGATAGTGGTCCATGCCAGCAAGCCATCATGTGATGTGGAGTAGCCAACTTCTATCTTATCTGTTCCTACCCATTTGCAATAAGGTTCCCCTTCTCCCAGCCTGGGACACTGACACCAATTGCAGTGATCCTCCAATAGCTGCAGTCAATTAAATTAGCTCAGTTAAGGAATTAAAGGATGGGTGGAATTACCAAATCTGTATGGCATAAAATACCACAGTAAATAGTAATAGCTTGTTTAACAAGCCTGTGTACTCAAGTTCACCCTGTTATCTTACAAGGAGCTAAAATTAAAAAGCACATACAAACCCTAATTTTTAGAAGATACAAAATTAGGAGAATGAGGAATTAGTATACATTGTATTGCAAAACCAGAATCATGCTAAAATACTAGAGCAAGAAAACAAGAAAGCATTTAATAGTATTCTAACTTCGTTATCTGCACAGTATAGATCTTTATGAAACTCACCAAAGACAGTGTTGGTTGGGTTCATTGCCACCTGGTTCTTGGCTGCATCACCAATAAGCCTCTCTGAATCAGTGAAGGCAACATAGCTTGGAGTGGTCCGGTTGCCTTGGTCATTGGCAATAATTTCAACTTTTCCATGCTGGAAGACACCTACACAGGAGTAGGTTGTCCCAAGATCAATACCAACAGCTGGTCCCTTAGACATTTTACCTGCAAAAAAGTGTTAAAATTATGGTTCTTTGTAGCTATCAGATGTTCAGTTCTGATTTTTCAGCTTTCAGTTTATTCAAAATCATGGAGGGGTCTAGAGAGAGTAGATATAGGGAAAACTGTTCCTGCCGGTGGTAGGACCAAAAACAAGTGGGGCACAGATTTAAGGAAACTGGAAAAAGTAGTAATGGCAACAAGAGGAAAAACATCTTCATGCACCAAGTGGTTAGGATCTGGAATGCACTGCAATAGACTGTGGTGAAGGCAGATTCAAATCAATGCATTCAAGAGGGAATTGGATCATCTGAAAAAAGGTACGCACAGGACAATGGGGAGAAGGTGGGAGTGGGGCACTAGGTGAATTGCTTCTGAGTTCCAACACAGACGAGCCATTCTATTCATTAACAGATTCAAACTTATGGTTTACAAGGTTATATCGATTTTTAATCAAGTCACAATGTGTTATACTTTTAATAATGCTAGATAACTTAGAATAGGATACATATAGTTACCTCAACTCTTCCCTGCTCTTAGTAAGAAAATAAATGAAGTCTCAAGATATATTCATGTCAGCTCAAGTCAGGCTCCTCATCCAGGCATTGCCCAGCCAAAGAAATTACCAGGAGCAAACCACTGATGAACAACATTCTAATGGAGATCACCACATTAGCCATATGTAGCTAACTGGGAATCCAGATGTGGAAAATTGCATTTCTAATCCATTAAATTCAAAACAAAATGAGCAACAGAAATTTCATAGTGGCATTTCAATTCCTTTTTCATTGCTTTAACATTTAAAATCAACAAAAAAAAAAGAATGCAGGTGTTTTGATTAGTAGGACATTCAACACAAGCCTGTTCCACCATTCAACAAGATCGTGGCTGAATGGGACTTTACTTCTGCGATTATTGAATGGAGATGTTCAAAATGTAAGTAACGTAGCTCGGTACATCGGTGCAGACAATACACATCAGTGCATGCCGCTCGTCAGCAATTTCTATTGGACTGGGCTGAACTAGAACACATCTTAAGTCCAGAATGGAATAAATTTTAAAAAACACAAAATGCATTTCACGAAACTTGGACTAACTGCTGCCATCTCTTTGGGGTAATAATTCAGAGCCATTCTGAATTGCAATGGTAACAACTCCAATCCTCAAGACACGCCACATTCCTGCTGATTTAAGGTAGGATTTTCTAAGGGGAGGGAGAGGGGATGTAAAGAATTACTTCTTCGAACATCAAAGAGAGAGAGAGAGAGAGAGAGACAGATATTCTTCAAATATCACAACTTCGGCAAGTGACCACACCAAACTGGAGGCGTCCGGCAACAAGAACTCCTTCCACCTGACAAATGAATGAGTTGAAACGGTTAAATGATTAGGGCGTCATCAATGCAATTTCTCTTCACCCCCACCACTTGATTTAAGTTTAGAAGACGACAAGGTTCACGAACCATGAGAACCGACCTTTTATAGTCACACCACATGCTTAAAATCTCCAAACTGAACGTTATTTGCTACTGAAGGACGAATGATTTAAAAATCAGCACAAAAACCTACCGGCTAACCATCAACTCTCTACAGCAACTTGTAAATGGTGAGAGGGGGGGAGAAAGGAAATCCAGAATCTATTCTGAGCTTCACACCTAGTGCGAATGAGAATAAAACCATAGAGGGAAGAGGCGACGTGTATAAATCAATTATTTTTTTAAAAAAAAGTGGGGGGGGGGGGGGGGTTTAAGAGATGCAAAAGGTGCTGAGATAGGGATTTCTCTACAGAAAAGTCACCTCCTCACCTTCACCCGTCCGCAATAGCGGGAGATTGAATTATTTAAACCCTCTCCCTTGAAATAAATCCGTTCCACCCGCTAATAAAGCATTTGCGAACTTAAAATAAGAGATGCACAAGATGACACAGGGATGCTTCATTAAATGAAAATTAATTCAAGGGGGGAAAAAAAAACGTACAAGAGCCTCAATGCGATTTTTTTTCCCCCCCTCTTCTCGGCGATAAAACAATACTTACTTTCTCCTTTATAAATTTAGGGGTGTGGGGGCTAGAGAGGGTGGGGGAAAGTCAAGAACAATAATCTACAACCGGCTCTTTAAAATGACAAAAGGAAGCTACCAGATGCGCCCCGCTGCTCTGCCAACTCGCACTGCGGCTCAAAACGCTTTTGCCAATCACCACAGAAGCTTCTGGAAAGAACTGGAACCTTCTAACCAATCAGGAGCGCGTCCTCTCGCGTTACGTCACACGCTCCCGCCCCCCCAGCAGCTCCTCAGAGGCGCCCAGGTGACCAATAGGAAGGAGCCGCCGGTCTTTTCCCCTCCCCCACCCCTTCTCTCCGGAAGGAGGTGAGTTTTTAAACCTTTCGGTAGAACAATCTGGAAAGAGCTTCGACGTTTCTAGGTTACCGTCCATTGAATGGCTTCCGCACTAATCCACGGGAGTTTGCAGTGGGTGGGAGGGAGGTGTTGTTGTTGTAAGTCTTTTAAAACAAACAGAAAGATTTATTCGCATATAAATTTGACGCACTTATCGCCACCACCTCCCCCCCCCCAAAACAACACCTCATTGTCTCATTTTAAAATTGGAATGATTCTTCACAAAAACCTCCAATAGTGAACACGTTTGTCAGGTTAGATTTTCATCTGAGTTCGACATTCATGATTCGAAACTTTCCCAGCTCCATCTGTGCAGTTTTAATTTCTTTTCATTCTCAATTGAAATCATGCTGGTTTTCTCCTCTGTGATCTGAATCACTTTGCATTTGCATGTTGCACCACTTTTTTTTAAAAAAAAGTGCCTCAGATCTGCTTTGTCCCGTCCAAGCCAGAATAAAGTAGAGCTGGACCACAGTTCAAGGTGATGGCATTCGTGCTGGGTGCATAATGTCATTAACAGGGATGAATGCTTGAGATTATTTTTGGGTTGCAGTTTCAGAGCCTGTGAAATGTGATTAGCATATGAAGCCCAAGGTCCACTCCAGTGTCAAAGCTATTCTAAGTCCACCAGCAACTACAGATGGATCCTTTGTTTTAAGGTGGAGAACAGAATTCATAGAATAGAACATCAGCACAGAAATGCAATGGATGCTGGCACCTCCATCTACACCAGTCAGCGAATTGACATTGTGGATGGCCCTTCATCCCACCGGGCTGTGAGAACTAAAACACTTACATTCGTCTTAAATTCTGAGCAGGGCAGCTGTTACTTGCCTCTTACTGTAATGAAAAAATGAATTTGCAAATGCCGTTAAGCAGCTGGAATGCTCCAGCATAAATCTCTACCACAATGCTGTTCTTAATATATTTCTCTCTCTTTGCTTCTATCAAACTCTTTTATTTCTAAAAATGTGCTGATTTAAGACAAGAATACAATTCCATCTGGACCTCCCTCCCCCAGGTACCTACAGTTTGCGATTGAGTCTTTACTTTAAATGGGACAAGCTCCTCAAAGATGGGGCAGACCACAGTTCAGCCCAATGCAGTTCTCGTTCAATGTCTACATATACTGTTATTTCTTTCTATTCTACTTAGTATTTTATGTACTTCTATAAGATCTCATTCACATCCTCTTTAAGCTGAAAAATCTATGAATTTTTCTTGCCTTTCCTCATTGTCAAAAATTTGAGTTTGGTGATGGCAATCACTCCCTTAAGTACCCTGACATCCTACTTTTATGCGACGTGATCCTCATTGTCCTTTATTTGCTTGTAAAATAGTGTAACTCAGAAACCTAAAAATAAAACCCATTTTATTGCTTGAACCGCACATTGATGTTTTTTGAATTTGTGCTTCTTGAACCTTGGAAGGTGGATCAAGTATATTAATCACTTGATGAGAGGAAACCAGGAATGAACAGATCTGTTGCTTTAATTCTTGAGAGTTGAACATATAGAATTACAGTTATGATCAAACTCAGTTAATTTAATCAGTACACCATATTTTAATGTAATAACATAAAATAAAGACTATGCAATGCAAGATGGTGCTTAACAGTCTCCCAGCAATTCTATCTTAGTTTCAATGAAAGACCTTGCAGCTTTCTCTTAAGAAACCTGATAAAACTTCTTATTCTTCTCTCTGTGTTTTTAAATTTCCTATTGATCATAGCTAACAAGGAATCAAAGGCTTTCCAACATGTGTGGGTTTGAGGTGTTTTTTAATTGCCAAGCCAAATGAAACAATTACATATTATTTACTGTCTGTAAGGAACATAGGATGTCATTCAGCCCAAAATTCATTTACTTCATGACTGATCTATACCTCAACACCATTTAACTGCTTTGCTCATTAACACACAGCTATCTTTTTAGCATCTTAATCACCTTGTGTTTCAAAGCCTCTTTTAATTTTCATGTGATATACAGCACAGTCTTTTCCATTTATCCTAGAGGTTAGACAGAGTGTCAGCTTGATGTCCCATCTGAAAGACAGCAGCTCCAACACCACCTCAATACCGCACTACAGTGTCAACCTAAATTTTGTACTTGAGTCTCTAGGGTGGGACTTGAGCCTATCACCTTCTGAGAGGTGAAGTGCTACCAGTGAGTCATAGGTGACGTGAGAGCTGAGAGAAGGACGAGTGTTCCACCTAATTCTCCCAACCCAATCTTTCCTTTTCCCAGTCACCCACTTCTTCACTTATCTAAGGACCACTGCAACATCATTGGCCCAATGTTTAATCATGCAAGCTGCCTGTTTCTCTCTGCAGCTCACCAGCTCAATAAAAATTGTATGATAAAAGGAGTCCATTCAGCCTGAGGCCCAATATTGATAGCTCCTTTTATCTCACTATTCATGTGCAAGGATCATTACCTGTGCCCTACAAACCCAGAAATTGGTGCAACCTAATTTGTAGGCCATGATGTACATATGCTTTTACTTTCACAAAAGAAATAGGCCTTGTGATAGATTTTCTCTCTTTAGCACCTGGGTACTGTTACTGCCAATAGACTGACTCCTCATGCATCAGTCCTGCCACTCTCCTGTTATGGCTGCTGCTAATGGAAGAGTTTCTCACTTCTGTCAGCTGAGAGTGTGAATTCTTGCAAGAAGAGGAGCCATCATCCCAGATACAGGTGTTCCTTTCATCAGCAGGAGCGCTGAGGCAAACTATCCTGCTCCCATCCATTAATCCCAGCAGTGAGGTAGAAACTGTCTAAAAGGTAGAGGAAATGAATACCAATGAAGGGTAGGAAGAACTTGAAAGATCAGATAGCAATGAGGAGGAGAAAGAAGGAGGCAAAACATGATAGTGCTTTGTTAGGTGGGATGCTGGAAGTGCTGAGAGTGACAATTTGGAGGTGAGAGATATAGGAAGCATTAATTAAAATGCAGTGAACGGTGAACTAGAAGGGGAAGGTGCTAGCATAAACTCGGTGTAGTGATTTAGCTCTCCCATGCATACTCCCATCAACAAGACCACTGCCAGAGTCCAACGAATTACCCGATAAAGAACCAAGAAAGTGTTACATTTCCCAGCACTTACATCAAATACTGAAATGAGGACAAACAAATCAAAATAAATGTATTCTAAAAAGTATAAAATCTTGTATTTAATGTGCAAATAGCAATAAATATAAGTGCAACTGTTACGTACAATAAAAACACTTAAACATTTACATTTTACAGTTTGGAAACAAAACTTTAAAGAAGATGCATTTCTGATTCACATTCAGTCAACTGTTGCAGTATCTTTCTCATAAATTATAATTTTCTTCAACATATACTTTGAAATAAGTGCAACAAAGGCAACTATTTGCAAAAATGCTTTAAAGAATTCCAAAATAGAGACAAGTTTTGCATTAAAATCTAATGCAAATATAAGTTGTCGTGATAGCAATAACTTATACTGTGCTCTCCTTGTCCAATGTATTTATTTGATCTTCAGTGATGTTAGTATATTGCTTCATTTGTTCCTCTGAATGTATTTGAATTGTGTAATGCGTACCAAAATTGGGATCTATACAGAAGCAAAAACAAAGAAATAGTTTTAATTTCAAATTTTCAAAACTTAACTCGCATTTAACAGTAATAACAATTTTAGCACTCATTGTTTTTATCAAGCAAATTGCAATTTATCAAATTTAATGCAGTGCTTTTATGAAACCTATTGAGAATATTAGTACTGTTAAACTTAGGCAAAACTTTCATTTAGGCCTACAAGCATTAATTTTATGTTCTTATGATAATTTGAATTCATTATCTGATCTTGTTCCCATCACTATCGCTACCAGTGGCTGATTTGTAATCACCTGAGTGTTACACAGCAGCTCAAGATGCTGTCTCCAGAAAAAAAAACTAGTTTATAACAATAATGCTGACATGTTTCACAGACAATATTGCTGAATAAAGAGACATGTCGAAGCTTTTCATCTTACACTCAGCAGGCCATTTCGCAAGAATACCAATATAAGGGGAAAACAACAATTTATACTGTATGTGAAGAGAGCGCTGATTGGTTGATAAGTCTGGAAGCCACATATATTAATACACAGGGCCTTGTTCTTTGCAGACAGAAAGAACATGTACACACATTGAACCTGTTTCAGCTAAACAAAATAAGTGACAGCCATTCGCTGACTCATTCCTCAGGACAATTCCTTGACCAATTAGGGTAAAGCTGCCTGCTTTAAATTTCAAACAATGTTTGGCAGTTAACTGTCAGTCACCATCAGTGGTGCATTCCCCATGGCAAAGGCTCTACCAATCAGAGTCCACTTGCCAACCAATCAGCACTCTCTTCACATACATTATAAATTGTTGTTTTCCCCTTATATTGGTATTCTTGCGAAGTGTCCTGATGAGTGCAAGACAAAAGGCTTCAACATGTCTCTTTTTTTCAGCGATACTCAAGTTCTGTTCTACCAAACGACTATCATTAAGCTTCATTGAATTACTGTTCAGTTCTGAACAGGCAAATAGGTTGGTAATCAATAGTTTAGAAAATTCAAATTGAGGTGCATTGTTGTGAAAAAAAAGTGATCTGAAGTTCTATCATTTATAGAACTTGGGGAAAGAGGTGTTGAATTTTCACTTGTGCTTCAGTGTCATTAGTAAAGATAATTGTAAACAGAACATTGTATTTGGAAAAACAGCAAGGACAATTTCTGCAAGTTGAAAAGAACTGCTGTGTTTAAGTAATGGATTATGAACAGATGAATAATTGTTTTGTGAAGAACACTGACTATTTTAACCAGTTCAATTATGCCATAAGTATACTAGAGTTATGATTACTCTTGCAAAAATAATTTGTATAGATGATGAGTAGCTCTTCTGAAATTGTCTATTAGATGTAAGTGCCCTGAATACGGAAGCACCAACATCATTTACATTTACAACATTCACTGCCTAACAATTTTGAAAAACTGATTTATTTTAATCTTATTGGAAAACATTAAAGTTAAAATCTTTCAGAGTTAGAAATTTATGGAAATTAATTTTTGCAACCATAAAGGGATATTGTAATCTTAATGTTGTATATAACATATGGACTGTATCAAGTCTCTGTAAACCCTTTGAAGATGAAAAGCTAGTCATTTGAGAGGCAATCACCCTCTTATCAGTACTTTCCAACCCGTCCCTCCCCTCTCACATCTCCTTTCCCTCTCTTTCTCCGTTATTGTTTATCATACCAGTATTAAGTTTACAAAAATTCAGGCCCATTCCTTTCTTCGGCCACTGAAATCCAAGTTTGTCATCTCTAAGACACTGATCCTTGCTTTGTTGTGCCTTTACATTATAACTTCTTTCAACCTTGGTGATGTTTCATGCTATGGGCCTTGGTTTTTCTCATATTTCAGCAATTAGGAAAACGTTAAGTGTGAATTTAATAAATCTCATTTCTTTTTTAATACTATTTTTTGATGAATATCAAAGAATAATGCTTCAAAGCAGAATTGATCTTTTGGAACAGGAGAGTCAATTCATAGTTTTCATTAGAATAAGTTCTATATTATGTTAGATTTGAAATTCTACTAATGTGCTCAGGAGATAATCTTCCCTATCTTACCTCGATTATTGTTTTCAGGTCGAACATTTTCTTCATTACTTGATCTGTTTGATCTGTTACTTTCCACTGTTAAATCAGAGTCATCTTTTTCTGAAATAAGTGAAAGCAAATTGTAAGCAATGACAAATTATTCAAGATTCCTTTTATTCTACCATGCATTAGTCCCGATAGAGTAAATTAACCTATCCTGTGGTCTGAGTGGGGGCCACACTTACAAAAAGCAGAGGTGGGAGCAAAGCTGCAGTCGTGGCAAATCTCAGCCATTTGAATAAGATTGTGCATAGGCAGTGCAGGATATGGAAATAATGTACTCATATCAATTGTACTGAGCTTTGGCTGTCATAGTCAAACAATTTGATAGCCTGCCAACTCTCGCTGTCAAAGCTCACACCTATATAATGGGCACCAGGTTGAGTCATTGGAGGGCAACTACAGGTTTTTCAGCAAAGAAGGCAGGATTTATTGTGGTGATGGAGTATAGCTGGAAATTTTCAAAGTTAAGAATTGTATTAAAAGTAGACTCACGTTTTCTCCACTTCAAATGCTCCTTCCTTATTTTTAGCACGAACATTTGGAACACAATAAGAAGACCACAGATCAGGAAAGCTACAAGTATCAGTAATAGGGCACTACTCTGTTTCATTTGTAGTTTCTGTGGTTTTTCATTATTTTTCACTGCAAAGGATAGAAACATAGTTAATAATGACTGCCTGCGATTAGAAAACATAGAAAAATCCTTTTGTGCCTGGTCATTATATTACAGTCAATTGCATTAAATAATTCAATAATCCAACGTTGAGTTCTCTTTTATATATACAGTATATCCCTCCACGAGCATAAATGTAGTGTACTTGCATTTGGGTACAACTTCTAGGGCTGTATGAAATTATTTTTTAAAAATTCAGATTTTACATTTCCAAAAAACCTATTTGTTGGATTGACAATTATGCTTTAAAATATTACTTCAGATTTTATTTGCATATTTTGATTTTGGTTGGAACCATGCTTGATTAATTCGCCAAATAGTTATGAACATGTTCTTGCATTGTGTAGATCAAAATAAATACAAGTACTGAAGAAAAAGCAGGCATACACTGCTGGCCTATCATCATTCACCTGTCTTTTCAAACTCTGCTAGGAAATTCCTTAACTTTCAGTTTTCAGTTCTGATGGAGGTTTTCCTGAAGCAGTAACCTGTGTTTTACCAGCGCTAACAGGCCTGTATTTTCCAGCATTTTCTATATTTTTATATATTTCATATATATGTATATATTCTTTCTGTAAGATCTGTATTAATTCTTTTTATCACTCTCATATGACTACTGCTCTCCATCCAGGAGGGATAGACAAGGTGGTGATGAAATTGCACTTGGCTTAGATGCAAAACAGGCGTAATTGCTTTTTCCAACTGTTACAGCACAGCACCAATATTCAGCATTGAAATTAGTGGCAGGGCACATAACGAGTGATCAATATCCTCTGTGCTGTAAACTTCTTTGTTAATTCCATTAATACTAAAAATATTGGTGACAGAATATGATATTTATTAATGCTGGACAAGACTCCCACCAGTTTTCTATCTTTGACTCCTCAAGAGGACGTTCTCCATTGTGAAAGGCAACACATTTTTGTTCATATAAATTGTGATCAATATATGAAGTGAAATTCTAGATAAGGTAGGGGAGACAAAATAAAAAGCTGCTTTTATATTGCATTCATTGGGGTAGATTCGTGATTGTTGACATCTAGTTAAAGTCAGACACGCATGTTGGGGCTGGTGTTTTTAGCACCTCATTAAACCCAATAGAAAAGCAGCTTAAGCTACAGTTGAATACTATTATGAGAAGATTAGTTCTGATGGATAAGTTACAGTGTACTGAAAGGCTTTCCCTGCCCAAATTTATCCAGTGATCTTGTGAATCTTGTCAAGGATTGGCTTAGCAGCCTGTGTGGGCAGTGCTGAAACTCATCCATTCAGGGTAGTGATGACGGACTTGGGATAAAATTGACCATGGGTGATAGCGAGTAGAAGGAATGTCTTATACCCTGATTTTATTGAAATTAATGGAAAAGAAAATTTGCGAATTAATCAAGCATGGACTGGCTGTAAATCTGACTGTGGATACACTATTGCATTTTTAATGCCATCTACCAAGACAAGTGCCACATTCAATGTTACTTGAGCATACTACTGTGATGTTAAATTCTCTCTGAAATGGAACTCGTATTTGCAATTAGAAACATTGAGCTGTTCCGAGGTATTACTCATTACAATTAATAGTTCTTTCTTGACTATAATCTTTTATTCAAGTGTATTTTTGCCTATTTCACACCTATGACTGTGGATTTTATAATAATATAAAAAGTAGTTTTCAGACTGACTTACTGGTTTGATTGTCTTCACATTTTGCTGTGGAAATTGGATTTTCTTGTTCCAATGATGAAGTGTTTGTTACATCCCAGACAATTGTAGAGTTTATGTTCTCTTCTGAAAAATAAATGCAAAATTGCATTTTCATTATTGCACAGAACAAAGTAAAATAATTATTGATTAATAGAGACTTAGAATAAATATAAAGATGTTGTTCTAAAGAAACAGTGTTCATGTTATGCTGAATGATGATGTGGCATGCAAGGTTAAACTCTTGTCACCCCACGGAATTTTTTTCATAAGTTGGAAAGAGTTTAATTTTCTATGGGCAGGGGGCGGGGCCCGCTTGCCGACGCGTAAGATGACGCGGGATGACGTTGGGCGGAACCCCCGATGTCACCCCGCCCCATTTAAATTTTCAGGAAGGGGGGCCCGCAGCAAAATCAGCTGCGGGCCCGCCGACCTGTCAATGGCCACTTGAGGCCATTGACAGGATCAATTAACCAATTAAAGGACCTGCCTGTCTAACCTTAAGGTTGGCGGGTTGGCCAGGAGCCCCGGCGGCAACTAGAAAAAACATGAAACCTCATCCACCGAGTTTCATGTAGGGTTTTAAAAATTGTAATAAAGTTGTTCTGGAAATTATGAACATGTCCCAACTCATGTGACATTGTCACCTGAGGGGACATGTAAGGGAATTTTTTTTTCTATTTTTAATATTTTTAAAAGTCGAGGCGATCTCCCTGAGGCTGCACTTAGCCTCAGGGAGATGAGTGCGCTCTTTCGTGCGCATGCGCGAAAGAGCGCACTCTCGATTTTAGGGATTTCCCTGCCCGCACAGGGAGCTACATAGCGCTTCCTGGTGGATGTCACGCTGGGCGGGCCTTAATTGGCCACATAAAATGGCGGTGCGGCCCTGATCACTGGCGGTGATTGGCTCCGCGCCCGCCCGTGATTGGGTCAGGCCCGCCTGCCCGACAAATGGAAAATTCTGCCCTATGTGTTTGTAGTTACAGTCTATGCCAGTTAATTTAAAGTAATTTTTGCTTCTCATTTTTGTTAATTATCCACTATTTTGAATTGAGCATTTTCATAAAACAGCACAGGAGACATTTTTTGCACAATTTAAGTAATAGATATTTTGAATGAAAAAAATTCAAGTTTGAGGATTAAACTTTAATGTGCTTTACAGCCAGTCCAATTTTATTTCCCATTAACTTCAATAAAATCAGGGTCTACTCGCTATCACCCATGACCAATTTTATCCCTAGTCCTTAATGTGTTACATGGGATTGTCAGGCAATATCAATGAGGTTTGTTTGCTATGTGATATGTGATGATCATTTATACAAGAGTATTACAACTGTGACCTATCATTTGGATTTCCTGGTGGTGACCAGTTAACTATGAGTAAATTGCATTCAGCATTTAAAGTTGAAGAGTTATCCGAAACTGGTCAGTCCCTTAATACTATCAACTGCAACTTTCTTAAATATTTTATTTGATATTGTTTGAAGAATCTATATATTCAAAAGCAAATGCAAACAAACTCTATGTAATGTAATGGTTTTCAAACTTTTCTGTATGTAGGATCCCATGAAAATATTGATATATCCCCAAAGACCACAGGTCCTAATTTCTGAAAGATAATATCAGCTACTCAAAGAACAACAGTAGTATCATTGCGGAAAAGCTACCAATATCAGTCCAGTAGATGTAATACCACAACAACTTGCATATTTATTCAAAAGCATTTCAGAGGTGTACTCAGATGAAAATGGACGCAGAAACAAAGGGCAGAATTTTCCCCCCGTTGCGGGGGGAATCTCAGGAGCTGGCGCATGGAGGCGCACCGCCGATTGGCGCCTCCGATCGGGGGTGCGCCGCCATTTTACGTGGGCAGGCCAATTAAGGCCCGCCCAGCGTGACGTCCGCAAGGAAGCGCTATGCGATCCCTATCCGGGCGGGGAGGGGGGTGGTTTCCCTGAGCTGAGAGTGTGCTCTTTCGCGCATGCCCCCGAAAGAGCGCATTCACCTCCCTGAGGCTAAGTGCTGCCTCAGGGAGATTGACTGCATATTAAAAAATGTTAAAAACAGAAAGAAAAAATTTCCCTGACATGTCCCCTCATGTGACACTGTCACATGAGTTGGGACATGGCCATCACTTTCAGTTTCACTTTTATTAAAAATTTATAAACATACATGAAACCTCATCCCACCCGTGGATGAGGTTTCATGCTTTTTCCAATGCCCTCCAGGGCTCCCGGCCAGCCCGCCAACCTTAAGGTTGGACAGGCAGGTCCACTAATTACATTAATTACTCTGATAATGGCCTCAATAGGCCATTGACATGTGGCGGGCCTGATTTAGCTGAGCCCCCGCCAACCTGAAAGTTGAAATGAGGCGGAGTGATGTCGGGAGTTCCACCTGACGTCATCCCGCGTTACTTTACGTTTTGGCGAGCGGGTCCCATCCCCCGCTCGCCGACCAGGAAATCCTGGCCAAAGAGACTAGGGGGAGGTTGGTGAAAGAAGTGGGTTTTGAAGGGAACCTTGAAAGAAACTAGAGAAGTGGGAATTAAGGAAGGGAATTCCACATGGTCTAGATGGTTGAAGCTGTGTCAGTGTTGGGGATGAAAGGGGGGAGGAATGCACAGAAGTCTAGTTGGTGAAACAGAGATTTGGAAGTAGGGTTGGGGGGAGGGGGTGGTGTGGTGCAAAGCCATAATGGGTTATAAGCACTAAGGTTAACATTTTAAATTTGAGGTGTTTGGTGGGGATGCAGGAGTGGGGAATGGTAACCATCGTATCTCATTCATGACAGGGGTGATGGGTGTGTGGGTCTTAGTGTGAGATAAGATAGAAGCAGCAGAATGGGGAATGGAAGATTGGCCAGGAAAACATTGAAATAGTTGAATTTGTTTACACCCTCAATAGAAGAATCCAGCCGGTTGAGGAAGAGACTGGACACGAGCATTTAGCCACTGCCCTGCAGATCTGGAGGAGGCAGATTGCATGCTGATTTTCTATTAAAGCTCTAGAAGGAGATTGGGAAAACTCTGTGGAATCTCAAGAATAATGTGTGTATATATATATATATATAGGTACACATTTCAATCTCCTTTATTAGCTCATGCTTACCCACGTGGCTGTTAATTTTCTCTTGGATTATTGATTCTAAAAGCATCCTCATCCCAATAATTAAACTGATTGACCTGTTGTTGCCAGGTTTAGCCTTCTCCACTTTTTTAAACAGAGGTGTAAAATTTACAATTCCCAGTCTTCTGGCATGATGCTTGTACCCAAGGAGGATTGGAAGATTGCAGTCAGCACCTCTGCAATTTGTACCCTGACCTTCCTTAGCAACATAGTACACATCCTAACCAGACCAGGTGACTTACCCATTTTAAGTATTACCAGCCTCTCTAATACATTCTCTATTTATTTTTATCTAATCCACCATTCTCACGGCCTCCCCATTTACTGTAGCCTTGTCAAAGCCCTCTTCCTGGGTAAACACTGATGCAAAGTTCTGATTTAGTACCTCAGTCAGCCACGTCCCAGATGGAATTTTGTATCCAATTCTGGGTGCCACACATTAGGAAGAGTGTGAATGCTTTGGAGAGGGTATAAAAGAGATTTACTAGGATGGTTCCAGGGATGAAGAATTACTTTGACAGCTGGGGTTTTCCTGAGAGCAGAGAAGGCTAGATGTACTTACAAGAATGAAGGGTTTAGGTAGAGTAAATAAGGATAAACTATTTCCAGTGACTGAAGAGTCGATAACTGGGGGAACAGACTTAAGATGATTGACGAAAAAAAGAACAGGTGAAAGAGGATTTTATTTTTAGCACAATGAATGGTTATGATTTGAAATGCACTGCTTGATAAAGTGGCAGATAAAGATTCAACAGTAGACTTCTAAAGGGAATTGGATATATACTTGAACGATAATAAAACAGAGATATGGAGAAAGAGCAGTGGGACTAACTAGATTACTCCTTGAAAGAGCTGGCATAAAATCAATGGGCTAAATGGCCTCCTTCTCCAATTGCGTTGTTGGAACTACTGTACTTTTGACCAGATAACTAACTGCCTTTTCTGAAAGTTCAGGTGAATGTTAAGATCTCATTGGCCTATTCAAAGCGAAGGAAAGCAGAGTTTTCCCAGCATTCATCCCTCAATCAACCCCAGAAAAGGACAGATTTACTGGGAGTTTAATTATTAATATTCATGAATCATCCTTATGAAGAATGGCTGTGTTGTGTGCCTATGTAACAATAGTTACCACATTTTAAGCGGTAAGTGATTTGAGATGTTAAGCAGAAATGCAAATCTCATTATTTAATACTATTGAACTGTTTTTCCTCTTGTTTCAGCTGCAGCTCCAGTGCAGTGAAAAGATGCAGTCCCTAACACTGTTAACTGGAACATTTCATCAATATTGCATTATTCTGACAGTAGAAGAGACAGTGCATTGAACATACAATACTGCAAAACAGTTACAACTAAACCCAAAATATGATTATCGCATAAGAAATAGGCAATTTTTCTTAACCAAAAGCTTCAACTTCAAAACCAATAAATTCCTCTATTAATGAAAAATGGCAGATTTTTTTAAAACAGAGAATAGAAAATTTCTGCTTTTCTCACTAAATAATAGCCCCTTAAAATTACAAGAGTGTACAGTTTTGAAAAGTACAATTTCTGCTGGGCCACTAATTATAAGGAAAAAAGCAGGAATTCTGCTTTTCTGCATTAAACAAGTAACATCACTCATTGAGCCTTTAATTTTATATTTATATATAGGTAATTGTAATTTGGGCATTAATTAACCGGGGTGTTGCAGATAATGCAAAAAATAACCAGATCTGTGATTTGTTTTCCATTTGCAAGCTCAAGAGAGCCCCAGCTTAGATATGAAGACTGCATTCAGGTCGGAATAAAAGCATGGTAACTATTACAGTTGGCAAGTGGTATTCTATAACAATAGTATTTCAAATGTCACAACTGTTTTCAAATTTCTAGGGATGCTGTAGTATAGTGCATTTGTTACAGGACTAGTCACCTAGAAACCTGGGCTAATCAACTGCAGACATGAGTTCAATTCCAACATTGCAGTTGGGGAATTTAAATTCAGTTAAGTAAATAAGTCTGGGATAAAAGTCCAGTAATAGTAATGGTTAGCATGAAACTTTTAGATTGTGGTTAAAATCCATCTGGTTCACTAATGTACTTGAAGGAAGGAAATCTGTCACCTTAGCTATCAGGAATGTGACTCTTAACTGCCCTTTAAAATGGCCTAGCAAGCCACTCAGTTGTAACAATTTGCTGCAAAACAAAACTCACAGATTGCAGCAGTTCAAGAAGGCAGCTCACTACCAACCTTTCCAAGGCAATTAGGGATGGGCAATAAATGCTGGTATTGTCAGCGAAACCCACATTCTATGATTGAATAAAGCACTTAATTTGTTCTACATCCCAGAATATAGTTTGTTCCTGATTTAACTCACTCAATCTCTTTCCCAGAACCGCCTCGTCCAATTCAGGGTTGCAGGGAGTCAGAGCCTATCCCGACAGGCAATGGGCGCTAGGTGGAGTACACCCAGGACGGGATGCCAGTCCATCACAGGGCACACACTTGCACGCACACTAAGGGGTAATTTTCTGTAGCCAATCCATCTAACCAGCATATCTTTGGATGGTGGGAGGAAACTGGAGCACCAGGAGGAAACCCACACAGACGTGGAAAGAACGGGCAAACTCCACACAGACAGACACCCGAAGTCAGAATCGAACCCAGGGCCCTGAAGCTGTGAGGCAGCAGCGCTAACCACTGTGCCACGGGCTGCTCCCTGTAATTGAACTGTAATTTAAAAATAAAATATTTGTATGTAAAAGCACTTTATTCCAGACCTGAATGAAAAATACTCTACACGAACAAATCTTGTGCTCCTTTTAATTGTTTATATACGAGGTGAAATGACATTGCCATTCTTGAGCTGTCTGCTTTCTATGTGGCCGGTGCCTTAATTTTCTTGTTTCAGTTTAGCTTATGAATCAGTTACAATCATCTGATAGCTATATCACTTCAAGTGACCTTTCCACTACAAGTATAATTCAATCCACATATATACTTTATCATTAATGAGCGTTGAGGATGCAATTTCAGACTATCAGAACTGTTTGTCTTAAAATTATGGAATTGTGAAATGGAATCAAGTCATAGGATATGGCCTCATCCTTATTATTTTTCACATGGTAAGTGGTTTGCAGTCAAAAAGAGGTAGTGTAGAGAACTATCACCAGCCACGGTAAAAAGGGAAAAAAATAGGCTGGAACCACCAGAGATAGCTCATGCACCACCTAGTGGCCAGTTATTGAGTAACCATATAGAAGCCTGCTAACAGGTTGTTTCTAACAGGAATGGAACAGAAAAAATACAAAATAATTTAAAGGGGTAGTGGCAGCAAATATACAAAATTGGCCAGGAGACAGAAAATAGAGAGCATTAGTGAACAGTTATCAGACTGGAGGAAGGTACAGTGTTTGTCCCCCAGGGAGGCATCATGGGACCACTGCTCTTTTTGATCTATAGGGCATAATTTTGAAGTTTGCAGATGACACCAGGTGGTGTATGTGCTTATCCCTAGTGGTTCACCCTCTGATTTTTTTCCCACTTCCTGTGGCTAGGGACAGTTTTTCACACTGCCTCTTCCTGACAGGAAGCCCCTTAGCATGTGAAAAATAATCAGGATGAGGTCATATTCTATGACTGATTATCATTCTGGTACATCGCCTTTGCACCTTCACCAAGGCTTTGACATCCTTCCTAAGCATAGTGCCCATAAAATATGCACTAGCTGTGACATAATCAGTGATTTACAAAGGTTTACAATAACTTTCCTGCTTTTGTACTCTACACCTTTATCTATAAAGTATACTTCTAACAGCCTAATCAACCTGCCCTACCATCTTCAAAGATGTAACAGATCTCTCTGTTCCTGCACTCCCTTTAAAATTGGACCATTTCGTTGATTTTGCCTCCTCTATTTTCATTTCCAAAATGCATTACTTCTCTGCGTTAAATTTATCTGCCACATGTCTGCCCATTTCACCATTTTCTATATGTCCTGAAGTTTGCCACTTTCCTCCTCTTACATCTATTATGAACCTTTCATCTACTCAATTTTAACCCTGAATCACATTTCATCAATGCTCAAGGGATTAATGGGTTTGATGAATATACAGTTTAATGATCAAAATTTCTACCAGGATCATTTTTAAGACATAATCAAAATACCTGTTTTGGGAATATTTTCACAGAAATTGGTCTATTATCAGACCAGTGTTTTACCCATTTATGGACAATGTCAACTCAATTTAGATATACCTATTGTCTTTGATTCTGTTCGAGTAACAGAATTTACCTTGAGAAAAATCTTAAACTGAATATGCCAGTTAGGATCGGTAAGAGGTGCATGGTCACAGGGGGCAGACTTCGGCCTGAGTGAGGCAGAGACTGAGTGAGTATATTTGGGAATTTGGTGCATAGGGGGAAAGAGGTGCTTTAGGTAAGGTTTACTGCAAGAAGTAAAGTGTGCTGAGTGGGGAGTTCAGAGAAGACAGGGGAGGAGGTTTTTTTTTTTCTCTTCTACTCTTTTCAGCCTCCAGTATTTGATTTCCACTTTGGTGCAGCAGAAGGAGCAGGTAAACTAGTAACTGGCATCATTAGTTTTATGAGTATTGTAAATACTATATTGTTTTATCAGTATTGCAAAGTTTACTGGCAGTGACAAAATCTATTGGGAAGTGTAAGCTTTATTAATTATTAATTAATTAGCAATTAATTAATTAACACATGTTGGAGATGGCAGAGCAGGTGATAGGTTGTAGGAGCTTCTGGATACTGGTGTGATCCAGGGCAAACACATCTGCAGTAGGTGTTCGCGGCTGCAGGAACGTCGGCTCCAAGTTTTTGAGCTGGAGGTGGAGCTGCAGGCACTGTGGCATATCAGGAAAGGGGAAAGTAACCTGGACACTTTATTCCAGGAGGCAGTCACACCCCTTAGGATGGAGTCTTCTGACTTGGTCATTGATCAGGGACAGGAGAGTGTGACTGCAAGTGAGGCATGTAAGGGGACCCAGAGGCCCTTGCAATTGTCTAACAGGTTTGAGGTTTTTTTCAGCTTGTTTGGATGAGAGTGGGGGCTTCAGAGTGGATGAGCTAACTGCATGGCACCTTAGTACAGGAAGCCATTCAAGCGGGGGGGGGAGTTACAAGGAATGTAGTGGTAGTAGGGGACAATATAGCCAGAGGGATTGACAACGTTCTCTGCAGCAAAGAGCTTGAGTCCTGACGGCTGTGTTGCCTGCTCAGTGCCAGGGTTTGGGACATCTGCTCGGGGCTGGAGAGAAACTTGTGGTGGGAGGGGGAGGATGCAGTCGTCATGGCCCATGTTGGTACCAATGACAGAAAGGACAAAGAAGGACATTCTGCATAGTCAGTATGAGGAGCTTGGTACCAATTAAGAAGCAGAACCTCAAAGGTCATAATCTCTGGATTATTACCTGAGCCAAGTGCAGATTGGCATAGGACAAATCAGATTAGGGCGATGAATGCGTGGCTCAAAGCCTGGTGTGGAGGAAGTGGGTTCCAATTCGTGAGGCACTGGCACTAATATTGGGGAAAGTGGGATCTGTATTGTTGGGACGGTCTACACCTGAAATGCACTGGGGCCAGTGTTCTTGCGAGCTGTATAACTAGGGAAGTAGAGAGGGTTTTAAACTAAGTAGCGGGGGCAAGGGTACAAATTTGGAAAGATGTGGTAAAGCAAAGAGTAGAGACAAGGCAAAAGAGAAAGGTATGATTACGGGAAATGATAAGCAGATCATGACAGGAAGGGATAGAGAGTACAAATCTAACAGTAACTCAACAGATGAGACTAGAGTCTGTAAAAAGGATAAAACTAAAGGCTTTGTATCTGAATGCATGAAGCATTTGAAACAAAACATGAACGTGAGAGTGCACATCGAAATAAATAAGTACGATTTGATAGCCATTACAGAGACTTGGCTGCAGGAGGATCTGGATTGGGACCTGAATATTAAAGGGTATAAGACACTTGGGAAGGACAGGAAGCGAGGAAAAGGTGGAGGGGCGGCCTTATTAGTTAGTGATGGTATTAGCACAATAGAGAGGGATGACCTAAGGAAACCAGGCTGTGGAAATGGTTTGGGTGGAGATGAGAAATGGTAAAGGCAAGAAGCCACTTGTGAGAGTCATGTACAGGCCCCCTAATAGTAACCACGTGGTAGAATAGATCACAAAAGGAAGTAAAGGGAGCTTGTCAGAAAGGCACAGCAATAATCATAGGAGAGATATTTAAAAAAGAAATGAGTTAACAAAGTGAGCATTGGACCTATAGAAAGTGAGTCTGGAGAATTGATAATAGAAAACAAGGAAATGGCAGATGAATTGAACAGGTATTTTGCATTAGTCTTCACGATAGAGGATACAAGTAATATCACAGAAGCAGTTATAAATCAGGAAATGGAAGGGAGGAACTCAGGAAAATTACAGTCACCAGAGAATTAGTACTGAGTAAATTGTTGGAGCTGCAAGCTGACAAGTGTCCAGGTCCTGAGGGACTTCATCCTAGGGTCTTAAAAGAAGTGGCTAGCGGGATAGTTGATGCATTGGTTTTAATTTTCCAAAACCCCTGAGACTCGGGAAAGGTTCCATTAGATTGGAAGATAGCAAATATAACTCCATTATTCAGAAAGGGAGGGAGACAGAAAGCTGGAAACTACAGGCCAGTTAGCTTAACATCTGACATAGGGAAAATGTTAGCAGCTATTATTAAAGAAGCATTATCAGGGCACTTGGATCAAGGTAATCAGGAAGAGCCAACATGGTTTTGTGAAAGGGAAATCATGTTTAACCAACTTATTGGAGTTATTTGCGGAAGTAACATGTGCTGTGGATAAAGGTGGGTGTACTGTACTTAGATCTCCAGAAGGGATTTGATAATGTGCCACATCAAAGGTTATTGCAGAAAATAAAAGCTCATGGTATAGGGCGTAACATATTGACATGGATAGAAGATTGGCTGGCTAACAGAAAGACGAAATTAGGCATAAGTGGGTCTTTTTCAGGTTGGCAATATGTAATGCATGGTGTGCCACAGGGATCAGTGCTGGGATCTCATCTGTTTACAAGTTATATAAATGACTTGGATGAAGGGATGGATGGTTGCCAAATTTGCTCGTGACACGAAGATAAGTAGGAAAGTAATTTGCGAAGAGGACATAAGGGGGCTACAAAAAGATATAGATAGGTTAAGTGAGTGGGCAAAGATCTGGCAAATGGAGTATAATGTGGGAAAATGTGAAATTTTTCATTTTTGCAGGAAGAATAAATGAGAGGCATATTATCTAAATGATAAGAGATTGCAGAGCTCTGAGATGCAGAGGGATCTGGGTGTCTGTGCATGAATCGCAAAAGGCTAGTATGCAGCTACAGCAAGTAATTAGGAAAGCTAATAGAATGTTATCATTTATTGTGAGGGGAATTGAATACATAAGTAGGGAGGCTATGCTTCAGTTGTGCAGAGCACTAGTGAGACCACATCTGGAGTACTGTGTACAGTATTGGTCACCTTATTTAAAGAAGGATGTAAATGTGTTGGGAAGCAGTTCAGAGAAGGTTTACCAGACTAATACCTGGAATGGGTGGATTGTCTTATGAGGAAAGGTTGGACAGGCTAGGCTTGTTTCCGCTGGAGTTTAGGAGAGTAAGAGGCAACCAGATTGAAACCTGAGATGCCTTGACAGGGTGGATGTGGAGAGGACGTTTCCTCTTGTCAGAGAATCTAGAACTAGGGGGTCACTGTTTAAAAATAAGGGGTCACCCATTTAAAATGGAGATGAGGCAATTTTTTTTATTTCAGAGGGTCGTGAGTCTTTGGAACTCTTCCTGAAAAGGTGGTGAAAGCAGAGTCTTTGAATATTTTTAAGGAAGAGGTGAATAGATTCTTGGTGTGCAAGGGGGTGATAGCTTATCAGGGATAGGCGATTTGAGGTTACTATCAGATCAGACATGATCTTATTAAATTGTGGAGCAGGGTTGAGGGGCCGAATAGCCTACTCTTGCTCCTTGTTCGTAAGTTGTTTTTAGTTGGTGGTTTTCTGGGAGAGACACTCGTAGTACTGATTCCTGGCCAGTGACACAGAAGTTCCCAGTGCCATCTCTACTGGCTCAATTAAATTTGGCATGATCCATGCCAATGTGGGAATGGGAAAGGGGTAACAGAAAACCAGTAGTGGATTTGATGCAGGCTGTTACTGGTTCAAATTCCTGTCTTTAGTAGTTGCTTTGCAAAACCTGCATAGTGATGACAAATTCATTAATAGCATATTCCCTCACACATTACTACTGAGTAACATCTTCTAATTGGAAGGTGGAAAAAATATAACTTTCTGTGGGCAGAATTGCTTCCCTGTGAATTCTCATGTCTTATTGGCCCAGATTTTGCAGTGAAGCAGCAATGCTTGCAGCAGAGCTAGAAGAAAGCTGCCCACAAAAATCTAACAATCTCTATCGCACAGATTTCACCTCCCGATGTTCATTTTATTCTGGCACCAGATATCAGGGTTTCTGGCATCCGGCAACGCTGATACTTTCAAGCAGGCTAAGCAGCTAATCACACTGAAGAATTCTCACAGCCAGAAAACCAGGAAGTTAAAAAGCTCCGATTATTTCACTGTCCATAAAATTATTAAAAAGTGAAAGATAAAGATTAGGACTAACACATATGATTAAGGTTGAAGTTAAAATATCATAAACAAACTTTAAAAATAATATTTTTATCATAATGGAATATAAAATTAGTTTTTCAGTGCCTGAGAAGGTTTCTAAGCGGTGATTATGAACTTAGTACGCTATTAAAAACCGAGTTTCACATCATTCAACAAGGGTTTTATCGTGAGACTAAAAGTGGAAGTTCCTGTCAAATTAGGTGATTTCACAAGATTTCTATTTGCAGGGACTTCAAAAGCACACTTTTCAGAGGAGCAGAGAGTCACTGACAGCAACTTGTGGATTTCTGCATTTATCTGTGCAAGTGAGAATTCTGGAAGTTGCGGTCAGTTTCATAGTTGTAATGACAGCAAATGCCTATAATTTTGCAGAATGCTGACAGTTTCACTGTCATTACAACTGCAAAATTTGGGCTAATGTTTTCAGAGGTACTGAAGTACTGGAGTTCTGTTTTCCTTGATAGTACAGGACTTTTATACTAGAGTAGTACAGGTGATGGAAGATGTGCAGGTTGCACTTCATAATAGAATGACAGTATCGACAGAATGACAGGTGAACTGACAGTATTGGCAGCCCATGGACATCTATGGATGTGCCATCAGATTGACCTTGCTTGTCCATTGCATTTTCATTGATATAACAACTAGGTCCTTATATTGCAGAAGAATCCAGCATGACCAAAATCTATCTTTAAAAATAAAGGGAACAAAGTAACACATGGAGGTCACTCTTTCCAGAAGGAAATAATTAGGCCAAATAAAAGCATCTTTTGGTCTGTCTGCTCTGCAGCACTTGAAAAATAGTAATAGTCTCAGACAGTACATGTAGAAAAACTAGGTGAACATAATAGTTGCTTCTATAAATAATATATCAGGTACACATTTGGAGTTGAATGCATAAGTAGATGTTAAACAAGCTTACTGTTATCCATGTGCTAAATATGACAGAGCACGCTGTTTATAATTTGTATTAATATTCAGCTGCCTTTGCACAAAATGCATTGCATTTTTAAATATTGGGGTAGCATGTTTGGTCAACATGAAGATTAAAATAATTACATACCATATGACTCTGTGGTATCTTCAGTCAAATTTTGAGGATTGCTTTTATCAGCTGAAAGATAAGAAAATCAGGTTAAGGACATGTCAGAGCAATAAGATGTCACAGCAATTATTTCTAACTAAAATATTTTCACTTACAGGTTGATGAGTCTTCTGTAATCTGGAAGGTGCTTTGCCCTGTCTCTGTTGTAGGTATATCTGTGCTGGATGTTAAGTTTATACTGGATTCTGTTTCACTTTCTGTTGGTGGAGAAAAAGTCAGGTATTAGAAATTAATTAAAGGATGTTGCATTCTTTTAACAAATATTAATCTTATTTTGTATAAACTTATATTATCTATTGGCTTGGCTTACTTAGTAGTACTCTTGCCTCTGCATCTGAAAGCTATAGGTTGAAGCTCATAATCTAGCCTAACAATCCTGTGCAGGAATCAAGGGAGTGCTTCATTGTTAGAGGTGCTAATCTTGAATGAAATATGAAACTGAGGTACTGCCTCTTAGTTCAGATGGGTGCTAAGTGTCCCATAGCAGTGTTTGAAAATTGGCAGAAAATTCAAGCAAAAAACCTTCCTTTCTTTAATCAGCAATTTCATCTAGTCAATATTCCTCTCTTAATCTAAACAGCCAGGAAACCTAGATGAAGTGGAAATTTATCTCATTGTCTTTTTGTGGCGTTTTGCAGGTGCTGAATAACTGCTTTGTTTGTCAATGTGGCAGTGTTACTATAATCAAACAGAATGGGATGAAACAAATGTAACTTTTAAAATTAATTTTTTGGTACAATTCTTTTTATTTAATTTCATTAGGTTTTGAGCTGAATATTCACTTCAGACCATAAATCAGTTGGTATAATTTATACTGGACTGCAGTGTTTAAAGAAGGCGGCTCACCAGCACCTTCTCAAGGGTAATTAGAGATTGGCAATACATGCTGTCCTTGCCAGTGATGCTCATATTCCATGAACAAATAAAAAAACCCATTTGATAATATTAACACCGTAGTTGACCTGCTTTACCGAACAGTAAAATTATCTTGGAAGGTCTTGTGGTGTAGTGGGTAGCATCCCTGTCTCTGAGCCAGAAGCTGTGGGTTCAAGTACCACTCCAGGACTTGATGGCCAAGGAATGTGCATTTGAAACATGGCCACAAAGCTTGAGTATCAACTTGTAAATCCTTCCAATATATAGCAGGAGGTAAGAGTGAGAGAGATTCCTGGTCAGCCATGTGATGGAAAGAAATTGGAGCCCCTACCATCACTATCCATAGCTCCAGGCTACAACATGCATGTAAAGCACAGCAACTCAGACCCCTTGGAGGGCTGGTTGGCTCAGTTGGCTGGAGAGCCACTGTGGATCAGGTTGGTGCCATTTCAGCTGGGGTGGGTTTGGGACCTGCCTCCTTGCCCTTTACCTGTGGTGGAGGTTGTGGCATTGTGGGTTGGACCTGCTTTTAGGCAGAGAACTCAAGAAGAAGAAGATTATCTTTGCAGAACATGTAGACCGGAACAAATGTAGTAATGTATAGTAATGATATATTTTTGGTAGAAATCTTTATATTTAATTACATTAGATGTAAAACATGTTTTGGGCTGGACACTCACTTCAAACCATAAGTCAATTGGTATAATTTGTAACAAATTCAGAAAGAGGAAGGTCACCAAAAATTGAAAGGCATTTCTAATGATTTTAGAAGCCGTATTGGAATCAGACAGTTTCTGACAATATGGGAACAGGGGTGAGCCATTTAGCCCCTCCAGCTGGCCCACCATTCAATGAGATCAAGCCTGATCAGTGACCTCACTCCATTTACAGGTGACATTACAGGTTTGGATCTGAGGCTAAATGGGTTAACCTTGTTTTCAGTGTGGAAAGAATAAATTGGTGACATTTTTCTAGAAATGATGCATTTGCAGCAACTCACCAAGACTTCTTCGACAGCACTTTCCAAACCCATGGCCTCTACACCTGGGAAGAACAAGGCCCCCAAGGCACATAGGAACACCACCATCTATAAATTCCTCTCCAACTCACAAACCAAACAATCCCGGCTTGGTTATATATTGCCATTCCTTCATCAACGCTGGATCAAAATGTCAGAACTCCTAACCTGAAAGTGCTGTACCTGCACTACAAGAACTGCAGTGGTTCAAGAAGGTGGCTCTTTGCCACCTTCTCAAGGGCATTTAGGGATGAACAATAAATGCTGGCTTTGCCAGCGATGCCTACATTTTATTAATGAATAAAAACATTCGTTTAGGGAAATCTGAAAAATTTGCTCCGTGCACAATTACTTAACCGCTAAACTTAATCACAAGTAATTACCATTCATAAGCAGCGTAGAATCTTCTCTTGATGTGACGAAATCATCTGTTAAATTAGAAGGAAAATGAATACTTTTACACACTTTTTTCAATAAATTTCTATTTCTATTTAAATTTTGTAATACCAACCTACAAGTTAGACGCATTGGCCAGAGTTTTACGCTTCCCTGCTCCATTGGCTTCTGAGGCATGGGGAGCGTGAAATTGCATGGATGGGATTCCTCTGGGATCTCGCTCACCCCAACCTGGTTGCGATTATAAGCTGGGAAGCCCAATCTTGCCCCAATTAAGGCCCTTAAGTGACCACTTAATGGCCACTTAAGGGCCTTTTCCCACCCTGCCTCAATTTTTAGGTTGGTGGGCGAATGATAGATCGGGGTGGGAAACCCAAAATTGAACTTAGTTCCATCTCGGGTGGGAACGGTGGGGGTCGCCGCCATCAGAAGCCCCCTTCACTGGGGGCACCCTCCTGTTATGGCACGGTGACCTCAGGACCTCCCTCCCCACCCCCTCCCCCGACCTATGCCTGAGACCCTGATCACCCCCTCGCAAACCCCCATGCCTTCCCTACCCCCTCGACCCCTGCCACTGACCTCTCCTCTGGTTCCAGGTAACTAGCTGCAGTGCCTCATCCAGCCACTGCAGCATTGTTCCTGGAATGACTGGAGAGCTGCCAGCCAATCTGATTGGCTGACAGCTCTCCAAGGCTAGACTTCTGATGATGGGTGGAAGTCCTGCCTTCTGTCAATCAACACTCATTAGAGTGTGAAATCGCATCAGGGCTGCTGGAGTTGGTGGGGATGTATTCTCTGCCAACTCTTTGGATGGCGGGGGTCCTGAAAATTCTGACCGTTGAGTGCATTACTGTATGTTTCCTTTTGTGAGCATTTTCCAAAACTATATATATATCTGATTTATTCACGTGTGTCTCCATTTTGGAGTACATTATTGTTGTTATTCTGGTTTCTGAGTATTATTCTGTCATCAACTAATTGGTTTCAATAAATTTGACTTGTTCAAGTACATAAATATTATCAGCCCTAGTGTGACAAGAGTAAATCTTTAGAGTGGACCAAGTTTGATTTTGTGAATTGTATTCAACACCTAAGGTCTGAATTCTTGATGTTGCATATGCTCACAACACATAAAATAATTTATTTATTTATATACACAGGTACATTGCTTATAACTGGTGTCAACAGATTTGTTCATTATTTTCAGTGTACAGTAAAACGAAAAAGCTAAGTAACTAACATACTTTAAAAAACAGAAACCTCCATGTAGCAACTGCCTCTCCTAATTGTTAGTAGTCACAATCAGAATCTCATCTCCGGGTTATCACAATATAATGAGGCACAAATAACTGATACTGGTTGGAAACTTGATTTTTCCTGAAATCAGCAGAGCTTTTTAAATTGGTAAATACAAAGCAAGTATTTATTTAGTTGCCCAAAATAGTCCAGTGTGCTAAATACACAAAATTACAAATATCATTCATCTCCTTGGGCCTATGACAGTGTTTATGCTCTACATCAGCCTCCTCTCACCTTACTTCGTCTCATTCCATCAGCATATCCTTCTGTTTCTTTCTCCTTTATATATTTATCTAGCTCCTCTTAAATTCATCGTCATGTGGTAGAACATTCCAGATTCTTATCACTCTTTGCATAATTAGGTTTCCGTTAAATTTCTTATTCAATGCATTGATGAATAACTTTTATTTGATTTGGATTCTTCCGTGTTATAAGTGGGGTATTTTTAGTCGCCTCTTATGCTAATAGTGAATGGCTAGTGCCATAGATATGTTCAGTTATTTTTTAAACAAGGAAAACACTCACAGTTGGTTTTAGGAGTATCTTGGGTGCTATTCTCCACCTTGTCTGCTTCAGGTTGCTCTGTGTCAGCTGTTGATTCTGGGATGAAAGTTGTGGTAATGTCTGATCGTAGAAAAATGGATTAAAAGATGATGAAAACTGAATAAGCATAAAGCAGCATCATTCATAGTTTATTTAAAAAGGTGCAGCAGTTGCTTGCT
This sequence comes from Cetorhinus maximus, assembly GCF_964194155.1. Taxonomy (NCBI): domain Eukaryota; kingdom Metazoa; phylum Chordata; class Chondrichthyes; order Lamniformes; family Cetorhinidae; genus Cetorhinus; species Cetorhinus maximus. The sequence goes on from NC_135880.1 coordinate 212,688,680, forward strand.
AGCACGGTGATTGCTGAACTAGTATATTGTCATGCCAAAGTAGTCTGGCTCTTGATTCCTGCAATTCTACAATCTGATTTTGGAGGAAAAGCCAAGTGAGAAGAAGGCAGTTCCCAAGGAGGATAGTGATCAGAAAGAAAATTTACCAACAGGTCCATCTGTTTCACCCTGGAACACCGCCCTATGGCATATCAAAAACATCAGTGGCTGAGACCTTTTACAAATTGTCTGTCACTCTCTATTGTGAAATGATAGGACATCAAGGTTTGGGGTAATGAAAGACTTTAAATGGGCTAAAATTATTTTTTAAAGAGAAAAAGTTGATATAAATCTTGGCGATTATGGATTAGCAATTAATGAGCAGAATATGGGTAGTTCCTTTCTGTTGCTACTGTGATGATGTTGATTAACTCTATTTAACCACTAGGTGGAGCATCTTGGGAGAAGGGATGGTTTCAGCTCTGGAAAATACAGTACATGTAGTTGTGGGCTGAGAACAAAATCTCATGGCCAGTGGGAGTAAGATTTCTTGTTTTGCCTGCGTCATCCTTGCAGACAGTAATCAGTCCAGAGTAGGACAAATGCTAGAGAAATGAGTGCACAGGTCATGTTAACTGTGTACCCACACATATGGACAGGGCTATTTGCAATTCAGCCACATTGACATAAGGGAAAAAAATGTTTTTAAAAAAAAGTTATTTTAATGATTCGCTTGATCCAACGGAATTGTCTACACTGGAGCATATGTTGTGAATATATGAAGGCTGAAGAGCCAATGATATGTCATGGTATTTGAAAAATATATTTAGTTCACAAGTAAAAGAGGTGATGCTTTCAACCACCTGCAACATTTCTAGGCATGTGCAAATGTCTGAGACAAGAGGTGACAATATGAAATTACATATTGAAACAGATTGAATCTGACCTCCCATTGCTTTTATTGAACATCAAATGGTATTGAATTTCTCTTTCCTCAGTCATTAGGTGGAATACCTGAGGCAAATGTCGCAACTCAGAAAATACAGTGGTTAAAAGCAACTGTCCGTACAATCTTGTGAGCGCTAAAAATCAGAATAGAGTTTGCCATTCTCTGAACTAAAAAGAGGTTGATCATCAGGTTGTTGCCATGGTGGAACCTTTTTTCAAAAATTAGGTAAAATATTGTTTTATGCACTAGTTCTGACATTGATTTTGGTAGCAATAGATTAAATTGTCTTGACAAATAACAGGATTTCAGATTCCTAGTTACTGAACCTCTATTTCCTATTGGTGTGGTATGGAGAAAAGCATCAGTATACATTCACCATCAGTCATTTCTAATGAGATAATGAATTACCATCTGTCACTTGTAAAATCAATAGCAAAAGAAAAATACTTGTATGGACATTTAAAAAAAAAAAATCCCTTCTGTCTCTTTTTGTTTTCTTTGTTGTGAATTTTATGCTCAAAGCGGTGTTAGGCCAGAACTATCCCCCTGTTGGGGGGGTTGTGTGGGGGCAGGCGGGGGCAGGCGCGAACCCAATCAGTGCCCCCGATCAGGTCCGTGCCGCCATTTTATGTGTTGGCCCGCCCATCGTGATGTGCGCCCAGAAGCGCTAAGCACTTCCTGTGCAGGCGGAGGGGGATTCCCTGAGTGGTTCCCTGCGTTCTTTCATGCATTTGCACGAAAGAGCACAGAGATCTCCCTGAGGTATGGAAATTTGAATAAAAGTGGGAAAAAACTTAAGGACATGTCCCCTCATGTGAAACTGTCACATGAGCTGGGGCAAATCCACTATTTATTTCAAGAATTTTTATTTAAATAATAAACCATTCATGAAACCTCATCCCGCCCGTGGATGTGGTTTAATAAAAAATGCGAAGACTGCCTGGGCTCTTCACCTGCCCTCCAACCTTAAGGTTGGACGGGCAGCTTAGTTAATTACTTTAATTAGTTTTTAACAGGCCTTAATAGGCCTTTGACAGTTCGGCGGGTGCACAGCCGACTCGGTTGCGCGTGCGCCGGACTGAATATCTGAATGACGTGCGGTGACATCGGGACGCCTGCCCGATGTCACCATGCATCATTTTATGTGTTGGCGAGCGGGCCCCACCGCCGACGGGAAAATGCTGCCCTTATAATTGAGAAGTGGGACATTTTCCACTTTTTTATCCTGCATCAGCTTCAAGCATTTTGAAGTCAGGCAGAGATGTTAGATGGAAGTAAATATTTTTGAGCAAGGTTGGCAGTTAGTGCCAATTAAGGGGTAGATTGTGCTATTGGCACAATATCCAGTTGGAACAAAGGTGAATTAATGCAAACACATTTTGCTTTTACAAAACTGTAAACTCACAGTTGGCTGTAGGAATATTTTCTGTGTTGTTTCCCTGAGTGACTGATTCAAATGATTCACTGTTGCTTGCTGATTCTGGCATGGAGGTTGTGCTTGTTTCTGATCACAAAAACAAAATAGGTGGTTAAGAAATTAATGTTTAGTTGCCCATCACTAAAATTAGTTATAAACAGAGAATAAAGTCTGCAGAAAAAAAATGCACCAACATAATATCCCATTCCTTTAACTGGTCAAAAAACAACAGTTCAACTGCTGGAATTACAGAATACACTGCAAAGGGAATCAATCAACAAAGCAAGTGCATGTGATGTGATTGCACTTTTAAAGTTCAAGCAGAAAATATATTTTACTTAGATTTGACTTAAGTTTATTTTAAATCTGCAAATGATTCCTGCCAGGGCCAAATTGTTCACTTTGAGCCGAATAAAAAAATAGTACATTGTTACTAGTTTAAATCCATCGTCTATCTCTTAAGTATGGTTATCTCAAACTGCTCCTCCATAGTGACAAATCTATAATCATAATTATTTCACCGTGTTTGATAGCTCAAAATTATTTCTTAAGACACAACCAAAGTTTGGGAAGACATGGGCCTAGCTATTCTGCTGCCCCTTTGAAGCAGAAGGTTTGAGCTGTGACCTGCCAATGGGATAAGAGCATTTAAATATTCAGGATAGGTGCCCTCACTGTTGAAGGACAGCAGAAGTCTCTATCTTCCAGGGAGTGGAGGAACATCACACAAACAATCACTTGGGATTGATTACTTTGTATTTTTTCATTCAAGGAACCTTTGTAAAACCCACAACAGGACCCTATATCTGTTCTCTTATAAGTTCTGGTAGTCTAGCGGTTAAGATATTGGACTAGCAAGCCACAGGTTGGGAGTTCAGATTGCACCTTGGCAAGTTATGAAACTGAATTCAGTGCCCTTTGGGCAGGTTCCAGGAAAAATGACCATGGAATATAAAAGCCCAATGGTTTGCTAAAGTCCTTCAAAAAAGAGAAACTACCATCCCTAACTGGGCTGACAATGTGACTTTAGTCCTACACTACATTGTCATTTTCTTCTTCCCTTCCATGCCTAGTGAGGTAACATATTTCTTCTGTTGCTTTAAATATAGCTTTGGGTCATTTCATAACAAAGGCCCCTGTTATGCGGACAGGCCATTAGCCTGACTCAAAATATATAACCAAGAAAACTAGCTAGATCTGATGTAGGGTGGGGAGGGGCATTGCCACTACAGCTTCATTTTGTGTCAGCACATTGCTGGATGTCAATCCAGTATTCAGAAATTGAACCCCTCATTTCCATTCACTGTGCTTTCTGGAATGGTCCTCAAATCCATAATGTGCTGACTTGGAAGCAGGAATGCTACCAATGAGCCAAGTCTCTCAACCTTACACTCTGTGGTGCATTCAATCCCCTAAGAGTGACTAGGGATAGACAATAAATGCTGCCTTGCTAGTGCTGCCCATATCACAGCAACAAATTGGAAAAAAAAGGTCTAACAGGGCAAACTTGGTGGAGTTACTAGGATAGTCTGGGAACATCCCACAAAACCCATGATTTCATGGGGTAGGTTTAAGGAATGCCTTCATGCCCTGGAATGCAAATTGAATGGAGAAATCTGGAGAATCCAGGCTTTGCCGCAGATTGTTCCTGAGTTTACCCTGTTGTCAGAATTTCTGCTCTAAGATCTATAATTGTGCTTTTGGTTATTCACGCAAGAGTATAACTATAGATCTTAGAGCAGGAAGAGACAATTTGCCTAACTGTTCTCTGAAAGAGCTTATTTAGTTCAATTCCTTTCCTCATTCTGTTTCCAATTTTGACTTTTCAAAATGGCTATCCAAATTATTTAAAAAAAATATTATGGATTCTGCTTCATAACTGGTAGGGCATTCTATGTCTTAAAAACACTGAATTAAACATTCTCCTATCTTCTCTTTTTGTTGTCCTTCTCACAGTCTTAAATTTATACTTTCTACTCATTAACTCACAGTGGAAATAGTTTTTTCCTATTTACCTTACCAAAAGCCCCTTCCCTGTCCCTCTCCACATCCACCTCCCTATCCACCTTTTGGATCTCTACCCTTATCTCCCCCCTTCTCGCTCTTTCCCCCTTTCTTCCCTCTGTGTCCTTCACTGACTCCCCTCCTGTCTCCATCTCCATTCCCCCCCCCCACCTTATATTGCCTCCTCAATCTCCTTTCTTCTACCCCTCCCACCACCGTCTGGATCCAGTTATCCTCAGCTTGTCCTGAAATGCACTTGGTCTTAACCATGAGATCCCATAAGATCATCTAGTATTTGAAAAAAAAAGTCATATTTTCTTCCTCACCCTTCAGCGTGTGCATGAAGCGTTTTTTTTTAGTTTGTGTGGTTTTTGCAAGGATTACAACATAGGAGTGGATTGTCTCACTTGACGTTCCCCTGCATCACTCTTGCAGCCTTTGCCTCTGAGCAACTGAGCTCAGTGGGCTGGATGCAGTAGAGGGTTGCAGGCATATATCTTCAATCTGCACCCACATTACCACAGGTGGAGGAGGAGGTGTGCAAATGAGTCACATTGAAGGGTGGGGGATGGTGGGGAAAAAGTCATTGCACTGAAGTTTTTGTATATTCGTCAATCAATTTGAAACAAAAGCTCACCATTTGCGGTTTGAGTATATGATTCGTTTAGTCCAAGGGAATTGTCTGTTAAAAACAAAATAGTAATTAAATACAGGTTATAGAGATAAAATGTCCAATGATTTTTTAAAAAATTACATTTGGTAAATATTTAAGTAACAGGTGACAGAGTTGATGTTTTCATTAGTGTTGGTGTCTGACATTGGAAACAGTTTTCTTGAGTTTCACAATGGTTTTGCTAATTTCACCCATTACAGGTGTTGATGTATATGTAGCTGTGAGGGAAGATACGTCAACATGGCCTGAAAAAACAGAGTGAATCCGGTCCCTCACCAATTGCCTCACTTACTGTGCATCGACTGGTAAAAATCGCCTATTTTTATGTTTATGTACACATAAATCTATGCACAGTTAATATAATGATGATGAAGATTCTACTCACAGTTGTTATCAAATATGTAGGATACTTTAAGAACCCTGTTCATTAGACTTTCATGACGAACCAAACAGTCAACTCTGAATTCCTGGTCGTGTGCTTTGATTTTCAACATACTGATTGTTGTAAACTTTGCCCCTTTGTTTTCTGGAATATATTCTGTGTGTCCTATGTTAAAAAAAAATAGTTTTGTGAAATTACAGAACATTAAGAGGTTTCCATGTTAAGAAATTTAACCATTAAATACTACACATAGACACTATTTCTTTGCAGCACTTGTGCTGGACCTACAGCACCCCCTGCTGTAATGTTCTTTATATTTGTTCTTTATTTTATCATCGGGAAACTGTGGCTAACATTAGTTGGAAAATGAAAGTCACATACAGACATATAAATCAACAGAAGCTTTTATAGTGCATACATATGTTTCCAAGTAGTCAAAAATGAGCCTGCACAAAGATTATGGGCTCGAGCAACCTACCCATCATTTTAAATAAATAATTAACAGGCAATTAAGCTTGTCATCAAGGCAATTGACCCAAATATGATGCTGCCCACGCCATAATATGGTTGTGGGGCAAGGGGGTGAGATTCAGAGGCCATTTTTAAAATGGTAAAGGCATGAAGGAATGGGGTGTATTTCCTGGGGGGTTTCCTGTGTGCATCAGAGTGCCCCTTCCTCCCAAGATGTTACTCAACCCTTTGTTCCTCCTTGCCTGGCCTTGAGGGAGGCCTCGCCTACCTCCTTAGGCTCCCCAAACTCTTCCCGCTCTAAAAGCCCAGGACTATTTTAGTTCGGAATCCATTGATATTCACTGTGGGCCTACTTGCAGTCCCAGCAATGCCCATTACTGAGCTCTGGCGCTGCTGGAGCTGTCAGCCAATCAGATTGTTCAGGAGTTCTTGTGAGCAGGACTTCCTCCCACTGAGGGGCAGAATTCTAACCCTCACCTGCAGGTTATTATTGGCCGTCAGTCAGTGCAGCCCTGACTCTTCTTCTGGGACGGTGGAGGCTGGGGGGCTGGTGGTGAGCAATAGGCTTCCCCCGTCCCTTGTAGAATTCAGCCCTATATAATTGAAACTATTTAAATACATATTTATTCTAATTATCCTGTCAAGTGAGGTGGAGATACCATCCTGGACTCAGTGACCACGCTCTTTCCTCTGAGACAGAAGATTGTAGATACAACTATCAGGAATTATTGAGCAATCTAGAATCCTTTGGATAAGAAAAGACTAAGAGGAAACGTGGTAGAAATCTTTAAAATCGTGATGGGGTGATTGTGAAAAAGCTGCTTCCACTTGTGGGTGAATATCCTTACAGATGCTGATTGAGTAGCATATTGTAACATTTTGTTTTGATTTTATTTCAGATTTCCTGCATTTGCATTTTTAAAAAAATGACTTAGTTCATGTAATTTGGATAACTGCCTAAAATGTGTATTATGGGTAAGACACAGAACATACAACTGTGATGAAGTCTGCCACCACATCGTTTCATTGCTGATGGGAGAGCGACGTGTGCAAGCATGATGGGATTGAAAAAAAGCGAGAGCATGGAAAGAAAAATAAATATATAATAAATGGGATTCAAATGCCTGACTCTATTTAAGAAGTTTCTTACCATGTAACTCCAATCTGTTATTTAAGAGCCAGGTTATTTGGGGCTTTGGCTTGCTTCCAGTGGTGATACATCTGATCACCTTTTCTTCTCTTCCCTTCAGCAAATGTTTGGTGATGTTCAGGACAGGAGGAGATGGTGGTGCTAGGGAGATAAGAAAAGGTTCACAATTGCTTTGAAATGCTTCCATGCAAACTAAATGTCATATAAAATGAAAAAAAAATCTGAAAACTAATTAGTGTTTTCCTCAACACTGGCTTTTACTTCTTTCAATCAAATGATTAATAATGTTACCGCGTTCTTATCCTTCCAATATACATACCTAAAACAGTGAGGTACACTTGTTTGGTCACTGGTTGGTGGCCATAATATGTACAGGTGTACATGCCGTCATCTTGCACTGTAGTATTGAGCAGAGTGATAATTAATTTTGTGCCTGAGTAATGCACTAATTTGTATCTTCTGTCCCTTAGCCCTGTTGGAAAAAATAATTTCTTCATAACCTTTGTTATTAACATCCAAACAATCATACATATATCTGAGAATAAGAACGACTTGTCTCCATTGAAAGATGAAATTTGAACATTAGAAAGTGGGAGAAATTTATTTGTAAAGAAGATTTTGTTATTTTTGAATGTTGTTTGTTCATCTTCTCCTTTGAGGGCATCAATAGAAGTGAAAATGACGTTTAAAAACAGTGGCTGATTTATGTGAAGATACAGATTAAGAATATAGCGATAATCTATTTTTCTACAAGTGTAGCTATATTGTGTGCTGCAAAACACCCTCATAAGTCTATTCATACTTCAAGATCAGTTATTTAACTAATTGCAGCATGCTATGTTTTAACAATAACTACTAGTAAACTTATGACTGGTGCCAGGTTAGGTTTGCCTACAAAATCATGAGAAGCAGCAACAGGAAGATATATTGTACATTAGTGGCCTTCCAAATGAACTGTGTTTACACTATTACAATCATTGTTGAAATAAAAATTGGTCCTGTGGATGCTGGAAATCTGAAAAAGAAAACAGAAATACCGGAAACACTCAGCAGCTCAGTCAAAATCAGTGGAGTGAAAAGACACCTCAGATATAGACCCTTCTTCAGAATGATGAAGGGTCCACATCTGAAACATAAACTTGTCTGCTCCCTTCAAAGGTGTTGGATAACCTGTTGAAAGTTTCTAACATTTTCTGTTTTTGTTACAATCATTATAGACAAGGGTTTAGAATGTCTGTACTTCAAACATTATCAACAATGTTTCATAACAATGTCACTCAAATAGAAATAGTATCATCAAGTACGATATATATTTCTGTAATGGTGCTTTCAAGAAAAAAACTTTTATAATAGATTGAACACTGTGTCACATTAGTGAGTAACTTCTAAAAAGTCTAAAAAGACTGAATTAGTGGAGCATTTTTTTGTGGGGTAGCAATGTGAATTCAAGTACCCACTTTATTTCATTGGATCACAATAGACACAGATGGAGGAAAGAGAAATTCAGAAAATAAGAGAACCATGTTAGTCTCAGAGACCTCTGTTCGAACTGGTGTTGATTTGTAAAATAACCAATTTTAATGTATGTAACTTCTAAGAATAAATATAACTTGATTTCCGGCTTATATTTATGTTGCGTGCTAAATATAAATTTCACGGCAAACATTATCTTGCTATTAGTATGTAATACATAGGAATTGTAGAGGAGGAGATACTAATAACAAATGGAGGAGACATGGTGAATATGGCGTAAAAGATAAAGCAGATAATAATTTAACTGTATCTAGCTAGAGTAAGCTAAATTGTGTCAGACCACAATGAAGTCTGGACATTAGTTTCACAGGCTGTTAAACAGGAAAAGCTTAACCAAGCAGACACTGCATTCACTGTCTATATGCAAAGCGTGCAAACTAAAGTTCTGGTCGCAACGTCACAACAAAAATATCTAATGTAACACTTCCACATGGACCTTGACCTATCTCTCTGGCCAAGCTTTTGGTCTCCTGCCCTAATATGTCCTAGTATGTGGTTTGGTGTTAAATTGTATCAGATAATGCTCCAACCTTAAGATGCTTTGCGATGTTAAAGGTGTGATTTACATGCAGGTTTTTGTTGTAACCTGATCGATTAATTCAGCACAGACCAAGAATTGAACCTGGAAGTTTCTTGCTCTCTATATATTTCAGTTCCAAGGCTGTTTCTGTAAGGTAATTTCATGCCCTAATAATCTTCTGTGTTGAAACAAAACTCCAAACTGCTCCCTTCATTGTTTTGTTGCTGACTTTAATCTACTGATGTGGAAATCTTTTTTCCCCAATAACCTTCTTAAAACCCGTTATAATTTTTAACATTTCTATCTCCGCTCTAGTGAAAGGAACCCCAGTTTATCCAATTTTCCCTCATAAATAGAGAATCTTTGTAAATTGCTCTGGAACCAGTGGAACCAATGGTTTGATTGCAGTAATAGGTAAAATACTCAGAGGGATGATTAGAGATGCTACTACTGATCACCAAGACTGAGAAACAGTATCTTGGACACACAACATCTGAAAAATAAATTTTTATTGTACAAATTTGATGGAATTTATTGAAGGAGTGGATGAGGGCAAGCCAGTAGTCCACCTGAACTAACAGAAAACCTTTGAAAAGGCACCCCACAATAGGTTACAATGAAGAATCTTGTGGAATTTCTCCCCCCAAAGCTACTGGGTCTGTTGATACTTTCAAGACTGAACTCCATAGATTTTTGTGAGGTAAGGAAATCAAAGGATAGGACTCAAAGGCAGATAAATGGGGTTGAGGTACAGGTGTGTGACTTTAGAGTGAGCAGCTGGGAGTTTGGTGAGTGAGGGGGTTTTATTCTAATTTTGTTTGCATTTAACATTTAACTAAAAATTACAGTTTAAGTTAAGTTTAAATTTCTATATCCAATTTTAAGCATGGATAAACAAGTTCTCTACTAGAGACCAGCTGTATTTAGTTAATTAGTAACTAGCTTAACCTGCTTTTTAGTAAAAGTCTCAGCTAGTATGGAAACAGGACTCGCAGTGCGACTTGCATGGAGCGTGACTTTATAAAGTGAGCAGCTGGGAGTCCGGTGAGTGAGGGAGTTAGGGGAAGAGGGCAAGGAGGTGCTCTTTACTTTTTCTACCTCCAGTATTTTGTTCTTACTTCAGTACAGAGGAAGAAGCTATTTGCTGAGTAAGCTATTGGTAAGTTATTCTACATATGATAAATAATTTGTATAAGTTAAGGAATGGCAAGGCAGCTTGATTAAGTGGAATGTGCATCCTGTGGAATGTGGAAAGTCATGGAAGCACCATGTGTCCCAGACAAACACACCTGAAGGAATGTCACCGGCTTTAGAAGCTTGAGTCCCAGGTTTTGGAACTCGAGCAGTAGTTGGAGTCACTGTGATGCATCTGTGAGGCAGAAAACTACGTGGATAGCGTGTTTAGGGAGGTGGTCATACGGCAGGTTAAGAGCATGCAGGCAGGGAGGGAATGGGTGAGCACCAGGCGATCTAACAGAACTAGGTAGACAGTGCAGGAGTCCCCGGAGTTGATCTCGCTCACTTACTGGTTTTCCATTTTGGATACTGTTGAGGGCAATGGTTCCTCAGAGGAGTGCAGCAAGAGACAGGTGGTTCAGCTGCACAGGAAGGGAGAAAGAAGAGTGGGAGAGTAATAGTGATAGGGGATTCATTAGTTAGGGGAACAGACAAATGTTTCTGTGATGGTAAACGTGACTCCAGGATGGTATGTTGCTTCCTTGGTGCCAGGGTCAAGGATGTCACAGAGTGGCTGCAATATGTTATTCTGGGGGAGGGTGAGCAGCCAGAGGTTGTGGTCCAGATTGGTATCAATGACATAGCTCGGAAGAGGGAGGAGGTCCTGAAAGCAGATTTTAGGGAGTTAGGAAATAAATTAAAAAGCAGGGCCTCAAAAGCAATTATCTCAGGATTAATCCCAGTGCCACATGCTGGTGAGCATAGGAGTAGGAGGTTTGATCGATTGAACACGTGGCTAGAGAGTTGGTGTAGGAGTGAGGACATTAGATTTCTGAGGCATTGGGACCAGCTCTGAGGCAGGTGGGACCTGTGCGAGATAGACGGGTTGCAACTTACCTGGACTGGGACTAACATCCTTACAGGGAAATTTGCCAGTTGGGGAGGGTTTAAACTAGACCGACAGGGGGATGGGGACCTGAGAGACAGCTCAGATTGGAGGGAAGGAGGTAGAAAAGTAGTAAGCAACATTAGAAGGCAGATAAAGTGAAGGAAAGCATCAAATAGGATCAGAATGCGGAATACTGTTAAAAAGACAAAGTTAAGGGCACTCTATCTGAATGCACACAGCATTTGCAATAAGGTAAATGATTTGAAGGCACAAATAGAGGTAAATTGGTATGATTAATTGCCATTACGGAGATGTGGTTACAAGGTGACTGAGACTGGGAACTGAATATTCAAGGATATTCATCATTTAGAAAGGATAGGCAAAAAGGAAAAGGAGGTGGGGTAGCTCTATTAATAAGGACGAGATGAGTACATTAGTGAGAGAGGATCTTAGATCAAAGGATCAAGATGCAGAATTATTTTGGGAGGAGCTAAGAAATGGCAAGGGGCAACAAACATTGGTGGGAATTATTTATGGGCCACCAAACTGTAGTAACATTGGGCACAATATAAATCAGGAATTTAGAACTGCATCTAACATGGGAAATACAGTAAGAATGGGTGACTTCAATTTACATATAGACTGGGTAAACCTAATAAGCACTAATTCTGTGGAGGATGAATTCTTGGAATGTGAATAAGATGAGTTTCTGGAGCAATACATTGAACTAGAGATTGGGCTATTTTAGATTTAGCATTATGTAACGAGAAAGGGCTAATTAATAACCTTGCCTTTCAGAAATAGTGACCATAATATGATAAAATTTTACATTAAGTTTGAAAGTGATATAGTTCATTTTGGAACTAGGGTCCTAAATATGAACAAAGGAAACTGTGAAGGTATGAGGGGCAAGTCGGCTATAGTAGATTGAGAAAACACACTAAAAAATGTTAAGGTAGACTGGCAATGGCTAGTATTTAGAGAAGTACTACATGATGGACAACAAATATACATTCCTTTATGACACAAAAACCCAACAGGAAAGGTGAATCAACCATGGCTAACAAAAAAAGTTAAAGATTGCATTAGATCGAAGGAATTGGCTTATAAGGTTGCCAGAAAAAGTGGTAAGTCCAAGGATTGGGAGCAGTTTGGAATCCAGCAAAGGAGGACCTAGAAACTGATAAAGAAAGGGAAAAGAGAATATGAATGCAAGCCAGTGAGAAACATCAAGGTGGACTTTATGTAAAAGCTACTTTAGGTACATGAAAAGGAAAAGATTAGCAAAGACTAATGTGGGTCCATTACAGGTGAGGATTAGAGAATTTATAATGGAGAATAGGGAAATGGTGGGGAAACTAAACAATTGCTACGTGTCTCTCTTCAAGGAGGAAGATACAGAAAATCTCCCAGAAATACTAGGGTACCAGGGGGCTTGTGAAAAAAGGGAACTAAAAGAAATTAGTATTAATAAAGAGGTAGTACTTGAAAAATTAATTGGATTGAAGGTTGATAAATCTCCTGGACCTGATGTGATACATCCAGAGTGTTGAAGAAGCTGGCTATAGAGACAGCGGATGCATTGGCAGTTATCTTGCAAAATTCTATAGATTCTGGAAAGTTCATGCAGACTGGAAAATAGCACATGTAACCCCACTATTTAAGAAGGGAGGGAGAGAGAAAATGGAGAGCTACAGACCTGTTACTTTGACATCAGTAGTAGGGAAAATGTTAGAATTTATTAGCAAGGATGTGATAACTAGACATTTGGAAAATAATGATATGATTGGGCAGAGTGAACATGGATTTATGAAAGGGAAATCATGTTTGATAAACTGTTGGAGTTTTTCAAGGATGTTACCTGTTGTATAGATAAAGGAAAAGCAATGGATGTGGTGTATTTGGATTTTCAGAAGGCTTTTGATAAGATCCCACATAGGAGCTTAGTAAATAAAATCAGAATATGTGGGATTGGGGTTAATATACCGGTATGGATTGAGAATTGGTTAATAGACAGAAAACAACGAGTAGGAATAAACGGGTTATTATAAAAAATATTATAATAAACCAGTTCTGTTGAAGGGTCATCTGGACCCGAAACATCGACTCTTTTCTTCTCCACCGATGCTGCCAGACCTGCTGAGTTTTTCCAGGTAATTCTGTTTTTGTTTAGGAATAAACAGGTCCTTCTCAGGATGGCAGGCTGTTACTAGTGGGGTACCACAAGGATCTATGCTGGGGCCACAGCTGTTCACAGTCTACATAACTGATTTGGATGTGGGGACCAAAGGTAATATTTCCAAATTTGCTGATGACACAAAACTAGGTGGGAATGTAAGTTGTGAGGGAGGTGCAAGGAGGCTTCAAGGGGACTTGGACAGTTTAAGTGAATGGGCAAGAACATGGCAGATGGAATATAATGTGAATAAGTGTGTGGTATAAAAAATAGAAAGGCAGAATATTTCTTAAATGGTGGGATGTTGGGAAGTGTTGATGTCCAAAGAGACCTGGGTGTCCTTGTTCATGAGTCACTAGCATGCTAGAAAGCTAGCATGCAGGTGCAGCAAGCAATTAGCAAGACAAATGGGGGTTTGAGTACAGAGGTAAAAATATCTTGCTGCAATTGTATAGAGCCTTGGTGAGACCACATCTGGAGTATTATGTACAGTTTTGGACTCCTTATCTAAGGAAGGAGATACTTGCCATGGAGGTAGTGCCACAGAGGTTCACCAGACGGATCCCTGGTATGTTGTATAAGGAGACATTGAGGAAATTGGGCCTTATTCTCTAGAGTTTCAAAGAATGAGAGGTGATCTCATTGAAACTTACAAAATTCTTATAGGCAGTGACAGGGTGGATGTAGATAGGATGTTTCCACCCCCCTCTCCATCTCAGAATAAGGAGCAGGCCATTTAGGACTGAAATGAGGAGGAATTTCTTCACTCAGAGGGTGGTGAATCTATGGAATTCTCTTACCCCAGAGGGCTGTGTAAGCTCAATCATTGAGCATGTTCAAGACAGAAATTGATAAATTCCTGGATACTGATGATATCACGGGATCTGGTGATAGTGCAGGAAAGTGGCGTTAGGGTAGATGATCAGCCATGGTCTAATTGAATGGTGGAGCAGGATCGACGGGCCCGTATGGCTTACTCCTCCCCCTGTGTTCCTATGTTCCGAGAATCAATGATCCAGATAAATAGTGGAATAGGCTCGAGGGGCTGAATAGTCTCCTTCGGTTACTATGAACAATAATACTCTTGCTTACCTTGGACATTGTTAAAATATGTAACTTGCCGCTGTGGATTTGTCCAATCAATAGATTCCTTCTCACTTCTATTCATCGTACAATTGAGAACTACTGATTGTCCCTCGAGCACGGTGATGTTCTCTCTCTGCAGAATGGCCAAGTTTGCTGAAAATGTAGAAGATATTTTTTCAAACCGGCTTTTGGGTTACATGCATTTCATTTCATTGGAAATGTGATTCCTTACAATCCTACTATGTGAAGAATCAAGCTCTTTGACAAATCCTAACTGATTATTCCAAGGTCCTTTAGAAAAGCTTGAGAGCCAGAGATTTATTCAACGGCTAAACAAGGTATTGTAATTGTCAGTGTGCAAGCAATCTGGATTGTTGCTCTTTGAGGATTTTCAAAAATATTGAGTGTTATTTTATTGAGCTCAATGGAAGAGAGGATTTTAATGGGTGTTTGATTTGATATTGTGAATATTACATTGTATAAGATATTTTGCCAAAAGATAAAATTCCCCTACTGTGTCAGTCATAGTCCACTGAGCTACTGTTTTGAGTTAATCAGGATTACAATATTTTCTGGCTGCCAAACATAAGTTCCTGATAGTAATATCCCTTTAACAATAGTCCCAATTGTGAAAGATCAGCTATTTTTGTTTTTATAATACATACTGAAGGTGCTAAATAACCATATCTTTCCCTGTACATCCTTCAATATTCAGCAATTCCTCACATCACAAAGAATTGTAAAAGGGCTTCACAATTTCATTCTTTACAGATCTGAGGTATTTCTGAATATTGTGTTGTTACTAATTACAGCAACAATCACCTTTAGTCCTTTAACAACTTGAAATCAATTGCCAAAGAGATCATGATAGACATACTTTATTGTCTAGTGAAGTGAAAAATGGAGGCACTTTACAATCAGGGTAACTATTGCTAACTATGTAAAAGTTTCAAGCCAGACTCTTCAGTAACCATATGCCATGTGGAGATGAAGGGCAACAAATGCACATGTATTTGCATGACTATCATTTTTCAACCTTTGCACAACCTACAACATGTTTTCCTCTCCTCTCTTCAACACAATGATTCCTGCTAGATGCAGCTCTACAGCTGCCACGTGTTTCCCAAGTGATCATTCTTCATGTGTGACACAAAGGTGAGTACCGACAAGGTATTTGATCTTGTCGGTTTTGCAGCTGAGCCTCTCCAATTAATTCAGTGCACACAGGGAATTGAACCTAGGAACCTTCCTGCTTTATACAATTAAACCATTGGGAAAGTAACACAACTGCTTTATTTGTAATTGTTTGCAGAAGAGATGAGTTGCACATTTTTGGAAAAATCAATATTGATATATTTAAATAAGATATGACTGTTTACAATCTATTCCTGTGTGTTATATATGTCCATAATTGTGAGAAGCCATTTAAATTAAGACTCTTCTTGGTTAATTTTGGAATTCTCAAACTGTGCTTTCCCAACTTCATACGGTGTACCAAAATTCTGTGAATTTAGAAGATTGCAGAAATTCTAATTTGACAACTAAGATACAAACTGTGCAGTATGATGAGAGGAAGTGAGAGAAAAGAGCAGACTGTTTATGCTCATGCAAGTATTTAGGGGAGATCACATGTAGAAAGTTTGTAACATGACCAGTGTGCAAATTGTGACTTTTCAACAGCCATCTTGTCTGCAGAACCAAAAGAAAAAGACATTTAAGAAGATTTTGTGTGTAATGTTCTAATTGACATGACAAAATGTGAAAGGGAGAAGGAAATATTAAATAATTTGAAGGTTCTGGCATTTAATGCTTTAATGTTTTCTAAAAAAAAAGTTGCTATACTGTACCCTTCCCTACCCCCAACCCACCCTCCTATACTTAGACTCAGTGACCACAATGGTCTTTCTGGTGTGAAGGCAATTACATGATATGATTCATTGTTAACACTTAAAAAGCCCCCTCTGGAAAGTTATTTAGAGGTTATTCTATGAGTTTGTCAAAGCTATGTAGGCTATAAACCTTGAATTATTCACAATTCTATTTTAAACACATTAGGAGGCAGACTATTTTCATTTTTCAATGATTCACCCGAGTTAAAGACAAATGTGTCAATGATGCAGGTTTAACCACAAGCCATACTGTAACTTCATGGTTTGAACCAGTGATAAGCATAACTCGAATTACTCAATCCCAATTTCACTGGATTTATATTTGTTGCTTTTTAAATACATTAGTGGTAATATCACTTCACCACATAGGATATCCCAAAAAATGGTTCTGACAGCAAGGACTGTGTTCTCCATACCTGGTAAAATAAAAGCCTTTTTGGCTTCCTCAAATGATGGAAAATGGAACAATGGGATCTATGGAACTCTGATACAATTCTTAATGGAAGGTTGGAAACATTTACCGCTGACAATACTCAACTTGCCCTGAGAGACAGTACATGCCATAAGCCAACTGACACTTGTATCACTGGAAGAAGACCTGACCTTTGTCCCTTTAGAGGCCTAGCTGACATCGTAAATGTTGCCGCATGAAAATGATCTAGAGAACAGTTTCAAGGGGTGAGAATTGGGAGGAAATTACTTGCCAGTAACTAATTGAAAATATTACAGAACACTATAATTTTTCAACATAGCCCCATTATTTGAATCCCTCAATACCAGATACATGCTGGAGCACTCTGAAGGAGTTGTTAGGTTTGTTTGTATTTTCTGGACAGATTCAACTGCAGAGAAACAGAATCAAGGCCATTATTCAAATATTGGCTAAGCACTTGAGATTCACCAAAACCTTAACATTATGAAGAAGATATAAATGGTTTTGGATTGAAAACTGGAGCCTTTTCTGCTGAGCAATGGAAGCCTGCCAACAGCCCTTTTCCCTATTTCAATACGATGTTATCAATTTATAGCATCTGTTTACAGTATAAATCTGGTTTTTGTAGGTTTCAGTTGAGGTCCATTTACTGGAATAATTGATGCAAATAAAATGACAGCTGTTGGATGTTTCTATTAATCAAAATCAACTGTACTGATTTGTTTAGGGTGTCATAATGCTTCTACTTTGGCCTCTAAACCAATTAATTTTAATACTTCTACCTACAGCATGTTTTTGAACAAGATTTAAAACCAACACCGCCACAAACAGATTACCTGGTTATTCCACCTATTTCTGCTTGCAGGAACTTGTGTACAAATTGGTTGTCTTAACAAACACCGCATTGTGAGGCAATTCATTATTTGTGAAATGTTTGAGAGATGTGAGCAGGCTCGATATAAATGTGAGCTTGTTAACTACAAAAACAACAAGGTTGTCTTCTCAGAATTTGACTGGTTCACCCAAAAGTGCAATGCCAACTTCCTGTATGATGATTACTTTGATCCTGCAGCCATTAATGGGTTATTAGAATGTGGGAAATGGTGTTTGAATTTGACACTATAAACCTGAGGGAAAGTGCTATTAAAATATTTTTACAATGTGGAAATTGAGTATTTGTATCTAGCAGGATTGATAATTGAGCAGGTGAAAGTGAGCAAGTTAAAAGATAAGATGACATTGTTTTCCTGTTAAGCGAAGGGAAGTAAAAATAACTGTCTGCTGTAGCCTCTCTTCCTGCCATGCTGTATGAGTATGAATAGGCATAGTAAAATGTGAATTGTCACAAGATAAGAATCAAAATCAAGATATGAGAAACCCTATAACAAATAAGTTTGAATATACTATTTTTATTATAATTCACAATAGCTAGTTTGTCACAGTTTGGTACAAAGCTGTAGTATATTCCTGAGTTTTAAATGACTTTACTAAATTAAATTCTTTAATGATGTTGGAAACTTTATGGCACACTATAACCATCATTAATTAGTAAACCACAGGCATGGAAATAATGTAAATATGTTTGCATTTTTAAGTTCCTCTTACATTAAAACTATAGCATTTAGCAACAGTGTTAATGACAGTGCTAAGTCTTTATGGTCATGAAAAAATATAGGAAATATTGAAGGGTTCTCAAGATCTCAGTATGATAAATTCACTAGCCCCACGCTTCCATGCGTGAAGGCAGCATGAATTGGAAATAGGGCTACAATATTGTAGCAATATCATAAAATATGTTCTTGATGATTTCCTCAGATATTTCCAATGAAATTATAAATGTGATCATTTAGAATATCTCATGATCTTGCTACAAATACTAAATAGAAGAAATTCTTCACAAACACATTTACAGTGTCATTACACATTGACCGATGGAATTTTATCCCAATATTCTTAATTGGCTGCTGTATGAATTTTTTTGGATAATTTGTCACACTGCCTCAGTTATGTTGAACTCCTGTCAATTCCTATCCATGTCTCAAAATGAACCCTCAGTAGAAACAAAATCCAATCCAAGAGCAGAGGAGAAAAAAATCTGAACTTGCCCATTCTCATTTATAAGATGTGTTTTGAATAATTCTGAACCCGTGCAAAAGCTATGAATAATGTTAAAAAAAAAATGTGAAAGTATGTTACTGATTTACAGCCTTCAGTTGTTTTCACAGAATCTCCAAATTTTATTTCAAATGTACCAACTATATTTTCAAAGGAAAATAAAAGGGGAAAATGAGTGTTAAAAAGCTCTTCTGACCTGGGGGACTTCACACCCAAGCCTTATTACCTAACAGCAACCGAGACCAAAGTCAGACTTTAATACTGTCTGTGTGTCTGTTTCACTTTGGACACTGTCAATTGAACCACCAAGGAATGGTATGACAGTTCAAGTCTAAGCTATATGGCTTTAATTTTGAAACTTGTTTCCCTCATAGCAAGTTTTGCAACATTTTCACTATATAATCCATTTTACAATTAAACAAAACATCAGTAAACTTTATTTCATTACTTTAAGATAGATGACATGGTCTGCTGTTTATTATATAAATGATGAATAAGGGAGGAAGACCTTTGTCACTCATGTGTTACAATAATGACTTTCCCATCAGTAGAATAAACTGGACAGCATATTCTCTGTTATTTACTGTTACAATTTGAAATGCCATATTTTATGCAAAACATATTTCTAAATGACAGAGTGATAATGTCGCTAATAAGATGTACTTACGATATATTTAAATGTACTTCTATAAAAGTTTGTATATTGTGGCTTCATAAAAACCAATCAGATTTTATTTAATCTATGTCCAGATGATCAGATTTAATTAAAGAAATCAGGGTTGATTCAAGGCCTTCTTAAGTTCATTTTTTTTAGCAACTGTTCAGCACACCAATGTTGGTCACTCTTGTAAAGGCACTTTATGGGCGAAATTCAACTTCAATTGTGCATAAAACATGAGGTAGCAAATTGCATGTCCATTAAACAGCCTGTCTGATTGTCTTTTTTTCCAATTTGCTACTGTCCATTTTGTTTCCCTCCTGAAGTTTAACACTTTAACCAGATAGAAAACTATCAGTAAAACAAAATACTTCTTTCCCTCGTCATTTTTTTTATCCCTCTGTGTCAGCAGTGACTCAGTGATTGGCACTCTCAGAAGGTTGTGAATTTACACTCCACTGCAGAGTTAAGAGCACAAGATCTAATCTGCCAATTAAGTGCAGTATTGATGCTATCTTCCGGATTAGGTGTCTGGATTCCAGAATGAGGCCCTGTCTGTCAGGTAGTCATAAAAGCTCCCATGCCACAATTGGAAGAAGGACAGGGGAATTCTCCCTGGTGTTCCGGCTAATATTTATCCTTCGGTCTACATCACTAAAACAGATTACAATTTACCTCATTGCTGTCTCTGGGACCTTGCTGTGCACAAATTGGCTGGCATATTCCCT
This sequence comes from Cetorhinus maximus, assembly GCF_964194155.1. NCBI lineage: Eukaryota > Metazoa > Chordata > Chondrichthyes > Lamniformes > Cetorhinidae > Cetorhinus > Cetorhinus maximus. Next base: position 212,708,908 of record NC_135880.1, read on the forward strand.
GTATTAGAACAGGACTTCAGAAGTACTTCATAGGCTGTGAAATTTTTTGGAATGTTCTGTTTACTTGTTGCGTCACAGCTTCACAAGCATTGGATGCCCTCAGATACCATGAGCAAATGGCCATTATCCCTGTGTGAGCTTTGACAATGAGTGTCAAAAGGCTGTTTAAATATGAGGGGCATGACAGCTCACCCATCATTCACACATGACACAAAAACAGAAACTGCTCTGAAGAAAAGTCATACAGACTCGAAATATTAACTCTGTCTTTTTCTCCACAGATGCTGTCAGACCTGCTGAGTTTTTCCAGCATTTTTTGTTTTTGTTTCAGATTTCCAGCATCCGCAGTATTTTGCCTTTATTCACACATGACAACTTTCTTTAGGCACTGCAGAACAATAATCAATAATAAGAAATCCATTTGATTATTTCACCCTAACCCAAGAGTGTTGAGCTCAATTATTGTACTCCTACCAATTAAGCTAATTTAACAAAGGGATCGAAGCTGAAACTTTTGTAGGATCCAACTATGCACTGGATAAACTCAACTGAGATAATATGAGAGCCACCTGTTTCAATCTTTTAAATATGGCAGGTGATCTCATGCTCATGGAAGAGTATGTTGGAGAAAATGTAATGAGAAAGATCAGGAAGTAAATGTGATATGCACAGGAATTGCAAAATATACAATACTTTTAACAAAGATCACTTTTACTATAACTTAAAAATACAGCAATTAAAATAATTGCAGTACAACATGAATTATTGCCATAATTTAAAAAAAAGTCATAGTTTACTCAATAATACTCTCTGATACCTCTCAGCTTTCTGAATTGTTTGCCAATAATGGCAATGTTACAAATGTTTCCATCACACAAGAGTGCATACTTCAGATAAATTACCAGCACTGAAGGCAAACAATATTTGTTTTATGAGAGTATCAGATGGAAACAATGTCAATGTGGTTAAGAAAAATACGCTCAAATTGAGAACTTATAACGTGCTGCTTAAAGAAAAGTATTAGAGTTTTAGATTCAACTATTTTCTCTGGCCATTTCCAGAAGGTGTTCATTCTTCCTGGGATGCCATTCCATGGGTAGTTGGTTAGTTTGGAAACCTCACTCAGGGAGCCAATATTCAATGGTGAGCCCTAACTGTGAATGACAGTGGGATATTTTCTCCTGGCAGCATCATGACTAAGCCTGAGCTTGATCCTGGGCTCACCTGGTGTGCACACTTGCAGTAGGTTCTACACACTAGGAGAACACTTGCTGATTTTTCCCTGATCTAACTTGGCCATGAACTCCAATTAAAACAGCATTAGTGCTGTTCTGGCTGACATAAACCAATTCAGCATAGGCTAAATATTGAGCTTCCTGGTGCATATGGGTTATTCACGGTAAAAACTCATCGTGCTGTCTGAGAGAGTTCATAAATATTTATACTTATTCCTCTGAGGATAATTTTCTCAGCATAGGATGTCATACAAATACTTTGGCTGTTATAACCAGGGTGAATCCACCACTTTCAATTATCAATAAATATAATTGATATGAATATGCAATTAATAAAATATCAATATTAACCTTATTGCACTTTCACAGATAAGTGCCTGTACCTCAAAAAAACCTCTTTCTATATTCAAAATCAAATATTAGTTCTTATTGAAAAAACTTAATATTAAAGTTCTATAAACAGGATGCCAGTTAACGACATCCACTCCTCAGTCTCATGATACACATTATGCTGCTGTGGTTTTCCAGCATAATTAAAAATAAAATTATTTTCGTTTTACTTTTGACAAGTAAAGTTTTTGACTTACCTTGCAGCACTAAAAATGCTAGAAAATGCAGCATTGGTTGAATAGCCATGGTATCCTTTCACAAGCCGTACACTCTCTGGTCGCTTCCTCTACTACTGTATTTAGTAAAGCACCCTAGTAGAAGACAGGACGTGGGTTCCTGTGACATCACAAAGCCATAAATGGTAATGGACTTCCACCCAGTTAACTCTATGTATAGCGCAGACATCAGCCTGGGAAAACATTACAATGTTTCAATGCTGCTTTTTTTTCAAAAAGAATGTGATATTCCACATTGCCAAATAGCTTCAAAGAAAGGCTGCAAACTTCCTCATATTGTACAAATTTCCTCTGCAAGAATAGCGATCGAGGAAATTTGGGTGTAAGTAATTTAAGCCCATTGTTACACTGCACCCAAGTTTCCTCCATGGTACCTTGAATGCAGCCTTTGGCTATTAAAGAAATATAGGGCTTAGGAGCAGGTGCTGGCCATTCAGCCCTTCACGTCTACTCTACCATTTGATGAGATCATGGATGATCTGACTGTGATCTGAACTTCACTTTTCTGTCTGCCCCCAACAACCTTTGACTCCCTTCTATCTATTCAACTCAGCCTTGAATAAATTGAGCGACCCAGCCTCCACTGCTTTCTGCGACAAAGCATTCCATAGATTAATGACCCTCTGAGAGAAAGAATTACTCCTCATCTCCGTCTTAAAAGGGAGACCTCTTATTTTTAAAATGTCTAGTCTCCCCAAGAAGAGGAAACATCCTCCCACTATCCACCCTGTCAAGCCCTCTCAGGATTTTATATGTTTCAATAAGATTTCCCCTCATTATTCTAAACTCCAATGGGTATAAGCCTGACCTGTTCAACATAGGATGTTGATAACATCCCAGAAACAGCTGTAAATCAGGAATTGGAAGGGAGGGAGGAACTCAAGAAAACTACAATCACCAGGGAGATGGTATCTAGCAAATTGTTGCAGGTTGACAAGTCCCTGGGTCCTGATGGATTTCATCCTAGGGTCTTAAAAGAAGTGGCTAGTGAAATAGTTTATGCGTTGGTTTTAATTTTCCAAAATTCACTAGACTCGGGGAAGGTTCCATTAGATTGGAAAATAGCAAATATAACTCCTCTATTCAAAAGGGAGGGAGACAGAAAGCATGAAACTACAGACCAGTTAGCTTAACATCTGTCATAGGGAAAATGTTAGAAGGTATTATTAAAGACAGGGCACTTAGATACATTCAAGGTAATCAGATAGAGTCAACATGGCTTTATGAAAGGGAAATCATGTTTAACCAATTTATTGGAGCTCTTTGAAGAAGCAACAGATGCTGTTGATAAAGGGGAACCGGTGGATGTACTGTACTTAGATTTTCAGAAGGCATTTGATAAGGTGCCACATCAGAGATTATTGCAGAAAATAAAAGCTCATGGTGTAGAGGGTAACATTTTGGCATAGATAGAAGATTGGCTAGTTAACAGGAAACAGAGAGTAGACATAAATGGCTAATTTTCTGGTTGGCAGGATGTGGCAATTGGTGTGCCACAGAGATCAGTGCTGGGGCCTCAACTCTTTACAACTTATATAAATATTTAGATGAAGGGACCGATGGTATGGTTGCTAAATTTGCTGATGACACAAAGATAGGTAGGAAACTAAGTTGTCAAGAAGACATAAAGAGGCTACAAAATGATATAGATAGGTTAGATGAGTGGGAAAAGATCTGACAAATGGAGTATAATGTAGAAAAATGTGAGATTGTCCATTTTGACAGGACAAATAAAAAAGGCATATTATCTAAACAGTGAGAGATTGCAGAGCCCAGAGATGCAGAGGGATCTGGTTGTCCTAGTGCATGAATCGCAAAAAGTTAGTATGCAGGTGCAGCAAGTAATTATGAAATCTAAGAGAATGTTATCGTTTATTGCAAGAGGAATTGAATTGAGTACAAGAGTAGCGAGGTTATGCTTCAATTATACAGGGCATTGGTGAGACCACATCTGGAGTACTGTGTACAGTATTGGTCTCCTTATTTAAGGAAAGATGTAAATGCTTTAGAAGCTGTTCAGAGAAGGTTTACTAGATTAATACTTGGAATAGGCGGGTTGTCTTATGAGGAAAGGCTGGACAGACTTAGCTTGTATCCACTGGAGTTTAGAAAACTAAGAGGCGACTTGATTGAAACATGTAAGATCCTGAGGGGAATTGACAGGGTGGTTGTGGAAAGGATGTTTCCCCTTGTGGGAGAATCAAGAATTCAGGGTCACTGTTTCAAAATAAGGGTTCTCCATTTAGGACAATGATGAGGAAAAAAAAATTCTCAGAGGATTGTGAGGCTTTGAAATTCTCTTCCTCAAAGATGGTTGATGTAGAGTCCTTGAATACCTTTAAGGCAGAGATAGATAGCTTCTTGATAAGCAAGGACGTGAAAGGCTACTGGGGTAGGTGGGAATGTGTGGTTAAAATCAGATCATGCATGATCTTATTGAATGGTAGAGCAGGCTTGAGGGGCTGAGTGGCCTACTCCTGCTCCCAATTCATATGTTTGTATGTTAACCTTTCTTCATAACCTAAGCCCTTCATCCCAGGAATGAGTCACATGAACATTCTCTAAACTGCTTCTAATGTAATTATGTCCTTTTCAAATAAGGAGACCAAAACTGTACACAATATTCCAGATATGGTCTCACCAACAACTGTACAACTGCAGTAAAACTTCCCTACTTTTATATTCCATTTCCCTTGCAATAAATACCAGCATTCCATTTGCCATCCTTATCTCTTGCTGTACCTTATACTAACTTTGTGATTCATACACCAGGACATCCAGATCCCTCTGTACCACCGGGTTTGCAATCTCCCTCAATTTTCATAGTATACTGCTTTTCTATTCTTCCTGCCAAAGTGGGCAAGTTTACATTTTCCCACGTTGTACTCCCATTTGCCAAATTTTTGTCCACTCACTTAATCTGCCCATATCCTTTATTAGTCTCTTTACCTCCTCTTGACAACTTACTTTGCTACTATCATTGCCATAGCCATGCCCCAACACAACAAATCAGAGAATGCTAGTTCCCTGCATCTTTACAAGTTCCAAATAGGCTGTCAATGTATACCTGAAATTTTAGGTACAGCAGGATCCAAAGTCATATTTCTAATACTGTATGGTGAATTTTTTTTTAAAAGATTTTTTTATTTTGCCTCACTGAATCCTACACTTCCTATATCTTCTGTTTCTATAAATGCAACTTCAGAATGAATTACACTAACAATTGAAAAACTTCCATGTTTCCTTAAACATCCTGTGCTGAATTTGTACAACTGTCTTAATATTTTAGTTTTCCTATATAAAAAGGGATTTAAACCAGTACAGCACAGGAACAGGCCCTTCGGCCCTCCAAGCCTGCGCCGATCATATTGCCCGTCAACCAAAATGTTTTAGTTGACGGGCAATATGATCGTCGCAGGCTTGGAGGGCCGAAGGGCCTGTTCCTGTGCTGTACTTTTCTTTGTTCTTTGTTCTAAATTATTGGGCATGTTCTGTTTCTATCAAGTTCATTGATAGCTGTTTTATTTACTCCAGTTTTTATGTTCTGGCATATGTTAATTAGACTCTCAAGAGAATTTCAATCCAAGCTGTCATTGTCAAGTTTGCTGAAAGCTTTGCCATAATTTCTGGCAAAACTTTCCAGTTACAAGTTTGCCAGATGTTTTATATTTATATCTTTTATATTCTATATAAAGAACCAATTATTACTGTCACAGATGGGTGGGAATGGCAGTTGGTTCCAAACATCGTGCTGTTAAATTTACTGCTCTGCCCTGGTTTACATCCTACCATTTTACTGACATTCAGCAGACACCAACATTATTTCCAGGTACCAATGGGTGCAGCATATGCCATTGGTATTTGGCGTAGAGCAGCCTAACCAGCAGTGCAAGCTGCTCACAGATCCCTTGAAAAGAATATTGGTCCTAGCCCCAGAAAAATTGTTGGATACGCTGGTGGTCCTTTCATTGCCACCTTAGAGAGAACCTACTCTCCTTCTGCCTTGGTTCAGCAAAAGAGCCCTGGATTTTGCACTGCCTGGATCAGTGGACTGCTTCACAAGAACACATGAAATGGGAGGAGGGGTAGACCATATGGTCCATCGAGCCTACTCTGACATTCAGTACGATAATAGCAGATCTTGGATTTCAATTCCACTTTCCTGCCTGCTCCCTATATCCCTTGATTTCCTGAGAAACCAAAAATCTGTCTATCCCAACCTTAAAGGTATTCAATGATGGAGCATCCACAACCCTAGGGGTAGAGATTTCCAAAGATTCACAACTCTTTGAGTAATTTCTTGAAGGAATTTCTCCTCATCTTTGTCCTAAATGATAGACCTCTCATCCTGCGACTGCACTGTTTTCGATTCCCTGACCAGTGGAAACAACCTCCCAGTGCTTACCCTATAAAGCCCCTTCAGGGGGGTCTCCTTTCTAAGAATGCCACTCCAGTGCTACATGCTTGGTTTGCTGGTGGTGCAGTGTGGCCCTGCTATGGGCATTATGTTTTGAGTTTTCAATATTTGAAACAAAGCAGGAAATAAAAGTATTTTTAGGGCTAACTAGAATTAGTGGCTACTCAGTATAGATAGCTGCTATTTGCTGAATTTCCCACAAGTTGGATGGAAACTGGTCTGAAGTGAATTGACCACACTGTACTTAGGTCATGGCTGTGGTCTGGAAAAACCAGAAAACATGACGGACCGTGCACAATGATTTTGAAACTGATGCAAGTGTTGGCGGTGTGAACCATTGCCCATCAGTGACCTTAAGACGTACCCACAAGCAAAAGAGTCAGAGTTGAGTCGCAGCAGTTTGTAATCAAGAGTGGAATAAAGCATCATATCCTCCTACTGGTTCTCACTGTAAGATCTTCTAACCCACAAGGAAAAAAATACACAACCAAGTAGCTGCAGGGTTACTCATGAGTGGGGGTAACTTTTCTAGAGCAGACTACTTCCTGTTCTACAGCTTGATTATACATAAAATGTGCTTGATTAGTTTTCAAGAAATATCTGCATAATGAATACTTTCCAAAAAAAATGGCAATCAGTTTGATTAATAAGTGACTGACTCATTTGATAAGTAATGTTTAAATATAAGTCTGATTGTAGGTATCTTTTATATATGCCTTATTTCATTGTATAGAGTCTTGGTGAGACCACACCTGGAGTATTGTGTGCAGTTTTGCTCTCCTTACCTAAGGAAGGCTATACTGGCCACTGAGGGAGTGCAACAAAGGTTCGCCAGACCAGGGGATAGCGGGACAAAAACAGAAAATGCTGGAAAAACTCAGCAGGTCTAGCAGCATCTGGAGAGAGAAACAGAGTTAACGTTTCGAGTCCATGTGACCCTTCTTCAGAGCATTTTATCCCCGTGAAATGGTCCAGTTGCTACACTGTAGTGTCCCAATGTAATAAAGCATGAAATTCCAGCCATGAATGTATCAACTTTAATTCTGAATCATAGTTATGTCTTTATAGTATTTTGACATTAAGAATTGAGCAGGACTGTACTTAACGTAAACTACCAAATTCTCTCACATTCTCTCTATAAAACTTGTCAAGTAAATGTTCAAGTACAGGTCTGGAAATACACATTGGGAACAAAACATCTTCTTAATGACTACTGATCACAAGGTTATATCTCTTTGAAGTAGTCACACAGGGAATTTTTTTCTTCTCTGTTACTTTCATGGTCTCAGTTGAACATCCACAGAGAATAACCCGAGTCTGTTCTTCATGGGTGATAAAATACAAGTCTGTGAAGAGCAAAGTTCTCTTAAGAATAAAAAGAAATCTCTGTAGGTATCACTGTAAGAATGAAAGGTATCAGTGCAACTGTTGAGAATTTCAATGTCAGTAACATTAAAAACTTGAGGGAACTCAGCATGGTGGGGAAAATCTGTTAGGATAAACTTATTGCAACTGGGTGTGTGTTTTGAGGAAATGTACAGCCTTGTGATGTGAAATTCAATTAGAAACATGGAAAGGGGAAGCTTAAATATTAACGTATCGCTAATGAGAAATAAGTAGATGTGTGACAATTAAACATGATTCGACTGATTTCATTATCCAACGGATGGATATTGAATTTGAGAAGTATTCTGGACTGGAATGTTAATTATCTGGATGTTTACCTCTGTCGAATAAATTGAGAATTTAACTAGAGCCAATAAATAGCACTGTTCTCCAAATATTGAAAACCATTAACTCACAAAGGCACGTATTATTACAAATGTGAACCATACCATCGATGAGAGGCTACATTTCAGAAGAAAGAGTCAAAAATATTGGGGATTTTTATTGCATTAATGAAGAAAAGATTTAATAGAGATTTTCAAAATTATAAAAAGATGAATAACGGAAGATTGTTTCCACTGGATGGCAAATCAATAACAAGCGGCATAGGTTTAGTATTAACAGTAGAAGAATGAAGGGGCAAGTAAGATTGTTTCTCAGAAAGTTATTAGGACATAGAATACCTTACCACAACTGGCTATTGAGGCAGAGTTTATAACATACTTTAAAAGGGAAATTAATATATATTTGAAAAGAATGTGAAAGTGTAGAGAAATAGGTATAGAGTCAGGAAAATGCAAGTGGTTGGACTAGGTGAGTTGCTCTTGCAGAGAAGCAGCATAGACACAGTGGGCAGAATGGCTGCCTTTGGATTGGTTTCTTTGGCTGGCTGACAGGTTTCAACCATCAGAACTGCCACTGCAGGCACTCCTTTTACTTTCAAGTAAAGATTGTGGCAGGGTCCCACAGACCTGATAGGAACCCAACTTCCATCAACGTATAGGGCTCCCACCTGGCACCATGTATGTCTGAAACAAATGTTTAAATTGCAGGCAAGAATGAATGGAGTGTTTCACCCACTGTATTTTAACTGCCCCTCATCCCACTTTCCACCTGATGGGAGAAGTTAAAATTCCTTCTTTAGTAAAAGTAAATACTTTTTCATTACAGCTCATAGCTTGACAAGGACAATCTCAATCTCTTGTGATTGACTAGAAATTTAGCATTGCCTTCGGGAGTTACAGAGCAGTCCAATATATTTGGTTTAGAGTCTCAAGGTTTTTTTTGTTCCACAGATAACTGATTTCCAGTGGGCTGGTGTGATTCAGCTGTAATCCTTCCAGGTAACTCGATTTTATCAAGCAGAAAACAAGCCTTCAGCCCAGTAAAAGATTTGAGGCCCAACTCTAACCAGGAATGGCATTAAGTAGGCAATGTGGTGACGGTGGGTACGGTGGTGAGTGGTGGGGTGGGGCGGGGGGTAAGTTTGGGGGCCAGGTGAATGGCAAGCCCCTGGACCTTGGCAGCATGACGCCCAGGTAATATTGATTTCTGGACCTCATTTGCAGGCAGCTGCTCAGCCAAAATGGGTAGGAAGTGGCAGCTAGCAAATGGATGTAGTAGAATTTGGGACAGCAAAAGGTCACCAGTTGACATTAAGGGAACAGTAACCGTCGAGTAAGTGATAGTGGGTGGGTTTCAAGCAGGGTAAGTCCTAAACTCTCCTTAAAGGCTCAGATCTCTGACCTCAGATCCAAGATATAAAATATACAGCAACCTGCATATTTAATGAAGGACTCATCTGGATTTACCTGTTCAGAATAGTAAGCTAAAATAGAAAACAGTGCGATTGTTGTGAGACATCAGCAGGTAAGTGACCAAGCATATTTGAATTGGTTTCCACTGGGCGGGCAGGGTTAAAATCGCCCCTTGTCTGAATGTTCAAATCAGCCTCAGTGTACATTTACTTTATCATTTGGTAAAGTTCCATTGTGATCAGCACAATAAAAACAGGCCATTGTATGATGTTCATTTCACACGTTTGTGGCTGAGCTCAAATATTTAACAGCAGGAAGTAAAAAGTGACTGATGTTTGGATTAGCTGCACATTCTGCTTTAAAGGAATTAGAACTTTTTATTAGAACTACCTCAATTGTGGGAATCCTTGGCAATCCTTCCAATGCCTTAAGTGTTGAGGGTAGAATATGTTGCTTAAGCACTTCAGAAATAATGCAGTTAAATAGAGAGAGGAGAAACCTGCCACTGACCACAACTTCTTTTCCTGCACCTGCACCATCTGGAGTCCCCAAAAGAACTATCCTTCACCCCTCCTGATTTCTAATCTGTATGCTGCCCCTGTCTGATATCATCTGAAAATACAATGTCCAGTTTCACAAGTACGCGCGTGACACCCAGCTCTATCTCACAACAACCTCTCTGAACCCCTTCACCATCAATGATTAGTTATGCTTGCTTGTCCGACACCCAGTATAGGATGAGCAGAGATTTTCTCCGATTAAATATTGAGAAGATTGAAGCCATTGTGTTTGAGCCCTGCCATGAGCTCTGCTCTCTAGCCATTGAGTCCTTCCCTTGTCTGAGGCTGTCTGAATGAGACCGTTTGCAACCTTGGTATCATATTCTACCCTGAGATGGGCTCTCTGCCACCAATCCCACCTACCTCCAACTGCACATCGCCTTGCCACTCTTGCCCCAGCCCATCAGCTTTTGAAATCCTCATCCATGCTTCTGTTACCCTCAGACTTGACTTTTCCTGTGCTGTCTGGGGCTAGCCTCATGCTTTCCACATCAAACTCAAGCTCCTCCAAAACTTAGCTGCCCATATCTTGCTCCATTCTATTCACCCATCGCCCCTGTGAAAATACTGGCTCCTAGTCCAGCAATGCCTCACATTTAAAATTCTCAACCTTGGGCAGAACCTTTAGGTCGGCGAGCGGGGGTGGGCCTGGCTCACCGACACATAACGTGAAGCGTGGTGATGTCAGGCGTGCGTCCCGACTTCACCGCGCGTCATTCAGATCCTCCGTTCGGCAGGCGCGCAGCAGAGTCGGCTGCGCGCCCGCCAAACTGTCAAAGGCCTATTAAGACCATTTAGATTCCAATTAAGATCATTGACTGAGCTGCCCACCCAACCTTAAGGTTGGCGGGGGGCAGGTGAAGAGCCCAGGCGGCCTTCGCATTTATCATGAAACCTCATCCACGGGTGGGATGAGGCTTCACGAAGGGTTTATAAAGTAGATAAATTTTTTAATTAAAATTCATTGACATGTCCCAGTTCATGTGACACTGTCACATGAGGGCACATGTCTTAAAAAAAATTTTTTCTCTTTATTAAAGTTTATAAAAATCAAAATAATCTCCCTGAGGCAGCTGTGTGCCTCAGGGAGATTTATGCGCTCTTTCACGTGCATGCGTGAAAGAGCGCAAGCCCCAACTCAGCCTACTCCCACCGCACGCACAGGGAGCGCTCAGCGCTTCCGGGTGGGCATCACATTGGGTGGGCTTTAATTGGCCTGCCCACGCAAAATGGTGGCGCCCTGCCGATCGTGGGCGGCAATCAGCTGTGCACCCGCCCGCACCCGCTCCCGCCCAACACCCCCGACAGGGAGAAAATTCTGCCCCTTGAGTTCAAATCCTTCCATGGCCTTCCCTTCCTTATCTTGGTAATCTCCTCCAGCCTTACAACCCTCTGAGAACTCTGCATTCTATGCAGCCTTGATTTCCTTCATCACATCATACCTTAAGCTCCCTGGGCTCTAAGTTCTGGCATCCCCTCCCCTCTCTTTTTAGAACCTACTGCCCTGTCAAACCTATTGATGAGCTTATGTGGCTCAGTGTTGAATTTTATTCTCCTGTGGGATACCTTGGGATGTTTCATTATGTTAAAGATATGATATAAATGCAAGTTGTTGCAGCGACAGATGAGTATTCTGAATACACTCTTAGCTAGTGCTCGCCTATGAAAACTCTGATACACAAAACCAGCATCATTAAGTTTTTGTTTTAAACTTGGAATCTTATGGTACATGTTTCTCACTACTTCTTTGGAAATCCCCAATAGGACAATGTTTTAGTTTCTATAAGGAAGAAGTTATAATTAGATGGTGTGAAAATTTGGATAGGAGTGCCCAAAACTGAATCTAACTGAGGGAAATAACTGATGCAGAAGAGAATGTAATTCCCCATTCTCATTGGTTTCCAGAAAAATTATTTTTGAAGTTCGTAAAGTTAATGTTTTGTGATAAGAAGCTATTAACTGAGTAGTAATCTATATTTTATACCAGCTATTTTCTGTTTTAAATCTTTGCAGTGAGCTTTATGCTCGCCAAGAGGATAGGCACTGTAAGGTAACTGCATCTTCCTTCTGCACTATGAAGTCTCCATTCCTTAAATGTTCCATATCTATGGGTAGATTCATGCCCACTTGAAAATAAATAATTCATTTCACTTGGAACTCCTACAGCCAACAAAGAAAGTAGGTTTTCATTCCATTAGTCAGAACTGGACTCAGTTCCTGGGTTGTAGAGGGAAAAGGAACAGTGTTCTAACCTCTGGGGTAGATTTTATAACCCTACTTGCTCAGCATGAACAGATCATTAAGATACTGGAGGGGGTTTGTACCTTGTTCCTGAGGTGTTCGTGGTTGCTATGCTCCCCCACTGCAAAGTGGGCATGGGAGGGGTACCTGCCTCAGGTAACTGGGGACCAACTTTACATTGAATGGTTGCAGTCTGATGACATCATATAGTGCTGCAACTGTTTTAACTAAAAATTTGGGAAGCCGGCTTAGGACCAAACCTGACAAGAAGACCTGGTGGCAGTCAGCTTGAGTAGCTAGAGGAGACCAATTATCCCAGGCCTCCACAGTCCCGGCTTATCTCCCTCTCAAAAGCGGCATCGCCAATCTAGCGCCACTCCCCAGCTTTAACATCATGCTGTAGGTCATTCCCCTGGGTACCTGTGTCTTCATGCCCCTTTCCCAATTCCTTCCTAGACTGGCATCACTCTAATCAGGAGACAGCTAAGCTGCATTCTAATGAGACCTTCACCCATGGACTCATATTCAACTCTCTGTGGGGGGTTATCTCCCCACCCTGGACCCTTCCTGCTCTCCCTTAAAATCATTTTCTATTCAACATTCATAAAAAAAAGTTAATTTTTGCATAAAAGTGCCAACAAAATTAATGTCAAAACTAATACTGAAGAATTGCAGAAAAGCGTTTCACACCACCATCTCACATGAAAGTTTCTTTAGGCCTACTACGGTGGATCAGTTTTAGTTAGTTATTATTCACCAATATTTTTTAGCCTGATACTTTTGGTTGTACAACAAGAGCCAAAATTACTTAGATCTCGCGGTGATTCTGAAAGTCTGGTGGGTTGGAACTTTTATCTGCTGCTTGGGGAAGATGCTAACCCCATTCCAAACCCTAGGATGAGGGCATTTTAATATTTCAGTGGGGAGGGGTCAGTCCTTAATGGAGAAAAGAGTAGAATTAAATAATTCTTCTTTCCCCACAGAGAAACCAAGGTGTGCATTCTGAGGTATTACTGGCCAGCTCCCCACTTGACACCCTCCATAAACTTGTGTCAGGAAGATATAATAATTCTCATAATGTTATTGCAATATATTGTAAAATAGGGTATGTGTGTGTGTGTGTGTGTGTGTGACTTAATTGGATTAAAGGCAGCTAGTCTGAAGGCTTTGATGTAAACATGGGGGATGTTTAGAATGTACGATGTGAAAGGACATTTGCATTTTTAAATGAACCAGACCAAATTGTTTTCAAAGGAGGAGTGAAGTGTGTCACCTAGCCAGATGAAGTTTAGAAACAGTGGGCAGAATTTTCTGCCTGCCAGGCGGGCGGGCCTGACCAATCTCCGGTGGGCAGGGAGCCGATCCCTGCCGGAGAAGCGGGCCCTGCCGCCATTTTACGTGGGCGGGCCAATTATCTGCCAGGAAGCGCTGTGCCCTCCTGTGAGGGCGGTGGGGAGATTCCCTGAGCCGGGAGTAGATCTCCCTGAGGCAAAGTGCTGCCTCAGGGAGATTGGTTCAGTTTCAATAAAGAAGGGGAAAAAAAATTACTGACATGTCCACTCATGGGCCACTCTCACATGAGCTGGGACATGTCAATTTCTTTTATTTAAAGGTTTTATAAAAATTTTAATACCCCCTTGAAACTTCATCCCGCCCATGTATGAGGTTTCATGTTTCTTCAGAAGCCCGCCAGGGCTCCCGGCCTGCCCGCCAACCTTAAGGTTGGACAGGCAGGTCCATTAATCATGTTAATTACTTTTTTAATGGCCTTAAGTGGCCTTTGACAGTTCAGTGGGCGCGCGGCCGATTTGGAAATCGATGAAATGAAAATCTAAATGAAATAAATCTAAATCTAAAATCTAAGTGTCACCCTGCATATTTTACGTGTCATCGAGCGGGCCCCGCCCATCGCTTGCCGAACAGAAGGTTCTGCCTATAAAGCCTAAAGACATTGGCCTGAATTTTCCGGTTGGCTGGGGGTGGGAGGGGGGGTGGGGGTGGGGGGGGGGTGGGGGGGTGAAGTGGGAGTGGGAGCAAGTGTGGGTGGGCGCGGATGCGATCGCCGCCCGCGATCGGGTTTGGACTCCCATTTTATAGAGGCGGGCCAATTAAGGCCCTCCCGGCGTATTTCTCGACTCCTGAGGGTAGCAGGAGTGGGCGGGCGCACACAGACCGCCGGGTCCATTGGAGACCCGGCAGCCTTTTCTAGGCTGCTCACAATGGCAAGTGCAAGGCCACAGCAGAGGGCCCCTGGTGAGCAGGCCAATCCGGAATCCAGCGGGACAGGCTAGGCCGGAGGGTCGGCCGGGGCGGGTGGGGGGGGGGGGGTGGGGGTGGTGGTGGGGGTGGAGAGGGGGGGCAGTGTGCCCCTCGTTTTTCCGATGACTGCCTTGCTGCCCTCCTCGAGGGGGTGGCAGCACGGCAGGAGGTGCTTGTTCCCCAGGATAGGAGGAAGCGGCCCCCCCCTACCTGACGAAACGTGCCTGGGAAGAGGTGGCAGAGGTGGTGAGCTCCCGCGACGTGGTGCAGCGCACCTGGATCCAGTGTCGCAAGTCTGAGTGCAGTGACTGCAGTGAATCATTGACGGCGTTTGTCCTTGGCTGGGTGGGCCAGCAGATACTGCCCATGCTGAGGTCAGCCTGAGAGGGTGATGAGGAGATGTGTTTTGCTCCGCAGCATGTGTTATACTGAGTCCTACATGACTGGTGTGGAGGAGCTGCACCCAGGCGCTGTGTTAGAACTCCTAGTCAGGGTGATGAGATGTTGGGAGGGGGAGCTTCAAGGTGGCGTGGCAACAAACCATCTGCTGCGCTCTGCGCTCCACGTGCTTGCACCTCCTTGCTATGGAAGGATATAACGTGTGGTGCCTAATGTGATGTAGGCAGCATGTGTCCAAGGGGGTGGTGGGGGGATGGGGAGCAGGCCTGGCATCTTTGTGTGAGTGCTCAGTGGGGTGAGGAGGCACTGGAGCCCTGATATGTCCCACTCTGGTTGGGGTGGGCCAATTTGCACTAATCAATGCTCACGTCTCATTTTCAGGAGATGAATGCTCAGAACGCGGCAGAGTGTGTGAGGACTGGCGGCAGCCAGGCGCAGATCACCATTCTAAGCTGTTTTGAGCAGCAGGCCCTGGATCTGGAGAGGCGCCATGCTCCCAGGTCCACTGGTGTCGGTGAGGCTGAGGTGCCACAGCCAGGTGTTTATGCGCAACAGTGAGGTCAGCATTGTCCTCCCAACAGCAATAGCACTGCTGAATGTTAAATGATTTAATTTTGCAACATGGCTTGACAATTGGTTATGGAAAGTTGAGCGCATAATGATCTGGGGGACAGGGATGGACTTTGTCATTGTCTCCACGCTAAGTGATGCACTGTCCTTGTTCTTCCTTTCAGCATCATCGGAGCAGGGCCTGGAGGAGGAGCAGCAGAGGCCCCCTCTCACACCTGAGGGGTCTGAAGTCTCACCAGTGTCACACCATTTCTGTGAGGCAGGCACCAGCATAGATACTAGCATCTCGGTGGGAATCCGCACAACGGCTAATGTCCCGGGGCACAGTGGTGAGGGCACTTCACAGTCGCTGGAGGAGCTGGCAGAGACAGAGTGTGCCTATGGTGCCAGCAGTTGGAGGATTGCAGGGGACCAGGCACATGTTCAGTCGGTGCCTGATGATGAGCCTCTGGAGTCGTCTGTGACGTAGCAGCTGCAGGAAATGCAGCCGGGTGTGTGGGAGCATCTGGGGGAGATACATGAGGCTATGCTTGGCTTGGTCTCTGTGGTGGAGGAGGCGTGGGAGTTGCCTGGGTACCTTGCACAGACTTGTAATATCACCATCCTGTGATCACACACTATCTGCACGTTCATGGAGTGGAAGCCCTTCCTGTTGACAAAGGCACCAGGCTCACCTGCTGGCATCTTGATGGCCACATGTGTACAGTCTATAGCACCCTGGACGTGGGGGAAGCCAGCAATGGCACGAAGCTTCTGGCTCGCTGGGTCTGGCTTGCCTGGTCCCAACAGAATTGGATGAAGGTCAATGCATGCCTGAACAGAGCGTCTGTAACCTGCTTGACACAAGTGTGGACAGTTGATTGGGAGACACTGCAAAGATCACCCACCGAGCCCTGGAAGCAGCCAGAGGCATTGAAGTTGAGGGCAGCTGTGACCTTTAGAGCCACTGGCATGGGGTGTCTACCCACACAGTTAGGGGAGATCTCAGGACCAATCATCTGACAGATATAGTTGCCTGTCTCCCTTGAGAGACGGAGTCTCCTTTGGCACTGCGCCTCAGACGTATTGAGGTAACTGCTTCACCGCCTGTGGCCCCTTCTGCCTTGGACTTCCTCTTGGCCCTGCGCCCCTTGTGCCTGCGCCTGTCCTCCCAAAGGTGGCTCCCCTGGAGGCTGAATGTTCACTCCTGGCCTCCTCCCCCTTCTAGCCCTCCCTTCCTCCTCAGAGGAGCTGCCTCCAGTAGACCGTTCAGCTCTTATTCCCAGGCTAAGGGAAGGTTTCCTGAAACCTGCAGGCCCTGAAAAGATTCCTCACTGCAGAGCGCTGACCTGAAGGCTAAGAGTGTAGACAAAGCAGCTGGTATGCGTTTTAAAGTACTGCAGATCACACAGGCAAGTTTGAAAAACCTTCAAAAATAATTACTTGACTGTGCACATCCACGACCCCAGTGAGCCCTGTTATCCCACCCGTGGATGAGGTTAATACAAATGTGTCCTACCCGCCTGCCCGTTGTGCCCATGCATTGACCCAAAGATTGCACTGGCACCAAAAAATCGGCGTCGATGGAACAATCAAAGGCCTTAAGTGGCCTGTTAATTATTGGCGGGTGTGCGTTGGACATCATCGCGCACCCACCCAGCGAAATATCACGATGGTGTGCGGTGACGTCAGGACGCTCGCCCGACCTCACTGCACATCATTTTATGTGTGGACGTGTGGGGCCCGCCCCCCGTACGACAATGGGAAAATTCTGCCCATAATGAAACAATGGGTATTTGCATTCAAAGTGGAAAATATGTATAAAGGAGCAAAGGTTGTGTGAAAGGGAAGGCATTTTAAGATCTTACAAGTGTGAGAAGCCTTCAGCATTTATCCCTGAAGCTGTTATTTTCAAAGAACTGAAGTTAAATAAACTCACTTTGAATTCGACTGGTTCAGGATATCACGTTTCTTTGCCCGGGTCTTTTAAAATCCATGTGTTTTACTATTGCATTAACGAAAGTGTAATTAGGAGCCAGGTTAAGTAGGGAATTTAGAATTTATCATGGTAGTAATTTGTAGATCTACGTATGTATTTAAAAACACTTCTCTTATTAATAAATGTTTAATCTAGTTTTGTAAAACTCTATAAGACTTGGTGGTCTTATTACTACTGAATTCAAGGCACGTGTCTCGAAATTTATACAAATTGCTAAACAAGTTGTGACAGTTGTTTCAAGTTTCCATTTGGGATTTGAACAACTCAGCATTCACCATCAGCTGTGCCATAACATAGTTGGAGGCTCTTTGTGGGATATGTTTGAAATTCCTTGATTGTGCTGGAGTTGGTGAATCTTAAGGTTACGAGTATGAGAAGCACTTTGAATTTAGGAGTTGATGTGAGGTTTTTTTTAAGTGGTGAGACTGCAATATGGCTTTGGCAGTTGCTCAGACTTGCCTGGGAGCAGAAGTTATAACTTTGGCTGGTTTACAAAAGGTAACTAAAATTAAGTTAAGTAAATAACAATTGGGGTTACCTGCAGGGGCAAAGAAAGCAGATACAATTGATGGTATAGCACAGCTTTTAGAGTTGGAAGTGATACCAGACACTAATGAGTTACAGCTGGAGGTAGTGAGACTTCAGTTAGAAATGAAGAGGCTTGAATTTGAACAAGCAAAGGAACTGAGAAAACTTGAATTGGAGGCACATGAAAAGGAAAAATAATTAGAAATGAAAAACAAAACTGGAACTAGAGGCAGCAGAAAAACAAAGGGAAAAAGAGAGAGTATTTCAAAAAGAAATGGAAATGCGAAAACTTGATCTCCAGAGGGACAAGTCAACAATGAAAGAGAGAATGAAGGAAAGAGAAAGGGCACACCAGCTTAAAAGACTGGAAGCTAAAAAAGAGATCTCAGATTTTTTGAGGAAAGTTCTAATGATGAAAAAATACTAAACCTAAAACCCGGTGGGGAGATGTTTAAATTCGTATAAGCTCTTCCAAAAGAGATGTGAAAGCATTCTTTATTTCATTTGAGAAGATAGCGAAACAAGTGAAATGGCCACAGGAAAACCGGACATTGTTGTTACAACCCAGATTGTAGAGCACATGAGGTTTATACTTCACTGTCAGAAGAAATGTCAGTGAACTATAATGTGGTAAAAAAGGCTATTTTGAGTGTATAAGAGTTGGCACCTGAGGCATACTGGCAGAAATTTAGGAATATGAGAAAACAACCTGGGAAAACTTATATTGAATTTGAGAGAGTAAAACAAAGTAATTTTGACCGGTGGATACGGGCATTAAAGATAGAGACAGCATATGCAGCTTTTAGAGAAGTAATTCTTTTGGAAGAATTTAAAGATTCAATCCTTTCGGTAGTGAGAATTCATGTGGAGGAACAGAGGATTCAAACAGTAAGACAAGCAGCAGAGATAGCTGATGATTATGAGTTAGTTCACAGAGCTAAACCTTTTTTTGTTACCCCTTTAAATCAGAAAAGGGTAGAAAGTGGGAAGGTGAAAGGAAGGTGGGTAGTCAGGAAAGAGAAGAAGTAGGTGGAAATTCACAGGAAGTTTTTTCTCAGAATAAAATGGAAGGTGCTGAAGGTAGAAGTGACATTCAAAAATTGAGGTGTTTTTATTGTAATAAAGTTGTACATATGAAATATGTGTGCTGGAAACTGCAGGGAACATATGTTGGAATTATAGGGGTGCATAAAAGTTCTGGAAGTAAAAGTACTCTGGGTTCTGAGGTTCAGGCACAAGAAAAACCAGTGCTTTGTGTACAAGTAAATCAGTGATAAGTAAAGAAGTGGGAATGTGTCCACAATTTACCCAAGAGAATGCGGAGGAGAAGGTTGTAGAAATATTTAAAGATTTTGTGCGTGAAGGGAAAGTCTTTCCATGTGTACAGGGTGGAGTAAGTAAAGATGTTAAAATTTTAAGAGACACAGGGGCTAGTCAACCCTTAATGTTGTGGGATAGTGACATTTGTTGTTCAGAGGGAGTATTGCAGGAACAGGTGATAATAATTAGGGTTCATGGAGATGTTAAACCTATTCCATTGTGGGAGGTAAATTTAAAGAGTAAGTGGAAAACAGGTGAGGTGACTGTTGGAGTAGTAGAAAAATTGTCCATTGCAGGGGTTTAGTTTATTCAGGGTAATGATATAACTGGATCACAAATGTGGATGATGCCTATGGTAGTTGAGCAACCTCTAGAAATGTTTTCAACAGAAGTGTTGCAGAGAGAGCATCCTGTATTATTTCCAGATTGTGTGACAACGAGATTTCAGGCTCATAGGTTGAAACAAGAAGAATAGGAAGTTCAAAGGCAGGGGGTAGGTGTGGAAATCCAATCAACTGGCACTGTGTTTGATAAGGTTGTTCAGGAAGAAAGACTGGAGGACAATTCAGCTGAAATGTTTAACTTAAGGAGTTTAGTGGAGTTACAGAGAAAGGATTTGCAAATAAAATATTTATATCAGACAGCTTACTCAGAAACAGAGGCAAAATGTATTCCAGAATGTTATTACCTTAAGGGTAATGTTTTAATGAGAAAATAGAGGCCTTATCATGTCTCAGCAAATGAAAGCTGGAGGGAGCCAAATCAGATTGCACTACCATTTGGATGTAGAATTGAGATTCTGAGGATGGCTCATGAAATTTCAGTGGGGGTAGGGGTGCATTTAGGAATTAGAAAGACATGGACGAAGATACAAAAACATTTTCATTGGCCTGGATTGAATAGGGATGCAGTCAAATTCTGTAGAACATGTCACACAAGTCAGGTGATAGTGAAACCACAAGCAGTGATTAAACCAATTCCAATTCCAGCATTTGAAGAACCTTTTACTAGGGCCATGATTGATTGTGTAGGACTCCTCCCTAAGACTAAAAGTGGAAATCAGTACTTACTGACAACAATGGATGTGTAAACCAGGTTTCCTGAAGCAATACCTTTGAGAAACATTACAACAAAGAAAATTGCAGAAGAGTTAATTAATTTTTTTTTGCAAGATATGGCTTACCTAAAGTAATACAATCAGATCAGGGTTCAAATTTCATGTCGCAGCTGTTTAAGGAAGTAATGAACAGTTTGGGAATAAAACAGCTTAAGTCATCCAGAGTCACAAGGAGCTTTGGAAAGATGGCATCAAACTCTATAAACTATCATGAGATCGTATAGTCAGAATTATCCACAGGATTGGAATAGGGAAATTCCATTCCTGTTGTTTGCTATTAGGGACACTCCTAATGCATTGATTGGTTTTAGTCCTTTTGAACTAGTTTATGGCCATGAGGTGAGAGGACCACTGAAATAGATTCATGAGAAATTGGTGGGTCAAAATTTAGAAACTACTCTCCTGGATTATGTATCAAATTTCAGAGAGAGATTGGACAGAGTATGTGAGTTGGCTAGGGAACAGTTAAAGATATCATAGCAAGTGATGAAAGTGAAAGCAGACAGGAAAGCTACAGCTTGTAGTTTTGTTGCTGGGCAGAAAGTGCTAGCTCTGTTACTAGTACTGGAGGACTCATTAAAAGCAAGGTTTAGTGGGCCTTACAGGATTGAAAAGAAGCTGAGTGAAGGGAATTACTTAATAAATATTCCAGATAGAAGAAAGAAGCAGAGGGTGTGTCATGTAAATATGCTTAAAAAGTACTTTGACAGGGAAGAGGACCAAAAGGAGGTGTTAGTGGTGGTAGATAATGAGGTAGAAGTAGAAATGCAGGATTCTGAAATTGATTTTTCTCTAATTAAATTGGATAATGAGGGATACTTGAAAATTTAAATGTAATATTGAGTAACCTTCCAGACAAGTATCAAAGTGATTTGGAAAAGCTATTGCGGTCACACAAAGATATTTGTGGAAATAAGCTGGGAAGGACAAATTTAGCTATATATGATGTGTCTGTAGAAGTTTCATCTTCGCTAAGGCAACATTATTATAGATTAAATCTGGCAAAGTTATCACGAGTACAGAAAGAAATTGATTTCATGCTTCAAAATAATATCATTGAGTCTAGTTGCAGTAACTGGAATTCGCCTATTGTGCTGGTACTGAAACCAGATTGAACACAAAGACTGTGTGTGGACTATCAAAAGGTGAATGCGGTGACAAAAGCAGATTCATACCTTATACCATGGTTGGGAGATTGTATTGAAAAAGTAGCACAATCAAATTTATCACAAAAATTGACTTGCTAAGAGGATATTGGCATGTACCGTTATTGGAGAGAGCAAAGGATATATCGGCTTTTGTGATGCCAGATAGACAATATCATTTTAAAGTCAAACCATTTGATATGAAAAATACACCTGTAAGATTTCAAAGACTGACAAACAAAGTAATTGCAGGTCTGAGCAATTGTGCTGTTTATATTGATGACTTAATAGTTTTCAGTCAGACATGGGAGGAGCATTTACAGCATCTGGAATAATTATTTACTCGATTACAAGAAGCTAATTTAGTGATGAACTTGGCTAAAAGTGTACTTGCAAAAGTGCAAGTTACATATCTAGGCCATACCATTGGACATGGTAAGGTGGCTCCAAAAGATGTGAAAGTCAAGGCTATCGCGGATTTCCCCGTGCCTACAACAAAACAAGAAGTTTTAAGATTTCTGGGCCTGAGTGGGTTTTATCGGAAATTTGTACCAAATTTTAGCAGCATGCTTGCTCCACTGACTGAACTATTAAAAAAGAACAAATAGTTTCAATGGACACAGGAGTGTCAGAAGGCATTTGACAATTTGAAAACTGTATTAACTACGACTCCAATTTTGGCAGTACCCAATTACCCCAAGCAATTTAAGTTGGCCGTTGATGCAAGTGATATAGGCATTGGAGCTGTACTGTTACAAGAAGATGAAAGTGGAATTGAAACTGACAGGGTATTTTTCACAGAAGCTGAACGTACAACAGAGAAGATATTCAATGGTCGAAAATGAGACTTTGGGTTTGGCCTTAGCATTGCAGCATTTTGGAATTTATGTTGTAAACAATTCATCAGAAACAATTGTTTATACAGACCACAATCCTTTAAAGTTTCTGGACAAATCTCGAGACAGAAATGCAAGGCTATTCTGATGGAGTTTACTACTGCAACCATCTAATCTACAGATTATACATGTAGTGGGTTGAGAAAATCTGACTGCAGATGCATTATCAAGAGTTTGAAGCTTAAAGGGAAAATTTGACATTTAAAACCTGGGCCAGAATTTTACCTTCGGTGTGCGGCCCGACAAGCTGGAACGTAAAATGACGCACGATGACATTGGGCATGTGTCCCAATGTCACCGTGCACTGTCGTGATATTTCGTTCGGTGGGCGCGTGCCATAGTCAGCTGTGGGCCGCTGATAATCGAAAGGCCTATTCAGGCCATTAAGAAGGTAATTAAGTTGAAGCTTAAGCTGCCCATCCAACCTAACGTTTGGCAGGCGGGTGAAAAGGCCAAGTGGCCTTTACATTTATTAGGAAAACTCATCCACAAGCGGGATAAGGTTTCCTAAAGCTATTACAAATTAAGTAAAAACTTTCTTTTGAAATTAATAATATGTCCCATTTCACGTGACACAGTCACATGAGGGGACGTGTTTCATTGAATTTTTATTGCATTTATTAATTTTTTCAAAAAGCGCTTCAAGCTCCATGCTTCAGGGAGATTGAAACGCTCTTTCGCACACGTGCGTGAGCTGTGTGCCAGGCCCGCGCTCCCTCTTCTCCCTGCCTGCACAGGTAGTGCTCATGATACTGCTCGCGATCCATGCAAGGTGGGCTTTAATTGGCCCGCCAACGTGAAATCGCGGTTTGGTGCTGATTACGGGTGGTGGTCGGCTTCCCCACCGACCCGCGTGCTGCCGCTGAGCCCGCCCGATGTGGGAAAAATTCAGGGCCTGGACACTGAACTGAAATGATTTCTGTTGATACGAAGGATTTGTATGTATATTGTTATGTTAATGTATGCATCTGGTAATGTAATAGTGTACGTATATAGTTAAGTATTGGAGATAGTATAAGATGGGTTAATAAAAATGCAGCCGTCTTTTTAAGTTATGACAGTTCATAAGGAGGGGTATGTCAGGAAGATATAATAATTCTCATAATGTTATTGGAATTTATTGTAAAGTTGTGGTATCTGTGTCTAAATGTGTGTGTGTGTGAGAGAAAGAGACTTAATTGGATTAAAGGCAGCTGGTCTGAAGGCTTTGATATAAACATAGTAAATATGGGGGATGTTTAGAATGTAAGGTGTAAAAGGACATTTGCATTTTTAAATGAACCAGACTAAATTGTTTTCAAAGGAGGAGTGTAATGTGTCACCTAGCCAGGTGAAGTTTAGAAACAGAGGGCTGAATTTTCCCCCTGGTCGGGGGTGGGGGGGGGGGGGGGGGACGTTAAGTGGCGGGCGTGTACAGGCGCGCTTCTGATCAGCGCCCCCAATCGGCAATTAAGGCCCGCCCAGCGTGATGTCCACACAGAAACGTTATGCGCTTCCTGTACAGGCAAGGGGGAATCCCAAAATTGAGAGTGCGCTCTTTCGCGCATGTGCACGAAAGAGCGCACTCATCTCCCTGAGGCTAAGTGCAGCCTCAGGGAACAAAGAACAAAGAAAAGTACAGCAAAGGAACAGGCCATTCGGCCCTCCAAGCCTGCGCTGATCATATTGCCTGTCAAACTAAAACATTTTGCACTTCTGGAGTCCGTATCCCTCTATTCCCATCCTATTCATGTATTTGTCAAGCTGCCTCTTAAACACCACTATCGTACCTGCTTCCACCACCTTCTTTGGCAGCAAATTCCAGACACTCACTACCCTCTGTGTAAAAAACTTGCACCGCACATCTCCTCTAAAGTTTTCTCCTCTCACCTTAAATCTATGTCCCCTAGTAATTGACTCTTCCACCCTGGGAAAAAGCTTCTGACTATCTACTCTATCCATGCCACTCATAATTTTGTAAACTTCTAACAAGTCACCCCTCAATCTCCGTTGCTCTAGTGAGAACAACCCGAGTTTCTCCAACCCCTCCTCATAGCTAATAACCTCCAGACCAGGCAGCATCCTGGTAAACCTCCTCTGCATCCTTTCCAATGCCTCCATATCCTTCTGGTAATGTGGCGACCAGAATTGCACGCAATATTTCAAGTGTAGCCTAACCAAGGTTCTATACAGCTGCAGCATGACTTCCCAGCTTTTATACTCAATACCCCTGCCGATGAAGGAAAACATGCCATATGCCTTCCTGACTACCTTATCCACCTGCGTTGCCACTTTCAGTGACCTGTGGACCTGTACACCCAGATCCCTCTGCCTGTCGATGCACTTAAGGGTTCTGTCATTTACTGTATAATTCCTACCTGTATTAGACCTTCCAAAATGCATTACCTCGCATTTGTCCAGATTAAATGCCATCTGCCATTTCTCTGCCCAAGTCTCCAACTGGTCTATATCCCGTTGTATCCTTTGACAATCCTCTTCACTATCTGCAACTCCTCCAACCTTAGTGTCATCTGCAAACTTACTAATTAGCCCAGTTACATTTTCCTCCAAATCATTTATGTATACTACAAACAGCAAAGGTCCCAGCACTGATCCCTGCGGAACTCCACTAGTCACAGCTCTCCATTCAGAAAAGCACCCTTCCACTGCTATCCTCTGTCTTCTATGACCAAGCCAATTCTATATCCATCTTGCCAGCTCACCTCTGATCCCGTGTGACTTTACCTTCTGTACCAGACTGCCATGAGGGACCTTGTCAAAGGCCTTACTGAAATCCATGTAGATAACATCCACTGCCCTTCCATCATTGATCATCTTTGTCACTTCCTTGAAAAACTCAATCAAGTTAGTGAGAAATGACCTCCCCTTCACAAAACCATGCTGCCTCTCACTAATACGCCCATTTGCTTCCAAATGGTAGTAAATCCTGTCATGAAGAATCTTCTCCAATAATTTCCCTACCACTGATGTAAGGCCCACCGGCCTGTAATTTCCTGGATTATCCCTGCTACCCTTCTTAAACAATGGAACAACATTGGCCATTCTCCAGTCCTCTTGGACCTCACCCGTAGCCATTGAGGATACAAAGATTTCTGTCAAGGCCCCAGCAATCTCTTCCCTTGCCTCCCTCAGTACTCTGGGGTAGATCCCATCTGGCCCTGGGGACTTATCCACCTTAATATTCTTCAAATAGACTAATCAGAGAAATACTGTAAATGTCAAAAACCTAAAAATAGAAAAATAAAATTTCCCTAACATGTCCCCTCATGTGACAATGTCACATGAGTTGGGATATGTCCATAATTTTCACAAAAACTTTATTAAAATTTTTTAAAAGCTACATGCAACCTCATCCCCGCTGGTGGATGAGGTTTCATGCTTTTTCTAATTCGCACCGGGGCTCCTGGCCTGTCCATCAACTTTAAAGTTGGACGGGCAGGTCCTTTAATTACTTAATTGCCTCTATCAATGACCTCAGTTGGCCATTGACAGGTCGGCGGGCGTGCAGCTGATTTCGCTGCATCCCCGCCTTCCTGAAAATTTAAATGGGGCGCGGTGACGTTGGGAGTTCCCCTGGATGTTGCGGTGTGTCATTTTACGCATCGGCAAGCGGGCCCCAGAGTATTTATTTTTCCCAAAGATTACTGGTAAAACTTAGTGCTATGAGAAATTTTTATTATCAGAAAGATAAGGTCCAAAGACATAGTGTAACAATGGGAATTTGCATTCAAAAGAGAAAATATGTATGAAAAAGCAAAGGTCGTGTGTAGGGGGAAGGCATTTTAAGTTCTTACAAGTGTGAAAAGCCTTCAGCACCTATGCCTCAAGCTGTTGTTTTCAAAGAACTGAAGTTAAGAAAACTCACTTTGAATTTGACTGGTTCAGGGTATCATGTTTCTTTGCCTGGGTCTTTTAAAATCCATGTGCCTTACTGTTGCCTTAACAAAAGTGTAACTAGGAGTCAGATTATGTAGGGGATTTAGAATTTATCTTAGTAATTTGTAGATCTATGTACGTATTTAAAATCATTTCTCTTATTAATAAATGTTTAATCTAGTTTTGTAAACACCTAAAAGACTTGGTGGTCTTATTACTACTGAATTCAAAGTATGCATCTCAAAAGTTATACAAATTGCAAAACAAGTTGTGGCAGTTGTTTCAAGTTTCCCTTTGGGATTTGAACAACTCAGCATTTACCATCGGCCGTGCCATAACACTTGAGTTAATTCAAAACTCTGCTGCTCGTATCCTAGGTTGCACCAGTCCCATTTAACTATTACATCTGTGCTCACTGACTTCTATTGGTTTCTCCTCTGGCAACACCTTGATGTTAAAATTCTCATTTTGCTTGCAAATCCCTCCATGGCCTTGCCCCTCCCTATCTCTTAGGTGGTGATGGTGACATAGTAATGTCATTGGGCTAGCAGCCCAGGTTAAGCACTAGGGAGATGGGTTCAAATCCCAACATGGCAGCTGCTGGAATTGGAAATCTATTAATAAATCTGGAATATTAAGATAGCCTCAGTGACAACTATCATCAATTGTTGTAAAAACCCATCTGGTTCACTAAAGTCCTTTAGGGAAGGAAATCTGCCATCCTTACCTGGTCTGGCCTACATGTGGCTCCAGACCTACAGCAATGTGGTTTACTCTTAACTGCCCTGTGAAGTGGCCTAACAAGCTGCCACTCAGTCCAAGGGCAACTAAGGATGAGGAACAAATGCTGACCTTGCCAGCGATGCCCGCATCCCATGAAAGAATAAAGAAACATCTATGAAATTTTCTTCAGGCCCACAACTCTCTGAAAATATGTGCACCACTCCAATTTTAGCACCTTGCGCATCCCTGATTTTAATTACTCTATCATTGATGGCTGTGCCTTCAGCTGCCTAGACCCTAAACTATGAAGTTGCATCACTAAATGTCTTTAGCTCTCTCTTCTGCTTTAAGACGTTCCTTTAAACCCACCCCTTTGACCAAACCTTTGGTCATCTATCTTAACATCCCCTTCTTGGTGTCAAATTTTGTTTGATAATTACTCCTGTGAAGTGGCTTATTACATTAAGGGCACTTTATAAATGCAGGCTGCTGTGTTTGGATTTGATCCCTTTGAGGCTGATTACTACCATGACTTAAGAGTTAAGTTCAGTGAGGGTGCACATCGAAGGAAGAGTGTACGCAAGCAGCTGGCTCTCTATGTAAGTGAGGATTCACCTATCAAACACAACCTCTTACACTATCAGATTGCAAATAGGAAATCACAATATGATAACTTAGAAGAACAATAGTGCCACATCACTTCCTGTGGTGCTTTACTTGCCACACTATATATGTTTTGACACAAGACAAAGATTGAAAATATAAAGAATTGAGACAGACAGTTATCACTTCTGCATCACTAGACCTAACAATATTTACATATAGTTATTCCTCTTTAGGGTCCAAGTGTGGCTTTCTGGATGCAATTCAACTGAGACAACAAAATAAACATTTTCCTTTATTTAGGCAGGTAGTTTTGAGAGGGAAGGTATGTTGGGAGTATAATTTGCTCCATGCTGTCATCAGATAATTGTGGTCCAGATGTCACATTTTGCCTTTTTGTGCCTTGGGTGGGAGTTACACACTCTTTGTTTACGAGTGATAATTTGCTTTCCGCAAGTAGCTGTGTTGCAGTTGTTTTGATGATATGTATTGGTACATGTGGAAATTATAAGAAAGACTGGTTTCTGCACAGCAAAGGAATTTAAGGCCAGCAATTTTCCATTCTTTGATGCACTGTCACATGAGGGAACATGTTTAAATTATTTTCTACTTCATTTATTGAAAAGTTTTATTATCACCTTAATCTCCCTGAGGCAGCTCTGTGCCTCAGAGATTGCTGCGCTCTTTCGCGCGCATGTGCGAAAGAGTGCAGGCCCCGACTCACCCTCCTTCCGCCTGCACAGGTAGCGTTGAGTGCTACTGGCCGCGTGTTATGCTGGGCAGGCCTTAATTGGCCCACCCACATAAAATGGCAGCGCGCAGCCGATCATGGGCGGCGATTGGCTCTGCGCCTGGCCCCGCCTGCTCCTGCCCAGCCTGCCTGCCATAGGAAAGATTCTACCCCCTATTTCTATTTTGTGGAGACTGTTAAATCCATGGCTTAAACGTGACACACACAGCAATACTACTGCATTAAACCCAAGTGAAATTGGAAGTTTTCCTTAGTTGTGATATAGGATATAGAGACGTGGCAAAGATGAGGTACTAGTTTATGCAGATCAATCAGCTTGTGGGCCTGAAAACCAAATGTGTCAAGAATATTTGCTCCTTTTTTTTGAAACAGCTCTTGATGTGTTTTGGGCCTGTACTCACTGGAGTTTAGACGAATGAGGGGCGACCTTATTGAAACATATAAGATTCTTAGTGGGCTTGACAGGGTAGATGCTGAGAGGTTGTTTCCCCTTGTGGGAGAGTCTAGGACCAGAGGGCATAATCTCAGAGTAAGGGGTCACCCATTTAAGACAGAGATGAGGAGGAATTTCTTCTCTCAGAGGGTAGTGAATCTTTGGAATTCTTTACCGCAGAGGTCTGTAGAGGCTGGGTGGTTAAGTATATTCAAGGCTGTGATACACAGATTTTTAATTTTTATGGGAGTCAAGGGCTATGGGGAAAAGACAGGAATGGGGAATTGAGGATTATTAGATCAGCCATGATCTCATTGAATGGCAGAGCAGGCTCGATGGGCCGAATGGCCTACTTCTGCTCATATTCTTATGGTCTCGTGGTCAATCCAACTACACAAGAGTCATATCACTTTCTTTCCTATCAAGATTCTCTCCCCTGAAGAAAGTTTTCATCATATTGTAAGATAAAAGCAAAATATTGTGCATGCTGGAAATCTGAAATAAAAAAAAATGCTGGAAAAACTCAGGATATCTGTGGAGAGAGAAACAGAGTTAATGGAGAGATTTTGTCTGGACACAAGACAAAGGGAGTGATAATTATAGCTTTAAAGACTTCCTCCAATGCTCATATTTCTGTTATTGGCCTGCTACAATGTTCCAGAAGCCCAATGCAAAGTAGAACAGCACCTCATCTTCTGACTAGGCACTTTACAGCCTTCTAGACTTAACATTGAGTTCAACAACTTCAGACCAGGAACTCTGTCCTCCATTTTGTTTTGTTTTTTTATGTCCACAACATCTTTGCTATTTAATTTCTCCTGATCTTCAACCTATCCTTGACCTTCTATTTTGCTCCACCTGCTCCACCACCACACCCTACCCCCTTTTCAACGACATAAAACCCATCACATTTCAACCTCTCTTTAGCTCTGAAACAGAGCTACGGACTTGAAACACTAGCTGTATTTTTCTCTCCACAGATGCTGCTAGACCTGCTGAGTTTTTCCAGCATTTTCTGCTTTCATTTCATCAACCTGTGTTTTGCCCACATTTATCAGCAATGGGCTATTAGTTTGCTGTGTGCAAGTAAACAAGCAAAATTGGATGCAAATGAAATTAAGCCTCAACAAGCACCGGATACAATAGTAAAACTGCAGTGAAATGAAATTTTGGATGAATGTGATGTGTCATGAAACTATCATATTTTTAATAATATTTTTGTGGGATATTGTAAAATAGGCTTATGTGTGTGTGTGTGTGTGGTTCTGTGTGTGGCTGATTTAATTGAATTAGAGACAATTAGACTGAAAGGTTTAAATTATCAAATGAGTTAGGTGTAAAAAGGGCATTTGAAATACTAAGGAGTAAGCTAGCATAAAGTCAGCAGGTGCGGTGTGAATGAAATTTGCATTTTAAGTGGAGAGTTGTTTGATTTTCAAAGAGACATGACAAGGGTTTTATGATTAGCAAGATAAATAGGGCAAGATTATTAAGTTGATTTTTCCCAAAAGTGCTGACCATAATGGCAACATAAAAGATATTTATATTATGGAAAAGTAAATTTCAAAGACACGGGGGAACAATGGGATTTAAAGATTAAAGAGTAAGAAATATATTTAAAGAAGGATGGAAGGCTGTGTGGTGTGTGGCCATCTGAGATCTGAAATGTACACCATGTGAAACAGACTTGGGGAAAAGCCTCTAGCCACTTTGCAGAAGTCTGCTGTTCCAGAACCAAATTTGTGCTAAAAGCCTTTGGAATTCCACTGTTGAGTGGGTGCTTGTGGTAACCTTGCTGGATTGTCTCTATAAATTTAAAATCTATTTTGGATTGTTGCCTTAAAGGGAGTGTGTAGTTGGGAGTCTGGTTAATTAAGAATTTTGGAAATTGTTATAATATTAAGTAACTGTATAGTCTTGTGTATATGCTTTAATCTTTTATTTTGTTAATAAATGTTTTAATTTATTTTTTTAAATCTCTAAAGGTGTTAGTGGGCTCATTACTTCTGAATTCAGTGCACAAACCTTCTCATAATAAATACAAATTTCAAAACCATTGTGATGGCGTGGCCAAGTTTCCCTTGTGGATTTGGTCAGCCTGGCAAATACCACCTGCTGTATTGTAACAAAACTGGGGGCTTTTTGTGGGATATTTGAAATTGCTTGATTGGCTTGGAGTCGGTGAATACGAGAAGAACATTGAACTTAGGGGCTGGTGTTAAGGGATTTTAAATCAGTGAGACTGTAAATATGGCTTTAACCATTGTTAAGACTTTTCTGGGAGTAGAATATATAACCCTCACTGGTTTACAAAAAGTAATTAAGGATCAGTTAACAGAATTGGTGGATAGGTTTCAGCTAGGATTAACCACAGGGGCAAAGAAAGTGGACGTGATTGAAATCATAACACAGCATTTGAAACTGGAAGGGATACCTGAAGCTAGTGAGTCAGTTGAATTGACTAAGATTCAGTTGCAAATGAAAAATACTTGAATTAGAGGCAAAAGAAAAAGAATTGGAATTAAAAAGGCTCGAGGAAAAGGAAAGACAACGAGTATTTAAAAGGGAAATGGTGGAAAGAGAAAAGGAATGAGGAAGAGAATATCAGATTAAAAGGATGGAAGTTAAAAAATAGGTCTCAGATGCTGAGGAAGGTTTGGATGTGGAAATGACCACTTTCAAATACAACCCAGTGGGGAGATGTTTAAGTTTGTGAAGGCCCTTCCGAAGTTTGAGGAAAGGGATGTAGATGCATTCTTTATTTCATTTGAGAAGATAGCTAAGCAGATGAAATCGCCACAAGAAATCTGGACACTGCTTTTACAGTCTAGATTGGCAGGCAGAGCTTATGAGGTATATGCATTGCTGTCAGAAGAAGTATCGGTGGATTATGAGGCAGTAAAATAGGCTATTTTGAGAGCTTATGAATTGGTTCCTGAGGCATACAGGCAGAAATTTAGGAATGTAAGGAAGCAGATTTGTCAGACTTATATTCAATTTGAGAGAGTAAAACAAAGTAATTTTGACTGGTGGATATGGGCATTAAAGGTAGAGACAACATATGCAGCTCTTAGAGAAGTAATTTTTTGGAAGAATTAGAACTCATGCGGAAGAACAGAGGGTTAAAACAGCTAGGCAAGCAGCAGAGATAGCTGATGATTATGAGTTAGTCCATAGATCACCCTTTTAAATCCAAGAAGGATAGGAAGTGGGAAGTTGAAAGGAGGGCAGGGAGTCAGGAAAGAGAAGGAGCATTTGGAAATTTTCAGGAAGTTTCTCTTCAGACCACAAAGGAAGGTGCTGAGGGTAGAAGTGACACTCAAAAACTTAGGTGTTTTCATTGTAATAAGGTGGGGCACACAAAGCCAATGTGTTGGTGTTTACAGGGAAATCCTATTGTAGTAGTTGGAACACTGAAAAGTTCTGGAAATAAGAGTACTGTGGGTTCTGAGATCCAAAAGTATGAAAAAGCAATGGTTTGTATACAGGTGAAGCAGGAAAAATCAGTGGTAAGTAAAAAGGATGGAAGGCAGTATGAGGGATGGCCATGTGAGGTCTGAAAGGTACACCATATGAAACAGACTTGGGGAAAAGCCTCTAGCCACTTTGCAGAAGTCTGCTGTTCCAGTAACCAAAGTTGTGTCAAAAGCTTTTGGAATTCCACTGTCAAGTAGGTGGTTGTGGTAACCTTGCTGGACTGCCTCTATAAATTTAAAATCTATTTTGGACCATTGCCTTAAAGGGGGTGTGTAGTTGGGAGTCCAGTTAATTAGGGATTTTGGGAATTGTTATAATGTTAAATAACTGTGTAGCTGTGATCTTGTGTGTGTGTGTTTTATTCTTTTCTTTTGTTAATAAATGTTTTAATTTAATTTTAAAAATCTCTGAAGGCATTGGTGGGCTTATTACTTCTGAATTCAGTGTACAAACCTTCTTGTAATAAATACAAATTGCAAAACCGTCGTGATCATGTGGCCAAGTTTCCCTTGTGGATTTGGTCAGCCTGGCAAATACCACTTGTCGTGTTGTAACAGAGCAAGGATCAATGCTATGTATTAAACATAATTTTGAATTGGATTTAGCACATCTTTGGCATTCCAGAAAAGTGAAACAATGTCAGCTTGCCATGTTCATATTTTATCTTGTCAATAATTATCTAATGTTTTATTCAACTTGACTTGTTTTGTTGATGCTGACTTCATTGGTTTGGGCAGCAGTGATATTTGCTTTAATTACTGGATTACTGTCCTAATCAGAATTAGTGTTTTCTCTTCCTGTATATACACATGCAAATACTAAGAGAGCAATAGTATGGGAACAATTGAATGTTAGATAAAATGAAAGAAAGTTAATATGCAGCATCATTTTCAGATCATGGGCAGATTACCTATTTTTTCATGTACCTCCCTCTCTCCCATTGTAGGTAGGTTACTTGTTTTTGAAACAAAATAAACTGCAAATGCTGGAAATTGGAAGAGAAACAGTAACTCAAGAGATTGAACAACTTTGAAAAGAAGAAAGACAGGTATCACGAGACTTGAGTACATAAGGAAAAATTCAGCAAAACAGAGCTCCCAGAAAGGACTTGCATATACAGGGACATGGAACTGGCGATAGTGGTACAGTGATCCCAGGATATGATTATGTGCATCCTCTTGGTATGGCTCCTCACTGGGAGCGTGAGATTGTTCAATTTGCCATGCAGTTTAGGTTGAGACTCCAGTGCAGGACTGAGAAAGTGCTGCATTATTTGAATAAAGTTTAAACTGAAGTCCTGCCTGCCTGTTCCAATGGTTTGTCCAATGCGAAGTTGTCACGATTGACATTGCTGCTCATGGGAACCTGCTGTGCAAATCTTGGTCACCACATCTGCCGATTTAACAACAGTGACAACACTTCAAAGTATTGAATGCAAAGTGCTATAGATATAACAATACCTTAATTTTTAAATCCTCACTCTTGTTTGCAAATAGCACTCCTAGTTCCCTATCTCTGTAACATCCTCCAACCCGATACAACCCACTGTGATATCTGCATTCCTCCAGTTCTGGCCCCTTGAGCACCCCAATTTTAAGTGCTTTATTATTGGTAGCTGTGCTTTCAGCTGCCTAGGCCCTAAGTTCTGGAGTGCACTCTCTAAAGCTGTACACCTCTCCAACTCTGTTTTCTCCTTTAAGATGCCTGTTAAAGCCTACTTCATTGACCAAGCCTTTGGACATCTGTCATGATATCTCCTTATGAGGCATAAAAATATTTTAATTGATAATGCTCGTCAAGCACCTTGGAACAATTGCCTCTTCAAAGGTGCTATTTAGATGCAAATTGTGGTTGTAGCTGGTGCTGAGAAATTTAATACGATGCAATACGAAGGTGTCAATTATTCATGTTTTGACAGAATTGATTATGGGGTTTTCTGTCCTATATTTAGATATCAGTGTATATGGGAGCAGTTCAATTAGCCAATCTGAACATTTCTAATGCCAAAACAGACATAGGTGCAAACAATCTTCCAAAACTTTCAGACTCTATATTCTGAAAAATTAAAGGAGCTTTTGTGACTTTTATTTTCAAAATTGTGCTATCTGAATAAATCTGAAAATCGATCTCTCTTGCCCTCTAGTGTTTACATGTTGATAATCCCACGCCTAGGAGAAGATACTTCAATCTGGCCTGATTCGATCAGCCATTTGCGGGCCTCCTTAGGGGTAGATTAAAAGAGGCATTAGTTATTCTCTAGTTTATATGCACATAAATGCTTGAATATTAATTTGAAGCTGACAATGGAGATGCAAATTTCTTTGGTAAAATGAAGCCCATGAGAATCAGTATTATTAGAAGGGATATAATTATGTTTTTTCTCCATATTGTATTATACATAATTCATTATGTCTCTATTTTGTTTTGCAACTTACTCAGGCCTTGGTTAAATGGCCTGCCCTAATTTCAAAACCTATGCTAACCCATGCTGAATCTATTTGGAGCTTGTAAAAATATATGCAACGTCATAATTTTTATTAGGAATTGGATCTTCTTTTCCAGGCATCATCCTTGATTGTTCAAGAATTGCTGAACCAAGGCTTATGCTGTGAATGTTGACTGCTGTATGGTAGGTATAGATATTAATACTGTGCAGATATTTCTGAAGTTTATTCCTAATAATTGATTCCATTGTTTTACACAAGAGTAGAAGCAAAGCAAGTAGGCTGCCTGCATCAGTGTTGACACTCCACATTTTTGACCGTGGGAACTATTTTAGTATTTGTCCAGTCTAACATTATTTTAGTAGTGTCCAGTGTCCCTTTCATTATGATTTATTGTGACTTAAAAATCTAGTCGTAAAAATTCCCAGCACTCTGGAGATTGAGCTATGTTGAGCCCGTTAAGCCTATATCAAATTCATTGATTTTAATTTGATGAAAATATTCAGGTGTTAATCTTTGCTGAAGCTTTTGACCAGTTTGTTTTACCAAATCAATTCAATAGAGAAAGAGACTGACCTTTTTCTCTTGCTCTCCCTTCAATTAATTATTTAATTGAAAATACCCTTAAATCCTTAAAAGATAAGGCTGAAGCATTCGCAACAGTCTTCAGCTAGAATTGTTGATTGGATGATCCATCTCGTCCTCCTCCAGGAGTCCCCAGCATCACAGATGCCAGTCTTCAGCCAATTCGATTCACTCCACATACTATCAAGAAGTAGCTGCAGGCACTGGATACCAAAAAGGCTATGAGCACTGACAACATTCCGGCAATTCTACTGAAGGTTTGTGGTCCAGGACTTGCCGTGCCCATAGCCAAGCTGTTCCAGTACAGCTACAACACTGGCATCTATCCGGAAATGTCAAAAATTGTCCAAGTATATCCTGTACACAAAAAGCAGGACAAATCCAACCTGTCCAATTACCACCCCAGCAGACTACTCTCCATCATCAGTAAAAGGGTCATCAATCGTGCCATCAAGTGGCACTTGCTTAGCAATAACTTGCTTACTGATGGTAGTTTGGGTTTTGCCAGGGCCACTCAGCTCCTGACCTCATTACAGCCTTCAAATATGGACAAACGACCTGAACTCCCGAGATGAGGTGAGAGTGACTGCCCTTGACATCAAAGCAGCATTTGACCGAGTGTGGCATCAAGGAGCCCTAGCAAAACAGGGGTCAATGGGAATCAGGGGGAAAACTCTCCATTGGTTGGAGTCATACCTAGCACAAAGGAAAATGGTTGTGGTTGTTGGAGGTCAATCATCTTAGTTCCAGGACATCACTGCAGGAGTTCCTCAGGATAGTGTCCTAGGCCCAACCATCTTCAGCTGCTTCATCAATGACCTTCCTTCCATCATAAGATGTGGTAATCTGAGGTACAATACACCTTTAAGAGAATGTGAGTAGATTGACCACGTGACTGTATTACCCAATGGCTGTGTAGCGTGGGCTACAATGTTAATCAGTAGTTTAGAATAGGGTCTGGTTGGAGAAGCACACACGTGTTGGTGCTCTGTTACTTGTGTTAATAAACAGCATGTGCTTCATCTTACAGTGGTCTCTGCGCCTGTGGTATCTTGTTTACCAACTCACTCACTGGTAGATAGGCTTGCAACCGTGTTCGCTGAGCAAAGCAACCCAACAGAAGGAACATAACATAAGGTCAGAAGCGGGAATGTTCACTGATGATACACAATGTTCAGCACCATTTGTGACACTACACATACCGAAGCAGCCCATGTCCAAATGCAGCAAGACCTGGATAATATCCAGGCTTGGGCTGACAGTGACAAGTAATATTTGCTCCACACAAGTGTCAAGCAATGACCATCTCCAACAAGAGAGAATTTAACCATCGTCCCTTGACATTCAGTGGCATTGCCATCACTGAATGCCCCACTATCAACATCCTGGGGGTTACCATTGACCGGAAACTGAACTGCACTAGCCATATAAATACTGTGGCTACAAGAGCAGGTCAGAGGCTGGGAATCTTGTGGCGAGTAACTCACCTCCCGATTCCACAAAACCTGTCAACCATCTACAAGGCACAAGTCAGGAGCGTGATGGAATACTCTCCAATTGCTTGGATGAATGCAGCTCCAACAACACTCAAGAAACTTGACACCATCCAGGACAAAGCAACCCACTTGATTGGCAACCCATCCACAAACATTCACACCCTCCACCACCGACGGACTGTAGCAGTGTGTACCATCTACAAGATGCACTGCAGCAACTCACCAAGCCTCCTTAGACAAGCACCTTCAAAATCCATGACCACTACCATCTAGAAGGACAAGGGCAGCAGACACAGTTCTGAAAGTTCCCCTCTAAGCCATTTACCATTCTGGCTTGGAAATACATCACCATTCTTTCACTGTTGCTAGGTCAAAATCCTGGAACTTCCTTCCTAACAGCACTGTCGGTGTACCTGCACCACATGGACTGCAACAGTTCAAGAAGGCAGCTCACCACCACCTTCTCAAGGGCAATTAGGGATGGTCAATAAGTGCTGGCCTAGACAGCGATGCCTGCATCCCGTGAATGAATAAAAATAACTGAATTGTTAACTCCATTTGCAGACATGTGCTAGCATATTTTTAAAAAGGGGAGAAAATGATAGGAACACGTTTTTGATAAAGGAAAAAATGACTCAACTGTCTTCATGTTGGCATAAGCTAAAACCTGGAATCTGTTATGCAGTGGTGGCAATCAACACTGGAATTGGAAGCACTTTACTAACTAAAGTTTCATTCATCTGGATTCAA
Source organism: Cetorhinus maximus (assembly GCF_964194155.1). Classification (NCBI taxonomy): domain Eukaryota; kingdom Metazoa; phylum Chordata; class Chondrichthyes; order Lamniformes; family Cetorhinidae; genus Cetorhinus; species Cetorhinus maximus. The sequence goes on from NC_135880.1 coordinate 212,746,480, forward strand.
TGTTATGCTGTAATCAATGATTAAAATTTGCTGGATGGTATTCACTAATCTTCACAGATGAGGTAATCTTGACATCCCAAACCTCCTTCATGTTCACTTATTAAAACATCAATTTTTCATGAAAAAGTGCTCAGTGATCCTTTATTTATAATTTTACAATCATGACCGTGAACTAAATGGAATTGCATCACTGCACATACCATTATGAAAATGGCACATGATCCTTCACACCCTTAAAAAGAAGCTAGCTAGGTGTTTTATTTCACGACGAACACATCAGAGGGTGGATTTATAATGCAACATTAGCCTTACAGGTATTACTAAAATTGCATTGTAATTCAGGAGTCTGATTCTGACCTGCCAGTGTGCTATGATACTTCTCTGGAGAAGATAATCTCACACGTGCAGAACTTCACATTTGAAGGAGTACAACTTGAGTATGGTGTCAGGGTTCACAAAGTGTTCATGGGCGGGTCCTTTGGATCCCGTCTACGTCTTTAAAACTTATTCAGAACTTATATCAACGTATTAAACATGTAGGTGTTCCTCTTTGCGCTCTTAATACTTTTAAACCCGAATGACCTGAAGTGCAGGTTAGTATATGTATGTCAACATACGAGTGCAGAGCTCATGTCTGCATTTAATATTCCAAATTGTAGCGATGCTGTATAACTCGGCATTACTGAGTGAAAATGTATACTATAGCTGCCAGTTTGAACTTAGTAGTTACAGCACCTTAAGATTATAAAAGAGATGTTTGAACTTTCTAGAAAATGTACCCTCTTTTTTATTAATTTATATTCATGTTGTTGAGCCTTATTGGGAGCAAATATGGAATTTACGTTCATGATTTCCCTCCCCTCATGATTTTTCCGTTCTGCAAAATTAATAGTGGTGTACACTTATAAAATTTACAGGAATAAGTAGAACTGTGATCTCTAGGACATGCAAATAGTAATGTGAAGGAGAAGAAGAATGAGGAAAGCAGTCCAACAATTAATTGTCCAATGTTAAATCCTGATTCCTGTAATTCTGCACTACCAGAAAGTTGGTGTAATGCTTTTAACTGTACATACATTGAAAGATGGACCACAGGTGACTTGTAAGTGGGTAGCCACTATTTGTAACAGATTGGTAATTCTTAGTGACATTTGGGAATTTATGAAGCACTCATTTCATTTGTCCCTCTCCAGTGACATTCAGATGTTACAAAGGGTGAGCCATCTGTTAAGTGCAAATTTGCTGACATACACATGTGTGCAATTAGCCAGGACTTGCTTCCAGTAAGAGTGTACCATTGCAATTTTAGGATTAGGATTCAAGGCTGTCTGAATGGCATTTGGAGCACCTTTGGACTAGGGAGGGGAAAAACAAGCCATTTTCCCCAGGGTAGGAATTGGTGTGCGTTGCACCCATTTTCCAGGCGTAAAATGGATGAAAAACAAGTCCACTTTGCAGTGTGATTGCTGCACTCAATTTAGGCAGCAATTGCTCCCATTGCTAAATTTTTAGGAACCTTTTGTAAAGTGCCCTAGATGGACACCAAAAACAATAATTATAGCCCCTCAGTATGCATGTTAGGGGCCTAACACCTGTTGAAATTTGTTGCTGGTGAACAAAGAAGCACTAGACCTACCACATTCCAGATTTTTCAGGAAGGTGAGCGAAATTGTGATTTTAGAAATACCAGTTGAAGTCAGGAGGAGCAGGTATGCTTTTCTAGTTCCACAGGAGCCATGATTGCGTCCGTGCCCTGTCCGTCAATGGCCCACTCTAACCTTTGCCTCTTCCCAGGACTATAAGGACCACTGCTGGGGAGGCTGGTAGTCCAATGTTGATCTTTCCGCCTGGTCAAGCTGTCTGTGGATGTGTGATGAGTGCTGGTGGCCCAAAGGCCAATCTCCTTTGATTCTCAGTTTTTGGCACATGCTGGCCGAAAATAGGCTCAGGTAAGAACATAAATTAGGAACATTAGAAACAGGAGCAGGAGTAGGCCATTAGGCCTCTCAAGAATGCTCTGCCATTCAGTGAGATCATGGCCGATCTGATTATGGCCTTAATTCCACTTTCCTGTCTGCCCCTCATCACCGTTGACTTCCTTGTAGATCAAATATCTGTCTAACTCAGCATTGAATATATTCAATGACCCAGCCTCCACTGCTCACTGGGGAAGAGAATTCCAAAGGTTAATGATTCTCTGAGAGAAGAAATTCCTCCACATTTCCTAAGGGAGGCCCCTTATTTTGAAACTGTGTCCCATAGTTCTAGATTTCCCCGCAAGCGGAAACATCTTCTCCGCATCTGTCAAGCCCCTTCAAAATCATACATGTTTCAATAGGATCACCTCTCATTCTTCTAAACTCCAATGAGTGTCGACCCAGCCTGCTCAACCTTTCCTCATAAGACAACCCTTTCATCCTTCATCAAAATCCGCCCTAGGTTTTTATTGCTCTCTAGTGGCTTCTGCTGGAAAGAGCGGATGTAAACTTGTAGGGGAGAACAGAATCATATCTTGTTAATGTCTCCACAGCTGAATAGATCTTTTAAGCACATAGACCAGGCTTACATGTGAAGATTGATCACTAAAGAGAAACAATTTGCTTTACTTACCCTTACATACAATACAAATCAAAATCTACTTACACTAAAAAGAAGTTTTGCACGCTATCTGTTTCTATGACCTTTATTTCTGCCACTGAAGGCAGATGGAGTAATTATTTTGCCCGTTTGTTAGTCTGTTAGCCTGTAAACAATGTATCTCAAAAACTAATGGATGGATTTAAACAAAATTTGGTACACAGATAGGGTATGGCCCAAGGAAGAACTGATTAGTTTTTGCCAAAGATGCGCATCCATATCCAGATCCAGATACTGGAATTTTTTTAAATGACCTGTTAACATTGGGAGAGAGGGCAAACTGACTTTTTCTTTTAGAAGGTTGTTTTATTTAGAATGTTTTTGATTGTTTTAGAATGTTGTGGATTGTCTCAGCTGCTGTGATGGAATTTGTCACAGCTATTAAAGTTTTAGCAGAGTTTTCAGAACAGTTTGTTGGATGAAGATTTTTTTTTAAATTCATTTACAGGATGTGGGTGTCACTGGCTAGGCTTGAAGCCTGTCCAGTAGCTGGAAGCTCTTAACAAAAAATATTTCTTTTTCCAGCTTTTTGTAGCAACAGAACATCAACCAGGCAGGGAAGAGCTGTGTAATTGTAATAATGTTGAGTTAGCATGGAGTGGTGGAAGAATGCACACAATTAAGTGCCGTCTTCATTTGTTTATGCTATGTAGCTCAATGACTTCCCTATAATGCTTACGTTCTATAACCCTTAATTGCAATCTTTCTCAGCTCATTGGCAATGTACTAGTAGGCTGCTGATACCTGTGGAGCTGTACCCTGACCAGGGTTCGTTTATTCAGAAGAAAATTGGGGGGTGGGTGTTGGGAGGTGGTGGTAGGGGGGAAATCATAGTTTACATCACCTCCCCACCCTGTCCCTAACCCAGATTTGCTTTGTGCTACTGAATAGGCAAGCATGCTTGGAGAGCTCATTGTTGTCATCCTCTCACAAGGGCCAATCCTGTGATGCAGAAATCGCTCCTTCAAATGATGATGAATGACCTAACAGTGATGAATAATAGCACTGCAATGCATTCCAGGCACTGGTAGGAAGTGATGAAGGATGGGTGAAATTACATCCTATGGGACAAAATTGGTTACAATATTTCTGAGTTAAGCATTTAGATATGCTGACTGTTATTGTGCCATTAAATGTGTATTCATTTTTCTATTGTTTTGGGAAAAAAGACATACAATTCATGAATTCACCCATGTTTTCCCTTTCCCTAATAGGATCTCAGGTCATTCCTCATCGTTGTTCATCTAGGAAAGTGGAACAATGGAGATTTTGATGTCTGTCATGAATGCATTTGATCGATTGACTTCAGCAGAGCAAGATCCAAAATGGCAGTTGTCTCCATTTTCACAGCCTGTGCCCTAAAATAAATTGGCTCACCAGAAATTGCCTTTAGCTTTAGTGCTGTGACTGAGAATTGATAATTTGACAGAATAAGGCATTCACATGCACATGTAATTTAATTTTCAGTGAACCTCAAATATTTCAAAGTGATTCTAATGGGGAAGAATAACAACACTCCAAGGCTGATTTTAACTACAGATGGTGGTGGGGGAGGGGGGAAGGAGTGTTTCCCAAGTGGCCTCCTGGATCTTATCCAAGATGGCAGTGGCCATAGCAACAGCGTAAACTGGGCCGTAAGTGACCTCATACTGTTTTCACACCTCGAAAACCCTGTTTAATATCCTTTTTAAAATTTGTTCATGGGATGTGGGCGTTGCTGACTGGGCCAATATTTATTGCCAACCTTGGTTGCCCTTGAGAAGGTGGTAGTGAGCTTGAACTGCTGCAGTCCATGCGTTGTAGGAACACCCCCAGTGCTGAAAGGAAGGGAGTTCCAGGATTTTGACCCAACAGGGGACTTGATCCGATGGAGAAAGTTAAAATCAGCCCTCCCAAGATTTTTTTCACCATCTGGAAAATCATGGCTAAAGCTGCAAGGATTTTCCTCATTTCTTGTAGAGAGATTCCAGGCTATGGGGGTTGCTGAAGCTAGCTATTTAATAGTTTGTACATTCAACATTATTTCTAGAAGATCCTGATTACATGCTATGCTTGTACACAAAGCAGAAGCAGGGCTGGAACAAAGGAGCAGGATTAGATCATTCAGCCCTTCATGTTTGCTTCTCGGTTCACTTACAGCAGGGCTGATATACCTCATCTCTATTTACCTGCCATTGCTCCATTTCCCTTGAAACCCTTACCAATTTTCAAAGGTTTGCTTGCACGTGCAGCCTTTTGGCTGAGAGAATTCCAGAATTCTAATACACTTTGGGTGGGAAAAGCATTTACTGAATTCAATCCTAAATGACCCAGCTCTATTTTCAAAATGACATCCCCTCATTCTTACTCACCCATCAGAGAAAATAGCCTTTCTACTGCACCTACCCTATCGAACCCTTTAAACACTTTTTCTGCCCTTTTAACATTTTAAACACCTTGGTCAGATCACCCCACAATCTATACTCAAGGCAATACAAGACAAGCTCATGCCACTGATTCCTACAATTTAGCCCTCTAAGCCCTGGGGTCAGGAGCAGCAATAAGATGCAGATTGGGGATGGAGGGTGATAATTTTTGATTTTCTTGTGAATCAGAAGACCGAATTTTGATTTGGCTGCGGGGGCAAGCGGGCGGGCCAGCAACTTCCCACTACTAGCTGGTGTGCTAATTGTCTTACATGTTTCTGCCTCTTGACCATTTTGGAACAGACCGCTTAATTGGGGGAGCGGTTGACAGCTCCTCATCCAGAAATGGCGACCAGCCACTTTAGCCAATTAAAGGGCTAATTAAGGCCACTCTCCTGATGCTGAATAGAATGTTCCAGTTGGCATGTGGACCTCCCACTGGGGCTGCAACCCACTGCCCTGTGGAGGGACACCCCCCCTGCACAATGATAGCCTGGCAGCTGTGGCCAATTTATATTTTGGGCGCTGCCATTTTACGTGGGGGGGCCAATTAAGGCCTGCCCAGTGTGACGTACGCCCGGAAGTGCTGAGCGCTCCCTGTGCAGGCGGTGGGGGGGAGGGGGGCTGGTTGGGTTGCCTGAGTCAGGGCCTGTGCTCTTTCACGCATGCAGGTGAAAGAGCGCAGAAATCTCCCTGAGGCACAGTGCTGCCTCAGGGAGGTTAGTTTAAGTTCAAAAAAATTTAATAAAAGAAAAAACATTTTTTAAGACATGTCCCCTCATGTGAAACTGTCACATGAGCTGGGACATGTCTATTAATTTTATTTAAATTTTTTTACAAGACTTTAAAAAACCTTCATGAAATCTCATCCTGCCCCTGGATGAGGTTTCATGATAAATGCGAAGGCCGCCTGGGCTCTGCGCCTGCCCTTCAGCCTTAAGGTTGGACGGGCAGCTATGTTAATTGTTTCAATTGATAGTTAACTGGACGTAATAGGCCTTTGATAGTTCGGTGGGTTTGCAGCCGACTGGGATGCACGCCCGCCGAACTGAAAACCTGAATGACGCGCGGTGACGTCGGGACGCACGCCCAACTTCACCGCATGTCATTTTATGCCTCGGTGAGCGGGGCCCACCCCCGCTCGCCGAGCTGAAGATTCTGCCCCATTAATTTTTATGATACTTGTTACGTAACTCCATGAACTACATTGTCTCCTAGTTTCCAGAACAAGGGGAGATGGTGGCATTGTGGTAATGTCACTGAAGTAGTAATCCAGAGGCCCAGGCTAGTACCCTAGGGGCATAGGTGCAAATCCCATCGTGGCAGTTTGTAGAATTTAAAATTAATTAATAAATCTGGGATTGGAAGCTAATCTTAGTCATGCTGATCATAGCAACTATCTTTGATTGTTGTAAAAACTCATCTGGTTCATTAATGTCCTTTAGGGAAGGAAACCTGCCATCCTTACCTAATCTGGCCTACATGTGACTCCAGACCCACAGCAATGTGGTTGACTCTTAACTGTCCTCCAAAATGGCCTAGCAAGCCAATTAATTCATGAGCAAATGGGGATGAGTAACAAATGCTTGCCTTGTCAGCGATGCCCACATGCCATAAAAGAATAAAGAGAAAAAAATGTTTTGAGCCATGAAGTAAGGCTGATTTTCATTTTGCTCCTCTGCTTCCTGCAGTATAGTAATTACAGCTCATTCATTCCACTAACTCTGAAGGGTTAAAATGATTTTACGTGACTCATGATGTTACACCACCCATTAAACCCCTGCTACAGGCACCAAGTTAAGATCAGCAACAAAGACTGGTGTAACCTTGAGTTATCGCATGGGGCGGGAGGGAAGAAAAATGGAGGGAGGCTGCTACTTTGGCCTGCCTTCACGTAACTCTTCGTGAGTGGATTTGCAGTGGTGTTGGCAGAGACCTTGGAGCAATGTTATAGAAATAGTTTCCTTGCTGCAATTATGCGCAGAATGCGGAAATCAAAGCGGTTGAAAGGGAGAATATAGTTTTTTTTTAAAAAGGGTAAATGTTTTTTGTAGAACAGTTCAAACAGAGGTTAATGCTACTGAAAGGGTTAAGACAAGCCAATTATTTTCTCTGAAAAGAAAGAGCTTGAATGAATCAATCTCAATCCTTCAAGAACTGCTATTCTAGTTTATCTACAACCAGATTAATTCTCATTCTTTTCAACTGTAATTAGCCAAACCACATATTTTTTAAAATGATGCACAATGCACATCCAGATTCAAACATATTGATCTATCACATTGTTCAGTTAATTGAGCAGCAGCCCCCTCTTATTTTCCAATTCCTTTTTACTTCTGTCAGCAAGTGATTAAGCCAAGCTTTCTCAGAAAATATAATAAGGCAACAATCCACATTATTTATGTAGGGGACAGGAATTAGACTTCACATAATAATTAGACTTTTCTTGTGAGATGAGCTCATCAGTAATTCTCTAATTAACATAAAAAGGTTATGTTGATTTGAACTTAACGCACCACTGTCCATTCAGGCACTCCGATAAGAGAGGACTGTTCACCGAGGGCAACAGGGACTGTAAACTCATTTGCACACCAAGGCATAATGCGCTCCATCAGTTGATAAACTGTCAGAAGCTGTGGTGACGAGGTGCCCCCAATAAATCTATCATGTGTTGTTACTTGATGTGAGGTACAGGTGCATGCTCGGTGACCCTCATAAATCCAAACTTAAGAACACATCCCACCACCTGATTCCCTGCCTGTCGGCTTTTGTCAATTGCTTGACTGAACAGCTGGTGTCTTTCCGCTTTGTGAGAGTTCTGAAATCCAGTGACGGCTCTTGGAAGACTTTTTGTTAATAGTGTGTCATTTGGAAGACTTCATTATATGGTGCAAAATTTTATTACTTTTACTTTATAAAATTATAATGACTTCATTAAATAGAGTGTCCAGCACAATTTAGTTTCACACAGCGTGCAGTTAGATTTTTATGTGCATGATGTGTTCTATGTAAAATATTGCAAGATCAAGAATAAAAGAATCCTGAATAGATATGGCAGATCCATTGTTTGCTCTTGTCATCCCTTTTCCTTGGGATTTTTAACATACTTAATTTGACATCATTATAATTTTATTACCATACCAGTTACAGTAATGTGTTGGCTGAAAGCCGGCAGTTAATTTGTTGCAAATTAACTGGCGATTATATTTTTCTCTGAACTGTGTCTGCATATGCCAACATGCCCAATGTTTTATAAAGCTTTAAATGTCAATGTCTAGTTGAATAGGAACACTTGCACCCTGCCTCCACATTCATTTACATTTGACCTTGTAAATCTTCTCCCCTTTTTGCTGACTCTTGCAGGGATGTAGTTGTCTTCTGATCCCTCGGCTGAGTGACCATTCTTCATGTGTGTGTAAATGTTCAGCGGTCTATTTCATTCTATGGGGAGAGAGTACAGTGTCCTGATTTCCACAAACAATGCATACTTTCCAGTGGAGGGCACTAGATAGCAGTCTATAATAGGAATTCAGCTTTTTTTATATTTGTCTGAATTTCTGTCCTGATTGAGGTTGGGTAATTTTGTAAAGGCTTGGATTTATGTTCAAATAAATTTTTGCCTTTACAGCCTGGCTGGTAATCTAGCAAAGCCTGCTGGATTTTCATCCTATCACAATTTACATAAATGACTTGGATGAAGGAACTGAAGGTATGGTTGCTAAATTTGCAGATGATACAAAGATAGGTAGGAAAGAGGATGTAAGGAGGCTATGAGGGGTTATAGATAGGTTAAGTGAGCGGGCAAAGATCTGGCAAATTGAGTATAATGTGGGGAAAATGTGAAAGTGTCCATTTTGTTAAATAGGTAAATATAGCTGAAGTTTTAGAATGTGAGGTATAAAGGAAAAATTTTTATTTTTAGATAAACGAGAGTAATTTGAATTTCAAAAGAGGTGGTGAAATGTTACACTTAGCCAGAAGAAACCAAACAGTGTGTTTATTTTTCCCAAAATTTACTGATAAAATTGGCACTATGAAAGATTTTTATTATTAGAAAAGTAGAGTTGAAAAGACATATTGGAACAATGGGATTTACATTAAAAAGGGAGCAATCTGTATAAAGACGATGAGATTGTGTGTGGGAGGAAGAAATTCTAAGACCTCACAAGTGTGAAAAGTTTCCAGCAGGCAGGTTGGTGAGGATGAGTTAAAGTATGTTTTTATCTCTTGTTGATTCACTCACCATCTTCTGCAGACACGGTCTAGCAGCTATGTTCTTTAGGACTTGGCCAGCTCAGCTAGTAGTGCTGCTACCGAGCCACTCTTGGTAAAGGACATTGAAGTCCCCCACCCAGAGTACATTCTGTATCCTTGCCACCCAGTGGTTCCTCCAAGTGATGTATGACATGAAGGAGTACTGCTTCATCAGGTGAGGTGGTTGGGGGGGGGTGGGGATCAGTACATGGTAATTGGCAAGTTTCCTTGCCCATATTTGAACTGATGCCATGAAACCTCATTGAGTCCGGGGTCAATGTTGAGGACTCGCAGGGCAACTCCCTCCTGACTATATACCACTGTCCCGTCACCTCTGCTGGGTCTCTCCTGTGTGTGGGACAGGTCAGACCCAGGGATGGTGATGATGGTGTCTGGGACATTGTCTGCAGGGTATGATTCCGTGAATCAGGCTGTTGCTTGACTGGTCAGTGAGACAGCTCTCCCAATTTTGGCACAAGCTCCCAGATGTTAGTAAGGAGGACTCTGCAGGGTTGACAGGGCTTAGTTCGCTGTTGTTTCCACTGCCCGGGTCAATACCAGGTGGTCTGTCTGGTTTCATTCCTTATTGACTTTCTAGCAGTTTGAAATGGCTGAATGATTTGCTAGGCCATTTCAGAGGGCATTTAAGAGTCAACCACATTGCTGTTCTGTGGGTCCGGAGTCACATGTATGCCAGATTAAGTAAGGACAGCAGATTCCCTTTCCTAAAGGACATTAATGAACCAGATGGATTTTTAAAATGAAAATCCACAATGGTTTCATGGTCATCATTAGACTTTTAATTCAAAATTTTTATTCATTGAATTCAAATTCCACCATCTGTCCCTTCTGCCTGCAACCTAAAAAGAGAAAGTGACTGTGGCATGCCAACATGCTGCATTGGCAATTCCTTTATTGACTCACTTCAAAAATCACTATTTTGAGATTAGGGCCTGAATTTTTATGCTGACCTAGAGCTTTCCATCTGCATGAAAATGCCAGCAGAGGGCTGAATCCAGAAGCCCCACCCCAAAACCTGGCCTCTACCATTTTCTCAGGGTGGAGAATGGGGGCGAGTTCTAAATTGCACATCCATGGTTCCCAGAGGCAGCTGCCCATATAAATCAGCAGATGTCTCCAATTGTGTGATTTTGGTGAGGTGGTGCCTGAAACCCAAAGTGTGCAGATGAGATCACGTAAGAGCGGGTCTGAACCTTATGGGTTCATTTGGAGAGCCAGGGTACCCTTTGGAAGAGGTCAGGTACCCTTTGGGATTGTTAAAATTAGACATGAATGTGCATAAATAGTGCATAATCTCATTGGAACTGTCAAAGTTGCCAGAGAACTGTCAAGCTGTTACAGAACTGTGAAAGCTGTCAAAGGACCATCAAAATGCATTGGAATTGTCAAAGCTGTCAAGTGATTTATCTGTGCTGGCTTTTAAATTTTAAAAACTGGAGTTAGAAAAATCAGTGTTGGCGATTTTATTCTGTCTGTTGAGGCAAGTCTGAGGGTTATCATCATAGGATTTGTGCTGCATGACTGATTTTACAACCTAAGATTATCACAATGTTAAGTGAGCAGTTTGATTTACAGCTCCAAGTGGTTTTAGTATAGAGATGTTTGTTTTCATAAGACATTAAGTATTTAATTGAAATGTTTGTATTCACTTGCCTGGATGAGTGCAGCTCCAACAACACTGAAGAAGCTCGACACCATCCGGGACAAAGCAGCCCACTTGCTTGGCACCTTATCCACAAACCTGCATTCCCTCCACCACTGACTCATAATGGCAGCAGTGTGTACCATCTACAAGATGCATTGCAGCAAGTCACCAAGATTCCTTAGACAGCACCTTCCAAACCTACAACTGCTACCATCTAGAAGGACAAGGGCAGGTAGTTCATGGGAACACCACCAACTGGAGGTTCCGTGCCAAGCCTCTCACCATCCTGATTTGGAAATATATCAATGTTCCTTCACTGTCACTGGGTCAAAATCCTGGAACTCCCTTCCTAACAGCACTGTGGGTGTAACTACACCACTTGGACTTTAGCAGTTCAAGAACATCGCTTACCACCACCTTCTCAAGGGAAATTAGGGATGAGCAATAAATGCTGGCCTAGCCAGTGATGCCCAAATCCCATGAATGAATTAAAAAAATGAGATTAGTTGAAGGAATTTCTATATATTGAATGTTTTTTGATCACAAAGAGTGTTTTATTTTTAATAGTGATGTCACCAATCAACACATAACTTTATTTTTCATCAGCATGGCTCCTGAGGTTCGCCTATGTGTGTACTCATTGAGTTGGCTTGGAGGGGATAAGTGCAAAGGGTGGTGTGGGGCATCCATTGGCATAGTTGGCACAAAGTTGACATAGAGGCTATAAAGTGATGATTGGGGAGCATGGGTTGGTATTAGAGGTATGAGAAGATGTGGGAGTTGGGTAGAGGGCATATAGTGGCATGGGGGAGTGTGAGGGGTGTTGGGATGGGTACAGGCACATAGGTTGGCATAGAGGGTAAGGGGATCCATGTGGGTGGGTACATGGTCATATGTTAGCATGGAGGGTAAGGGGTCCTATGGAGGAGCACAGGGGCATGGGGTAGCATGGGTTGGCATGGATGAAGCATGAGGAGTGTGTGGGGGTGGGGCAATGGAGGTGAGGGGTGAAGGCCTGGAGGGATGTTTTTTGTTTTATTGTTTTTCTTTCGACCATTCATTCAGTGCTAGTTCACAGAAAGAGGCCTTCTGGCCAGACCACCTATGCATCCGACAGGAGTAGGAATGGGCCAGATTTCGAATCCATCTCACCACCCCACCCGCCCAACACTCCACCAGAATGAAAATCCAAACTTCTGGGCCTCTTTATCTGGGTTAGGTTCACAGAGCCGGGATATGTCCTGACTCTGTGCACCGGGCCTAGAGTTAATGTTAGGAAAATCCACACCACTGGAATATGAGAATCGAATGGGAGTTAACAAAAGGGAACCCAAAAATCTTCTCTCAGCATATAAATAGTAAGTGGTTGGTAAGAGGGAGGGTGGGTGTATTAGGAACAAAGAGGGAGATATATGCCTAGATGTGCAGGGCAAGGCTAAAGCACTTAATAAGTCATTTGTAGTGGCGTTTACTTAGGACGATAATGCTGACAAATATCAGTAGAAATGGAGATGATGGAAGTAATGAATGGGGTAAAAATTGATAGGCAGGGTATACTAGAAAGGCTAACTATGCTTGATGTGGATAAGTTGCCTGGTCTGGATGGCTTACATCCCAGGGTGCTAAAGGAAGTGGGAGCAGAGATTGTGGAAGGGCTTGTCATAATTTTCCAATTTTCCCTAGACATGGGGGCTGTAGATTGGGGGTGGCGGGGGAGGGGTGCCAGAGGATTGGACAGCGTAAAATATGACACCCTTATTTAAGAAAGGGTGCAAAGGCATTCCTAGTAAATACAGGCTGGCCAGTTTAACATCGGTGGTGGGTAAAATTTTATAAACAATAATCGGGATAAAATCAACAGGCACTTGGAGGGACTTGAATAATTAAGGGGATGCGACATGGATTTGTAAAAGTCCAACTGTGATAGACTAATTTAATGGAATTTTTAATGAAGTAAAAGAAAGTTGAAGGGAAATTAATGGATGTTGTGTATTTAGATTTTAAGAAAATATTTGACAAAGTACCGTATCAGCGGCTGGTTAACAAAATTAGGCCTTGTGGAATAGGAGGTTCAATGAGAGCTTGGATTAAAAGAAAATAGCTTAAGGACAGAGAACAGCGAGTAAATGGTTGTTTTTCAGACTGGAGAATGGTAGACAGTGGTGTTCCCCAGGGTTCAGTTGCATTCTGCTTTTCCAACTATGTTATTATCCTTTTTTTAATGCATTGATCCCTATCTCCATCTATCTCTACCTCAGGCTGAGCGTTTTTTGATCCTGGGGCTTCCCCATAGTGACAGGTGAACTACATCCTAATCTTACTCTGCTTCTAAGTGGCAAGGGTAAATAAAGTGGTGGGCTGGAAGATGTCAAAGGGTCTTTCTACCTGGATCTGCAAATCGGCTGGATGTAGCTAAAAACAACTTTCACCTATCACAGAAGGTGTATTAAATGGGCACCACTGCTGATATTTAATAAGCAATCTGCTAAGAAATTAGAAATTTCTCCAGGAAAGCAAAACTCTCAAGATGTTAAATGATCTGCTTTACAGCTCTTTTTGTGTTTTTGGCAAAGCCAGAGGTACATGATTAATACAAATTACAATGCATTTTACAGATTAGCAGGAGGGGTGATAACCTACAGTTAAATAAGAGTACTGTTCCATCTGGGGAGCTAGAGGTTTTTAAAGTGAAACAAAAAAGATTAAATTAACTTGCATATTTTGCCAAGCATTTCTGCAGCAGAGCTTGGTACCAATGCTGCAACATTAAAACCTTTCATCCAAAGCTGCTGTCCTTCCTGAAATCCTGATTGCTCCTGTCAGGACTTCTCTCCTTTTAACATAGTCCTCTTTTTGCTGTGTTTCATTTTGTATTCGGATACACTCAATTAAAAAAAAATTAACTGCACCCACCCACTCATTTCAAAATAAACAAGACAAATATTTCAGATACAAAGTTGCACTCGAATTGGTAATTTGGGCATGAGTCATAAGGCAAAGTGATGGGGTGCAAGAGAATTCAATGTTTGGATCAAAAATGTGCTTACTTGGACTCAACTGTCAACGAATTGAAATACAAATTCCTTATAACTTCACGAATTAAGAAATATTACAAAATATCCTTTTTATAACTGTGCTACCTTGCTTCCAAAGCCAGCATTATAGAAAGAGCCAGATGTAGTATGACAGACGATAAGATCGATGTGACGAGCAGTAACAACCTGGGAAGATGAGCCTTCATTGATGTGAGACGAAAATGTCACCAAACCCAGATCTCAAGATCAGTCTAGGATGGCAAAAATAAATTGAATGAACTGTGAACTACTAGATTTTGTTGTCACCTATATTAACTGCCTATTTGCCACTTTGAATAATATGTGGATTTTATTTACTTGTCGTGTAGCGCCACACAATTCCAGGGACCAGATACTGCAGAATCATCTGTATATTAATGGTGCTCACAGGAATGTGTGAGACGATATAGAATATTGGTTACAACTCATCGATCAATTTTTATTCCCCACATAAGGATGACCATTTAGACCTTGTTCATCTACCTTTCAGCTGACTTGTAGAAAAGTAACATTTTCCCCTTTAAAGGAATGGATAGGACTTTCCCCAACTCATCCAATTTTCAATAATAATATAAGATTTACATCCCTCTCCAGTTCCCTGGAGATTAAACTGGTGTATCCATTTAGCAAAATCTTGAGGCCTGGCCTGTCTTGAGTCCTTCTGAAGTAACATGGCATTCTGATCAGCTGATTAGCTGAACAATATTATAAGGTTCTTGGTTGGAGTGAGAGACTGAATTGTTCTCTACTGTTACTATGACTCTGAGGGACACTCATGGGACATCCAGAGCTCACTGGTCTACATTAAGGATCCCAGTGTAAGAGTACTTCCTTGCTTGATACCCCGTTCATCCCGTAGCATGTCTCTGGTTATTGCAACTATGGTTTACTAACTTTGCAGAACATGCATTATTTACCAAGATGCTACTATATAGATACCCAGTTTGAGAAAAAAAAACATTCCAAATTCCTTCCTTCAGTGTTCTCTCTCCAATAATATAGTGCTGTTTTTCAGGTCAATTTTATATTAATTGATTCTGTAACTTTTGTTCCCTCAACTGAGTTGGTAATTGGGGCCATTTATAAACAAATTGACAATATGAACTAAATAATTTTTAAAATGAAAAACATTTTAGATCAAAATAAGCATATTGTAGTCAGGGGACTAATCTCCCTTCCATTATATAACTATAAAAGGATGGTATCGCTTTAGTTCAATTTTATGGTCATGTTTTGAAATGTATTCATGCTTTTTATGTGTTTCTCCAAATCCCAAGTGCTGCTAATCATGGCATCAATTAGCATTATTAGAATAAATGATTCCCATTCTAACGAAATGCTTCGATTGCCAACATAACAGCAAATCTGCCAACTCTCCGAGGGGCTGGTGCAAAACATCCAAACAGCAATTACTTCCAAGTAAAAATTATTAATTACTGTCAGAAGTTGTGTTTGAGAGAGCACAGGAAAAGAACGATTACACACCACCCAATGGGAACGGAGAATAAATTGCTTATGCATTGTGTTGAGGGTTCATATTTCATTGTGCACTCATCATAATCTTTAAATGGGATGTTGAGCGCAAGTCTATTTTTCATTCCATTATTGCTCAACGTATGCGAATGGGAATAACATTTTTGGGCAACAATGACATTTTCTGGACAGGGGAATTAGAGGTAGGAGGCTGAGTGAGCGAAAGGGAAGGCCATCAACCAAGTTCCCCAATTAGCCTGTCTATCCTCAATTCCCTGACAAAGTGGACATGGATACCCATCATCAATTGCTGGTAATTTGTGGCATTTTGGAACAAATCATTCTCATTTGCTTTGAATTTGTGCAGATTCCCTCAGTCTTTGTCAATTTTAGTCATTGGTGTCAGGATTTGTTACCTTTTGTGGAAGGATGTTAAAATGCACATGCAGCTGGGTAATTTAACAACTCATGCTTGTTTATTCAGGCAGGCCTTGGTGCTGAGATAGTGTTGGAAAACTGAGGATTGTCAAGTCCTGTCATTAGTAGTATCATTTCTACAGCATAAAGCACAGGGTCCTTTCCTGGATAACAATGTCTCCCAGGAGTATTTGCAGGAGCGTATTGTCCTGAGTCAATCAGTATCCTCGAGTTTAGAAAGCTGAATCTCCCACTGTGTTCCTTGTATTGCGATATCTTTTGTAAGGTTCTTTTCACTCAATTTTGTTTAGGTATAAATTGCTCAGCAATGGCTAATGTGAACACTGGCCCACTTTCTTCCTCTCCTGACTAGTCCTAGAATGCTAGGGCTATTTTGACCATTACCTGAGCAGGGATCAGGCATTTAAGGGTAAATTAGGGATTATACCCAGGACCATCTTATTCTGCCTGCTTCTATTTCACACTGACTGTTCCACTTACCAACTGAGAGACCAGAGTGATTTTAAGGTTTACACCATTATCTTAGTTATTTGAGTGATGACCGCAGTGTGCCTTGCCATTGACTGTTCTGGTGAATTTTCTGCTGAACCATTTTACTACATGGTGATGGACTTTTAATAATCATTCTATCGTAAATTTGGCCATCCATTGGAAATACCTGACGGTAAAATAGGCATTTCTGATCACCAAGGCAGCTGATGCTTTTTCCTTGCAATTACTTGAAAATTTAATCACTGTGCTAAAGTATTATTTAGAATTATCAGTTAATTTTGTCAGAGGTGATTTCTCGTACGTGTTTATTGTGAGGTAAACAACATCTGTTCCTGTCCTTCTGCATTATGTACAGGCACAGAGGATCAAACACTCTGTGGAACAATGGTTCCTCTACTACCTGAAAATAACATCTCTGGAAAGCATCAGGCCAGGGTTATATAATGGAGGTTCTAAGATTAGGTAGATGTTCCTGGATTTTGCTCAATTAAATTTTAGAGCTCAGAAAAAAAAATTGTGATATATTCCCTCAGGTAAATAAATTGGATAGAATTCATAATTGGACAGATTGTTCATGCTCTTTGGTAAAATGAGCTTAATGGGCTTAAAGGCCTTTTGATCTTTCTCATGTCATTGTCTTTCTATCCAAATCTGATACATCCCTTATCTGGGGACCATATATTTTCCCACTCCCGGAAGCCAAGAACTGTGATTGTACTCAATAGAGTTGCAATCTGTGACTGTTGATAACTCGAAAGAATTTTTTTTTATCACCTTCCTGTCATTGTGACCATGACATGATTTCTTTTGTCGTTTGTGCATGAATTATGCTATGGTATATGTAAGTTGATTTTTTTTCTGCATTTATTGATAATACCCAGAGAGTCCCCATTTTATTATCTACTGTGAAGCAACTTGGGGCATTTTATAAATGCACATTGTTCTTCTTTCAGGTTCAATGCCATTAATGCCCTTTAACCTGTATTACATGTTACTACTGTCTCCTTCAACTATCAGCAGGACCCCGCCCCCCCCTCCTCCATAATTTATAAATGGATGGTTGTACTGATTCAAGGGAAGAAGAATAATTTAAAATTAATAGTAGATGTCAACAAAATGATCAACTACTTAATTTTTTTTGTTTTGTTCTTTCATAGGACATGGGCATCCCTGGCTGGGCCAGCATTTTTATTACCCATTCCTATTTGGCCTTGAGAAGGTGGTGGTGAGCTGCCTTCTTGAACCGCTGCAGTCCATGTAGGTACACCCACAGTGCTGTTAGGGAGGGAGTTCCAGGATTTTGACCCAATTACACTATTTCAAAGTAAATTTGAAGCATACATTTTAATTATAATGTTTGTAAACTGTTTAAGGTTCATCTAACTGAATGCAAATCCCTGATTTGGCTCACTTACTGCCTTACAATTTACTTGAAGTTAGCCATTATGCTGCAAGCGTGTAAAAAACATTGGATCTAAATTTTTGCATAAGTAATGTAAGTGATGTGAAGGATTTATTATAATCACACTGTTCACATGGTTCTGATTTTAATCACTTGATTATCATTTATTCAAGATTTTAGAATAATTCCTAAAAATGCCTCTTTTCTGTATACCACAAAGTTTGACCGGTTTTAACTGGTCTTGTATTCAGTGGTTATCCTTTAGAGGGCACTGCAACACCATAATTTCAATGCTTTTGAGTTATAAAGGATATTTAGAATGATTATATTTCAGTTAGTTCTGAGGATATCTTAAAAAGTTAATATGGCTAAAAACAATTTCACAAGATTTGCAGATGATGCCTAATGGTTTTGTTTGCTATTCCTTTGACATCTATTTTATTGGGGGTCTAAACCCATTTTAATTTAAATAGTCTATTAAGAAAACATGACATTTGAATGGGTTAAGCATTCATTTGCTAATATTGCAACTATGATTTGTAGGTTATATAATTAACATGTTTCAATCCAAGTAGAATTCCACCTACTGACTGATACATAATGGTACTCAATCAACGGTCCCAGGAAATAATAATTATGCAGTGTGCACTGTAAAATTATTTTAAAATGCTAATCACCTGTACTTGTTAATGACCAGAGTCAGAATATTATGCTCCTTTTCCTTTTCCATCCCCATGGATTATATTTTGTAAGCGACAATTTGTACGAGAACTTGTCTACTATCCAGAGGTAGCATCCTCTGAAGCCATTGCTCCCCCTATCTTTGAGCATAAGTGATGTGGATATTTATATGGAATAGTGCAGACAGTATCAATTCTAATGTCTACTCAAGACTTCTCCAATTTAAAATAATTAATAAACTGTGTCTTGCTCTTATTATTCTCTATGGTCTCAAGACTATGTTAAAGATGTTATATTAAAAGTAGCTTCTATTTACTCATGTAATATAGTGGACAACTGCTTGTACTGACAAGCATGCCAAACAGATGAATGAGGCTACAGACTGAATATTTTGATTGGTTTGTTATTTTCAGTTCCTCAGCCTATTTCTGGTAGACTCCATTGTTAGTATTCAATCACTATTTCACCCAAAACCCTGTTTCTTGGACCCCTTTAATTTGTTTTTAAAATCAAAGTCAAACAACAGGACTGACATTCTGAAGCAGTTGTGGTTGACTGACACCCTTTAGGCATCAGCTTATCTTTTGTGAAGGTAAGTTCTATTGCACCTGATTGGCCTCAGCCAAACTTGAACATATAGGTGTGGACACTCATTGATCTATTTTACAAGTGTATCTGCCCCGTGCTGCAAATGTGCTGCCTGCCACATTGGATTGGGCTGCTTCATAGGTATCCAGGGTGCATGTCAGACAACTCAAGGAGTTTATTATAATGTTTAAATAATAGTCTGACAGTGGTTATAAGGCCTTCTGTGAAATTGGTCTTCCCCAGTGCTTGACTTACCAGGAATTGCTAAGAACCCATATATGGGTGGCAGAGTGGTATTGTCGCTGACTACTAGCCCAGAGACCCAGGGTAATGTTCTGGGGACCTGGGTTTGAATCCCACCACAGCAGATGTTGAAGTTTGAGTTAAATAAAAATCTGTAATTAAAAGTCTGATGAGGACCATGAAACCATTGCTGATTGTTGTAAAAACCCATCTGGTTCACTAATATCCTTTCGGGTAGGAAATTTGCTGTCCTTACTTGGTCTGGCCTAAATGTGACTCCAGACCCACAGCAATGTGGTTGACACTTAAATGCCCTCTGAGCAAGTGCAATTAAGGATGGGCAATAAATGCTGGCCTAGCCAGTGATGCCCGCATCCCAGGAATGAACAAAGGAAAAAAATCCAGCAGCACTACTTAAAGGACTCATCCACTACACACAAGTTAGCTCTTGGTTTGTTCTTTAAAGCTGCTGATTGCCTTCTCATAAGAAGTTTTTTCTTTTGCCTGACTGCTTTTTTCTGGGTTACAAAACAGTTTAACTGTCTTTGGCACTGGCAGATGAGTGGGGAGCAGCCAATAAATTTTGAGAGAGCAAGAGTCCATGAGAGAAGATGAGGAGGAGATCACTTGTGCAGGAAGTCAAATCCACATTGGGTCTTCAACGAGTCTGACTCTTATCTGACCTTCTTTGTAGAGTAGCAATATCTTAGGCACATTGGCTTCTCAAAAAAGGCTCTCTATAGTAGCTTGCATGCAAGAGGTGGCATGCAATGAGAGACATACTGCTACCAGAAGCCTTGTTGAGCAGCCAATCAACTTGCTCATGCAACACTTCCATTGCTTGGATCATTAGCGAGGAGCTTTGCAGCACAGCCTTGATTGTGTAACGATATTGGTGGCAGTCTGCCGTGAAGGAAAAAAATCTGGTTTAAACATCGTTAACAACAAGGGGAACTTTAATACAAAAGAGAACTTTAAATTGCATTAAACTGCAAGCTGACAAACTGGAATATAGAGGAACATTTAGCAGACATTTATTTGTCAGGCAAAGGCAGCTGGTAACTAAGGGCAAATCTTGGGTTGCTATGGGACTAGCAAAATGCCTTGAGATAAAATGCCTTTAAACTGCCACAAGTGACACGGATGATGAAATAACCCCACTAAACCTTGAACCAACCATGAGCAACAAGGGATATATATGTGCCCGAAGGAACCAATCATTGAGATGTACATATGAGAATCACACGGAAAGCGTAGACACAAAGAATTTAAGAGCTAATACAATATATAGCATTTTCACTGCAGTCAGCTAGGTTGGAAGTGTCCTGGTCTAATGGAGAGAAAATGTTTAAAGATTCAACAGGCTTGAAGAGATTGACAGCTTTTCCGAGACATGTCCAATTGTGTTTCATATGTAATCCCTGTGTTAATGGTTAAATAAAAGATCTCTTTGAGAGATAGTGTATTTGTGGGTTTCTGTTAAGGCAGGGTCAAGTCCATGAACTTCACTCTAACACCCAACGTGGGAGATGTTAAAGTCATAAATAATTCATGCAGCTATATGCTGCGTAATTTTGCCATGATGAGGGACCAGCTCTTTCCACCACCTGGACAGCAACAAGTACAGCAGAAGGGACAAAAGGAGGAGCAGCTCAAAGAGGAAGAAGAGCAGGAACAGCCTTAACCTCTAGCTGCCAGAGTTCTTAGAAAGCAACTCATCCAAAAGAACTTCTAAGGTGTCTGAATGATAACTATCTGATCTTCCATGGAAGAATGAGCTGCCATACTAGTCCTATGAGCCTCCATGGTGACAACAAGAAAAGCTGCATCTATATGATGCCTTTCAATGTCGTAAAACATCCCAAGATGCTTCACAGGAGCATTATCAAATAGAATTTGACACCAAACCACATAAAGCTTTGTGCAGGATGTAGGCTTTGAGGAGAGACAGGTAATGGCAGAGACATCTAGAGAGGTGTTATGGACAGGAGAGAGACAGGCAAACTGTATTTACATCTTGTCACCAATTTTCCATCAGCAGAAGGTGTTTTGAATTATTTTTAGTATCCTGTGGCATGTTTTCCCAAACCCTAAGTTTGTGTGATCCAATTTGCTAATAACTCGCAACAAACTCTCTTTATGATTAACTCAGAATGTTAGTTTATTTCACATTCAAAACCAACGGGAAGTGTGTTCGCAACTTTCCACCACACAATCCAAAGGTGGTGGGGGTGGGGGTGGATAGAGAAAGGAGTTTAACAACTGTGTATAGTAACAGTACAAGAACCACATCAATGAATATTAGTGCATGTAAGTCCCAGTTGTTAAGTTCCAACTTTGAGGCTGAGTTCAGTCCTGATGAGTTTCTGGTTGGAGACAACAACACAAAAATCTTTGAAATGAATGGTGCTGCAACATGATGCACTTTCGTGCACAGACTGCTTGGCAGGGCTTGATCAGAGACTTTTAAAAATCAAGCAGGATTCAAGGATTTGAGAGATTGTAATCAGCTGCTTGCTCAGCTGGGCTGTTGGTGTCCTTTCCAGTTGATAATAAACCAACTGCCACCCTTTGAGGCCAAAGGTGTAATTTTAAAACTGTCCAAAAGGCTAGAGGCTTGGGTCATGTGACATGGCACATTAAGGGTTAATTGCAGTTTAACAATTAGTTTCTGTGCTTCTGGCCAGGATTCCGTTGTTCCCCTTAGGAGAGAGATGAGGTGGCTATTAGTATCTCTTCCTGTATAATATGTTTCAATCTCTCTCTTTGTGATAGTTCAGGTCGGGGAGCCAGTTCATCTGCACTTCCTCTCTTTTCCTTCATTACAAGGGGTCTGTACAATGAGTTTTGAGATTCCACAGGCTGAGAGAGGAATTCTTTCATTCTTGTAATTCCTGGTGGTAGCTCCCTGAACAAAGGGCCAGTCCTGTGGTCGTGTGACTTCTGGCAGTCATCTTTTTTTGGTTCAGCAGAAACTCAACTTTTTAAACATCATACAAGAATAAAGTTTTGGATTTCTTTTCATGTCATTTGGATCCAACAGAGGGAATTCTAGAAATTGGGGATGTGCAAATGGCCAGAATTGAAGGACAGCAGAATTCCCAGGGGTTTGTAGGGCTGGAGGAGGTTACAGAGTTAGGGAGGGAGGAGGCCATGAAGGGATATAAACGTGAAGAGTTGCAGAACCGGTAGCCAATGTAATTTAGTGACTGCAGGGATGATGGATGAACGAGACTAGGTGTGAGCTAGGATACCATGGCCCATAGCAGCAGTCTGAGCTTCCATGGCAGCAGTTTGACTGGCTGAAGGTTTCACTGAGAGTCGTGACCTCTGTGATAATGTGCATTGGGAGGGCCCAATGGGTAGGATTTAATTTGGCTACAGGGATCTCGCCCATTGCCTGGAGAGCTGGCGAGAGCCTGCATTGCCACTTTTCAGGAAAGCCTGCCACATTAAATGTCAATGGGCAGCGGCAGGACTGCCCTGAAATCAAAGACCCTGGAATGGAAGACCTGCTCGCCAAGAACAGACAGCCAGGTCAGAGACCAGCAGCTCTTCATTGCTCAACTGTGCCACTGGGGAGGCGGTGGCTGCTGCTGGTAATGGACCCACCCAAGGCCCAGGATCGCTGACAGATCTAGGCCACAGGTGGATGATGATGGGAGGAGGATTACGGTGTTGGGGTCATGAGGAATAGAAGGGGGGTCGGCAGCAAGGGAAGGGAATGGCTGTCAGCGGGATTGTCCCTCTCCTTCCCGATGCTGGGTTCCCTCGATCAGGCACTGAGGCCCCTTGGAAGTCTGCAAGCAGCCCTGAAGGGGGCTGGCTTCCCACAATGCGAGTCCTCCACTCACCACTGGGTGAATACCAGCAGTGTCTGGATGAGACCCCTAAGTGGGTATTAATTCCTGATTAAATGCCCCCCCCCACCCCCAAACCACCAAACTTGCCATGGGGGAGCACATTAAATCCTGCCCAGTCTTGTCTGACCCTTCCTGTTTTCTGCGACTTTGACTGTCACTTGTGTAAGGATGTTTGATTGTCATGATGGCCAGTCAGCCATGTGATCAGTGACTACTCCCAGGCATGCCATTTCTGCTGGGCAATTGCTCAACATCTCCACAGCTCTGCGTGAGAGCGGAGGTGACTGTGTGATCGGTAATCCTGCCTTCCCTTACTGTGCAACATTCAATTCTTCGGAAATAAACAGCTACCCTGGCTTCCCAGTGCTATTTTAGTTCTTTAAATGGCTCCTAATTGCAGTTCACAGCTGATTGTCAGGATGATTTCTTCAGCTGCTTTACTGGATAGACCACTGTGTGGGTGATAAACTGAATGTTTTAGCACAGCTGCAGGACACTGTAAAATAGGGAAGTGTTAAAACACCAGTTTGAAATCACAGAACAACCGTAAGTCACAATCAGTTAACTACTCAATGGCATATCTAAACAGTAAACAAAAAGAATTAATGGTGAGGTGGATGGGGTGTGGGAATGGGTGGGGGGGCTCAATGTTCAAAATCTCCAAGGAATGAGGGTACTACTGCAAACCATTCTGCAGTCTGCACAGGGAAGCAGGTGAGATGATAATTCTTTGGGAATAATTTACATTGAGCTCCAGTGTTTTATTTGATAGCTTGGGTGTTCTGGAATCATGGCTGCAGAAACTAAATTACAGGAAGAAGCAATGGAATTTGGAACTTCTCTTTAACTAATGGGAACTGTCATATCACACGACTCGTAGGGACAGTTTCCCTCACAAAAATAACTAGCGTAAGGCCTTTGCGCTGCTAATCGTGTGGTTTTACCTTATTCAATTCTTTCCCTGTATTTCAATGCTTTCCAACACCAGGTAGGTTAGATTGCTGCCTGAGAGGCCTTGGTTCAAAACTCCAGTCTAATAGCATGAAAGTTTTTCACGGGATTTTTACAGTGCAGAAGGAGGCCATTCGGTTCATCAAGTCTGCACTGGCTCCCTGAAAGAGCATTCTACCTGGTCCCACACCCCAGCCTTATCCCCATAACCTGCACATTCTTTCTTTTTAGATAGCAATCCAATTCCCTTTTGAATACCTCGCTCGAACCTGCCTCCACCATCCTCTCAGGAAGTTCGTTCCAGGCTCCAACCACCCTCTGGGTGAAATTTTTTTTCCTCACATCACCTTTACTCCTTTTGCCAGCTATTTTGAATCTATGCCCTCTGGTTTTTCTTTAGTGTGAACAGTTTCTCACTATTAACCCTGTCCATGCCCCTCAGAATCTTGATTACCTCTATTATGTCTCCTCTCAGCCTTCGTTTTTCCAACAGTCCCCACCTCTCTAATCTAACCCTATAGCTACAGTTCGTTATCCCTGGAATCATTCTTGTGAATCTCCTTTGTACTCTCTCTAATGCCTTCAAATCTTTCCTCAAGTATGGCACCCAGAACAGAATTTTTCCCTCTCTAATAATTAAAATGAGCTGGATCAATCCAAGCCCATCTTGTAGTGGGCAGGATTAATCAATAATTCTGTATTAACTTCCATTGTTAGTGGAAGGAATGCTCTGATGGCGCAACAAGTGTGACTTTGAACATATTCCCTTTCATTTAAAAACTCCCCCTTTTTTTGGGAAAGATTGTTCTTCTCTTCAGTGCCCCACATCATCTTTGACCAAACAACTGGCCATTTCTCTGCTACTGGTGTGAGGTATATGCTGACCATTTCCTTCCCTCCTGATGTCAAAATTCAGAACTGTGGACACAAACCTGCAAGGCACCCACATCTCTTTCTGCCTTGCTGCACAGCATCCGAGGTTGTTAAATGGGCCTGCTATGTGTGCAGCTATATAAAGCACACTCATTCATTAGGCAAATAAACAAGCAACGTTTTAATTGCATTTTAATGTTATCATGCAATTGCTATCCCAACCCTCAAAGGGTGATGCAGTTCAATTATTTGGCATTTTACCATCCTATTTTACAGCTTTAAGGTGACAACACAATGTGATTTTGGCCCATTCATGAAATGACACTTGCTGTAATCAATTGTCTTGCATGCTTGTTCATTCCCTGCTATATTAATGTGTTGTACCAAGGAAAATACATTTATCCTCTGTGATTTCTTGCTATACTACACAAATGTTTCACATTTTAAAAGGATTATAAATTATATGTTATGCGAATATGATGTGCTTTCCATTAATGGAATCCTGGTTAATGTTACGAAATGTCAGCTGTAAAATATTATAATGTCTTTTGAATCCTCATTATTGCAACCTGCATGTTAAATACCTGAAGTTCTGTAGATATTTAGATATAGTTATATCTTTTTATGACTTGTTCTGTATTATGTACTGGCAGTTGGTTTTCATTACTAATATACTTTTCAATATTACTTCAAAGAAGCTAGCTTAATGAAAAATGAATACTGCAACTAACATAATTTTGGCTGGGTATTATGCTCATTACTGGCTCTGGGGTGTTTATTATCAGCACTTCGGGACCAGTAATGGCCAAAATGCTCAAACAAAGTGATACTATCATTGCCGTTATTATCTATAAATGTGTCCTTATCCTGGTATTCTCTCTTTTTTGTTTATCCATAGCTTTCCTGCAGTGGATTTTGATGTATTTGTGGTCTTATTGCTTAGTTTTTAAAGTTAGTATTTAATTGCTGCTCCATTCTCCACCTCTTGGCTCAGCATTGGCTGAGTTGCAAATCCCTTTGCTGATTAATCTAGCTGACAAGTCAAAAACAGGCCATGTCAAACTGGAAAAGAACAGGAGAAGGGGTCAGAGTGTCACTGTATGTGAATGAAAACTGCTCAAATTGTTAACTTGATATAACTGAATAACTATTGCTCCTGGAATCTTTTCTTAAACTATTTTGCCACCTTGATTGATGGCAATCAAAAGCTTAAGCACATGCATCAAGAGTGTTCCTTCTGCACAGCCTTTCATACCTCTAAATATTTATGCCAGCAATCTCTCACCAAAATAGGTAAGCAGGCCATTGCCTTGCAAACACTGTTCATAAGCAGGGTCTCCAAGAGGAGAGATGGTCAAAGTGGTAATCTTATCCGATTGCAGAATGCTACGCCGTGTGACTGAAGTGAAGACTGATAAAATGCATCATGCTTACAGCTGACATTTTGGAAAGTCAGCACACCTGTCAAGTTTCACTCATCAGATGCAAGATTAATGCATTTGGAATCCATTTTCTGCTCTCCTAACTAAATACTGCTGCCTCATCCCAAACTATTTGTGCTGTAAACGCTTTTTGGAACAACTATTGGGAAGTCAGGACTTGAATCGATCGTAACTTTTGAAGACATTCCTTCCCTACCATCATCACCACCACTGTTGGTGTTCGCTGTCATTACCTCTCTGAAAATAAATGCTCCTTCACGATGTCAGGAATGCACAAATTAGATCAAAAGTACTGAATTTGTGGTTTGTCACTCAAGCCTCTGACACAAGCCACGCTGTGGACCCCCTGAAGAGCCAACCGTTGAGAATTTCAACTTTCCTACCTCCGCATTGTCATTCAAAACCCCTTAAAAAGTTACACCTTATTCAATCAGGCTTTTTAAAGGTGATGTGATTGATGAACTTTGATGAACAACAGGAGGGACTCTTAAAAAAATTATAATTGTGAAGTGCTGCTAAATGAATAATGATAGATTTTCAAGCTAACTCTTTCAAATAATAATTTGAAAAATGTTTTTCAGAATATTCTACCTTCTACTTTCACCCCGTGTGCATGTTTCGATCTTTAATTTGCTGTTGTAAATGTTTCCCAGAGTGACTTTATTTTACAGATCTTAGGTTCTAGTTTGAGTGCCTGTTAAAATCTTTTAATGTGATCGGCTGCTTGGACCACGTGATGACATTACTGCTGCTTGATGCTGTGAATATCCAGTATAGAATGCTGCAATCAGCTGTAGCACCATTGCACAATACTAGAGCTGAAATTCTCACCAGAAAGATTGCAGCGAGACTTACTTTATGGCCAATGGCGAGCATAAAATCCGGGTCATTGTGTTTACTTGCTCAAGAAACACCTTGTAACAAATTCATTGAATGTGAAGTACGTTGAAAACATCCTGATGATGTGGAAAACTGCCATGAAACTGTATATCTTCATAACTTTCATTGACTTATTTTTCTTCATAATGGTACTGGATTTCATCTGCCAATGATCTGCCCATGTACAGATGCCACCCACCCTTTTTTGTAGGTCCTTGGTTGCCAAATTATCGGTAACACTTTTGATATTTTACTTCTAATGCTAGCTTTTGGTTTATTTTACCAACTGCCCTATAAAAATATCACGTCACGATACAAAAGTAGGTTTACGCTAAGTTAGTAAAATAATTGACATTCCTGCTGAGCAAATCAGTATGTGAGCAAATGCCGATTCTCACATTTCCCAGTGTAAAACTGTCTTCCATCTGAGCCAGAAATCGATTAATGATGAAATTTACCCTACTTATACATTATCATTCTTTCAGTGAATTAGCATTAAGAATATATATTACTAAATTTAAGTGCAGTTTTCTTTTCTTTATGCTTAATTATTTCCTAATTATTCTGTACTTCGTTTTGCAATTATTCATAATTATATTACCTGAACTCAATAATGTAGTGTGTAAAATGAATCGAATGTCAAAGGAGGGGTGGCTTCAATCAAAATTAAAATTTGATTGATGAGTTTCCTGAGTAATGTGTGTACCTTAAATAATAAAAGCCTTGCCTTTAAAGGAAGATGAATACAGTCAAAGATGAGATGTAACTGAGTCATCAACTAGATTGAGGTCTGAGCGATAGGTGGGGATAAATCAATTTATGTTCATGCGCCATAAACCATTCATAATTATTCATTTAATAGTAGGTTAGGGATTTCTTATCAGTTCTCAATAATTAAATTTATGAAGGGGAAAAATTATGTCATGAAAGTGCAGAATATATATGAGCAAGAATTAAACAATGCATCCAATGCTATTGGGAAAAGTATGTGAATATGCATTATAGATGCCATATAAGGAAAAAAGATGGAAAGACTTGCATTTTCATAGTGCACTTCCGGACCAAAGTGCTTTTAGAGCCAATGAACTACCTCTTGAAGTATAGTCACTATGTGGTGTGAGAAATGCAGCATTCAATTAGTGCACAGCAAGATCCCACAAACAACAATAAGATAAAAGATCAGTTTTTTTTTTCATTGATGGTGCTAGTTGAGGAATAAATGCTGGCCAGCTCACTGAGAGAGTGCCCCTGCTCTTTTTCAAATATTTTCATAGGATCTTTTACTTCCACTTGAAAGGGTAGGCAGGCCCTTTGTTTAACATCTCACGTAAAAGGCAGCACTCCCAGTGTGGTGCACTGAAATGTCAGCCTAGATTATGTTTTCAAGTCTCTGGAGTGGGGTTTGAACTCACAACTTTCTGATTCAGATGAGAGTGTTTTTTTTTTACTGCAATAAGTACTTAAAGGGAAGGCAATGGTGTAGTCAGAATGTCACTGGACTAGTAATCCAGAGACCCAGGCTAATTCGCTTGAGACATGGGCTCAAACCCCACCACAGAAGCTGGTGGAATTTAAACTTAATTAAAAAGCCTGGAATTTTAAAAAAGGCTAATCTTGGTAATCTGAAGAAGGGTCACGTGGATTCGTGACTCCAGACCCGCAGCAATGTGGTAGACTCTTAACTGCCCTCTGAAATTCCCTAGCAAGCCACTCGGTTGTATCAAACTGCAATGAAGCCTAAAAAGAATGAAACCGGATGGAGCAGACCTAGGCAATGGCACTGGCAAGCTCAGTCCTGTCGACCCTGCAAAGTTCTCCTTACTAACTTCTCAGGGCTTGTGCCAAAATTAGCAGAGCTGTCTCATAGACTATTCTAGCAACAGACTGACACACTAACAGAATCATATGTTACAGATAATGTCCCAGACACCGCCATCACCATCCCTGCTTCCACTGGCAGGACAGTCCCATGAGACGTGGTGGCACAGTGGTATACAGTCATAATGGAGTTGCCCTGGAAGACCTCAACATAGACTTTGGACCCCATTAAGTCTCATGGCATCAGGTCAAACATGGATAAGGAAACATCTTGCTGGTTACCGCCTACCGTGTTCTCTCAGCTGATGAATCAGTTCTCCTCCATGTTGGACACCACTTAAAAGAAGCACTGAGGGTGGCAAGGGCACAGAATGTATCTGGGTGGGAGGCTTCAATGTTCAACACCAAGAGTGGCTCAGTATCGCCACTACAGACTGAGCTGCCTGAACCCAAAAAGGACATAGCTGCTAGAGTGGGTCTGTGGCAGAGGGTGCAGATGGTGAGGGTACCAGCAAGAGGGAAAAACCTACTTGATCTCATTCTCACCAATCTACCCGTCATCAGATGAATTTTTCCCTGGCAGTATTGGTAGGGGTTACCACCACACAGTCCTTGTGGAGACAAAGTCCCATCTTCACACTGAAGAAACCCTCCATTGTATTGTGTGGTACTACGACTGTGTTAAATGGGTTAGATTTCGAACATATCTAATAACTGAAAACTGGGCATCCATGAGGCGCTCTGGGCCATCAGCAGCAGCAGAATTGCATACAACAACAATCCTCATGGCCCAGCATATCCCCCACTCTACCATTACCATCAAGCCGGGGGACCAACCCTGGTTCAATGAAGAGTGCAGAAGGGCATGCCAGGAGTAGCACCAGGCATACCTAAAAATGAAGTATTAACCTGGTGAAGCTAAAGCATAGGACTACTTGCATGCCAAACAATGGAAGTAATGTGCGATAGACGGAGCTAAGCGATCCCACAACCAATGGATTCAACCTAGGCTCTGCATTCCTGCCGCATCCAGTTGTGAATGGTGGTGGACAATTCAACAACTAACAGGAGGAGGAGGCTCCACAAATATCCCCACCCTCAGTGATGGAGGGGCACAGCAGATCAGTGCAAAAGACAAGGTTGAAGCATCTGCAACTATCTTCTGCCAGAGGTGCCAAGTGGATTATCCATCTTGGCCTCCTCCTGAGGTGCCCAGCATCACAGATGCCAGTCTTCAGCCAATTTGATTCACTCCTCATGATATCAAGAAACAGCTGATGGCACTAGATACTGGAAAGGCTATGGGCACTGACAACATTCTGGCAATAGTACTGAAGACTTGTGCTGCAGAATTAGCCGTGGCTCCAGCCAAGCTGTTCCAGTTCAGCTACAACACTGGCATCTATCCGTCAATGTGGAAATTGCCCAGCCTGCCCTCAAATCCAACCTGGCCAATTACTGGTTGGTACACATCCTCAGTGAAAACAGATATTCCCCTCCTCATTTTATGTACTGATTCAAATCACTCAGGCAGCAGCAAGACTCTGGTAGAAATAAAAACAGAAAATGCTGGAAATACTCAGCAAGTCTAGCAGCATCTGTAGAGAGAGAAGCAGATTTGACTTTTCAGGTCTGTGACTTTTCAACAGAACCCCTGGTAGAAGTGGCATCGAGGATGGGGGCAGGTAAGAAGGTGAAGGGCTGGAAAGGAAGTTGTTGGGCAGTGGCGGGAATGGGGTATGTGAGGGGGAAGAAGGCCAAAGCCAGATTTGCTGCTCCAGGATGAGCAAGAGGGAGAATGCCAACGTTTTTTTAATTCATTCTTGAGATGTGATCATGGCTGTCAAGACCAGCATTTGTTGCCCATCCCTAATTTCTCTTGAGAAGCTTGTGGTAAGCCACTTTCAGGAAGTCCATTTAATGTAGGTACACCTACAGTGCTGTCAAAGAGTTCCAGGATTTTGATCCAGCAACAGAAAATGAGTGTCGATATAGTTGCAACTCAGGATAATGCATGTTTGGAGGGGAAATTGCAGTTGTTGGTGTTCCCATGTTGGTGTCTGTTGCCCCTTGACAATGCTAGAAATGCAGATTCTTTTAAGAGTAAACCAGGGCAAGCTTCAGAGTGAATTGAGAGCAGGTGATGCTCATTGAAGCCTGTAGTTAAGAGCTAGGTTTTTCCCCAGTAGGGGAGGTTTTTGATTCTAGATGGGGAGAGGACCCAAAAGGGAAGATGGAAACTGGTATTTGTACTGAACTATAGTTTAGCAATAAACAGTTGTAATTCACAGTATGTCTTCTGCTGCTTGATTCGGTAAATGGGTATCCACCTATTAAACATCCTTGTCCTCCTTGGTGGTTGAAGTCACATGTTTGGAAGGTGCTGGCGAGTTGCTGCAGTTCATCTTGTATATTATATACAATGCTGCCATTATGCACTGGTGGTGCAAGCAGTGAATATTTAAGGCGGTGGATGGGGTGCAGATCAAGCGAACTACTTGGTCCTGGGTGATGTTGAACTTCTGGAGTGTTGTTGGAGCCACATTCATCCAGGCAAGTGGAGGGTATTCCATCACACTCCTGACTTGTGCCTTTTTAGATGGTGGACAGGCTTTGGGGAGTCAGGAGATGTGTTACTTGCCGCAGAATTCCCAGCTTCTGACCTGCTTTTGTAGCTGCAGTATTTATATGGCAGTCTGTGGCCAATTGGTAATCCTCAGAGTGTTGATAGTGGGGGATCAGCAATGGCAATACCATTGAGTGGCAAGAGGAAATGGTTAAATTTTATCTTGGACATTGAATTGAAAAAGAGAGAAAAAATACCCAACTATAACGGAAGGCCATGGAGGTGCAGTGGCATGAATTCAGGTGGGTGAGAAGAAAGCTAATCTGAATTGGGAATGGGGTGGAATAAGAAGGCCAAGTTGAATTGGATAATGGAGAAGTGGAGTTAAATACCTCATGAGGTATTCAAAATCATGAGAGGTCTGGACAGAGTAGATATCGAAAAACTGCTCCTATTGGTGGAAGGATCGGGAATGAGAGGGCACAGTGTTACAAACAAGTGAGGAGGGGGTGAAAAGACTCCCCATTCTACCACTCCAAGTCTAACTGTAACAGGGGCTTTTTTGTGAATTTATAAGGATGAAGGCACTAATTCAATGCCTGTGCTTAACCAATTATGTGCTGATTGCCAAAAAACCAGTGTGACAGACACTTTGAGTTTAAAACACAAAGCGATAAGTTTCTTATTGAGCTAAAAACTCACCCAGGTAAAGATATAAAGATAATTAATAAAGGTAAAACCACACCCTGAACTTCATGACACACACACATACACACACACACATGCAAAATAACAAGTTATACAGTAGAAGGTTAGTCACAGATAAAATGTAAAAAAAGAGAGTTCACTGTTTCTGAGTCCTTCGTTTGTATCGGTGGCTGTGGTAGAACTTTTCCACAGCTGTCTTGAAATTTCAGTGGAGTTGAAGCCAATCTAAACTGCAACTTCTGGAGGCAGTGGGCAGAATCATCCCAAATTTGCGGCAAGTGCGGTAGCGGGCATGAAAAATATTGTTTTACCTGCCGGCTGCAATGGTGGGTTTTCACGCCGTATCATTTCATTCATGGAACATCCCACCTCATTAATATGCATTCATGGGCAACACTCCAGATCACTGGCAGGTGGGCTCGGATTTGGTCACCATGCCGTGACATCAGCGCTTCCTTACTTCGGGCACCATATTTCAAGTGCATCAGAGCGCAGCCTACTTCATATCTACAGACCAGGACTGCTTCAGGCGACAGATGACCCTGAAAGCAAAGAAGACGACAGCCATGAGGTATTTAACTATCTAATTCATCTTGGCTTTCTTATTCCACCTCAACCCCAATTCAGATTAGCTTTCTTTTCACCCACCTGAATTCATGCCACTCCACCTCCATGGCCTTCCGTTATAGTTGGCATTTTTTCTCTCTTTTTCCACTATCCAATTCAACTTGGCTTTCTTATTCCACCCCACCCCCAATTCAGCCCCCAAATTTAGTGACGTCTCTCTGGAGTGTCTGATGGACATAGTGGAAGGCCGCTGCAATGTTCCCTACTCCTGCTCTGACCACAGGAGGTCCACCAGAGTCACCAATCCAGCCTAGGAGGCCGAGGCCACCTTGGTCAGCGCCTCTGGAGCACAGAAGAGGTCAGCCATCCAGTGCAGGAAGAGGATGAATGCTCTCATCTGTTACATCAGGGTAAGTCAGCTACCTTGTCACTCTCAACTCACATGGAGATCGTGATCCAGCTGAATGTGGAGATGTGCGGGGACCTGCACTCCATTGCGGTAGCCAAGTGTGAGTTCCTGCAGTAGCAACGCGAGAGGGAGGCGGGGCACCTTGACGTCCCTCCAGGTGCTCATTCCCCTCAAGGAGCCAGGCTGGGGTCCTCGGGCACCCGAAGCGAGGAGGAGCAGCAGCAGGACACCCCGGGGTTATCGACTCAGGAATCTCAGGAATATTCCCACCCGTAGCAGGGAGATTGGATTTCTGATGACTTGTTGAAACTTTTTCAATCTCAGCAACGGGTGAAGCTCAAACACAGTTCCACAGAAAGTGAACTACAGAGCAAGTAGTTTGCCTCAAGGCAGTGACAACACCCATTCGAAAGGGAGAGGCTGTCTGCTCCCTCTGAGTCCCCTTTGCTATGAGCCCCTCAGCCTCATCACCGCAGAGGGAGTAGCAGCTGACCCACAAGGAGACAACCAAAGCAAGCCAGGGCTCTCAAGGCCTCCGCTCTCCAGAGGAATCACACCAAACTTATTGGAGGCAACAGGGCCAACCATTGCACCGGCTGTCTCCACCCCTGCTGAGGATGTCAGGGCAGCACTTGGAAGAAATGATAGGCCTAGAAAAGTTAAGGAATTCTCATTGCAAGTGATTGCATGGGAGAACACATTTTGTCACTTTACAATCTGAAAATGTATTCGCTTTCACTGAATCATGTGTAATGTTGTCTTTCAGCTTCATTGACAGGCTTTGCGAGCCCTCCCACTGCAACCCCCCCATTACCACTGCAGCTGCACACAGCTGGACCACAAGTGATTCTGGAGGGAGAGGTGTCTTTCGGAGCCTCGTGCAAGCAGTCTCCAACGCATGTGGAGCCTTCATCCATCACACGCATCTTGTTGTCCCGAGCATCTTCAATGCTGACCGATGGGGTTGTCTTTTAGTTGTCCATCTGAGCTGACTTGCAGCTCCATCCACCCACTGATTGTACTCTCATGCAGCATCTGTGCGTGTCCAACATGCGGATCTGCTCACTTGGCAGTAGTGAAGTAATTCTCCTGTCCTTTCCCCTTCCACATTGACCCACATCCTTTCCCCCATCACTGTCAGCACCCCCTGGCATCACCTTCCACCTCCCCACCATCACCTACCATCCTGAACTCTCGTCTTCCCAGGATGTCCAGGTGAAGGCGCATGTTCCCTACCTTCCTGAGAATCCCAACCCCATCCACCTTGACCTCCCCAACATCCTCCTTTCCACCTCCAGGGTCTGTGTCTGCATCCGAGTCCCCACCAACCACCCTTGCCATCCCTTCTACCGCTACCAAAGCACCCTTACCCTCCACTCTACCGGCTCCCTTTTCCCCCTCTCATATTCACAATTCCCTCCTACCACTCCCACTCTCAGTTCGCTCCCCAGGAGGCAATCATTGACTTGCACATTCACCTGGACATCTCCCCCTTACTCCCTTCTCCACCCTTACTCCCTCCATACTCCAGACACCTCCCTCCCTCCAAACTCCATTCCCCCTGAACTACCCCCCCTCCGAACTCCTTCCCTCCCTCTGAACTCCCTCCCTTACACCTTCTTCCCTCTTACACCTACCTCCCACTTGTCACATTCTCCCCATTACACCCTCCTTCCCTTGTACTCCCTCCTCCCCCGTCCCAACCTCACCCGTCCGACACCTTCGCTCCCCCCACCCCCAACCTCACACCCCCCTGCCCAGTACACCTTCTTCTCTCAGTCAAACCTAGACCTTCCTCTCCCACCCCACCCATGTCCCGAGTCCTCCTTCCGCTCACACTTACAGCTAGACCTTCCTCAACCCCCCCTGCCCACCTCACTGATCACCCGTAGCAGCCCATAGTTAAGACCGTGATGTTCTGAAGCAGGCCTGAGACATCAACAGAAGCCTCCCACCTTCTGTGAGCTTCTTCATGGCAGAGCCATGTCCATGCGAATGCACCCAGCATGTGATGCGTGTGTTCCTCCAGGGTCTGGTAGCTGTAGGGCTCCAGCATCATCTTCTCCTCAGATGTCCGCAAACTGAGCAAGGATCTAATGGTAAGTCCTGACTTCTGCACGTCACAGTTCTCCAGACGTGTTCTGACCTGGCATGTTTTCCCACTGGTGTAGCGGTGAAATCTGCCATGGGGGGATGGTTGGGCCTTACTTTGCATCCCATTATTGAGATGCAAATTGGGTTTTCATACCAGCCTCCAGTGGGATTTGCGTTCCGCCATGGTGGACACCATCGATGATCCTGCTGTGCTTTCATGCTAGCATAAAACCGATTTCTGCCCCTCACATTGAATTGTACCTGCCCCCCCCACCCTACCTGACAATAAGGGGACCAGATGATTCCGCCCAGTCTCGTTTTTAAATGCCATCCGTCTTGTCCAAAAGTCGATGATTTTTGAACCTGTTGTCCCTTTTGTTTGAAAATTCTCTATCCCTGTGCTGGATTTCAAACTGTAATAGAGATAAGGGCTGGGACCTAGCGTGGATGAGCCAGAAGTCCATTGACTTGCAGCGGGACTGGAAGACCCCAGCAGTGGGCGGGTGTGGAAAATCCCGCCCAAGGTCTTGAACTCGAGAGGGAGAAGTGCGAGAGAAATGGTGATGCTGCTCCATTGACAGAGTTCTTCCAGACTTCTGCTTGGCAGCTTGGGTATTGTAATAAAAACATTTGAAAATGGTTAATCTAGCCACATGGCCTCTCTCCCCACAATGACTTCAGAAGGTAATTGATTAGCTCATGTCTGGACAGATTGTAACTATTGTTTCATGGCCTTGGTGATTAGATTTAGTAATGTCCCAGCCCTTAGCTCCTGAATGATCCATCATTCATCTTGGTGAGATAGAAAGGACACCTTCCATATAACTGTTTCCCTGGTAGACTTTCTGCCTCTGCTTGAAAGATAGCTTTATAGAAATACAAATGGTGAGGTCCAGTGCAGTTTCAGTAAATCTTTTGAAGTAGTTCTTGACATCAGCAGATGAGAAATTCTGTAGGAGATTATCTTGTCATGTCTTAATTGTAATTCACATTGGAACCTTCCAAAATCTGGTCGATTTGTAATACCAGATGTCAAGTGAATTGTGGCAGGTATCTTAAGTCAGTGTCTTAGCTTGCTTTTTGACAACAGATTTGAGGTAATTGCAAAAAAAAAATATGGAGACATGAAAAGAAACTTTTTCACACAGTGAGTGGTTAAGATCTGAAATGCACTGCCTGAGGTTGTGGCATTCAAGAGGGCATTTGATTATTATCTGAAAAGGAAGAATGTGCAGGGTTATGGAGAGAAGATGGGGGAATGGCACTTGGTACACATTTGGAGAGCTGGCACAGACAGAATGGGCTGAATGGTTCCCTTCTATGCTGCAACAGTAATTCTTTTGAAGTGCCAGGCTCAACTGAGATGACAGAAGAACTGGGAAGTTTGGAGGAGCAGAGGGTTGTGTAAAAGTGAAGGAAGTGGGATTGCTGACTGTATTATGACACAACCAATGGTAAAGGTCGAGTTGTTTAAATCCCAGAGGGAAACTTGAAACAACCATCATAACCCATTTTTGCAATTTGCATGTTTTGAGATGCAGGCTTTGAATTCAGTAGTAATAAAACCACTGAGTCTCAAGAGGTTTTTATAAAACTAAATTAAACATTTATTAATACAAGAAAGATTGTAAACATATACATATGTCTACAAAACTACTACTATAATAACTACAAAAATCCCCTAATTAATCTGACTCTCAGTTACACCCCCATTAAGACAACAGTAAATCTCATAGACTTAAACAGACACCTGGCAAAGCACACCCTGGGCAGTCGCATTCAAAATGAGTTTCTTTCAGCTCTAGGTCCTTGTAGACAGCAGCTTGAGGCTTACAGACTGGAGGCTTCTCACACTTGTTGGATCTCAATATGCCCCCACCTTACACACAATCTCCTTTCTCCTTTATACATATCTTTCTCTTTGAATGTAAATTTTTCATTTTATCACGAGGCTTTTAACTTTACCTCTTTTAACAATAACATCATTTCATCTGACCAGTTTTATTAGAAAGCTGAAAAAAATAAACACATTGCTTGGTTTCTTCTAGTTAGGTGTAAGATTTCATCCACAGTCTTGAATGGTTTCTTTTAACAAATGCAAATTTACACTTTACCTTCTACCCTCCTAATTAACATCACAAAACTACTATACATCAAAACACCCAGACTAGCTGGCTTTAATCCAATTATGACAGATACACATACACACACATAGACACAGCTCCCACTAAAACTCTTATTTTAAAATAATTTCCAATAACATTATTAAACATTCTTGACAACTGGGACTAGTTCTTGAGTGAATAGAGTACCCCCGTGAACTGAAGTGGGGCGAGAAAGGTGTATGCAAGAGGATGTTGCTGTAATTGGTCTGTTCAAAATCTAAATGCCACTTTGATTTGGAATCTCAAATAAAGGAAAAAAGCAAACAATTCAAAGTAAAAAAGTACTTTAAAAAAATACAAAAGCCACTTTTCATAAAGAAGTCTAAATTTTGGGGTGGCCCGTAGACACACACCAACAATTTAGTGCCATCTCATTTTGAAATTCCCCTTTCGGGCTTTCTTCAATTCATGTTTTTTCTGTCCAAAGTTTGGGCTGAACTTACAGTTACAGAGTTTACAGCTGAATATATGAAATCCTTGGAACTACCTGTTTTCCTACATCAAAAATTTATAATCAAGACCACGGGTGGTATTTAGTGCAGGTGATGGGGTTCTTGTCTGCCGGCTAATGAACTGACAGGAGCCCCACATTGCCTACTTTCTGGAAGGCCTGCTTAATGAAGTGCCAATGAGGCACTTAACTGGGCAGAGGCTTGCCTTCACTGGGATCCATGATCACCGGGGCGAAAATTCTGTCTCCTGAGAGCTGTGAGCCAATCAGAAGCTGGCAGCTGTGCATTTCTTGGCACCACGACTGGGGACCCGGTAGCTGCTGACGATAATGCACCTACCTGAGGTTTACGATCGCCGAGGGACCCAGGCCACAGGTGAGTGTTGGCAGGGGTGGGGTAGTCGCAGGATGCAATTTCCTGGGGAGGCGGAGGAGG
This sequence comes from Cetorhinus maximus, assembly GCF_964194155.1. NCBI lineage: Eukaryota > Metazoa > Chordata > Chondrichthyes > Lamniformes > Cetorhinidae > Cetorhinus > Cetorhinus maximus. The sequence goes on from NC_135880.1 coordinate 212,785,055, forward strand.
GGGGTGGTTGGCAGCAAGTGTGGGGGATGGATGGCACTCAGCAGGCCCGCCCTTCCTGATGCTGGGTCCTTCCATCAGGCACTGACGGGGGACCCTCCCCCACTGGAAGCCAATAGGTTTTGTTTTTTGGGCTTGCCTCATGGCGAGTTCCCTGCCCGCCGCTGGGTGAATACCTGTGACAGTGGGATGAAGCCCTTAAGTGGGCATTAATTGTCCATTTAAGGGCCTCAATTGGTGGCAGGGCAGGAAGGCTGTTCACAAACTTCCCCACCCGGACTTAATGGGGCCAGAGGTGGCGATGGCCCCACCTGCCACCTTCACTGCGATTAAATGCACCCCAGCTACCAAACTCTCTTCTGGGGAGTATATTAAATTGCATCCCATATCTCCATTTGACCTTATGAAACTGTTGGTTCATTTTTTTTTCTGATTTTAATGGATTGTTATTCATGAATATGTTTGATGTACACACCCTGGGTTATGTTAGCCAAGGTGGGAATATTAAGTGAGGCATGAAAAATCGGAAAAACCAGAGGCCACCACAATGTTCTAACATATAACTATTGATTGTGTATGCTCCATTTGATCCTTTTCTTTTTTTCAAATCATGTTCCATTCATTCCCATATCTGGTTATATCAATTATAGATCTTTAAAAAAAGGTTCACGTCTTTTCAACATTTTTTCCTTTGTTCCTTTTTGTTAGGGTTGGCTGGTATTCAAATGGCTTTCAGCAGAACTTGCCATTCCATTGGACATTAGAGTGTAACCCTCATAAACATAAATGTTCAGCTGTTCCATGTTTTCATATCCAGATTAAAAAATGAAAATGGCCTCCTGGTCCTGAACTCTGATAGCATCTCTTCAAGCATTTATGGATTAGAACATTAATTAAAGGGTGAATGATTTATTCCCGATGTAAGAAAAAAAAACTATTTCAATTTGAGCTTAAGTAATTAATAAATCCTGGCATTTTCATCCCTGTTCACTGTGTGATTATTTTCCTCCATGGAAACAATATCCATTGGCTGTCAAGGGCTCTGACTGCTGTGTGCAACGGGAAGTAATAATGCTAGGATATTCTCCAGAGTTGACAGCAGAATTGCCATATGGTTACTGGAAAGTATTCTGGCAGGTTCATTAATCTCACTGTTCTGAGCTTCCTCATGAATTCACAGCTAAATTGTTTCTTCTCTCTGTCTTCCACATTTTAATCCCCTCAAATTAGCACCTGCCTTTTTCTCTCCTCCTCAACCACCTCAATTTATTATTGCTCTTCACCAGGCGGTGGTTTGGTGCATGGACATCTCCCTTAATGCTGGCTATGTTACAATTTAACATGTAAACTTGAGTGGAAAAGGTTCGGTAGCTAAGGTGAAGGTGGCAGTGGTAGAAGGTGGTAGAGTGAGCATTGGTAGGTCCAACAGGCTTTTCTTTCTCTTCTTTTTTTTGTGTTCCTGTGAACCAGTTTCTTTCTCTCCTGAAATGACCCCCGCTTAAAATTGTCAACGATGGTCCTCTTCAAGAAACCCCTCTGACAATGCCAATTTAGACAGGGATTTGAACTTTGAAATCTGATCTTTTCACTGATAACCTGACACTTTTGTGCTGTAGATGTTGAGTTATATTGTTATCTTTGTTGTGGCAGCAGCATTTCATAATTAGATATACGCTGGATTTCAGCAACTTTAAAATTTGTCTGGTGAATTTCCCAACTTGAGTGCAAACATAATTAGCAGCTTTAGGTTCTTTGTATAATGGGGGTGTGGGGTGAGAGTGGAAATTAGCAATGATTTTTTTATAAGGTACAGGCTTTATCTGGTAAAGCTTGAGTGAGGTATTATACACATATGTACAGTCACACTGAAGATCTTGTATGGTTCTCTTCCTATTTTTTTCAGAACTGAGTATTGATTGTTCACATCAGGATCACTGAAAGTTCAATTCCTAGTCTCAACTAGCAATAACACATAGTCTACTAAATATCTGCTGGGTCATTCCAGGGGGGAGTGAAATGGATTCATGGAAGAGAGCGGAGGTCAGGCAGAGCAGCTGGGTCAGGGAATTTAATAGCATTGGGTGCGAGTGAGTGTTGAACAAAGTGTCATGTCTGAGAGTGCCATTGAAAGCATGTGGGGAAATGGGATCTCCTAAGTAATTCAACCATATGGTGCTTCCTCGGTTGAGGGAATAGAGAGCTGTGATAATGGCACCATTGTTATTTTCTTAAGAGAGTCTGTCTGTGTTAAATTATTCATGTCTGCTTCAGTTGCTAGCACTGTTGCTTCAAAGCCAGAAGGTTGGGTATTCAATTCCCAATTCAGTGGCTGACACACCAGTGCAGTACTGAGGGAGTGCTACATTGTTAGAAGTGCTGCCTTGATGAAATGTTAATCTGAGGCCTGATCTGCCCTCCCTGATGGGCATAAAAATATCCTATGATACTTTTAGAAGAAGAGTCAGAGAATAATTCTCAGTGTCCATTTATCCCACAACCGACATCAATAACAATTATGGATTAGTTGGTCATAATCACATAGATGTTTGTGGGAGCTTTCTGTGCACAAATTAACTGCCATAGTGACCACATTTTAAGAATTACTTCATTGGCTGTGAAATGCTTTGGCAATTCCTGTGATCATGAAAGGCATTATTTCAATGCAAACCTCTCTTACCTTTTTGAAGGCAGGCACCTAACTGGTTAATACCAGCTCTAAATTGTTTTTTTTTTGTGTGACTATAATAAAACCACAGGAAAGAAAAACTGAACTATTTTCTATGATTAAATTGTTAGATTGAACATCTAAAATACAATTCAGATCCTCCGATGAATTATGACTTATCCAGTCATGCGCAGGATTTGTTCTAATAATGTCTATCGGATTCTGTAAGGGTGCATTTATACTGTCATTTTTGCATTGATGCAAAATGGTTTTGGGTGCACTTTAATGCAAAAATGTCACTATAGCTCTTAAGATTACAGAGCATAATGTTGTTTCCCGCAACACAATTGGGTACACTAGGTAGGAGAAAGAATATTTCAGGCATTGTGTAAATCTTCCTCTACTGTTGCATTTATTGAAATTGGACTTGAAAAGGTAGAGAAGACAGGAGAGCAATTTGTATTACTTCTGGGAAAGTTTTTTTGTTATATATCTGGTTATAGCAGTTTGTAAGAAAGCTGTGTTGATTGTAGAAGTGCACTTTGTTTCTCTACCATGTCTGGGTCACACTGTATTCTCAACCTGAATTCTAGAGGAGGAAACCCCTTGAAAATTGTAAACAATTAGGTGCACACTTGGATTCAGGAGTGTCCCTCCATGTATAAATGTAGAGATCTTCCTCTCTCTCAGTATGTTTCTATAAACTTTGCTATTTCCATGCTAATGAAAATCAGATGGTAAAGATACTGGTAAAATCTTTGTCTCTCTCCATTTTTGCCACTCTCTCACTTTCCATCTCCTTCTTGTTCTGTCTCTCTCTTACACGTGTCTCTGTATCTTTCTCTCTCTCTCTCTGGATTCTTTCTCTGTCTCTGTTTTTCTTTCAATTCTGTCTCTACTTCTGCTCCTTTCTCTTTGACTTTTATTTTTATTCTTTCATGGGATGTGGGCACTGCTGGTAAGGACAGCATTTGTTGCTCATCCCTAATTACCCTTGAGAAAGTAGTGCTGAGCCACCTTCTAGAACCACTTCAGCCCATCTGATGTAAATAGCTACTCGACACACACTGACACAACTGTCTGTAAGGAAGGAGAATCCATTGACCTGCTTGCCAAAACGTCCAGTGTGATTCCCATGGGACCGCGCCTGAAAGATTTGTTGTGGAATGCCTGGCTTTACATTCTGATTGGAAAATTGATATCTCTGGCAGTGTCCTCGCACACTTCACAAAAAGAAACATCACAAACAAAATGTAATCTTTTCTCAGAAAGATGGACTGCATAGTCCGAAATCTAGTTGTTTATGTATGGCATTTTGACATGAAAGGTGTTGCTTCTCAGAACACAAGGTTTTCAGTGTCTGGTTTTTATTTCAGCTGTATAGATTCTTTTATAACACAAAGGTATGCAGATATAAGATGACATGGTGAACAATAAAAAAATTGAGGCATAATCTGCTATACAAAGTGTAGAAGAAAATGAAATGGCACAGACAGCAATTTGAGACTTTTTGCTCATTATCTTTTTCCATAATGGTTGCACTTTTAGATAGATACTTATCAAGCTTTTGAAGGAAAAACAGTGCAACAGTAGATTGTGCATTGGAGGATATTGATAGAAAAGAATCCAAACCAGGAGCTTCTGTAATATTCTTTATAGAACAAGCCTGACAAAAAGTATTTACCTTCCTTTACAAACAATGTATACTTTAAATGCATAGGAAAGAAATGGAGAGATACCACACAGTGAGCATTGTTCCAGCCATAATTGAGCTATTTCCTTTGCAACCTACCAAGTCTAAAGGGATGTACCTGAGATGAGTGAATCCTGGATTGCCACAGGACAAATTCAGCTGAAGCACTCTAACAATTAGCTCATTGAGCAATCCAAGGTTACATTCTTATGTCATTGAGTTTGGAGGTAATTCTCCTTTCTAGGCTAAACCATTCAATGAGAAGAGGTGATTCAGATCAGCATTCAACTCTGGGATGCTCAAGTTTAGACTTGAATTCCTGATTGATAATATTCAGTGTTGGTTTTCACCTACAAATCAACATTGGTGTTAAAATAACATTGAATGGTAAATTGAATTGAATATAACATCTGAGTGGTTTCTCAAGGCTTATTATACGTAAGAAATTTAATTCTGTGAGCTAATGGTGGACCATTTGGAAAAAAGACAACATTTGAGTGTTAGTTCTCCAGGGTACATCCGCTGTTTGATGGGTTTTCTCATTGTCTGCTTCGGGGTATGAAGCATCTGGTTATAGCAGTTCATTGGGCCTGTGCCAACTGATGAAAGAAGTAATTGGACCAGGGGAGAACTCAAGGACAGCAAAAGAGATTGATGCCTCTTTGTGATTGTGTCTTTATAGCTCACAAGGCTGCAGGTTTGCAGGCACTGCAAACGAGGACAGAAGAAGTGGGCGTAGTTACTGAAATGTATTTGGTATTACTTCGAATCCCAATAGAAATGGGTGAAGTAGAATGTAATGGGGTGAAACCTAAATTGGTTGTCAAAACTGAGGATTCATTCCTGGACTAAAAGTAGAAAGGAACATTTATTTTCGCTGATGCAGGTTGATTGATCGAACTAAACAATTTGTGAAAAAGTTCATCCTCAAACTTCAACAAACTCACCAGTTAACTGTTTGGGTCCAATGTAAAGGATCTATGAACTGGCAAACCTGTGGCACAATTTCTTCTATTTCCTGTCCTCAATCTTTCTGCTATGGGCAAAGATCTTTGCTGATTTATCGATAAATAAATGTGAATAAATATATGTCCAAAATTCTATAAATCTTACAGGGCTCGATAAGGTAAGTGCAGGATGAATGTTTCTCTGCACTTGGTGGGGGAAGGTGGTGGGGGTCTAGAATTGGGAGCACAGTCTCAGAACAAGAGGTGGGCCATTTAGGACTGAGATGAGGAGGAATTTCTTCACTCAGAGGGCGGTAAATCTTTGGAATTCTCTATGCCAGAGGGCTGTGGAGGCTCCGTCATTGAATATGCTCAAAGCAGAGATCAATAGATTTCTAGACAATAAAGACATTAAGGGACATGAGGATAGCGTGGGAAAATGGCATTAAGGTGGATGATCAGCCATGATCTAATTGAATGGCGGAACAGGCTTGAGGGGCTCAATGGCCTACTTCTGTTTCAGTTTCTTATGTTCCAAATGATAGATTTTTCGACTGACCGAAAGTGCTCCCAACTGACCTCTTGCATCCAATTCAGATCCAGATCCAGACATGCATGTGTTATGATCTCAAGATAGACCAGTAACTTGTAAAAAGAAATTCAAACTCCCAGTTATTAACTGAAAAATTACACCACAAGGTTTCACATTTTAAACAAGAACTTTTGCTGTGTAAAGCAAGTAGCACAAACTTAACACCAGGCCAGGGAGAAAAATCATGGTCCCTGGTGCTTCTCCTGTTTCTGTGCTCCTTATTTCCCCCACTTTCCCCTTTAACCACACCCCCCACCCCTCAATCATTCATGATATTTTTCCCCTTTCAGGATTCAGCAATAAATTCACCTATCACAGGAATGTCCTAGTAAAATGAAAACACCCATTGTTGGCACCTGGTTACAAATATCATCTCGTTACATATGCAGCATGGGTCGTTAATATTAAGAGCAGCGATGACATAATGCAGTATTAGTTTGTGTGTGCCCTACAGGTGAATCCACCATGACTATTTGACAAACAAATGAATATAAATTTTACTTTAACAGTGTTGTGCATTATGGTTAATTTGACAGGAAAAGATCCCGTTATTTATTTATAACACTGTGCAGATGATAACATTGATTTCGGTGACTGCCTCAGCCCTCATTAACATGTTCTGCACATTGCACTGCACATGGACATGGTGACAGTAAATTCATATTTGGAGGAAGGATTCAATACTTGCAACGCAGATAAATTGCACAAGATCTTTTCCATTCTGTAGAAGAATTAGAAGAATTTTTCCTGCCTGGGTGTATGATATTATTCCATATACTTATTTCAGGGAAGTGGTGTAATTGCATTCTATTTTATCAGTAATCTCACAGGGTAGAAAGATCAAATGACCCCTGAGCAATGAAATGGAATGATTGAACATTATCGGTCTTCCCTGTCAGTGAGAAGCATTGGTGTCCTCAGGTGTCTCTGTGCAAAACAACTTTTAAGAGGCTAGAGGACAAAGACTGAATGGTTCACAAGTGTATCTGTGTTTTCTTGATCAGTAAGTCTGAAGATTCTGCTGATTGCTGCTTCTCACTACAATATATTTGCAATATCTACTATGTAACAAAACTTTATCACGATATTTCGAAACCTGAAAAACCTCCTAAAAGCACCAAGATAGAATGGAATAATAGGTAAGTAGACAAAAGGACAAGATTGAAATAAATGGAAAAGATGCTTGAGAATCATGTTGTAAAAGGGGTTACTGATTCATTATGAGCCCATTACATACACCTGTCCTGGCAATTTCACCCCATAAAGCCTACTCAGTAAACTTCCATTAGTGACAAAATAAACAGAACTCCAGCCATGATTCCACCCTCTCTTTGCAAGATAATTATAGATGAAAAAGGCCATCTAGCCCAGCTCATCTCATCCTTCACTGTCGTTGGGTCAAAATCCTGGAACTCCCTACCTAAAAGATCTGTGGGTGTACCTACACCACATGGATTGCAGCGGTTCAAGAAGGCAGCTCACCACCACCCTTCTCAAAGGCAATTAGAGATGGGCAATAAATGCTGGCCTAGTCAGTGATGTCCACATCCCATCAATAAATAAAAAAATCCATCAAAATAACATATGAACATATATATTAGGAGCAGAAGTAAGCTATTTGGCCCCTCAAGCCCAAGGTTCAGGAGAAGGAGTGCAGATAATGCCAACATTGGGGTCCAGGGGCTGAAGGGGTAGGATAGGTCAGGGTTCTGGGGTGGGGAGGTGCTGGGGTTGGGTTGCTGAGGTGGGGTGAGGGGGTTGTGGGGTGGGGGAATGGGGACTGGGTCGGGGGTGTGCAGGGGTGGGGGTTGGGGATTTGTGGGGTGGTGGGATGGGGCTGGGATGAGGGGGTATGGTGAGACTTGGGGTGAGACTTGGGGTGAGAGCTTGGGCAGATGTGTGGGGATGGGGGTGGTGGGAGGGGGTTAGGGTGGGGAGGGGGTTTAGGAGGGTCACTTTTAAGGTTTAGTACCAAAATTAAATACTGTACACGTCTCAAAATTTTCTTTTGAATTTAAACCAGCATATAAATGGCAGTTTAAACTTTCATTATGTCCTAAGTTAGACACAATTCTGATGACATGCTGTGTTGATGTACCAGAGGCTTGAGGATCTTGGGCCTTGTAAAAATAAATGTAAGAAAATAAAAGCTGGGAGTGATGCAGCAGAGAGTTTTGACTCACTATCGCCTGTTTTATTACTCTTGCAAAGTCTGGGAATGAAATCCCTACTTGTCATTAGGAGATTGCTTAAAGACAGCTTTTACCAATCTCTACTCTATCCTAGATTCACCCCAGGTAATAATGGGACTGGAGTACGTAATGGGCTCATGGTGAATCAGTAATCTATTTTACAGCTGCACATGATTCTCAAGAGTCTTTTCCATTGACTTCAATGTTGTCTTTTTGTCTACTTATCTATTATCCAACTCTATCTTGATGCTTTTATGAGGTTTTTGACGTATTGAAATATCGTGATGAAGGTGTGTTGCATGGTAGATATTGCAAATATATTGTATTCTCTCTGACAGTGGAGACCTATGTTGCTCAATCATTCCACTTTGTTGCTCAGGAGTCATTTGATCTTTCTACCCTGTGAGATTACTGATAAAATAAAATCCAATTACACCACTTCTATGAAATAATTATATTGAATAATATCATGCACCCAGGCATGAGAAAGTCTTCTAATTCTCCTACAGAATGGAAAAGATCTTGTGCAGTTTATCTGGGTTGCAAGTATTGAATCTTTCCCCCAAATATGAATTTACTGTCACCGTGTCCCTATGGTGCAATGTGCGGAACATGTTAATGAGGGCTGAGGCAGTCACCAAAACCACAGTTTGTCTGCACAGTGTTATAAATAGCTAATGGAATATTTTCCTGTCAAATTAGCAATATTGCACAACACTATTAAAGCAAAATTTTTACTCTTTTGTTTAATAGTCGCGGTTGGATCACCTATAGGGCACACAAACTAATATTGCATTATATCGTTGCTACTCTTAATTTTAATGACACATGCTGCATATATAATCGGATGATATTTGTAACCAGATGCCAACAATGGGTGTTATCATTTTACTAGGACCTTTCTGTAATTGTTTGGTGAATTGATTAGTGAATCTTAAAAGGGGAGAAAATATCATGCATGATTGAGAGGGAAGTATTGGGGGGCATGGAGAATAAGGAACCTAGAAACAGCAGAAGCACTAAGACCCATGATTACTCTTCCTAGCCCTGGTCGAGCCTGCTTTGCTATTTGATAACATTGCCTACATTATACCAGTGACTACAACTCAAAAGTACTTAATTGGCTATAAAGGGATTTTGAACATAATGAAAGGCGCTGTATAAATGTAGTTTTTTTCTTTCTTTCATTACACCTGCATGCAGTAGGCAGAGTGACTGTAGTAATGGCGAAATTGGAGGCCCAATGCTGATTCTCTAAGGATAATTAATCACAGAGCAATCAACTGGTGTTATGAAAGTGGCTACAAAGAAATCACCACATTGACAAAACAATTTAACTCTGTAGCTAATACAACCTTACCATGCTGACTTCTCTGGCCCCCAACCCACAATTTGCCAAGATGCCATGGCATCTGCCCCTTTTACGCTAATGACACTATACCCAGAATTTGTCAGACATCTGGAAGCAGCTCAGGAAAAATGTAGATTGTATTGTTGTTCTGAATTTTTCAGAGAAGTATGAAATATGGTACATAAATTCAGTACAGCCTTAACTCAAGAATTGGATTTTTTCCCCTTCCCCCAGAAGCTGTCATACAAATTATATTGTATACTGTGAATTTGAAGACTATCGGGGGTGAGCCTAGGATGGAGTCGAGATTCGTAAAACCTTTCTTTAAGCAATCTCCTTGTGACAAATAGGGATTTCATTCCCAGACTTTGCAAGAGTAATAAAATGGGCGATAGTGACTCAACATCCTGTTTTGCGTCACTCCTGTTTTATTTTCTTAAATTTATTTTGATGAGGCCCAAGATTTTCAAGTCTCTGGTACATCAGCACAGCATTTCACCTGAATTGTGTCTACTTTAGGACATAATGAAAGTTTAGACTGCTATTTATGTTCTGGTTTAAATTCAAAAGAGACCTTTGAGAAGTGTAGGTTATTTAATTCCGTGGTACTAAACCTTAAAAATGACCCTTACAGCCCCCCACCCCACCCAACATCCTCTCCCAACTCACCCACCCCCACACATCATGATTTTACCAAGACAATCAAGGTAAGAGAACCTTTCATTAATTCCATGTATAAAGCAACTTTACGCTTACAGTTACCATCTCCCACACTGTCCTCAATAACTTTCAATGCTTTTATGCATGTGTGTGTACGTGTGCGTGTGTCTGTGTTTGTGACCATCAGGCTTCCTGTCATCATCCTTCACTCACTGATTATGAGCCATATATTTTGAAGTATTTTAACACAAGTCTTTCTGTTGGAGACGATGGAGATAATTCCACACCCCTACACTCTCAGCAACGAGTGATGCTCAAAAGGCAGTGCATCGCATGAAATTTCAGATGCACAGTCCATCAGTTTCTACCCATCATGATTCATGAGTGAAAGACATACTCTTTATATTTGTGATTTCTTGCCGTCTCTGCTCTGGGAAGGCCTTTCCCGCCTGAGATTACAGGTCTGTGTAATTGGCCTTTATGTGTGAAAGTATAATGTCACCCTCTTTTAGACCCAACAAAGAAATCTGAGCTAGGCCCCATTGACATAAATCTGCAACATTTCACACTACGCATCATCACTTTAACCTTGCCAAGTGCCCACATAAGTACATCTAATCCTGTGGGTTGAGATAGGAAAGCGCACTGGATGAGATCCAGGATGAGTAACTGCTGCGGGTGATGGAGGGACGGAGCTTGGTGTTTGGAGAGCGATGTCACATTTTTCCTTGACTTAAGTCTAAGGGTCTAAACCTCATTGGTTCATTTTCAAATAAAGGCGGATGGCGGAGGGGCGGGGGAAGGAAGGAGGGAGGATGGTTTCTAAGCATCATGCATTGATGTAGTAACTGGGGACCAAGTTAAGTAGCATGTTGTAGATGGTAGCTCTTATAGGCCAGGATTTTATGGCCCCTTCAGCCCGGCGGGATATTACAGTCCCGCCGAACTAAATAAAGATTTAAATGCCTCACCGCAACTGCCGGGGGGAGGGGGAGGCACGCGATATGTCACGCTGGGGCCATAAAACCCTCGCCATAGAATAGCACCTGTGCTGAATTCACACAGCCTTGGAGAACAGTTCTGCAACTTTGTAGTCCACTTTAAAGTGGGTGGCGATTTTAGGTATAAATGGAGACTCCACATGCCAGATGTGATAAGGCAGCTAGTGATTTGCTTGTGGATGCTTAAACTCCTGCTGAACAGAGCTGGAGCTCCAGAGTGGAATGACTCTTACCTGTTGCCCACGCTCGCCTAGATTTCTGGCCAGATTTATTGCAAAGCAATTGACAGCGAGAATTCTGGGTAATAGTTATTTGCTCTGCTAGGTCAGGAACACTGAGATTATGTAGCTTCTGGCAGCACTGTAGAAGTCGGCTAACTGTGTACAACCTGGAATTCAAGCCTGGATACTTATGGGTCTCCACAGCATTAGGCAGCGTCTTGACTGGATGAACCAGCAGGCCACCCTGTGAGGCTGTTTGAAGTTCATCTTTGTTTGTACCAATGAATATTTAAAATTGTACTTCAATAATCTTTCACTCAGCTACATCTGTTACATGTGTTTTTCAGTCACAGAATGGCACACAGCTGTTAAAATGTGATCAGAGCCCCGTAAAGGAAAACAACAGCACAAATTTAAATAAATTAATGCCATCCTGGAGGCATTGTGGTCAAATCTATCCAGATTTATGACAGTAAATAGATTAATGCAACAATCTGGGTGCCAGTTGTGCTCGAGGTAATACAGCCTGCTGTGAGGGGTTGAATCAGAACCTATCATCGTCTCGTGCTGGTTTTCACAAAGATGAAGATTTAAACCCTGCTCAGATAACAAATGAAGGGGTGAACTTGGTCTGCACCTGCTGTGCGAAATGGACTCATAACAAATCAGCTGTGGATTTCTCATCATGCCTGATCTTCTTACCACTGAAATTCATAGAGCAATAGTTCAAATCTTTTTGGAGACTCGTTTCTTAGTCTCATTGTTACATTTTACTTGGTTTGAAATTAAAATTCTTGGCAATATTTCCCAAGGCTGAACTGACACGATGGAAATTGACCGCTGATTTGCCAAGAGTCCGCTTTGTGCCCCTGGCAGAGAGCAGTTTCACCCCTGGGAGAGAACTCCCCTGGCAACAATCTGAGATTAGATCAGCCTGTTTGTAACCTTGGTGTCACATTTGACCCCAGTTGCTCTTTTGACCTCACATATGTGCCATCACTAAGACCAGCTACTTCCATCTCCATAATATCATCCGACTTCGCCCCGTCTCAGCTCATCTACTGCTGAAACTCCCATTCATGTCTTTGTTACCTCTAGACTTGACTCTTCCAATGCACTCCTGGGTGGTCTCCCACGTTTTACCCTCTGTAAACTTGAGGTCATCCTAAACTCTGCTGCCCATGTCTTAACTCGCACCAAGTCCTATTCCCCTAACACCCCTAGCTCCCAGTCAAGCAACTTCTTGATTTTTAAATTTTATCCTTGTTTTCAAATCCCTCCATGGTCTTTCCTCTCCCTATCTCAGTAATCTCTATGATATCTGTGGTCCTCTAATTCTGGCCTCCTCTGCAGACCTGATTTTAATTACAGGACCATTGGTGGCAATGCTGCCTGGGTCCCAAACTCTGGAATACTCTCCATACGCCTCTCAGGCTTTCCACCTCCTTTTCCTCCTTTGCCTTTAAGACACTCCTTAAAACCCAACTCTTTGACCAGGCTTTAAGTCATCTGGCCTAATATCTCCTTATGTGGCTCAATGTCATACTTCATTTTATGATGCTCTTTTTAAGTGCCTTCGGATGCTTTATTACTTTAAAGATGCTGTGTAAATGTAAGTTGTTGTTGGAACAACGCTGAGGGCTTTGATTTCAGTGCAGTGAGGATGCAGAGGAAGAAATGGAGCATAGGAGGAGCAAGAAAGGGACTTTGGTTCTGCTGACAGCCTTCCTAATTTCCTAAAACCTCTGTGTCTGAGTTTCGCCTGCCTCATACTACCTCTCCAGACTGTCATTCCTTCTCGGGAAAAGAAAAGCATAATAAAAGTATGTTAATATTTCTTAGTCACGGTATTTCAGAATATGTAAAACCCCTGTTTTACTTTCATGGAAACACCAGTGCTTTGAGAATACTTCAGTATCATAGAGTTGAAAGCCAAAGTGTGGACTGATGGATCAGTGAATGCAGAATAAACTTAGGTACAATTGCCACACGGTTCCTTGCAGCCCTGACAGATCCTAAATAACTTCTTGCAGAACATGCATTTGTAACTGCCTGTCCTTCTGGTTATGCTGGAAGTCTACATCACTCACTGCCAAAGATGGAGTATATGCAGCATGAGGTCTATCACATCCGGGGTGAATCATTCAGAATCACTGTAGCCTGCAATGCCTCATTAGAAAGTCAGACACTGGAATGATGAAGTAAATTTATTGCAGGCTTCGATAAACAGGAGGAAAGCATGAATAAATTGTAATGCTCGTATTTCAGCTGCAGGAGGACATTATCTAAAACTACACAAACTGCAGAATGTAGAATGTCAAACTGGACATGATAAAATTGATAACGGAAACATAGAATGTTGGGTGACACCTTTCAATGCATGGCATTTCATTGTTAGCGTCTCCATATTCTGTGGTTTCACTTTTTTTGCTATCTTATTTTCATGAAGTTTCATTATGTCTATTTGTAATATAGTTATGTAGTATTTATAGCACATTTACAGGCCATTTGACTCAGGCAGATGTTAATGTTCCACATGAGCCTCCACTCACCCTCCTTCATCTAAAACCATCAATATATTCTTCTGTTCCTCCCCCCTTTCAGATTCCCCTTAAATGCATCTATGCTATTTGCCTCAACTACTTCTAAAGGTAGTGAGTTCCACATTCTAACAACTCTCTGGGTAAAGAAGTTTCTCCTGAATACCCTATTGGATTTATTAGCGACCACCTTATGTTTAGGGCCCTTTGTTTTGTTCTCGCTTGCAAGTAGAGCCTTCTTCACAATAACCTTCCATAATCTTAATGAAGGCATTGGAGAGGCATTGAGTGACTACAGAGGAGATTCACAAGAACGATTCCTGGGATGAAGAACTGTAGCTATGAGGAGCAATTGGAAAGTTTGGGACTGTTTTCCTTGGAGGAAAGAAGGCTGAGAGAAGACTTGATAGAGGTATTCAAGATCCTGAGAGTTATGGACAGGGTAAATAGTGAGAAACTGTTCCCAATCAAGAGAACATCAAGAACTAGAGGGCACGGATTCAAAATAATTGGCAAAAGGAGTAAATGTGATGTGAGGAAAATTTTTTTTCATCCAGAGGGTGGCTGGAGTCTGGAACAAACTTCCTGAAAGGGTGGTGGAGGCAGTTTTGATTGAGGTATTCAAAAGGGAATTGGATTGCTACCTGAAAAGAGAGAATGTGCAAGGTTATGGGGATAAGGCAGGGGAGTGGGACTAGGTGGAATGGTCTTTCAGGGAGCGAGTGCAGACTCAATGGGCCGAATGGCCTCCTTCTGCATTGTGGAGATACTGTGACATTTATCAAGTTATCCAATTTGTCTGAGAGACGGATATGTACTTTGTGTTCGGTCCTTGAGCCTATGCAGCTTTTGTAATGATTTTTGTGGTATGAGTGTACCAGGGTTTGAGTTGGCTTTTAATTTTTATCTTCGCTGTTAAGAAACATCTCATCTTTTTTCGAGTCAGTGTCTATCATGTTGTTACATGGAGAATCGTGTTCACAGGCTGTTGCTGTTTGGTGTCGTGCACCAATATTATGTGATCTTTGGCCAAGCTGGAATTGGCTGACAAATGTCCTTGAGGATTTTTAATTGATTACCATTCAATATCAATAATATTAGAAAAAAACATGAATCTAGAGGTGTTTGGTGATTATATGGAGCTGTGTAGAATGGTGTGTAAGAAATGCAGAGATTATTGCTTATTGACATGATTCTGTTCAGAATGGTTAAGAATTAATGCAAATCCAGTCACAGTACTCATGCTCTAACATTCAATATTCTGGGATCAGCTCATTCTCATAATTATTCACTGCTCTGACTGAAGATTTGGATATGTGCAGTGAAGTAGTCTAGCAGTGTGACCAGAAAAATCTGAATAGATGATGTCTTAACGTATTTTGGTACAATAAAAATACAAGAGAAAGAGTAAGCAAGATGATCTAAGTCTGTGCTATTTTGTCCTCGAGTAGTCCCTTCCCCTTCCTACACAGTCTGGGAGAGGCAAAACAACCCCGCCAAAGTAACCATTTGGTCAGCTTCAGAGAAAACCTGAATCTATCCATAATTTGGAAAGGCTCAAAAAGCATTTTGACCCTGCTGAAGGGAGGAATGGTTAAGAAGGGTGAGTAAAAATGAAGCAAAAGGAAAGCCAATGTGGTATCATGAGTCTGTAGGTGAGTGTGAGTGGCCCGCCACCTGTTTGATGGTCAGTGAACTGGAGGTGGTGCATGTACAAGGTGATTGGAGCAAGCAAGGCCCTTCTGTACCACTTCAGATGCAGATGGCACTGATTTCTTAGACAACCAGTCTGACGGATGAAGATTTGCTTCAATGTGTCCCAACAAAGGAGAGTTGGAACATTTGATACCATCTTGCACAAGCTTGTCGAAGAGCTCCACAATTAATTATTTTTGTAGGTGCAGCGTCTGTTGTCCTGTAACAGCTAATTTGAAGAGAGCTCGGTCTCACCAACTGCAGTAGATGAATGGCCAGTTAATCTGGTTGTGGTAGCGTTGGTTAAAAGAGGAACATTGACCTGACACCATGGCCAGGATTTTTAGGATGGCGGGGTTTCCCTCTCTGCCATCTGAAAAGCCAGCAGAGAACAGATCCCTGCCAAGACTGCTTGCCCCGCAGCCATTTCACACTCCGACAAGCGTTAATTGGCTGGAGGTGGGGCTTCCGCTGCTCATTTGGGAGGCAGTCCTGCTTCAGAAAGCTGCCGGCCAATCTGATTGGCCAGCAGCTCTCTAGTCCCTGCAGCGCCAGAAGCTGCAGTGGACAGGACTGGGACTGCATGCAATCCCCGGAGCGTGAGTGTGGGCAGAACCGGAAATTCCCACCCAAAGTCAAAGGACTTTTGGCTGCTCTCCAAATTTTCTAATCCCACCCGTAATGATTCCCGCCGCTGGCAGGACCGGAAAATTCCGGCTAAGTCCCGGGAGTCCAGAACCAGGTGAGTGTGGGGGGTCTCAGGGCAGGGAGGGGATGTGAGGTCCAGGGGAGTGGGCAGAAGGGGTTGCGGGTGTTGGTAGAGAGGCCGGGGAGGGTTGGTGAGGGAGCCCCCATAGAGGTCAGACCTTTTGTGTTGAGGGGGAGGGGGGATGGCGGCCGATGTTAAAAGGGGGCTGCTGTTGGAGGACCCCCCCTCCACTTCCCACCCGAGGCTTGAACACGATTCATTTTCGGGTGCCGCCCCCACCCCTGAACTCCATCCGCCAGCCTGAAAATTGAGGCCAGGTGGGAAATGACCCTTCAGTGGTCAATAATTGGCCACTTAAGGGCTTCAATTGATGCAAGGGGTGAGTGGTCCGGCATAGGCCTTGTCTATTGAAGCATAAAATTGTGGAGAGGTCAGGGTGGGTGGAAACTCAGTAGGAAGGCCGTTTGAGAAATTTTACAGTCCCAACCTTGCCTCGAAACCTGCCGGCAGGGGAACGTAAAATCCTGCCCCAGGGGAACTTTGAGTTGCCCACTTAAACCAACAAAACCGAGTCTCTGCTTCACCTGTAATGCACAGGTCAGAATCTGAAAATGAAGTAGTCCCTCAGTCCAGTCTCTTGCAGTGCGAGCCGAGATTCTGTTCTTATATCCTGGAGGTGGTCTTGAACCTACAGCCTTCTGACTCAGGCAGGCAGTTGCAGGAAATGGAAGAGGGCCGGGCATGATAACAAGGTCTTGTAATATTGAGTCAATCTGGTTATGATTGACTTTGGAATGATGTATGGATGTTCAGCCATAATTGACAGACAGAAATAAGCATAGTGGCTTACAAACAGAAATAGTTGGCTAAAAGTGCAGATAACATCAGTATTGCTCTTATGTATAGCCGAGCAATGCTGCTGACATCATTTGTCGATCTCTCAATGTCATTGCAGATCAACAGCATATAGAGCGGTCTGCCTGACAGCAGTGACATTGACTGCTGCTGTCAGCGAAAAACAAAAGATACAGAACTGACTAAAAGCATCCCATGGACCTCGTAGTGCAAATCACAAAAAGCATTACGCTCTCGAGTGAAGTTCAGAGCTGTAATTTCATCTGAGGGCCCAGGCATGATTTGAACTCCTTGCTGAATTTACTAATCACTCCCAGCTATCCATTGTTCGCTGTTTTTCACAGTTCTGTTTTCAATAAAACAAATTTACTATTATACCTAGCATTTGGACTAACTCTGGTTCTGCAGACACAGCAGCCATCTATTCACTCTGTTTGCTTTGATAGCCTGTCCAGCAGCAACAGAATAGCTGATGTGTTATGTGCTTAGTGTACATTTGTCACCAAATACTTTTTGGAATTGGTCACCAGTAAATCCTCTGTATATACATGTACACTTCATATATATTGCACTGGGGCATTGAAGCTTTAGCTGGTTAATTAATAATCCACATTTTCACTTCTATAAAGGCTATTTTGTTCATTGCGTGATTCCTTGTTGTTTACTTGCTTCCCATTATAGCTATACTTCAAATTGTTTCTCAATCATACAGTGATGTATTATTGCAAAGCTTTACTTATTCATTCATGGGATGTGGGCGTTGCTGGACAGGCAAGGATTTATTACCCATTCGTTTTGTGTAATAAAACCAGAAATTGCTGGAAATACTCAGCTAGCCAGAACAGTTCTGATGCAATATCATCAACCTGAAATTTTGAACTGGATTTTCCCGATTGGGCCATGGACTTACCATCGGCTTCAATTCCAGGTCACGAACCTGGAATTGGTTGTGGTGGGATATCAGGTGCCACTTTCCCAAAGAGGGCCAATTAAGGGGCCGCCTTCGGGAGACCTGTTCAATTAAGGATAAGGGGTGGGTCAGGGGAGCAGAAGGTCCAATGGGATGGCTCACAGCGATGTGTGACCGAGAGACCAGCGGGAGAGATGGGCGTGGCTTTGGCAGGCAAGAAGCGGTGAGGTTGCCTCAAAATGGAGGAACTCTCTGCAGAATTGCGATAAATCAAACTCACAAATGGCAACTGCTGTCAGGCTATCAGTGTGGAGGGGAAACCCTTCTATATGATAGCTCGTGGCCGCAGCTGTGGCTGTCGCGTTCCAGAGCATCAGTGCTGGGGTGAGAGGAGGCATTGATGGCCTCCTGGCTTGCTGCTGAGAACTAGCCTCCAGTTAAATGCTGGGCTTCAGCCTCAGAGGGTGGCTCGTCCACTGAGGGGAAGAGCCCGGTGACAGCAATGCCTTTGTTCCAATTGGCCCATGATGGGCTTAATTGATCATCCTCCACTGCTGGGCGGGTAGCGTCTGCCTTGTTGACCCTGCCTCCAGCAAGCATCAGGAACTTGTCAAGTGGCTGACCCGACTGGCTATTTTACAACTTTTCTCCTAATCCTGCCTCCGAGGGTTGAATCGTCCCAGATTTGCGCTAAGTGTGGCAGCGGGCATGAAAAAAGTTGTTTTACCCACTGGCTGCAATGGTGGGCTTTCACGCCATATTGTCCCCTTCCCGGAGCCTCATTAATAATGCATTCACGGGAAACACTCCGGATTGCTGGTGGGTGGGCTCGGATTTGGCTGCCCCGCCATGACCTCAGCGCTTCCTCGCTCCTGGCGCCATATTTAAAGTACATCAGAGTGCAGCCTACTTCATGTCTACAGACCAGGACTGCTCCAGGCGACAGATGGCCCCGAAAGCAAAGAAGACGGTGGCCTCTAAATTTAGTAACCCCTATCTGGGGTGTCTGCTAGATGCAGTGGAACGCTGCTTGAAATGCTAATGTAAGGTGTATAGGGAATTTGCGTTTTTAGATAAGTGAAGGGGTTGTTTGAATTTCAAAGGGATGTTAGGCTGTTTTTAACTAGCTAGATAAGCAAGGCTAAGCAGCGTGTTTATTTTTCCCAAATGTTACTGACAATATTAGCAACATGAAAGATTTTTTACATTATGGGAAAGGTAAAGCTCCAAAGACATATGGAACAATGGAATTTACATATTAAAGAGAGAGTAACATAGCTAAAGGAGAATGAAATGCTATGTTGGAGGGGCCACGTATGACCTAACAGGAATGTGTAAAACAGCCTTCAGGAAGCCTCCAGCCATTTGTGCATAATTCTGTTGTGTCCAGTAATTAAAGTTGGAGACAAGCTTTTTGGAATTCCTCTGCCAAGTGGGTACTGTGGTAACTAGCTGGCTTGTTTTTTTAAATTTAAAGTCTATTTTGGACTGTTGCCTTAAAGAGGGAGTTTAATTTAGAGTCAGGTTAATAAGGAATGTTAGGATTTGTTTTGGTATTAAGTAATTGTAGTCTTACGTATGTGCTTGAAACCCTTTCTTTTGTTAATAAATATTTAAATTTAATTTTCCAAATCTCTAAACGTCTTAGTGGACTCATTACTTCTGAATTCAGAGCACACATCTTCTCGTAATAAATACAAATTGCAAAACCGTTGTGATAGCATGGCCAAGTTTCCCTTGTGGATTTGGTCCACCTGGCACACATCATCTACCAAGTCATAACAAACGTGTCTGCAGTAGGAAGAGGCAGGTTCAGCCGAGCTCCCCGGCAATAGGCATCTATGCTGGGGAATTGGTATCTGTGAGGTCCAAGTCAGATGACGAGTGTCTGGATTCGGCCTTCCAACACATCGTGAAGAGTCAGCAAAAGGTGGGGGAGCATCACGCAGAGCTGTTGGAAGCCCTTAACAGAGTGGCCTGCTAGTCGAAGGAGTGCGACCGCCTGCTCTTTGATGAAGTGGTGCCCACGTGTGCATATATGGAGGTTTCCATGGGAAGTATGGCGGACGTCATGGAGACCCTGGTCCAGCAGAACATGGAGATGTGCACAGATCTGCTCTCCATTGCGGTAGCCATGGGTACGGTTCTGCAGTGGCAACGCAAGAGGGAAACGGGACACCTTGACATCCCTGTAGGTGCTCTTTCCTGTCAAGGAGTCAGGCTGAGGCCTTTAGGCACCCAAGGGGAGGAGGAGGGGTAGCTGGACACCCCTGAGTCATCCACTCAGAAATCCCAGAGGCTGTCCGCTCCCTCTGAGTCCCCTTTGCCTATGACCTCCCCTGCCACACTCCCCCACCACCCCCCCCTGCCCCACACCACCCCCCTGCGCCACCCCCCAACCCCATTCCCTGTCAGCGCAGAGGGAGCAGCTGGCCCATTGGAGGAAAGCCAAGCAAGCTGGCTGTCCAGAGGATGCATGTCAAAGTCATCAGTGGCAACAAGGCCAACCATTGAACAGTCTGCCTCCATCCCTGCTGCAGATGTCAGGGCAGCAACTAGAAGTGCTATGCGTAGAAAAGTTAAGAAATTCTGATCGCAAGTGGTTGCATGGGTGAACATATTTTGTCACTTAATAATATGAAAATATATTCACTGTCACTTATTAATGTAGAGCGTTTTCTTTCAGCTTCAATGAATGACTTTGTGAGCGCTCCCACCTCCCCCTGCTCCTCCCTCCACCTACTTGTAGTTCAGCTGCATCCAGCCGGACCATGAGTGATTCTGGAGAAGTGTGTGTGTGGCAGGGACTTTCAGAGCCTCGTGCAAGCACTCTCCCACGCACACGGAATTTTTATCCATCACACACAGCTCATTGTCCCAAGCATTTTCAATGCTGCCTGCTGGGGTTCTCTTTCAGGTGTCCATCTGAGCTGACCTGCATCTCCGCCCACCCACTGGTTGCACTCCCATGCAGCACCTGTGCCCGTCCAACATGAGGCTCCTCTCACTTTCAGTTTTGACAACCATGGTAGTAGTGAAGTTTATTGTTAACTCCCCCATCCTTTCCCCTCCTCCTGTCTCACATGTCCTTTCCCCCATCGCTGTTGACCACCCCCCGGCATCACCTTGCACCTACCCACTGCCACCTACCAACCCGAATCTTTGTCTTTCTAGAATGTCCGGGTGAACATGCACATTCCCTACCTACCTGAGAGTCCCACCCCCATCCACAGTGACTTCCCTAACCACCTCCTTCCCACCCCCAGGGTCCGTTTCTGCCTCTGGGTCCCTTCTACTGCGACTAATGCACCCTCACCCTCCCACCCTACTGCTTCCCTCTGCCCCCATCCTACCACGCCCGCCCTCAATTCAATCCCCAGGAGGCAGTCATTGACTCCACAGGCTTGTCCTTTGTATGTTCACCTGGACATTCCCCCCAAGCCCTTATTCCCTCCTCTCACCGGATACTTTCCTCCCGCCCTGGACACTCACCCTCTGAACTCCCTCCTCACCCCGGACACCTTCCCCCCTCCAAACTCTTTCCTGCCTCCAAACTCCTTCTCTCCTCCGAACTCCTTCCCCCATTCAAACTCCCTCCCTTACACCTTCCTCCCTCAAAAAACCTCCCTGCTTGCTGTATTCTCCCTGTAGTCCTTCTTCCCCCCCTCCCAACCTCACCGCCTCTCTCCCCTGGTACACATCCTCTCCCACTCGCAGCTAGAACTTCCTCTCCCCCCACTCCGCTGATCATCTGTAGCAACCCATGGCCAAGACCATTATGTTCCGAAGCAGGCCCGAAGCATCAATGGTGACCTCCCACCTTCTGAGAGCTGCTTCGTCGCAGAGCCATGTCCATGAGAATCCGGCCAGCATGCAATGCATGTGTTCCTCCAGGGCCCAGTAGCTGTAGGGCTCCAGCATCTTCTGCTCCTCGGATGTCCATGATCTGAGCAAGGCCCTAACAGTAAGTCCTGACTTCTGCACATCACACTTGTCCAGACGCTTTCTAGGTTGGCATGTTTTCCCGCTAGCGTAATGGTAAATCTGGCATGGAGGGGGGCAATTCTGGGCGGGCTTTACTTTGTACCTCATGACCGGGGTGCAATTTGGGTTCACACTGGCCACCAGCGGGATTCGTGTTCCACCATGGCGGACACCATTGGGTGATCCTGCTGTGCTGTCACGCTGGTGGAAACCGATTTTTGGTCTTCTGGCCATATTGTCCATCCCGTTGCCAATGGGGTTTGACTATTCCTGCCCTAACCTGCCTTGTTGGGACTGGGAAAATTCAGCATGTTAACTCTTCCTCTTCTCACAAACGTTGCTAAACCTACTGAATATTTCAAGTATTTTCATTTTTATTTCAGAGATCCAGCATCTGCAGTATTTTGCTTTTATATTTAATATAAGTTACTTTTTGTATCCAGTCTGTTTAATGGGACTTACTCTTCATATGCCTAAACAAATATACAAAATAAAGGAGGAATGACTGTAGAAATTGGATGGAGTGCTGCACACTAAAATCTACGTAATCCATTTGAATCATTGACAAAATGTTAAATTGAAGTAATTTGTTTTACAATCTGCTGCCATTATTTAATTGCTTTATACACAATTTAATTAATCACAACACTTTCCTTTATGCAAATGAATTGCTTATTGTGTTGCTGTGCTCATTTACCAGAAGATTTACATTTCTGAAGCCTTATATTAAAAAAATGAGTTGCTCTGGGTTTATTTACATTCAGTGCCAACCTTTCTATTTTGAAATCCAAATTACCAATACCCTTTATCCTCGCAACTCACTTTAAATTATTAGCGCTTCAATGCACAATGTTTTCTTTGTGGTTATAAGAATTAATTTTTTTGTAGGCTTTGATTATTCATTTTGTCCAGGTGCAAGGTACAACCCCCACAGAGATATTGCAGGATAGTTATTACAGCCTTGATCTGTTCTTGTAATTCTGTGGAAGAGCAAATTATTCATGACTTGTTTACTGATTCACCAGCTGGCATAGTCTGTTTGCTGAACTACTCTCACTCTAGCGTTACTTTCTGGCTGATTGAAAGTTCTCTTTGCAACTTTTCTCTTTCATGCTGACAGAGAATGTATTTGTATTCATGCCTTGTCTGTGCTGACCTAACTGGCTTCAGCCACAATAGCCATGTGTGCTCCGGATAGTTTGAGAGTCTCAGGAAGGGCAGGTGGTTGCTCAGGTGGTTTGCTCCTGATCACCATCCAGTTACCCCTCTCCCACCCTTGCTGGGGATTGTATGAATATAGTTGTGGACTCAGCTTGATGTTGTTCAGGAGGGAATAGTCTTGCTGTCTGGGCTAACATGTGGAGAATGCCTGCTTGGTCAAGGTACCAAAATCCTTCCAGAGTGAAGGTTGAAGAGCAAGGGCAAGGACTATTTTATGCTTTCATGGAAGGTGAGCATTGCTGGCAAAGTCAACATTTGTTGCTTATCCTTAATTGCCCTTGAGAAGGTAGTGATGAGTTACCTTTTGAACCGCTGCAGTCCATCCGTGTAGTAACACTCACAATGTTATTAGGAGAGGAGTTCCAGGATTTTGACCCTGTGACAGTGAAGGGACAGTGATATATTTCCAAGTCAGGAAGTTGTGTGGCTTGAAGAAGAACTCATGGGTGGTGGTGTTTTCATATGTCTACTGCTCTTGGCTGGAATTCTCTGGCCCTGTTGGCATCAGGTGTCATGGCAGGCTGGGTGGTGGGGGGTGGGGGGGACGACAATATGGTGAGAAGGCTTTCGGTTGGGCTGAATCGGTTTTTCGCCATCGTGAAACCAGTTTGCGACTGTCCACTCCATCCATCAATGGCGGGCTGCGTTTCAATTTCAATAATTTGGCATCTTATTATAAGCCCTGCTTGCTGGAATCCTTCCCCCATGCTGGATCATCCAGGCATGCTGGTGTGTTTCACAACTGTACTTAAGCGGTGTGCACCTGGCGAGCTGCACTTTGCTGGGAATTGGTAAGGTTTATTTGCCTAACCTTGCTTCAGGCAGCACTTGCACTCATCAGCGCCAGGCTTCGCAGGCAGCACCACGTCACTCTTAGAGGGCCCACGGGCAGGTGTCGTCCTACCAGACCAGTGAAAGGCGGGGGTAGCTTTTCAACAGATGAAGGGCTAGGGCTTGCTTGGGGAAGGGGGAGAAGTGGCCTCAGGCAAGGGAAGAGGCTGCAGGGTGAGGGCTGTACGGGGGAAGCAGGGTAACCCAGGGTGTGTGTGGGGCACATGTTGATCTGTGCAAGTGGCCTCAAGATGGTGAGGGCTGAGGAGACAGCCTGCAGAGGAGATGAGGTCAGGTGGAGATGTGAGGGTGTGTGAGAGAGTGAGTGGCAATGTCCCTTGAGCTGGTAGTGAGTGAGATGCCAGTGAATGTGTGATGGCCTTGTGAGTGTATGATTTTAGAGTGATAGGATGGCTGCCTTACCCTGGCGGCACGGATGAGATCGTCCATCCATTTTCTTCAATGGATGGCTGACCTCTTGTGAGCAGCACTGGCATTGACCATCTCTGCCACCACCTCCCAAGCTGGAGTGGTGAGGCTGATGGGCTTCCTGCAGCCAGAGTGGGGGGAGAGGGCATTGCAGCGGACCTCCACGGAGTCCAGAATGCATCGTTGGATGCGTCACTGAATCAGGGGGACCACTGAACCATGTCTTCACCGGAGCAGTCCTAGGCTGCAAGTATTGAGAACTGTGCGCGCGGCTGCAGTTTGACTATGGCGCCCTGCGTGAGGAAGCAGCAAGGTAACTGCATGGTGGGCAAATTGGAGGCCGCCCACCAGCAAAGAGCCCAGGCGGCCTTCGCATTTTTCATGGAACCTCATCCACGGGCGGGATGAGGTTTCATGAAGTGTTTAAGAATTCAATAAAAATTATTTAAAAAATTCATTGACATGTCTCAGCTCATGTGACACTGTCACATGAGGGGACATGTTTTATAAGTTTTTAGTTACTTTATTCAGACGTTTAAAAGTTAAACAAATCTTCCTGAGGCACATCTGTGCCTCAGGGAGATTTCTGCGCTCTTTCACGCGCATGTGCGAAAGAGCGCAGGCCTGGACTCAGGGAATTTTCCCCCCCCTGCCTGCACAGGGAGCGCTCAGTGCTTCTGGGCGAGCGTCACGCTGGGCGGGCCTTAATTGGCCCACCCATGTAAAATAGCAGCGCAGACCGATTGGGGGCGCCGATCAGGTTCGCGCTCGCTCCCACCTGCTCCCGCACAAACCCCACCCCCGACGGGGGGGAAAATTCAGCCCTATGACTCTGCTCCTAAACTGTGACTTCTGTATTAAATTTCTTCATATAAGGCCACATAATTGATTTGAACAACAAAACACAACCTTTTTAGGACTAACATTACCCAGGCATCTGTTACACCCTTGAAATGACTGCTCAACTCGACCTCCCACTTTCCTTCTACATTTATAACCTTTTGCTGTGGGTTTCATTTTAGCTGATGGTGACCTATCTGCACATTCCTGCTCACAACGTCTGCATGGTTCTGTCCTGTGGTAACCGGCAGCTGGATGGGTTTTCGTAGGTGAGGATTTCCCTTTGTGCACTAAGTGCAGTTAAATTGTAACTGTTCTTTATAAGTGCATTTGTGATTGTGTTACAACTGGTAGATAGAGGAATCCCAGCTGTCTCCATTGTCCCCATATTTAAATGGAGCTGATGGCACAGTCAGCTCTCTGCCAGCAGTCAATTGACTGCTAAGGAACTTTCTAAAGCTGCTTTTATGCTTGTGCGACATTGTACATGACATTAGAAATGAAGCCCAAGTGCCGCAGGAGAAGTTATAATTTCTTGGCGTTTGTCAGCTCTACACCCATTTTACATTGCACATAATTGCATAGCATGTATGATACAATTGGGTTTTTAAGTGTTTAAGCATGGAATGTGGAAAAATAATTAAATACACGAGTATAATTTTAGTTTGGATGAGTTTTCAATATATTTGTGCCTTCGTGGTTTATGTAGTTCAGTTTTTTTTTGCTGTGACTGACAAAATGCCATTGATATAATGGTAAATGCCAAATACTCCAAACAAAACCACTATCCTTGTTTTCATCAGCAATTTCTCCAAATTTAAGGTCTAATTTTTTTTGGGTGGGAAGTGTTAATTTTCACTTTCTAGGCACTTTAAAACTCTTCCTATTTTCTATGAACAATACATTTTCATTTCAAGCACGTCTGCTTGATAAAGGTCTGAAAACAAATCAAAATGCCAAGAAGCTGACTCCATAGACCATTAATCTGAGTAGAAATTAAAAGTGCATTATTTGACATTTTCACAATAAACAAAGTACACAATAAATATGGAGCATTCCATCAATACGCTCTCATGAGCATGAAAGGCTCATAACTCAAAAAAAAAGGATGATGCTCAAAGTTACAATGAAATCTGAATGGATCAGAAATTAAGCCAATTTTCATTCCATTTGAGTCTATTTAAATGCCTTTAACTCCAGTGGTGGGAGAGGAAGATTGAACACATGAGAAATTTAAAGGGATAGGGGAAATTAAAGGCAAGTGGGAGAGAAGATTCAACTGAAGCCTTTGGAAAGGCTTAAAAGCCATCCCAATCCATTAGCAGCATTGACCAAGGATGGAAGGGGAGGGAGTAATCAGTGACATGAAACAAAGGGAAAAGAAATCTAAGGTGCAGACTTAATTCTGAAGACAAGTGATGGAGCAGCCCTCAACTCACTTGATTGATGACTACTGAAGTGGAGGTGGTGCAGCCTGAGGTAATTGTGAAAAGGATGTTAGTTCCCTCTCTCCCAAGATGCATACCATATGGGTTTGGGGACTTTTATATTTTAACTTGCAAGAACTTTTTCAATAAACTTTTCTTTTGAAGATTTTTCTCTATTATTGATTCAAGCACATCCTCTCTTCCTACGCTTCTATTTCAATTTTCCTCCGTTAAAAAGTGAGGCTGAAATACTCATGAAGCATCTCTTCCTTTTTCTCACTTACAAAGACAAGTTGACTTTGTTCACCTCCAAGTGGGCAAACTCCTTCATTGACTAGTCTTTTGGTTAATAGATGTTTATAAAGGTTCTTCTTATGTCCCTTTATGTTGCCCATTAGTCTTCTTTCACATACTGTGTTGGCTTTCTCTATCTCCCCTTTTGCTTCATTCATTTTTGATATTTTTCTCAGTTTTCCTCTTTTATAAGCCTCCTATTTTATTTATGTATTTAATCTATTTATCTATGGAAATTAATCATTGATGTATTCTCTTTACTTTGGAATGTATTTGAACCTAATCCATCTTAAATTTAAATACTTCACACTGCTGGCTCACTCTTTTACTTTACAATTTTTCCAACCAATTAATCGGGCCTTGGTTTATTTTCATCCTAATGAAATGAGCTAACATCTAGTTTAAACTTTAATCCCTCTTTTTTCTTTATCTATTCTCAAAATGCTAATATTATCATTATTTCCACATATCCACCTTCCTTCAGGTTGTTAATTTGTTCTCCATTAACCAGGTGAAAGTGACTGCCCTTGGCAAGCTCGAGTGTGGCATCAAGGAGCCCAAGCAAAACTGGGAATCAGGGGGAAAACTCTCCGCTGGTTGGAGTCATACCTAGCACAAAGGAAGATGGCTGTGGTTGTTGGAGGCCAATCATCTCAGTTCCAGGACATCACTGCAGGTGTTCCTCAGGATAGTGTCCTAGACCCAACCATCTTCAGCTGCTTCATCAATGACCTTCCTTCCATCATAAAGTCAGAAGTGGGGATGTTCGCTGATGATTGTACAATGTTCAGCTCCATTTGCAACTCCTCAGATACTGACGCAGTCCATGCCCAAGTGCAGCAAGACCTGGACAATATCCAGGCTTGGGCTGACAAGTAACAAATAACATTCGTGCCACTCAAGCACCAGGCAATGACCATCTCCAACAAGAGAGAACCTAACCATCACCCTTTGACATTCAATGGCATTACCATCGCTGAATCTTCCACTATCAACATCCTGGGGGTTACCATTGACCAGAAACTGAACAGGACTAGCCATATAAATACTGTGGTTACAAGACCAGGTCAGAGGCTGGAATTCTGCAGTGAGTAACTCAGCTCCTGACTCCCCAAAGCCTGTCCACCATCTACAAGGCACAAATCAGGAGTGTGATAGAATGCTCCCCACTTGCCTGGAGGAGTGCAGCTCCCACAACACTCAAGAAGCTTGACACCATCCAGGACAAAGCAGCCCACTTGATTGGCACCACATCCACAAACATTCACTTCCTCCACCACCGGTGCACATTAGCAGCTGTGTGTACCATCTACAAGGTGCACTGTAGGAACCCACCATGGCTCCTTCGACAGCACCTTCCAAATCCACGACCACTACCATCTAGAAGGACATGGGCAGCAGACACATGGGAACACCACCACCTGCAAGTTCCCCTCCAAGCCACCCACCATCCTGGGTTGGAAATATATCCCCGTTTCTTCACTGTCACTGGATCAAAATCCTGGAACTCCCTTTCTAACAGCACTGTGGGTGTACCTACACCACGTGGATTGCAACGGTTTAAGAAGGCAGCTCACCACCACCTTCTCAAGGGCAAATAGGGATGGCCAATAAATGCTGGCCTAACCAGCGATGCCCACATCCCAGGAATGAATTAAAAAAAAACTGCACCCTTCATAGTTGTACATTAAACACACTATCCTGAGATTCTCAGAACTCCTCCTGTTTTTGACCACAAACTTCTGTCTTATCCCAATCCATATTTGCATAGTTAGAGTCTTCTGTTATACAAGATGTTTCGCTGCTGCAGATCTCTTTGAGTTGCCTGTGAATCGCATTCTCAGTTTTATTGCCCACTCTGGTGCTCTATAGTATACTTACAATAAAGTAATGGGTTCCTTTTCATTTCGTAACTCAATCCAGGCGGGCCTTGGTTTGAGCGCCACCATCAAAAAGCTCCTCCTTCTAAAGCGGTGGTAATGATCTTAACTAAAGAACATATGAACATACATACGAACAAGGAGCAAGAGAAGGCCATTCGGCACCTTGAGCCTGTTCCGCCATTTAATAAGACAATGGCTGATCTGATAGTAGTCTCAAATCTGCATCCCGCCTACCCGATAACCTTGCTTACCATGAATCTATCCACCTCTGCCTTAAAAAATATTCAAAGACTCTGCTTCCACTGCCTTTTCAGGAAGAGAGTTCCAAAGACTCACACCCTATCTCTCCCTTTTCCCAACCTGAAAATTTGATAGCCCAAAATACTGTTAGAATAATAAATGAGTATGTCAGACACTGGGTGGGGGTGGGGGACTAATTTCGATAGACCTCGAAACAGGATCTGGGGATCACAAAATGCAATTGACCTGCAGACTGCAATGCAGGCAGCACAGAACTTCATGCAGTCTACTGTTTTAAATGATTCCAGTGTCCAACCAGCACTAACCATGCTGTTGCTTGGCTGGAAACCTGAGCTGGGGACCAATATCATTAGTGGCTATCTAGCATGCACTGCTGAAGCTAGCCTGCATCCCTTAATGGGGAGTTGCATTGTGGGTGGAGCAAGAAGAAACAGCACCAAAATAAACT
This sequence comes from Cetorhinus maximus, assembly GCF_964194155.1. Taxonomy (NCBI): domain Eukaryota; kingdom Metazoa; phylum Chordata; class Chondrichthyes; order Lamniformes; family Cetorhinidae; genus Cetorhinus; species Cetorhinus maximus. The sequence goes on from NC_135880.1 coordinate 212,814,701, forward strand.
CCCCGTCTGCCAATAAATATTTTATCAAGGAGACTATTTGAACTGCGATGAAAATCCACCATCATGTTGAATTTTTCCAAGTGACAGTAATGTACATACATATGTGTATGTAGAAGAAAAGGTGGAAAATAATTTTTTCTACAAACATGGTTTTGTCAAACAGCAGAATATATGCTTTGCAGTGAATTACAAGATGATTATCTAATCCAGGTGTTCGGGTAATCTGCCACTTACTGTAATTTACTATTTTGCATTTACTGATAACTGTTTATTACATTAATTCTCACATTTACTGAATGGCAGGTTTTAAGACTTGTGTATTAGGAATAAATTGTATTGGTGGCAAACAGTTTGTTTCATGGCAATGTGTCTTTCCCAAAGCAGTGCTCTGAAATGTTGGATCTCATAAAATCTGACTTTTATGACATAAGAATTCTTGCCAGACTCTCCGCTCACCTTTGGCAATAATTCGCTATCTGCCCGATAAAGTAGAATATATTTTACACCCCCTGTAACAATCAGTGAAATAAATCCTAAAATCAGTGAAATATGACAAAAATGGGATAGATGTCCAGGTTCCATTGCTCAGGTTGTATGAATGGTGCACAGTGAACTTTCTGCTCGTCTGAACAAGAATGGTTGACTTTGTTAGTTTTCCTGATGTTGGTCTTCCTCTGTTCAAATTCAAGCATGTGACTTAGATTGGCCTCAGACTGGTAGCTGACAAACAAAAGGGCATAGAATGTCTGACACGTCAATAACTCTTAAAGAGCTGCAGCGATGATTTGAAGGAACGTGACCTCTTATAGATAAGTGGTTGCATGTGGGGAGAAGAAAGTTGTGTGGGGCAAAATAGATGGTTGACACAAGCTAAGGAAGAACAAAACAAACATGAAGGCAGGGAACTGAATCTATGGGCAAGTGACGAACCAGTATAGCACCCACCTTCCCTTATTGATGGCTGGTGGAGTGAGGTTAAGGTATGGATCTGAGAGCATTGCCTACTGTAGAAAGTGGTGATGCCATTGCCTATGCTGACAGGAGGTCTTGTGGTGCAGTAGGTAGCGCCTCTGCCTCTGAGCCAGAAGTTCTGGGTGCAAGTCCCACTCCAGGCTTTGTTGGCCATGGGAGACGCGTTCATAACCCAGTTCAACAGGTTGGTAGTCAGCCTGCTAAATTTTTCCAACACTTCCCCCCGGTTTCCCCAATTGGAAAAATGAGTGTGTGAAGATATGAAATAAATGAATGATTGCCTGTGCTGTACTCTTGAAAACACTGCCAAGATAGACTGTACAACAGTATTATGTACCATGTAGGTAGCCTAAATGTGTAAAGTGCTGCCTGCCAGCATATTGGCTAATACTGCAGGTACCAGGAAGGAAATCGAGGCAGAAAAATCCAAGGTAGTTGTGACCTTGACTGCCACTGGCAATGTTAGTCTTAATAAATGCAGGTAGCCTTGCAGCAAATGGCAAAGTTATGGAACAGGCTTTATGTCATTTAGACCCAATGAAAGGCCTATTATCGCCAGGTAAATGGGCCAGATCTTGCTTGTACTTACAGAATGGCATCTCGGTGGAGTACTGATCTCTCCAGCATGTCTTCTTATATCCTGCGCCATTTCAACCACAAGATAATGGGCTGGAATTTCATGGAATTAATGGTGTAAGTAATGCATTTATTTCAGCACAAAATGCTGAGGAAATTTGCACAGAAGTAAAGTGCCTGATTTTCCCTGATCTTTTGCACCCGTGGTTGACTGAAGTTCTCTGTCACTCATCAACATAGACTATATCCCCTCAACCCAACCCCCGCATTCGAAAGGATAGAGAATGATAGTTTCCTGCTATTTCTGAACAGGCTGTAAATTTACATCCAAAATATTAGGTGCAGCAGGACGGACTGTAATTTCTGGTGTTTTATGATGTTTTTCAATGATCTTTTAATACATTCTCACTGAGACCTGCACTGTATTTCCTGTATTTTTGAATCCATTTTTAAGGCATCTAAATGAGTTACATTGAACATTAAAAGCTTCCGTGATTGCATTTGCTTAAACATGCTGAACCTAGTGAGCATAAATGATGGCTCGATGGCTTCAAACTTTAATTTTCATACGTAAAGAAGGATTTAAATGAAGAATAGGGCATACGTTTTGCACTTTCCTTGGGCTCCCCTTGATAATGCTGCTTTTTGTGTTGCATTACAAGCTAATGGGATTAGTAGGACATTTCGTTGTAAGTACCACTCAGCAAGATTGGTTTAGAAACCGTAAGAAATGTAAATTTTCATGCAACTTACTGGTTAAGCTGTTGGAAGAATTTCTGGGTTAATATATATATTTTTTATTTCCCCGTGTTAATGTTAACTTTAAACACTAACAGATATGGGACTCTGTAGTTTCCAATTAAAGCGCACATCACTCCCTGAGGGTAGGGTAAGTTTGTATTGTACAAGTGCCCTTTGACATCCCCTTGTCTTGTTATGCTTTTACTGCTCCAGTGAATTTTTCTAAATGCTTCTCTTGTGGTCATTTTTGAAGAAAACATCAAGCTTTCTTTGTTTTCTAAACAAATGTTTCTAAATATTGACGGCAAATGGAATACAACCCCCAAAAAACTCAGCCCTTTAAAGCAACTAATAAAATTAAAATCCAAACTTTCATATTACGTCCCCCTTTAGGAGCTCCTTTGGGAGTGGACTTTAACTTTTCATCATACAAGCAGAGCCAGCAGCTCAATCCATTGATGGGAAGGGGACATAATTGAACAATATATTAAAGTGGCGCTTTTACAGAGAATGTGATTGTGAATGTGAATTGAGGCATTCAAGCGGGCATTGGATGATTATGTAAACAGGAACAATGTGCAGGGTTACAGGGAAAAGGCAGGAGATTGGCACTTTAGTTAAAATGCTGAGAGAGCTGGTGCAGACACGATGGGCTGAATGGCCTCCTTCTACACCCTAAGAATTCTGTGATTCTCCGACGTGCAATTTCCCATACTTTGCTTATACTTTCTCTGAAGGGACTGATCCTGCTGGCTGGAAAAAAATCACCCTAATAATCTTTCCATCGAAACGCTTTGCTGCTACTTGCTATTGGTGTCTGGAAGATACAAAGATACACTAGCAAGGATTTTGCTGAATAAGCTGAGTCAGGTCTGCAGCAGAGTGCTTCAATAGCTTTTATACACTAGCTGAAGAAGGGAACAATCTGTCCAGGTTTCCAATCCAGATCATGGGTGTAGAAGTTGTTTTGTTTTTGTGTGTACATCTGTTTAGCAGTGGTAGAGAGGGATTTAGAGTGTCACATGCCCTGTCTTCATTTTGCTTACACTGATTGAGAGGATTGGATATGTACTGCAATGTGTGCACAGTTGCTGTTTGCTCTTGGTTGCCAGAGATACTGGGCTGTGAGAGCAAAGGGGTAGAAACCGTTCCATGGTTAGCTACATTCTTCCTGATTGGAATTCAGTGACCTCAGCTGGAAAGGGCATGTGTAAAAGGATATCTGGCATGCACCAAAAGGATGGCACTGCCAGTCAAGGTCACCGCTGGCTTGAATGTTTCTCCTTCTGTCTCCTTCGAGGCCAGGTTTGGAATCATCTGCAGGTGAGAATGGGATTAGGCTCAAAAAACTGTAGTAACACTTGACACCAAGGCTCATATGTGAGCAATGGCTTATTGGGGTTAGTTAATTGAAGGTTGTTGATGTCTTGGAATTCTATCTAAGCAAAAGTCCAATTGTTGTGGGGACAGCATTCGAAATGAAATAATTCTAAAGAAAAAAGTTTGAAATGAAAGAAGCTCTTAATGTATGGTGTATCATAAATAATAACAGGTGGAAACACACATCAAGATTGTAACTAATATCAGGGTTTTGATATAAACTGAAAACAAAGCAAAGTTTCTTTAATAAAATGAATGCGGAGTGAGTCAAACCTGCTTGTTTTTAATTCTTGAAAGGAGGAAAAATGATTAAACAGGTTCACCTCAAGGCGTGAGCTTCTCCACTGTTCATAATAGGGCTTCTGTAAAAATACAAAGACCTTTTACAATAAGATATTTGTAGTAAGGGAGTCTAGAACAAGGTTTTGATTTGTGAATATACAAAGTACAATACTATGTAAGTCACTAAGTATAAAATACGGGTTACCAACATGGAAATAAAGATCCTTTTGCATATCTTTACAGCACACCCGGCATATTGCCTTGCTTCTTGTCATCTGCATGTTGAATATTTTTAGCCATTATATCTGAAGATATTATTGCAGCTGTCTAGTCACCCTTCTATCTATGGACTCAATAGCCCAGTGAATACATGCCCTGCAAGTAAATACCTGCAGTGAATGAGAACTTGATACATAATTGAAGAATTCTGTGAGCATTTCAGACCCTCAAGACCAATCTTTTTTATACATCTTTTAGGAAAGGCGCATATTTGGCATCATACGATGTTTTGCATGAAGGTAAAAGGTGGGAATACATCAAGGCTGTAACAAATCTCAGAGTTATGATATAGAACGAGAACAAAGCAATCTCTCTTTGATATAATGAATGTGGAACTAGACAAACCTGCTTGCTCTAAATTCCTGAGGAGAGGAACTATGGAAAGACTTACCTCAGGCTTGAGTTTCTCCACTTCTGTAAAGAAATGAGGGCCTGTTACAATGATGCTGAGCTGTGATGCATACTAAGCTCAAATATGACAGAGTAGGTGAAATTGGCCTTTGTTCTCCAGGTGGAAAATGATGCAAAAAGGTCCAGTATAGTGGGCCAATCTCTAATGCATGAACAGTTGGAAATATATCCTACACTGTATTAGAAACAATGGCCAGGATATTGAGGTCGGCGAGCGGGGAGGCGGGGCCCGCTCACTGACGCGTAAAATGACGCCGGATGATATCGGATGCAACTCCCGGCGTCACTCTGCGCCATTTCATTTTTAAGGCCAGTGGGGGCGCAACTGAATCAGCTGTGTGCCCGCCGACCTGTCAACGGTCAATTGAGGACATTTAAAAACTAATTAACTAGTTAACGGATCTGCCTGTCCAACCTTAAGGTTGGCGGGCAGGCCGGGAGCCCCGATGGGCTTCAGAAAAAGCATGAAACCTCATCCATGGGTGGGATAAGGTTTCATGTAGGTTTTTAAAAATTTAATAAAAGCTAAATTAAAAGTGATGGACATGTCCCAACTCATGTGACAGCATCTCATGAGGGGACATTTCATGGGAATTTTATTTCTCTCCATTTACCTTTTTTAAATTTGGCACTGATCTCCCTGAGGCAGCACTTTGCCTCAGGGAGATGAGTGCGCTCTTTCACACGCATGCGTGAAAGAGTGCACTTCTGGCTGAGGGAATCCCCCCCCTCCACCCCACAGGGAGCACATAGCGCTTCCTGGTGGACATCATGCTGGGCGGGCCTTAATTGGCCCGCCCACGTAAAATGGCGGTGCACCCCCGATCGGAGGCGCCAATCGGAGGTGCACCCGCATGTGCCCTCTCCTGAACTTCCCCTCCAATGTGTTTATTTTTTTTAAAAAAAGCTACTAGTAAAGTGGGTATTATGAAAGGGTTTTATTGTTAGAAGATTTAAAGTTAAAAAAAAACCTAGTGACAATGAGAATTTGCATTCAAAGAGGAAAATATGTATAAAGGAAGAGAAGACTGTTGGTAAAAGGAAAAAGGATTCTAAGATCTAAAGCTTCCAGCCTTTAAGCCTCAGGTCTGTCTGCAAGGACGCAGAGCTGAAAGAAACCCATTTTGAATGTGACTGTCCGGGGTGTGCTTTGCCAGGGGTCTGTTTAAATCTATGTGTTTTATTGTTATCTTACCAGGGGTCTAACTGAGAGTCAGATTAATTAGGGGATTTTTGTAGTTATTATAGTAGTAATTTTGTAGACATGTGCACATGCTTACAATCTTTCTTGTATTAATAAATGTTTAATTTAGTTTTATAAAAAAAACCTCTTGAGACTTGGTGGTCTTATTACTACTGAATTCAAAGCCTGCATCTCAAAACATACACATTTCAACAATGGGTTGTGATAGTTGTTTCAAGTTTCCCTCTGGGATTTGAACAACTCAGCCTTCACCATTGGCTGTGTCACAATAGGTGGAATTGTGCCTTTTGACCACTAATGGCCAATTCAGGGAAAATCACTGCTGAGCGACTGAATGCAAGGTTGATCTCTGATAATCAGTCTTAACTGGTGATCAACTCACCTTCATTGACGAGCTGCTTCTTGTGGGTGGACAGCCCTCCCCCTCTACCCCATTCTGCCTTTGGGAAAATGGCCCGTGAGTGGGATGGTGCTGGTACCCCAGCCAGTGGCGGGAAATTACACACCTGCCCAGTTCTGTTCTCACCCCAGTACGGAGGCAAAATTGTCCTTAGTTTCCACACTGCTGGCAAAAGTAACTCACTGTGTTATGTAAAACTCTAACTTACCTTCTGTCAACTGGTCAGTTGGACCACCCCACAACACTACGCTGCAATAAAACATTTCAATAAGAAAATGGTCCCATCAAGAGCTTGACTTCACAGAATATATTTTTTATTCAGCATGGCAATCCTAAAGCAAAATGCTAGAAAATACTAAATTTAACATTTAGCTATTTCCTCCTTATTTTACTTCCTTTACTTTGTTGTGGATGCTTCAGGCACTCATCTAATTTCTTGACCTCTGCAGGTCTTTATGTGGTATAAAGATTAGCACAAACATCTGGCACATCTTTCCAGTGCTGGTGTATCTCGTTCTGTCTCTAGTCTTGCAGTTCCATTGACCTCACTTTGCAATGAGTTTAGCTGTGTCTTACATGGGTGCAAAGAAGTTAGAGTGTACAAATCAGAGGCCAGGAGTAGGAGGAGGGAAGAGGTACAGGTATGAACCAGCAGCGGCTGGGGACACAAGGCATTGTAAAAGTGAATAAACAGATCCTTGGGAGTGGTGATATGGAAGAAATAAAAAAAAAATCAAAATGGAATGATGATCAAATCAATAATTGTGGACTATTTGTTGTTCACCGCTTAAAGGCACATTCTGCTTTTATTCCGAAGAATTTGTTTTCTCTATGAAAGGAGGCCTGGATGTTTGGTTATTCCTTTGTTTGTCAACTATATTCCAAGCTAAGGCTTGAAGGAATTAATTAACTTCAAAAGCTGGCCAGCATATCTAGCATTCTCATCTAATACTGAAGAGGGAAAGCTAACAGGTTTGTGTCCTTCTTTTGGGATTCTTAGGTTACTGCTACACTGGCTGCAAATTTTAGGATTTTAATGTAAACAATTGGCTCACTAAAGATACTTAATAAGTCAGCATTACAATCAAATGCTTCTTTGATAGAATGATGAATCAAAAATGGCAAAAGTTAGAACTTGATAGATGGGTCACTTTATTAGTTATTTTACTCTAGGAATTTGCGATAATTATAAAAAAAAACATAAAATGATGGAAATTACAGATAGAAATGCATTATTTTAACCCTCAAAAATGGGTTGGTTGGGGTCAGATCAGATTTTAAAATTTTATAAGTGTGAAACTCGATCCCAACCTGTCCACTTCTGAGTTTAAGGAGGTGGGACAAGGGAAAGACAACTTTCCAGATCCCAGGTGGCAGGTTGGCAATTGAAATATTCTAATGAGGTTTGCAGTCTCTGATTTAACCTTTTTTTTAGTTTTAACAGTGGCTGGCCAGGTTTCCCAGCCTTGAGGAAGTTTTGAAGAGAAGGCAAGCGCCTTACCAGCACTGTTTATGGGCCAGAAGGAGTAGGAGTGCTTCGTCTGGACCTCCCAAGCCCCATCTCCAATAGATTCTCCCATATAAAAGCATCCTACCCCTCCCCCTGGCTGGTTGATCAGACTTAGCTCACCATGCAGCCTGCTCTGAAGTCTTTTTGCCTGATTGGAAGTCAAGCTTGTCAATCAGACTGACTTTCAGGTAGGGAACCTGTCAAGTATAAAAGATGCACAGCTTGCTTTTCACCCCCACACTCCCCCCAACTCCGGCTACATAGCCAACTGCGGTTAATATCCAGGCCAAAGAGTTCATCACATTATGCTAGCTTTTTAACTAGAAATATCTTTCTCCTCATCTGTTTGTGGTATTCCTTTTCAAACACAGCCAATTATCTTTTAAACCGTGTCATAGCCCTTCAGTATTCAAATGTGGTAATGAATTCAATGTTCCGTTAAACTTCTGTGTAAAACAAAATATCTTTAAACTTCTCCCTGCCAATAACTTCCCTCTAAAAGGAGCTAAAGGAAGTAAGAAAGATGCAGCATTCGGAGATACTTGTAATACCACGAGAAAGTTCACAACAGTCTGCCTGTCTGACTTGAGAGTATCTTCTACACTTTAAAGCATCAAAAGAAAGTTATATTATGCTTCAGGCAATGACAATGGGAAATTTACAGATTGATTTGGCAGTAGAATTTCAAAATAGCTGGCAACCAATAAACTTCCTCCACAAATATAAATGAACTGATCAATCAGATGTTTACAGTACAGACTTTGCTGCACTAAAATGGCATGCCATACTAAACATATCTTCACTTTATGTGCAGTGTGCTAAGTTGCATAAGGCTCCATCTGTTATTAAACTGTATATTATCTGGCTTGCCATGAATACCAACATGAAAGATTCATTCGTATTTATGCTAAAAATATTCCAATTTTGATTTAATTCAAAGAATCCTTCAGAAAAAGCAAAGAGTGTGTGTCTGCACATAGCTATGTAAAATTCAATACTTTCAACTTTTAGAATATTGTATTCAGGTGCTGTTATTAAATATTCCTATATTTTATTCATTTGGAATTTGTGTAAACTTGCATGTTAAACAATCGAGCAAACCACTATGTAATGTAGATCTGTGATCATGAATATGTAGCACATATTCTAATGTAGTTCTAATGGCAGTTCGGAGATTCATGCTCATAATTAAGTTTGAAGGAAAATAAAGTGGAAAGATAAGAAAAAATCATAATGGTGTAAATAGTATTCAACAGCAGTTGCTACACCCAAGGCTTGTTGACTGATTAATTTTGCATTTTCCATTCCACCTAGATTTTCCAAATTGGAGCATTAGTAATACTGGAGTGGGCAAGGAAAGAACAAATGGTTTGCACGTCTATACCGCCTTTCACAGCAGCACAACGCCCTAAAGCTCTTCATTAAAGTTGAAGTGATTTTCAAAATATAGTCACTGCAGCTGTGTTGCACAGCGAGATCCCACAAAGAGCAAGTAAAAGAATTGATCAATTTAGTCTATTTTGGTGATACTGGTGAGGGCTGAATGTCGACTAGGACAATGAAAGGACTCCCCTGCTCTTTTTCCTACGAGTGCTGTGGAATATTTTACCTCAAACTGGACAGGCAGACAAGGCCTTGTTTTAACATCTTGTCTGAAAGAAGAGGTTGGTGGGCAACTACCATGGCCCTCCCCTACCCACCCCCCCCAATCAATCTACTCTTTGTCACTTTATAGAAAGTTCTGTAAAGTTCATCATCATGCTCATTTAAATAGTCTTGTCATGTCCTTCGAGGGAGCCTTTTCATGAAATATTTTGACACTGCCTTATGCTTTGTTCATATATTATAATTTGGATGCTATTGTTCTGCATCAAATACACATAACTTTGTTTCAACTTGAACAGTAATCAAGTCGAGATAAAATGGCAATCCTCCTTTTGAGGGCTGCAGTATTATTTCTGCACCACAAGCAATATAAAAATGCGGTTCCAATTTTTCATTTTCTACAGTGCAGTGTGGTGAAAGCACAGCCCTGTCGCTTCAGTCTGTTCTTGCCAGAAAGACCAGCTGTGAAGAGCATTAAGTTAGCATCAATGATTCTCCTGTTGTCAAGCAGTTCTTCTTGCTATTAACCATGGTGCATTGATGTCAACAGCAACATAGTCAACCAATCAAATAAGTGAAAGAGATAAATCTTTGTACTGAAAACTTTTAGATTCTTTAGGTTGCTGGGATTGAAAGATCAATTATAGCCCCTCTTAAAAATCAGGCCAGATTCCAAGGTGGTGCCTGTATTACAGGTGTTGTATGATTGTACTGTTATGTTTTGGAAGAATATTATTGCTATAGACATGGGGTCACAAAGACATTTCCTTATTTAAATGAAAAGATGTTAATATGTACAAAGTATTGGAATTAATTAAATGCATTTTGCAAAAATTGATGAAATCTATATAAAGCATGGCAGCACTTAATTTGCACACCAAGGTTTCACAAACAGCAAATGAGGTGAATCTGGTGAATTGTTTTTTGTAGGTTTCGAGGGACGAATGTTGGCCAAGACTTTGGGATGCATTCCTGCTCTTTAATTGATTCTCAGGGTATGGATGATACTGACAAGGCTGAATTTATAAACCATCCTTATATGCCCTGTGAAGGTGGCTGTGGGTCCTTTCCTTGAACTGTTGCACTTCTTATGATGATGGTGCTCCCAAAGTTATATTAAGGAGAAACTCCAGGATATTGCCTGGGGGACAATGAAGGAACAGTGATGCATATCCAAGGTACGATATGATGTGATCAGATCATTTGCATCCACCAGACCAGGAAGACTTGAAAGCAAACTGTCATGCTCAGTAACAGGCATGTTATATTCATAAATTTAGACATTGATTGTGCTTGTATGGAAGATTCTGGAACTGTCTTTATTTATTTAAAACTGGACACTAATGAATTGTTAAGATGGCTGCCATAGGGGTCAGGTGACCTTTGCATTTTCAACCCAGACTATCAAGCGTCTGGAAAGTTCTGAATTGTATCATAGATTGTAGGGTCTTCCCCTTGAATAGACATGCCTAGACAGCAATCCTTTGTGGAATTCACACCTTCCATTATTTGAAACTCACTCCAAAGCACAGTCAATGGACTTCTAGACTCTATGGGCTGAATTTTGCCATCGGCAAGCAAAATGATGTGGGATGACATCGGGCGGAACCCCCAACGTCATCCCAACCCATTTAAATTTTCAGGAAGGCGGGGGCACAGCCAAATCAGCTGTGCACCCGCCGACCTGTCAATGGCCAATTGAGGCCATTGACAGGATAATTAAAACAACTAAAGGACCTGCCCGTCCAACCTTAAGGCTGGTGGGCAGGCCGGGAGCCCCAGTGGGCTTCTGAAAAACATGAAACCTCATCCACCGGCGGGATGAGGTTTCATGTAGGGTTTAAAAAACTTTAATAAAGTTTGAGTGAAATTTATTAACATGTCCCATCTCGTGTGAAATTGTCGCATGAGGGAGATATGTTAAGGATTTTTTTTATTTTTCTATTTTTAATGTTTGTACAAGTGTAAGCGATCTCCCTGCGGCAGCACTTAGCCTCAGGGAGATGTGCGCTCTTTTGTGCGCAGGCGCGAAAGAGCGCACTCTCGCATTTGGGGAATCCCCTCCCACCCACACAGGAAGCGCATAGCGCTTCCCGCTGGGCATCATGCTGGGCCTTAATTGGCCCGCCCACTTAAATTGGTGGCGGGGCCCACTTCTCCGGCGGGGATCAGCTCCCCGCCCGCTAGAGATTGGGTTGGGCCAGCCCACCTGGTGGGCAGAAAATTCTGCCCTATGTCTCCAGGTTTGCAATGTAACAAAGGAAAACTGATGAGACCAGTTATCCACAAGTTAAGTGTGAAAGATCACCATCTATCTTCTCTTGTATATCAATGGCCACTGACCATGTGACCGATACTGATCCTCTGATACTGAAATCCTTTTATTCCAAAACTGAAAAAAGACATGGGGGCAGTCTGCAGAATAACACCGGCAAGACAACAACTGCAGAGAAAGGCTATTCCACCTTTTCCTTTTAAGAAGCAAGGGGCTTAAAAGCCTTTTAAAAAGCCCCCCAGCCTGATTCCAAAGCTTTGAATTCACCTGTAAAGAAATTGGAACTCCTGATACAACAGCCATGGGTGCTTGACTTCATGTTGAACATTCTGCTCTTCAAACCAATCCTGATATCCAACCCCCAGCCATCTGAAATTACCTGAACTACAATTCAAGAGTGGGAAAAGTTTCCTTCTTTACTGGACCCCCAAAGACATGTCAACTATTCTTTTGGTTTATACTTGTAGGAGCGTACTACCTTCTTTGATTGTATCTTTCTTGAGTCTGTGATATGTGATTAATGTAGTGTTCAGAACTTTTGGGGTGAGTATTTGAATAAATAATCCTCTTTGTTTAAACCCATGAAAGTCTGCTGCTGGCACTTTTAAAAATTGACTACACTCTAACAGGGGTTTAGAAATATGCACACCTACGCTTTCAAAAATAAACCACATCGATTGCAGACAGAAGGGAAGGAATTGGGGGTTCCAATTTTTCTCTCCTCCCCAGTCTATAACAAATCTCATTTACAGAACCCAGGCACTCCTGACTCAGGAGTCAATTGAGCAATTTTACTTTTTATATTCATCCACCCACCCTCACCCAACATAATCTGAAACAGTGCAGTTGGCCATAAGGATGGACAATTGTCCTATGGGTGGACCATTTTGCGAACCCTGTTCTAGATGTATCCCTTAAAGGAGGAGACCAAGATAAATCATACACCTCTCCTGTCTGCAACACAATTCATCATGGGGCACGAGGTTGATGATTATTTAAGAGCAGATATGGACTCAGGTGCAGTACCTTATGCAGTTGAATGAGCTACCAGAACTCACTGTCTCTGCTCACCTGTTAAGAATAACCACTTTCATGTTTGAACCTAGTGGGCTGCAAATGGAGTTATATTCCAGCAAGGAGAGGGGAAGAAAAATAATAGAATTGAATTTAACTTAAACGAAGGCAGAGCTAGACAGATTTTTGATAGACAAGGGAGTCAAGGGCTAAGGGAGGCAGACCAGAAAGTGGAATTGAGACTACAACAAGATCAGCTGTGATTTTATTGAATGGAGGAGCAGGCTTGAAGGGCTGAATGGCCTACTCCTGCCCCTGTATTCCTAAAAAAAAGGTGGGTTTTAGACAGTTGCAGTGCCCTTACAAAATTCAGTACCTTCGAAACAGCAAAGGAGAGTAGAAAATGAGGAAGCAACTTGAGGGATCAGCAGAAGATTCACCAACTGTTGATGAAGGAAGAGTTAGTCAGAACACCGCTCTTTATTTCTGCTCCTACAGTGCTCACTGCACAGCACTTGGAGGTGAAGTGTTATTTGCTGTACATCAGCTTAATGTTCTGTGTCACAGCAAACTTGCAGAGCGGTTGTACAGAAAAGATCAGTTAATAATCTGAAGATTTGCATATTCTGTTTTTACCCAGCATGATGCCATACCATTGAGACCAGATTTACTCTCTTAATACTTATGTAATCCGTGCCTTTTCAATGGTTAACCTTCCATTGGCATAGATACACATTTAGGTTTGAACAAAATAGCCCCTAGTTAAAAAAAATCTGTGTAGGCTTGGTATAAGATTCGTGATAATGGGCTGGGATACAAGAAGTATGTGATTACTGGTATTTCAGGTGATGAGAGAATTCAGAAAGATAAGGGGAAATCATGAAAGCCATTTAAAAAGCATTTGCGCATTACTGACGTAAACCCTTCATTTTCAAAGCTGCTTAGGACATATTTCTGTGAAAATCAGGTGGAAAGATGTCCCAGCAGGAGAGAAACCGAAAGTGCAAACTAGGCTTCCTGGAGGAGTCAACAATCAGTATATGAGTGATGAAGAGCAATATAGTTGAGTAACCTGGGATATAATACCGCAGAAGTTAATGAAAAATGACTATCAATGTCATAAAAATGTTTTCTAATGGACATCATTCAGCTGTGGGATGATTATCTTCCTGTGTAATGGATTCTATTCACTCTTTTAAACTTACTGCCATTCTCCTACACTGTCAGCAAATTTGTGAATGTAATCTTGGAGGCTATTTACAAGCTCCATCTATTCCAAGCAATATATTTCTATTTTTTTCAGTTTGTGAAAATGAACCTACTGCATAAAGGCACCATCTATTGTAGTGATAAGCCATGCAGACCAGAATGCACTGAGATTATTGGAAATGCAGCCAGGGCTTCTGGCCCTGATTGTTTCCCAGTGACCCTGTGAGCTGCAAAGCTCCATGTGTGGATTGCAGCCAAGAGCAGCTTGGTTATGATGCCTTCTGCTTTCTGACAGGCTTCTGATGCTCACTGTTAGGGATTACTCATATAAAGTACACCCCGCTTGGATGAGGTACTGGACAGTCGGCATATATTTCAGTATGGGTCAGCAGCTTCAGGAGAGGAGTGGATAAAATCGCATGACCAGTGGGAGGAAGTACTGGGAGCAAGGATACATGGCACACCTTAATTGACAGTGAGTGCAGTCTCATTGGATCTTTGACAGACTTCAGTGAGTTTGAAAATCTGTCACACTATGTAAAGTGGAAGCATAAATCTATGTCTGTGTATTAAGAAGTTATCTACCTGATCCCTCAGGATTTTAAAAATACTTTGTACTCTGTTATGATCCAGTTAGAGATCAGTAACTTTTTGTTTAAAGCAGACAAAGTTTGAAATCCCAGTTACCCACTATAAGAATAAAGCTACAAGATTCCATGGTTTTAAACAAACTTAATAAACTTCACTATACAAAGTCAAAAAAGTAAAACAATCTACCATATCAATACAAAGACAGAAAAGTAAAATGATCTACCATATCTTTCTTACTCTAACATTCAGAATTAACATGAGGTAAATATGAATTGACAGGTCAAACACACCCCATTGCACATTAAATGGCAGATGTGACCAAGACAGATTCCATGAATTTAATCAGCAACCCAACCAGATGTCAGCGACCAGTGAGAGGCGCAAAAACCTATTAAAACTCTGTCTCCCTCACTCCGCTCAGCTTTTGAATTTTGAAGACCTAGCCTCTGAATTCCCTCAAAAGCTGCTTTGACTTGGACTGCCTCAATGACTGCTAACCTCCTGATTGTTCAAACTCCTCCTGAGATTTCATTCCACAGAATTCACAAAGCTGCACTCCCTGCCTCTCATTACCAGCACAATTCTAGCTCTTTTGCAGACCAACTAGTTTCACTAAGCTGGCACTGCTCCTGGGGTTTCTCTGAATTCCATTTTCCCAGCTGCACTGAGCTATAAATGGATCCCAGGGCTTTTCTGAACCCTAACCCTCTCCAGCATGGAAACAGTGACCTTCGCCATCTTGTCAGCTACCTTGGACTTCTCCTGAGCCCTAACTGCACCAAAAGACTCCCAGGGTTTCTCTGCGAGGTGAAAACCACATGAGGTCCAAACTGCAGCCAAACCTCTCTCCCAGAAAATACACAGATAAATTGAAACCAGTGAACCTTCTTAAGCTCACCCATGGTCCACCAGGATGTAGCCTTTCAGGGTTCACTGAATGCTTTTACACTAATTTAGCTCTAACTCCCAAAACAAAACATCCCTTTGGACTGCACTTCTTTGCAAGCAGTGTAGACATCACATCTCCAATTCTCCAGCTAAATAAGCCCACCTGCTGTTTTATGGCTCCATCTCTTCTATTCTGACTCTATTAAACAAATAGGGTTACCTTCTGAACTGCCATTTAGGTGTTCTGGCACCCTCTAAAGCCCAGCATTTCAGTTACTTTACTTTCACAACAATAAATCTTCCTAGAACTAAACATTACCTCTAAATTATTAACATGAACCATGAACTAGATATTTGTCACAACTTGGACACATGTTGACATTTCTATGATGTATCCGCCTGTTCACCTTCTGATGATGTGGTTTTATAAAATGCCTCCTAGTCTTCAGCACACAGACTTCTTCCTGTAAGCATTTTAGTTTTTCCCCTCATCCTAACCCCACCCCCCCTTCCCTTTTAAATATCATAGTTGGAAGTGTCTTCTTCAAGGTGAGGAACATTAATATTGTTCCACTTATCCAACTCCTGTGCTCTCAATTAACGCCCAGCCATTCCAGGAATTTACAAGGTTATAGGTCAATCACAGGTTTTAAAGGTTAAGGAACTAAAGTGGAGTTAAGGTACAAAATCAGTCATCATCTAATTGACTGGCGAAACAGGGTTGAAGGGCTGATGGCCTACTCCTGTGGTTATGTTTACAGTTGAAACGGAATTGTTGACAAATGAGTTTTAACATCACTCTCAAATAAGCACTTACCATTGTCGTGATATTTCTATTTCTTGCACTGGTCTTATGTGTGTCTCATCTGAATTAAATTATCAATTATAGCTAAATTATGCCATCTTGCCTATTGGACATGGGAAACAGAGTTAATCCAAGTAATTACAGACCAGTTCACTTAACATCTGTGCAAGGGCAAATTTTAGACTCTAATTAAAGGATGAAATAGTCATGTGTCTTGACAAAGGCAGAATAGTTTGAAACTCTTTCGAGTTATCAACAGTCACAGATTGCAACTCTTTCGAGTACAATCACAGTTCTTGGTTTGCGGTAGTGGGACATGAACCCACAACCCTCTGATTCAAAGGCGAGGGTGCTATGAACTGAGCCACAGCTGACACCTCCAGAATAGTTTGAAGTAGAGCCAACACCAATTTTGAAGGGAATGATCATGCTTAGGCATCCTTATAGAATTCTTTGAGAAGGTAACAAACATGGTAAATGGGGTGGGTGGTGCATTCAGTGGATATAGTGGTCTTTAGGAAAGTCTTTGGCAGGCTGCTACAGGGGAGACTATGAACAAAGATCAAGTAGTGTATACTAAGGAGGAGGATAGCAAACAGAATTAAAAAATTGGTTAGAAAGGACAAAAATGGACAGTTGAATTTAAGGACAAGTTTTCAGAGTGTTGATCGTGGGTCGTGGTGTTCCACAGGGCTTGTATCTTGCTCCACTTCTGTTTGATGTGTGTATCAATCATTTGGATATAGGTCTAATGTGAATGGTGCTGAAAATTGCAGGTAATATCAAATCAGAGGGTATAGTTAATTATTTGGAAAACTAAAGGAAACTGGAATGAAACATTGAGAGACTGACTAGGCTAAAAAGTGGCAGATGAATTTCAAAGTCAGTGTGAGGCACGACATTTCGGTTAAGAAACTAACAGTGATAATTATGTTTTTCTCAGTGTTGTGCAAGAGCAGAGGGACACAAAATATTAAAGGCTGGAAAAAATAAGCAAATTCTATGGTGTCACAAGAGGTATAAAATAGAAAAACAAGTGATCGTGGTGAGCCTATACATCTCAATTTAAAATACTGTGCGCAGTATTGGGCTTCACACAAAAGGTAGGGTATTGAAGCTTTCGAGAGGACACTTCCAGATCCCATAGAAAGCATGAGAAAATACAAGTGCAAAGAGAAATGGGATTGTTTTTCAATAGAAAAATGAAAATTATGAACTGAAATGATGTAAATGTTTAAAATTATGAAAGGTTGGGACAGGGTGGATAGAAGCAGAAAGCAGTTGAGAGGTCAAGAGAAAATGGTCATGTATATAAGGTTAAACACAAGTGAATTAGAACAGAGGGCAGGAGAAACTGCTTTACACACAGTGTAAATTGACTTCCAGACTTAGAGGTTGAGGTGGAAACTATGGGATGAATTTTTTGACTCCTACCAGTAGGTTTGTGGGCAGGGGAGCCCCATAAAATTCTCATGGTGGCTTTACTGCTGCCTTCCTGCCTGCTTCTGACCTGTCAGAAATTTTACAGGGAGGGGGAAAGGTCTAGGGCAGTCCAAATGCACTTGCTCCAATTAAGGTCCTTAAGTGAACATAAGAAATAGGAACAGGAGTAGACAATTCGGCTCCTCAAGCTTGCTCTGCCATTCAATAAGATCATGGCTGATGATCTTGTGTTTCGATTTCCACATTCCCATCTAACCCCAATAATCTTTAATTCCCTTGCCTAACAAGAATCTATCTACAACAAAAACAAAAATTCTTGGAAAAACTCAGCAGGTCTGACAGCAACTGCGAAGAGGGATACAGTTGACGTTTCGAGTCCGTATGACCTATCTACCCCTGCCTTATAAATATTCAATGGTTCCGCCTCCACCACCTTCTGAGGCAGACAGTTCCAAAGTCGCACAACCCTCTGAGAGAAAAAACTTCTCCTCATCTCTGTCCTAAAAGGGTGACCCCTAATTTTAAAACAGTGCCCCCTAGTTCTAGATTCACCCACAAGAGGAAACATCCTTTCGATGTCCATCTTGTCAAGGCGGTTCAGGGTCTTGTATACTTCAATCAAATCACCCCTCACTCTTCTAAACTCCAGTGGAAACAAGCCCAGTCTGTCCAATCTTTCCTCATAACACAACCCACTCATTCCAGGTTTCAATCTACTAAACCGCCTTTGAACCGCCTCCAATGCATTTACATCCTTCCTGAAATAAGGAGACCAAAACTGTACACAGTATTCGAGATGCAGTCTCACCAATGCCCTATATAACTTAGTTTTATGTCAATCCCTCTCGTAATAAAGGATAGCATTCCATTAGCATTTTAAGGCCGATGAAGGGCCGCTTCCCACCTGGCAACAATTTTTCGGCTGACGGAAGGAGGTCAGGGATAATGGGGAAGCCCGGCAGTTTAACCAACTCAGACCGCAATGGGAAAGGTCGGAGGCACCTCCATCACTAGCCCCCTTTCCCGATTGGAGTCTACCCTCCTTGCCTATTCTGGCCTGCATGTGACTCCAGACCCACAGCAATGTGGTTAACTTTTAACTGCCCTCTGAAATGGCCTAGCAAGTCACTCGGTTGTGCCAAACCGCTATGTATTGCTATCAAGAAGATGGTTCACCACCACCTTCTCAAAGGCAACTAGGGATAGGCAACAAATGCTGTTCTTGCCAGTGATGCCCACATCCCATGATAGAATTAAAAAAACTTCCCAGCAGTGGCCACTCCTCCCTGTGGCGCTGCTGGCACTACAGAGCTGCAGACCAATCTAACTGACCAGCAGTTCTCTGAGGCAGGACTTACTCCTGAGTGAGGGGCAGAAGTCCCACCTCCAGCCACGAGCGTTAAATGGCTGCTGGGTTGCCAACATTGGTGGGGGTGTGTTTCCCACTGCCATTTTTGGTGGCATGGAGGGAAACATTGCCATCTGAAAAACCCCGCCCTATGTCAACATTCAAGATTGCATTGGATAGGTGCGTGAAGGACAGTGGTTGAAGGAATATGGGAACAAGTGGGTAAATTCAATTAGAAATATTTACTCATGAGGAGAGTAACTGGTGATATGAATTGGTTGGGCTGAATGGCCTGCTTCCATGCTACATGTAGTATGCATCTTTATGTTGATTAAGCCCCAAATTTTCACTTCTGGATCGGGTGTGTAGAGAAGGGAGAATTTCCGGCTCTGTGAATCAACCTTTAAAAATGGCGGCCTGCAGTTCTGACTTTCATTCCAGGATTGTGTGCTGGATTACAAGTCAGGCTCGGGGCCCCCCGGAACGAATGTGGTGGCTGCCAGGAGCGGAGGCGGGCTTGGCGGAAGGCCTGCCTCTATGCTCCGGCACTTTGTTGAATTTAATTAAAAACCAACAATTGAAAACAAGAAACAGCCCTCCAACCCTCACCCCCACATTCCCTCATACACTCCCCATGCCCCATCCATGTCAATCTTTGCCACATCATGACCGCGCCCCCCACCCCCCCCACTCCCCGTATTCCCTATGCCAACCTATGCTGCTCTACCCACCCCAATGGGCCTCACACTCCTATGCCCCCCACATCCCCAAATATTTTGGCTTTATAATCCTGATGCCAACTTAGTGCCAACTCATGGCAGCCCATGTACCCCACCCACCACCCTCTGCCAACTCACCTAGTATCCACCATGGGCAATCCTTATGAACCATGCTGACAGAAAATAAAATTATGTGTCTTTTGAAGATGTCATGAGTTAAAAAAGTTCTTTGGTCAAAAAACAATTCAATACGTAGAAATTCCTTCAACTGATCTCTTATGAAAACAAATATTTCTATTCTATAACCATTTGGGGCTGTCAGTCAAATGGCTCACTTAACAGGCACCCCACTGATATTGTTAGTTTGTAAATTCAGTAATTGCAGCACAAAGCCTATAATGCCGACCCTCAGGCTTATATCAACAGACAAGATAAAATATTAAGCACTGATTTGTTTTGAACTCCAGACTGTTTTTAAAAAAATTTAAAGCCAAGCAGAATTAAATCCATTGACAGCTTTGACAGTTCCAATGAGCTTCGACACTTTTTTGACAGCTTTGACAGTTCAGCTGCGTTTATGTACTTTTTATGCACAATCATTTCTATTTTTAACAATCCCAGAGGGTGCCTAACATCTCCCAAAAGGTGCTTTACCTCTGTCAAAGGTGTCTCAGAATCATATCCAAAGGGGTATCTTACCTCTCCAAAAGGGCACCCTGGCTATCCGAACGAAGCTACCAAATTCAGATTAGCTCTTACCTGGCCTAATCTGCACATACCGGGTTTCACACTCCTGACCTACCAAAATCCCACTTCAGTGGAGGCAGCTGGTGATTTAAATGGCCAGCTGCCTCTGTAAAACGCACATGTGGGATCCCTGGCCCGACTCCATGCCTGCACCCTCCACCATGAAAATAGGAAGTGCCATGTTTGGGGACGGGACTTAGGATTTCTGGACTCATCTGCCATTTTTACCATGACGGAGAATGTCTCTGTCGTGGTGAAAATCTGGGCGTAAGACTGCCCCAAACTAAAATCTTAGTCATCGGTGTAAATGTGGATTAAACCCTAACATTTTTCCATTCAGACCTCTCTTCTGATCCTCCTAATTTACACTGTGTAAATGAAAATATCCCTCAATCTCCACAAGCCACAGCAATGCTCCCTCTTCTTTGTAATCTTTGTGGTTGCCGCCAAAGAAGATAGCAGCAGAGGAAAGATCAAAATGATAGTTTACAATTCAGAAATATTGACTTGTGAGTGTTCAAATGCTCAATAAGACTTCTTGATGATGGAAATCTGTGAAATCTCAGGGAGAGCGGAGACCTTGTGAGATGTTGTTTCATGCCTGCAACTCTTGTCCTCAGCACAGCATTCGGAATTCTGATGCTAGCTGAGCCACTGAAGGGAGACCAGACTCCTTCCTACAAATAGGGAAGGAATAGCTGTGGAACAGCCATGCCCAAGCTGCTTCGTGCACCACCTACCTAGTTTCAAAGCAATATTGCTGAAAGAGTTGGGGAAGACCACCTTCCATTTCAGGCTGGGATGGTGAGCAATATGGGAAGGTTCAGTTAACCCACTCACAAACTACATTGAGAAAGTT
Source organism: Cetorhinus maximus (assembly GCF_964194155.1). Classification (NCBI taxonomy): domain Eukaryota; kingdom Metazoa; phylum Chordata; class Chondrichthyes; order Lamniformes; family Cetorhinidae; genus Cetorhinus; species Cetorhinus maximus. The sequence goes on from NC_135880.1 coordinate 212,835,959, forward strand.
GTCCTGGGACATCACTCCAGGAGTTCTTCAGGTTAGCGACCTAGTCCAAACCATCTTTAGCTGTTTCATTAATATCCTTCCCTCCATCATTATGTCAGAAGTAAGGATGTATGCAGATGATTGCGCAATGTTTAACACCATTCGTGATGACTCAGATACTGAAGCAGTCTGTGTCCATATGCAGCAAGACCTGTACAATATTCAGGCTTGAGCTGGTAAGTTCCCAATAACATTCACACCACACAAGCGCCAGGCAATGAGCATTCCAACAAGAGAGAATCTAACCATTGCCATTGACATTCAATGGCATTACCATCACTAAATCCCCCACTATCAAAACCCTGGAGGGTTACAATTGACCAGGAATTGAACTGGACTAGCCATATAAATACTATGGCTACAGAGCAGGTCAGAGGCTGGGAATTCTGCAGAGAGTAACTCACCTCCTGACTCCCCAAAGCCTGTCCACCATCTACAAGGCACAAGTCAGGAGTGTGATGCAATACTTTCCACTTGCCTGGATGAGTGCAGCTTCAACAACACTGAAGAAGCTCGACACCATCCAGGACAAAGCAGCCCGCTTGATTGGCACCCCATCCACCACCTTAAACTTTCACCCCCTCCAACACCGACGCGCAGTGGCAGTAGTGTATACCATCTAGAAGATGCATTGCAGCAACTTACCAAGGCTCCTTTGACAGCAGCTTCCAAACTCATGACCTCTACCACCTAGAAGGACAAGGACAGCAGACACATGGGAAATACGACCACCTGCAAGTTTCCCTCCAAGCAACACACCATCCTGACTTGGAAACATATCACCGTTCCCTCACTGTCACTGAGTCAAAATCCTGGAACTCCCTCCCTAACAGCACATGGACTGCAGCGGTTTAAGAAGGCAGCTCACCACCACCTTTTCAAGGGCAGTTAGGGATGGGCAATAAATGTTGGCCTAGCCAGCGACACCCACATGGCATGAACAAATAAAAAAAAACCCAATAGTTTGGGTGTCTGTGTGACTTTAGAGGAAAAGTATATTTGAAATAATGCATGGGGCATAAATTTCTCAAAGTAAAAACCAATATTGCAGGAGACACTCAGCAAGTCAGGCATCACCTGTCGAGAGAAAAACAGAGTTAATGTTTTGGGCCGATGACCTTTCCTCACTGGAAATTTGAAATAACCTCAGAAAATGCTGGAAACACCCAGCAGGTCAGGCAGTATCTGTGGGGAGATAAACATTTCCAGCATCTGTAGCATTTTGTTTTTAAGTTGTTTTATGAGATTTGCCAAGTAGAAAATTAAGCATTTATACAAGAGTGCTCATTTACTCCAATGCTGTCCAATTACCTCGAAGTTACAGCACAGAAACACAGGCTATTTGGCTCACCTGCTCTGTGCCATTGTTTATGCTCCACACGGGTCTCCTCCCAGCTCTCTTCATCCCACTCTATCAGCATATCCTCCTATTCCTTTCTCCCTCTTGTGTTTATCCAGCTTTCCCCCTTAAATATATCTATACTATCCACTTCAAGAACTCCCTGTGGTAGCGACTTCCATGTTCTCCTCACTCTATGGGTAAAGAGCTTTCTCCTGAATTCCCGATTGGATTTATCACTGGCTATCTTATATTGATGGCCCCTAGTTCTGGCCTCACCCACAAGTGGAAACATCTTCTCTACTTTTACCCCATCAAACCCTTTCACAGTTTAAAGACCTTTATCAGGTCACCCCTCAGCCTTCTCCTTTCTGGAAGTAAGAGCCCCAGCCTGTTCATGAACCAAAATATATTGCAATCAGGAATTTGTTGCATATTGTAGAAATGCAATGAACCTTACAAGTACAGGAGGGTGTGGAAATACCCAAGATGCCAATAAAATACCAGGGTGTGTTTTATGTCTTGGGTAAATGAGCTTGGTGGCCAACTGAACTCCAACTACACACCTTCCTATATTCTCATCAATTGCTGCTTGCAATCAATAATGGGGAGATTGATGTAAGAATAAACAGTGATGGTCTATTGAGAAATAGGGCAGAGCACCAGATCATGCTTGCTCACTCAGAAACCTCCAGAACTGGACTTACAGTTCCCAGCTGCCCATGCTATACCGTGATTCGTCAGTGCTGTCACACTTGCATTCTCTTAAAGGGACAGGGTGCCCTTACTTTACCACAGCGTGGTTGCCACTATACATTATTCACTGTATTGGAAAAGAGTTGAGAATTTATCAATATAATCTATCCCACTTTAACAGCAAACTGTGACCAGCAATTTCTTAAATACACTTAGCCCGAAGTATCCATTGTTCAATAGAATGGCAATTTAAAATCCCAGTCTTAATCTATCTTACATCCTCACAAGGGCAAGTCCAGTTAAGATGAAGTTTATTTGGTGGGAAATCCTACTTATACCAAAGAATTATTAAATGCATTAATAATGAGATAGCATGGGTGAAACAACATTTGTGCAACAGTTTGCCATGTGAATGTGCATCATTGATCATCTTACTTTAAATAAATGGCAGCCAGAATTGTTACCTACCAGCAGATTTGCCATAGTGATATAAATTTATAAGCGTTTAGTATTATGATGAGTCTGTTAAAGGATCAATTTAAGAAACACTCTGTTTACAAGGGATTAAATGGATCCTGTGAATAAACTGCTGATGAGAACATAGATTTTGGTGTTCAGTTTAAAGATTTTCTTTTTGGAGTTTTGACATTATATTGAACGTTTTGAGATTTTTAATGGCTCCTATTTATATCCAATCGGTAAAGTTTCTGCTTTGGGCACAATTAGCAATCTGGTTGCAAATTGCGTTCAAAATTGCGCCAGTTTTTCTGAATTAAAATTTTTGCTCCAGCTTCCACTCAAACTCATTTGCATATTATTGAATGTAAAATCTTCCATGAACCTGTGCAATTTTGAATGCAATCTTTTTTGCAGTAAAAATATTCCTTGACATATTTAGGAATGTTAACCTGGTGCAGTTCTACCAATAGAGCTGGAAATGGGTTTATCACAAAAGATAAGCATTTTTTATAGTGTGCCTTGTCCAACGCCTGTGGGTAACCTGATTTTTTAAATAACTGGAAATTACTTTAAAAAACTATAGGAAACATTTATGTATTTCAGCAGTATAGTTTCATAGTACATTTGTTGACTTTTTTCGTGTTTAAAAGCTTTTAAAATGTGCTTTTTAGTGGCCTCGTGTCTAAAAAAAGCTTAATTTTAAGGCCAGAAATTTCCCCCTTTTGGGATAATTAAGGTTGTCTACTGCTGTATAAAACTGCTAAATCTGAATTCACATCTGAATGGTCAATGCTGACTGATTGACATTCAGTGGAAAAATGGTCTGTTCGTCATAACATCCATAAATCTGCTTTTAACTCGAGATAAAAAATCGATGCATGGAAAATCGGTCATAGATTAACCAATGCATTTCTTTAAGAGATATATAGTAAATGCTTGAAGCACTTAAGTTTTTCCTTTGCGTTCATAATATTTAGCATGTTAACTGAAGAGCACAAAACAGTACTCGGTGTGATGGTGGGGGGTGGGCGTGAATCCAATTGGGTCCACGCCGCCATTTTATGTAGGCGGGCCAATTAAGGCCCGCCCAGCGTATTTGCCAACTCCCCAGGATAGCAGGAGTGTGTGGGCGGCAGTGGGCGTGCATAGACTGCCGGGTCCAGTGGCGACCCGGCTGTCTGTTTAAAGGAAGGCCTGGCAGCCTCCTGTAGGCTGATGACAATGGCCAATTCGAGGGCGCACCACAGGGGGTCGGCTAAGCATCTCAGGCTGGAGGGAAGGGCAGAGGAGCAGGGCAGGCTGCAGGGTCTGCCACAGGAGCAGGGCAGGCTGCAGGGTCTGCCACAGGAGCAGGGCAGGCTGCAGGGTAAGCTAGCGGGGGGCCAATGCACTCCTTGCTTTTCTGATAACTGCCTTGCTGCCCTCCTCGAGGAGGTAGCACACGGCGGAAGGTGTTAGTCCCCCAGGATGGGACGAGGAGGTTCCCCCCAAATGACCAAACGTGCCTGGGAGGAGGTGGCGGAGGTGGTGAGCTCCCGCGATGTAGTGCGGCGCACCTGGATCCAGTGCTGTAAGCGCTTTAATGATTTGTTGCGCTCTGGAAGGGTGAGTACCATGTTGGCATTGGGCATTTAACTCAACAGGTATCCTTAGCCTTTAAGGCCCCACCCAAGTCTTACTGTCATGACTGCATTGAATCATGTAGAGTGTTTTTCTTACACTGGGTGGCCAAGCAAACAGTGCCCATGCTTAGATCAGTCTGAGTGGTTCATGAGGAGATGAGTTCTCCCCCGCATCATGTGTTGCTCTTAGTCGCACATGACTAGTCTGGGGGCAACCTGCAGGAGATGCAGCTAGGTGTATACTCAGAACTCCAACATATGTCCTATTCACGATGATGAGATGGTGGAAGGGGACCCTCATGGTGTTGTGGCCAAGAACCATCTGCTGCCCTCGACGCTACACATAGTTGCGCTTCCTTGCTATGGGAGCAAAGACCATGTGGCTCCTAAAGTGATGTACGAAGCATGTGTCCAAGGTGGCCACTGGGGGGGCTGGGAGCAGGCGTACTATCTTTGTGTGAATGACCAGCAGTAGTGGGGAGAGGAGACACTGCAGGCCTGATATGGGCCACTGTGGTTGGGATGCGGCGTGTGCATGCAGAGTCCATGTGCAAATTACCACAATGAATGGTGTTCTCCTTTCTCAGGAGAAGAATGCTCATAATGCGTTGGAGCGTTCAAGGGCTGGAGGCAGCCAGGCTCACCTCCTCATGTTAAGCCGCTTCGAACAGGAGGCCCTTGAGCTTGAGAGGCACCATACACCCAGGTCAACTGGTGTTGGTGAGGCGGGGGTGGCACGGCGAGGTATTTGAGGCCAACAGTGAGATCCGCAATGTCCTGCCAACATCCATAGCACTGACGATTGTTTAATTCGTTATTATTGCAACATTGCTCGGTCACAGAGTGATAGAGTCAGAGGTGTGCAGCACAGAAAAAGGTCCTTTGGCCCTTTGAGGATATGCAGGTCAAACACGTTCCTAAGTCTTCTAATCCCATTTCCCAGCACTATGCCCATGGCCTTGTATGCCATGGCATCGCAACTGCACATCCAAATGCTTGTTACATGTTAGGAGGGTTTCTGCGTCTACCACCCTTTCAGGCAGTACGTTCCACATTCCCAACACCCTCTGTGTGCAAAAGTTGCTCGTCACATTCCCTGTAAACCTCATGCCCCCTTGCTTAAATCTATGCCACCTGGTTACTGATCCCTCCGCCAAGGGGAAAAGTTCTTTTCTGTCGACCCTATCTATGCCCCTCATAAGCTTATACATCTCAATCATGTCACCCCTCAATCTCCTCTCCTCCAGGGGAATAACCCCAGTCTATGCTATCCTCATAAATCAAACTCTCCAGGTCAGCCAACATCCTGGTAAACATCCTCTGCACTCTCTCCACTCCAATCACATCCCTCCCGTAAAGCACATTTCAGAACTGCATGCAGAACCATAGCTTTGGCCTAGGCAGCATTTTCTGCACTTGGAACATTACCTCCCTGCTCTGATATTCTATGCCTCGGCTAATAAAGGCAAGTATGGCATATGCTTCCTTAAACACCTTATATACCTGTCCTACTACCTTAAGGGGCCAGTCAACATGCACACCAAGGTCCCTCTGATCCTCGTTACTTCCCACGGTCCTACCATTCATCGTGTTTTCCTGTGCCTTGTTTGTCCTGCCCAAGTGCATAACCTGACACTTGTCCACATTATATTCCATTTGGCATTCATCAACCCATCTGACCAGCCCGTCTATATCCTCCTGTAATGTAAGGATATCCTCCTCATTATTTGCCACCGCACCAATGTTTGTGTCCATTGGTTCTGGAAGGTTGATCACATAATGAGCCAGGGGGAAAGGGATGACGTGTGTCACTGTGTGCACGCTAACTGATCCACTGTCCTTGTTGTTCATTTCAGCATCATCAGAGCAGGGCCGGCAGGAGGAGCTGCAGATGCCTGAGGGCCCTCAAGTGTCCCCTGAGTCACACCGTTTCTGCGAGGCAGGCACCAGCACAGATATTATCACATTGGTGAGCTTTGTAACATCAGCCAGTGTCCTGGGGCACAGTGGAGAGGGCGTTTCACAATCGCTGGAAGAGCTGGCAGAGACAGAGAGTGCCCATGGTGCCAGCAGGCGGAGGACTGCAGGGGACCAGGCACATGCTCAGTCGGTGCCTGATGATGTGCCTCTGGAGTCGTCCGCGATGCAGCAACTGCAGGAAATGTGGCCGGGTGTGCGGGAACATCTGGGTGTGATACATGAGGCTGTGCTTCGCTTGGTGCCTGTGGTGGAGGAGTCCACGCGGAGCATCAGTGATGCAATGAGCCTCATGGCAGAGCACCATGCTTCCTCCATGGAGACAGTGGCAACTCTCATGGAGAGGCTCCTCCAGGAGAACAATCAGGTCCTCCTGGGGTTACGCTCGGACCTGCAAGCCCTCACAGTGCCAGTGGCCACAGCTGGTCAGTGCCAATGTGGGAGACGGTGTGGGCTTCAAGCTTCCCAGCTCGTTGCCCATCCATCCACGGTGAGCAGGGATGCCCAAGGTGACCTCACATCAGCGCAGCAGCTGCCTGGCACCTCTGCAGGCTCCCACGGCGCTCGGGATGAGGGCACCAGCTGCTCCGCCCCCCCTCCCAGTGGCCACTTCATCTGATAAGGCTGCGACGACTGGGGAGATGACAGCTGTGCAACAGGCAGATCCCTCCCAGGCGGGGCCAGCACAGGCTCCACGGGCCGGAGGATGACCACCAGGTCATCAAGGCCAGCAGGACAGCAGAGTCAGCAGGCTGTCTCACAAGCCGCTCCGAGTGATGGGGCAGCACCAAGACGTAGCACTCGTAAATGAAAGCATAAGGCACCTTAGGCACACCACGGGTTTCTCACTGGTGCTTTTGTATTGGCCCGAGATTAGGTCCTTTTAATTTTTTTTTGCTTGCTAAAAGTATTGTTTTGGAATTGTGAGAACACCTGATGTTTAATAGAAAAACCAGATGCGTTACCATGGCTGAGGGTGGCTCGTTTGTTCTGCATGTGTATGTTTAAGAGCCTCCTCCTCCTTGGTGCAGTCCTGGGTCAGTGTTTAGCCCTTCATCGTTCCCCTGTGCTTCCTCATCCTCAGAATCAGTGCTGGACTCATCGTGTGCAGCCGCAGACACTGCGCCAACGTCTTCATCATCCACTGTATCCCCCCTTTCCAGCGTAAGATTGTGCAGAGCGCAGCATGCAACCACCATCACCGAGACACAATCTGGGGGGTACTGGAGTGCGCCCCCTGAGTAGTCCAGGCATCGGAAGCGCATCTTGAGAAGTCTGATGGTTGTCTCCACCACAGCCCTTGTGGAGGCGTGGCTCCTATTGTAGCGCTGCTCAGCTTCTGTTCTTGGATGGCGGAGAGGCGTCATGAACCACTTTCTGAGGGGATAGTCCTTGTCTCCCAGCAGCCATCCAACCAGCCGGGCTGGAGCACTGAAGAGTCCCGGCACCTGGGAGTGTCTGAGGATGTAGGCGTCATGGGAGCTGCCTGGGTACCTTGCACAGACTTGCAGAATCTGCATCCTGTGATCATACACTATCTGCATGTTCATGGAGTGGAAGCCCTTCCTGTTGACGAAGGCACCGGGCTCACCTGCTGTCACCTTGATGGCCACATGTGTACAGTCTATAGCACCCTGGACGCGGGGGAAGCCAACAATAGCCGCGAAGCCTCTGGCTCGCTGTATCTGACTTGACTGGTCCCAGTGGAAGTGGATGAAGGTCAATGCACGCCTGAACAGAGCGTCTGTGACCTGCTTGTCACAAGTGTGGACAGCTGATTGGGAGACACCGCAAAGATCACCCACTGAGCCCTGGAAGGAGCCAGAGGCATAGAAGTTGAGGGTAGCTGTGACCTTCAGAGCCGCTGGCATGGAGTGTCCACCCACACAGTTAGGGGAGATCTCAGGGCCAATCATCTGACAGATATAGTCTCCCTTGAGAGCCGGAGCCTCCTTTGGCACTGCACCTCAGTCATATTGAGGTAGCTGCTTCGCCACCTGTAAACCCTGGCAGCAGGATACTGGTGTCTTCTGTGGCCCCTTCCGCCTTGGACTACCTCTTGGCCCTGCGCCCCTTGTGCCTGCGCCTGGCCTCCCAAATGTGGCTGCCCTGGAGGCTGATTGTCCACCCCTGGCCTCCTCCTTATTCTAGCCCTCCCTTCCTCCTCAGAGGAGCTGCCTCCAGTGGACATGTTAGAACCCATACCCAGGCTAAGGGGAGGTTTCCGGAAAGCTGTAGGCCCGATAAAGATTCCTGACTGCAGAGTGCTGAGCTGAAGGTTCAAAGTAGAGAGAAAGCTGCTGGAATTTGTTCTGAACTGCTGCAGATCACACAGGCAAGTTTAAAACACTTGCTGCAATAAAGACTCCACAAAGCAGATTGACAACCCCACTGAGCCCTCTTATCCCGCCCATGGATGAGGTTCATAAAAAAGTCTCTTACCCGCCTGCCCGTTGCGCCCGTGTGCCGAGCCAAAGATCGCATGGGCGCCGAAAAGTCGGCGTCGATTGACCAATTAAGGGCCTTAACTAGCCTGGCAATTAATGGCGGGCGCGCGCCGAACTTCATCGCGCGCCCGCCCAGCAAAATATCGCGATGGCGCGCGGTGACGTCGGGACCCTTGCCCGTAATTTTACACGTGGATGTGCGGGTCCCGCCCCCCACACGCCAAACTGAAAATTCTGCCAGTGAGCTGGACAATGAAATTATGGAAAAAAATTTACTGATTTTTTTAAACACTTCACGAAACCTCATCCCGCCCGTGGATGAGGTTCCAAGAAATATGCGAAGGCCGCCTGGGCTCTTCGCCTGCCTTAAGGTTGGACGGGCAGCTCATTTAATTGTTTTAATAAGTGTTTAACAGGCCTTCGACAGTTCGGCCGGCCGCTGCGCGCCCACCAGACTGACAATCTAAATGACCCGTGGCGATGACGGGACGCACGCCCGACGTCACTGACGTCATTTCACGCGTTGGGAATTGGGCCCCGCCCTCCGCTCGCCAACGGGAAAATGCTGCCCTAAGAATCTCCTCAAATTCCTGCAAATGGGCACAATTTGCAGAAACTTACCGTGATGGTTAACGTGACTTGCAGGCGTGACCAGTCTTGTGGGCAGACCACTTTCCAGGGCAATGCTTTTTAAAACAGTGCTGGAAAAATAATCACCTATGTCGCCGTATGTTTTCAGGTGACTCATTTGTAAACCTGAAAGTCGTTTTTTACCTGAGCAGGTACTGATATCATCTATTGGGTTGATTATCTCCAGGATTTGTCTGTGTATTGTACTACTGTGCATACTCTGCAAAAAATTTCATTTATGACCTGGAACCTTCCAGTTTTTATTGTACCTAATGTAGCAAGCGTTTTTTTTTACGGTAAAAAAGATATACATTAGTGAGCTTTCCTGTTGAAGTTTTTCCACCACTGCTGTTTGTACATTCCACCTGTATGCCTGAAGATATAAAGGCAAATAAATCAAGTTAAGTTACAGATCAGCCATGATCTAATTGAATAGCAGAACAGGCTTGAGGGGCTGAATGGCCTATTCCTGTTTCTACTTTCCCATTAAACGGAAGATTCTGTGGAACTTAACTAGGTTAAAACTCAGATGGCGTAGAGAACAGAACCAAGTGGCAACCAGAGAGGACCTACGCAGATACTTTTTTTGGAAAATCTATCTTTGAGATTTTCTCATTGACTCTCATTTGCCTCTTGGGCCACTGTAAGAAACAGTATTTCTTCATTTTTTTGAAAAAACTTGCGATTGTTCTGTCAGTTGCCAGAGTCAATGGAAAGGAAAATCGGGTGGGTTCATAATGGCAGCTGATTCTCTACCATCCATTTCATGTCCCTGCCAACCCCCACTGGTGTGGAACTTCACCACCAAATGCACTGACAAACTGGTGAATGTTGTGACCCGGCTGATTTAGCACTTTATCCCTCCATCCTCGCCCGGGCATGTTGGCATCAGTTGCAGCCTCCACCACTAGAACCAGCTAATTTAATATTAGGGGTTGACTCTGGGATCTCCCCCATCACCTGAACCATCTCTCAGTTATTCTATACCTGTGTTATATTATTTTCCTCCCGTCTCTTGGGGACTGGATGTTGTGGAGGACTGACAGAGGTATTTACTGTATAATTGTTTCACAAAACATTTATGTGTTTTTAAGGATTAATGCCTCATTGCGTTTGCATATTCAGTTTCTTCTATTCCAGTATTTGGTTCATTTTAATATTTAATATGCTCTTTTTAATATGTTTGTTGTAAAGTATATTCTAAAGTTGGCACTTCTGCTCCTGGCTATACTATTAAGCAGAGTATTGACCCTGAATACATTCATTTCACTGTTTGGATGTTGTAAATTACTGTCTTATAAATAGACCCGCAATTTGAATACAACAGAGCATTCAAATACCAATCAGAAAAGCAAAATAAATGTTACTTTTATATTTAAAAAAAATCTATTATACTGATTTTTACAGGTATTCATTATTTTTGGTATCACATTATTTTAAAAACAAAGGACAAATGCAATCTGGCCAATTGCTGCCCGATCAGTCTCCTCTCAATCTTCAGCAAAGTGATGGAAGATATCATCGACAGTTCTGTCAAGTGGCACTTACTCAGCAATAACCTGCTCACCAATACTCGGTTGTGTTTCGCCAGGGGCTCTTGGCTCCAGACCTCATTACATTTTTTTCTATAAACATGGATAAGAGAGCTGAATTCCAGAGGTGAGGTGGAAGTGACTGCCCTCGACACCAAGGCAGCATTCGATCAAATGTGGCATCAAGGAACCCGCGCAAAACCCAGATCAATGGGATTCAGGGGTAAAACTTGCCACTGGTTGGATCATTGGAGCATTAAGGAAAATGGTTGTGGTTGTTGGCAGCCAATCATCTTAGCCCCAGGATATCGCTGTTGGAATTCCACAGGGCAGTGTCCAACCATCTTCAGCTGCTTCATCAATTACCTTCTCTCCAACATAAGGTCAAAAGCAAGGATGCTTGTTTATGCTTGCATAGTGTTCAGTACCATTCGCGATTCCTTGAATACTGAAGCAGTCTGTACCGGCATGCAGCAAGACCTGGACAATATTCAGGCTTGGGCTGATAAGTGACAAGCAACATTCACGCCACACAAGTGCCATGCAATGACCATGTCTGACAACAGAGAAGCTAACCATCTCCCTTGATGTTCAACTGCATTACCATTGCTGAATCCCCCACCATCAACATCCTGGGGGTTACCATTGATCTGAAACTGAACTGGGCCAGCCATATAAATACTGTGGCTACAAGAGCAGGTTGGAGGCTGGACATTCTGTGGTGAGTAACTCACCTCCTGACTCCCCAAAGCCTGCCCACCATTTACCAGGCACGAGTCAGAAGTGTGATGGAATACTCTCTGCTTAGTCTTGAGTTCAGGGTCTAGATGGGGTTTCTTTAGGGTTTGCTTGTTACCCTAAGGATTCTACCATAACTGTTATTCGTAAAAACTATTCTTGTTTATTTACAGATCTATACTTCTGCTTCCCATCAGATCTCAGTCTCTTTGTCATGTGCCATTGCATCATTGCCAGATCAGTGTCAGGTGCCCCTGATGTTAACCCTTTACTCTACATCTCCCCCAAGTCTTTATCTCAACTATATACATCCTCCTACACTCTACTTGCCCAAAGCCTGTTCTCCATCCACAAGGCACAAGTCAGGAGTGTTATGGAATACTCCCCACTTGCCTGGATGAGGGCAGCTCCAACAACACTCAAGAAACTCAACACCATCCAGGACAAAGCAGTCTGCTTGATAGGCACCCCATCCACCACCACATCCACCACCTTGAAAATTCACTCTCCCCACCACCAGAGCACAGTGGCAGCAGTATGCAGCATCTACAAGATGCACTGTAGTAACTCACCAAGCTTCCTTCAACAGCACCTTCCAAACCTGTGACCTCTACCACCTAGAAAGATAAGGGCTGCAGACACATGGGGCAGAATTTTTACCTCATTGGACAGGCGACCACCATCTGGGCCCCAACTGTGATTTCACACTGGCCAATTAATGGCCAGCCAGCGTGAAAGGGGTGCTCAAAGCCTCAGCGCTGCTGGGGTGGGGGCGGAAGGAGTGTGAACGCTGAAGTGTGCGCATGCACAGGGGTGCGCTAAGTGAAAGCTCCCTGAAGGCACAGGGCTGCCTCAGGGAGCTGAAGATTTTTAACATTAAAAAGAGAGATTTCAAAAATAAGGAAAGCATGGCCCTGCTCATGTGACTCTGTCACATGAGCAAGGACATGTTAAAAATGAGTTATAAAATTGTTTTTTGGTTTTTAATTTACTGTCCGAAACCTCACCCCACCCATGGATGAGGTTTCGTTAAAAATGCAAAGGCTACCTGGCCTATTTGCTGGGCCCGCCAACCAAACAGTTGGACAGGCAGCAAAAAAATCAATTTAATTAATTGATTAAGGGCCTCAATGGGCCTCTTAATTGTTGGCAGGTGTGCTGCTGCCTCTCATGCACGCCCGCTGAGCGAAACATTGTGAAAGTGTGGGATGACATTGGAGGGCGTCCCGACGTCATCACGACTATTTTACTCCCATTCAGATTGGGTGCGTGCCCGCTCAGCAAGGGAAATATTCTGCCCATGGGAACACACCCACCTGCAAGTTCCCCTCCAAGCCACACACGATCCTGACTTTGAGTAACATCACTGTTCCTTCACTGTCACTGAGTCAAAATCCTGGAACATCCTTCCAAACAGCACTGTGGGTGCACCTACACCACATGGACTGCAGTGGTTCAAGAAGCTGGTTCACCACCACCTTCTCAAGAGCAATTAGTGACGGGCAGCAATTAATGGCCTTGCCAACGGTGCTCACATCCCATGAATGAATTAAAAAATATGTATGTTAGTTCTGGAGAAATAGAATTAGTGCCCAATGATGATAATATAGCCAAACTTAAATATTGAATTAGCTGAGCATGGCTCTTGCTGAAATATTTAGAAAGGTCAAGAGTTGTATGGAAAAGAAGGAGCAGTCCTAGAAGGGTTTGGGACTTTAAGCTTAGAAAGATGTTGAACCCCATTTAATTAGGAACTTCACCTTCAAGAGTTTTGAATTTGATGCTAACATTTGAATTTCTCAATGGTTCAGTTCAGTTCAATGGTTGTTGTCTGATGCAATAGTACAGCTCTGTAATATCATTGGCATCTTACCCAAAGTTTGAAGGGAGATTGACAGTCGGAAGAGGGCTGAGATTCGAGCTCTGACGTTCACTTTGCTGATGGTTTAAACTTACTGAAAACCCTATGAACATCTTAACATCTTTGCAGCAAGTTTTTAAATGCCTTTCCACAGGGTGGGAATTAGAGAGAGAGACCTTTGCATCAATTGAACAGAAAAGTGAATAATGATTTGACGCAGAGTGAGATATGGGTACACAGGGAGGAAGCATCGCAGTGGGGTTAGTTTTGATTTGCTCTAACAAACAGCTGATGAACTGAATGGCCTCCTCCTGTGTTCTCCTTCTGTGTTCTAAATGTTCTATGAAATTTTGCACTACTTCCATAACAACTATTCTGACCTACATGCATGTTGCATTTGTATTCTTACATATGTCATCCATTATGCAAGTGTATGTGATAGAGATCTGGCGAAGTGACTAATTGCGCTAGCAATATATTGGAATACATTAAACAATTATCCACCATTGACCACAGACTAACAATTTCATATTTGCTCTGACAGTGGATAGATCACTGTGCAATATAATTTGAAAACATTAAGGGTGAACTTGCATTTTAGACTTGCCTTTGACCGCACACCATAAGGATACTTCTACAGCATGGTTTCACATGCAGGGCAGTCAAAAGGGACCAAAAATACTTTTTAGAAAATCACTTGGCTGTGTGATACACTTTTAGAAAGGCACTGCTGTGCTTGACATCTGAAACTCATCTAAAACCTGACAATTGTGAGTGTCTCTCCAGGTAGCTACTGGGAAACACACAAGACAATTACCCTTGACAGCTGGTGGCCTTTTGCTTTGGCGGCAATTGACTATGAGTGTCTGGTTTTGAGGCTAAAGGGCAATTTAGAGTCATTTTGTAAGCTGCAGGGTCCCAAATGGACTCAATGAAGGAGTTCCAGTTCTTGTCAAAATAATAAGAGCTCATTCTGTACATATTCCCATCCCTTTATATCTTGCTCCTCTCAGGCACGGTCTGAGCTGGTTCAAAGTAAAATGTGGATACAGGACTTTGGGTGGTCTGATCTTGAATTTCTCGCATAAACCCTTGAAGATAATGAGACTTTCACTTACATACCTTCTGGCAACAAAATCAATAAACTGCCACGAAGAAGACAAGCAAACAAAGAAAAAAAATACATAATGATAAGTAAAACAGCCCCGCTAAATATCCAGCCTGAACATGGATAATTTAAAAGAGCACTTTAATTCTCTTTTAAAAGGCTTTAATCATTTTGTTTATTTTTGCCCAATTTTACATGTTGTGAATTATTATCATCATCCATCCAATAGCTCATTTGGTTATGGGGGAAAACTAAAATGTACTTTCTGACTCACCTGGTGCACTGTGGGTGATAAGTTATCGGTGGTCGGTGGGATGCAGATTTCAGGCTATTATCAGATCAGCCATGACCCTAGTAAATGGCGGAGCAGGCTTGAGGGGCTGAATGGCCTACTCCTGCTCCTTGTTCGTATGTTCGTTCCTTTATCTGTTTTGGGTTGATGTTGAAATCATATCTATTTATAAAAAGAAAGCACAAAATAAATGCTTTTCCAGCGGGATTAGAAAGGCGATCAGTAGTTTTTATTATTATTCATTTATGGGATGTTGGCATTGCTGACCAGGCCAGCATTTATTGCCCATCCCTAATTGCCCTTGAGAAGGTGGTGGTGAGCTGCCTTTTCAAACCGCTGCAGTCCAGGTGGTGTATGTACAGCCACAGTGCTGTTAGGGAGGGAGTTCCAGGATTTTGACCCAGCAACAGTGAAGGAACGGCGATGTATTTCCAAGTCAGTATGGTGAGTGGCATGGAGGGAAACTTGCAGGTGGTGGCATTCCCTTGTATTTGCTGCCCTCGCCCTTCTAGGTGTTAGTGGTCATGGGTTTGGAAGGTGCTGCCTAAGGAGCCTTGGTGAGTTTCTGCAGTGTGCCTTGTAGATGGTACACACTGCTGCTACTGTGTCGGTGGTGGAGGGAGTGAATGTTTGTGGGAGGGTCCAATCAAGCGGGCTGCTTTGTCCTGGATGATGTCCAGCTTCTTGAATGTTGCTGAAGCTGCACTTCGCTTGCAGTTGGCTTTTATAATGTAAAATACAAGTACACAGCAGCTATTGGTGTGGAAAGGGAAAAGATGGGTTTACATTTCAGGTACAATCCTGCAGTGTCTTAACCATGTTTTCAGTTTTTGTTTCAGCTATGCATTTTTTTTCACTTTGTCTCTTTACCACTGAACAGCTTTGTGTGTGTCAAAAATTATAATCACGTTTAATACAAACAAAATGCAACGTAATCCAAATTCTAATTTGCCAAGCTTTTAAAAACACATGTTGCATCATTGACAAGCACACGTAAACTTTTCCACACTGAGTCTAAAATTAGTTGTCTATCCTTAGCCCCAATGTTATTGGAATGTGAATAGTTTGTTACTGAAGTAACCCTCTGGGACTTCTTACCCGAACAACCTTATTTCTGTTGCCTTCTCCTTCTGTCCACTTTGCTTCCTTAGATCTCATTTAAAGCAAAGAGTTTTTTAAAAGCAGCAACTTACTTTTCCAATTTCACCCTTCCGGTAAAACTGCTAAATTGGGGTCACTGCAAGCCCGAATGTTTCTGACTGTGCTGTATTTTAAATGCAATTGTATTTCAGTTTTTTTTCACGCGGTAAGGCGAATATTTAAGCAATGAAGCTATTCCCAATGTCTTTATTATAATATTATTTTCAACTTTAAAGTGCATGAGCTCAGAACAAGAAAAATGAGTTACTTCAGGAAGACAGAATTACTCCTGAATATGCTAACAGTGTAATGGTTAATATTTCACTCAATCATTAATGTACAGTTTGATTGACAGCTAGATGAGGACAGCAAGAAGGGTCTACAGTTTATGTATGCATACAACTTTAATGACTACATTGAAATTTAATAAATTAACTTTGTTACAATTATAGAAAAAAAATGAGCTCTCCCACCAAGCTCAAAGTACAATGAAAGAAGCTTTTTAATACACTAAGATGCCTACTAATTTGGGAGAAAATAGAAATCATTCATTTTGAGACATGCAAGATGTGGAATATTCTGTGTATCTCTCTTTAGCAAATGCTCAGATATGACAAATCTCATTAATCTGTCCCTATTTATGAATGTGTGAGCAGATGTCATGCAATTAAAACTTCAGATAGTATCAGGGGATAAACTTGAGACTGTTCAGGAACTGCTGTGGGTCACAAGCCAAGTAAAGTACTGCATTACCCTAAATAATAAGGCAATTAAGATTCAGTCTGATTAGGAAGGAAAGGAACAATCAATATCTAGCAAGGTTATTGGGTGTTAACTTTTTAAACATGAAGTTGTACATTGCCTTTTGCCAGCATGAAGTGCTTCTGTACTTCTTTACTTGTATTGTTATGCTCCTGTTTAATTATCGAGCTTGATTGCTCCCATATTTTTCCAGTAGAATTAAACCAGGATTGCAACAGAAATTAAATGGATGCTTTACAGGCCTGCAGCTTGCTTCAAGCAAAAAGCCACAGCTCATTTCTATGCTAGATAACACGCGAGAGAGCCATTTTCATGACTTCTGGTTTGGGTTCAAATCTCAATGTTGCCTTATGCCATAAAGTAAATGTAATGATCTGCAATTTGATTAGTGTTCCTTCTGGACAGATAGTTCCCTCTTTATGTCAGCTTGCTAGTCCAATTTCATCGTGGTCATAAAGACACAATATAAAATATTCCCATGACTCCCAATAGCTATTTTGCAGTTGAAAAATGTGCTCATTTAGATTTCCATTATTTATGTGTTCTTGAAATGTATGCTTTAAATATTATTTGTAATGATTCTAGAATTACAAAACTCCAAATTCAGCAAAATATTTATGGTGAAAGCGGCCTTCTACACTCATTTAGAACTAAATTGATTTGATCCTCAGTTAATATGTTGGGATTGATATGGGGATAGGTACATTTCTCATGGTGCAATGTGTATAAGAAACCGCTTGGCTTTCCCTAATGTAAGTGCATTGGCTTGACTGAGCTCTTTGGGAAAAACTTGCAGTATTTTTTGGTGCGCACAACAAACTTCAATTATTTTAAGTAACTTTAAATTGGATGGCTCAGTTTCAAATCAGTAGCAATTTAGGGCTAAATATTGGAGATAAACAGCACAGGGATAACTGAACCATTAGCACCCAGCTAATATGTGAAGTGCAATTATAGCCACATTATAAATATGAAACTTAGTGCCTATATGCTGTAAATTTTGCATTAGTGAAAAGTGATTTTCATACTGCACTGTCAAAATGCAGATAAAGAATGGTGTTAAAATTATGGGAGGAGAACAGAAGAGGTAGAAACAAATGCATACATGCCAGCATACAAAACTGGCAAAAAATCTTCCAGAAAAACTTGACACAGCCGTTCTAAAACCAACCACTCAAAAAATCAATTACAACTGAGAAACAGTCCTGAATAAATTCACATCACCAAGGTCACTTCTTTTAGTCAACAAAATAAGCTATTTTTTTCACATTACATTGGATACCAGGACTTTAATTAATGTTTGGGACCACAATGTGTAAATCAGTTCCTCTTCCTGTGAAAACTGAAACTCAGCAACCTCACATATGGCCGGAAAAGTCATTACAGTCGAACACAATGGGATATGAACTTGTTGTAATAAAACTGATGATATTCCTAATATTCCATCAGATGTATAATAATGGGAAGAAAACAACACTAAAGTGCACATTGTTTTGGTGAGACAGCACAGTTTCCTCTAATGTCTTTTGAGTACAGTACTTTTATTCTATATTACTTGCACTCTAAAGCTTTAATTACCTTCTCATGTGGCCCAAAATTCTGCTGCAGATTTAGAGTATGCACATCCCAAATTGATTTTGTCCGAGTCAGAATACATTGCAGGTGGGATCTGGAAAAGTTTATTTGGCTGGAGAGTTTTCATGACCTTGTTTGTTGAGATGAAGCATGCTTAGATAGAGTCTTTTCTTGCAGAGCAAGCAAATGGTGAAATATTGAGAGACCAGATTATAAAGTAGCACCTCATGACAGCAAAATTATTACGAGCCTTAAATTGAAAGTGTTGGTAATGTGCAACAGATCTGGCAGCATCTGTGGAGAGAGGACCAATGGGCTGAATTTTGTCAATTGGATGGACGACCCAATATTGGCCAGAAAATTGTTCACTGGCATGCATGGATGGGAGTCGGGGCTTCCCACTCAATTCTATGAGCAGCCGCCAGTTAAGTAGCTGCCAGTGGGACTGTTGAGGACAGCTGCCTTCCCCCCAAGAACCCCCAAGCCAATCAGAGGACGGGCAGCTCAGGAGCCTTAGCAGAGCCACCAGGAATGGTGGTCGCTTCTGAGGCAGGTAGGAAATCCTGCACGCTACAGTGGACTGGCCTAAAAGAATAAAAAAAGTATAAATATACAAGTGATGAAGGGGAAACCCCTCTGAAGAAATCACTGGAGCTGCGGAGGCTGCCTTCCCTACCCGCCGCCCCCTCAATGCTTTAAGAAAAAACAACCCCCTCTGGATTGCCCCTGGGAGGCTATTTCTCTTTAGCTGGTGGCCACCTCAGATAGTGGGGTTGGGGGGAGGGTGGGGTCGATCCGCTTTCGATAAAATGCCAAAGGCTCGGTAAAATGACCCTTAATTTGCCTTTATCCATGTAAATTGGCTACCCCCCTTCTCTGGGCGGACAGTCGGTCCAATCCCATTTCTGCTATCAGCAGGACATGTTTGGGGTTCCAATCTGACCCGGCTTCCTGAGATTTTACCTCTCCCCGAACTCCTCCACACCGTCTCCCTTCCCGCCTCCAGGGCATTGGCAAAATTCTGCCCAAAATGAATGTTTCAGGTTTATGACCTTTCATCAGAACTGGGAAATGTTAGAAAGGTTTTGGACAAGCGAAATGGGGGAGAATGGGAAGAGCAAAAGGGAAGGTCTATGGAGGGCAGGAGAGATTAAATGACAAAAGATTTCATAGTGCAAGGACAAAGGGAGTGCTAATGTGATGAGTAAAGAAATGAAAGATGTGTCTGAAGGGGGTATGAATTGTGTGATCCTGAATAGCTGCCGTCCAAAATCAAAGAATAGGAAAATAAGAGAGAACCCAAAAAGAAAAATCCAACCCTGCAAAGATAAATGAAACAAAATGGGGTCAGGGGTTAGAATCTAAAATTGTTGAACTCATGGTTGAGTCCAAAGTGCCGTAAAGTGCCCAGACAAAAGATGAGGTGCTGTTCCACAAGTTTGTGTTGAGCTTTATTGGAACACTGCAGCAGGCCAATGACAGAAAGGTCAGATTGAGAATGAGGTGGAGAATTAAAATGACAGGTGACTGGAAGCTGAGGGATTGAGCCTGTGGACTGCAAAGTGGTATTTGGTCTCCCCAGTTACAATATTTATAAGCCTTTCTTCCTTAAGAAGAATGGTGGAGACAGCATTGCCATGTGTGCAATGGGCCAGTCATGCTGCAGTTTACATGGATGCTGAGCTGTTTTAGTTTCACATCAATGCAAACTGCAGAGTGTAATTCGGGTGTGAAGTCACACTTGGGGGGAAAAGGTGCAGGGCCACTGCTAAGAAATAGTCTCACACTGTTTGGTTTTCAAACTGAACTGTAGCTTGCTGAAAGGCCAACTTTAGAGTGTGCCCAGGCGGTTCAGTGGACCACCTGGTGTAACCTTTTAGTGTTAGCAAACAGTCAATGTGATAAATCAGCTTTGCCCAACATTGACATTCAACTAGCAGTTATCTGTTGATGAGTTATGCACTTATGTGCAAATCGGCCTGTGAAGAAATCTCTCAATCTTGGGCAGAGAGCGAGGTAGCAGCTGGCAGCGTATTTTGGATCTGATGGTGTCAAAGTACAAAGGTAATGGGCTTGAGATCATTGCATGTGCTTAATCAAGGACAGTTGGCATGGGTTTGTTCAAAGAAAGTCACACCTCATGAAGTTCTTTTGAAGAAATGACTGATTAGATAAAGGTGAGAATGGTTGTCAGGAGGCATTTAATAAGATGCTTGTTGGAAGATTTCAGGTGTAAGGTATGAAAAAAAATATTGCAACAGGGATATAAAGTTGGATAATAGGTGTGAAACAAAGAGTTAGGAAAAGGGATAGGATCACAGAATGGTTACAGTGTAGAAAGAGGCCAGTCAGCCCGTCGTCTCTGCATCTCCTCTCTGAATGAACAATTCACCTGGTCTCATTCCTCCACCTTCTCCCTGAAATTCTGCACATTCTTCCTTTTCAGATAACAGTCTAATTCCCTTTTGAATGCCTAGATTGAACCTGCCCCCACACGCAGTGCATTCCAGCCCCCAACTACTCGATGCATGAAAAAGTTTTCCCTCATGTCGCTTTTGCTTCTTTTGCCAACTACTTTAAATCTGTGCCCTCTTGTTCACGATCCTTTCATGAGTGGGAACAGTTTCTCCCTATCTGCTCTGTCCCGTCACCTCATGATTTTGATAACCTCTATCAGATCTCCTCTCATCCTTCTCTTCTCCATGGAAAACAGTCACACCTTCTCTAATCTAAATTCATAACTAAAGTTCCTCATCCCTGGAACCATGTTCATGAATCTTTTTTGCACTCTCTCCAATGCATTCACAACCTTCCTAAAGTGTGGTGCACAGAATTGGATACAACACTTCAGCTGAGGCCGAACAAGTGTTTTACACAAGTTCAACATAACCTCCTTGCTCTTGTGCTCTATGTCCCTCTTAATAAAGCTTAGGATACTGTGTGCTTTATTTCCCATCCTGTCACCTGTCCTGCCACCTTCACTGACTTATGCACAAAAACACCCAGGTCCCTCTGCTTCTTTGCCCCTTCGGAGGTGTATCCTTTATTTTATATTGCCTCTTCATGTTCTTCCCACCAAAACGAATCACTTCACATTTCTCTGCATTGAACTTTATCTGCCATCTATCTGCCCATTCCACCAACTTGTCTAAGTCCCTTTGAAGTCTATTATCCTCCTCACAGCTTACAATGCTTCCAAATTTTGACTGTTAACCAGATTTGAGATAGGGTGCAAATTGTACACTTTTGAGGACAGTGCTTTGAGCACTTCTGCTCTAAGTATATTTGTATGATTACGTTTGCATATGTAAGATCCTGTCTTTGCATGATCTCCCAAATCCAGTGGAAGGAAGGTGGTCCAACAGCAGCGTCCTCTCTCAGGCCGCCACGCCCAATGTCGAGGTGCTAATTGCTCAAAAGCAACTCCACTGGGCAGGCCATGTCACCAGACGTGAAGTAACTGTTCTACTCAGAACTTGGCTGTGACAAAAGACTCCCAGGAGGATAGTGGAAAGACTTTAGGGATGTTCTCAAGGTGTCCCCGAAGAGGCCTATGGGAGTCCCTGGCCTGAGACCGACCAACATGGAAAAGGTTCATTTTTAGAAAGAACCGAGCACATGGACAGGCTTCTTCGGGAACGTGCAGAGGTGAAGTCGAAGTGTCAGAGAGAGCGCACAAACCTCCAAGCACCTCATCTGCCCAAGCCTTCAAACAGCACCTGCCCCACCTGTGGCAGAGTCTGCAGATTGAGCACTGGTCTTATCAACCATCTCAGAAACAACTGAACTGGAGGGAAGCAAGTTATCCTCGATCCCCAGGGACTGCCTAAGGAAAAGGAGATTGTGTGCAAGGACTCATCCCTGTTTTGGGCTCCTCCATCCACTCTCCTTCCTGGGACTTGGCTGCCAGTGAGGGAAATGTAATGCTCTTCATTTTCTTAAAATGGGTGAGCTGCCTGTGGAAGCTGCCAATTTGTACGAATAATGTTCCCCCAGTGAACCCTGAGGCTCTGTTTCTGGGCAGATTCCCATACTGTGTGCAAAAATTGACCCAAATGGATTTGAACTCTAGAAGAGTGAAAGACGAACATATTGGAAAATTTATACATAAGATTGATTAGGCTACAGAGAGAGTGCTAAGTTTCTTTAACGTCTTCTAGTCCATCCTTGGGAAAAGGAATGGTTCACAGGTAGGAGACGTGGCTGCTGATAATTGTTGGGGACTGAAGGAAAGGAGTATGGGGGGTAATTTTAAAAGAAAATTGGAGAACTATTTGAAGCAGCAGAGGGTGAAAGTCAGGAAGCTGGCTTAGTTTCTGATGACTGCAGCAAAGAGCAAGTGCAGGCCTCAATATTAATCCATCCCATCACCCCCAGATCAGGCACGTGAGGATCAGGGAGAGCTTAAGGATTTAA
This sequence comes from Cetorhinus maximus, assembly GCF_964194155.1. Lineage (NCBI taxonomy): Eukaryota > Metazoa > Chordata > Chondrichthyes > Lamniformes > Cetorhinidae > Cetorhinus > Cetorhinus maximus. The sequence goes on from NC_135880.1 coordinate 212,858,592, forward strand.
TGGTGGGTAATGCACCCATGGCCACACATGGCCACTGCCTTTTATGCGATATCGAGCCATCTTGAGTGTCATGGAGTCCAGGGGTGAGGGCATTTAATTCGCATTTTTAAATCAGCCTCTCACAGTGCAAGTGGGAACCTAATTGTTGCAACCAGGTGAGAAGGAGTGAACTGGCTCTGCTCTATTCAGCCTCCTTGATTGGTCACAATAAAGGTTTTTAAATTTCTTTTCTCTGCGAATGCCTTTTCAAAATCCAAACGTATTTTTTTGGCTGTCTATGCAGTAAACAACAACCGAGATTTTCTTGAGTTAAAGAGCGAGTTTATTCGATACTAAACCTGAGGGGAAAAAATAATATAAAACACACACACACACACACCAACACACCACACACACACACACGCCCCACACACACACACACACACACATACACACACGTTCAGAAGTGAAGAAAGTTAGAGTCCAAATAAAAAGAACATACAATTAAGTACTTTGCTTGTCCTTGAGGCGCAGATTGTTTTCAGTTAGCTGGTGCTTTTAGAGTTGAATTGAAGTCAATGTAACTGCATTTGCTGGAGACAATTTCCTTTATTAAAATACGTAATCCATCTTTCAGAAATCGATGAGTTTCTCCTGAGGTTCTTTTCGATGGGTGTTCGCTATCTCTTGTGCTGGATTTTTAGACTGTAGAGATTAGGCTTTATTTAAGAGGGAGAGACAGGGAGGGAGAGAGATTTTTTTTTGTAAAAATATACTTTATTCATAAAATACCTGAAAGAACATAACAGAACATTTCTAAATGGCCATCACAAAAAGTGCAATCATATTCAACACATGGATCACGAGGTGCTTCAATACAATCAATGAATATTACAGTCATTTCAACATGGTCATTACAGACAGCCAGACAGTGCAATGGGATTGGAGCTATCGACATACATCATGTTGCACTCTGAGATGCTTCAGTACAATTACAAGTACATTAAGAGTAAGAGGATAACTAGGGAAAGAGTGGGGCCCATAGTGGTAATTTGTATGTGGAGCTGGAAGACATAGGTAGGGTTCCAAATTTGTGTTGGTGTTCACAAGTGAGAGGGATGACGTGGGCATGGAAATCAGGCAAAAGGACTGTGATATAATTTAAGAAATTAGCATAGAAAGGGAGGAGGTTCTAAGTTGCCTGGCAGGCTTAAAAGTAGATAAATCTCCAGGCCCCAATGAAATGTACCCAGGCTGTTGAGTGAGGCAAGGGAGGAGATAGCAAGGGCACTGACAATAATTTTCAATACCTTTCTGGCCACAGGAGAGGTGCCAGGGGACTGGAGGACAGCCAATGTGGTACCGTTATTCAAACAGGGAGGAAGGGATAAACCAGGGAACTACAAGCCAGTCAGTCTAACTTCAGTGGTGGGGAAACTATTGGAAGCAATTCTGAGGGACAGATTTAATCTACACTTGGAGAGGCAGGGATTAATCAAGGACAGTCAACATGATTTTGTTAAGTGGAGGTCATGTCTGACCAATTTGATTGAAATTTTCGAAGAGGTGACCAGGTGTGTAGATGAGGGCAATCCATTTGACGTAGTCTACTTGGACTTCAGCAAGGCTTTTGATAAGGTCCCGCATGGGAGACTGATAACGAAGGTAAGAGCCCATGGGAATTTGGCAAATTGGATCCAGAATTGGCTGAGTGGCAGGAAGCAGAGGGTGATGGTCGAGGGGTGTTTTTGTGACTGGATGCCTGTGTCCAGTGGGGTTCCACAGGGATCAGTGTTGGGTCCCTTGCTGTTTGTAGTATATATAAACAATTTAGACTTGAATGTGGGAGGGTTGATCAATAAGTTCGCAGATGACACAAAAATTGGTGGGGTGGTAAATAGTGAGGAGGGTAGCCTTAGATTACAGGAGGATGGGCTGATCAGTGGCAAATGGAACTAAGCGTGAGGTGATGCACTTGGACAGGACAAACAAGGCACGGGAATACACGATGAATGGTAGGACCCTGGGAAATACCGAGGTTCAGAGGGACCTTGGTGTGCGTGTCCCCTAAGGTAGCAGGACAGGTAGATAAGGTGGTTAAGAAGGCATATGGGATACTTGCCTTTATTAGCCGAGGCATAGAATATAAGAGCAGGGAGGTTATGCTGGAACTGTATAAAACGCTGGTTAGGCCACAGCTAGAATATTGCATGTAGTTCTGGAATCCGCATTATAGGAAGGATGTGATTGCACTAGAGTGCAGAGGAGATTTACCAGAATGTTGCCTGGGCTGGAGAGTTTTAGTTATGAGGAGAGATTGGATAGACTGGGGTTATTTTCCCTGGAGCAGAGGAGATTGAGGGGGGACATGATTGAGGTGTATAAAATTATGAGGGGCATAGATAGGGTAGACAAGAAGGAACTTTTCCCCTTGGTGGAGGGATCAATAACCAGGGGGCATAGATTTAAGGTAAAGGGCAGGAGGTTTAGAGGGGATGTGAGGAAATACTTTTTCACCCAGAGGGTAGTGGGAATCTTGAACTCACTGCCTGAGAGGGTGGTAGAGGCAGAAACCCTCATAACATTTAAGAAGTATTTGGATGTGCACTTGCAATGCCATGGCATACAAGGCTATGGGCCTAGTGCTGGAAAACGGGATTAGAATAGTTAGGTATTTGTTTGACTGGGGCAGACTCAATGGGCCGAAGGACCTTTTTCTGTGCTGTAGACCTCTATGACTCTATGATTATGACTCTAGTATTCGATGCTTACATTCATTGTGAGTCGTACAGCCCGAAGGGTCTGTACCATTCCCAGCCTCTCTGTGCAGTATGGCAGAAAGGTCTTAGACAGTGACCTTTCCCCATTGCGCCTTTGCGGCGGCAGCCCCAAGCTTTAGTGCGTCCCTCAGCACGTAGTCCCAGACCTTGGAATATGCCAGTCAGCAACAATCAGTCGGGGACAACTCTTTGCGCTGGAAGACCAATAGATTTCAGGCAGACCAAAGAGTGTCTTTCACCAACTTGATGATCCTCCAGCTGCAGTTGATGTTTGTCTCGGTGTGTGTCCCTGGGAACAGCCCATAGAGCATAGAGCTCGGGATGAACCTCGACAAAATCCACTACATCTTTCTCCAGACCTTCTTTGCAAAGGCACATTCTACCTGTTTTGAGAGAGATTTCTTACTGTTCCATTAGCAGCTTCTCCAGATTCCTCTCTTTCTGCTTGGAAAACCCAGTTCTTAAAGACCTGCTCATTGGATATTCCAAAGGAATTTGTTTACCATGTCTGCTGTAGTCATTATTGTAGAAACAAGTAATCACATTTTGATGTTTCATTTCAGAAACTTTTGACACATTTCAAGATAGCAAAAACCAACAGAAGATAGGGATCATCTGCAGAGAGGAACACAGTTAACGTTTCGAGTCTGTATGACTCTTCAACAGAACTAAGTAAAAATAGAAAAGAGGTGAAATATTAGCTGGTTTGAGGGGGGAGGGGTAGAGCTGGATAAAGGGCCAGTGATAGGTGGAGATAGCCAAAAGATGTCATAGACAAAAGGGCAAAGAGGTGTTGAAGTTGGTGATATTATCTAAGGAATGTGCTAATTAAGGGTAGAAAGCAGGACAAGCAAGGTACGGATAGCCCTAGTGGGGGGTGGGGTGGGGTGAAGGGAAGGGATCGAAATAGGCTAAAAGGTAGAGATAAAACAATGGATGGAAATACATTTAAAAATAATGGAAATAGGTGGGAAAAGAAAAATCTATATAAGTTCTTGGAAAAAAAACGGGGGGATTGGAAAGTGGATGGGGATGGAGGAGAGAGTTCATGATCTAAAATTGTTGAACTCAATATTCAGTCCAGAAGGCTGTAAAGTGCCTAGTCGGAAGATGAGGTGCTGTTCCTCCAGTTTGCGTTGAGCTTCACTGGAACAATGCAGCAGGCCAAGGACGGACATGTGGGCATGAGAGCAGGGTGGAGTGTTGAAATGGCAAGCGACAGGGAGGTCTGGGTCATGCTTGCGGACAGACTGAAGGTTTTCTGCAAAGCAGTCACCCAGTCTGCGTTTGGTCTCTCCAATGTAGAGGAAACCACATTGGGAGCAGCGAATGCAGTAGACTAAATTGAAGGAAGTGCAAGTGAAATGCTGCTTCACTTGAAAGGAGTGTTTGGGTCCTTGGATGGTGAGGAGAGGAGAAGTAAAAGGGCAGGTATTGCACCTTCTGCGGTTGCATGGGAAGGTGCCGTGGGAGGGGGTTGAGGTGTAGGGGGTGATGGAGGAGTGGACCAGGGTGTCATGGAGGGAACGATCCCTGTGGAATGCCACCGGGGGGGTGAAGGGAAGATGTGTTTGGTGGTGGCATCATGCTGGAGTTGGCGAAAATGGCGGAGGATGATCCTTTGAATGCGGAGGCTGGTGGGGTGATAAGTGAGGACAAGGGGGAACCTATCATGTTTCTGGGAGGGAGAGGAAGGTGTGAAGGCGGAAGCGCGGGAGATGGGCCGGACACGGTTGAGGGCCCTGTCAACCACCGTGGGTGGAAAACCTCGGATAAGGAAGAAGGAAGACATGTCAGAGGAACTGTTTTTGAAAGTGGCATCATCAGAACAGATGTGACAGAGGCGAAGGAACTGAGAGAATGGGATGGAGTCCTTACAGGAAGCGGGGTGTGAGGAGCTGTAGTCGAGGTAGCTGTGGGAGTCGGTAGGCTTGTAATAGATATTGGTGGACAGTCTATCACCAGAAATTGAGACAGAGAGGTCAAGGAAGGGAAGAGAAGTGTCAGAGATGGACCATGTGAAAATGATGGCGGGGTGGAAATTGGAAGCAAAATTAATAAATTTTTCCAGGTCCAGACGAGAGCATGAAGCAGCACCGAAGCAATCATCGATTTATGGAGAAAGAGTTGTGGGAGGGAGCTGGAGTAGGACTGGAACAAGGAATGTTCCACACACCCCATAAAGAGACAGGCATAACTGGGGCCCATGCGGGTACCCATAGCCACACCTTTTATTTGGAGGAAGTGGGAGGAGTTTAAGGAGAAATTGTTCAGTGTGAGAACAAGTTCAGCCAGACGGAGGATAGTGGTGGTGGATGGGGATTGTTCAGGCCTCTGTTCGAGGAAGAAGCGGAGAGTCATCAGACCATCCCGGTGGGGGATGGAGATGTAGAGGGATTGGACGTCCATGGTGGAGAGGAGGTGGTTGGGGCCAGGGAACTGGAAATTGTTGATATGATGTAGGGTGTCAGAGGAATCATGGCTGTAGGTGGGAAGGAACTGGACAAGGGGAGAGAGAATGGAGTCAAGATAGCAAGAAATGAGTTCCATGGGGCAAGAACAGGCTGACACGATCGGTCTGCCGGGACAGTCCTGTTTGTGGACTTTGGGTAGGCGGCAGAAGTTATGCCTCTCTTTATGGGGTATGTGGAACATTCCTTGTTCCAGTCCTACTCCGGCCCCCTCCCACAACTCTTTTTCCGGTACATCGATGATTGCTTCGGTGCTGCTTCATGCTCTCGTCTGGACCTGGAAAAATTTATTAATTTTGCTTCTAATTTCCACCCCTCCATCATTTTCACATGGTCCATCTCTGACACTTCCCTTCCCTTCCTTGACCTCTCTGTCTCAATTTCTGGTGATAGACTGTCCACCAATATCCATTACAAGCCTACCGACTCCCACAGCTACCTCGACTACAGCTCCTCACACTCCGCTTCCTGTAAGGTCTCCATCCCATTCTCTCAGTTCCTTCGCCTCCGTCGCATCTGTTCTGATGATGCATCTTTCAAAAACAGTTCCTCTGACATGTCTTCCTTCTTCCTCAACTGAGGTTTTCCACCCATGGTGGTTGACAGGGCCCTCAACTGTGTCCAGCCCATCTCCCGCACATCTGCCATCACACCTTCCTCTCCCTCCCAGAACCATGATAGGGTCCCCCTTGTCCTCACTTATCACCCCACCAGCCTCTGCATTCAAGGATCATCCTCCGCCATTTCTGCCAACTCCAGCATGATGCCACCACCAAACACATCTTCCCTTCAGTCTGTCAGCAAGCATGACCCAGACTTCCCTGTCGCTTGCCATTTCAACACTCCACCCTGCTCTCATGCCCACATGTCCATCCTTGGCCTACTGCATTGTTCCAGTGAAGCTCAACGCAAACTGGAGGAACAGCACCTCATCTTCCGACTAGGCACTTTACAGCCTTCTGGACTGAATATTGAGTTCAACAATTTTAGATCATGAACTCTCTCCTCCATCCCCGCCACCTTTCCGATCCCCACCCTTTTTTTCCAATAATTTATATAGGTTTTTCTTTTCCCATCTATTTCCATTATTTTAAAATGTATTTCCATCCATTGTTTTATCTCTACCTTTTAGCCTATTTCGATCCCTTCCCTTCACCCCACCCCACCCCCGCTAGGGCTATCTGTACCTTGCTTGTCCTGCTTTCTACCCTTAGTTAGCACATTCCTTAGATAATATCACCACCTTCAACACCTCTTTGACCTTTAGTCTATGACATCTTTTGGCTTCTCCACCTATCACTGGCCCTCTATCCAGCTCTACCTGTCCCACCCCACCTTAAACCAGCTTATATTTCACCTCTTTTCTATTTTTACTTAGTTCTGTTGAAGAGTCATGCGGATTCGAAACGTTAACTGTGTTGCTCTCCGCAGATGCTGCCAGACCTGCTGAGTTTTTCTAGGTATTTTTATTTTTGTTTTGGATTTCCAGCATCCGCAGTATTTTGCTTTTGTCTTAGAAGATAGGGATGTTTCATCTTCCACAGGAGGGTTTGAGTGTCTGTTGGTTATATACCCTGGCTGGCTAGCAGTTCCCCATTATCTTGATAGGATTACAATTGATTAACATCCAGCACTTTGCATTTTTAATATCCTCCTTAGTGTTGGGTTTTGATGCTTGTAGATCACCAGAAGTCTCTCTCTCTCACTTCACGATTCCTTGGTGGGGTCTTGTTTGCTTTTCTACCCTTCATCTTGGAAGGTGGCAGTTCCTGCTTTTTCATTTCAAATTACAGAGCTGCAATTGAAGGTTTTTTAAAAAAAAAATAATTTTACAAAAAAAAGAGCTGTGATTTCATGACAAAATTTAAAATTGACTGTTGCTCTATTTGTTTTCCAAGTGTTGAGAAATCTGACAGAGAAAGGGAGGCAGGAGCTGTTGACTCCATGAGGTAAGTACCTTTTTTCAGCACAACTTGTGGGCCAGGAAGTGCATCAGTACTCCCCCTCAGCCTCTCAAGGCCTTCTCCAGCCCTGACTATCAGTCTCCCTGTTTCTCCCAGCTCACTTGATTTGCCGAATTCCTTCTGATTTCCGCCTCTCCCACCGTCCCGATTCCCGGCCTCCCTACTCCTCCCGACCACAACCTCTCTTCACCCCTAAAACCAATTAGGCCAACTGCCCACAATCCCCCAGAGCCCTACCAATTGCCAGGGACCATACCAGTTTGCGAGCTCCTGGTATTCCCCCCTCCCATTTGCCAGCCAGGCTTTCCATTTAGCTAAAAGCAAAAAACTGCGGATGCTGAAGATCCAAAACAAAAACAAAAATACCTGGAAAAGCTCAGCAGGTCTGACCGCATCTGTGGAGAGGAACACAGTTAACGTTTCGAGTCCATATGACTCTTCAACAGAACTAAGGAAGAATTTTAGCTAGCTGCTGGGTGCAAGATGGAGCTAAAAGATACTAATTAAGTTCTGCTGTTAATTTTGGAAAGGCCTCTATGTTTTTGGCCTTGACAAGTTGTTTGGCTATATTTAGCCTCTCTAGCACCCTTCCTGCCTCCTCTAGATATTGCTGCAGAAAAGTTGAATGTTCTTTGTCTGAAAAGAAAGACTTGGATTTATATAGTGTCTTTTGCAATCACCAGACATCCCAAAGCACTTTGCAGCCAATGAAGTACTTTTGAAGTATTGTCACTGTTGCAATGTAGTAAACACAGCAGTCAATTTTGCACACAGCAAGATCCCACAAACAGGAACAAAAATAGAAAATGCTGGAAAAACACAGCAGGTCTGACAGCATTTGTGGAGAGAGAAACAGAGTTAATGTTTTGAGTCTCTGAAGAAGGGTCATATGGACTCGAAACGTTAACTCTGTTTCTCTCTCCACAGATGCTGTCAGACTCGCTGAGTTTTTTCCAGCATTTTCTGTTCTTGGTTCAGATTTCCAGCATCCGCAGTATTTTGCTTTTACCCACAAACAGGAGCTTGGTTAAAAGCAAAATACTGCGGATGCTGGAAATCTGAAACAAAAACAAAAATACCTGGAAAAAGTCAGCAAGTCTGACAGCATCTGCGGAGAGGAAGACAGTTAACATTTCGAGTCCGTATGACTCTCCCATTTTGATGAAGAGCCATACGGACTCGAAACGTCATCAGGAACTTGGTAATGGCTGGATAGCCTATTTTTAACGATGCTTAATATTGACCAAGACACCAGGGATAATTCCCCTGCTCTTCTTCAAAATAATTGGGTTCTTTTATGCCCACCCGAGAGAGAGTAGACAGAGCTTTGGTTTCATGCACCATCTGAAAAACAGTGTCTCTGACTGAGCAACATTCCCTCAGTACTGCACTGGAGTATCAGCCTAGATTTTTTTCTCTAGAGTGGGTCTTGGAAGCCACAGTCCTTTCATACAGAGGCAAGAGTATTATTAATGCACCATAACTGACAGCTGACATCAGTTCAATTGATGCAGTAGACGTCTATTGTTCCACGACAATACTATAATAATGTTAGTTCATGTGGTACGTTTAGCAAGATAGTCACAGTTATATTCTACATTTTGAACTGATTCACTTTAACCTTACACATCAAATGACCAAAGTTATAGTGCACTCCACAAAGAAGGAGATTTGATTCACTTGCTGGCAAACTGAAGCTTGCTTTGATTTCTTTGGTCAATGCTCTGTTAAAGCATTGCACCAACTTTTTGATGTTCTTCCCTCAAGTCTATCAATTCAAACTTCTTTGTTGTCTCACATTTATCTAAGTAATGGATGTTGTTTGTTTGGGGAAATAAAATGACTGTTGTTGCATAGTAACAAAGGGATGCCAGATCCAAGCTATTCAATATATCTGTCAGCAAGCTTTAACATTAAGACTTTAATAGGTCTTTTCTGCACAACAAAATGGTGCTGCCCAACAAAATGCTGTTTCAAGAGCTCTTAATCTTAAGAACAGGATTCATCCATGTGTCTTTTTTATGCTTTGTATTCAGGAAAGATCAACATGGCTTATAGGAGAGCTGAAGTAATCAAGATTGGTTGAAATCAAGATGTAAACTTGGATTTGTCAACCTTTTAGAAATGTATTATTTTCGTGGAATTGCCAATGAGTGAAACCTCTCTTTGGACATAAACATAACACTTTTTTTGTCTCTTTAGGAACGGTAATGCTCAGCTCAGTCTCCAACAGTAGCAACACATATGGCTTCAAGTCAAGGGACTTACTTTACCTGGACAATGTCACCTATGGCACTTTAGCTGGCTCAAAGGTCCTAGTTTCCCTTGATGCTACTTTAATTATAGCTTTCAGTCCAGTATGAGTTACTACCTAAGTGAAAATGACAGTGTTCTAACTGTGATGTATGCATTGTTGTCCAGATGAGGCCTGTAGAGTTATTCACGTGTTCATCTTGTTAAGTGGGCCAACATTTGTCATGCAAAGCAATTAGAATTCAAGCAGCTGGGACATTGGATCATCATTGTTTACCTGAATATAATTGGTAAACTGTGATATTTTTTACCTGATGATCTACTGGAGCTCTTTTGTCTGTTCATGATATTGAAATCAATGGATAAGCAATAAAGTGTAACACTTTAAGTGCTGACTTGCCAGAAGAAATTTCATTTCTGTTCATTGTTCATTATCACAGTTGTGCAGAAGTGATGCAAAGCGCGTTTCTGCTAACACAACAAAATAGGACAAAGTAACATTGCCAAGCAATTTCCTCAGACTAAAACAATTCATTAAAATGATTTATTTGCTTTTGGATGAAAGATTTGCAAGTTCTTCTTAGCAACTTACTCCCTTATTCAGATCAAAGTAACCATAATTCATGTAGGTCGCAGTTGACTGCATGCTATCTGGCCAACCTGGCAAGTGGAGACTGATTTATCACTGGCACATGAATTGCTGAAAATTTCTACACTTAATGTGTATGGTTTACTTTGCTGCCCAAGTGTTGTGTCTTGTATAAAATGTTCTGGTATTGAAAGTTATTTTCCTAATGGTGAGTGTAACAGGGCTGTAATGGAGCGAAGGGATTTAGATGTCCATTCCACTAATCACTAAAATCTAGTGCACACGTACACAAAGGAGCCAAAAAGGTTAATGGAATGTTGGCTTTTATCTCAAGAGGATTGGAATTGAAATTGGAAGTGAGGCTTCAGTTGTACAGAGCCTTGGTCATACCCTATCTGGAAAACTGTATTCAGTTTTGGGCACAAAACTTCAGGAAAAGATAAATCGTCCTTGGAAAGGGTACAGCGCAGATTCACTGGAATAAGATCAGGGTTGAAAGGGTTAAGTTGGGAGGACAGGTTGCATAAACATAGCTGGCATTTCCTTGAGTTTAGAAGGTTAAGGGATGGTTTAGTCAGGGTATTTAAATGGCTATGGGATTGAATAAGTAGATACCGAGCAATTATTTTCCATGCTGAGTAAACCCTGAGCAAGAGGACTGAATCTTCAAATTAGAACGAGGCCATTTGGAGATGCATTTTTTCCACACAATGTGTGGTGAAAATCTGGAACTACTGTTGGAGGTTTTAAGCTTAGCATTACAGTTCCTAAAGCTGTGGATGTTGGGTCAATTGAATAGATATTTGGTGGGTCAGTGTACCAAGGGATTATGGTCAAAGGTGGATAAATAGAGTTGAGGTAGCGGTCAGCCATGGTTTAATTGAAACAGGCTGAGGAATTGACTATTACTGTTCCTATGAAAGCAGTATTATTTCGCTGATGTACACATTTCTTGCTATACTTGTCATACTTTATTCATGGCATACCATTTGCTATAATTTGATGCTGTTGTGTGGCTTGAGAAGTGTATACGCAAGAAATAAAAACGGCAGCTGATTTTCTTTACAAGTGTTACATTCTAGGGCACTTGAACCATTCTCCCGCCCCCATAGGTAGAAAGCTGCCACTTGACACAGACAAGTGGACATCGGAGGTTGTGATCAGTACTTGTGATTGAAAGACCTGAAAATGGACTGCTGGTAATGTCCCAGTACCTCCATGAAAAATAAAGATAAGTTTGAAACGGTATTGAGCCAGGAAAGAGGAATAAGTGTGAACCAAAATAGCTTAATGTTGATAAAAGCAAAATACAGCGGATGCTGGAAATCTGAGCCAACTGCAAACATGATCCATTTATTACTTACGCATGTAACAATTTTTAACAGCGCAGTTGGCATCCTTTGTGTCTCCAGATGTCTCATGAAAAATGCATGTATGTTTTGACCTATGAATGCAGATGAAGGAGGAGCTTTTGTTGTGTCATAATTTACATGGGATTTTTTTTCTGCTGTTGCATAGAAACTAACCAGTATCTAACAGAGTAATGATCACCAGACCCTGTCTCTGTACATATTTGTAGTTGCTATTCCCAAATATAACTGTTGTAACTGATACAATGGATCTTTATTACATCTCATTATACCATTCTTTCTGCCTTCAAATGATATGAATATTGTATTCGGTTGAAGAGAAGCAGTGTTTCTTATACCTGTAGTAGTCAACAGATGTCTGAAAATGTTTTAGAGGCTACATAATCCTGGAGTCTGATGGTGATCAATGTCATTTGAGTCTTGCACTTAAGAGTTTATGAACTCACTAACCTCTTTAAGCAGGCTTACAAACAAGCAAACTCTAAATCATCTAAAGGCTCAAATTAATGGCGTTGCCAACCCCCCCAGGATTGGCTTGGAGTCTCCAGGAATTGAAAATCAATCTCCAGGACACAGTCTGTGCAACCCTGGAGAAAAATCATATGGACATTAAAAAGGATTGTTTTGCTGTCATTTTCTTTGAACATTTTACTTTACCAGATAAAAATATTGAAAATGGGGGAAAAAAAGGCTGTTTGGCTGACAGTCAAGCATCATCCAATTAGGTAATGAGTCCAATTGGCGTAGGAAGGCAATGCGTCACCAGGATGCATGTGTTGCTAAACTAATGGCTGGAGCTTTGGGCAAGTCATGTGATGAAACCGCCAGAAACACATTTAATCACAGTTGGCAACCTTGGCTGCCATCACCTGACTTTCAAATTTTAGCAGCGTCAAGCCAGTACGGGTCTCATTTCTTGCCTTAAGTAGAATTTTTTAAATTTTTGTTGAAGGCTGAATGGTCAAGGTCCATTTTGGAAGACACAACCAAAGAATAAAAGGGCAGTTAAATTTGAATGTAAGAATTGAGTGATAGCAGTCTTGGCTTTTAAAGGCTGAAGATTGTGAGAAGGGAAGACAGAGAGTCAGAGCAAGTGAATCCAAACCTTCCAATTCACTTCTTCTGGTGACATCCTCCTGATTGTGAACAACATCTGTATTTTTCTGTTATACATTCAAGTTGTGTATGACTATGCTAACTATAAGATACAACTGTACCAAACAGGATATATTAAGAATTTGTGTCTGTGGTTTGTTTGAATGCCAAAGATCCCTGAATCCTCATCCAATTGGTTACATCCAATCCTTTCAGCATTTGGCTGACACGCCTCTGACCTGAAAACATGCCGCCACTACCCCCTGCCCTCCCCGCCCAACCCCATCCCTTCCCCACCCTCCCAATGTAATGTGGTGGATAGTCGAAAAGGATCCATTGCCAGGAGTGCTGAATTTCACTTAAAAAAGATAGCTAATTTCTTTAAGTGTGCCTCACTGCTCACATAAGTAAACTGTGGAAGGTATGCATCTTGGTCTACATCCAGTCTCTATTAATTCAGCGTTCCTGTTGTAAAGAAAAATACGTAAGAAAAGTTTGAGTTTTCCAATGAGTAGATGAGATATAAACACTGAACTGTTTGGCCTTCAGTTTATAATGGAATCCTCAGCTTGTAGTACCATTCCTTTATCTGGAGGGAGATATTGCACCGTTTTTCAATTTGTAACGTAACGTGGTTTAATACTTGAAGTGAGGTAAACTCTCACCAGAGGCTGGATCCAGTCTTCATTGGTCTCAGCTACAGTCAGAGCCAATACTCGCATCCTGCCCAGCAGCTTTGTTTTATTAGTTTGCTGCTGCTGTTCTAAGTGCTACTGAATAATGCAGCGCATCAGGGAATGCCTTCAAAGATTTTCAATCAATTCTGTAAACAATCTTAACAAACAACCTTCTCTTTAGCTTAAATCAGTCCGTTAATTCAGGTACCAGCTTAATTTTTATCACCTCAAAGGAAATGTTTAGCATTTGGGATGAAGGCCTAGCAAGCTCAAGGTGGGTAAAATCCATTTAGGTTCAACGCATTATAAATAATTCTGCACCCATCCCCTCATCTAAAGCATGATTGACAGAGTACTGGAGAGTCGGCATGAATTAAGAATGTCTCGTGCTGCTTCTGGCCAGCTGTAGATGAATCTTGAAGCGTGGAATCAAGCAAGGATCTTCTGCACATTTGTAATTGAATCTTGGACAATTTGTTGTTTGATGCGAATAGATACAGAAAATAACTCCCTGCTGTGTCCATTCTGAAAACATGGAGGAGAAGATCATCATCACTAAAGGGAGAAAAGCTGCATAAAAAATGGATCCGTGCAGGATAATTAAAACTCAGTAATTAAACAACTCACACTTATAAAGGACATTTAACATTGAAAGCATTCCAAGGGCTTGTATATAAGAGGAGAGGAAAATAGATATAAAAGCAATGAAAGAATGGATAAATCATGACCTGAGAGTTAGATGGATAGATTATGAGGAAGTTTTTTAAGGTGAAGAGGTTGGAGAGACTTAGGGAGTTGGGTTGAGGAATCTGAAGCCTCTGGCTTTGATGATACGTAGGGGGGAATGTACAAAAGGTTATATGTAAGGCTCGAACATGTTGGAGACTGAGGCATATGAGGTCATGGAGAGGTTTGAATAGAAGTACTAGGATCTTAAAATGTGTGTTGGGGGACAATTAGTGAAAGCAGGATCAATGGGAGAGTAGGATTTAGTGTGGGACAGGATGTGGAAGGCTGCATTGTGAACATGTTGAAGTTCATGGAAGAGGAAGAATAAATGAAAAGCAAGGAGGACGTTAAAGTAATTGAGCCTAGAGGTGACCGAGGCATGGGTAAGGGTGTCAGCAGTGAGGGGGCTGAGGTAGGCAGAGCTGGAAGTAAGTAGTCATGGTGATGGGTAGGATGTGGTATTTAAAGATCAGGCCTGGGTCGAATAGGACCCAAGATTTTATATGGGCTGAAAAGAAGGATTTAAGTGCAAGATTCAGATTATGTTTTAAACTAGTGAGAGTAGCTTGAGTGGCTGAAACATAGAATCATAGAGTAATTTTTTTATTCATTCACGGGATGTGGGCTTTGCTGGCTGGGCCAGCATTTACTGCTCTTCCCTAGCTGCCCTTGAGAAGGTGGTGGTGAGCTGCCCTCTTGAACCGTTGGGCCTAGGACACTACCCTGAGGAACTCCTGAAGTTATGACCCTGGAGCTGAGATGACTGACCTCCAACACCCACAAACATCTTCCTTTGTGCTAGGTATGACTCCAACCAGCGGAGAGTTTTCCCCCTGTTTCCCATTGACTCCAGTTTTGCTAGGGCTCCTTAATGCCACACTCAGTCAAATATTGCCTTGATGTCAAGGGCGGTCACTCTTACCTCACCTTGGGAGTTCAGCTCTTTTGTCCATGTTTGAACCAAGGCTGTAATGAGGTCAGGAGCTGAGTAGTTCTGGCAGAACCCAAACTGGGCACCAATGAGCTGGTTATTGCTAAGCAAGTGCTGCTTGATAGCATGTTGATGACCCCTTCCATTACTTTACTAATGATCGAGAGTAGACTGAGGGGTGGTAATTGGCTGGGTTGGATTTGTCCTGATTTTTGTGCACAGGACATACATGGGCAATTTTCCACATAGCCAGGTAGATGCCAGTGTACTAGCTGTACTGGAACATCTTGGCTAGGGGAGTGGCAAGTTCTGGGGCACAAGTCTTCAGTACTATTGCCGGAATATTTTCAGGGCCCATAGCCTTTGCAGCATCCAGTGCCTTCAGCCGTTTCTTGATATCACATGGAGTGAATTGAATTGGCTGAAGACAGGCATCTGTGATGCTGGGGACCTCTGGAGGAGGCCGAGGTGGATTATCCATTTGGCACTTCTGGTGAATCTTCAGCCTTATCTTTTGTTGTGCTGGGCTCCTCCATCATTGAGGATGGAAATATTTGCGGAGCCTACTCCTCCAGTGAGTTGTCTAATTGTCCACCATCATTCACGACTGGATGTGGCAGGACTGCAGAGCTTAGATCTGATCCATTGATTGTGGGATCGCTTAGCTCTGTCTATCACTTGCTGCTTATGCTGTTTGGCATGCAAGTAGTCCTGTGTTATAGTTTCACCAGGTTGACATCTCATTTTTAGGTATGCCTGGTGCTGCTCCTGGCATGCCCTACTGCACTCTTCATTGAACCAGGATTGATCCCCTGGCTTGATGGTAATGGTAGAGTGAGGATATGCTAGGCCATGAGGTTACAGATTGTGTTCGAGTACAATTCTGCTGCTGCTGATGGCGCACAGCGCCTCATGGATGCCCAGTCTTGAGTTGCTAGATCTGTTTGAAATCTATCCCATTTAGCATGGTGCTGGTATCACACTACACGATGGAGGGTATCCTCAATGTGAAGGCAAGACTTCGTCTCCACAATGACTGTACAGTAGTTACTCCTACCGACACTGTCATGGGCAGATGCATCTGTGGCAGGCAGGTTGGTGAGGATGAGGTCAAGTATGTTTTTCCCTCTTGTTGGTTCCCTCACCACCTGCCGCAGACCCAGTCTAGCAGCGATGTCATTTGGGACTTGGCCAGCTCGGTCAGTATTGGTGCTACTGAGCCACTCTTGGTGATGGACATTGAAGTCCCCCACCCAGAGTACATTCTGCACGCTTGCCACCCTCAGTGCTTCCTCCAAGTGATGTTCAACATGGAGGAGCACTGGTTCATCAGCTGAGGGAGGGCGGCACGTGGTAATCAGCAGGAGGTTTCCTTGCCCATGTTTTACCTGATGCCATGAGACTTCATGGGGTCTGGAGTTGATGTTGAGGACGTCCAGGGCAACTCCCTCCTGACTGTATACCACTGTGTCGCCATCTCTGCTGGGTCTGCCCTGCTGGTGGGACAGGACATACCCAGGGATGGCAGTGGTGGAGTCTGGGACAGAAGGATGTCATTTAGCCTATCAGGTCCATGCCAGCATGTTCTCTAAAGCTCAAGATCAGATCTGAAGCTTCTGGTTTTCTGCCAATCCTGCACTACTGCAGTAGTAGTAAGCAATATAAATATGGCTGCCAGCACCATGGCAACCATACTACAGTTGACTTTCACACCCTTGGGCTGGGGAAGTCAAGATAATCAGAAAAGCTTCCTGTTCTGCACAATAGAATGATCCCTCAGAGAGGGCATCTGTGTGGGGGCAATTGGGAGAATAGGTTTAGGCTGGAACATAAACAGCAGTAAGTCATTCAACCCCTTCGGTCTGTTCTCTTAGATCATTGCTGATCTGTGCATTTGTTTCATATCTCTGGCACACTTACCCAACAAAAATAAACCAATCTTGAAAATGTTAATTGATTCAGCATTTACAGCCTTTGGGGTGAAGTAAGTTCCACATTTCCACTACTCTTTTGTGTGAAAAAGTACTGCTTGATTTCACTCCTAAATAGCTCTAATTTTAGGGTTTTATTTATTCTCTTTATTCTGGCTTCCTTAATCGGAGAAAATAAGGTGCATACAGCAAAACTGTTAAATCCCTTAATAATACCTCAATTAGATCCACCATCATCCTTCTAACCGAAAGTAATACTAACCAAATTTAACCAAATCTATCTGTCCTCATATTTATCCTGGATTAATTGTGGTGAATCTGTGCCTCACACCCTTCAAGTCAATAAATCTTTCCTGAAGTTTGCTTCATAAAACCGAACACAGTTCACCAGATGGAGTCTGACAAAAGCTCTAAACAACTGAAGTATCACTTCCTCACTTTTATATTCCAATCCTCTTGAGAAAAAGACCAATAAAGTTACCGTTCGTTCACCAGCTTTTAGCGACCTGTACACATTGAAGCCCATATCTTTCACCATTAAAAAAAAATTCAACTTGAAACTACTCACACTCTATTCACTGTTGAGACACAATTGCAAAAAATTGGTGCCACTGGTGAGATGATGGAGGGCATGAATCATGATGCACTGCACACCCAATACTGCACCATTTTCTACAATATAACTAGTTATGAGTAAGGATTGGTTCAGTGTACAATACAGGTTTGCAGAGTTGGCATGACTGGAATGTCTGATCTCTTGAGGATACACCCAGTTACCTGCGTGCTGCATTTGTGAAGTAGCCTTGTGAGACAACCATGGCTACCTGGCACAGGGGACACACATCAGATGCCATATGTTGCATCCAAAAAGGCTCACTATGTTTGCATCCAAGGATCATTATAAGGTCATAACTATTCTGCAAAATTGGTGGAATTACCAACTTTACAACAGTCTCAGTAGGCTCCTGTCATGCCTCAATGTGCATCAGCTGAAATCTGTGACCTTTTCCTCAACATAATTGCAATGCTCTGGGACTCAATGAGCTATTACATGAACAAGATAGTCTCCTTATCCCACTGTCTGCTAAAACATGTTGTTTCCTTCTGTCCCTACCTCGTTCTGGCCGTTTCTTCACAAGGTCCGGTTGACGCATTAATTCCATCCTCTGTTTTACCTGGGATGTGAAGCATTAGGGGTGTACAAACAATGACCTAACTAATTGCCTGACATCTTGTACTGTTGGCCTTGTTATTAAAAAAGATCCTTAGACCTTTTTGTCCTGTAGGAGTTCATTACTTTGCTCAGGCTTTTGATTAGTTTTCAAAAACCAGAAAAATGCTCAAGTTAACTTCGTCAGTATGAAGGAGGGGGTTTGTTATTTGAAATATGGAATACAGATCAATATATTTAAATATTAACATGAGTGTTATCACACTCTAACAAACATCACGACCCCATGAAGATCATGAGCCATTTGTTTGTTCATCTAATATGATTTGTTTGTTCATCTAACTTACTCCGAGGTGGGAAATGGTAATCATAGACCTTGAAATGATACTGAAGACTACAAAGACACAAGATGTTTATTACATTTATCTGAAATTTCTTCCTTTGTTATTTTAATTCTAAATTATTTTTTCATGGGATGTGGGCATTGCTGGCTAGGGCAGCATTTATTGCCCATCCCTAATTGCCCTTGTTCAGAGGGTATTTTAAGAGTCAATCACACTGCTGTGGGTCTGGAGTCACATGTAGGCCAGGCCAGGTAAGGAGAGCAGATTTCCTTCCCTGAAGGGCATTAGTGAATCAGATAGGTTTTCATGGTGATCATTAGACTTTTAAAATCTAGATTTTTTTATTGAATTCGAATTTCATCATCTGCCGTGGTGGGAATTGAACCCAGGTCCCCAGAGCATTACCCTGGGCCTCTGGAATCCAGTGCCAATGCCACTAAGCCACCACCTCCCCTTGCTGGTATAATTAACGTTGGTATTAAAGGAGAGGAGCAGAATTTCAGATATTCAGGTGGATTGTTTGTCCTGTAATGTCATTTCAAGGCCCCTTAGTAATTACAATTACTTCAGGCCTTTTTGAAATCATGTTTATTTTGTTTATTCTTTTATGGGATGTGGGCTTCGCTGGCTGGGCCAGCATTTATTGCCCATCCCTAATTGCCCTTGAGAAAGTGGTGGTGAGCTGCTTTCTTGAACCGCTGCAGCCCATGTGGTACACCCACAGTGCTGTTAGGAAAGGAGTTCCAGGATTTTGACCCAGTGACAGTGAAGGAACGGAGGTATATTTCCAAGTCAGGATGGTGAGTGACTTGGAGGGGAACATCTGGGTAGAGGTGTTCCCATCTATCTGCTGCTCTTGTCCTTCTAGATGGTAGTGATCGTGGGTTTGGAAGGTGCAGTCTAATGAGCCTTGGTGAATTCCTGCAGTGTGTAGATAGTACACACTGCTGCCACTGTGTATTGGTGGTGGATGGGTGAATGCTTCTGGGTGTGGTGCCAATCAAGCGGGGTTGCTTTGTCCTGGATGGTGTCAAGCTTCTTCAGTGTTGCTGGAGCTTCACTCATCCAGGCATGTGGGGAGTATTCCACCACACATCTGATGGAATATCAGTTGGGCAGAAATAATCAATTGAGTCAATTATTAGGATAATTATTAAATTATCAAAGGTATGATTTCCTGCCTTTACATCATGTATAAACGTATAAACATGAGGGAGATGATGGTGTCACTGGACTCGTAATCCAGCGACCCAGGCTAACTTTTTGGGGACCTGGTTTCAAATCAGATCATGGCAGCTGCTGGAATTTAAATTCAATAAATCTGGAATTGATTGAAAGCTAGTCTCAGTAATGGTAACCATGAAACTATCACCGATTGTTGTAGAAACCCATCTGGTTCACTAATGTCCTTTTGGGAAGGAAATCTGCCATTCTCACCCTGTCTGGCCTATATGTGACTCTAGATACTCAGTAACGTGGTTGACTCTTAACTGCCCTCTGAAATGGCCTAACAAGCCAATTAGTTGAAGGGCAATTAGGGATGGGCAAAAAGTGCTGGTCTTGCCAGTAACACCTGTATCCCATGAAAACTTTTTAAAAGTACACTTGGACAATGATTTGATACATTTTGGAGTTCTTTCCAAAGAATACCCCAAAGCGATTACCCCAGGGATTTTTCCTTCCCTCCCAATGATCTGCATTTGCTGCCTTCTCCCGCAGAATTTCAAACGCAAGCCCATGTCCTGCCACTCTGAATTACAGAATATTTGGAATCTATTCACAACCTTTGTTTGGAGTGCTGTTTGCATCTTTTGAAGCCTCATTAATTAGGCATTCCTGCAGCAAGCAGTGAGCATTTTCTTTATTCAATACCTATTTAACCAAAGCATACAGAGTTGAATCAGCAGCGGAGCAAATGTTCCTGCTAAACAAATGATCTTATTAAGAAATTTTCCATTTCTTGGTTTGTACTTTATTATTCGATTCACAATAGCAATCCTTGAATCATACCTCTGTAGAAATGGAACAATGGACAACTTGCTTTTCTGTTGCTTTCTCATGTATGGCACTGTTCTGGAAGAAATGCGATAGATATTAGAGTTAGTATTTCGCTCTTAGAAATTTGTATTGTTGGCATTCAGCAGATTCGTATGTGGTTGGATATAAATGTTTGTGTTGGTGTCTGGTTAGTCATTCAATTGACAAAGAGTGACAATTGTTTTCTTTTTTTTATTGAAGATAATATCAAGGGAGATCAACTAGTAAATGAATAAAGCTTTCTGCCAAGTATTACTCAAAATTACTCATTACTATGAGTAATATTTGTCAGAAAGCTTTATTCATTTCTTAGTTGATCTCCCTTGATATTATTTTCAGTAGAAAAAATAAGAAAACAATTGTCACTCTTTCCCTTTCTCTAAACTCGTTGTCAACTCGAAAGGCGGAATTTTCCATTCTGGAGCCTAAATCCAGTGGCGGGTGGGAAAGTCGGCATGATTCCCGCTGGGCGGCACGGTGGCTGAACACGTGTGATCCTCTGCTGTTTAGCTCATTAATTATGCATCAGCAAGGAGCTCGGTGAATCCCGCGGCAGGGCGCGCAGGACGTCGCCCGCCTTACTCTCCCAGAGTCCTTGTTGGCTGTGGTGTGGAGAAGCTGGCACATGTGAGCAACCACATCCTGGGACATATGAAGGCTCTGTGGCATTGCCTTTTTCTCATCTCTAGGTAAGAGCACCACCTGTGATACACGCATGTTCAGGCTAATGCTTGCCGTTGCAAGTGGACCCTGTTCGCCAGCATTTTGACATTCGTGAGGCCCCACTGCCTCCCGCTGCTCATGCCCTTGCTCCTCATGGCCCTGCGCCAACCTGGGATGGGTCTTTTCCTCATTCTGCATCAGCGATACCTCAGTGGATATGTGAATGAATTGAAGTGGCATATTAAGTGAGCATGTACTTTGGAGTTGCGAGTTGGCTGCCCTCCATCAGCAGTGCCTCTTGGAGGCATCCAACTCACTCCCTCCATCCCTGCCTCTGACTGCAGCCGATGGCAAATGGCACAGAATGAATGGCAGCTCCACACCTTGCTGGGATCTCGAGACTGAGACCCATGAGCCGGGAACAAACCTGCTGCAATGTGGGCTTCACCATAGAGAGAACACAAGTGAGCATTTTGACAGCCAGTTGCCTCATAATTATTAGTGTCCATAATAATTATTTAGTCAGCCACTTGTGCTGAGCTTGAACTCCACCCACCCAAAAAGACCCTTCACCCACTTCGAGGGATCTCACTGACCAACTAACTGCGTGGTCAAGATCAGTTTGGAAAAATGGGGCACGTCACCTCTCCAACCCACTGCACCATCTTCTACCCTCATCCTGTCACCCACCAACTTCCCCCCTATCACCATAGACCCACTCACTATCACCATTCCTCTCCCCTCTGTCACCCTTGAACCTCACCCCATTACATGGGACCCTATCACGATCCACCTCTGCATCCCTATCCTGCCCTCAGAGCAGACATCCATTACCATCCCCAAGTGCACCCTGACCCCTCTCGTTACTTGAGCCACTTGTCCTGTCCCCCTCCATATTCCCCCAATGAGACCTTCACCTACCAGGCTCTCACCCTGGACCTGTCACCCTACCTCATCCCATTCCCCCCTCTGTCTGCGACTGCCCTCCTAAGTTCTGCTCCTAGGACCCCACCGTTGACACCACTGACCCTGCATCTAACACACTTCTTCCCCGTACACTCTCCCCACCCTTTCCCTGTAAGCTTGCCAACCTGTCAAGCCTTCACTCCACCTTTCCACCCCACCCATTCCCCTTCCAGTCTTCGCTGGCCTCCCTTGACGAGCCTTGGTGCAATCTTTGTTAACGGCACTCGAGTGACGTTCAGTGAGGTCCCCAAAAAAGGAGAAGGCAAGGTCTATGCACCTCAGAGTTGTGGAAAAGGTGCATGGCACGTATGTACAGTTGTAAAATTGAACATTCTGATTTCCCACTGGCGGGGAGCTTACTTTGGAGGGGCAAACTTAATTCTGGTGAGGTGGCCTTTAATGCGCATGCATGAGATGCTAATAAATACAAATGGGGTTCCTGATATTGCTCATTGGGAAGTTCCACCCACCTTTAATCTGCCTTGAAAGTCGGGAGAACAGAATTCCAACAGTTTATCCTGCCATCGGGAAACAGATTCTTTGCCTTCAGCCAAATTATTTTTCCCTGTGCGCCACAATTCTAGCTGCTGGTGGGAATGGAAAGTTCCGCCCCTAAATATTTTTGTCCTTTTTCTCTTTCGTTTTACCTCCACATTTTCTGTCTCCTCCCTCTGTCTTTCGCATATTTTCTCTTGTTGGCTCTTTACACTTGATTTTAACTCAGCTCAGTGCCCTTGAGGTAAAAGGAGTAAGGGGTTAAAATTACATTTGGGGGCTCCCCATGTCATTCCTGAACCATTCACAATGTGTCCCATTTTGGCGGGTAATTTTCTGACATCAGGATGAAGTGTCGGGCCTAATTATGGAAGCAAAGTCATGGAATTTTCCATCCCTGTTGGCGTAGGCGTCATGATGGGCATGGACAGACAATATGGCAAGAAGGCCAAAAATCGGTTTTACGTTGTCTTGAAACCAGTTTGCAAATGTCCGCTCTGCCCATCAATGGCCATCCCCACCATCCAACGTTGGGAACTTAATTTGCAGCTCATCATCTTGCCTGCCCTCCGGAATCATCCCCTCACATAAAATTGACTGCCCACGATGACCTAAAACACGACTGGACAAGTGTGACATGCAGGAGTCGGGACTTACCGTCAGGGCCTTGCTCACCTCGCGGACATCCAAGGATCAGAAGATATTGGAGACCTACGGCTACTGGACCCTGGAGGAACACGTACATCACATACTGGGTGGAATCTTATGGATATACTTCTGTCACGAAGCAGCTCACGGAAGGCGGGATGTCTCTGTTGACGTCTGGGGTCTGCTTCGGGACATCACGGTCTTGGCCATGGACTGTTATGGATGGTCAGCAATGGTGTGGGGGAGAGGATGGCCCAGCTGTGAATGGGAGAGGAAGGTGTACCGAGTTGGCGGGAAAGGAAGGTCTATGTTTGACTGGGAGAGGAAGGTGTACCAGGGGGGAGGGTAAGATTGGGAGGTGAGGAGCGAATGTTTCCGGGGCGGCAGGGTGGGGTGAGGTTGGGAACGGGGGGAAACAAAGGTATCGGAGGGGTGAGGTTGGGAGGGAGTATGGGGGGTAGGAGGGTGTAGTGGGGGAAAAATGCGGGAACTGGGAAGGCAAATCTAAGGGGGGGTGGAAGGTGTAAGGGAAGTAGTTTGGAGGGGGGAAGTAGTTTGGAGGGGGCAGTAGTTCAGAGGGGGGAAGTCGTTCAAGGCAGAAAAGACTTCAGAGGAAGAAAGAATCTGGGGGAGGAAGGAGTTCGGAAGAAGGAAGGAGTTCAGTGGGGAGAAAGAATTCAGGGGGAGGAAGCAGTCCAGGGGTGGGGGGCAGCGAAGGAGTCCAGGATGGGCACGGTCTGCAAGGAGTCCAGGAGGGAGGGTGGGGTTGAAGGAGTCCAGGAGAGGGGCGGGGGGGTAGGCGGAAAGGAATCCAGGAGAGGGAGTCTGGAGGGGTGTGTGTCAAAAGAATCTGGTGGAGGTCCAGGGCAAAGGAGAGTCAGGGGGAGGGCGGTGCAAAGGAGTCCAAGGTTGGGGGGGGCGGGTGGAGAAGGAGTCCAGGATGGAGGAGGATGAAAGAATCTGGGGTGGGGGAAGGAGTTGGGGTCGGGGGGGAAGTAAGGAGTCCAAAAAGAAGTAAGGCAGGAGAGTGTCTATGTAAATGTGCAAGAGAGATATCTGTAGAGTCAATGACCACCTCTTGGGGGGCAAACTGAGGGTGGACGTGGTAGGAGGGAATAGTGAGTATGACGGGGTCAGAGTGATCCCAAAGGATGGGAGGCTGATGGTTCGATCATAGCTGTAGAAGGAGCGGTGAGGGTGGTTGATGGGGACTCAGAGTTAGACAGTGACCTGGGAGTGAGAGGGAGGAGGTCGAAGAGGTCAATGTGGACTGTGGGGTGGGATTCTCAGGAAGGTTGGGAATATAGATGTTCACTTGAACATCCTGGAAAGAAAAAGGTTCAGGTTGGTAGATGAGGTTGGGAGGTGGAAGATGATGCCGGGGGGTCAAAAGTGATGGGGGAAAGGACATGGGTGCCTTGGGTGGGGGGGAAGGGCAGGACAGCTGAGAATAAACGATGACTACCATGGTTGTCAAAATCAAAAGTGAGCGGAGCCCCATGTTGGACGGGCACAGGTGCTGCATGGGAGTGTGACCAGTGGGTAGGTGGAGACGCAGGCCAGCTCAGATAGACAACTGAAAGAGAACCCTAGCAGGCAGCATTGAAAATGCTCGGGACATTGAGATGAATGTAATGGAGGAAGGCTCCTCATGCGTGGGAGAATGTTTACATGAGGCTCTGAAAGGCTCTGACACACACTGAGTTCTCCCTCCAGACTCACTTGTGCGTGCAGCTGAACTGAACGGGGTAGATGCAGAGGGAGGACTCGTGAAGCCTGTATATGAAGCTACAAGACACCATTACAATTTATTCAGTGAAAGGGAATATATTTTCAGATTATGAAGTGACAAAATGTGTTCACCCGTGCAACCACCTGTGATCAGAAACTCTCAACTTTTCTAGGCCTACCACTTCTTCTATGTGCTTCCCTGATATTCGCAGGAGGGATAGAGCCTGTGCAGTGGTTGGCCCTGTTGCCTCTGATGACTTTGGCGTGCATCGTCTGGACAGCCGAGGCCTTGAGGGCCCTGGCTTACTTTGGCTGTCCTCCTGTGGGCCAGCTGCTCCCTCTGCAGTGACACAGGATGAAGCTGAGAGGGGAGTCACATGCAAAGGGGACTTGGAGGGAGAGGGCAGCCTCTGGGATTCCTGAGTGGATGACCTAGGGATGTCCAGCTGCCACTCCTCCACCCTTCGGGTGCCCGAGAGCTCCGGCCAGACACCTTGAGAGGAAGGAGCATCTGGAGGGATGTGCTCTGTTTCCTTCTCATGTTGCCACTGCAGGAACTCACCCATGGCTACCACGACAGAGTGCAGGTCTGCCCGCATCTCCGTGTTCTGTCGGACCAGGGTCTCCATGGTGTCCACCATCCTCCCCATGGAGACCTCTATACACACGCATGTGGGCATCACTTCATCAGAGAGCAGGCGGATGCACTCCTCCGACTCATGAGCCACTCTATTGAGGGCTTCCAGCAGCTCTGCATGACGTTCCCCCACCTTCTGCTGACTCCCCACGAGAGTGAGTTGTGTTATGACATAACTGATGGTAAATGCTGAGCTGTTCAAATCCCAGAGGGAAACTTGAAACAACTGTCACAACTAATTTTCAATTTGAATAAATTTCGAGATGGGTACCTTGAATTCAGTAGTAATAAGACCCCCAAGTCTTCTAGGTTTTACAAAACTAGATTAACATTTATTAATAAGAGAAATAATTTTTAAATACATACATAGATCTACAAATTACAACTGTGATAACTTCTAAATCCCCTAATCAATCTAACTCCCAGTTACACTTTCGTTAAGGCAACAGTAAGACACATAGATTTTAAAGATCCAGGCAAAGAAACGTGATACCCTGAATAAGTTAAATTCCAAGTGAGTTTTCTTAACTTCAGTCCTTTGAAGCCAACAGCTTGTGGCATAGATGCTGAAGGCTTTTTCACACTTGTAAGATCTTAAAATGCTCTCCCTGACACATAGCCTTTTCTCCTTTATACATATTTTCCCCTTTGAATGCAAATACCCATGGGGGGAGTTTTGCCCTTGACCCTTTACCCTTGACGGGCGGGCGGGCCCGACTGACTCGGTGGCAGGAGGGCAGCCGATCGCCGCCGCTGAAACGGGCCCCGACGCCATTTTAAGTGGGCGGGCCAATTATGCGCTCCCTGTGTGGGGGGGGTGGGTATTCCCCAACTGCCAGAGTGCACTCTTTCGCACATGCGCACGAAAGAGTGCACATCTCCCTGAAGCAAAGTGCTGCCTCAGGAAGATCGCTGAAACTCTGTGAGAGCCTAAAAATAGAAAAATTAAAAAAATCATTAACATGTCCCCCTCATGTGAAAATGTCATACGAAATGGGACATGTTAGTGAAGAACACAAAGGGCAGAATTTTCTGGCTGGCGTGCGGGTGGTGGAGTCCGCACGCCAGCACTTAAAATGTCGCGCGAGTGTCCCGACGTCTGCGCGCGGCATCGCGATATTTCAGTCGGCGGGTGCGCTATGCAGCGGGACGCGTGTCCACCATTAATTAAAGGCCTTGATAAAGCCATTAACTCTCCAATCGACCAGGATTTTGAGGGGCCCGTGCGAACTTCGGGTCAGCGCACGGGCCCAACAGGCAGGCGGGTAGGTGATTTTTTTTTTTACAAACCTCATCCAGTGACGGGATGAGGTTTGATATCGGGTTTAAAAACTTTTAATAAAGTGTTTGGCCAGGATTTTGCCCTCGTCAGGCGGGCTCGGCGGGGGTGAGCAGGAGCGGTCGGGAAGCTTACTGCCGCCCGCGATTGGGCTGTGATCGCCATTTCACCCGAAGGTTCGCACACGTGTGCAAGTGCGTGCAGGAAAAGCTCCCTCAGGCACAGAGCTGCCTCAGGGTGATGAAGATATATGAAAATAAAAAGGAGAGAATTTAAAAATTGTCAAAAACATTAGAACTTAGTTTGAAAAATTTTTTCACGAAAGAAATAATTGCCTGCCTGCCAACTGTAAGGCTGGACAGGCAGCGAAAAATTTAACTCAATTAGATCTTTAATGGCCTTAATAGGCCTATTAGTTGCCGGCAGTTTGCTGCCACCTCCCATGTGTGCCCACCGGCCAAAATATCGTGCGAGTGAGCAATGATAGCGGGACGCTCGCCCGACATCATCGCGTGTCATTTTACGCTCGCTCGGGTCGGGCACGCGCCAACCTGATGAGTGCAATATTCTGGCCACATACACACGCAGACACATATAGACACATAGACTCCTCCCATTATTACTCTACTTCTAAAAACATTATGAGAATTATTATGTCTTCTTGACAGTTGGAAGGCTGAATCCAGAGGCTCGTCATCTGACTTGGACCTTACAGATGCCTCTTCCCTAGCAGTCCTCCGAGTGCCGGGGAGTTCGGCTGAATCTGCCTCCTCCTGGTGTGGACATGCGTCCTTGCGGTGACCACCAGATTGTGAGCCTGAGCCTGCTCTAGATCTAGGCCCCACCGAGGTGTGTGTCTCTGTGCTGGTGGAGGGTGTAGGTAAGCGCTTATTTCCAGCTCTTCAATAGAGGAGGTGTCCTCTTGGCTGGGGCTGAGGGACTGGCTGGCTGAGGTTGTCGGTCGCTTGGCAGAGCTCCCTGTGAACCAAGGTAGAGATAATTAGTGCATGGCAGCAGAGTCAAAAGCAGGAGAGAGAACACTCACAGTGAGAGAGAGGTGGTGCATGATACTCAACTGGGTGTTCGTTGTTGAACTCACAGTTGCCTCAGGCATGGTCCATGTCCTCACTAGTCAGCATGATGGCACACTCCTCAAAGTGAGTGAGAGGTCTATTATGGGCCACTCTACCTCCAGTCTGGGACCTCTCCCTGCTGTTTTGAGCCAGCTTCTCCTGCATGAAAACAGATGGAGAGTGTGTGAGCAGGACACATGGCACTGTGTGGAATGTTTGTGTGATGAGTGGAGCCGTGGATAGGATGAGGACACGTGCTTGAGAGGGTATGGGCCTGATGGAGATGTGAGGGTCTGTGTGAGAGTTAGTGGTGTTGTCCCTTGAGGTGTGAGATCCCTGTGGATGTGTGAAGGGTTTGGGAGTGTGTGAGTTGAGAGCGATGAGGTGGTTGCCTTACCCTGGCGGAATGGATGAGAGCATTCATCCTCTTCCTGCACTGGATGGCTGACCGCCTCTGTGCTCAGGAAGCACTGACCGCCACTGCTACTGCCTCCCAGGCTGGATTGGTGACTCTAGTGGACCTCCTGCGGCCAGAGCGGGGGTAGCGGACATCGCGGTGGCCTCCCAGCAGGCGCCCGAGAGAGGCATCACTAAATTTGGGAGCTGCCGTCTTCTTTGCTTTCGGGGCCATCCGTCGCCTGGAGCAGTCCTGGTCTGTAGACATGAAGTAGGCTGCACCCTGGTGCACTTTAAATATGGCGCCCAGAGCGAGGAAGCGCTGACATCACGGCGGGGCAGCCAAATCCGAGCCCACCTGCCAACGAGCCTGCCTATTCCCCGTGAATGCATAATTAATAAGGCAGAATGCGTCAAGAATGGGGCGATACGTGTTGAAATGCCGCCATTGTGGCTGATGTGTAAAAGGTCATTTTTCCTGCCCACTACCGCATTTTGTCCAAATCCGAGACGATTCCGCCATGGTCTGATGATGTTATACGTAACTTTAATCGCTGGGCCTCCCCAGCCCTGGGTTTCCCTGAAATCAGAAATTCTGCAATATATTTAAATAATTCATATACTGTATCTGGAAACAATGAAACATTGAAGGCAGTTAAGTTGCTTTTGATGTAATTCGGGAATTGTGAGATCGGAATGCTAATTGTAAGATCGCAAAGGAGGTAAATGCTCAAACTAGTGCCCGCTGAAGATACAGCATTATGTGCAAAAGAATAAAGTGAAACCTCAATTAACCTGAGCTGTCAGCTTCGGCACTGAAACTAGGGGACATAGAGGCCATGGAGCAGCTGAAATGTTTCTTGAGTTTGGGATGAAGTTGCCTTATTGGGTAAATTTGGGGCGTGGCGATCGGCTTTAAAAAAATGAAGTGTTCCATTCCTTTTCGAGCCAGATTCACACATTTTCAGCTCCTTCTTTGAACTTGTGCTCCAGTCTTGCAAATGTCACAGCAAATCTGATGGTGTAGAAAACTGACGTCTTCAATAAGAAACCTGTTGCCAGAAGAATGAGCCGTGGCAACAAAGGTCCAGATGGCTCCCCCTGCAATCGAATAAGGTTGTTGAAGTCCAACACAGCTCATTTCCCTCGCAGACCTGACTCATCCAAAGCTTCAATCTCTATCGAATGTCACAGGTGCAGGGAGGATAACAAATGTCCTTCAGCAATGTCATCCCTAACTCCATGAGCACAAATGAGGCTGATTGACGCAATATCACAAATACATTCCCTTCTATAATGGGGAGCTGGAAAAGAGACATTTTATGAGCTCAAGTGCACTCATTGTTTGTAAATAAAACAGAAAATGCTGGAAATACTCAGCAGGTCTGCTTTCATGGAAAGAGAAATAGAGTTAATGTTTCAGGTCAATGACTTTTCATTGGGACGGATTCTGCTTTTGTCATTTTCAGCTCCTCCAGGCCTCCCTCTTATTGCTTTATCGTTCCATTATCATCCTCAACTGCCTTGCACCATCATCACATGCAGCATCATGCATTGTTTTTTTCTCATTTCGATGCTTGAAATGTTGCACTCTTGAAAAGAGTTGTGGTTTCAGTAAAACTCTAGAGACATTTTGTATAATAGCAGATTTTTTGTAAAGGGCTGCTGGCGTACCATTCCATTGAGAATACATGCTTTAACAGTTTGAATAACTGCATTAAATTGGAATTTTGTGCGATTTTGATTTAAGAAATGTCATTTGAAGAGTTCAGTGCAAAAACCCACCGAGTCACACTTTTGTTTAGTTTAATGAAATTCGGTCGGGATGTGACAACTCCTCTACAAACACTAATAATGATGGTGATATTTAGTCCAAGGCCATTTACTTCAAAATAATTTATCATGTTGGATGTGTAGGAAGTAATTCTTCATCTGTGGTTTTGTAACAACATAGAAAAACAGCAACAAGGGATGAGTTCAAGGGTTACTTTCTTTTCTGGTGCTTATTCATGCTGATGATTTGCTGGATAGTCATGATGAGCTTGACAATACTTAAGGTTCACCTAAAACATAGGCTTTCAGACTGGGGCCCATAGACATAGACCATCATTATTAGTGGAAATGGCTGTGATGCAGAAAAAGAGTTCAACAACCTTGCTGGAGTTGTCAAGGTAACAATATTGTACTTTTACTCTCTGACCACACCTCTACAACCTCCAGCCTCACAACCTATAATACTCCGCCCCCCTGCAACCACCCCCCCCACGGTGTTTCCTTTGACACCGCATACAATCACTGCACCACAGTTCACTATACCTCCTCAGACTCCTACAATCACTGCACCACAGTTCACTGTACCTCCTCAGACTCCTACAATCACCACTATTGCAATGCTTCCTTATCCTTCACACCTGACATACTGCATACTAGCTATTGGTTATTGTACAATGATGGGCACATTCTCTAAGTACCTCACAAGACTGACATTAACATACCCCTTTCTTTCTTCCAGTTATGAGGCTGACAGCTGACAGCTGAGCTCTCTGCCCTTCCTCATAGAAAGTGATCTGGCCTTCAGGGGCAGGGAAACAGTCTTGGCTGTGATAACTGGCAGTGCTGCAGGAGATCTTATACAGGTTTTCTTCATACGACATATCTTCTCTTTTTCCCTCATTACTTCTAACTTTTTAAAAAAGCTCTTTCATGGGATGTGGGTGTTACTGGCAAGGCCAACATTTGTCGCCCATCCTTAATGAGCCTTGGGAAGGTGGTGGTGAGCTGCTGCCTTGAACTGCTGCAGTATCATCTGGTGTCGGTACTCTCACAGCGCTGTGAGGGAGGGAGTTCCAGGATTTTTACCCAGCAACAGTGAAGGAATGACAATACAGTTCCAAGTCAGGATAGTGTGTGGCTTGGTGGGGAACTTGCAGGAGGTGGTGTTCCTATGCATCTGCTGCTCTCATCCTTTTAGGTGTTAGAGGCTGTGCGTTAGGAAAGTGCTGTCGAAGATGAGGTGCTGCAGTGCATCTTGTATATAGCACTCACTGCTGCCACAGGGAGGGAGTGAATGTTTAATTTGGGTTAACTCACCCAACACACGACAAACTGTAGATATAGAGGAAGAATGAAGGGAGACAATATCAAATAAAGGGTACAATTCTAAAGATGGTGCATGAGCAGAGGGACCTGAGGCTATATGTGCACAAATTATTGAAGGTGGCAGGGCAGGTTGAGAAGATAGTTAAAAAAGCGTAAGGGGTGGGATTTTCTGCACCCGCCTGCCGCCAGGATCTTCCGGTCCCGCCGCAAGTCAATGGTCTTCTGGCTGGGGTGCAACCTCGCCCACGGTGGGTCCCATCTGCAACGGGGCTGGGAAATCCCAGCCAAGGGATGCTGGACTTTATAAATGGAGGCAGAGAATACAAAAATAATGAAGTTATGATGAACCTGTATAAAACACTGGTTCAGCCTCAACTGGAGCATTGAATCCAATTCTAGGCAGCAAACCTTAGGAAGCATGAGGGTACAGAAAAGATTAACGAGAATGGTTTCAGGGATGAGACACTTCAGTTTTGAGGATAGATTGGAGAAACTGGGGTTGTTCTTCGAGAAGAGATACTTGAGACGAGATTTGATAGAAGTGTTCAAAATCATGAGGAGTTTAGAGAATGCAGGTAGAGAGAAACTGTTCCCATTGGCCGAAGGATTGAGAGCCAGAGGACACTGAGTTAAGGTGATTGACAAAAGAACCAATGGCGACATGAGGAAAAACTTTTTTTACACAGCGAGTGATTAGGATCTGGAATGTACTAGGAGTGTGGTGGAGGCAGATTCAATTGTGGCTCTCAAAAGGGAATGGGATAAGCACCTGAAGGGGAAAAAAATTCAGGGCTATGAGGAAATGGTGGGGTCATGGGCCTATCCAAGTTTCTCTTGCAGAGAGCCAACATGGGCATGTTGGGTTGAATGGCCTCCTTCAGTGCTGAAACATTTTATGATTCAATGCAGATGCTCAGCCACTTCTCTCTCTCTGCTTTTCCTCCACAATAAAAGCTA
Organism: Cetorhinus maximus; assembly: GCF_964194155.1. Lineage (NCBI taxonomy): Eukaryota > Metazoa > Chordata > Chondrichthyes > Lamniformes > Cetorhinidae > Cetorhinus > Cetorhinus maximus. The sequence goes on from NC_135880.1 coordinate 212,890,857, forward strand.
ACCCTTGCCCCTCTCTTTCCTCTCAGTTGCTGAAGGTGTGAAGCTATCTCTGCCAGTCAAAGAAGAGGAGTTGAGCCATCCTGAAGAAATAGCGTTACTTGATCTCATCTTCGCGAGGATCAGCTTGGATACTGTCACCGCACGCACCTTAGAGGAAAGGCTAGAAGAGGGGTCTTAACATAATGCAAAAGAAGAATAGGATGCTATGAGTGCCAGTATTGACAGGTGTTTCCATTAATGCACGGTAGCCTATGTGTATACAATAACTAATTTCTTGAAGACTGGAGAGTATATTGTTACGATCTCAGCTGATGTTAATATTGGACAAGTCAGATCCCAGTGTGAAACCTGGCTTGATAGATCCTAACTTATTTTTAGAAACCGTGGAGATAAATTACTGAACAAATTCATAGGAGTCTGCTGATGAACTTTTAATACAAAGAATAAAACATCTAATAAACAAGAAAAATGAACTATATTACACCAAATAAAAAAGTAGGAAAGGTCTCAATATAAATATTCATTATTCCTTTACCCGAGCTATATCTTTGCAGATAAATTCAGGAAAATAAAACAATTTATCATATCTATCTTATACTCTAATATTCTGGGTAAGTATGTGGTACATGTGAACCAACTGGCGAGCTATGGTCAGACATACCACACTCCAGAGTAAATGACAGATGCGACCAAAGCTGATTCTATGGATTTCTCAACAACCCACCCAGACGCTTGTTACACTGTGGGCTAACCGGTCTTACTGAAACTCTGTCCTTCTCCAGAGGGTTTCCAATCTCCATATTCAAAGAGCTCACCTTGGAATTCCCACCAAACATTGCTCCCATTCAGATGCCTCCAATAAGGATCCACCTCCAAGGTTTCCATCTTGCCTTCCAAGATTCCTTTCCCCTGAATCTCCAAGCACACTTGAGCTTCACCCTCCAAGAACAATTTCAGATCTTTGGCTGTGCCAAGCAGAACACCATTGCTCCAAAAGGCCCACAGTAAGGAGTCCTCAACCGTCAGCTGCCTCCTCAGATCTTCAGGGCTTCTCTCAAGCCCACTTTGCTTCAAGCCTGCTCCCCACAGCTCTCTCACTTTAATTTGGTGCCTATTGCTCTGCTCCTTTTTCTCAACTTTACTTAAGTGGACCTGTTTCTGATCTTTTTCCTGTCCCTTACCTAGGACCTTCTTCTGGAACCTCTTTCTGTCCCACTCCCTTGTTTGGGATCTTCTCCCTGTCTCCCTCCTGTGTCCTGTTCCTTGGGACACCTTCCTTCGAATGGCTGTTCTGTTCAGGTCATGCTGTTTCATGCCGTTTCACTTTTCTTCTTTCTCCTGTGCGCATGTGCGCAGGGCCAGTTCCCGGCCTAAAGACGCGAAAATGGACAAACTGCACATGTACGGCCCTTTCTCAGCTGGTGCATGTGCAGAGGTCCTGAGGCCCGCCACAAATATAGTTCCCAAACTCTGAACTCCCGATCTAAACTCAAGGTGGGTACCAGAGTTTGTTACAATATGGCTAATGAGTCCATCTCACTACATCTAGGAAACACTACACATGTCAAAGTTATTCACTTACTCAATGGACAAGTTTGTCAGAGGAACTGGTGCATCTCTCTCGGTGTCCAAATAAGTCAACACTTATTTAGTACCAGGCAGTTCACAAGAATGCAGAGAGCATAGAGTCCTGCTTTTAAACTATACCAGGATCTTTAAGGTGGGCTCTGAACAGTTGACTTATGGTTATATTTTGCTTGTTGATGATTTAGGTTAGTTATTTTGCGTTTGGCTTAAATTCTAGTCAATCAAAAACCTTGGGATTTCTCTGTAATCTCTCTATAGAAACCTGGGGCAGGATTTTTAGTTTGGCGGGCGGACGTGATCGGTGGGTCTGGGAGTGACCAGGGAATGGACTGCCAACCGTGATTGGCCCCATGACCGCGATTTCACACTGGCTTTCCAATTAACGGCCAGCCAGTGAGAAAGGTGCTCTGAAACGCTCAGTGCTCCCGGAGTGGGGGTGGGAGGAGAGCGGGCGCTGACGTAAGCGCGGGGGTGCGGGGGGAGCGCAGAATGAAAGCTCCCTGAAGGCAGAGAGCTGCCTCAGGGAGCTGAAGAATTTAAAAGCAATGAATCAAGATTTTAAGATGCAGAAAAAACGTCCATGCATTAGAATCAGTCACCCGAACATATAGATGATGAAAACACAGTCCAAACGTTTTTTTTCATTAATAACAGAAACCTCATCCAGCCCTTGGATGAGGTTTCATCGAAAATACAAAGTCCACCTGGTAGATCCGCCTGTCGACCAACCACAAGGTTGGACGAATCACAAAAAATCGGAGTCAACTGGAACTTTAATGGGTTTAATTGCCCTCTTAGTTGTTGGTGGGCCGCTTCCGACTTTCGCACTCGTCTGCCGATTGAAATATTGCGCGCTATTTTACCCTCGAGCAGGTCAGGCGCATGGCCGCATACTGAGCTAAAAATTGTGCCCTTGGCATTATTCATTTTTAGTGGGGTCAGATGGGTGTCTGACACACACAAGCCAAGTGCGACGTTTAAAGGTCTCATGCTGAGAAATCCATGAACAAGAGGTTCCTTCTGTTTGTGGTGGTGTGCATGCCCATGTAACCAAGTCCCAAAAATGTAGTCATTGTTTGGCAAGAGTGAAGGCTTATGGACAAAAGGTGTGTTTAGTGATACTGCTTATGTTTAACTGGCTAAGATTGTGCAGTGAACCACCTTAGAGTATTGGTCAACTTCTGCTCCTTGTCTAACTCAGCTACTATTGGGATATGGGCTTGTAGAGCATGTTGAGAAAAATTCTAGCCCTAGTATCTGGTCTACCTCTGCATGCCTGTTGGCATATATTAAAAGATAAATATTGATCCAAAATATTGAGGGAGCCTTGCCACTTAATAAATGATTGGTGCGGCCACACTTTGAATTCTGAACACAGCTCTGATTGCTGCAGTACAAAAGGATACGCAGCTATTTGAAGGATAGAGAGGAGAGCAACTAGAGTGACAGGTGAGATGGAGGGGTTGGAGTATGAGGAGCGATTACATAAATTGGACTTATCCTCACTGGAAAAGAGAAGGTTGAGAAGTGTACTTCATTTCGAAAGGGACCGGATAATGTTGACCATGATGAGCTGTTTCATTTTCGTCAAGAACAGTAGAAACAGAGGACATGGCCTGCAATTAACAAAGGGTAAATTTAAACTTAATCTGTGGCACATTATTCCTGTGAGCAGGCAGTAAATCTATGGAACAGGCTCCCTAAGGAGCTGGTGGAAGCAGTTAGTATTGATCTGTTCAAATGCATATTAGATAGGTTTATTTCAGCAAGTAATATTTTGGGATACAGTGTATGAATAATCTGTAACATGACGTCAGTAAACTGCAATGCCTTCAGGAGGGGAGTCAGTTGGTGAATAAGTTTGGTTTTTCCGTTGCCTTTAGCTTGGAGTTCCTACACAAGCTGCTTGTCAGATTTGACACCAGCTGCCTAATGGTTAAATTGAGTCACTTTGAAAGCCGAATTGAATCTGCATCCCTTACTGTTCAGACTCTTTTCCAAAATAAAACATAAAATACCTTCAAAATATCTAGATGGGTAGCCAAACATTTTCTGTCACTAAATTTTTTTTTTGGAAAAATCCCCCCAAAAAGCCCTTGTAACTAAACCTGTTCCAAACTCTGTTCCCTAGCTACTGACTCAATTCATCTCCCTGGCAACAGCCTGGAATTAAGCCAGTTTGTTCACAACCTTGGTGTCACATTTGGTATCGAGATGACTTCTGACTTCATATTTGTGGCATCCCTAAGACGGCCTTTTCCACCTCTGTAAATTCGCCCAACTTCTCCCCGCTGCAGTTTGTCGGCTGCTGAAACCCTCATTCATTCTTTCATTACCTCTAGGCTTGACTATTCCAATACACTCCTGGCTGGTCTTCTACCCTAAGTAAACTTGTGGTCATCCAAAATTCTGCTGCCCCATGTCTTAACTTGCACCAAGTCCCATTCTCCTATCTCCCCTGCGCTTGCTGGCGTACATTTGCTCCCGGTCAAGCAACATATTGACTTTAATATCCACAAGCATATTTTCAAATTCCTCCATGGCTTAGGGCATCCCTATCTCTGTGATCTCATCCAGCCCCACAAACCTCTGAGATAGTAGGGGCAGGCCATTTAGGACTAAGATGAGAAGAAATTTCTTCACTCAGAAGGTGGTGAACCTGTGGAATTCTCTCGCACAGAAAGCTGTCGAGGCCAAGTCACTGAATATATTTAAGAAGGAAATAGATAGATTTATAGGCCGGGATTTTCCGTGCCTGCCGGCGTCGGGCATGTTCGGTGGCGTGAGCAGACAATATGGCGTCATCAGTTTCATGACGGCGTTAATCCAGTTGGCGATCATCTACTCAGCCCACCGGTGGCAGGCCACATTTCCTGCCATTGGACATCAGGAACCTCACTGTAATATAACTGCATATCATTATTAGACCAGCCCGCTGGAATCGTCTCCCACGCTGGATTGTCTTCCCACGCCAGCAGGAAAACACACCGACGTGTCTCACAACAGCACATAAGTGAAGTACACCTGACGGGCTGCATTTAGCTTGGGGCTTCAAGGTTTGTTTGCCTATATTGCTTCGGTCAGCACTTGCAGTCATCAGCGCCAGGCTTCACAGACAGCACCACATTACTTTCTGGGAGACATATAGCAGGTGTCTATCCACCAGATCAGCCATATGTGAGTGGCTTTTCAATGGCTGCAGGGCTAGGGCTTGCTTGGTGAAGGGGGAGAAATGGCCTCAGGCAAGGAAAGAGGCTGCAGGGTGTGGGCTGTACTGGGGAAGGAAGGTAACCCAGGGTGTGTGTGGGAGCATCTGTGCAAGTGACCTCAAGATAGTGATGCCTGAGGAGGCAGTCTCCAGGGGGGAGGTGAGGTGAGGTGAGGTCAGATGAACATGTGAGGGAATGTGTGTGAGAATGGCTGGTAATGTCCCTTGAGCTGGCAGTGAATGAGATGCCTTTGAGTGTGTGATGGGCTTGAGTGTGTGAGTTTAGAGTGATGAGACGGTTGCCTTACCTGGCTGCACAGGTGAGATCATTCATCCCCTATATGCATTGGATGGCCAACATCTTCTGTGCAGCATTGGCATTGATCGCCAATACCACCGCCTCCCTAGCCTGGTTAGTTACGCTGCTGCCCATCCTCCGGCCAGAGTGTGGGTAGAGGACATCGCAGCGGGCCTCCATGGTGTCCAAAAGGCACTCTAGTGACGCATCACTAAATGTGGGGGCTGCAGTCTTTTTGTCTTTCATGGATATCTTCCCTGCAGTAGTTGTGGGCTGGAAGCACTGAGATGATGTGCGCAGCTGGATTTCAAATATGACACTCGGCGCGATGAAGTGGCGAGGAGGGCGAATGAGAGCCCGCCCACCATCGGAACATCGTGTTTCCCGGGAACGCATAACTAATGTGGCGGGTTTAGGGCGACAGCGTCATTTTACCTGCCCGCTACCGCACTAAGTGCAAATCTGAGACGATTCCGCCCCTAGACTCTAAAGGCGTCAAGAGGTATGGGGAGAGAGCGGGAGTGTGGCCTTGAGATAGAGAATCAGCCATGAACATGTTGAACGACAAGGCAGGCTCGAAGGGCCGAATGACCTACTCCTGCTCCCACTGTTTCTATAACCGTGCTCATTTAATTCTGGCCTCTTGTGCATCCCCAGTTTTAGTCGCTCCACCATTGATGGCCTCCAGTTGTCTGGGCTCGAAGCTCTGGAGTACCCTCCCTACACCTCTCTGCCTTTATTTCCACCTTGTCCTTTAAAGTACTCCTTAATACTTTGACCAAACTTTTGGTTACCTGACCTTATGTGACTCAGAGTCATCTTTTGTTTGATAATGCTCCTGTAAAGTGCATTGGGACTTTTCATTACTTCAAAGGCACTATATAAATATAAGTTGTTTTTTTGTTTTTGTTGCATGCAGCACATAATGCAAATGACACTTTTGCTGGTAAACAGAACTTTTTTGGTGAATTTTACCCTCATTAAAGGTGAGGGATGTTAGTGCTGGCGAAGAGAATACTTTCTATTTCAGATATTCAGGGGGCCATTTTATCTCAGGGCAGGCTCGGTGCGTGTATGGCTGGCACAAGTGGCAAGACCCCCTGGCCTTGAGAATGTGAGGACTCCCACCCAAACTTGTTCAGATCCAGTAGTTGGTGTGTGGTCAGGAGCTGCCCTTAATTTATCTTCTCACCCGCCCAGGCAGTTGAATGATCAGGTGTAGAGTAAGAGTGTTTCTTCTTCATTTTTTGGGTTGTGGGCATTACTGATGAGGTCAGCATTCATTGTTCATGAGCGGATGGTGGTGAACCATCTACATCTAAGTGGCTTTCTCAGCCATTTCAGAGGATATTTAAAGGGAATCCACATTGGTGTGAGTCTTGGGTCACGTGTAAGCCAGGCCAGGTAAGGACAGCTGATTTCCCCCCCCGAATGGCATGAATAAACCAGATAGGACTTTACAACATTCCAGTGGTTTCATGGGCGCGATTGGTGGGCATGGGGTCGGCCGGGAAATGCACCACCAACTGCAATCGGTCCCCAGCTGCGATTTCACGCTGGCTGGCCGATTAATGGCCGACTAGTGTGAAACGTGCGCTGAAAAACTCAGCGCCGCCAGGGTGGGGGCGGGAGGAGGGCGGGTGCTGACGTCAACTCGGGCGCGGGCGATCGCTGACAGAAAGCTCCTTGCAGGCAGAGCTGCCTCAGGGAGCTGAAGACCTGAAGCAGCAAAAATAAAGCTTTCAAAAGGGGAAAAAAGTGTCCATGCATCATAATCAGTCACCTGAAAATTTAGCCAATGGAAATCATGTCCACAGAAATTTATTTATATTTCATTTCATCACGGAAATCTCATCATGCCCGCGGATGAGGTTTGATGAAAAATGTAAAGGCCGCCTGGCCCATTTGCCCGAGTGCCAAAAGTGAGGTTGGAAGGGCTGCGTAAAATGACAGACAATTGCGCCATTAATGGGCTTAATTGCCCTCTTAATTGTCGGCGGGTGCACATCCGACTTTTGCATGCGCCCGCCGACCGAAATATCGTGTGAGCGCGGGATGACGTCGGGACGCTCCCTCGACATCATCTCACACCCGATCGGGTCGGGCATGCGCCCGCCCGGTGTAAAATTCAGCCCCATGGTTATTATTAACGAGACTCACATTTTATTCTAGATTTTTCAATTGATTGCATTTAAGTTCCTCTGGGCTGTAATGGTGGGTTGTTGAACTCAGGCTCTCAAGTATTCAACCAGCTTTCTGGATTACTAGTCTGGCAACATTACCACTATGCTACCACCTATTCTTTTTACCTATTCTCACTTAAAAATACACCTTGTGCCCAACATCAGAAGAGCACCCCCTCGACTGCATCTGTTTGACATTGGCTTCTGTGTCAGATGTGAGAGCAGTGCACTGAATTAGGGCAATTTTTGTTCTGTCAGTCAACATCTGTTAGAACCTGAATTGAAACTGTCCAAACTCAGCTATGACTTGCAGACAGAGAACTATCTGCTCTTACTTCTAACAAATTTTCGCTTTACTATGATATAGAGCTTTTATCAGGTAAGTTTAGATCTTATGTGTCATCTAATCTTGCTTCTAGCAAGAAAACAGATGACGGCAGTCAATGCGGCACAAAGGTCCTGGCCTAGCATCTGAAGTAGCTTTTCTGAATTATTTGCACGCGGTTCACTGATGCGATTGCTTTGGAGATTCCAATCATGTTTCTGACTGAACGTATCAATAAATATTTCCATGATAATGGAACAAAGGAGAAATAGAAATAAAAACGTAATGCTCGCTAGTTATCTCTCAAATCTCCGACCTCAAGTAGGGTCTTTGATGTGTTCTCCAATAGTATGCTACTGATTAAAGTGTAAATTGGCTTGGTCAGTCTGTGTTTGGGAACTTGCATAAACTGAAATGTCTTATCTCCTCCTGACATTTATGCAAAATTTTCCATCACTTCACCAGCTATTTTAGAATGACTTATGATTCAGGCAATGATTGAGAATGTTACAACTTTAAAAAAAAACCAATAAAAATCTGAGTTTCGTATCTTGACATCAAATTTTCCACTTCATTCTTTGCTGCAAAAAGGCAGGTTACCTTTGGAGAAAGCTTCAGAGAAACTTAAGATAATAAGAAATTGTCTTATGAGGATAGGTTGCACAGGCTGGGCTTGTTTCCACTGGAGTTTAGAAGAGTGAGGGTGACTTGATTAAAGTATACAAGATCCTGAACAGTCTTGATAAGGTGGATGTGGAAAGGACGTTTCCTCTTGTGGGTGAATCCAGAACTAGGGGGCACTGTCTTAAAATTAGGGGGTCGCCCTTTTAGGACAGAGATGAGGAGAATTTTTTTCTCTTAGAGGGTTGTGTGACTTTGGAACTCTCTGCCTCAGAAGGCAGTGGAAGCGGGGTCACTGAACATTTTGAAGGCAGAGGTAGGTAGATTCCTGTTAGGCAAGAGAATCAAAGGTTATCAGGATAAGTGAGAATGTGGAACTAGAAACACAAACAAATTAGCCAGGGTCTTATTGATGGCAGCACAGACTCCAGGGGTTGAATGGCCTACTTCTGCTCCTATTTCATATGTTCGTACATTCGTAAATAAGAACAGAATGAGCATGCTTCACCATTCAATAAGATCATGGCTGCTCTGATTGTCGCCTTAACAGCACTTTCTCACCTGTCCCCCATAATCCTTGGCTCTGTCCCCTTTTTCTGTTGGTTGTTTTCAAAAAGTGCATAACTCTTGACTCCCTTGTAATCAAAAATCTTTCTAACTCAGCCTTAGACACTCACTCCCTCCACCACTGATGTAGTGCAGCTGAAGTGTGTATCACCTTCAAGGTGCACTGTGGCAACTCACCACTGCTTCATTGACAGCACCTCCAAAACCAGTGACTTCTACCAAATAGATCCAAGGAATACATGGGAACACCACCATCTCTGTATTACATACCATTTCTGACTTGGAACTATATCGCCGTTCCTTCATTGTCACTGGGTCTAAATCCTGAAACTCCCTTGTTAACAGCCCTGGCCTGCAGCAGTTCAGGAAGAAGGCTCACCGCCACCTTCTCAATGGGCAAAATAAGGGATGGGTAATAAGTGTTGACCTTGCCAGCGACGTCTATATCCCTGTGAATAAACAAATAGATAAAAAGGTGAAGTCCTGGAGTTTCCTATGCAAGGCACAGGATGGGCCCAAAATAGCACTGAAGCTGCATTCGTTTTGTCGATGACAAATTACACCCATGCATCTTCTCAATCTAATTAGATACGCCTGAATGTAAAAATAGCCATAAATCTGCATAATATCCAAGTGTGGTTTAAATATAATTGGAACAGGGTCAATGGCGTCTCAAGATGATAGGGTTGGGAACTATAAAAATCGTAGAAAAGCATCTTTCCTTCAGAATGAAGCTGGAGAACGGGAGGTAAGCAGCACACAGCTCTCCGTCCTGCAGATTTTTAGCGGAATTCATTTAAATTGCTTGGAACGTTACAATTCTCACAGATAACTATGACTGAATCAAGGGAGAAAGCTGTCAGAAAGAAGGTTTTCAACGTTGCTGACAAGAGATAGGAGGGGGCACGAGCAGCTGATCAGCTCCCCCAGCATCCCATCCCTTGTGCATCCAGAAGGAAGGCATGGGCAGGAGTCTCAGAAGCAGAGTGCTGTGTCAATTGAACAGTGGAGCAGTGCTGGAAGCAGCTTAACCATTTGACTAGAGGAAAGAACGTGAGAAAGTTAACAATGTCATAACCCTCTCCTATACCCAGTTAGGTCAGGACACTTAGATGGATCAACAGTGGCCTGTTGGCGAGACCACACAATCAGCCCCACAGACTAGTAGCTCCTTCAATTGATTCACACAGCAAAACACCAGCCTTATGTTTTCCATTTTGGGTCTTTATATGACAAGAATGTGCACAGTGCTCATGGCTGCGGTAGAGGCCGAGGTGGGTGTGAGGTGGGAACAGATGGTAGAAGAGCCAGGTGAGTGCCAGCCTGCTTGCTGTTTCTCAGTGTTCCAGTGCAGGGCAATGGCGCAGGCTTCCCATCTCCATGCCTCATGTGGAACACCTGAACACTGGCAAGGGCAGCCATTTTTAACCATCCTTTTCTTGAGACATAGGCAGGCAGTAGCTGTAGAGGAGAAGTGGGATGACACGGAGGTGGAAGTGGGGAGGGACTGCATGGTGTGGGTTGGTGGGGGGTGGGGTGAGAAGGAACATGGAAATTCAAGCAAAGGAGATGGAGGGAGGAGATTCTGGTCTTCTTAAATAGTTCATGCTCAATGCTGCCAGAGGGATCAATGTAAAGCTTCAAACCTCTGCTCCAGCCTTGAAGTGCAACTTTCATCTTATCTTCAAGGTACCCTTGCCACCCACCCCGGGACCCCAACCCACTCACCCCCCCAGTGCAGAGATAGTTAACCAGCTCCCCTCAACTGGGTGCCGGTGTGGAGACATTAGGCAGGATCTACCAAGCGCTTCAAGGGCAGGCAAACTCCCTGGTATCTAAATCCAGTTTTGGGGAGGGAGGATACTTGGAGGAAGGGGAGGATATAGCCACAGTGAGTCAGCGGAATCGCCTTCATGGCTGCTGGCTTGAATAGGCATTGGCTGTTGGAGGAACTTAGTGGGCTTCATTAACAGCAACTGGGAATCTAGCAGTTGCAGTCTCGGGGTCTGCAGTGATGATCAGTAGCAACATTGCATGGGGGACTCTGGAGCTGCAAGAGCCAATTGAACAATTGACGGCTGCATTGGGACATCCAGCAGGCTCTTTGTCGGGGGACAGTGATGGAGCAGACTGGTCAGATGCTCAGAACTGATGCTGCTATATCTATGGGCAGCTGGAGTACTCCTGGGCTGCAGCCTTCTAGCAACAACCATATTGCCAGGCTGCACATGGCAGGATACAGCTCAAGATCTCAATACAGGCAGCAGCATTTCCTGTCCCTGGAAAGAAGACTTACGAAGGTCTTAGGATTGAAGAATCACAGGCCCATGGCTCATAAGACTGATATTCCACCATCATGCCCCAATTCTCCGGCCCACCTAAAGTAACGGGTAGACAGCACAAGGCTCGCGCCTCCGCCATTTCCCGCCCTCTCGCTCTCGACCGTTGGTCGCTTTTTCAAAACAAAAACCGCCCTCGGCGCTAGCGCGCGGATTCGGCAGCTCCCGCCTCAATCGGCCCGAAAGTGGCCGCCGAGCTCACCAGACGTGAAAGGAAAGAGCGATTTGACTTTGGGAATTCAATGCGGGAAACACAGTAGAAATATGGAATAAAACCGAATTACTTGCCGAACCGCCAATCCACACATGACGATTGAATTTTGGATGAGCCGATTGCCAATTACATGTCACCCACAAGGATAAGCACTCACTGCTGGCTGAAGAACTCATCTTGGAACTGAGCCTGAATTTTCAGCCTGTCTCTGAAACCTCCTCCTTCTCCCCCTCTCTTATCAGCTGGGGAAGCTGCCACGCAGAAAGATATCTGCCATCTTTTTTATTCGTTCATGGGCTGGAGGCGTCATTGGCTAGGCCAGCATCTACTGCCCCATCCCAAATTGCCCCCTGAGAAATGAATGGCTTGCGAGGCCATTTCAGAGGGCGTTTAAGAGTCAACCGCACTGTTGTGGGTCTGGAGTCACATGTCGGACAGACCAGGTAAAGAGGGCGGATTTCCTTCCCTAAATGACATTAGTGAACCAGATGAGTTTTTATGACAAGCGACGATGGTTTTAATGGTCATCATTAGAATTCTAAATTCCAGAATTTTTATTGAATTCAAATTTCACCATCTGCCGCGCTGGGATTTGAACCCTGGTCCCCAGATAATTGCCCTGGTTCTCTGGATTACTAGTCAATTGATAATACCGCTACATGCTTTTTAGAGAAACATTCTAGGCGTTGTTAACAATTTGCAAACTAGCATTTCTGTAATAAAGCTTTATTTGAAGTTGTAGTGATTATTCTCTTAGTCCTGTTGCTTGTTTGTGACCTCTGCAGATGCCCATTGGTTGGAAGCCTGTATTACAACCCACGCTCTGTTGGGCCTGTTCTGGAGGATGCTTGCCTCCTGCAAGCATACCATGTCCCTTTGCTTTGGCTCCCACAGTGTAGGACCTTCTCCCTTTGTGGCTTGTTTGCTGGTATGTTGAAGTCCAGACCTTCAGTCATGGCTGTCATGCAGGGTGTAGCACACTAATCTTTCCAGGGAGCATTGAAATATTCCCACTGTCCTGCCTCAGAACCCTGGTGGTTCTCTAGATGACCTGTCTGGTGGGCATGGTGTGGGGCCATGAAGGTAAAGATGAAGTTCTGAATCTTCAGTAGCTTTGTGCATGATAGTGCTGGGATCGCCTGAAAGAAATGAATTGAAATTCCTAAGATTTGAAAGTAAATGAGGAACATTTTGAATGTCATTTTGGAATAAGTGATTGAAAAAAAACAACATGAAAGAGGAAATGAGAATCCGTTGACTGCAATTCCAGCATGAATTACTGAGAGTAAGGGATGGATTTCTACCAACCGGCCTTGGTCTGGTAATTCCAGGAGAGAGGGTGTTCCGTTAGATAGTAATGCACATTGCAGGTCAATCTTTGAGTGCTGTAACCGACCATGTATTCTATGCAGAAAACGCCTGAAAAGGCAAGGGTTGAACTGAGTTGTATCAGTTCACTGCTGCCTGATGGACCATCTGAGATCTGGGAAGCGAGTGCATATAAACTGTGGAAATTGTCACTGAGGTCTAAATGGGCTGCAAAAGATCTTAGATCAAGTTACTAACATTTGCCCTAGCAATGTTGCAATGAAGCAGGATTGGAGGCTTATGAAGAGGTGGATTTATTCAGGGCTGATAACAGGAGAAAAGTCAGCTGTAGCATCAGTGCTTGTGTGTGCATCTGTTTGCCAGAATGTAAAGGGGTGCTATTGATGGGAATATCCCATGGGCCAAATTTGAACTTGCAAAGGATAAATGCCTATATGGTTCATGGTTCATGGCTACTACAGATTGTCCTCATGATAGCATGTGACAAGAGGAAAAATACTTGTTTCTTTAAGCAATAGGTGAGACTCACGGAAATGCAATGCAGGGATTGGTGTACTGTATGTGACATGCGGTTGTTTGGATCTGTGATGAAAGCACAGATGGGAATAAATCATTAGATTTAATCAATCCATTAAAGAAACATTAGTGCATTTGTTGTTTGTCATCCTATACAACAACATTTATATTTAGATTTGTTATAAATTTTTTGTCTCTCTTATTTAACTGTCCACTTTCACATCATTATGCAAATTAATTCTTTCCTAATTAGGTATAAAAATAAACAAATCCATTTTAACAAACGACATCTTGTCAAATGTTAAAACTTTGTATCAGTCAATTTCATCTCCATAGTTTCATATATTATCTACTCCCACAGACAGTGCAGCATGCCTAATCACACTTTAATGGCTGTGTCTGTTATAGTACTTTTAAATGTAATAATAGATTATTGTGATACTCAGAAATAATTATGATGCCAATACTTGACAATTTGTTTTCATTCAGTGTCATATTGAACATTTTCTTTGCGCTTGTTTATTTCCTCCTGAGTGACTGGAAGTGATTTTAAATACCACCTTTAAAAAGAAAAACTCACATTTATACAGTGCATTTGATGACCCAAAGTGCTTTACAGCCAATAAAGTACTTTTGAAGGGCAGCCCACTGTTGTAATGTGGGAAGCGCAGCAGCCAAATTGTGCACAGCAAGGTTCCACAAGCAGCAATGACACAATGGCAAGATAATATTTTTCTTAAATGACCTTGGTTGAGGGATAAGTATTGGCCAGGATACAGGGGAGAATTACACTGCTGTTCATCAAATAGTGCTGTGGGTCTTTTACATCCACCTTAGGGGACAGCTGAGTGGGACCTTGGTTTAATGTCTCATCTGAAATAAGGTACCTCTGACAGTGCAGCACTCTCTCAAGTACTGCAGTGAGGTGTTAGCTAAGGTTTTGTGCTCAAGTCTTAAAGGCTTGAACCCACAACCTTCTGATTCAGAGTGCTGAGCCACGGCTGACACCCACAAATAATCTTTGGGCTTAATGTTCATCTTGAAAATGTAATTTGATGAAAACTGTACTATCAATTTCTGTGTATCGGCGAGGAAGTGATGCACTGGCCGAAACTCAAAAGCAAGGCCTCTGCCTGCCAGTGGGGTAATTGGTGGTGACAAATGAAATCTTGCCAAGTAAAGGGATGCATTGGTGAGAGTTTCTAACCTTCCTTTGTAGGAAGTATTCAACAATGACTGCTGGCAGAATTCCAATCTTTATTGTTGTATTACTGCCAATTATACATTTCATACATATTTTCCATGTCAGTGGTTTGGTCTGAAATTGGTCTTTTATCGAGTGAATGGTTCAGGAAAGGCCTGCATCATTTGCTTGGTTCACAAAGTGACAGATGTGATATGACTTACACACAAAGTTAACATCTGGAACGATTTTAAAATGAATTCCGTTTATTTATGTGAAACATAGCTTGAAAATTCCTTTGCAAATTGTGGTTAAACAGTGGAGTGTGAGTTCTTTCAAGGGTATTTGCACATTGAATGGACCTTGTGTGAGCTACCACCTGTGGGCTGCCCATTGCATCTTGTGCATGAGTTGAACAGTTGGCTCACTAGCCACTTAACTTCATGGAATAGCTCTTAAGACTAAGGGGAACTTTCTGCAGAAACAATAGGTGCAGCAAGCCTGGTAGGAGGCTGCTGATGAGGTCAGTGCCATCTGCATTACATCAGAGGACCTGGGCCCAAATCCAAAAGAGAAGGACAAAGATTCCATATGTATGCATACCATACCATGTTTTCTCATGATTTGTTACTCATTACTGTTACCCCATCTGAAGTATTCATATAACTTTATAGCTCATGAATTCACAGCTGTACTATATCATGCCACACGTCAGGTTGCAACTTAGATCTGAAATTCTTGTCATTGTAAAAACTTGAAATCAACTTCACACACCATATCCTTCCAACACAATGCAACTCCATGAACCAAGTTCATTTACTGAGAGACAACAGGCTGTAACATGGGGACATCTCTGCACCAAATATATTCCTTAAACTTGCAATATTTGAAGATTGCTTTTCTGTTTGCAGGAAAGGTTGGGGCATAACTGAAGGGAGTAAAGTAAAACAAACTGGATGACGGCTGAGAAGTTAGAAGCCTTAGAATCTACTTCAGGAGGCCACCCTGGAAAACACTGGATATAGGATCACCAACGGAATAGGAAAGGGTGAAACCAGGGACTACACCAAGCTCATGAATAATACCATCTTACTCTTGTTACATCTTGACCGCCTATTCACTCACTGGCATGCAGGCACCATGCGTAGTTTGAAGATGTCTCCAGGAAAGAGCAGAAAGTTTAAGCAATTTCGCCAACACCAAATGGTCCTTGTCTATTGCCAGGTAACATATGTGAGCCTGTTGATATGATTGGCAGGATATTGGTTGGTGCAGCCAATCTGCCTATTGTGCCAAATGATTCTTTCTTTTAAGCTATTCATTCTCTTCCATTCAATCAAATGAGATGGAAACACTGGATGCAATCTCCATAGATAAACGATGTCTGGCATCAAAAATCAAATCAACATTCACGTTGTTATGTTTAGGTTCCCAACATGAGAATCCGGCTGGCCTTTAGTGCTCGTTTGAAGCGGGAAAGATTAGTGCCCTGTCTTAAATAGTAAATATGAGCATGAAACACTTACAGAAATTTTTATTTCCTGCACTCAGTGATCAGGGAGTGTGTGAGGTCAGAACCATGAAAAATTGCATCAACAGTAAATTCCCACCTTATATAAGATACATAGCAAAACAAGGACAGGATTATGCTGGAGCAGAGCATATAGAAGCCTATGCTTTTTTTCCTGGACCCTTCAGCTCTGAACATTTTGTGCTGTAATTTGCTGTAAATACAGATTTACAGCAAGCGGCACAGGGAGGGTGATGAGGCATCTGGGAACTTGGTGAGTGGTGGAATCTACAAAGTACCTTCATTAACTAATGGGATTTAAGGATTGAGAAAGAAGCAAAAGAAGGAGGGTAAATTAGGGGCAAATCAGGCAAAGAAACAGAAATAAGAGCTAGAGAAAGATTGGGTTACATTGAAATTATCACTGTAGAGTAAAGGGTTAACATCAGAAGCATAAATGATGCTGATGTGATAACGATGTCACGTCACTTGACTGAGAAGTAAGAGAGATCTTGAAGAGAGCAGAAGCTCTTATCTTGTGTGGAGGTCCAAAAATGTGAATACTTGCTGTAAATAAATAGTTCTGGTTAAAATGACTATGGACTCGAGCAGCATACTTTTGGAGACTAGACAATTCCCAAACCCCATCTAAACTCCTACCACACAACAAAACATGGTGGTAGTGAGTGAAAGGCCCAACAAAAACTAAAAGAAGCTACAGGGCTGGCAAGAAAAGAGAGCCTCGAAGGAAGGACAAAAGAAAAAAATTCCAAGACTCACCAAGGCATCAGAACATCGCGGGACAAGCAGAGGCAAGCTGTGACATAGACCCAGAGGCCAGAAAGCAGTGAGCACAGGCCCGAAACAGAAAGCAGTAGTGGAGAAACAGGATCGAATGCAGTAACAATTCCACCTTACCAGAATCATTTCAGGGTGTGGAATGCTCACAACAGGCCCAGAACTGGAACAACTGAAGAAAAAGATTCACAAGGTACAGACTGCTTTAGGGTTGCATAAAAAAGACCAGAAAGACCAGGTCAGTGCCCTACTTTATGCCGCAGGAACTATCGCTGATGATATGATAGTAAGACAGTGGGTTGATGAGGCTTCAGCTTCTTATGAAAAAGTCATGCAAGCTTCTGACTTTTTATTTCAGTGACTTTTGGAACTTAATAATTGGGAGGGCTAAATTTAACAGAAGAAAATTCAAAGGTTGGGTGTAAGTGTGGGTTCATTTATCAACGGTTTCTACAGGCTGGCAGGGAACTGTGCCACTGGAATTTTAAAAGATGAGCTGAATCACGACAGGATCATTGCCGAGGTGTTAAATGAAGCATTATCAGATCTCTTACAGAAAAGGGAGGATTTAATGCTGGTGGAAGCAGTGCAGCAAGACAAATGGAACTTAGAGCACAGAATCAGGTGTTCATTCGTGGGGGAGGAGAGGTCCCATGGAGAAGATCAAGCAAGATAATTCAATTCGTGGGCCATAAAATGGAAAGCATGCCAAAGCCTAAGCCCACCAAAATGGGGAAAAGCGAATGCCTCCGGCATGGTGCGAGCAAGCAGCACAAACTAGAAGAGTGTTCAGCGGCGGGGGGTAGAGTGACACATCTGTGGAACAACAGGCCACATTAAACCTATTTGTCGCTCAAAAGCACTGACAACCTTCAAAAGGGAGAACATTTTCAAGAAGAGCTATGTACAAGCAATGGAAGAATCATAACCTCCCTAGGGTAGATAAATGACAGTCAAAGTGGATAGGCACCCCGCAGAGTTTAAAAATTAGACACAGGAGCAGGGGTTTCTATTTTATCAGATGAAGTAAAATGCCTCAAACAGGTTACATTGCAGCCCTCATCTATTAAATTAAAGGTCCTGGAGGGAACTACACAAAAGGTGAAAGGCCAACTCATGGCGAAGCTGAAGTATAAAAATTGGGAAAACCTCAAACCTCTATGTCATTCAAAATCAAGAATGCTATCTGCTAAGCAGAAAGGCATGCCTAAAACTGAAATTAATCTGTAAGGTGGATGAAGTTGCTGATGAGAATTACAGCACTACATTCAGAAACGAATTCCCAAAATTGTTTACAGTGTTGGGAAAATTAAAGACCGAGTACCATATCCCCCTACGAGCTGATGCTAAACCAATTTGCCCCTTTACTCCAAGGAAGCTCCCTCATCCATTCTTGGGCAAAGTCTAGGTCGAACTAGAAAAGATGCAGCAGCAAGGGGTTATATCATTGGTCACCATACTAACAAAATGGTGTTCAGGTATGGTTATGGTTCCAAAACCAAACGGCTCTATAACAATCTGCGTGGCTTTAACTCAGTTAAACAAAACAGTGGAACATGAGATCTACCCAACGGCTTCAGTGGATGAGAGCCAAGGAAAACTAGCCAAGGGCACTTAATTTACCAAATTGGATGTGAAAAGTGGGTTTTGGCAGTTGTTTCTGGACAAATAAATCCAGATTGCTGACCACATTTATAATGCCCTTCGGTTGTTATGTTTCAATAGCTTGACCTTTGAAATTGCATTCACTCCAGAAATCTTCCAGAGAACGACATACAACACTTTAGGAGGCGTGGAAGGAGCACTATGCCATATGAATGATGTACTCATACATGGATTCATGAGAGAGGAGCATGGTCATGGGGGTCAGAGCAGTCTTGAGAGCCTTACAGAATGCAGGCCAAATGCTGAATGAAAAATGCGAGTTTGCCAAACCCGTGGTTAAGTTTCTAGGTCACATAGTACAAACCACTAGAATCACAGATGATCTGCAAAAAATGAAATTTATAAGAGAATTTCTGCAACCCAGGAACATAACTGAGCTTCAAAGGTTCCTAGAGATGGTGAACCAAGTAGGCAAGTTCCTACCGAATTTAGCAGACATAACGGAGCTCTTGAGACAGCTTTTGAGACAGGTCAACAGTGGTGCTGGAACCTGGACCAGCAAAATGCTTCTGAAAGGATTAAACAACTTTTAATCACTTCTGAAATCTTGGCACATTACGACCCAGATTTACTGATCATTGTCTACAGGTGTGGGGTCAGTACTATTTCAAATGCAAAAAATGCAGGAAGCACAGACCAGTCTACACTGCCTCTAGGTCACTGACAGAAACAGGGCAACGGTACACCATGGTAGAAAAAGAAGATTTGGCAGCAATGTGGGCATGTGAAAAAAACTCGGCCTATGTTATGGGGTTACATTTCAAAATCAAAACAGACCTTAAACCACTCGTCATCTTTCTAAACGTGAAAGAAATTGCAAAGTTGCTGTCCAGAATCCAACGGTTCAGATTAAGATTAAGATTGATGAGATATAGGCCAGAGTTTTCTGGTCGGCAAGTGGGGGCAGGGGCGAGGCCCGCTTACCGACACATAAAATGATGCGCGGTGATGTCGGGCGAGCATCCCAACGTCAACGCGCGCCGTCGCGATATTTCGGTGGGCGGGCATGCGACGGTCTCTGATGCGCGCCCAGCATTCATTAACAGGCCACTTAAGGCCCTAGAGGTACCAAATGACGGTGATTTTTCGGGGTCCGTGCGATCTACATGTTGTTGCACAGGCGCAACGGGCAGGCGGGTAGGACACGTTTGTACAAAACCTCATCCACGGGCGGGATAAGAGGGGTCAGTGGGGTTGCGAATGCACTCAATCAGATATTTAATTTGGAAAGTTACTGAGACTTACCTGTTTGAGCAGAAATACTTCAAAACTCATACCAGCTGCTTGGACAGGACTCACAACCTTCAAGTCCGCACTCTACAGTGAAGATCCTTTTTGGGGCCTGAAGGATTCAGGAAGCCTTCCCTTAGCCTGGGAATGGGAGTGTGCTCTCCACTGGAGGCACCTCCTCTGAGGAGGAAGGGAGGGCGAGAAGGGGGAGGAGGCCAGGAGTGTACGTTCAGCCTCCAGGGGAGCCACCTTTGGGAGGAGAGGCGCAGGCACAAGGGGTGCAGGGCCAACAGGAAGTACAAGGCAGAAGGGGCCGCAGAAGACGCCACTATCCTGCTGACAGCGTATACAGGCGGCGAAGCAGCTATCTCAATATGTCTGAGGTGCAGTGCCAAAGGAGGCTCCGTCTCTCAAGGTCAACTCTATCTGTCAGATGATTGGCACTGAGATCTCCGCTAACGGTGTGGGTGGACACCCCATGCCAATGGCTCTAAAGGTCACTGCTGTCCTCACCTTCTATGCCTCTGGCTCCTCCCAGGGCTCGGTGGGTGATCTTTGCGGTGTCTCCCAATCAGCTGTCCACACTTGTGTCAAGCAGGTCACAGACGCTCTATTCAGGCGTGCATTGACGTTCATCCACTACCGCTGGGACCAGGCCAGCCAGACAGAGTGAGCTAGAGGCTTAGCAGCGATTTCTGGCTTCCACCGCATTCAGGGTGCAATAGACTGCACACATGTGGCACCAGCAAGTGAACCGGGTGCCTTCATCAACAGGAAGGGCTTCCACTCCATGAACGTGCAGATAGTGTATGATCATAAGCTGAAGATTCTGCAAGTCTGTGCAAGGTACCCAGGCAGCTCCCACGACGCCTACATGCTCAGACATTCCCAAGTGCTGGGGCTCTTCAATGCTCCATCCCGGCTGGATGGATGGCTGCTGGGTGACAAGGGCTATCCCCTCAGAAGGTGGTTCATGACGCCTCTCTGCCATCCAAGAACAGACGCTGAGCAGCGGTACAATAGGAGCCACGCCTCCACAAGGGCTGTGGTGGAGAGAACCATCGGTCTTCTCAAGATGTGCTTCCAATGCCTGGATTGTTCAGGGGGCGCACTCCAGTACCCCCCAGATTGTGTCTCAGTGATAGTGGTTGCGTGCTGCGCTGTCCACAATCTTGCGCTGGAAAGGGGGGACGCAGTGGATGATGAAGACGTTGACACGGTGGCTGCAGCTGCACACGAAGGGTCCAGCAGTGAGTCCGAGGATGAGCACGCACAGGGAAATGCTGAGGGGGTAGACGCTGACCCAGGCATACTCCAGGGAGGTAGGGACACCCGGGAGGCTTTACTCCAATGAGCCTTCAGCTAGAATACCACAGATGGAATTCCAACAAAAGCCTGTGCTGCAGGCTCCATATTTGATACCTGTGTGCTAAACCTGCCTGGATAGGAACATTAACTAAGCTCCTTGTCGATAAAGCTCAATGTGACATAGCTGACTCATAACATCATGGGTAACCATCCACCTGCGGAGGAAAAGAGGCACCCTCAGCCATGATCACATGTCTATATTTAATGATATAACAAAATGATCTTAAGGAAACAAAATGACAAAGGTGTTAAACATCACACCAATTAATCATGACCTCATTGCGGGGCAACACAAAAGCACCAGTGAGAAACCCGTAGTGTGCCTAACGTGCCTTAAATTTATGCTTACGGGTGCTAGGTCTCGGTGCTGTCCCCTCACTGGCATCTGAGACAGCCTGCTCACTGTGCTGTCCTGTTGGCCTCGATGACCTTGGCGGCCGTCCTCTGGCCCGTGGAGCCTGTGCTGGCCCCACATAGGAGGGAGCGGCCAGTTCCACGGCTGGCATCTCCCCATTCGTCGCAGCCTCATCGGATGCAACGGTCATTGGCAGAGGGGCGGAGAGTCTGCTGCCTTTATCCGGAGCGCCCTGAGAGGAGCCCACAGAGACGATAGGCAGCTGTTGCACTGGCGTAAGGTGGCTTCGGACCTCCCTGCTCACTGTAGATGGATGGGCACTGAGCTGGGAAATTTGGTGCCCAGATCATTTCCCACACTGGCCCTGACCAGCTGAGGTCAATGCCGATGTGAGGGCTTGCTGGTCCGAACACATCCCCATGAAGTCCTGATTGGTCTCCTGGAGGAGCCTCTCCACGCGAGTCGCCACTGTCTCCATGGGGGAAGCATGGCGCTCGGCCATGAGGCTCATTGCATTGGCGATGTGTGGACTCCTCCACCACGGAGACCAAGCCAAGCATAGCCTCATGTATCTCCGCCAGATCCTCCTGCACACCCTGCTGGACTTCCAGTATTTGCTGCCTCATGGACGACTCCAGAGGCCCATCATCAGCCACCAACTGAGCATGTGCCTGGTTCCCTGTAATCCTCTGACTGCTGACACCATGGGCACTCTCTGTCTCCACCAGCTCCTCCAGCGACTGAAATGCCCTCACCACTGTGTCCCGGGACACTAGCCGATGATTTAATTCCTACCGAAGTGCTAGTACCTGTGCTGGTGCCTGCCTGGCAGAGATGGTGTGCTGCTGGTGGGTCAGAGACTTCAGAGCCCTCAAGTGTGAGAGGGAGTCCCTATGCCTCCTCCTCCCGGCCCTGATCTGCTGAAAGGAAGAACAGGGGCATTTGATTAGTTAACGTGGAGACAATGTCAATGTGTATCCCTGTCCCCCAGATTATTATGTGTTCATCCTTCCATAAGCAGTGGTCAAGCCATATTGCAAATTTCAATCACTGAACATTCAGCATCGCCATGGCTGCTGGGACACTAATGGTGACCTCAGTGCTGGTCTAACATACCTGCCTGAGGCACCTCAGCCTCAACGACACCAGTGGACCTGGGCACATGTCCCCGCTCCAGATCCAGGGCCTCCTGCTTGAACCTGGTAATGATCATCAACTGGGCCGGCCCTCCGCCAGTCCTCAACCACTCGGCGGCATTATGAGCATTCTTCCCCTGAAAAGGAGAAAAGAGCATTGATTAGTGCAGCTTGTACCTGGAATCTCTTCGCTGCCATCCCACCCCAACCAAACTGGAACATTGCAGGGCTCCAGTGCCTCCTCACCCCGCAGCTGGCACACACTCACACAGAGATGCCAGGCCTGTCCACCGCCTCGGCCAAATGCTGCCTACATCACATTTGGCACCACATGGTCCAACCTTGCAAAGCAAGGAGACGCAAGCATGTGGAACACAAAGGGCAGCAGATGGATCGGTGCCCTGCAACCTGGAAGCTCCCCTCCCAGCAAGTCAGCACCCTGACTTTGACATGCTTTGCAGTTCCAGCGCTGCGCCTAGGTGCAGACCCTCCAGGTTGCCCCCAAAACAATAATGTGGGTGCAGAACCCATCTCATCATCAGGGTGACCTTGGCATGGGCAATATCTGCTGGCCCAATCCAGCGAAGGACACATGCCGTCAATGATTCAATGCAGTAACTGCACGCAGAGTTGAGGTGGGGGAGTGAGGTGCAGGGGGGAAAGCCTACCTGCTGGGTTAAGTGACCAATGCCAACACGGTGCTCACCCTTCCTGAGCGCAAAAGGTCATTAAAGCGCTTGTGGCACTGGATCCAAGGGCTCATTACCTCCTCCACCTCCTCCCAGGCTTGTTTGGACATGTGGGGGGCCTCATCCTCCAGTCCCTCGGAACGGGGACCTCCCACTGTGCTGCCACCTCCTCCAGGAGGGCATCAAGTCAATCGTCTGAGAAACGAGGGGCACAGTGGCCTCCTGCCCTACCTTCCTGCCCGGCCTGCTCACCAGCAGCTCTCTGCTGGCCATGTTTGACAGCCTTTGCAAGGCTGCAGGAGCACTTTTAAACAGGCCGCCGGGTCTCCATTGGACCTGGCAGTCATAGCAGCCCCGTCGCCTCCCGCCCACTCCCGCTCTCCTAGGGAGCCGCGTTTCACGCTGGGCAGGCCTTAATTTCCCACACGGCCCATCCGACAGGCAGACAATTATGCCCATAGAGTACGTACAAGGACACACTGTCAAGAATTCCTTCAGAAAGAATTGAACAAGTGGATATAGACTTCATTGAGGAGGCTGAAGCATAATCCTTAATCACTCAGCACTTACCAGCTACTGGAAAGTTGCAGAAAATAAAGCAAGACCATGGAATTAGGAATGTCTTCAAATCAGAGAATACCATCGGGAAGCATGGTCAGATTGTATCCCCAGTAATTCAATACTATTCCAGTATTTTGAATGGTGTAAGCACCTCACTGTCATTGACAACTTACTGGTCGTCAATGAGAGATTAGTCATACCAAGAGTTCTTCGGGTTGATATTCTTCAAAGACTCCACCAAGGACATTTAGGAATTATGAAGTGTCGTGCGAGGGCACAGCAGCCAGTGTGATGACCAGGTATTACTCACTTTATAGAAGGAATGATTTCTGAATGTATTACTTGTGCAGTAAACAGCTAAGAACATAAAGAACCACTATTACCATCTTCTTTTCCACCATGGCTGCGTAAGTGCTTGGGAGGGGATTTATTTGAATTTAAGGGGAAAAGCATCCTTATCATTATTGATTATTATTCATGGTGGATAGAAGTAAACCGATTGCATAGAATCATGGCAGAAGCAGTCATTCAGCCCAAGAGAATTTATTCAACGCCTGGCATTCCAGACATTGTAGTGTCTGACAATGGGCCCCAATTCACTAATAAACAATTCCAAAATTTCACAAATGAATATGGCTTCATTCAGGGAACCAGTTCACCTCACTATCCTCAAATAAATGCAGAGGCCGAGAGAGGAGTAGGAACCGTTAAGGATTAATTAAAGAAAATCGAAGACCTTAATTTTGCTTTTCTGAGTTATCGATCCCTTCTAATATAGAATGGTTTCTCACCATCTGAGTTACTAATGGGTAGGAGATTGAGAACACAGCTTCCATCTCTGACACAAAAATTCAAACCAACTTCACCACGAGCAACGAGGAGAGGTTAAAACACCGTGAGGAAGAATAGAGAATAAAACAGGCTCGAAACTTTCATCACAGGCATAGAGCACGTGAGTTACCAATGCTGAAGCCCAGGGAGAGAGTATGGGTCTGATACTAACAGAGGGATGGTATAATCATTGAAAAAAACTCCACAACCAAGATCATACAGGGTTGGAACAGGTCAGGGTATAATAAGAAGAAACCATTGCACCTTAATATCCTAGGGAAAAAAAAAGCCAATGGAAACTTGGACTTACTGCTCAGATCCTGAAGAAGAGGAAAGACCTACTACAAGCTCTACAGTCCCCCAGGAGAAGAACACTCATGTCGTCAGATGAAGAGTATTGAATATCCTTGATCTCAAAAGGAGATCAGAACGAGATCAGGGAGATTGGTCAAGGCAGCTCAGAGACTAACCCTGTGAAGTCTGAGAATTTAGGGGGAGATGTAGGAGGAGGTAAATATTATAGGACTAAAGACTTAGGGAGAGATGTAGAGTAAAGGGTTAACATCAGAAGCATACATGATGCTGACGTGATAATGATGTCAGGTCACATGACTGAGAAGTAAGAGTGATCTTGAAGAGAGCGGAAGCTCTTACCTTGCGTGGTGGTCCAAATATGTACGTACTTGCTGTAATTAAATAGTTTTGGTTTAAAAGACTATGGACTCAAGCAGCATACTTTTGGGAGACTAGATAATCCCCAAGCCCCATCTAAACCCTTATCACATTAACAAAACAATCCAGTTGTTTAAAAGGTACTTCCACAGTTAAGTTCCAGCCCTAGCTTTGTGTGATTTGTTTAATGGGTAATTAATGTGCAATTTCAGCAAGTTCTTAAAAAATAACGAGGAGGCTAAGGGTGAAATTTTGTCTGTGCAAAGCAAATGGCAGAGTGCATAAATCGATTAGCAAGTTCTGGAGATTTGCGAGTCATGGAGCCTCTTCATTCCCTGAACTTGTCGGCTGATTTACACATTAATAACACCATGCATTATTAACATGCTATTTATTTTCCGGCAAGAACCTTACCATTATTTCTAATCACTGTTTTGTGTATACATGCTGAACTCTTAATAAAAGCAGTTTTCTTATGTTCCAACCATTGTCACCTGTTCTTTTCAAGATTCCATGAGATGCAGTCTTGCTGAATAATATCTGCAGATTTTGTTGGATAAATTCTATTCTATTTCTTTTTCATTTCTTTCTGCCGCAGAATTTCAACAACAACACCAACTTGCATTTATGTAGCACTTTTAATGTTGCCAAAAAGTCCTAAAAGGTGCTTCACAGGAGCATTTTCAAACAACATTTGACACTAGCCATGTAAGGAATCAATTAGGACAGATGACCAAAAGCTTGGTCAAGGAGGTTGGTTTTAAGGGGTATCTGAAAAGGGAAAGAGAGGCAGGGAGGCCAAGGGAGGAAATTTAGAGCTCCAATGGTGGAGTAATTAAAATTAGTGATACACAAAGGGTCAGGATTGGAGCAGTGCAGAGATTGTCATCTGCTTTGCAAGATTGCTTCACAGCTATTATCATTTTTCCTTGAAACTAATTTGTAATTCTACGTCCACATAGTATTTGAAATGCATCATTAAAAGGGGAGTTTAGCTCTTGTTAAGACTGAGTAATGTGGATATTTCATGTTTGGTTCAACCTTTGATTATCCTGGGCCATGGAATGAGCATTTGATTGGCCTTTAAATGATAGCATCACATTTTTTCTAGAAGCCATTGTGGATTTACAATTATCTATTTTCTCGAAATTGCTTGACTTTTCGAAATTGAAAAGTGCAATTGCCAAGAGTTTTGACAGGGATGCTTGATAGCAGAAGTGTTTCAATCCTAAGGGAATTAACCAGCATCTGTGCTCATTTAGTTTGTGTAAGGCTCTCTGTACAGTTGAATTCTGATTAAAGGGTAACTAGTTTGCCAAGACACTTTTTCATGGATTAAAACTACGCATTTAGATCTGGATTTCTATAAACTGCTTATAAAATCTGACCAATCCACAATATGTATACTTGGACACATTTTAGAATTCAGGCAGCAAATGAACAGCAATTAAAACTTTTTATTGTACAAAGTATAATCTTATATAAGAGTAATATTTATGTGTGAAAGTCAACTGACATGATGGATTAGCAGTTTGCTGAGTAGTGAAAATACAGAATAACTGAGCAATATTTTCTACGTGGATAAGACTCATGTATATTTAAATGCCACGCTTTGATCTGACTTTTTACATAAGAGGAATGGGAAGTGCTTGGTTGGATCATCTGAGTTATATTTTACTGAGGAGTGCTAAAGTATATATTGAGCCATCTTTTAAACTTTTCTGGCAGGTTCTCAGAATGATGCCCTAAGAACTCCCCTACACCGTGGTCCTCTGATCACCTGATAACACTCCAAAAAAAGCCTTTATTCAGATTCATTGTGATTTTGCAGACTTACACTGTTTTTGTAGTTCCATTTGCCACACATTATGAAGCAAGTTAGGGATCACGTGATGTTGCAAAAGTCCACTTCAATCAGAAAGATTTTTTTGTTTAACATATTCAACTATGAGACATCAACTATTTCTCTCCAGAATGACAGATCTGCCCTTCTGAGCAAAATCACTTTCAAAAGACAAAGGGTCAACTCTGTGCCTCTGTGGGTTCGGGACGTGACGTGATGAGAGACCTGCACACACATGGAACCAGATTTGCACCAAGTAATATGCTGCCTGTAAGGTCAATGACTTCACTTTTTGGAACCTAAGTTTAATCTATCTTAAACAAATGGGCTGCATGTCTCTCTTTTAACACACCAGTAATGGCACTACCACTTTTTTCCCCCCAGTATTATCTGGGTCTGTTAGGCTTTTTTTATAAAACTAGTTTGGAGATGGAAGTATTGGTGCAAGAGGCACAGGCAGGCATTAGCACATTATGGTATTTACATTTATTGTTTCGTCGTGTTCTTCAATTTAAAAAGTAGTTTGTGGATAGAACGCATCGCATCACATCACATCACATCACATCATTAAAACAATTGGAAGATCATTTCAAACCACTTAACATGTAAGGCAAGCTCCCACTCAGTTTAATAGGGTCAAGGCAGATTACATATATTTTATAGCTGAAGAAATCATTGCACCACAATAGAACAGCAATAAAGATAGATTAAAATAGCTTTTTAAAAATTCCTACCCTCCTACTAAGCCCTACACTCCTACTTGCATGACTGAACTGAATAAAAGTTTAACTACCACGTGAAGGGTGGGAGGAGGGGGAATGGTGAAATTGGTCATTGGCTGCGGTGTAAAATAATGAATCAACATGTCAGTTTGCAACCCAGCAGATTTTCTTCTCAGTAAGGTGGGCCCCTGATTCAATGGACAGAATAATATAGCACCTCCACCCGCACCCCCCCCCACCCCCCCACCAACCCAGAAACCATGTCGGCATGGAGCCAACCAGCTCCACGCTGACCAGCTCTGCAGCAATAAAGCGCTGTGGGGCTGATTAACGAGACCTGACTCTACTCTTCAAGGGTACTGAGTATTACAGTAGGGTAAATGAGGATCGATTGTTTGCTCTGGCAGATGAAATGGAAACAAGAGCACACAAATTTGAGATCACCACGAAAAGAAAATGAATAATTTCATAAAGGGTGATTAAAATATGCAGCTATTGTTGATGCAGACTCCATGAATTCTTTCAAAACACAATGGGACAGTTGCTTTAATTAAAGGAATATTGAGGAGAAAGCCTCGATAGCCCCAGCTGATTTCAATGGTACCAGTGCTGTCTTGACTTACAGTGATTTAAAGTGAATGTGCGGGTAAATACATTGCTACTGTTCAACTGTAATGGCATCATATTGTACAATGTAGTAATACAGTGCTAAACATCCTGGTTACTAACAGTAGACCAGATTTTCTCTTCAGTTCCTGGGCACAACATAAGAGATTCACCTGCCAGGAATCCCTTTTGTAAAATATGAGCGTATAAGTGGTGAAAATTTTCAGATAATCCACCCCCAAGAATGGATATCACTGGAAGCATGTGCCTGAATTTGCGATAGGTACTGCTGCTCCTGGCTGGTGAAGCCCTTAATCCCGGGCTCTGGAGAGGAAAATCTGGGCTATTTTAACATATGTCTGTATTCCCAGCAGTAAATGTCGGACATACAAGATCGAGGCACTGTTAAGTTTGACTTGAGTGATATAATAACTGCATGACTAAGGTATTAATGCATTTCCATTGTCACAAGAGGTGTTTATTGCTTCCCCCACTGTCTAAGATTATCTTCTAATGTGAAAGTCAGTGTAGTCATGCAGGATAATGGCCCATAAATAATCCTTTACTTTGCAGAGGAGGATAATGATATACCTAGGCGCACAAATCTCAAGGCTTTATGAAGCGGGGAGGTCATCAGTCAAATATTTTCTTGAGGGGGAATGAAGCTAAACTACTTATCGCTATCACTTTTAATTGAGTGACCTGTGGAGGAACAAGGCCCACAGTGAACCAATAGAAGTATAAAATGTAAATCATTCCCGGTACTGAATATATTACACATACTTGCAAAAAAATTGTTTTTTGCATTTTATATATTGCATAAAAGCCCTATATATTTCTAATTATTAATATTAGCATTAAAAACTATTTTAATTCAACATAAAATGCTATTTAAGAAAACCAAAGATAGCATGCTTGTTAAATCAGACAGGGAACGTCGTAGACAAGTGACTGCGTGATGTTGTTTCTACTTTAATTGACAGCCATGGGGTGGAAAATAGACTCTAAAGTTCCCATTTTACTTCATCTCTGCTCCTCAGTGGAACAAAGCCCAGTGTTGCAAAGCTACTTGCAGAATTTGACACAAGTCTGGATCTCGCAGCTAGGGAATAAAAATATTTATTTATGCACCCGTGCCAAGAGAAGTATTTCTCAACATTTTCCAACCTTAAAAGGCATGTGCCGTAACTTATTTTACCCTAGCCACCGCACCCCACCCCCCATCAAAAAATAGAGCAAGGAATCCTTTCATTTCTACTCTTTGGGTGTTTGATTCAATAATTGCGGATCTCACTTAAGATGTATGGGGGAAGAATTGGATTCCCAATTTAAAAAGATTTTGGAGTAGGAATTAAATTCATTTCTGATCCTGAGTTGTTGTGCATCGTTGATTTTTATCAGCTTGAGTTTTGTATGCCCTTTTTAAAATGTATTAGGCTTATTGAGATTGATAGATTTCCTGCATAACCAGGTGAATTGTTATGTTAAAGTAACTGACAGCATACTGAGCTATAGCATGGTCACAGTGCAGAAGCTGCAGGATTTTTGCTCTTTGGATATTGTGTGTGTCTCGAATGAGTGACTTGACCTCTTGTTTGACTCCACAGAGGCTGACATGGTTGTGCAGTTTCCATCCACTTCACTTCCTCCTGCCACTGAGGGAATTATTTAGAAGCAGCGCACATTTAGGAAATGGAAGACATGTAGTACACTGTCACAAAGGAAATGCACCAACTAAACTCGGCTTAATTGAATCCAATGTCTTATGACATTTTATTTGGGATGAGGCAGAATAATGCACTTGTGAAGAACTGCTGTGCTATTCAATGTTATTGCTCTAAGGCTAGAGGCAATGGCAGGAGATCAATGTTGAATAATGATGTATAGCCATATGTGAAAGTGTGGTCCGGTATTGGTAGAGACAACATTAAGACAGCTGCAGAGTGAAATATTGGTTGCACGGGTATGTGGCTTTTCTTTTGTATGTGGCTCTCTTCTGCCATTGGTTGAGGCAAGTTCTTTCCTCCACCAGTTCCAATGCAATTGAAATGCCAAGTGTCCTGGCCAATATTAATCTCTTAAACAGTATCTAAAAAAAACCAGATTACTTGGTTATAACATATTATATAACATTACTGCTTGTGGGAACTTACTTGACACAAATTAGCTGCCATGTTTCTTACATGGCAACAGTGACCATACTCCAAATTCACTTCATTGGCTGTAAAACACTTTCGGATGTCCAGAGGCCATGAAAGGTGCTACATAAATGCAAGTTTTTTTCCCTAATACTCATAGGTGCAGCTTTAAAAAAGTGTGAATACCAAAACCATAGACACCATGAAATAAATACCGAAGTCGTGTGGGCCAACATCCAGTTACATGATCCAACTGACAAGCAGACTCCTCTTTAAGAAGCAGGAAGGAAGAAGGCTGGAGACCATGCAGTACCAGTTTTATTTGGGGGCTGACTTCCCACAATGCTGGGACTGCATTCAGATTCCATGATGTCATTAATGTTTCTTCTGAAATCCTCAGCACTACAGTCTCTTCACCTATGCATTGCACACTATGAAATGTCAGCAAGGTAAGGCAACCTTCACAGCCTCAACTTGTGGGAATTGGGCTAATAGCATTCTGAAAATTGCCACGTTAAACTTACTGCCCCATTCCCAGTTCAGATCCTCCTGCTGCTATACCTAGCCAGTCCTGGAAATGGGTAGCAAATGTGCCTGCCTGTTTCGGACGTGTGCCTCATTAAGCCATACAAATTCTAAGCATACAGGGACTTGGATGAAGCTTTCAGACATTATTGGACGGAACGTATGCTACGCTGCGCACACTTCACCTTTTGATATTAAGCATAATTCACCCTAACCAGCAGTCTTTCAATGGACAGGTGCTGGCTGCTCCCAAAATACCACAGGTTAAGTTTTTAATTGCCTCCCCATCCTTTAAGTTTTGCCTTTAGGTTAAGCTTCTTAATTAGAGGAAACCCGAGATATCCTGCTTCCTCCCTGATTGGTGAACTGATTCAATGCCTGCAGTTGCCAATCAGACACCTGGGCCTGCTGGAGGAGGACGATGAGTTCGAGGAGTTTCCGGCAGAAGGCTGGACTGGTTTAGATGAAGACGAAGATGCCCATGTCTGGGAAGATAACTGGGATGACGATAATGTAGAGGATGATTTTTCTAACCAGTTAAGAGCTGAATTAGAAAAGTTTGGATACAAGATGGAAACCTCCTAGCTGGCAAGATGCTGCATGATGTGAATGCCTGGAAGATGTAGAATGAAGAATTTTGTGTAAACGTGTTAAATGCTATTGTGACACACCAATACTGGAAGCAAGATGCAGTGGAGAACGAAATGTAACTCAGCATTCTGTTGCAAAGGAGGACACAATTCTTTTTGTGAATTTTCCTTTTTTATTTTCATAAATTGTTTTGAAATGTAATTTGGTCTGCATTAAATAGTTTCCTTTACTGTTATTCTATAATGGTCACATTTACTGCAGAACATTGTGCTGAGTGTAGCTATGGACAGAAGCTCTACACTCCAAGAACATTACAGATTTCCACCTATAATTTTTGAGTAGGTGCAAAAGATCAAGAGTTCACATAACCAAAACCTTGGTTTTGAGATCAGCTTGGTAGGATTTGTGCTTTTTTATGTATATCTCTAAATTGCACCAAATGAATAAAATGGCATTGCAAAACAAATTCTAAAGTTCAAAGAAAAAAATGGTGCCCAACAATCAAAGTGCTCAGGCCTGTCACTGAGATCACCCTGTTAACCTGATGAGCGGGCATCTGGTAAAGGAAGAAGCTGGAGCCAGCCTGTCTTCAATATATGTTTATTCACAAAACCCAGCATAAGTGCAAATTACTTTTCTCTTCTCCACAGTTTCTCCCCAACACCGGTGGAAATTGGTTCTTATATCTGTGTCCTAACCATTCCCCAATTAGTATTAGCTGCTCTTAATCACAACTAGAGCATGCACTCAATTGTCACATTGCATTTGCAACATTAGCATCCTTCTGCCTGCCACCTGCCTCCTGTCCTTTGATAATGAAAATTGGCCCCCATAAATTTGCTGTACTGATCGGAAACACTTTGTATTATTAGAGTGGTTGTTGTATATTGTAGGGTTAGCAGTAGCAACTTTCTCAAAGGAGAGGAACAAATTTGACTATACAGCCTGCTTCTACTTGGGGGTCAACTGTCTTCTAATTATTCAAATTCAGTGATAATGTTGATACTTGAATGAAGAGAAGCCCAGGCAGATGGAAGCTCCTTTTGGGCAGGAAACAAAGGATTTTTTTTTCACCCTGGTCAAGTGCTAGGGGAAAACTCTATTCTCCACACGTTGTCATTCACATTAATTTGGCACTCAGCTTATGCAATGCAATTGTACACATTTGCTCTTGTAGGTACATTTGCAGATGTCACCAGTAACTGTTCTAACATCACAGGCAAATTATTTGTAGATAAATTGGGTGGAATTTTCCCTGAATTGCACTCAGTGCGGTAGCGGGTGTGAAAATTGGCCTTTTTCCCGCAGGCCACAATGGCAGATTATCGAGATGTATCATCCGCTTCCCACCTCATTAATTATGCAGGCACAGAAAACACGCCATATCGCTGGCAGGTGGCCTCTGATTCAACCCCTCCCCCCCCCCCCCATGCCATTACCTCACCTCTTCCTCACTCTGGGCACCATGTTTAAACTGCAGCTGCGCGCACAGTTCTCAATGCTTGCGGCCCAGGACTGCTCCGGTGAAGACATGGCCTTGAAAGCCAAGAAGTGTTCAACCCCCAGATTCAATGATGCGTCCCTGGAATGGCCGTTGGACACCGTGCAGGCCCGTCGTGATGTCTTCTATCCCCACTCTGGCCGCAGGACGTCCAGCAATTTCACCACTCCGGCTTGGGAGGCAGCGGCAGTGGTGGTCAGTGCTAACGCTGCACCTTAGAGGTTGGCCATCCAGTGCTGAAAGAGGATGAAGGATCTCATCTGTGCCACCAGGGTAAGTTCTCTGAGTACCGGCGACCTTGGATATCCCTGCCTCTGCCTGCTGTGGACCGGATTGTGTGCTCTGCTCACCAGACTGTGACCATTGTATAGATGATACACACTGCTGCCACTGTGCGACAGTGGTAGAGAGAGTGAATGTTTGTGGATGAGATGCCAGTCAAGTGATCTGCTTTGTCCTGGATGGTATCAAGCTTCTTGAGTGTTATTGCAGCTGCACTCATCCAGGCAAGTGGAGAATATTCCATTACACTCCTGACTTGTGCCTAATAGATGATGGACAGGCTTTGGGGAGTCAGGAGGTGTAACCCCCAGGATGTTGATAGTGGGAGGTTCATCGAAGGTAATGCCATTGAATATCAAGGGACGATGGTTAGATCCTCTCTTTTTTGAGATGGTCATTGCTTGACCCTTGTGTGACACGAATGTTACTTGCCACTTGTCAGCCCAAGCCTGAATATTGTCCAGGTCTTGCGGCATATGGACATGGACTGCTTCAGTATCTGTGGAGTCGCGAATGGTGTTGAACATTGTGCTGGAACCTCATTTTCAGGATCCCAGTGGTCTGCTCCATCAAAGTCCAGGTTGCGGAATGAGCCTCATTGTACCCGTCTCTCTCTGCTGCAGTTTAAGGCCGCTGCACGGACATCATCAGCTACGTCCTCTCTGGGTAGTGCTTGCTCCGGCTGCATTTCAAGGCCCCTTCACGCATGCCGGAGAGTCTTGGCCTTCACTTGGATTGCCAGTGCTCATTTCGTTTGATGTCTGACCAAAACCCCACCCACTCCTGTCCCACACCACATGACTGAATGGCGACAGCTTCGGCCACTCGACTCCATCCTGTGCTCTCAGCTTAAGCGCAGGTATTATCCTAAACTGCATTCCAAAGCTGCATGGTTAACTTGAACCATGAGGGTTGCTCCTTAAAGCCTGAATAACTACAAAGCAAGTGGTTCTGAGCGCCTCCCTCAGTGACTGTTCCTTGCCCACCTCTCACAAGGGGATCATCTAACTTGACCCAGTCGCCCAATTGTTCTGCAGCCCCATAAAACTCAGATTATTTTGCAGTCTGCGCCCGGGAGGTTAAAAGTTCAGGAGCAACCAGTGGCACTATCAAGAATTTGTGTTGCTTAAGTGGGCATAATTGTTTCATAAGCCAGACTCCAAACATGTCAATGGAACTGATGCTGAACGGTCTTAGTGGCAAAAGAATGATCAATCGTGAAATGCTTTTACAAGTGCCTGGCAGATTTTCCACCCCCACCCCTGCACCCCAGCCCCGGAATGTGCTTGTGTACTTCCTTCAGTCTGTGCCGCCTTGTTCCCCACCATCCCCACCCCCCCTCTCCCTCCGGCCCTCCCCCACACTGGAGCCCTTGCCCTAAGGCTCCCCTTGGAAGGGG
This sequence comes from Cetorhinus maximus, assembly GCF_964194155.1. Taxonomy (NCBI): domain Eukaryota; kingdom Metazoa; phylum Chordata; class Chondrichthyes; order Lamniformes; family Cetorhinidae; genus Cetorhinus; species Cetorhinus maximus. The sequence goes on from NC_135880.1 coordinate 212,925,649, forward strand.
ACAATCACGTCCTGGTTTCACGTTGCCGGAAAACGTGACCAGGGCCTTCTTACAAGATGTTCCGATCACGCTACCGAACACGCTCGTCCCGATTGGGTATGCAAAATCCCAGCCGTTGTGTTGAAATTTGGTATTGACAATAATCAGAGTAGGGAGGTGTCTAATTAACACTGATGGCAGAGCTTAATATCCCCTTGAAAACCACTGGGAATAGGTACAGAGGAAGAGGAAGCAGATATATATCTATATAAAAAGAGAAGCCCTGAGTTGTGTACTCATGGTCTGACCAGCAGGCAGTGTCAAATGAATTGTCAAGCTCTTTTTGATCTCTGTCAGGAACTGAAGGCTAGTTTTGAAGGAGATGCACGATGCCTTTCCAGTTAGTAGTGTAGGCGATAGTTACTTTTACTTTCAATGCAACATGAAATTTTCTGTCAGTGTTACTCATTCTGCCTGCTCTACACTTTGAATTCCACATTTGAGAGCATGTCCTTTTGTTCATCGTGGCAGATCTGCTCCCTTGAAGCTGGGCAATAGGAAGCTCCATCTAACATCATGCATAATTCCTAAACTTCTGCAAATTAACACTGTGCCAAACCATGAGCAGTGTTTTCAAAAATAAAAACAGAGAATGCCAGACATACTCAGCAGCTCTGGCAGCATCTCTGGAGAGAGAAACAGAAACGACAGCTCAGGTCGATGACCTGTCATCAGATCTAAATATTTTCATCAGCATTTTCAAATGTGCTTCTAGCCTTTTCATGATGAAGTTCCATATTTTTAATAGAGCAGGAGGTGTGCTGTATTATAGTCCTTACGTACTTTTCCTGGCATGATTTGCCTCACCTGATATCAGCATGCAGCATGGAAATATCCCATCTTGTGCTGAGAGAGATTTTACTTTGTTTATAGACCAGCTGCAGGAGCTTCTTGTCCACACTGGCCCTAGTTCTACTGAGTCCAGAATCAGCTCGAACTGATTCCCAATTGATTTAATTAATTACTTTACCTTTTTTGGGAGCTAATTCGCTTTTATCCTGTTCGTAAGCAATGAATAGACACATTTTTTTATATCAATATAGAGATACATTTGATGTGTAAACATTTATTAATCCTGATCCAATGCCGTTATATCCAACACTTTAATTGTTTAAGGTCAGAGCCTCATCTGGTATGTAGGAGTGTATTGCTTAGTTGGTAAGAGCTATAGATTTCCCTGCCTGACAACTTAGACAATGCAAGAAATGTCATTGAATAAGTTTATTGTTCGGTTATAAATTGACATTTTAAGTAGATGATCCAAAACTACGACAGGCCTCGCATGCTGCTTTAAAAAGAGGATTCCCAAGTTCTCTTTTTTGATATGAAATGCAACCACTGGGGGGGACACGCTGCGGCGGGGCCGTAAAATCCTGGCCGTGAAGTTTGGGAGGTTCAAGCGGAGTGATGCCACCGCACGTGAGTGCAGAGTGGGTTGGCTGTCTCATCTAGGAGGGCAGTGCACAAGGATGGACAGACTCTGCAGTGAGAAGTTGCCACATCCATCTCCCTGATTTTTAAAAAATATTCATTCCTGGATGTGGGCATCGCTGGCTGGGCCAGCATTTATTGCCTATCTCTGATTGCCCTTGAAAAGGTGGTGGTGAGATGCCTTCTTGAACCGCTGCAGTCCATGTGGTGTAGGTACACCCACAGTGCTGTTAGGAAGGGAGTTCCAGGATTTTGACCCGGCGACAGTGAAGGAACGATGATATCGTTCCAAGTCAGGATAGTGTGTAGCTTGGAAGGGAACATGAAAGTGGTGGTGTTCCCATGCATCTGTTGCCCTTGACCTTCCAGGTGGTAGGGGGTCACAGGTTTGAAAGGTGCTGTTGAAGGAGCCTTGGTGAGTTGCTGCAGTGCATCTTGTAGATGGTACACACTGCTGCCAATGTGCATCAGTGGTGGAGGGAGTGAACATTTATTGCGGTGGATGGGGTGTTAATCAAGCAAGTTGCTTTGTCCTGGATGGTGTCGAGCTTCTTGAATGTTGATGGAGCTGAACTCATCCAGGCAAGTGGAGAATATTCCATCACACTCCTGACTTGTGCCTAATAGATAATGGATAGGCTTTGGGGAGTCAGGAGGTGTCTTACTCACCACAGAATTCTCAGCCTCTAACCTTCTCTTGTAGCTACAGTATTTATATAGCTAGTCCAGTTCAGTTTCTGGTCAATGGTAACCCTTAGGATGTTGATAGTGGGGATTCAATGATGGTAATGCCATTGAATGTCAAGGGGAGATGGTTAGATTCTCTTTTGCTCTAGATGGTCATTGCCTGGCACTTGTGTGGCGCGAATGTTACTTGCCACTTGTCAGCCCAAGCCTGAATATTGTCCAGATCTTGCTGCATAGGCGCACTGACTGTTTCAGTATCTGAGGAGTCACCAATGGTACTGAACATTGCGCAATTATCTGCAAACAGCCCCACTTCTTATGTTGGAGGGAAGGTTATTGATGCCACACTCGGTCAAAACCTACCTTGATGTCAAGGGCAGTCACTCTCACCTCACCTCTTTTGTCTATTTTTGAACCAAGGCTGTAATGAGATCAGGAACTGAGTGGCCCTGGCAGAACCCAAACTGACCATCAATGAGAACGTTATTGCTGCATAAGTACCACTTGATAGCACTGTCAACAACACTTTCCATCACTTTGCTGATGATCGAGAGTAGGCTGATGGGGTAGTAATTGGCCGGGTTGGATTTGCCCTGTTTTTTTTGTGGACAGTACATACACGGGCAATTTTCCACATTGCTGGGTAGATACCTGTGGTTTAGTTGCACTGGAACAGCTTGGCTAGGGGCACAGCTAGTCCTGGAGCACATGTTTTCAGTGCTATTGCCAGAATGTTGTTAGGACCAATAGCTTTTGCAGGATCCAGTGCCTTCAGCTGTTTCTTGATATCATGTGGAGTGAATCAAATTGGCTGAAGACTGACATCTGTGATGCTGGGGACCTCATGAAGAGGCCGAGAAGGATCACCCAATCGGCACATTTAACTGAAGACTGTTGCAAATGTTGCAGTCTTGTCTTTGGCATTGGTGTGCTGGGCTCCCCCATCAGTGAGGATAGGGATATTCGTGCAGGCACCTCCTCCAGTGAGTTATTTAATTGTCCATCACCATACCTGAAAGTAAATGTCTGTTTTCCCACTTCGCTCGCTCACTTTTCTAGAACTTCTTCATCCAATTCAGGGTCATAGGGAGTCGGAGCCTATCCCATCAAGCAATGGGTGCTAGGCCGGGTAAACCCAGGATGGGAAGCCAGTCCATCACAGGGCACTATCAGTTTTCTTAATTGCATTATTAAAACTGTCTTTACATGCAACATTATAATTTAGATGGGGGAGAGGGGGGAGTCCATGAATCCATTTGGAAAATGGTTCTTCAACCAAAAACAAAAAACTAGATTAGAGAAGCAGATTGTTGGAAGGCTCTTGCTTGCTGTGGAAGTCTTTCATGATTTTGGTTATTTGTGAAGACTGGCTTAACCCTTAAGGTTTGAACCCAGTCTTCAAGTTTCTCTGATGATCGTCCAATAATAACTGCCCTGATATCAATACAGCATTTGACTGAGTGTGGCATCAAGGAGCCCGAGCAAAACGCGTCAGTGGGAATCAGGGGGAAAACTCTCTGCTGGTTGGGGTCATACCTAGCACAAAGGAAGATGGTTGTGGTTGTTGAGGTCAATCATTTCCGTCCCAGGACATCACAGCAGGAGTTCCTCAGGGTAGTGTTCTAGGCCCAACCACCTTCAGCTGCTTCATCAATGACCTTGCCTCCATCATAAGGTCAGAAGTGGGGATGTTGGCTGATGATTGCACAACGTTCAGCACCATTTGTGACTTCTCAGATAATGAAGCAGTCCGTACCCATATGGAGCAAGACCTGGACAATACCCAGGCTTGGGCTGACAAGTGGCAAGTAACATTCGTACTACACAAGTGCCAGGCTGAGACCATCTCCAACAAGAGAGTATCTAACCATCTCCCCATGACATTCAATGACACTACCATCACTGAATCCCCCACTATCAACATCCTGGGGGTTATCATTGGCCAGAAACTGGACTGGACTAGCTATATAAATACTATGGCTACAAGAGCAGGTCAGAGGCTGGGAATTCTGCAGCAAGTAGCTCACCTCCTGATTCCCCAAAGCCTGTTGACCATCTACAATACACAAGTCAGGAGTTTGATGGAATACTCTCCACTTGCCTGGATGAGTGCAGCTTCATCAACACTCAAGAAACTTGACACCATCCAGGACAAAGCAGCCCAATTCATTGGTACCCCATCCACCACCTCCAACATCCACTCCCTCCACCACTGATGCACAGTGGCAGCAATGTGTACCATCTACAAGATGCATTGCAGCAACTTACCAAGGCTCCTTCGACAGCGCCTATGAAACCCGTGACCTCTACCACCTAGAAGGACGAGGGCAGCAGATGCATGGGAACACCAAGCCACACATCATCCTGACTTGGAAATATATTGCTGTTCCCTCACTGTCGCTGAGCCAAAATCCTGGAACTCCCTCCCTAACAGCACCGTGGATGTAACTACACCACAAGGGCTTCAGTGGTTCAAGAAGGCAGTTCACCACCACCTTCTCAAGGGCAATTATGGATGGGCAATAAAATGCTGGCCCAGCCAGTGACTCCCACGTCCCATGATAGAATAATATTAAAAATCACTGTAGTGATTTGATAGTCCAAAATGTCTTCTTTAGGCAGCGTAAGTATGTGGCTGCATTGATTTAGGGATGGCTAGCTGACAGAAAGCAATGGGTGGGATGAAATGGATGTTTTTCGGATTGGCAGGATATCGGGAGGATATGCTTCAGGGATCTAGGATGGGCCCTATTTTATTTTTCATTTGCAGAGATATTTTGGAAAGGAATACAAGAGGAATGATATCCAAGTTTGCTGCTCACATCAAATTGGCAAAGGGCATAATAAACAAAGCAGGCTCTTCAAAAATGATAAATGCTACTGAGATAAGCTGTTAAGAAATAACAGAAACACAGTGTGAGCTGCTAAAACAAAAGAATTGTAATAGATTATAAAATTAAAATCTCTTAAACTGTTGCCTAGGGAATTTCAATTAGAGGCAGCTATTAATGATTAGACCTTTAGTGACTAATTTTGAGATTGGATTTCCATGCTATCCTCAATGTAATTGGCTGGGGTGGGTTGGGATCAAGGGTTTAAGGATGGAGTTGTGATGTAATAAATACCTTAATTAATAATTAAGCAGAAATGTTATTATTGCTTTATTAATAGCCATCTCCACCCACATCCACAAACCGTGTCTGAACTAGTACAAATGTTACATAAACAGCAAACGTTCTTATTGCTCAAAGATGTTGCTAGGCATCATTATCTCTTGCCACGCAGATTCTTGGGGGTCTTTAGTGGGATTGTCTGTTGCTTATTCTGTGTTTTAATACTCCCAAAACAATCTATGTCTTTGAAAGTTGATCTGTGAGACAGTGATAATCTACATTATGCCTACCATATTCACAACTAAAGCCCTCTAAACCTGATGTGAATTTTGGAGTGATTTTCTCTCCTTTTTATTGTTGTTAATTGAAGATATTGAAAGAGGTTGCATCCTATTTCCTTACATTTGCTTCATGAATGTATACATATTCTCTTCAGTTTGCTGATTTTGTTGCTAATGGTATTGATTGCTTGACCATACTTTACAGGAACAGAACTGGGCCATTTAGCCTCCCGAGCCTCTTCTACCATTCAATTAAATCATAGCTAAACTGCACTTTAATTCCATTTACCTGCTTTGGTTCCTTATGCCTTAATACTTTTGCCTAGTGTCATGAAAACTTGTTTTTTTGTCAAAAATGTTTTTTCAGTCTACTGGGTGGATACCCCTAATTGAATGTTTTTTAAAAAAGAGACCAAAGCTACATTCTAGTGACTTGAGCTTGCAGCCAAAGATGGCTGTACAATTTGCATCACCATACCTTCCACATTGCAACCCCCATTGAGATGGAGCCTACCTGACTGCAAAATCTCACCAAAGACAATGACCTTAGGGGAATGCGAATGAACCACATCCCCTACTTCAATAGCCAGTGTTCAGATACTCATCTGGGTGCTCGACTGGCTGGAGACAAACCATTAGCTTTTCTCACTTGAACAATGTGACCCTGTCTGAGAGACGGATTCCTGGACATGATCTAATCAAGTTACAACTGGAATACATTGGCCATTACCTTATTTGGATCCCTGGGCAGTAGGAGAGTGAGGGTCAAGTGACAAGCCAACTCTTTGTGTGTTTAAGCACCTGCTTTCTTGTAGAAGGACAAGCAGCCAAGACGCTGAGGGAAACAAAGGCCTGAATGAGTTCTCCTTTCTCTCTATCTCCACCCAACTTGTAAGTCTTTGAACCCTGTCTGATAACTGTGACCACTCCAGATGTTGCAGACAGAGCTTTATGAAAGAAGTCAACCCTACATTACTGTCTCCAAAAGAACCGATAAAGCGTCCATCTGCATCTTTACTCATTGCGACACTAGAAGCATCAGGACCAATGAGTGAAAGCAGCAGGACCACTAAATTCAGCCTGAAGCCAATCAAGTCACCAACCTCCACAAACTCTTTAATGGACTCTAACTTGCTTAATCTAACCTTCCTCATTCTGTAATCTATTTGTGTATGTGGGAACTTCGACTTTGTGTGTGCAAAAGTCGGGGCACATTTTATTATTTTACTTAGACTGGGTTAAGTACAATAAAAGCTACCTTTTTTCCTTTGTTAAAACTCAAGGAAACCTGTCTGATAGTGCCTTTTATGATCACAGTGCATAAGTAGTTAAACACTTGCTGAACTTGCAAGTATATCAGTTTTCATAAAAAAAAGCTGTTGCAGTCAAACAGAGAAAGGGAAAAGAGAGGAGCCAATTGAGCACTCCTCACCTGATTGTAACACTAGTAAAATGTCTATCCTTTTCAATTTTGAAAGTTTCAGGTGACATTGCCTTGACAGCTTTTTATGGGAGAGAGTTCTAGATGCTACTGCCCTTTGTGTGAAGAAATGCTCCTTGTCGTCACTCCATATAATCTCATTATAATGATAATCTTGTAATTTCTCCTATAATCTCAGCAATTACAACCCCTCTTTCCTGAAATTACCCTTTCGGATTTAAGCTTATCGTGTTTTTGCTGAATGTATCCACACAAGTATTGTGAGTATTTAATATTCTGTCACCATAAAAATGTGATTTGGTGTAAGCAAAATTATGAGTGTTCGATTTGTGGAGGTAACGTTTATGATTGCTCACAACTCGGCATTTGTGAAATGCGAAGGCAAGTTCGAGCCTCAAGTGCTGTGCTGAATCTATGAACCTTTCCATTCTAATAGGATTATTTTCTTATGGTCAAAAAATAGGCTTGTGAATGAAAAGAAATAACAATGACATTTAATCTGTTCACTTGTGAGTTGCTTAGTCATTTGGAAAATTAGTCAGATGAAGTAAACTGAAGCTAAATTACTGTACCTACTCTCTAATGAATAAATAAATTAAATGTGCATATTTTATGTTAACCCACATTGAATTAAAGTGGAAGATGTTATGCTGAGAAATGAGGTGCAGGGGGAGCTGTATCACATCAAATAAATGAGACAGACTCCATGAGCTCCAGACTGTGAATAAAGGGAAACAACATGGGTTTCAAGAGACTGCTGCACATTGGGAATTAGCACCAGAAATGCTCATTTTAAGCTGCAGTTATCAGGCTGCTATGTTTATGGTATGATCGACAGCTCAAAGACATGTCACATTACTGTATCTCAATGCTTAATAAGAAAAAAATCTCTGTGCAGAACTTTGCTCTCTAGGTTGATAATTATTAATGTGAGAGTATGAGTGAGAATTTCCTTTTCCTTAGAATCTCCTGCTGAATTGCAGTTATACTACACCTGGTGCAAGACCCAAATCATGTGAGACTATATGCTGCTCAGGATTAAGTTTGGGACTTGTGTCAAAGCACAGTAGAAATACTTTGCATTAACCCAAAATGGTGACATAAAGGCTGTATTAATACAACATTCAGAAAACCTGTGTTCAAAAGAAAGGCCCGTCATAAGCAGGTCATAAAATTTCAGCTTTTGGAGCATACATTTAGGGTTCAAAATGTTAGATCTTCTTAACCAAGCTTTGAAGATAGGAGCTGAAGTCTTTAATACACAGCATTATATAACTGGTGCAGGTGAAAGAGTTTATAATCAGGGTAATTTAGATTGGACATTGCTGTCCCTGAGGTAGTGATTTACTGATCAATGAATGATGAGTGTTATGTCTGCTTGTGCTGTGCTTAATTTCTGCAGTCCAAAGCAAAGGTTCAGTTCACAAAATACTTTTCTCTCAGTTTAGGGGCCAGTTTACAAAGATAAATTTTGTGAAAGATAGTGTATGTAACTGGCATTGATGACTGATATCATGACTTCTGAATAGTAGCCTGTATTTCAGTTAATATCCTGCATACTTGAAGCATCAGATATAATCCGATATAGGCTAAGGAACACTAGACTGAGATATGTCAGTTTTCTGGAGGTGAGAAGATGTGCTTTCATCTTTATTGGTATTGAACATAATTCTTACAGTACCAAGAAATGGCATCTGTGCAAGTTGTCTTTTGAATTGACCAGAAAGAGGTAGGCTGGAATTATCTGTAATCATCAAAGGTTAAAGAATGGATAAACCTCTTTTTGCTAGAATGAAGACACTGTTTACTGCTCTAACACCTAAGGGGCAGTTATCCAAAGGGATGTGCTGGGAGCTCCTGAGAAAGAAAAAAATGGAATATCAAAATTGCTAATCTTTAGTTCAATAAAGGAGGTAAAAAACAATCAATTATATGATATCCACTCTCTTTTTGTGGTGAATGGTAACTTAGTGTTTTTTATAATACATTGGGGCACACCATACTGCTTTATTTCCTGAATTACACTTCTCCAGTAGGGTTCACTGCTTTGATTTTGTGATTTTTATTGCAGTTATTGATGTATATTTCAAATGCCTGTAAGTGTTTAATCACCTTTGAAAGAATGCTCAGAGAAATAATGTATTGTGGGCATGCAGAATATGACTGCACCTCATTAGTCAAGGAGCTGTTTTCTAAATGCTAGCTTCACTGTAACCTAGCCTCATATATAACTCACATGGATGGAGGCATAAATTATATATTTTGCATGCAGTAAATATGGTGGATTTATAAATTTGTGTGAACAAAGCAAGTTGTGTGCAGAACTGACAAAGTCAGTTTGATCAGGTTGAGGGCTGCAGGCATGAATTTACTAATTCACTTTCATTGTGCAACTTGGCTCCACATCAATGGATAAAGTTCACATGTTCAAAGGGTAAAAAAAAAATCCTACTGAGTAGCACTTAGTCATCCTTTGGGCCTACTGCTGCTGGATATGTCCAAGCTAAGGAAAATAAATGTGAAAATGCAATTTATATGTTCAGGACTGAGGACGATCACTCAAATCTTTCCGGAGTCTGAGCTGGCAGCTGGCTTGGTAAGGTGCTGAATTAATGCAGTGTGATAGAATGGTGGAACATGGTTTTGTGTAGTCGTTTGTCCATTTCTGCTACATGGCAATTTCTGATCTTCAAGTTGTCACTATGAATTGAGATGAGGTGAGGTTTGGTTAAAGGCTGAGGGAATGAACCATTTGCTGAGTGATTGAGTAATATTAGCAGAGTTATTCTGCTCATTCTCAATTGGGGAAATGGGGGGAGCAAAAATAAATAGGAAATAATTACAGTGAGAAACGCAACATTGAATCATTTTGTAAAGCTTTAATTATTGAATCCTCCCTGTTTAGATCTTGTGCTTTGAAAGAAGTAAATGTTTAAAATGTTTTTTGAATAGGCCAAATATCTGAAAACTTAAAATTCCTTAAAGGATAATCACAAGAAAACTCCACTGAACCTGAAAGATTAGTTCTGACTCTGTCTCTGTATTCCAGACTGTTCAGAACTCCTTTTTCAATCAATTGTATGAACTGAAATATCCTGTGTGTCAACTCTGAAGCAGCGGTTGTGGTTATTTCTGATTCCCTTTGTCATTTGTTGTTTTTTTTTTAGAAGTTTCACCTCCTGCAGCAAATACTGACTCAATTCAAGCATTCCAAAGATATAAGAGGTATGGATGGGCTGAATGATTTTCTTACTGAAAAATGGCTATGTCCTTGTGCCATTACCAACTTAGTTTAATAACTGTTAATTGGCCACTTCTTAATGCTTGGGTTGGAAAATGGTCAATGTTATACTTTGTTTTTGGGCAAATTTCACTTTGTGAAAGTTTTTTGTTTAAAAGCAAAAAAAATTGATGCACAAAAATGTTCCCATTCATTCTGAGATGAAGTTCATTTCTACAATGAGTCTAGAGTTTTGATTCTTCCACCCCAATCCTCTTCCTCCACTTTATTGTCACTACTTCCAGCTTTAGCAGAGATTTGCACAGTGGAATTAAGGAAAACTGTTTTTCAGACATATGCAGGCCACTTATAAGCTTGTGTTTGAGTGATGGATGTAGGGTGCCTGTTATGAGACAGCCTTTCAATAAAGCTGAGTTATTTAAAAATCCTAGAGGGAAACTTTAAACAACTGTCATAACCTATATTTTTAAGTGGAATGCTTGAGATGCAACTCTAAATTCAGGAATCAGGCCACCGGTTCTTGAGAGGTTTTTATATTAAACTAAATGAAACATTTTATTAATTTACACAAGTTAAATATATACACATGGCTACAAATTACTACTGCCATAACTTTTAACAAATTCCCAAACTAATCTCCATTAAAGCAACAGCAACCCATAGACTTAACCAGACACCAGGCAAGGCATTTTCACCTTACAAATTCAAAATGAGGTTCACTTCAGACAGTTGTAGGCTTACAGCTACTTTTATATTACATTGCCTCTGCTTTGCATACATGAAAACTGCTGAAGTTATACCTAGCACAGCTTATTGAATCTAAATTATCATTGTATCACCAGCCTCTTCTAACAATAAAACCCCTTTCATAGTACCAATTTTATTAGTAATATAAACATATTGCTTGGTCTCTGCTAGCTAGGTGCTAGATTTCACTCGCCTCCTTGAATGCTCTATTCAAAAAATGCAAATGCCCTCTACCTCTCTTGCATCTCAAAACTAGTACACATCAAAGCACCCAGACTAGCTGGCTTTAATCCAATTAAGACACACCCACAAACTAACCCTCTATTTATAAAAAAAAAATCAATAATGTTATACACATTAATAGCTTCATGACGGTGCCCCATGTTGGCGTCATACACTCCCAATTGGGGCAAAATATAACCAGATACAGAACACCACACTGCCCAGAAGGGAAAAAAACAGTTCGGATCAGTATTCTCATTTCCCAGTTTTTACTGCTTGTTCCTTCTGGGTGTGCATCAACAGTATGGCTGAGTTTCAGAGAGAATTCTGCAGCAATCACAGCAGTGAGTAAGATTTGAATTTATGGTGAATTTATGGCCAGTTTCATTTCAAAATAAAAATAGACCTTCAATAAGAGAAAAAGTCAATCGGTGGGGGTAATTTTCTGGTGAACACAGGTCAGGAAATCACAGATGGGACACTACGATTTCTTGATATGTCCTCACACCAAGTCGGGGAAAAAAGTCCAAAGGGCAACATTTTCCCCCCGTTGGGGGAGAAGTGTGGGAGCAGGCATGGGCGGGTATCCCTCTGATCGGTGCCCCCGATCGGGGGTGCGCAGCCATTTTTTGTGGCTGGGCCAATTAAGGCCTGCCCAGTGTGACGTCTGCATGGAAGTGCTATGTGCTTCCTGTGTGGGCGGGGGGGTGGCGGACATGCCAAATGCGGAAGTGCACTCCTTTGTGCATGCGCGTGAAGGAGCGCTCCGACCTCCCTGAGACTAAGTGCTGCCTCAGGGAGATTAGTTCCCAAAGTGATAAAGTTATTCTGACGAAAATTTCGTTAACCATCCATGTCCCCTCATGTGACAATGTCACGTGAGTTGGGACATGGACATAACTTTAAGTAAAAGTGAATCTTAATTTTTTTAATTCAGTCATCAAACCTCATGGTTTCCCATGGATGAGGTTTCATGCTTTTTCAGGTGGCCGCCAGTGCTCCCAACCTGCCCGCCAACCTTAAGGTTGGACGGGCAGGTCCACAAATTGGTTTAATTGTTTTTTGAATGGCCTCAATAGGCCATTGACAGGTTGGCGGACGCACAGCTGACTTGGCTGCGCCCCCGCTGATCTGAACATGCAAATGATGCGGGATGACGTCGGGAGTTCCGCCTGATGTCATTCCGCGTCATTTTACGCGTCGGCGAGTGGGCCCCGGCCCCACTCACCGACAGGAAAATTCTTTCCAAAGTGTTTTAAGGTGTGGGTTGGTTGTCAGAACTGCAAAGTCAAAAATAAACAAGTCCCTTTAAGACAGAAGAAAGTGAAGTGAGGAGTAAAACTATGGACAGAAGCGGGGCCCGCTCGCCGACGCGTAAAATGACACGCGGTGATGTCGGGCAGAACTCCCGACGTCACCCCGCCCCATTTAAATTTTCAGGTAGGCGGGGGCGCAGCAAAATAAGCTGCGTGCCCGCCGACCTGTCAATGGCCAATTGTGGCCATTCACAGAGTCATTTAGCTAATTAATGGACCTGCCCATCCAACCTTAAGGTTGGTGGGCAGGCCAGGAGCCCTGGCGGGCATTCGAAGATTTCATGTAGTGTTTTAAAAGATTTTAACAAAGTTTTTATAAAAATTATGGACATGTCCCAACTCATCTGACAGTGTCACATGAGAGGACATGTAAGGGAAATTTTAATTTTCTATTTTTAGCTTTTTTACATTTAGAGCTGGCCTCAGGGAGATGAGTGCGCTCTTTCGTGTGCATGCACGAAAGAGCGCACTCTCGATTTTGGGATTCCCCTTCCACCCGCAAAGGAAGCGCATAGCCCTTCCGTGTGGACATCATGCTGGGTGGGCCTTAATTGGTCCGCCCACGTAAAATGGCGCCGCGCCCCCAATTGGGGGTGCCGATCGGAAGTGTGCCTGTGCGCGCCCGCTCTTCAACTTTGCCCCCGGTAGGGGGGAAAATCCTGCCCTATGCTTCTGGAGGAGACAATTAAACTTTAATGATCTGAAAGTGGGTCTTATGTTAGGGGCTCACTGAAGTTTGAACTTTTCGAGCTCATTTTCCACACCGGCGTAGATTCTGACTTTTCACGATAGTGTAAGATGGGAGATGGCATGTCAGTGACCCGTTTTTACCTCTCTCCCGCTTGACTTCAGTGGAAATAAAAATCAAGAGAGATACAAAGGGATTGTTCACTTGTTTTCACCTGTTAGCTACTGTGCAGACCCCAGTATCATAACTGCTGGCAGAGAGAGAGAGAAAGAGAGAGAGACAAAGAGACATGTCGTCATCTTGTCAGTTGGAGCTGGATTTGAGCCAGTTCCTGGAAAGTGTGGTACCTACTGCTCCAATCAGAGAAAAATCAATAGTTTAATGGAATGGCCATTCATGCATTTCCAGTTGCTCTGTGAAGAGCTCTCTGTTGACTTTTGCCTGTCTACATTCTGGCTGGGAAACATGTCCCTCTTCATCTCGCAGCATAAAACCAACATGAAGGTCATTTTTTTTTCTCTCTCTGGAGTTGGTGACTCTGTTGTTTTTGTCAGCACTCCACGCTACAGACACTCCAGCTGCTGCTGCCAGCTGGACACTCAGCTCCCTTCAATCAGGGTAAATTACAGCCTCAGCATCTCCGAGACCCCATTATCAGAATGAGACATTCAGCTCCTTTAAACTATTTTTTGGCAAGAAATTAATTAGCAGCATTATATAGTATACTTATTAAAAAATCAGGCTTTTAAAATATTTGAATACATAAAAATCTCAATTATTTTCTAGTGTTGTGTGATGCACATTAGGGAGTGACAGTCTATGCAAATAAACCACTTGGGTAAAAACGATAGTGGTTTGTTTCACATTGAATCACACTTGCTCTAATTTTTCTTAAGATCCACTTTATTTATCTTTTATTTTGCTCCTGGCTATTAAAGGTCAGATCTCTTGCTTTCTGACCCACACCTCAGTACCAAGTTGAATACAATGTGTATCAGTCAAAATCAAGTCTTAAATGCACTGAAATGTTTTGTATTCAAAGCATTTCCAGAATTGTAATTACAAATGTTCTTTTAAGATCTTTTTCTTGTCTGAGAACCTTCTATGCTTGGATGAGCCTGTTTCCAATGACAAATGATGTTTCAGACATAGGTAGGCAGTGATGTTGTTTGTGATAAGCTTACATTGATTAGATGTTATAGCAAACTATATTAGAATGAATGATAAATGGTGTAATGAAGTGCTACATATGTAGCCACTGGTGGTCAAGCCCGTGAAGACCTCTAACCTATTGATGACTGACAAGAAAATACATCTCACTTGTGTGTGGGATAGCGTGTCAATAATTTGATGGGAAATAGACTTTAATAACAGGGTATTGCCAATAATTCATTTTGTTAAGTGAGTGCTTTTAAAAAAAAAAATACTCTCCATTCTGTGTTATCCAAGATGGCAGAAAACAATTTTTTGGTTCCATCAATGACACTATGTGCCAACAGATTAACAACGTGATGTTCACGGCTAAGCTCTGTGAGGATCAGCAAAGTTTTAACCTTGGTTCCTTTCAGTTTACATTCACGTCAGATGGTGCAGTATTTACTTGTTGAAGAGAATGCTGGAAAACTTGAATTAGACCCCTGCAAAGGTGGCTCTTGAGTAATTTACAAGAAGATTGACTTTGCTGTTTCTGTTCCTTGTGCAATAAATGAGATTTAATAGCTCGAGCTATGGAAACCTATGGAATCCAGGGGTGGGGCAGTGAAGAACCAGTATCTGACCTTGCATTGGAGCATTAGCCTGCTGTGTCTTGACACTGCCTCCAAGCTATTTTAAAGTCTTTCTGAAATTGTGCTGTTGAGGCGATAACAGTGGCAGATCTGGTTGTAGCTGTGTTGGATAATGATAATGTGAAAACATAATAGCTAAAAATGCATTCTTTCAAAGACCACGTCATGTAACTTTCCGAACCTGCATATTCACTGAAGAAACAACCAACCATTAATTTAAAAAAACTCCAATTCAAAGTTTCAGGAGCCTTCTTCCCACCAACCCCCCAAAGGCAAATCAAGTGAAATGCCAGGGTATTAATACAAGTCAAGATGACAGAAAGTAACTTCATACAATTCAATTCTCCCCAGAAACCAACCATCCCAGCAGCATTGAGATAATTATGCTGTACAGAGAATTTGATAATCTACATCTGTCATAACATTATAAACTTAAAGCAAAGCACTAAGTGACTGTAATCCGGTTTTATGATTATACATCGCTGTACATTTTTCCACATTAATGGCCTTCTCATTCATTTGTACAGATTCCCCTAAATGCTGTGAATCTCATTCATACTAATCACCTAGAAACAGATTTGTGTCATCAGCAAGTATTATTAAAAGAAGTATTGTTGTGAATAGTGCAAAGTACGGGGCACCAGAACACCCCCACCTCCGCTGTCCATTGGCCCCTTCCAGTCTGCTCTTGGAGACTTTCTATTCCCTTAATTTCTTTATTCTAAACTAGTTATCCATTCCATCAGCTAATTTGTAATTAATTCCATTTTTCTAAGTTCCAGTCCCAGTGACAGGATTTTATATCCTGCTGGTAGAAGTTATTTGGAGAAACACAACAGTTTTTTTTTTGGAAAGTGTGTTTGTGCTAAGTACCTGTAGCAATGATGGATTGAAAAGCCAGGGGAACTGAATTCAAAATGAAGATATGTGAACATATGAATTAGGAGCAGGAGTAGGCCACTCAGCCCCTCGAACCTGCTCTGCATTAAATAAGATCATGGCTGATCCGATTGAAACCTCAACTCCACATTCCTACCTACCCCCTATAATCTTTCACCATTTAAAGTTTTGGTTTAAAATGGTTGACCAAAGCTAAAGTTCATGTGATAATAATTTAAAAAAAAACAGAATTTGGTTAAGATTTTTTTTATCCATGGGCGATTGGGTGCCTTGCTCTAAAATGCAAATGCTGACTGCAGGGTGCCAGTAGCTGAGTTCTGCTCCATTGATTATCTTTTATACTGTATTAGTGTTGCCCTTTTAAAAGGGTTCAACTGTAACTGATGGTCAGTCCCTGAAATATTATACTTGAATCATGGGGAAACACTAAGAAAGCCTGTGTTATTGTTATGGATAAGTGCTGCTACTTTTGATATTCAATTGAATCTAGCTTGATAGGGAGAAATATCTTTAAAGCTGTTGGATACACTATTGTTCCTTTTATTATTCGAAGTATGACAGAAGGAAGTGATCCAAAAGAGAGCCGATGTTGCTCACAAAGAGAGACCTTACAGAATCCAAATACTTGTCATCACGCTTGTGTCTGTAGAATACAGAAGGTTATTTCCTACAAAAGGAAAAATGGCTATAGCAGACATTTTAATGGACTTATACTAGAAGTGGAGTACAGAATCAAGAAGTCCTGCTCCCCAAGCTCATTTTCTAACACATTTAACAGCTGGGGGTGTGCAAATTCTGAAATGTAGTGCCAGTGTGTGCCAAGAGACCAAAGTATATGTAGCAATATTGCCTTACATTTGTAGCATTGCCTAGTTCCTAATCTGTGTATTTAGTTTAAATGCAAATAAATGTCTAAGTGGTTTCAGCTTGCCACAGTTGGGTAGTTATTGCCCTCCTGAGTGATATTTTTATATTTAAACTGACAGCATGCATAGCGAGAATGCTACAATAAATCCAATGCAATGTTATTTCCTTTGGTTGGGGATTGAGGGGTGGGGGGGAAGAGTGGATCTTGGTATGCACCATTCCATCAAAGATGTTTACATTTTTGTTGTAGGGCGGCCAAGTTGTATTTATTAATAATAGAGTTGATCTGCAGACACTTCTTAGGTGGAAGCATTAAGGGAAAAATTTTCCCCCCGTCGGTTGTACAGGGGCAGGCGGGGGCGGGCTTGAACCCAATAGGCACCCCCGATCGAGGCTGCACCACCATTTTATGTGGGTGGGTCAGTTAAGGCCTGCCTAGCGTGACGCTCGCCTGGAAGTGCTGAGCGGTCCCTGTGCAGGCGGTGTTGGCGGGAGGGGGGGTGCGATTCCCTGAGTCGGGGCCTGCATGTGCGAAAGAGTGCAGAAATCTCCCTGAGGCACAGAGGTGCCTCAGGGAAATCAGTTTAAGGTTTTAAAATACTTGTCCCCTCATGTGACAGTGTCACATGAGCTGGGACATGTCAATGAATTTTCAAAATCATTTTTATTGAATTTGAAAACACTTCATGAAACCTCATCCTGCCTGTGGATGAGGTTTCATGAAAAATGCGAAGGCCGCCTGGGTGCTTCACCTGCCCGCCAACCTTAAGGTTGGACGGGCAGCTTATTTAACTGTTTTAATTAGTTTTTAACAGGCCTTAATAGGCCTTTGACAGTTCGGCGGGTGCACAGCCGACTTGGCTGCGCGTGCGCCGGACTGAATATCTGAATGACGTGTGGTGACGTCGGGACGCCTGCCCAATGTCACCATGCATCATTTTATGTGTTGGCAAGCGGGCCCCACCGCCGACGGGAAAATCCTGCCCTTATAATTGAGAAGTGGGACATTTTTCACTTTTTTATCCTGCATCAGCTTCAAGCATTTTGAAGTCAGGCAGAGATGTTAGATGGAAGTAAATATTTTTGAGCAAGGTTGGCAGTTAGTGCCAATTAAGGGGTAGATTGTGCTATTGGCACAATATCCAGTTGGAACAAAGGTGAATTATTGCAAACACATTTTGCTTTTACAAAACTGTAAACTCACAGTTGGCTGTAGGAATATTTTCTGTGTTGTTTCCCTGAGTGACTGATTCAAATGATTCACTGTTGCTTGCTGATTCTGGCATGGAGGTTGTGCTTGTTTCTGATCACAAAAACAAAATAGGTGATTAAGAAATTAATGTTTAGTTGCCCATCACTATAATTAGATATAAACAGAGAATAAAGTCTGCAGAAAAAAAATGCACCAACATAATATCCCATTCCTTTAACTGGTCAAAAAACAACAGTTCAACTGCTGGAATTACAGAATACACTGCAAAGGGAATCAATCAACAAAGCAAGTGCATGTGATGTGATTGCACTTTTAAAGTTCAAGCAGAAAATGTATTTTACTTAGATTTGACTTAAGTTTATTTTGAATCTGCAAATGATTCCTGCCAGGGCCAAATTGTTCACTTTGAGCCGAATAAAAAAATAGTACATTGTTACTAGTTTAAATGCACCATCTATCTCTTAAGCATGGTTATCTCAAACTGCTCCTCCATAGTGACAAATCTATAATCATAATTATTTCACCGTGTTTGATAGCTCAAAATTATTTCTTAAGACACAACCAAAGTTTGGGAAGACATGGGCCTAGCTATTCTGCTGCCCCTTTGAAGCAGAAGGTTTGAACTGTGACCTGCCAATGGGATAAGATCATTTAAATATTCAGGATAGGTGCCCTCACTGTTGAAGGACAGCAGAAGTCTCTATCTTCCAGGGAGTGGAGGAACATCACAAAAACAATCACTTGGGATTGATTACTTTGTATTTTTTCATTCAAGGAACCTTTGTAAAACCCACAACAGGACCCTATCTCTGTTCTCTTATAAGTTCTGGTAGTCTAACGGTTAAGGTATTGGATAGCAAGCCACAGGTTGGGAATTCAGATTGCACCTTGGCAAGTTATGAAACTGAATTCAGTGCCCTTTGGGCAGGTGCCAAGAAAAATGACCATGGAAGCTGTTGGATGGTTATAATGCCAGTGCCGATAGTTTAGTGATTAAAATTGGAGATTTGCAAAAGGCTGGAATTAGAGGAGTGCAATCTCAGAGGACTGTAAGGCTTGAAGGATACAGTGATAGGGAGGGACAGAAGAGTTCAAAATAATTTCACATAAAGTGGTGATTTTTTCAAATTCTCAGGTGATGATCATGAGCTAGTGCAGAATTCACATTCTTGCACATACTCAGACTCTGTTTAGACACACAAGTGCACAAAGCTCACACATCTATTCAAGCGTGCAGCTATGGCTTACAGTGAGCAAAGGCCATGCTCTTCTGCAGCAACTTTAGGAGAGGGGCAGTAGAAAATCCATATGCTGACATCCAGACAGACCTCAGCAAATGCTGACTGTCAACATCAAGCACTGGTTGTTAGTATGCATGCCTCAGGTATTCCAATAGTATCCTGCTTCTCATCCTCGCCAGCAGAGAACAAATGTTCCTTATAAATTGATGATTGAACTGGTTTACAAATCGGATCACTGAAGACATGTTGAGGAATTGCACCATTGTCTGGCTTTTCTGAAGGTATTTAAACAACCTGTCGGCACCACAGACTGAAATGAATCGCAGATCTTTCTTTTGAGCATAAGGATGGCAAGAAGTGCATATCAGTGCAGTTTAGATGTTTAGTACTAATAAATATTGCAAGATTTCTTTTTATTTAAGCCTTCACACACGGAGAGCTGTTTTTAGAACACTGTTTTGTCTTGGGAATCAGATGAAGCCCAATTTGTGAAAACTTAAGGGTTAAACATGCATCTTTCTACATCGCTTTCCTCCTTTAAGGCATTTCTTAACACCTACCTCTTTAACCAAGCTTCTGATCATCTGACCTATTTTCTCTTTTGTGACTCGGTGTCACACTTTGTTCTATAATGTTCCTGTGAAGCGCATTGGGATATTTCATTATGTTAAAGGTGCTATATAAATATAAGTTACTGCTGTTGTCTTTCACTATTGCCATTTGATTTTGACGATTTCTTTAGTAAAGCGTCTTAACTTGCAATAGGCATAGACGTTGCATCTGCAATCTAATACCTCCACGGAATTTTCTAGAGAACGTATTCTCTTGTTTTTCCTTAAGAGATATCTACATATTGTCTTGTTTCTTGTTTATTTTTTTAATGATGCACCCAGGCCGTCGACATTGTAGCTGAGCTGGCTTTATTGATAACACATTTTTTTAACATGAATGCATATCTGCAGTGTCTGAACTCTATCAAGACAGGCTTTGTTCCCAGTGCCATTCCACAGCATTTTGTAGAAGTTCTCTGAGAGGTGCTGTCATGCTCAGAATGAATTTCCCAAGATAGGTCACCATTCCCAAAAATCTCTCCAAGTCTCTCTAGGGGTGGCATGTTCACGACTGCTTCAATTTTACTCGGGTCCGGCTTCAGTCCCTCACTTGTGAGCACATGTCCCAAGTAATTGATTTCATGAGACCTATTTTGCACTTTTCCTTCTTAAACTTGAGGTTCCTTTCTCTAACTCTGGCCAACACCTGCCTCAGCCTGTGGTTGTGTTCTTCTCGTGAGGCTCCCTAGACCAGCACAATGTTGATATGGGTTTCCACACCCTCTAACCCTTCAAACAGCTGCTTCACTGTTCTGTGGAACACCTCCGGAGCGGAATTAATAGCAAAAGGTAAACGTAAAAATCTGTATCGCCCATATGGTGTGTTGAAGGTACAGAGATAGGAGCTGTGTTCATCCAGCTTGACCTGCCAGAAGTCTGAACTCACATCCATGACTGAATAGTATTTAGCATCGGCTAGTTTACACCTGATCTCTTCTACTGTGGGCAGCTGGTAACGCTCTCTTTGTGCTGCCTGGTTTAGGTCTCTGGGATCCAGACAGACCCGCAGATTCCCGCCTGATTTTTCTACAATCACAATTGGATTAACCCACTTTGTTGTTTCTTCACTTTTCTTGATGATGTGAAGTTTCTCCACTCTGTCCAACTCTGCTTTCAGTCGGTCTCTCAGCATTACTGGTATTTTCCTGGGTTGGTGTCACAGTTTCATTAATCTTGATGGTGTGTTCTCCTTTTAGGCAGCCAATCCCCTCGCTCAGGATGTTATCAGTGGTGACAGTCATTATTCTCTTGATTAGCTTCAGATTTTCACAAGCTTTGATTCCAAGAATGGGTTTTGCATCAGTTTTCACAACTATGAATGGAAGTGCTTGAGACTGTTTTCTTGTAGTTCACTTTAAGTGTGCACTTGCCTTCTACTGCAATTTTTTGACCTGTATAAGTAGGCGGCTTCACTTTTGTTTTAGTTAGCTGTTTTTCTTTGCTTATCTTATGATACAGGCCTATGGGAATGACATTTGCTTGTACACCTGTGTCAAGCTGGAAATTCACCATCATGTTGGCAACTTTTAAATCAACCTTCTATTTATCTTCTTTAGAATTTGTTGTTACTGCCACCAATGAAAAGTTCAGTTTCAGTGTCTGTGTCATCATCTGCAATCATGTGCACTTTCTTCGATTTACACATATTAGTGAAGTGATTTAGTTTATCACAGCTCTTACACTGCTTTCCATAGGCTGGAAAAACTACATGGTAAATGCTTGTTCTGCATTGGCTGCATTTAAATGCTTTAATAGCAATTTTGTTCTTTTTACTTTCAGGCTGTCTATTTGTTCTTTCTCAGGGCTGCTTCTGTTTAACTGCATCTAACTGCATGATCACATGTAGCTTATCATCTTCTGTCATCTGTTTAACCTGGCATTTAGTTGTCTGTGCCATTCTGCAGATATTTATTGTTTCTCCAGCATGAGATCAACTTCTTTCAAAAGCCGTTCTCTCAGAGAGTCATTTGCGATCCTGCAAATTTTTCTACCTTGGATGAGTGATTCTTCAAGCTCTCCAAATTCACACGATTTAGATCATTTTCTCAGCTCAGTTACATACCGACTATTGTTGTCACTGCCCTGCATGCACATGGAAAAATCAATATCTTTCATACGTGATGTTTGTCTTAGGGCTGCAGTAGGCTTCGAACTTTTCCATTATTTCCTTCAAGTCATTTTGTTTCTCATCACTTTCAAACATGAATGTGTTATAGGCTTCTAGGGCTTCTTCCACTGCTATGTGAAGAAAGATTGAAGACTGTGTCTGAGGGTCTTTTTTTATCACTGCTGTGAGTTACAGCTCAAATTGCTGCTGGAACCTCCTGCAATTTTCGGCGAGATTGCCCTCCAAACTGAGCTCTGTCAGTGGTTTCAGAACCTCCATTGCTGTGTTTAGTTTACTTCTGACACCATGTCTTGTTTCTTGTTTCTTTATTAATGATGCACACAAGCCATCGACATTATAGCTGAGCTAACTTTATTGATAACATATTTTCCTAACGTGAACACATATCTGCAGTGACTGAACTCCATCAAGACAGGCTCCAACATATGCTATCTGACCTTAAACCCCCAGGTCAGGTGACCCCATATATAGTACAGAATACCATATAGCATCTAATACTGGAGTCCACAACCACAATCAGCTATTATCATGACACATATAATGACTGCAAGTGCACCTCTTGCAACTATAGACTTACATAGAGGATTATCTCCACCTGCACTGCAGTATATTGATTAGAAACGCAAGCAATTCTATAAATGATTGCAGAATTACTGGGAGGATGAATCACTGAAATTGGTTTGATTGGCAGCTATGATGCAGAAAAATGAGGTTCTGGAACTGAGTAAAATGACTGCGATACTTTAAAGAAAATTATTGGCCCCATTCTGAAAACAATGTTGGTAAGCACAAAACAAAAATAAAAATACCTGGAAAAACACAGCAGGTCTGGCAGCATCTGCGGAGAGGAACACAGTTAACGTTTCGAGTCCGTATGACTCTTCAACAGAACTAAGGAAAAATAGAAAAGAGGTGAAATATAAGTTGGTTTAAGAGGGGGTGGGACAAGTAGAGCTGGATAGAGGGCCAGTGATAGGTGGAGATAGCCAAAAGATGTCATAGTCAAAAGGGCAAAGAGATGTTGAAGGTGGAGATATTATCTAAGGAATGTGCTAATTAAGGGTAGAAAGCAGGACAAGCAAGGTACAGATAGCCCTAGTGGGTGTGGGGTGGGGTGAAGGGAAGGGATCGAAATAGGCTAAAAGGTAGAGATAAAACAATGGATGGAAATACATTTAAAAATAATGGAAATAGATGGGAAAAGAAAAAAATATATAAATTATTGGAAAAAAAGTGGAGGGGGAATCGGAAAGGGGGTGGGGATGGAGGAGAGAGTTCATGATCTAAAATTGTTGAACTCAATATTCAGTTCGGAAGGCTGTAAAGTGCCTATTCGGAAGATGAGGTGCTGTTCCTCCAGTTTGCGTTGAGCTTCACTGAAACAATGCAGCAGGCCAAGGACGGACATGTGGGCATGAGAGCAGGGTGGAGTGTTGAAATGGCAAGGGACAGGGAGGTCTGGGTCATGCTTGTGGACAGACCGAAGGTATTCTGCAAAGCGGTCACCCAGTTTGCGTTTGGTGTCTCCAATGTAGAGGAAGCCACATTGGGAGCAACGAATGCAGTAGACTAAATTGAGGGAAGTGCAAGTGAAATGCTGCTTCACTTGAAAGGAGTGTTTGGGCCCTTGGATGGTGAGGAGAGGGGAAGTAAAGGGGCAGGTGTTGCACCTTCTGCGGTTGCATGGGAAGGTGCCGTGGGAGGGGTTTGAGGTGTAGGGGGTGATGGAGGAGTGGACCAGGGTGTCCCGGAGGGAATGATCCCTGCGGAATGCCGCCGGGGGGGTGGGGGGGGTGGGGGGGGGTGAAGGGAAGATGTGTTTGGTGGTGGCATCATGCTGGAGTTGGCGGAAATGGCGGAGGATGATCTTTTGAATACGGAGGCTGGTGGGGTGATAAGTGAGGACAAGGGGGACCCTATCATGGTTCTGGGAGGGAGCGGAAGGTGTGAGGGCAGAAGCGCGGGAGATGGGCCGGACACGGTTGAGGGCCCTGTCAACCACCGTGGGTGGAAAACCTCGGTGAAGGAAGACATGTCAGAGGAACTGTTTTTGAAAGTGGCATCATCGGAACAGATGCGATGGAGGCGAAGGAACTGAGAGAATGGGATGGAGTCCTTACAGGAAGCGGGGTGTGAGGAGCTGTAGTCGAGGTAGCTGTGGGAGTCGATAGGCTTGTAATGAATATTGGTGGACAGTCTATCACCAGAAATTGAGACAGAGATCAAGGAAGGGAAGGGAAGTGTCAGAGATGGACAATATGAAAATGATGGAGGGGTGGAAATTGGAAGCAAAATTAATAAATTTTTCCAGGTCCAGACGAGAGTATGAAGCATCACCGAAGCAATCATCGATGTACCAGAGAAAGAGTTGTGGGAGAGGGCCGGAGTAGGACTGGAACAAGGAATGTTCCACACACCCCATAAAGAGACAGGCATAACTGGGGCCCATGCGGGTACCCATAGCCACACCTTTTATTTGGAGGAAGTGAGAGGAGTTTAAGGAGAAATTGTTCAGTGTGAGAACAAGTTCAGCCAGACGGAGGAGAGTAGTGGTGGATGGGGATTGTTTGGGCCTCTGTTCGAGGAAGAAGCAGAGAGCCATCAGACCATCCTGGTGGGGGATGGAGGTGTAGAGGGATTGGACGTCCATGGTGGAGAGGAGGCGGTTGGGGCCAAGGAACTGGAAATTGTTGATATGATGTAGGGTGTCAGAGGAATCACAGATGTAGGTGGGAAGGGACTGAACCAGGGGAGAGAGAATGGAGTCATGATAGCAAGAAATGAGTTCCATGGGGCAGGAACAGGCTGACATGATCGGTCTGCTCGGACAGTCCTGTTTGTGGATTTTGGGTAGGAGGTAGAAGCGGGCAGTCCGAGGTTGGGAGACTATGAGGTTAGAAGCTGTGGAAGGAAGATCTCCAGAGGAGATGAGGTCAGTAACAGTCATGGAAACAATGGCTTGATGTTCAGTGGTGGGGTCATGGTCCAGGGGGAGGTAGGAGGAAGTGTCTGCGAGTTGACGCTCAGCCTCTGCGACGTAGAGGTCAGTGAGCGAGACAGCAACAGCACCACCCTTGTCAGCAGTTTTGATGACAATGTCAGGGTTGGACATGAGAGAACGGAGTGCAGCAAGTTCAGAGTGGGACAGGTTAAAGTGGGTGAGAGGAGCAGGGAAATTGAGACGACTACGCCGACAGTTCTCAATGAAAAGATCAAGGGAAGGTAAGAATGCAGAGGGAGGGGTCCAGGTGAGGGAGAATATTGGAGGCGGGTAAAAGGATCCGTTGAACGGGGAGAGGACTCCTCCCCAAAGAAGTGAGCACGGAGACGAAGGCGGCAGAAGAAGAGTTCAGCATTGTTCCGAGCATCGTAAGCACACCTTCGTTATCTGTCTCTAGTTGCCCTGGGAAGGTGGTGATGGGCCTTCTGGAACCATTGCAGTTCTTGTAATGGTCCTGCGTCCAGGTGTTCAAGAGGCAATTCCGGAATATTGATTGAGTGCAAGGAATAAATGGCGATATGTCCAAGTCAGGATGGGTGTGTCCTGGAGGGGAACCTAACGATGACGATGCGCCCATGATATATTTTTTTTGTTAGTAGTACCTAGCAATGTTGAAGCAACATTTAAAGGGTTCTGATGAAGAGTCATACGGACTCAAAACGTTAACTGTGTTCCTCTCCACAGATGCTGTTAGACCTGCTGAGTTTTTCCAGCTATTTTTGATTTTGTTTAAAGTTGCTGCACTGCATCCTGTGGATCATTCATCCTGAAAGCAGAGTATGCCAGTGATGGGAGAGTGTGAAATTTAGGCTCACTGGTAGGGATACCACGTAAGCTAACTGCTTTATCTTGAATAGTTTGATTTTTGAGTGTTGCACCTGCATCTATTCAGATGAGTGTAATATAATGGGTAAATTTAATAGTTATGGTAATGAATGTTCTAGATCATGATGTAACAGTGACATCAGCAACCATGTGCTAGACACTTGGGAGAGAGGATGGAGCAGTGTGTACTCATGAGAGACATGCTTACACTGTAATCTATCTTATACATAGAGTTAATAAACCAATTTGAAGTAACTACCTAAACAAGACTACAGTCTCTCCAGCTGGTGAGGCTCATTCTTCAAGCAGTGGTTCACTCTCCATCTCAGAGACACTATCCACTAGACCCCGAGTGGAGATTGAGATTGTGGATCTCTTGACTCTTTCCAACGCTAGAGCAGAGGATAGGGATGCTGCAGCAGATAATGGCCATCGAGAAGACTTTTTGGACCTGGCATGGTTCTTTCCAGAAGTAGGTAATGAGAAAGAAGCCATTGTAGCACCGAGTGATCCGTTGGAAGATGAGGTCCGAGAGGCTGGTACGCTATTCAAATCTACAGCTGAAGCAATATGAAGTCTCTCATTGTCTTTTTTGAGAGTCAGCTGTATTTACTGTGGCAGAGCAGCATTCAGATCTTTGTCCCACTGAACCCACCAATGCTATGCCTTGTATATTGCTGGTTGACCATGAGGAGTTGTCCATGGAGAACCACATGCTTGACTCCAGAGAGGATTATACTGCCAGAGTGTTGGTAGAGCCTATTAGTTTGGGTGAAAGTGAATTGATGCCTACACTTCAGTTTCATCTGAAAATCTTCCCACGAGAGCTATTCTTCACTGTAGCAGCTGAGGCTGAATCTTCAGAACTTCAGAATCCTGTACAGGCATTTCAACTTCATATCATTTTAGAGATGCATCCCATTGTAGTAAAAGGTGTTGACTTATCATTTTATCCTCCCAAATTCCTCCCATTGCCCGGGTTCGAACAGCCTTGCACAGAGGAAAGTGTAGCAATGTCACCACTGCCTACAGAAAGTGAACACCCTTTCTGAAATGTCCTCGGGAAGTCATCCCTTCTTCGTTCCCTGCAGTGCGTACAGGAATTTTGTCATCCTCCTTCTTGTCATCCAGATTCGTTTTAATCTCAGATCTTTGATATCTTTTTCGTCCTCAATGCAGCTGTGAATAATATGGCTGTGAAAATCTTAATTGCAATTGAAGTTCCTTTGTCTTCTCAGGTCTTTCTGTTTCGAGGGAGCAGGAGGTTCCTGAGTGAGTCTTAATTTCTTCTCCTTTAGTTCAAGACTGTCCAAGTGTTGATGTCCATTAGTCTTCTCGCTTGGGTCAGCCTTTGTTTGAACAGTGTCCATGGTCTTTACAATTAAATGGTCTGAGGGCTATACCCCAATTACCAGAAGTCCTTCAAAATTGACGTCCCATTTTGCTGATTGTGATGTCCTCCACAGGCCAGAGGAGCACCTGCATGTCTCTAAGATGTCCTTCTAGAGAGTCGAGAACATTGGGAGATTGAGTCCCTCATAAAAGTGACTTGGGAGAGGGCAGAGAAAGAGTAGGAGTTGGGTAGAATCTGTAGCAATAAAAGGGAGTTACAGAAATGCAATAAAAATAGTTTAACATTAAGTGATGTAGACCATGATGTAACTGTGACATCAGCAGTCATGTGCTAGACACTCGGAGGAGAGGATGGAACAGTCTGTACTTATGAGAGACATCAACTATCTTATACATAGTGTTAATAAACCAGTTTGAAGAAACTACCTGATTAAGACTACAGTCTCCCCAGATAAGATAGGTCACTTAACCAACATACAAACAATGAGTGCTGAGTATTCCAAAACATGAACTCCTTAGAGGGAGAATAGGCTTTGAAAGGTCAAGAGAGGTGCACGTGCGTGTGCATAATGGTGATGCTGTTGAAGTGTGGGGGAGATGCCTTTACTTTCCCTGATTTTTTAAAGATCTTTCACTATACTGATGCAGTACATGCATCTTGCTGTAACTACAGTTCTGACAACACACTAATAACAATGGTTTGAGTCACGGTCGTCAATTCAGTGTTAAGCATTGCCTGGTATAGTTCAGGAACCCCACCCTGGTATTTTAAAAATTATTTTCACTGGGACGTGGGTGTCACAGGCTAGGCCAGCCTTTTTATTGCCCATCCCTAATTGCCCTTGAGAAAGTGGTGATGAGCCACCGCCTTGAACTGCTGCAGTCCATATGGTGTAGATACACCCGCTGTGCTGTTAGCAAGGGAGTTCCAGAATTTTGATTCGAGCAATAGTGAAGGAACGGCGATATAGTTCCAAGTCAGGATGGTTTGTGGCTTACAGGGTAACATTCAGGTGGTAGTGTCCCCATGCATCGCTGCCCTTGTCCTTCTAGGTGGCAGAGGTCACAGGTTTGGAAGGTGCTGTTGAAGGAGCCTTGGTGAGTTGCTGCAGTGCTTCTTGTAGATGGTGTACACTGCTGCCACTGTGCAACAGTAGTGGAGGGACTGGATGTTGAAGGAGGTGGAGGGGCTGCTAATTAAATGGTCTTTGTCCTGGATGGTGTTGAGCTTCGGGTGTTGTTGCATCCAGGCAATTGGAGAGTATTCCATCGCACTCCTGACTTGTACCTTGTAAATGACAGGCTTTGAGGAGTCGGGAGGGACTTATTCTCCGCAGAATTCCCAGCCTCTGGCCTACTTTTGTAGACACCCATATTTATATGGCTGGTCCAGTTCAGTTTTGGGTCAATGGTAACCCCCAAGATGTTGATGGTGGGTGAATCGGTGATGGTAATGCCATTGAATGTAAAGGGAGATGGTTGGATTCGATCTCATTGGAGCTGGTCATTGTGTGGTGCGAAAATTACTTGCCACTTATCAGCCCAAGCCTGAACGTTGTCCAGGCCTTACTGTATATGGGCACAGTATCTGAGGAATCGCGAATGGTGTTGAACATTGTGCAATCATCAGCGAACATCCCCACTTCTGAGCTTATAGTGGAGGGAAGGTCATTGATGAAGCAGCTGAAGTGCTTGGGCTTAGGACACTACCCTGAAGAACTCCTGCATTGATGTCCTGGGACTGAGATGATTGACCTCCAACAACCGTAACCACCTTCCTTTGCGCTAGGTGTGACTCCAACCAGTGGAGAGCTTTCCCCCTGATTCCCATTGATTCCAGTTTTGCTAGGGCTCCTTGATGCCACACTTGGTTAAATGCTGCCTTGATGTCAAGGGCAGTCACTCTCACCTCACCTTGGGAGTTCAGCTCTTTTGTCCATATTTGGACTAAAGTTGTAATGAGGTCAGCAGCTGAGTGGCCCTGGCAGAACCCAAATAGGGCACCAGAGAGTAGGTTATTGTTTAGTAAGTGCCGCTTGATAGCACTGTCGATGACCCCTTCCATCACTTTGCTGATATCGAGAGTAGACAAATGGGGCGGTAATTGGCTATGTTGGATTTGTCCAGGTCGGATTTGCCCTGCTTTTTGTGGACAGGACATACATGGGCAATTTTCCACATTGTTGGGTAGATGCCAATGTTGTAGTTGTACTTAAGGGTACAGCTAGTTCTGGAGCTCAGGTCCTCAGTACTATTGCTGGAATATTGTCAGGATCCATAGCCTTTGCAGTATCCAGTGCCTTCAGCCATTTCTTGATATCACATGGAGTGAATTGAATTGGTTGAAGACTGGCATCTGTGATGCTGGGGACCTCTGGAGGAGGCCGAGATGGATCATCCACTTGGTACTTCTGGCTGATGGTGGTTGTATGTGCTGGGGTCCCTCACCATTAAAAATGGGGATATTTGTGGACACTCCTCCTCCAGTGAATTGTTTAATTGTCCACCACCATTCACAACTGGATTTGGCAGGACTGCAGAGCTTGGATGTGATCCATTGTTGTGGGACCGCTTAACTCTGTCTATTGCATGCTGCTTTCGCTGTTTGGCATGCAAGTAGCCCTGTATTGTAGCTTCACCAGGTTGACACCTCATTTTGAGGTATGCCTGGTGCTACTCCTGGCATGCCCTCCTGCACTCTTCATTGAACCAGGGCTGACCCCCTGGCTTGATGGTAATGGTAAAGTGGGGGATATGTCAGGCCATGCAGTTATAGATTGTTGTTGAGTACATTTCTGCTGCTGCTGATGGCCCACAGCACCTGAGGGGTGCTTAGTCTTGAGTTTCTAGATCTGTTTGGAATCTATCCCATTTAGCACTGTGGTTGTGCCAAGCAACATGGAGAGTATCCTCCAATGTGAAGACGGGACTTTGCTTCCACAAGGACTGTATGATGGTCACTTCTACCAATATTGTCATGAACAGATGCATCTGTGGCAGGCAGGTTGGTGAGGATGAGGTCAAGTGTGATTTTCCCTCCTGTTGGTTCATTCAGCATGTGCCGCAGACCCAGTCTAGCAGCTATGATCTTTAGGACTTGGCCAGCTCAGCCAGGAGTGGTACTACCGAGCCACTCTTGTGGATGAACATTGATGTCCCCCACCCAGAGTACATTCTGTGCCCTAGCCACTCTCAGTGCTTCCTCCAAGTGGTGTTCAACATGGAGGAGCACTGATTCATCAGCTGAGGGGGGATGGTGGGTGGTGATCAGGTTCCCTTGCTCACATTCGATCTGATGTCATGAGAGTTCATGGGGTCCAGAGTCAATGTTGAGAACCCCCAGACCGACTCCCTTCCAACAGTTTACCACTTTGCTGCTACCTTCGGTGAGTCTGTCCTTTTGGTGGGACAGGACATACCCAGGAATGGTGGTGGTAGTGTCTGGGACATTTTCTGTAAAGTATGATTCCATGAGGATGACTTTATCAGGCTGTTGCTTGACTAGTCTGTGAGCAGCTCTCCCAATTTTGGCACAATCCCCCCAGATGTTAATAAGGAGGACTTTGCAGGGCCGATAGGGCTATCATTTCTGGTGCCTCAGTCAATGCCGGGTTTTCCGTCTGGTTTCGTTCTTTTTAGTATGCTTTGTAGTAGTTTGATGCAACTGAGTAGCTTGCTATAGACCATTTCAGAGGGCATTTAAGAGTTAACCACATTGCTGTGGGTCTGCAGTCACATGTAGGCCAGACCAGGTAAGGATGACAGATTTATTTCCTTAAAGAAAGAACATTAGTGAACCAGGTGGGCTTTTACAAAAACCGACAATGGTTTCAAGGTCACTGTTACCGAGACTAGCTTTGGATCATTAGCATGGTTCCCTGGATTACTAGTCCGCTGACATTACCACTACCCCACTGCCTCCCCTCGTGGCAGCCTCTGCCACATTTGCTGCAAAGGAAAACTGTGGACTGGGAAGGTCTTTGATTTGCTGGCCTCTGTTTTTCCTCTGGGCCCTCTTCTTGGCCAGCTGGGCTTTTTGTTTCTGCTGGCCTCTTCAAGTGCCCTTCCAAACAGTCAGCCTCCAGAGGTCACAGCCGTTAGCGACCATCTCCCAGTTGTCAATGTCCACCATCTTCATGTCTTGCTTGCAGATATCCTGGCAGTGGAGGTATGGGCGTCCAGGAGGTCATGACCCAGTGGTCTGTTCATCTTACAGAAGGTCTTTGGGATCTGGCCTTCACCCATCCAATGAACATGGCCAAACCAGCACAGATGTCATTGGCTTAACAATGATGCATGTTGATGGAAATAGCATGTTCCAAGACCTCTGAGCTGGTGACCTAGTCCTGCCAAGAGATGCCGAGGATACGTCTGAGGAAGTGAAGGTGGAAACTATTCAGCCTTTTCTCCTGCATAGAATCTGTGGTCCAGGCCTCAACACTGTAGAGGAATACAATGAGGTTGCAGACAGTTTGGTGTTCTGTTAGGTTGCTGTTGTTCCACACTCTCTTACTCATCTTGGATATAACAGCTGCAGCTTTTGCAATGTGGGTGTTGATTTCAGCATCAAGTGACAGATTGCTGATGATTTTAGAGCTAAGATATATGAAGTCAACAACTTCCAGTGTCATATTGTCTATGCTGATAGGTGACAGTATGGCAACATCCTGGACCATGACATTTGTCTTCCTGATGCGGATGGTCAAACAAAACTCTTTACAGATGTGCATGAGGAAATTGAATAGCGTATGAATGCCAGACCAGGATAGGGTGTGTGCACATTAATAATCTGCCCTTTTGGTCAGCTGTTGCATTGTGACATAACAACCATGAATTTATTTAAAGTTCCAGGCCTAAATAAGACCAAGGAACCGTGCAGATAACAAAGATAAATATAGATGAGATGAAGAAGGCTACTGGGCTCATTTATTTTGTTGCTCCCTGGAAACCTATAATTTCCCCAACACTGAATATAACCAACTGCCTTTTGAATAACTTCAGAGTTTTCCCTCAACTTGAAATGTAATTTTGAGATACTGTCGCACTTTATGGGCAGGATTTTACCGTCAGCGAGCAGGGGGCGGGGCCCGCTCGCCGACGCGTAAACTGATGCGGGGTGACATTGGGCAGAACCCCCGACATCGTCCCGCCCCATTTAAATTTTCAGGAAGGCAGGGACGCAGCAAAATCAGCTGCGGGCCCGCCGACCTGTCAATGGTCAATTGAGGTCATTGAAAGGATCAATTAAGCAATTAAAGGACCTGCCCGTCCAACCTTAAGGTTGGCGGGTCGGCCAGGAGCCCCAGCGGCAACTAGAAAAAACATGAATCCTCATCCACCGGTGGGATGAGGTTTCATGTAGGGTTTTAAAAATTGTAATTAAGTTGTTATGGAAATTATGAACATGTCCCAACTCATGTGACATTATCACATGAGGGGACATGTAAGGGATTTTTCTTTTCTCTATTTTTAATAGTTTTAAAAGTCAAGGTGATCTCCCTGAGGCTGCAACTAGCTTCAGGGAGATGAATGCGCTCTTTCATGTGCATGCGCGAAAGAGCGCACTCTCGATTTTAGGGATTCCCCCCATCCGCACAGGGAGCGCATAGCGCTTCCCGGCGGATGTCATGCTGGGTGGGCCTTAATTGGCCTGCCCACGTAAAATGGCAGTGCGGCCCCGATCGCTGGTGGTGATCAGCTCCGCGCCCGCCCGTGATTGGGTCAGGCCCGCCCGCCTGACGAACGGAATATACAGCCCTATGTGAAGAAGTGCTTCTTCACATCACTCCTGAGCTCGCCTTTTTCATCTTATATCTGTATCCCCTTTGTTTTGCCGTTGTAGTTTAACTTAGAAAAGGTTAATTGTGGGTGCTATTCTAATGAAATTTGCATATTGTAAAACTCCTAACAAGACCGAAGAGCCGAGTTCCTTTCACCTCTATCTTCTGTACTGATTCCAAAGCTTGGATGTTTCTCTTGTGCTGCCAGAACAAAAAACTGTATTCAAAGTGTGACCTGATTAAAACACTATGGCACTTCAGTGGGAAAGTTGTTCAAGTTCTGTGGACTCCTGCAGTGCTCTGAACTGAACTAATCTTGAGTGGTGGGAGCACACCAAGGTCAATGGCTTGTAACCTGGTGCTGGTAATTCTTAAAAGGTGACACAGTACGGAGCAGCCCTGAAGGCAGATCAGCACAATTCCAAAACACAACTTTGTGGTCCTGCTGGATTAATCTGGAAGTTGCTGAAAGAATCATCTGATCTTGGGGCAAGCTCAGGAGAAATTTACTGATTTCCAAAAGGTCGCCAAGGCAAGTCCATTCATCTATCCTTAGGACTGGACCTGATCAGCACACATAAGATTCTTGAGCTTTATTGTTAGGCAAGAGTAGCTAAGGTGGTTTTCCCTTACATTCCTCATGTTTTTTATCTTCAGAATACTTTTTCCCAAGGTGTGCTGTTACTAGGTTGAAGAGCCCCACCTATCCTTTACCTGCACCCATTGGACACAAGTACACCTGCTGGATGTCAACCCAATATTCAGAGTTGATGCGTTGCTCTCTGCTTGCTGGGGCTACCAGTAGTGGGGCTTGAACCCTTCAACTCCTGACTCGGAAATGGAAATGCTACCACAAAGTCAAAAGGTTCTCTTGCTGCCAAGGTAAGTACTTGGCCCACTATTGTTGTAGAAAGCATACTATCAATAACTCACTGCCCACTTGATGGCGCATCAGGGAGATTGTTCACCTATTTTCCATATGTACAAGCATGCTGGTATTTATGTACCATATTTCCATACTAATGACTCTGCAGTGTTGCCTATTTAATATAGTAAGCTACTAACACCAGTTACCCCCCCCAACACAAGGTACTTGCATGTTTTATGTTCAGAAACTCAAGGTGGTTTCTGGACTGGGCTTTTGGATCACCTATCATTTCTCTTATCTTCCTCATTCCAACATATGTTGCTTCTCTATCTACTTACAGGAGATAGACAAACATAACAAGTGACAGTATGTGCTGATTGAGGAGTTTATTTGATGACTTTTTTTGTCATAGTGGTTTGTTTGATGTTTTTTGATTTGTCATTTTCAATGTGATGGTTGCAAGTTATCATTGGATAAAATATTGGGCCTGAAGAAAACAGATTGATTGCTGAAAGCCATGCGGAGAACAAATTATTAGTGGAAAGTCATTGTCATTGAATTATCTGTGCTGTGAGAAACAGAAATGTGATCCTGTGACTAGCACCAAATATCAATATAATCACGTTTCACAGTCATGCATAACCTGTGAAAGCAACAAAAAGCCATGGGGCCCAGACTTTGTGTTGTCAGTTTGGATCCTTTCCATTGTCCTCTCTCCAATTCCCAACTTATTGCACCCCCACCGTAATACTAAACAGCTTACAAAGGAACACAGGACAGGAGCAGGAGTAGGCCACTTGGCCCTTTGAGTCTGCTCCACTATTTAATAAGATCATGGCTGATCTGGTTGTGGTCTCAGCTCCACTTTCCTGTCTGCCCCCCCATAACCTTTGATTCCCTTGTCGATCAAATATCTATCTAACTTAGCCTTGAATAAATTTGAAGACCTAGCCTCCACTATTTCCTGGGAAGGCAATTCCACAGACTAATGACCCTCAGAGAAAAAAAAATCCTCATCTCTGTCTTAAAAGGGCGACCTCTTATTCTTAAACTATGTCACCTAGTTTTAGCCTCCCCAACAAGAGAAAACATCCTCTGGGTATCCACCTTATCAAGTCCCCTCAGGATCTTATGTTTCAATAAGATTACCTCTCATTCTTCTAAACTCCTATGGGCATAGGCCCAACCTGTTCAACTTTTCTTCATAAGTCCTTCATTCCAGGAATGGAGTCAAATGAACCTTCTCATAAGGAGACCAAAACTGTACACAATACTCCAGATGTGGTCTCACCAAGACCCTGTACCGCTGCAGTAAAACTTCCCTACTTTTATATTCCATTCCTCTTGCAATAATTGCCAACATCCCATTTGTCTTCCGAATCACTTGCTGTACCTGAATACAAACTTTGTGATTCATGTACCAGGACACTCAGATCCCTCTGTACCACAGATTTCTGTAATCTCTCTTCATTTAGGTAATCTGATGCTTTTATATTATTCCTACCAAAGTGCACGAGTTCACATTTTCCCACTGTATACTCCATCTGCCAAATTTTTGCCCACTCACTTAACCTATTTATCTCCTTTTGCAGACTCTCTACCTCCTCTTGACAACTTACTTTTCTACTTAACTTGGTTTCATCGGCAAATTTAGCAACCATACATTTGGCCCCTTCATCCAAGTCATTGATATTGATTGTAAAAAGTTGAGAACCCAGCACCTATCCCTGTGGCACTCCAATAGTTACATCTTGCCATCCCAAAAATGACCCACTTATACCTACTCTCTGCTTCCTGTTAGCTAACCAATCTTTTATCCATGCTAATATGTTACCCCCATACCATATTCTTATCTTTATGTAGCAACCTTTGATGTGGCATCTTATCAAATGCTTTATGGAAATCCAAGTACATCACATCTACCGGTTCCACTTTATCCACCTTGAATGCTACTTTCTCAAAAAACTCGAATAGATTCGTTAAACAAAACTCTAATAAATTAATGAAACATGATTTCCCTTTCATAAAGCTATGTCGGCTCTACCTTATCACATTGTGGTTTTCTAAGTATCCTGCTATAATCTCCTTAATAATGGATTTTAGCACTTTCCCTATGACAGATGTTAGGCTAACTGGCCTATAGTTTCCTGCTCTCTGTCTCCCTGCTTTATTTAATAAAGGTGTTACATTAGCTATTTTCCAATCTGCTGGGACCCTTCCAGAATCTAAGGAATTTTGGAAGATTATAACCCATGCATCTATAATCTGTGCCACCACTTCTCTTAAGATGCCAGGATGCAAGCCATCCAGTCCTGGGGACTTGTCAGCCTTTAGATTTCATAGTTTTTCTAGCACTTTTTCCCTGGTGATTGTGATCGTTTTAAGTTCATCCCTCCTTATCACCTTTTGATTTTCAAGTATCTTTGGGAAGTTTTCTAAGTCTTCTACCATGAGGAGAGACACCAAATACCTCAAGACCTCTGCCATTTCTTTGTTTTCCATTATCAACTCCCCAGACTTGCTCTCTAAAGGACCAACGCTAACTAGTGTTACCCATACCTGAGCTAATTGAAATATAGCTTGGTGTGGGTGTCTTGAAAATAGATTTTCTTTATATCTGATCAGAAGAATTAGAGGTCTGATGCTAATTCAGAGTTTATTTTCATGGATAATAATCATCTTGCTCGTTACCCATTTCTCTGCAGTAACCCAAAAATCATCATTTTATTTGTCCAGTTCAGCACTGACTATCATATCACCAAGACCTTATGATCCTTTTTCTCCATCACCCACCTTTTGTGGTCAGGGCCTAGAGGTCTGGAGTTAACTTATGAACATATATAGTTCCTGCTGTCTTTTGCAGGGAATTAAGATAGCAGTAAAGTGTTGCTACAATATCCAATGCGATTGCTTTTTTAATGTGTCTAATTAGCAAGAGCGAATGGCTCAAATTTGAAAGAGAATTTTAAAAAAAATCCCTTTGAAAATCCAAGCAAATTACATCTAAGCAATCAGGAAGGTGTGGAAGATTGTAGTTGACATAACCCAGAAGGTGGCCATTTGGCTCAACATGCCTGAGCTGGTTCTGTAAGAGAGATGTCTAATTAGTGTCATCCCTTTTCCCATAACCCTGCACATTATTCCCTTTCAAGCATTTATCCAAATCCGTTTTGGAAGTTGTTTGAATCTGCTTTCACTACCCTTTCAGGCAGAGCAGTGCATTTCAAATCGCCACAGCTTGCTGTGTAAAAAATGTCACATCGTCTCTGGTTCTTTTGCCAATGATCTTACATCTGCGTTCTCTGGTTACCCACCCTTTTGCCACTGGAAACAATTTCTCTCACTCAATCAAAAAGGCCTTTCAAGAGTTTGGAATCTCTATCCAATCTCCCTTTCACCTTCTTTGCACTTTTTTAAAAGCCATTTCTCTGCCCCTGGCTGCATGGCTGACCTTTCAGGGGATCATTGCTCTTAAGAGGCCATGGGTCACGAAGGTATTGTGTAGATTTTCAGACACCACATTTCTTCTTCTTCCTCAAAGCCGAGCGGATCAATTGTTTCCATTTGCACAGCGTGAATGTGGAAATTTATTCTGTGTCCTAAGACCAGAGACAGGGAAAGAAAAAAGGCAAATAAAAAACCCCAGTTCCGAAGAGCATCATTCACAGTCCCAGTCAAGAGAAGTGGAAAAAGTAAATGAGATTCTAATAGTCACAAGTCTTGCCTATCTTAAAAACTGTTGGAAACTCTTGTATGTGATTATTGCCACCAGTCCCTCTGAGAAGAGCATTCCAGGAAAAAAAAACTCTTTCTTGCCACTCCTTTGATCCATGATATATTTTATTCCTCTGAGCTCCACGTACAATCACATTCATTTTGTGAGCAGCAATCTCCTCTCATCAAATTCTCAGCAGCATTTTGAAGCTTCAGGAGTCCTCCACACCTGGGATGCTGGTTCACCAGTAAATATCGGGGCTGCACAAACAGGAAAATTGGACAGGGAGCTCGTGTGATTTACTGTCCAATGAAATGAATGGTTGGAAAATCTAGTCGACTCCAATAATGATGTGCACGCCTTCCTGCCTGATTTTTGTATATTTGCTGCAGCCTGGTGATTCCATTGATCCAGATGCATGAACAGAAAAATCTGTACCAGGAATCTGATAGGAAGCAGATTATCTAAATGGTGAGAGACTGTGGAGCTCTGAGATGCAGAGGGATCTGGGTGTCCTAGTGCATGAATTGCAAAAGATTGGTATGTAGGTACGGCAAGTAATTAGGGAAGTTAATGGGATGTTATCATTTATTGCGAGGGGAATTGAATTATACAGGGCATTGGTGAGTCCACATCCGTAATTCTGTGTACAATATTGGCCTCCTTATTTAAGGAAGGATGTAAATGCATTGAAAGCAGTTCAGAGAAGGTTTACTAAACTAATACCTGGAATGGGGGGGGTTGTCTTATGATGAGAGGTTGGGCAGGCTAAGCTTGTATATTGTAGAGTTTATAAGAGTAAGAGGTGACTTGATTGAAACATATACAGCCGTAACTTCATAGCTCCAGGAAGTCGTACTCCAAAGATGCTCTGGGAACCCCTTGTGCCCACCTCTCATAAGTTCCCAGCCAAGGATTGTACAGCAATTGGCTGGGTAGTGCAAACTTCCCACGGGCAATTGCCCTGCACTAGGAACCATCCAAAAATTGTGATTTCAGTCGCAAACTTTGGATGGTTCAGACTGTGTTACATAAATAGTTATTCAGAATAAGTTAGAAGAATTAAAACCACTTCTATTGTCTGGGTAACTGTTGTACAGACCCACACTAACCCCACGGGACTCCCCCACACCCATCCCCCCAACCTCCACTCACACCATTAACTACTCTCCACCCCTGCCCCATCCCTCCCTCTCTGCCATGGACAGTAAATCCAGCTAGCTCCCTATCCAATTTTCCGGCCTTTGCAGCCCCAGTATTTACTGATGAACCAGTGTCCCAGGCCTGGTCCGACAACAGCTCTGCGAGTGCCCGACACCACCCCTTGAATGTCGAATACCTAAGTCCCCCCACCACACCCCAAATTCTAACCACTTACCTGACAAACCTACCTCCTCCCTGGTTTGTAAGCAGCTGGACTTTTTAAACTCTCCTGGTTTACGGCAGCCAGTGTCATGAAAAAGGGGGCGTGGCCTCCTTCCATCCGATTCGGCAGCGCCCAACAGAAGGCTTCAGGAGCGCGCTGCCCTGCACGGTTCTCACCCGGCCTGAGTTAGAAGGTCAGGCGAGACAGGATGGGAAAAATTTCAAGGTAAGGAAGTAGGAGTGAAGCGGCAATCTGACTCTGATCGCCACTCTGTGGAAGTTCAGGCCCATAAGATCCCCTGACAGGTCTTGACAGGATGGATGTGGAGAGGATGTTTTCTCTTGTGGGAGAATTTAGAACTAGGGGTCACTGTTTGAAAATAAGGGCTTGTCCAATTAAGACAGAGATGAGGAGAATTTTTTTCTGAGGGCCGTGAGTCCTTGGAACTTTTCCTCAAAAGGCGGTGGAAGCAGAGTCTTTGAATATTTTTAAGGCAGAAGTAGATGGATTCTTGATACGCAAGAGAGTGAAACGTTACTGGGGGTAAGCAGGAATGTGCATTTGATGTTAAAATCGGATCATCCACGATCTTATTGAATGGCGGAGCAGGCTTGAGTGGCCGAGTGGCCTACTCCTGCTCCTAATTCTGTTTGTTTCCCCCGACATTTATGGTTTTATATTTAGGAATTTCAGAGTGATTGACTATACACAACTTGCAACTCAAAATTATCTCTGTTCTCTAAGGCAATTGTAAAATCAAATTCTGTTTTGTTAAAACTAATTTTACATATTTTATTGTGCTATTTTCTTCATTTTGTACCCTCCCAGCTGGTGTACCCTGGAACCCTGTCTGTGTCTGAGATGATGAGCAGCTGGGCAAAGTCCTTATCACAATCTGTGGCAATACAAGAGCAAGCCAAGGGATCACCTGAATTTGAACCCTTGATGTCTCTGTCTGGTTTCTCATTACTTTTACTGCAGTCTACTGTTATAGGATGATGCAACATCCTAGTGATTCTGTGGTTGGCTCTTGTTAGCTGGTTAATTTATTGGACTTGTTAGGTTAAAATAGCACTTTCAGAAATAAGGCTCGTCTTCACTTGATGAAAACATACATAGCGAGAAGACTGTAAACAAAACTATTTCTATTTGCACAAAGTAAAGCTCAAGTAATGTGTTTACCGACAAAGAATGTTAAATTGGATTGCGTGTGGTTTCAGGGTTACTCTTAGGCTCCCAGTAAGGAGTGTGCTCACAGGGAAATCGTAGGTGCGGAGTCCGTCCATTGAAATGGCCAGGAAATCATGGATTGTGCGCTTACGATTTCTAGGATGGACACCCTGTGAGCAGGGCTTTGTGTTGGGAGTGCTGCATTGCTGAAAGCCTATTTGGCCTGCAGTTTCCTCCCTGACCTCAACCCAGATGTTGGAGTCGAAAATGCAGCTGATATGGGGCCTTTTTGTGGATGCCACATAACACCCAAATATCCTCCCGATCTTATGAGAACATGCCCGAGCTTAAAATGCATGAACGTACAAGTGCACACAATCGGAAGAAGTGAGCCCATACCATCTAGTTCATCCTGAAAATTCAAATTTCAACTCTTTATCATTTGTGCAGATTAGGCACAGCACATTTAAGAATGAACAATTTGGGGATGCTTTTCAGTTTTTAATGTAATTTAATACAATAAAAATTCATTCAAAGAAGATAAAGTGAGTGCGTATAAATTTAAAAAGTAAGTAACGTTCTAAAAATTCCAATGAAACACTAGATTATGACTTTCCTGCTGTGTCTGAAAATCTTATTGATTCTGTTTCTCCCTCGCACTGCTGCTTTCTCCACAGATGCAGCTAGATTTTCTGAGTATTTCCAGCTTTTTCTGTTTTTATTTCTGGTTTCCAGCATTCATTGCATTTTGCTTTTGTGTTTACAAAGCGAGGTTGAGGTGCCATACTGCACACATCACTGAAAAATTCAGAGTTCCTGAGAAGTGAAACACTTGGTACAGCAGGAAGATGGTTGAGATCAATCTTGTCCAACCTTGCCTCAGGCCCAAATTGTCCAACATTTCCTCATAAAATAATCTCCTCATCCCAGGGATCAGTTGAGTGAATCTTCTTTGAACTGCTTTTAATGCAATTATATCCTTTCTTAAATAAGGAGACCAAAACCATACATAGATGTGGTCACACCAAAGCCCTGTACAAATGTAGCAAAACTTTGCTACTTTTATATTCCATTCCCTTTGCAATAAACAACAACATTCCCTTTGACTTCCTAATTACTTGCTGTACCTGCATACTAAATTTGTGCTTCATGTACCAAGACATCCAAATCCCTCTGTATCACAGATTTCTGTAATCTCTCTCCATTTAGATAATATGATGCTTTTATTTCATTCCTACTAAAGTGGACAAATTCACATTTTTTTTATTCATTCATGGGATTTGGGTGTCGCTGGCCATGCCAGCTTAAGAACATAAGGAATAGGAACAGGAGTAGACCATTCGGCCCTTGGAACGTGCTCTGCCATTCAATAAGATCATGGCTGATCTTCCTGTGCTTCAATTTTCACATTCCCATCTAACCCCGATAACTATTGATTCCCTTGCCTAACAGAAATCTACCTACTTCTGCCTTAAAAATATTCAATGGCCCTGCCTCCACCACCTTCTGAGGCAGAGAATTCCAAAGTCGCACAACCCTCTGAGAGAAAAAAATTCTCCTCATCTCTGTCCTAAAAGAGCAACCCCTAATTTTAAGATAGTGCCCCCTAGTTCTGGACTTACCCACAAGGGGAAATATCCTTTTGATGTCCACCTTGTCAAGGCAGTTCAGGATCTTGTATGCTTCAATAAAATCATCCCTCACTCTTCTAAACTCCAGTGGAAACAAGCCCAGTCTGTCCAACCTTTCCTCATAAGACAACCCACTCATTCCAGATATTGATCTAGTAAACCTCCTTTGAGCCACTTCCAATGCATTTACATCCTTCCTTAGATAATTGCTATTAGGTCATATTTATTTACTTCAATGTGGGCCATCAATTCATTTACTTTGTTGTGAATGCTACATGCATTCAGATAGAGAGCCTTCAGTTTTGTCTTTTTGTTACCTTTGTAACATCTATTCTTGATTGTTGATGTATTCTTCGGTTTTTTCACTCTGTCCGTTCCTGTCATTCTCTGACCCTCATTTCTCGTATTACTATTTTGCTCTCCTGTTTTGACTCTGCGCCTTGAATTGCTACCTCTACCCAAACTTGACCCCTCACCTCTCTTGTTTAGTTTAAAGCCCTCTCTACTTCCCTATTTATGCGATTTGCGAGGACGCTCATCCCAGCACGGTTCAGGTGTAAACCGCCCCAATGGTAGAGCCCCCACTTTCCCCAGTACTGATGCCAGTACCCCACAAACCGAACCCGCTTCTCCTACATCAGTCTTTGAGCCACGCATTCATCTCTCTAATCTTATTTGCCCTATGCCAATTAGCACGTGGCTCAGGTAATAATCCAGAGATTATTACCTTTGAGGTTCTGCTACTTAATTTGGTACCTAGCTCCACATACTGACTTTGCAGAACCTCTTTCCTAGTTCTACCTAAGTCATTGGTACCTATATGGACAACTGGATCCTCCACCTGCCACTGCAAGTTCCTCTCCAACCCTGAGCAGATGTCCCAAACCCTGGCACCGGGCAGGTAATACAGCTGTCTGCACTCTCGCTCTTTGCTGCAGAGAACAGTGTCAAAGAACAAAAACCAAAGAACAAAGAAAAGTACAGCACAGGAACAGGCCCTTTTGCCCTCCAAGCCTGCGCCGATCATATTGTCCGTCAACTAAAACATTTTGCACTTCCGGGGTCCGTATCCCTCTATTCCCATCCTATTCATGTTTTTGTCAAGCTGCCTCTTAAACACCACTATCGGACCTGCTTCCTCCACCTCCTCTGGCAGCGAATTCCAGACACTCACTACCCTCTGTGTAAAAAAACTTGCCCCGCACATCACCTTTATAGTTTTCTCCTCTCACCTTAAATCTATGTCTCCTAGTAATTGACTCTTCCACCCTGGGAAAAAGCTTCTGACTATCTACTCTGTCCATGCCACTCATAATCTTGTAAACTTCTATCAAGTCGCCCCTCAATCTCCGTCGCTCTAATGAGAACAATCCGAGTTTCTCCAACCTCTCCACATAGTTAATAACCTCCAGACTAGGCAGTATCCTGGTAAACCTCCTCTGCACCCTCTCCGATGCCTCCATATCCTTCTGGTAATGTGGTGACCAGAATTGCACACAATATTCCGAGTGTGGCCTAACCAAGGTTCTATACAGCTGCAGCATGACTTCCCAGCTTTTATACTCAATACCCCTGCCAATGAAGGGAAGCATGCCATATGCCTTCCTGACTACCTTATCCACCTGCGTTGCCACTTTCAGTGACCTGTGGGTCTGTACACCCAG
The DNA here is from genome assembly GCF_964194155.1 of Cetorhinus maximus. Classification (NCBI taxonomy): domain Eukaryota; kingdom Metazoa; phylum Chordata; class Chondrichthyes; order Lamniformes; family Cetorhinidae; genus Cetorhinus; species Cetorhinus maximus. The sequence continues at coordinate 212,968,975 of NC_135880.1, forward strand.
ATCCCTCTGCCCGTCGATGCACTTAAGGGTTCTGCCATTTACTGTGTAATTCCTGCCTGTATTAGACCTTCCAAAATGCATTACCTCGCATTTGTCCGGATTAAACTCCATCTGTCATTTCTCCGCCCAAGTCTCCAACCGATCTATATCCCGTTATATCCTTTGACAATCCTCTTCACTATCTGCAACTCCTCCAACCTTGGTGTCGTCTGCAAACTTACTAATTAGCCCAGTTACATTTTCCTCCAAATCATTTATGTATACCACAAACAGCAAAGGTCCCAGCACTGATCCCTGCGGAACTCTACTAGTCACAGCTCTCCATTCGGAAAAGCACCCTTCCACTGCTACCCTCTGTCTTCTATGACCAAGCCAATTCTGTATCCATCCTGCCAGCTCACCTCTGATCCCGTGCGACTTTACCTTCTGTACCAGTCTGCCATGAGGGACCTTGTCAAAGGCCTTACTGAAATCCATGTATATAACATCCACTACCCTTCCATCGTCGATCATCTTTGTCACTTCCTCGAAAAACTCGATCAAATTAGTGAAACACGACCTCCCCTTCACAAAACCATGCTGCCTCTCACTAATACGCCCATTTGCTTCCAAATGGTAGTAAATCCTGTCACGTAGAATCTTCTCCAATAATTTCCCTACCACCGACGTAAGGCTCACCGGCCTATAATTTCCTGGATTATCCCTGCTACCCTTCTTAAACAATGGAACAACATTGACCATTCCCCAGTCCTCTGGGACCTCACCCGTAGCCAGTGAGGATACAAAGATTTCTATCAAGGCCCCAGCAATCTCCTCCCTTGCCTCCCTCAGTACTCTGGGGTAGATCCCATCTGGCCCTGGGGACTTATCCACCTTAATATTCTTCAAGATGCCTAACACCTCCTCTTTTTTGATCTCAACATGATCCAGGCTATCTACACACTCTTCCCTAGACAAATCGACCCCCCTCACTATACTATCCCCTACTACCACTACATTCCGTTTTGCTCCCCCCACTTGAATAGCTTCCTGTACCACAGTGCCACGGCCGGCCAGCTCATCCATCTTGCAGACTTTGCTTTCATTCACGCAGGTTGTGAGCACCTGAAATCTGTTTGACAATTGCAAAGTCTAAGGCTTCTCCAGTACTTTCTGCTCATCCAAAAGTTCTCATATCTCACAATTGCAACATAACACCTATCCTGCCATTCTAACTTATGCTATTTAATTTACTTTAATTGCTTTCTTCCTATGTATGCTAGAATTTCCTGTGTTTATTGAATGCTAGTACCACTGACAACTAAGGTTATATGTTTCTTTAACTACAGGGTATGTCTTTGCGCTCTTTTATCCTGTGTTTCTGCAGCTCTCTTCACTTTTATCCTGGGCATTTATTTCCCATCCCTAAATGCCCTTGTTCAGAGAGTCAACCATATTATTACAGATCTGGAGTCTCATGTATGCCAGACGAGGTAAAGACAGCAGATTTCCTTCCCTAAAGGACATTAGTGAACCAGATGGGTTTTTACGACAATCAAAAATTATTTCATGGTCATTAGGCTTTTAATTCCAGATTTTTATTGAATTTAAATTCCACCATCTGCCATGGTGGGATTCGAACCTGGCTCACCAGAGCATTATCCTGGGTCTCTGGATTACCAGTCCAGTGAGAATACCACTGTGCCACGTCCTCCCCCTTTCCCACATTTGTATTCCATCTGGCAAATTTTTGCCCGCTCATTTAAGGGGTCTGCAAAGGCATATAGATAGGTAGGAAAGCTGTGAAGAGGACATGACATATATTTGTCATCTTCAAATTTAGCAACCATACATTCCATCCCTTCATCCAAATCATTGATATAGATTGTAAATAGTTGAGGGCCTAGCACTGATCCCTGTGGCACACCACTTGTTACATCTTGCCAGCCCAAAAATGACCCATTTATGCCTATCTCCGTTTCCTGTTATCTAACCACTCCTCTATCTATGTTAATATGTTACCCCCTACACCACAAGCTCTTATGTAGTGTAGTAACCTTTGATGTGGTACCTTGTCAAATGCCTTCTGGAAATCTAACAATGCCACATCCATAGGTTTCCCTTCATTCACATTGTGACTTACTTCCTCAAATAATTCTAATAAATTAGTTAAACACAATTTCCCTTTCACAAAACCATGTTGACTCTGCCAGGATTGAGAAAATTATTAGAGCTAAAAGCTGGAAAGTCCCCAGGTCCTGGTGGACATCATCCTAGGCCCTTAAAGAAGTGGTTGCTGAGATAGTAGATGCATTGGTTTTCCCTAGATTACAATCATTAGATTGGAAAAATATTCAAGAAAGGAAGAAGACGGAAAGCAGTAAACTACAGGCCAATTAGCTTAACATCTGTCATAGGGAAAGTATTGGAATCTATTATTAAGGAGGTTATAGCTGGGCACACAGAAAAGCTCAATGCAATTGATTTAAGTTCTTCACTCCCTTTCGCCTCTTGATTTCTGATTATTTCTGGGATATCACTTGTATTCTCTCCTGTTAAGACAGACACAAAATATCTGTTCAATTCACCTGCCATTTCCTTATTTTCCATTATTAATTACCCAGGCTCTCTCTCTTGAGGACTTTATGTCCTATTTCTTTTTAAATACCTGTAGAAACTCTTTTACTATCTGCTTTTATATTTCTAATCAGCTTTCTCTCGTACTCCCTTTCTTCCCTCATTATTCTCCCTCCTCATTATTCTTATAATCATGCTTTACTCTTTTTTTATATTCTGTCTTATCTTCTGACCTGCCACTAATCTTCATGGATGCTTTTTCTTTCAATTTGATATTATCTTTAACTTCCTTAATTAACCTCAGCTGGTGCGTCCTTCCCATAGAATCTTTCTTTCTCACTGGAATGTATCTTTGCTGAGTGTTATGAAATATCTCCTTATGTGTCTGCCACTGTATTTCTACTCACCTATCCCTTAATCTAATTCCACAGTTCACTTTAGCCAACTGTGTCTTTGTACCTATTTAATTGCCTTTATTTAAGTTTAAAACTCTAGTCTTAGACTCACTCTTCTGTCCCTCAAAACAAATACAGAATTCCTTCATGTTATGATCACTGCTACCTAGAAGCTCCTTTACTATGAGATCATGAATTAATCCTGTCTCATTGTGTGTTACCATATCTAGAATAGCCAGATCTCTGGCTCTAGAACATGATCCTCTAAGAAACCATCCTGAAAACACTCTACGAGCTCATCTTCCAGCCCACCCTTGCCAATCTAATTCTTCTAAACTATATGTAGATTAAATTCACTCACGATTATTGCTGTACCTTTTTTACAAGCCCCCATTATTCCTTACTGTCTACCATTTTCTATAACGTAGTTACTGTTAGGCGACATATAAACCACTCCCACAAGTGACTTCTTACCTTTACTATTTCTTATCTCTATCCAAACTGATTCTACATCTTTATCTTTAGAACTAAGGTTATCCCTCTCTAATGTACTAATGCCATCCTGCCCCTCCACCTTTTCCGAACTGTCACATACCCTTCAATATTCAGATCCCAAACATTGTCATCTTGCAGCTGTTCCCCTGTAATGGCTATCATATTATACCTATTTATTTGTATTTGTGCTCTCAATTCATCCATTTTGTTACAACTAATACAGGAATTTAGATATCGGGCATTTACTTCTGTCCTTTTGCTATTTTTCCAAACTCTAGCCTTGTCTGCTGGCTCACTCTTAAGTAAAGGTGTGAAGTATATGTACAAGCATGCATGTTGGTTCATCACTGTGCAGCTCAGAGCAAGTGGCAAGCAGCACTGAGAGATTTATGTAAACAATTTTTGCAGTGTAATGATAACAGTGTCTAAATGTTATTTGTGCTGGGGAAAACTCTGTTTAACATCAAGGGTGTTAGTAATTGATTCACTGTTCTTGGAATTTTGCTGTGTTTACATGTGCCATAGCTCAGAAATGAGGCGACAGACGAGAGACCATTTTCATCTCATTCTTGTCCCAGACCTGATCCCTGTGCTTACTGCTGAATGTGGAGCCTATTCATTTCTTTTCTGTTGGTGGCAGTGTGTTCCATAATTTGACAGCTCTGTGGCTCTACTGGTAAGTAAAAGTAATAACGTTTCTGTGGCTTGTAATATCATTGCCTTTATAATTAATTCTCCACTTTTCACTGGCTTTACAAATAACCTCCCATCTTCTGCCAATCTGCTTTTCATATGATGTAAAAAAAAGCAACCTTCTGTGTCATCTTCCTCCCATTCTGTCTTGATAGAGAATAGAGTTAATGGTTCTTTTGGCCTCTCTTCAATTTAAGACGCAATGCCATTCTTCTTGCCCTCTCTTCATTTCCTTTCAAGTGTGCAGTGATTAGCTGGGCAAGAAAAAATGACTAATGAATCCTTAAGCTGTCACAAAAGAAGAAAGGAGTGGTGCAACAGATTATTGAGAGAAAAAATGATCCATCTGGGAGTTGCATGGAAGGTCACTGTCGTTGCTGCTGTCAAGAGGAAAGTTGAGCAAGAACGAAAGAACAAAAATAAAATACAGCAGCTGCTGGAAACCTGAAACAAAAAAAAAAGAAAGCGCTGGAAATACTCAACAGGTCAGGTAGCACCTGTGAAGAAAGAAACCGAGTTAACATTTCAGGCCGATGTCCCTTCAGCTGAACCTAGGGTCATCGACCTGAAACATTAGCTCCATTTCTCTCCACAAATGCGGCAGAAAATGAAAGAACCTGCCTTTATATAGTACCTTTCATGAACTGAGGACACCCCAAAGTGCCTGAGAGCTAATGAGGAACTTTTGAGGTGCGGTTACTGTTGTGGGAAAGGCAGCAGCCATTCTTGTGCATAGTAAGATCTCACAAACAGCAATGAGATTACAGTCGGTTAATCTATATTTTCAGTGATGTTAGGTGAGGAATAAATATTGGTTAGCACACTGGGGATAACTCCCAACATTCTTCATTGAAGTAGTGCCATGGGGTCTTTCATGTCCATCTGACAGGGAGGATGGGGCCTTGGTTTCGCATCTCGTCTGAAAGACAATACCTCTAATAGTGCACCACACCCTCGGCACTACACTCTAGTGTCTGCCTAGATTTTATGCTCGAGTCTGTGTAATGGGGCTTGACCTCACAACCTTCTGATTCAGAAGTCTGCCTGTTCAGGTGGGCCATTAAAGGTGGCATAAATATTGCAATATTCAAAGAAGAGCAGGAAGTTCAACATTGTTTCCTCAAATGCAACTGATTCACTTAAATCATGGGTCCCCACGTGATCCCCATTGGGGTTGCAGGACGATCATTTGGGGTTGCGAGCTCCAAGGCAGCAATGATGACTGTTGAGTGGAGACTCTAGTGGGACAGTCCCGGGATTGGTGCTGAGCCTCCATTACACATGTGCACAATACTTGACTTTGAGGCACTGTCACAGTCTTCAAAATGGTTGTCCACAAAACCTGTGGCTCCCGCTCAGCAATAACTTTCCCCTCTGTCCTTGCTCGGTCTCGGTCTCGCTCTCGCTCTCGCTCTCTCTCTCTCTCTCTCTCTCTCTCTCTCTGGGTTCGGTCCAATTTTCAAACATTAAAATGGGGTCACAGTGTGGGAAAAAGTTTGGGAAGCACTGATTTATATGGTCTGTGACTTTACTGTGTGCGAAATGTCTGATGTATTAATAATGCGTATGAGCAATAGTTGTACATTTCTTCAAAGTAACTCAAGATAAACTTTCTCTTCTTGGTCTTGCAGCCTATGGAGCTAACACTATTTATGTTATCAACTGTTGCTTACAATGCTGCTTGACTGTTGTTTTACAGTCCATTTCCTTCAAATCTGATTATTCTTCTCTATGTTTTATTTATTGTGGGTCATGAAGGTATCTGTTGTGAAGGAATGGAGAACAGGAGTGAAGAGTGTCAGGTGGTATTTACATAAAACTGTTACAAGTGAGTTTTCAGGCTGTGCTGGCCTGCAGAGCTTTGATTATTTTTTAAAATACCGCTGATATTTTTTTTGCACATTGTCTCCTCAATGTAGGAAGGAAGAAACAAACTTGCATGCATGTAACTCTTAATTACATCCTCAGGGTATCTCAAATCACTTCACTAACAATGGCATACACCTGAAGGGCAGTCCTTGTTATGTAGGTAAATACCACAGCCAATTTTCACGCAATAAGGCCCACGAACAATACTGAAAAGAACGGTTAAAAGATCAGTTTTCTTCAGTCCCGTTGCTTGTGGGGGCAATGCTACTCTTTTAACTTATTGAAATAGTGCCGTGAGCTATGAAGTTATTGTATTTATGTTGGCTTGAATCACCTGAACTGAAGGATGGGTCATTGGTTTAACATCTTATCTGAAAGCACAATATTCCTGACAACAAAGCACTCCTTCAGACTATCGGACCAGGTTATCTGCTCATTGCATCCACAACCTTTTAACTCGAGGCAAGAGTACTACCAACTAAGCAACAATAACAACAACTTTACATTGAAGGCGCTACATAAATAAAACCTAACACCCCAAGGCACTTCAGAGGAACATTATAAAGCAAAGTATGACACCCAAGCTACATATGGAGATATTAGGTCAGATGACCAAAAACTTGGTCTAAGTGGTAGGTTTAAGGATTATTTTAGAGGAGGAAAGTGAGGCCGAGAGGTGTAGGAAGGGCATTCCAGGACTGGGGGCCTAGGCAACCAAAGGCATAGCCACCAATGGTAGAGCAATTAAGATTGGGGATGCACAAGAGGCCAGAAGTAAAGGAACACAGATATCTTGGAGGGTTGTGGGGCTGGAGGAGATGACAAACATAGGGAGGGATGAGGACATGGAAGGATTTGAAAACCAAGATGAGTATTTTAAAATCAAAATGTTGTTTGAGCCAATGTAGTGTTACAATCGCAGCTGATGTTAGCACTGGATTTTATGATCCCCAGCTGAGGTTACCACTGGACAAGCCTAATCCCAGGGTGGAGCCCAGATTGATAGATCCTAACTTTTATTTGTTTGTTTAGATACGTGGAGAGTGGCTACTGAACAGAGTCACAGGAGTCAGCTGATGAATTTTAACAAAAAAGTAAAGCATTTATTCAACAAGATAAAATGAACTATATTACAATACTCCTCCACCCACAAGTATACCTTTACAGATCTATACAGATTTGTAAGGATAACACAAGTTAAAAAAGCTATTTTATACTCTAATGTCCACAGTAAGTACACAGTCCATGTAAACCTATGGCACCCTGTGGTCAGACACACCACATTCTGAAACCAAGTGACAGATGTCACCTCGACCAGATGTTATGGATCTCTCCTCAACTCCCACCCCACCCCCAACAGACGTCTCTCACACCATGAGCCAACCAGTCTTACTGAACTCCGTCTTTCACATGAGGGTTTCCAATTTCCACTATCCAAGACCTCACCTTGGAATCCTCTCCCAAACCGATGCTTTCTTTCAGACGCCTTCCGCAAGGGTTCATCTCCAGGGTTTCGAACTTTCTTCCGATGTTCCTCTCTCCTAGGTCACCACATGCATTCAAGCTGTCTTCCACGCACTGTGTCTCACCAACTCAGCCGTTAGCAGTACACCACTGTTTCGCATACTCATAACAAAGAGTTACAGACCTTCAGTCATCTCTTCGGACTTTCTTTCCTCTTACAAACTGCTCTTGCTTTAAATCTGCCTTCTGCAGCTTTTGTCTCTTTAAATCTGAAGCTTGGAGCCTTTCTCTCTGCCCCTCACTCTTAACTTCATGAACAGGACCTTTTCCCAGGTTCCTGTCCTTCCTTTGACTAGAAGGTCTTCTTTGGACTTACCCTTTCCTAGTCCCCTGGATTTTTGGGGTTTTCCTTAGCTTGGGACTGACTATCTGTCTCCTTTGCTCCAGTCTGCCCTGGAAGAAACTTTCTAAACAATAACAACTGAACTCCTCAGCTTCCAAATCAAATCTGCTGTTTCTCTTGTGTGCGCGTGTGTGTGTGTCTGTGGGAGGGACCTGCCTCTCTGGCTCCCTGTTGCTAGGCAACAGTTCAATTCTTCTACACTTGCTTGTTTAACTTAGCTGTAAAATCCCCATTAGAAATGCAAGCACCCTTTTACAGTGAAACTAAAACTCCATTTGACCTTTCTTAACACACAGACACAGAAACACAAATCAAACTTTAACTTTAAAGCTAAAATTCATTTCTAACACCTACAAATCCCAATATAACTTACTTAAACTATCTCTATTTCCTAACACTGAGAGTAAAATCTAGGTTGATAGGTCCTAACTTTGTATTTTTTAAAAAACTGTGGAGAAAGGTTACTGTATAAATTCACAGGAGTCTGCTGATGAATTTTTAACACAGAATAAAACATTTCTTAAACAAGAAATGAGACAAAAAGCTTGGAAATATCTCAATACAAAAACATAGGGGAGAATCTTCCCCATGCCAGGCAGGCCGGTTGGAAGCGGGCGGAGAGCCAATCGCCACCCGCGATCAGCTCCATGCAGCCATTTTACATGGACTGGCCAATTAAGGCCCGCCCAGTGTGATGCACAGCCAGTAGTGCTCAGCGCTACCTGTGTGGATGGGGGGAGGAGGGAGGGTCAGGACCTGTGCTCTTTCACGCATGGGCGAAAGAGCGCAGGAGTCTCCCTGAGACACGGAGCTGCCTCAGGGAGATTAATTTCATACTGAAATCTCCAAATAAAGAAAAATAAAAATTATTTACACATGTCCCCTCGTGTTATAGTGTCACATGAGCTGGGACATGTTTCTGAATTGTTCAAAAAATATTTATAGATTTTATTAAACCTTCAGGAAACCTCATCCCGCCCATGGATGAGGTTTCCTGAAAAACACGAAGGCCGCTTGGGCTCTTTGTCTGCCCTGCCAACCTTAAGGTTGGACAGGCAGTCCTGCCAATTATCTAAATTGGTACCCTAGTGGCCTTAACAGGCCTTTGACATGTTGGCGGGCGCACAGCTGCCTCTGGCACATGCCCGCTGAACGAAAGATCTGAGTGATGCATGGTGACGTCGGGACGCCTGCCCCCACTAGCTGACATGAAATTTCTCTCCATACAATTCCTTTACCCCAGTAATATCTTTAAGACACACACAAATTCAGACAGATAAACAATTTACAATAAGTATCTTACACACTAACATTCAGGTTAGGTATAAGGTACATGTGAATTAACAGGCAAACTGTAGTCAGACACACCACACTCCAAACTAAATGACAGATACGACCAAAGCAGATTCCATGGATTTCTCAACAACCCACACAGCCATTTGTCACATTATGAGTAAACAAGACTCACAGAAACTTCATCTTTCTTGTGGGGGTTTCCAATCTTCACATTTGAAGAACTTGTCTTGGAATTCTCACCAAATGTCACTCCCACTCGGATGGCTTCAACAAGGATCCACCTCCAGTGTTTCAATCTCACATTCTAAGATTCCTTTCCTCTGAATCTTTGAATGCACTCAAACATCACCTTCCAAGCACACTTTCAGACTCTTGGCCATACCAAGCAGAACACCACTGCTCCAAAAGGCCCACAGTAAGGAGTCACCAACTTTTGGCTGCCTCCTTGGATCTGCAGGGCTTCTCTTGAGCCCACTTTGCTTCAAGTCTGCTCTCTGCACCTCTTTCTTTAACTCGGAGCCAACTCTCTGCTCCTCGCCTTCAATTTCACCTATTGAGACCTATTTCTGAAGCCTGTCTCTGTCCCTTACCTGGGATTTCTTTCTGGGATCTCTTTCCGATCCCTGTCTTTGTTCCTGCCTGGGACTATCTTCTGGGATCTCTCCCTGTCCCCTCCCCATATCCTGCTCCCTGGGACACCTTCTCAGGAATGGCGTACTGATTCAGGTCACCGCTGTTACATTTCTTTGCCTCTGCTCAGGCGCGCAGGGCCGGTTCCCGGGCTAAAGATGGTAAAAGACACCAAATGTGCACGTGCGACCACTTCCTGGCCTGCGCATGTGCAGAAGTCTCAAGGCCCAGGGAACCAGAGTTCTTGATCTCCGAGGTATGTATTCAATGTTTCGTAACAGTCAGCAAGCACAGGAGAAATAAGGGAACAGGACTTGCTGAGAGTTTTGGATGACCTCAAGTTTATAGAGGGTAGAAAGCGAGAGACCAGCGGGGGAGGGGGGTTAGGGGGGTGCGTTGGAGTAGTCAGGCCTAGAGGTAACAAAGGCATGAATGAGTGTTTCAGCAGCAGGTCAGTGAGGTGGGGGGAGGGTGGGGGCCGAGTGGGTGGAAATAGGCGGCCTTGGTGATGGTACAAGTATAAGGTCAGCTGTGATCAGATATGTGACACAAAGGGTTGTGAACAGACTGGCTTAGTCTCAGATTGTTGCTGATAGGGATGGTAACTGGGGCACAAGAGTTTGGAGCTGGGACTGAAAGTTTCAGTCTTTCCAATATTTGCTTGATATTGTAACCCTGGGAACTCCAGTTTATAAAAATATGCTGGAAGGAGTCCTGTGGGTTAAAGGAGAAAATGCTGCAACTTCAAAACACACATTTCCAAAGCCACAAATGTTCAAAAAGAAGAGGCAAGACTGAACTGGAATACTTTGAAAATGAAGGGGGTGGTGGCAAGGGACAAATTTACCCCTCTTTTTCCCACTTATTTTTCCCATTTATTTTTCTGCTTTTTTTTTAGTTCCTCAACTTCTTTCTCTGAAGTGAATTGCCTCCTAGGCTCAATTGTTGCCTTGGGTTGGAAATTGGTGCATCAAGGCCAGCTGAGCACACTGCAGGCACTTGTAACATTGTGATTGAGTTTACATCCTCACTAATAAGCCTCATCGAATGAAGTGCCGAAACTCATGTGGTGGGGCGGTGGGTGTGAGATCTGGTGCATTATAAAATCATACTAACACGTCAGTGCCCAATAAATTTTGTCATCCTTAATAAGAGCAAATACACTTGGAGCCACAGGACTGCAAAGTTTTCATCTGCTATGATTAACAGAACAAGACGATTTTGTTAATGAACCATCAAATTGTATTATACAGGAGCCTCTTTTACACCTCAGGAGCCTTATCCTCGTTGTTAATCATATCCAGTTAAGGTTCATTCAACTCTTACAGTTTGCGTGGGTGTTTAGAGCCAATCTGGCAGTATTATCTGTAATTAATCATGCTGCTTACAATTTAAAACCTTTTATAACCCGTTTATTGTCATAAAATGTCCATTTCAACAGTTCCAATTGCTGTTGTCTGAGTTAAAAGCCTGAAGAATGTATCGTAGCAGGAAATTCATGGCAGTTTTTTAAAAAAAAAGCTCAATGGATAATGGTAAAGGAATTGTGCTAATGGGATCATCCCTTCTGAATATTCTTGTACTAAAATGAATGAAAATTTCCTCCTGCACTCAAGACACATTTGGCACAGACTTCATGGTCAGTGACAATGTGACAGCACTAGCTACTGATCTCAAAGAAAACTGCCCACCATCTAACACTTTATGTGGCCTGGATTTTCCCTTTCCTGACATGAGTCTGATTTTGGTGTCAAGTCAAAGGGATCTCCACCCATCCAGTCATGGTGATACCATCAAGCAGGATAAGCAGACAATTACATTGACATATTCTCACAGATTGACTGCATTGCTCTGCAGAGAACCAGCATGGACCCAATGAGCATACTGGCCTCCCTCTGTACCGTAATGATTCTATGACTTTATGACAGCAAGCCAGTTAGTAAAATGCACTATTATTCTTCACTTTTTAATCCTGACAGAATAATTTCTCAGAGCTTTCCCCATATTTAATAAACATTTTCAGGAGTTTTGAACAGTCCACAATGGGACAAATTGTATTTGGTCCATGGGGTGAATGGGTTTAATGGGCTGAGAGATCTTTTTTTGTTCCATACCTTCTTATGAACTAATTGATATTCATACTTCTTTCTGATCATTCCTAACATAGTTGTGCAGCTTTAATGAAGCATGGGAACTAATGTGGTTTAAAAGTCACCCAACGAATTAACAAGACTACACAATGCTGCATTTAATATATTGTTTGCTGTAGGGTTAATTTTAGAAAGCAATCACTGAATTAATAAATGAAAATGCCAGAGAGAAAGAAATCATGGCAGTTTGTTATGCATTTTATCTATCAATAAATAAAGGAATGGACAGATTTTAGTTGAGATCATTTTGCATTCTGTTCAAACTTATGCATTGACTTCTACAAGAGACCTAGGGCTGTAGATGTAAAACTATGTTTAATAAGCAATGATGATGCAAATCATAAGTCCATATTAGTTTTAACTGAAAGACTGCTGAAGGGTTTATTTGCACAATACTTTCCTGTGTTCCAGTAAGCACAGTTTTATTTTTATATATGTATCACTTTCTGAGAAAAAGATTGATTTAACTAATTTCAAGAGCAGGATGCTTTGTAGGAGTGACTGTTGTCATGTCATATGTCTGGCATGTCATATTATGAACTTTCAGACAATGCTTTTTTAAAAATTGGACATAAACATGCTGTTAAGATCACTGCTGCAAATGATGCGACTTTTAGCATTTAGGCTACAGATGAAGTCTCCGGTGAATATCTAATTAAGTATGGACCGAGTGAAGCTAGCTATTTCACACTGCTACTATGCAGAAGCAACACAAGTTTTTTTTTTACATTCATTCACAGCATATGGACTTCGCTGGCTGGGCCAATATTTATTGCCCATCCCTAGTGGCCCTCGAGAAGGTGGCGTGAAGCTACCTTCTTGAACCGCTGCAGTCCATGTGGTGTAGGTGCACTCACAGTGCTGTTAGGAAGGGAGCTTCAGGATTTTGACCCAACGACAGTAAAGAAATGGTGATATATTTCCAAGTCAAGATGGTGAGTGACTTAGAGGGGAACTTCCAGGTGGTGGTGCTCCAATTTATCTGCTGCCCTTGTCCTTCTAGATGGTAGTGATTTTGAGTTTGGAAGATGCTGCCTAAGGAGCCTTGGTGAATCCCTGCAGTGCATCTTATAGATGGTACACAGTGCTGCCACTGTGAGTCGGTGGTGTAGGGAGTGAATATTTGTGGATGTGGTGCCAATCAAGTGGGCTGCTTTGTCCTGGATGGTGTCAAGCTTCTTGAGTGTTGTTGGAGCTGCCCTCATCCAGGCAATTGGAGAGTATTCACTCCTAACTTGTTCCTTGTAAATGTTGGACAGGCTTTGGGGAGTCAGGAGGTGAGTTACTCGTCACATGATTTCTAGCCTTTGACCTGCTCTTGTAGCCACAGTATTTATATGGTTAGTCCAGTTCAGTTTCTGGTCAACGGTGACACCCAAGGTGTTGATATTGGGGGAAACAGTGCTGGTAATGCCATTGAATGTCAAGGGATGATGGTTAGATTCTCTCTTGTTGGAGATGATCATTGCCTGGCACTTGTGTGGCATGAATGTTACTTGCCATATGTCTTATGTTACTTGCCTGGATGTTGTCCAGGTCGTGCTGCGTTTGGACATGGGTTGTTTCAGTATCTGAGGAGTTGCGAATGGTGCTGAACATTGAGGAATCATCAGATAACATCCCCACTTCTGACCTTAAGATGGAAGGAAGGTCATCGATGAAGCAGCTGAAGATGGTTGGGCCGAGGAGTGGTATTCACCACGAACAGAATTCTGCCATCGAGTCAAAGAGACGTCCTGCCTATCACACAAGTGAGTAATGTGATAAATGAATTTCAGTGCCGGTGTGATGCCAGGTATGTGGGCCGTACTTCCCAATGACTAGTGTATTGTATCAAACAGCACATCCCTTCAGGTGTTCGCAGCAGGAAAAGTACTGACTGCACCCAACCAACCCGTGCTTGCAAAACTCAATGTAGTTTCCAACATTAGATGTGATTCCACGATTGGATGGCACTTGCTAAACAACTCTGGTTGTGCTAGGAATTATACTGACAACCAATTTAAGATTATCAGCCAGGCTTGCAAATTGACTCACTTACGCATGCTAGAACTACATTTTTTCTCATACAGGGCCCTATCATTTGCAGACAGAAGGAGCATGTCCATGTATTGTGCCATTTTTAACTAAACAAAAACTTGGGGGCCAGCCATTCCTTGGTTCAGACCCCAGGGAAATGCCTTGACCATGCCTGGTTTGTATTTAAACAAAGATTGGCAATTAACTGTTCCCTGGTGCATTCTCCATGGTGACACCTCTACCAATCAGAGTCTGCTTGACAACCAATCAGCATTTTCTTCTCATGTAGTATAAATTGTTTTTTTTGGTATTCTTGTAAGCCTGTCCTGATGAGTGCAAGATGAAAAGCCTCGATGGCACACCTCTTTTTTTCTCAGCAATACTCAAGTTACATACTACCAAACTATTACTCTCTGTTTCTGTGCTATGTTGTACAACATCCCCTTCCTTCTGAAACAGTATTTACCGGGAGGATTGCTACAGGAGACCCACTAGTGCAATTTAAGGTTTTAAGATTTATTATAGTTCAGATGCCGCAATGTCACAACTCCAATTTTCTGTCACGTTTCAGTGTGACAAAAGAAAACAAGCTAGTTTCTCAAATATACTGAAGGATCTGCTCAGAGTGGTCGCCCTTTGGGTTGTCATGGAAATGTAATAATTTTCATAATATGGTTGTGATTTATTGTAAAGGTAGGTTAATAGTGGGGTTTGGATTAGTTTCTCTGTGTGGATGTGTGTGTGGGGGGGATTTAATTGAATTAGAGGCAGCTGGTCTGGAGCTTTTGAGTTACCAAAAGGGAAGTTAGGTTTGAAATGATGGAATACATAAACATGGCTGAAGTTTTAGAATGTGAGGTATGAGGGTCATTTGCATTTTTAGATTAATTAGGTTAGTTTGAATTTCAAAGAGATGGTAAGATGTTACACCTAGCCATAAGAAGCTAAGTCAAGCAGTGTCTTTATTTTTCTCCAAAGGTTACTGATAATATGAGTACAATGAAATATTTATATTATGAGAAAAGTAAAGTTGCAAAGACGTATTGGAAAAATGGAATTTACATTAAAAATGGAGAAACATATATAAAAGAGATGAGGTTATGCGTAAGACGGAAGCCATTCTAAGATCTAATACAAGTGTGAAAAGCCTCCAGCCTCTATGCATCAAGTTGCTGTTCGCAGGAACTGAAGCTAAGAAATCTCACTGTGAATATCACTGTCCAGGGTATTGTGTGCTTAGTCTGAGTCTGTTGAAATTTATTTATTTTTACTGTTGCTTTAACGGAAGTATAACTGGAAGTGAGATTAATTAGGGAATTTAGGAATTATTATAGTAGTAATTTGTAGACCTATGTATGTGCTTAAATCTTTAATTTTATTAATAAATGTTTAATTTAGTTTTGTAAAAACCTCAAGACCCGGTGGACTTATTACCACTGAATTCAAGGTGAAATAAAATACAAATTGTAAAACAGTTGTGGCAGCTGTTTCAAGTTTCTCTCTGGGCATTTACCACCCACTGTGCCATAACAGGGTGATCTCAGCCAGAGATATTGTCCCCTATATTAAAGGAACACATTCATTCGTACTATTGTTATCTCTAGACTTGACAATTCTCACACATTCCTGGCTGGTCTCCCACATTCTACTCTCAGTAAACTTGAGGCCATCCAAAACTCTGCTGTCCATTTGCACCAAATCCTGGTCAGCCTTCACCCTTGTGTTCACTGATTTATACAGGTTTCTGGGTAAGCAATGCATAAATTTTAAAATTCTCATAATTGTTTTCAACTCCCTTCATGCTCTCATCCTCCTGATCTCTGTAATCTCCAGCTCAACAACCCACGAGATACCTGTGCTCCTTTAGTTTTAGCCTGTCAAGCATTCCAATTTTAATTGGTCCACCATGGGCCTTGCCATCAGCTGCCTGGACCCCAAGTTCTGGAATTCCCTCCCTAAACTTCTCTGCCCCTCTGTCTCGCTTTCCTCCTTTAAGACAATCCTTAAAACCTGCTCCTTTGACCAAGCTTTTGGTCAGCTGACCTAATATTACATTGTGCCTTAGTGACATTTCACTCTCTATGCCCCTGTCAAGTGACTTGGTATGTTTCATTCTGTTAAAAGGCTTGAATGACTACAAGTAATTGTTGCTGTTGTTGTTGTGCATGCAGCTGCAATTCATTAACCGGATAACACGTTGTGTATTAGCTGGTATTGCATCTGCTTTATTCTCTATTCCACCTACCGTGAGCAGCAACTTGGGAGTGCTACTGGCATGTCTGCGCTTGTGTGTTTGTGTATTTACATTATCTTTAAAACAAAAGGACATCTGGGATTAACTTTAAAACTCATCTGATCTTCAGATTCAGATCATAGTTTCTAAAATGATTCATTTTGGTGCTTATGGTCTAAGAAGCCACTTAAATCCTTCAGATGAAACAAGGCTTGACCTGTGCTGTTAGACTTTACACAATGACAGTGAAACATATTTAATTGCTTTCTCGCTTATGTTTTATTTCTAGTTTAATGATTGAATTTCTGGCCTGTAAGTAATTGGCATCAACTTAATACATTTTTCAGTAACAATTTGTGATCATACAAGCTAAATGCATTCTGGAACTGGTACATTAAAGAGGATGTTTCAAAATAAAATTCCAACCAAAATGTTCATTTTGAATGCTATAAACGAATAATTACGATTAAATTACTCATTTTGGCCATTAATAATGCAAAAAGACAGATCACAGACACAGATTTTTATCTTAATTCATTTTTATACAGTTCAGACTGTTCCAGAAATATTCTGCACTCCATTTACAATTAAGGGTGGAGCTTATATCTACAGTACATTTATAATGTTAATCCCTTGTAAAACAATGTTGAATTCGATCAGGCATGATGCTGAAATTGCATTGCAATGACATTTGTTACTATCAGAAACCGCATCTCATTCCAGTCTTGTGTTACTGTGAGATCAGGGACGTTTGTATTCAACCTTCAGTCGGAAGTACCATTGGGCAGTGTTTTAAACTAAGCACCTTGGGAAGGGACAGGTGGCAGGGACTAAAAGGCTTTAAAGTCTAGTATGCAGATCTTTGTTAACAGTATCAGGCCATGTGGCCACAGGAATAGTGCAATGGAGTTGAGTTGTAAGGAACAGCTAAAGGAATTTCATGCAGGACTGACATATTGGAGTTTTTCACTTGATTGGCTTCATGATCAGGGAGGGATTTCACAGAATTCTTCTTCCATTGGAAATGTTGTCTGTGATCATTTGTCTCCCTTTTTGAGATTAATTAAATTTAAACGAGCCTGTGGTGGTTCAATTTGTGCATGGTCCATAGACAGTGGAAGGCTAGATGAAGCAAAAAATGTTCCTCATGCTGTCTTGTGGTCTGTATGTGCCCCCAGGAAAGGGGTGCCACTGGCATTTATTGCCCAATTCAAGTGTCTTGAAAAGGTGAAGTGTGGGCCTCCAGTGCTAACCATGCAGTATGGAACTGGACTTGTATGTAGGTCAGACAAGTAAGGATGACTGGTTCCTCTTCCTGAAGGACATAAGTGAACTAAGATAAAGGCAAAATACTGCGGATGCTGGAAATCTGAAACAAAAACAAAAAATGCTGGAAAAGCTCAGCAGGTCTGACAGCATCTGTGGAGAAAAAGACAGAGTTAACCTTTCGAGTCCATATGATTCTTCTTCAGAGCTAAAGGGAAGTAGAAAAATGGTGAAATATATACTGTTTAAGGGGGGGAGGTGGAACAAGTGAAGCTGGGTAGAAGGCCAGCGATAGGTGGAGGCAAAGGGGAGATTGCAAAAGCTGTCATAAACAATGACATAAGTGAACTAGTTGTGTTTTCAGGTAAGCGGTTTTCAGGATCATTTTTTTTGTTCTGATGTCAACTGACAAATTACCAGATTTATTGAATTCAATTTTACAGCTCGTCAAGGTGGGATTTGAACTCATTACCTCAATGCAGAGAAAATTTCTACAATTGCTCAATGAGATTTGCCTGTCCCCAATTTTGGCAGAACACGGCACTCCTTTGACTTTGACATTTCCATATCCTGCAGTGTCTTTTGAGACAGTCAATTTAATGCTGATTGGTCCAGAAATTGGGTGTTGGCCTACACCCTCAAACTGAAGCTGCCCAAATTAATGCCAGCTTCAGCAAAGGATAAACTGACAGGATCAAAGATGGGCTTTTATGTCAATCGATAGCGTTATAATCATGATTAATGAGACAAGCCTTTTATTCCAGATTTATTAATGAATTGAATTGAAATTCACCCATGGTGGGATTCAAACTCATAACTCTGGAATATTTGCCTGGGCCTCTTGGTTATTAGTCCAATCACATTACCGCTATACCACAGTTCCGATAATTCCAATTTCTGGTCTGATGTCTAATCGCGTGATTGTAGGAATATGACAATTACCTCCAGTGACCCTGGAGTATGAAGGTAAAAAAGAGAGTAGGTGTCCCCATTCAGAATATGACCCCCTGGTCCCTGGTGGAACTGTTTCTGTTTGCCTACTTCTGTTTTATTTTCCTGTTTCAGGGGGTTCCATCAAAACAAAATACACATTTGAAAATTATTTCTGTACTTTCTTTGTGTACATACTCATTAGCACAGAATATTTATTTAGTCTAAGGTCAATTTGCTCTCTTTCTACATAATGCTATTCTCAGCTGTCAAGGTAAATACTATCAAAGGAAGAGCCCTATGTGGAATCTCTTTTGAAAATAAATCAGTGGTACTTGAGGTACTTGTACTTGGTTTGGCTGGTTGTGTTCAGAAGGAGTCTGATATTCTATGCTAAGGCAACAATAAACTGTGAAGAGGTTTTCCAATATGGATAAATAGCATAAATTTTAGCAATTATTCACTCATTGCAATTAATCAACAGCAGACCACAGAATATTAGATTTAAGGTGAAAAGTGTTCTGTTTAATGCGCCTAAATCATTATCAATGTTGACGCTGATTCCTTCATTTAATTTGATCAATAGCAGGCCTTCTACTGAAGAATAGAATTAATGAGGTGTGAAATGGTTTGTTTAACCCTCTTAACTGCAAAAATGTTAAAAGCTGGATGATAACTTTAAAAACTCTGGAAAGTGATCTTGTAAATAAGTAACAGTTGAGCTGCACCTGGCGGAGCACAGTGAGAAAAAAAAGAGGCTGCACTTTAAATTTTTAAACCTTTACAATTTTAAATCTTTTTCATCTCTTAGAATTTACTCGCACATTTTTCTGTTCTGTTGCTTTTTCTGCCCTATTGTTGCCATTCTTTCTAACTATTATACATCCCCCTGCGTTTTATATTTTTCTCACCTCCTCCCCTTCAGCTGCTTCTCTCTCGCTCCCTTTCCCTTATCTGACTGCACAAATGTATGATACTTAGTCATTTAAAAAAAAATGATTTTCACTTTAGCTCCTGGCACCTTGCAACTTTAATGGCCATTCTGCCATCATTTCATGGTTGACTAAGCACCATGGCATCATGTCATGATTATGCATCGCCATTGATTAGAAGTGTGCGTTGTCAGACAGAGTGCCTTGTCAACTGAAGCTTGGCACCTGCAATGTCTGGAAATGGTAATCAAGAGTAAAATTATACAGCTGTAAGGAAGATTTGTAGTCAAACACTGGAATAATAATTTGCCTTAATATACATTTATCATTAATTTATTCAGCCCATTGGATTGTTGGCAATATATTACCAAATCATCAATTAAAAGTCCTGGCAGTGACATTCTATTTACATAGAAATTTTAAAATGTTGAGAAAATGTTATCAACAGTTTTGTATTCGCTTTCTTGGCAATCAATGTTCATATGCGCAATATACATAAATATGGTTATGGAAAGAGAAGGTTTTGAGCCATTGAGGAATTGGATGACTGCCTATCATTTCTCTTTCCACTGACCTGATTGGTTCATTCCTCCCACATTTTAGAAAACGTATTCATTTATGGGATGTGAACATAGCTGCCAGGGCCAGCATTTATTGCCCGTCCCTAATTGGTCTTGAGAAGGGGGTGATGAGCCATTAAACCCTACTCCCTAATTTCATTTTCACACAACTGTAGCAGCAACACAAACTACATGGGATTGAATTGCGCCAAAAGGTGTAAATGAAATGACACTTGAACATTTTGGACAATGTTTTGTACAAATCACTTTCTACCTCTTGCACTCAACTGTCTCACAGAGGCACACTGAAAGAACCTGTGTTTCTATAGAGCCTTTCACAACCTTGGGGCACCTCAATGCACTTTACAGCCAATAGCACTAACGTAGGAAATCTAGCAGCAAATCTATGTGCAACAATATGAGCAGATAATCTGTTTGTGAGGCTGGTTGAGAGATAAATTTTGGTCAGGACACCGGGGAAGAGATATCCTTCTCCTTTTTCGAAATTCCACACGATTTCTTTGAAATGCTTTCTGGATTTTAGTTAATTTGTCATTTTATTTTCCTCAGCAAATTTTGAACACAAAATAACAGCTTAAACAAAAATATACTTCAAAATAACACGATTAGATTCATCCATTGAATTGTATTTTGTGTCATTTAATGCTGCCTTTTAAAATTTTTGAAGGCCTCAACTTTTCTCAAAAACCTGGACACTTAGTAGATATTTTTGCCCAGGGCTATGACTGTAAGGTGAATTTGGATTGTAAATTCTGAGCATGTACAGTGACCTAATTTCCATGACGCATCAGTAGTGTTCAGCCACCTTTTGAAGGGTTAGGTTACAGTATCTTCCAGCACATTCTGCCCAGGAGATTTACTTAAAAAAAAAATTTGAAAAACAATGGAAAATTTCAATAGCTTTGAGGTGAAATGTGTATCTTGTAATTCAAGAAAGGTATGTGTATTTTTGATAAATGTTATGAGGAAAAGTGAATGCATTTTCTTTGATATAATGTATACACGTATGACTCTCTCACACACACACGCATGCATGCACGCACGCACGCGCACACACACACACACACACACACACGTGTAGCCTGTGATGTTGGTCATTAAAGCCAGGTTTCCCACAGGGAGCATAGGTATTGCTGTAGGTATGTGAATGGGGACCTGTACCTTTTCAGAATCTACGAAGCTAGATCTACCATTGATATTAGTATACAGGTGCAACTCTGATTGATTGTGCTACAGTGGTGATTGTCAAATAATGAATGTGTGATAATAGCAAATTTGATGCCTCCGATTTTGTGCTATCAGTGACGCCTACGATCGGTATCATTACTTCTCTGACTGAAAGCAACCTCAGGAGTCTGCACGTAAATCCAGAAGTCACTACTAGTGATTCTATGGCATAACCAACTGTTCCAGATTTTATGGGATCGTTCTGTAACTGAGGCGTTTGTCTTGTGTCCTGGCCCAGGTTGTAAGTTGCCGGGATACTGTTTTTTCCATATTCAAACCTTTGAATTCCACACGTGCAGAGTACGTTCCCAATCTGGTATCTGACAAGGCTTCCAGCGCCCCACACTGCTGTCACAGATTCGCCAACAACTCCTGCTTGCTTGCACAGTCCCCCATATACTGAAGTGTCACATAGGGGAGAATTTTCTCCCTGTCGGGCGGGCCAGTGGGGAGCGGGCGCAGGTGGACGCGGAGCCGATCGCCACCCACAATCAGCTGTGCACCGCCATTTTGCTTGCACTGAGCGCTCCCTGTGTGGGTGGGGAGAGGAGGGAGAGTTAGGCATGCGCGCGAAAGAGTACAGAAATCTCCCTGAGGTTCGGAGCTGCCTCAGGGAGATTAATTTCATTATGAAGTAGCGGAAAAAAAGAGAAAATAAAATTATTCAGCCATGTCCCTTCATGTGACTGTGTCACATGAGCTGGGACATGTTTATGAATTTTGATATAACTTTTTATTTCATTAATAAATCCTTCGTGAAACCTCATCCCGCCCGTGGATGAGGTTTCATGGAAAATGCGAAGGCCGCCTGGGCTCTTTGCCTGCCCGCCAACCTTAAGGTTGGACGGGCAGCCCTGACAAGTACTTACATTTGTTTATTAATGGCCTTAATAGGCCTTTGACAGTTCGGCGGGCACGCAGCCAACTCCGGTACATGCCTGCAGAATTGATGTTCGGAATGACGCACACCCGACATCACCGCGCATCATTTTACATGTTGGCATGCGGGGCCCATCCCCGTACGCTGACCAGAAGATTCTGCCCATAATTTTTTCCCCCAAGAGATGGTCACCCTGGCTCCTATATGGTGTGTTGTTCAAACCGCCTCAGACTGCAATCAAGTAGAAATCACTGAACCAATAGAAAATTGTCCTTTTATGCTTTTAGTCTTGCTGTAAAAACCCTCGAGAAAGTTGCACCTTGTTGAATGAAGTGTAACTGGGCTTTTAACAGCATGCTACCTTCATAATCACTTTGAACAACCTCACAGGACCTGAAACAATTAATTTATATTTGTGGAATGTAAAATTTCTATTATGCTTTTAAAAACACGTTTCAAAAATAGTTTAACATTTTTTTCATCTTCTACGTTAACCCCATATATCCAACCCAATTATATATGTCACTTGCTAGAAAATTTTAAATAAAAGTGAAGGAATTTCAGTGCTTTTTACTTCCTGGTTTGCTACCTGTGAGAGTACATCACTGTGATTGGCTGCTTATCTTGTTTGATGATATTGCTTGCTGTACACCTGAGGCAGGATTTTCAGCTCAGCATGCGGGTATGCGCCCGACATGCATGAGCATGAAATAGCGCGCGATGACATTGGACGAGTGTCCCGACGTCATTGCACACTCGCCTGATATTTCGGTCAGCGGGTGCGTGCGGGAGTCAGCAGCGCGCCTGCTGACAATTAAGAGGGCTGTTAAGCCCATTAATCAATTAATTAAAGTGAAATTTTCCCTGCCCGTCCAACCTTACGGTTGGCGGGTGGATGAAAAGACCAAGTGGCCTTTGTATTTTTTTGCGAAACTTCATCCATGGGCGGGATGAGGTTCCGAACAGTGATTTTAAAAAAAAACAATAAAAATTTTTAAAGATCATTTTTAACATGTCCCTGCTCATGAGACAGAGTTACATGAGGGAACATGTTATCCTTATTTTTGAAATCTTTATTTTTAATGTTAAAAATCTTCAGTTCCCTGAAGCAGCTCTGTGCCTCCAGGGAGCTTTCACTGAGAGCACCTGTGTGCATGTGCGCACACTTCAGCGCTCATGCTCCTCCTGCCCCCACCTCGGCAGCGTTGAGGTTATCAGCGTGCGTTTCATGCTGGCTGGCCATTAATTGGCCAACCAGCATGAAATCGCAGTCGGGGCCCGATCATGTGCAGTGGACCATTACGCGGCCGCTTCCGAGCCCACCCACTGCGCCTGCCCGTCGAGGGGAAAATCCCTCCCCCCTACAGATTTCCCCAGCTTAAATAAGTCTAGAATTGAAAGCTAGTTTTAGCAATGGTGACCATAAAACCATCATCAATTGTTGTAAAAACCCATCTAGTTCACTAATGCCCTTTAGAAAGAAGGAAATCTGCCATCCTTACCTGGTCTGGCCTACATGTGACTCCAGACCCACAGCTCCTAAAAATGACTCTTAAAAATGCCCTCTGAAATGGTTGAGTAAACCAGTCGGTACAAGGGCAATTGGGGATGGGTAATAAGTGCTGTCCTGCTCAGCGATATTCCCATCCCCATCAAAGAATAAAGGAAAAACAAACTTGACTTCGCACTCAGACTAACCTTGCGAAAGGGGAAATCTACCCCACAGAGATTGCTAGAACTTTATGGGCAGCTTTCTTCAATGTTGCCTTGCCAATGACCATAAAATCTGGGCAAGTGTATTACTACTTGATCTATTATAGTATTGCATATAAGGAATTGAGATCAAATGTAGTTTTAAGTTGAAGTGGGATTAGAGGGCAGTGCATAGGACAAGCAGATGTAATTCAGTCCCTATTTTGAAGCCATGTATTCTGTCCTTTCAGTTTATATCCGTGTTATAAATTCCAATGCCCATATTTTTAATGGATATAAAAATGTTGCACTCGAATTACAGCTTCTCAATGCTGGTGCTGCAGCACCTCTGCTGGTGGGAGGCTGAAATACAGCATGACAATTTTTACTTTGGAAATTTCTGCTTCAATGTTGACACGTAGAAACATAAAATGAAAAAGGTTGACAGGGAATATACAGAATCGTTAAGATTTTTAATATATTATTGATATAACATAGGCTGCATGGCACAAGTGAACAACTTTATGTAGTTGTTTGGCAGTTACAGCTCTCAACATTTTCTAGCTGCCATACCTTCTCAGGTGACTGGAGAGAGTATG
Organism: Cetorhinus maximus; assembly: GCF_964194155.1. Classification (NCBI taxonomy): domain Eukaryota; kingdom Metazoa; phylum Chordata; class Chondrichthyes; order Lamniformes; family Cetorhinidae; genus Cetorhinus; species Cetorhinus maximus. Next base: position 212,993,285 of record NC_135880.1, read on the forward strand.
TTTCAACTGGCGAGCTGAAGAATACAGCTATTTAAAAAAAGGTACAGGAGCCGGAAGCAACAAATTTTAAAGCATTTTGTATCTTTATATATACATGATTACAATTGGGAGAAAAACTGCACTTTTCAGAAGGCTACCGAATGCTACAGTAACATCAACTTGCATTTATTTGGCACTTTCAATGCAGTAAAATGGCCCAAGGAAGGTAATCAGACAAAAGTTGACACTGAGCCAAAGAAGGAGTTATTGGGACAGGTGACTAAAAGTTTGGTTAAAGAAGTAGGTTTTAAGGAGGATCTTAAAGGAGCAGAGAGATGTTTAGAATGGAATACTAGAACTTAGGACTGGGATGACTGAAGGCACAGCCAACAATGGGAAAGGAAGTGGAGGATGTTGTAATATGTCTTTAAGGGATTGCAGCATGACATCACTGGAAAGGAAGTGTGTGCAATCCAGATTTAGTTTTACTTTTGCTTTTTAAGCAGAGCAAAGCACACAGCTTTGCTGCTGGTGTCTTCAAGCTTTCTACCCCTGTATATATGTTCTCATCTGCTCTACGGCAGATGGTGATGTAGTGGTAATGTTGCCGGACTAGTATTCCAGAGACTCCAGGCTAATGCTCTGGGGATGTGGGTTCAAATCCCACTGCAGCTGGTGGAATTTGAATACAGTTAATAAATCTGGAATATAAAGCTAGTCTCAGTGATAGTGGCCATGAAACTTGATTGTTGCAAAAGCCCATCTAGTTCACTAATGGCCTAAAAGGAAATCTGCCATCCTTGCCTGGTCTGGCCCACATATAACTCCAGCAATGTGGTTGACTCTTAACTGCCCTCAGAAATGATCTAGCAAGGTCAGTTCAAGGGAAATTAGGGATGGGCAACAAATGCTGGCCTTGCCAGCGACACCCACATTCAATGAAAGAATAAAAAATGTTCAGTAAATGAACCAACAATGTGTTTACACAATCCTTTATGAGTGATTGGTGCCTTTATATCATGACAGAGGATGCACAAGAGGCCAGAGGTCTTGGACGGCTGTGGGGCTGGAAGCCTTGCAGAGATAGGGAGGGGTAAAGCCATGGATGGATTTGAACACACGGATGAGAATGGAGGACCAGTGTAGATCTTTACCATGTGTACAAAGTGTCTGTTCCAAATATACAAATTTGAAATAGGAACTGCTGTTTTGTACTGGCATGTACTTTCTTTGCTCATGATGGCATGGAAAAATATACCCCTAGGTGGCTCTAGAGACTGAAATCATGCCGAGAAAGTTAACAATGAGTGTTTAAAAATGCCTCTGGTATCTCTTAAAAGTACACTGTTAATCCTGACACTGCTGTGCCAGGAATAGTTGTACATGTGCACTTGGTTAGCATTGCGTCTGACGGGGCATGCACGATTTCGAAATTGGCGCGAGCTCGTCAGCAGATGCCTCATCAGCAGGTGCCGTTATTGGTTTGCCTGTATTGGGCCTTGCTCTTTCTGGCACATCGTGTCTGTCGCTGGCCAACTCCCTCTGGCGCCCCCCATCCTCCCTAGTCTACTCCTTGAGCTCGTTCTCTGGCAATGGTGATGACCTTGCCAGCCCTCTCCCGAACCCCCGCTGTGAGGTGCTCCTGTGTCTGCCGTTGCGAGTGCTGTCTATCTGGCAGTGGTAATGATCAATTATTTGGTGGCAAATTATCACTGCATCTCGCTATATGCGTGATCACAGAATCACAGAATTTTAAAAGCACAGAAGGAGGCCATTCGGCCCATTATGTCTGCACCAGCTCTCCGATGAGCATTATGACTTAGTGCCATTGCCCTATACCCCTGCACATTGTTTCTATTCAAATAATCAATTCAAATAATTCAAATAATGCCCTCTTGGATGCCTCTTAATCTCTGTCTTTCACACTGCAATCAGCTTTTGCAAAATTCTAATGTAGCAATTTATATTAGCATAAGCACATGTGAATTTGTTTTCAGCCTGGGAAATAATGGATATCAAAGTCTAACCTTGTAAAGCAGAGCTTACTGACTGCCATAAGGATTGTTTCTGCTGGGGCTAACATGGCATTCTAATCCAGAGAGAATTCCATAACCCTGCTTCAGCTATTCTACAGATCTGCAGTATACTAATAATCTTCAGTCGCTGGCACTGACCTCACAGGCAGTGCAAAGAAAGATATGGGAAATGCACCTTCTGCAATTGTGGCATCACCAAATGCAGCCTTAGAAGTATTACAAGTCGTTTATATCCAAGAGTAATATAATATATAAGTAAAGCATAAAACAATTTTGACTAAGCTGAATTACTGTGCATAATAAGTAAAGTAATAGAAATAGCGTAATTACCATTATAATGGTACATAGGACATAAATACTGTGCTTTAGAGTGATTTTTAAATGAACATTTAGTTCCCATTGATACATAAACTCAGGTAATTGCTTGCATTGGAGCACATAATTATCATTATAAGATATGAACATATAATGTGAAACTCTAACTGGTTAATGACTGTAGAGTTGTTTTGTGCCCACTTGGGAAAAGGAAACAACATTTTTGATTCCTAATTAAGCTTATTATTTGACGTAGGCCTTACCTGGATCGTGTGGCTTCTGTCTTTGGGTGATTGGAGTTACAGATTACTTTTCTTGTGTTCACACTGTAATTCCTCAGTTTTGTGTTTTGGTTGATGCCTTTTTTTGTCAACTTCAGAATGGGCAATGATTTATTTTCAATGCTAACATTTTGGTGAACTTCTTTGACCATCATTGTACTTAGCTGCAACATAGAGAATGGGCATTAAATTGGATTTTGCCTCACAAATATTGGTAAAAATGTAATAACCTTTCCCCACAGTTATTTGAGAAAACTATTAGCACTGGATTCTGTGGCATTAGATAATGTTGTGCACCAAACCATCCTTAAATGGTTGTGGTGCATCTGTAAGCTATGTCAATTATTCAAACTAGTATGTTTCTTTGTTTGAAAGCAATTGACATAATTCAGTGCTAATAGTTTTCTCAAATAGCTATGGGGAAAGATTATTACATTTTTACCAATATAATTGAAGCAAAACCCATTTTAATGCCCATTCTCCATGTAGCAGTTAAGTACAATGATAGCCAAGGAAGTTCACAAAAATTTTAGCAGGAAACACCAGCTGGCCATTACATAGGAACCATGGGAGCAGGATTAGACCATTGCAGCTGTTCTGCCATTGGCTGATCTGTTTCCTAATCTGCTTTGGCCCCATGTCCCCTTATACCCTTGGCAAAAATCCATCATTCTCCAGTGTAAAGGTATGAATTGAGCTCCCACACCTACTGCTTTTTGTGGGTGAGGATTCCACATTTCTACCACCCTTTGTGTGAAGAAGTGTTTCCTAACTTCTCCTGCTGAATGGCCTGACTCTGGTTTTAAGGTTATGGCCCCTTGTTTTTGACACTCCCACTAGCAGAAAAAGCTTCTGCCCATCAATTCCATTCAAAATCCTGAATCAAGTCGCCCCTTAACCTTTCTATTTCGGAGAACACAAGCCCAGTTTATGCAATCCCTCCTCACCATCTAACTCTTGGAATTCTGCTAACGACCTGGTGAATCTGCACTGCACTCCTTCCAAGACCAAGTGCCTGGAACTGTACACAGCATCCCAGGATGTGGGGTGGAATTTAATCCAGCCTGTCGTGGTGGGAAATATGGTGGCTAGGTCCTTGTGTAGAGGATGCGTGTCAGTCTCCTGAAGGTGGGAAAACACTCCCATGGTTAAGTTGGAGGCAAGAAAGGTTGCATGTGGGAAACATTAATGAGCCAATTGACACCAATTTACCCCCGAGCCCATTGGAATTTAGTGATTTAGGGATTAAATGGGGGTCACACAACTTCTCCGTGCTTCCCAAAGGCTGCTCAGCACACCTTATTGGGTTTGCCAGGAGCCTACCGAGGTGGAGGAGGTGGGCCCTCATTGTCAGGCACTTTGCCCGATTGAGGGACTCGGCATTGGGAGGGGCGTGGGGGGCTCTGTCCTTGTCTTCAACACCCCTCTCAGCATCCCACCCTCACGCAGCTGACTCCAGTAGAAAAGGCAGTGATCCTTGGCGAAGTCCTCGAAGCATTACTGGCAGCAGCCACTGCTCCCAATGGTACTGATGGAAATGACGAGTTGCTGGCTTCTGACCGGCAGCTCTCAGCAGGCAGGATTTCTGCTACCAGGGTCCTAAATCATGGGGAAGGCCTGACGCTGGTCATTTAAATGCCTGAGAGGCACTGAATTCAGTTGGGTCTCCCCAGTAGAAGCGACTTGTGTTTCCCACTGCTTCTCCAACCAGTGGACGGGAAGGTTAAATTATACCTGTGATCTAACCAGGGCTTCGTATAACTGTAGAGGAATTTTCTCTAATTTATATTAAATCCATCCAGTTATAAAGGTTAACATTCCATTAGCCTTTTTCATTAGTTTTTGTACTTATGTGGGGTAGGATTTGAGGCAGCAGGAAACCATGCCAGAGGCTTAAGTAGATAATTCCCAGCAGCCAGGTCAGTGTTTAGATGAGGGAACATTGAGGGTCTCTCACTCGGGGGAGGGTGAGAGAAGTTTGGGACAGAGGAGGCCCAAGGTTTCTTTGTGAGACGTGAAAGAGTTCCTCCTGCTTCCTGATTATAGATTCTGGCTTTTATTTCTGACACTTTACTTTAACTGAAGACCGATACCACTTTAAGAGCAATACATTTATTATTTGGACATGCTCCATAAGGTTTGGTGCTTAGAACAGGATACGGTTATATTAGGTTCTCTTAACATCCTTTTCACTAGTCATAAATCTAACTTACCCTAGAACGTAGTTATTTGAATTGTTATATTAGCTTAGTAAAATAGATTAATTACCAATGAAAGGTAAAAATGTCACACTGATGTCTTCTGTACATTCCCATAGTTGTTATTGTTACCTGACATTCTTTATTAAATTGGATGGATTAAATATGCAGATTAAGTTAATGCAAATCATTAAGAGCACAAGTTAGTACAAGTAAGAAAAAGCAAAGAATATCCTGTCTCTCTGCTATTTAATTCTACTTCTGGGACATTTGCAGAATAGTATTCACCTCTTCCTTGTTCCTGCAACAGTCCCTAACACTCTGAATCTGGAATGTGTTAATTTTCCTTTGGAATACTACAACTATCCCTATATTCTTCGGCCTGAATTTTTATGCAGATGGAGAGGCTCTCCTTTGCGAAAATGGTGGCAGAGACCCGTATCCAGAGGTCCCAGTCCCAACCATTTTTTTGAGGGGATGGGAATGGGGAAGGGTTCTAATTTACACATCTGTGGTTCTCAGGGGCAACTGAACATATTAGATTGCAGCTTCCTCAGTAAGATCTGATTTTGGCTAGTGGCATGTCTAATATACGATGTGTGCACTTTGGACCAGGTAGGAGAATACCTAAAGCTGCTGGCGTTCTTTGGGGATGTAGAGTCCACTTTTGGCTGTGGCCCTGGGACACCTTTTGGAGTGGTAATATGCCTTTTGGTATTGTTAAAAGAAGTCTTGAATGTGTGTAAAAAGTGCATAAATGCTTTAGAACTGTCAAGCATATTGAAACTGCCAAGAGAACTGTTAAGCTGCCAAGTAATTTAAATCATCAACCCATAAAAAAAAGTCTGCAGTATTAAAAAAAATCAGTGCTTGCTAGTTCACTCTGTCTGTTGACATAAGCCTGAGGTTATCATTACAGAATTAGTGCTACATGAATGATTTCATAACATATCCTTATCATAGTGGGGTGCCGGTTAGTTCACAATTTGACAGCTCCAAATGGTTATAAAGTTTTTGAAGTAAATACAAATGCTTGTTTTCATAAGGGATTAATGAAATTTAAATGTAGCGGGTGGGTTTTTATCAGAGAGGTTTTTTTTTGAAACAGTGAATTCATCAATTGGCACTTAAGAACTTTATTTATCTCAGCAAGGGTCCTGAGGTCTTCTCATGGTAGACACTGAGTGAGTTGGCATGGTAGGTGTAAGAGCAAAAGGTGGTGGGTGGGGGGACATGGGTCAGCATGAGTTGGCACTAAGTTGGAATAGGGGGTATAAAGGGTCACGGAGGAGCATAGGTTGGGTATGAGTGTCCATTTGCAGGGTCGGTGGAGAGCATGAGGTGGGATGGATTGGGCATAGGGAATCTGTGTGTGTGGGGGGAGAGGCGGTGAGGGTTAGAGGGCTGGTTTCTTCATTTTTTAATTGTTTATTTTCATAGCGTCAACAAAATGCCGAGGCACTGAGGCTGACCTTTTGTTCAGCCCACCTTCGGACAGCCTCCGATGTCTTTCCAGGGTTGCCTGCCATGACTCCCGTTTTCACTTGCCCCACCAGGCTGATAATCCGACCTCGTGGGGCACTTTTCCTGGGTTGGGTTTGTGGAACCGACTGCACTCTTAACCCGAGAGCAAAAATTCAGGCCTTTGTATTTGCTGCCAACTGAAGACCCTCTGGCACTTGTTTTGCTCATTTAAACAGCCACAGTGCATCTTTGGTGGAGAGAGTGAATGTTTAAAGTGGTGATCAAATGGGCTGCTTTGTCCTGGTTGGTGTTGAGTTTCTTGAGTATTGTTGGAGCTGCAATTCCAAGCGAGTGGAGAGTATCCCATTGCGCTTACTGGTGCCCTGTAGATGGTGGACAGTCTTTGGGATGTTGGGAGATGAGTTACCTTCTGCAGAATGCCCAGCTTCTGACACATTCTTGTAGCCACAGTATTTATATGGCTGGGTCTGTTAAATTTCTGGTCAATGACAATCCCCCCCGAACGTTGATGGTGGGGGATTCAGTGATAGTAATGTCGTTCCATGACGAGTAATTTTACTTTCTTTAAGCCACTTGTATCCAGCATGCTTTCTACAAATACACTAGCTTAATTCATAAAACCTTCTTGTTATTCTATTATTCTTGCCAAGCACACTTGCTGTTCGGGTGTGGAACATTAGATGGATTGATATATATATAATTGATATTTAATCACTTTTGACAGATTTACTGGTTCCGTGTGCTATGGCATGATGGTATAACGTGAACCTGAGTTTCTGTGGCATTCTGCAGAATAAAGGGACATGTCTGTCAGTGAATTGGAGGGAAAAAGGAAGTGGATAGTTAGGGCTGGGGACTGAAGACATGGCTGAAGAGAAGCAGTTGGAGGAGATTCTCAGATGGAGAGAGAGTGGCAAAGTGAAGGGATCTAAGGGGCAGAATTCCAGAGGATGGGAGCTAAATGAGAGGCTACCTGTGGTAAAGCTGTGAAGTGTGAAGTTTTCTGCGTTGGTAGAAAAAGTAGAAAAGGAGAATATCTTTTACATGGTGAAAGACTGGGAAATATTGGTGTTCAAAGGGTGTCCTTATACATGAAGTGCAGAAAGTTAACATCCAGGTATAGCAAACAGTTAGGGAAGCCCATGGTAAGTTAGCCTTTATTATAAAGGGATTGAGTAAGAGTGAAGAAGTCTCTCTGCAAATACATAAGGCCTTGGCAAGACAATATGTAGATTAATGTGTACAGTTCTCCTTACCCAAGGTCTATTCTACTTGACTTGGAGAAAGTGCAACAAATATTCACTAGCTGGAGCGAGAGGGGTTGCCCTATGAGAAGGGATTACGTAGACTAGACCTATGGCCCCTAGCATTTAGAAAAATGAGAGGTGATTTCATTGAAACATATAAAATTCTCAAGGGGCTTGACAGGGATGTTGGGAAGATGTTTCCCCTGGTTTAGAACATGAGGTCACATCTCAGAATAAGGGGCCATTTCAGTCCTGAGATGTGGAGGAATTTCTTCACAAAGGGTGGGAATCTTTGTAATTCTCTACAGGAAGCTGTGGCTACTCAGTCCTTGAGTTTTTCAAGGCAGAGATTGATAAATTTTTGGATACTAAGAAAATCAAGGGATATGGGGATAGTGGAACTGAGGTAGGAGATCAGTCATAATCTTCATGAATGGTGGAGCAGGCTTGAAGGGGTGAATGGTTTATGTTCGTAATGGGCAACAATGAGTAACCAAGTGTCAGAGAAGTGGGGAGTGTGCGCTAATACCTAAAATTTGAAATCATCACTTTGTTGGGATGAAGGAAGGCCATGAAGGAATTTGAAAGTGAGCATGAGAATCTTGAGGCAATTTGTTGGGGTATTGGGGCTAGGGGTGGTGGTGGTGGGGGGGGGAGGTACTGGCAGAGTTTGAGGAGGATGGTGTGATGAGGTGGTACGATTTTCCTTGGCTATCCTGTGCTAAATCAGCAAGATAGGGCCAGCAATGACAGAAGAAATGGAGTGAGGCCTACTGCCAGCTTCACTGACTTTGATTTTCTTCACCTTGCAGCTGCTGTCACCCTGTGCACTGCATGGAAATTATGGTGGGGATGTGGGGCCCATAAGCTGCTTCACTTATTTGCTTTGTGCATTATCTCCAGGAGCAAAGCCCAGGGACCACCTTTTGAGGAGGAGTAATAGTGGGCACCATTCTCTCCCGTTCGGCTATAGCTTGAGACCAGTCCCACTGAAATCCGACTCCTTGCCTGAGACCAGATCTAGCATTAAAATTGTCCTTCAATCTTTGGGGCTCTGATTCCCCTGTTAAACTGGCCTGTGCTATTTTGATTGATGCAGTGGTGGTCCTGCTTGCAGCAATGTTGAAAACCCCCAATTGGCAGTGGCATCCTCCTGCTCCATGGCAAGGATTCATGGCAGGAGCCTGTGCTATTCCATAAACAGGCTTAACTCAGGAAAATAGGGAGCGGGGGTGGGGTAAAAGGAAAATCTTGTTGTGCAAGAAGACTGCACTTCAATATTTTGCAAATAAAGAAAACTTTGATTTATGGTATTTTTTGTTCCATTTTATACAGCTGAGTGCAGATACCATTTTCAGTTCCTGACTAGAATTCAGCCACTGCTCACCCAACATAGGCAGTCTACATACAGCTGTACATCCCTTGGATCTGCTAATTTTACAGTTGATCTACAGCTGCTGAATATGCTATGTGTGCAGATAGCCCAAGGGTGATTAAGGAATGAGTTAGCTTTGCCATTGTTTGCAGAATCTGATTTCTAGTTGTTTAAGTCAAACAGGATTTATTATTTCTGACTGACTACTGGCCGAACCAGCAATGCCCACGATTCATGAAACAATAAAATAAAATTGTCAAAGGTTGTGGTATTTGAAGTGGAGTTGGTTAGAGAAGTTGGGCAAGGAGTTGGATTTCAGTGGGACAGGTAGGGAATGAGCAAGTAATGTTGCAGTTTTGCCCATAGAATTGTTATTGGGGTGGAAACTAGGGGTGGAATTCAGCACCAGGCCAATCTTACAAATGGTTTTAAGAGCAACAATATACTCCCTCCCTAAAGAGGAAAGTTGGGGAAATGATATTGCACAATTGGGAGAAAAAAATGAATAATGAATGGCCATTGTTCATATGCTCTCCCAAATAGAGATAATTAATACAAAAGGTCAGGCAACTGCATACTTCAGTTAGAAATGATAAATTCTGTTTGACTTAAACAACTAGAAATCAGATTCTGCAAACAATGGCAAAGCTAACTCATTCCTTAATCACCCTTGGGCTTTCGATTGAATCTGCACACATAGCATATTCAGCAGCTGTAGATCAACTGTAAAATTAGCAGATCCAAGGGATGTCCAGCTGAATGTAGACTGCTCCTGTGCTCAAGTTAGTTGAGCTGTGACTGAATTCTAGTCAGGAATTTGAGGTGGCATCTGCACTCAGCTGTATGGAATGGTACAAAAAAAAATGCCCTGATTCTAAATTTTGCTCCCCCCACTTTTAGGTTATTTTAATTGTCATTTAAGTGAGAACGAACATTAAATTTAAAAGCTTTTAATTGGAATTGTCAGGCCTCATTCTCTGCAAGTCTTTCAAAATCTTTGACGCGAAATAAATCTAAAAGCAGGTTTCGTCACTGGGCTGTTGTTATGTTTATTCAAATAGTTCATGGAGAAACAAGATAGCAAGCAGCTTTTGGACAATTAGCAGCTGTTGCATTTTTCACAGCAGCCAGGTGTCTTGAGTTGGTCTTTAGAATAGTTGAGGTTCCTCATATTACAAATGATGATGAAAAGCACATTCCATTGCAATATTATTAATTGTTTCACTTCTCTCTGGGCCGCTTGCCACCCTCCGGCAGCAGATCAGTCCGAGTGCTCTGCTGATGTTTTCTTACAGTTAGGAAGCACTCCCGTCACTGGTTGCTGCGCCCACACAATTGTCTGCTCAGGTCCAGGTCCACCTGTGGCCACGATAGCAGCGTCCCTCCCGATACACTTTCACACTGTTGCAAGAATGTCAACGTAATCCCAATTTTTCCTCCCGTGTGTTTTCTGTTCTTGTTTGCTGCTCTGGTTTTGCATCTCCATTGTTTCTCAGCTGCTGGATGCACTGATGAAGCAATATTTATGCACAGTGTAATGTTCTGCTTTTTGCCTTAGAAAAGAACCCTTTGGGGAAATTCACATCAGCTACTGGTCGTAATGCAGGAGAAATCCATCCCAACAGGAATTAACATTAAGCAGAAGGATGGGGAAGAATGTCATTGGGAGCATATACTACAGTTGGAAGAGGGTTCCCAGGGGCAAAACACATTTTTTGATTTTCCAATCTGTAGGTAGGGTTCATATGGAAATGATTTAATTTTGTGCTTTTTACAGAGAATGGCATGCTACACTTCAATGACACTTTCTTTTTAAGAGCGCGTGGGAGTACCTCCACCACACAGACTGCAGCGGTTCAAGAAGGCAGCTCACCACCACCTTCTCAAGGGCATCTCGGGATGGATGATGGATATTGGCCTTGCTAGCGACAACCACATTCCAAGAATGAATGAAAATAAATAAACATACCTGAACTTGACAATAGGCAGAATTTTGCCCTTAGCGGGCGGGCGATGGGGGCGGGCGATGGGGGCGGGCAGGGGTGATCGGGAAGCTGACCGCTACCCGCGATTGGGAACAGGCCGCAATTTCATGCTGGTGGGCCAATCTTTGATGATGAGCAGCACTGTCTTTGTGGGGGTGGGGGAAGGGAGGAGGGTGAGCGGGCCAAGCACAAACTTCACGCATGTGCGCGAGTGAGTGCTTCATAATCCCCCTGAGGCACAGAGCTGCCTCAGGGAGATGAAGCGTCGTTACAAAAAAAGGAAAATGAAGAAAGTAAAAATGTAATAAAGCATGTCCCCTCGTGACTCTGTCACGTGAGCAGGAACATGCTGTTAATTCAATTTTAAAACTTTTATTTTATCTTTATTTGCTTTTGGAAACCTCATCCCGCTCGGCCTTCTCGCCTTTCTGCCAGCTGTTAGGTTGGATGGGCTGCGAAAAATTTGAGCTAATTGATTACTTAATGGCCTTAACAGGCCCCTTAATTGCCAGTGGGTGCTCTGCTGGGCCCAGCGTGCGCCCACCGACCGAGCTACCGCACGACTGCGCATTGATGTCAGCACCCTCGGCCGACGACAACGTGCATCATTTCACGCTCAAGCGGGTCGGGCGCGTGCCCGCCCACCGAGCAAAAATTTTTGCCCAATGTCTTTCTGGTTGGTTCTGGGTACTACTCTGACGTGGAGCTACATATTTATTGTATTTATTTTATTGTCAGTGTATCACTTTGCTCTCTTGCTATTCCCATTTTAGACTAGCAGTAATTGCAGTATAACATAATTGGTTAACACGTGTTTTGAAGTAAAATAGAGATAGTATGATTGAATTTCTGAAGCCTTCATTAACGGGCACAGTCACATCCTCTTACCTTGAGAAGGCAACATTTGAGAGGTAATGGTAAACGTGACCTTCAGAAGCAATGATTGGTGGCAGTGAGTTGTCTGCCTTACCTTTTATTTCCTGATGGTCATTTTCCTGGAAGGAAGTGTCCTGCTTCTCTCCTGCTGAACGTATCATGGGCTCACACCCACCAGTCTATCTCCAGCTATTTTTAAATCTGCAAACTGTGACTTGCATAAGCAATTTGCTCCTGTTTGGGGAGTTCCAAACACTTTCATTAAACAATATAAAATATGTAATTAATTGAAGACTGGGACCTTGGAATCCAGCCTAATGTTGCACGTGCAGTTTTGTACTGCTTCATCTGCCACTTTCCCTTTGAATTTTCTGGATTGCTTTGCTTTAATGAACGTTCATACGAGTCTGTAGATTATTCGAGTTTGGTATGCTAAAATGTGTTAATTTCATTGGGGATGTGATTACACAGAACTGAACTGATTTGAAGAAATTTGCAAAGGGGCAAAGTGGAACATTGTATTTTTTTTGTCAAATATAAATGTCAGGCTCCATCCAGTTTAGTAGTTAAATCTTAGGGTACATTTTTCCTCAAGTATTAAATTGAAGAGTAAGTAAAATTTGGGCTAAGAGGTGAATTCAGATGTTTTATCTGTTACTGATTCCAGTTCACTGGGGTTTTAAAAAATGTATAATTTGTTAATGAAAGTCTCTGCATCATTAAAAATAACTGGAAAAAGTGACCTATTACTTTTGAAAAGACTTGGCTAAAAAGCATAAACCAGATACCAAGTTTCGGATAGTCTTTCAAAAAGTACAATATCCAGTACAATTCTGTATAGATGGAAATCCTGGATAGAAGACAATTTTGTGCCACTTGAACCTCAGAATAATGTAAAATCCAAACGTTTATCCAAATACACAATTTGGGTCTTTTGATTTTGAATCTGTCTCAGTACTCTAAGCAATGAGAGCATGTCAGATCCCAAGCCTTCTTGCGGATAGATTTTGCTGAAATTATATATTTTATTTTCCAAGTTGTGGCTTGGCTTGGCTTTTGGAAAAAAAAATTTGATTCCAAGGGGAGAATTTTCTCCCTGTCGGGCGGGCCAGTTCGGAGCGTGGGCGGAGCTGATCGCCACTGACGATCGGCTGTGCGCCGCCATTTTACGTGGGTGGGCCAATTAAGGCCTGACCAGCGTGACATGCACCCAGTAGCGCTCAGTGCTACCTGTGCGGGCAGGGGGGTGGGAGGGAGAGTTGGGGCCTGCGCTCTTTCACACATGTGTGCGAAAGATTGCAGAAATTTCCCTGAGGTATGAAGCTGCCTCAGGGAGATGATATTCAATTTGAAACATTAAAATGAAAAAAGTTTAAAAAAAATCATTTACACATGTCCCCTCATGCGACAGCGTCACATGAGCTGGGACACGTTTATCAAATGTTTAAAAAATATTTATTAATTTAATAAACCCTTCATGAAACCTCGTCCTGCCTGTGGATGAGGTTTCATGAAAAATGCGAAGGCCGTCTGGACTCTTCGCCTGCCCATCCAACCTTAAGGTTGCACGGGCAACCCTGTTAATTAGGTTAATTAGTTTATTAATGACCTTATCAGGTCTTTGACAGTTCGGCAGACGCGCAGCCGACTCCACCCTTGCATGCTATGAGGCTCCACACCTGTAAAAGTAAATTTGCTTGTTAGTAATGAAGATTCATAATTTCGTTAAAAATACACTTGCACTTGAATGGGCAAGCACTAACATTTCTGTTTGCTTAGTAGGTATTTAGTACATGATTAGGCAACTTGACGTCCTTCATACGTCTTAATGATGAGATCTGTTGTAACTTTTTCTGGAGGAGCAGGGCCACTTGGCCAGCAGCTTCCCAATGTTTGTGTTTAATTGCGTATGTGCGTATGGTAGTTGCAGTCCAATTTGCTCTTTAAAAACAGGTGAGGGCTCATAACCTCACCTTTAATTTTACCATAAAATCTAGGCCATTGTGTTTTTTCAGTACAATTGTGTACATGTTGGGTATACCTTGGCATTTGCAGGTCACAATAACCTGGTGAAGAGCTTTGTATTTCAGATGGGTCAGAGAGGTCTTGGCTAAGTGGAGAAACCATAGTGATTAAGAACCTCTCTCTCTCTCCACCCGCCCCCCTTTCTAGTCATGTGTGAAATGAATAGTGCTGACTGTTGAAGCATCTGAGTTCATCTGCAAAATTAAAAAAATACAGTTTGACTGGAGGATATTTTGGAGAAAATAATAATTGTATGTATATTTGGACATAAAACTTAATTGAATATTTAAACATTTGTTCTTTCAACTTCATATGATGCCTAAATGAAAGGACATCCATTGAATTAGTTTTTTTGTGTTCTGGGTTCTATTTTTTGACTCTAGAACCCACGCATAGCTACTGCAGATATTCACAGCCACTGTTTCTTGCAACTGTTGGCTCACAACTTGTGAGCTATGCCTTATGAAAGGATAAATTATGGGATTATTGCTGCAGTTGAAAAAGAATTAAAAGGTAAACAAGTGCACTTCCAGAATTTGCATGAGAACCATCATCATCAATTTGCCATCTGATTCTTGCTCCATTTTGCTCCACCATGCCCTCTGTCAGTGCCCCTGTGCTGGCTGACCTAAGATTGGCAACAAGAAATATGGCTGTGAACCTACATTTAACCCATGTTAGTACTTCAATGGAGTTGCAAAGCCGGGATAGATATTTTTATTAACCACCATGTAGCAAATCCAGAATTTGAGTAACTGATACCTGTAAGGAAGTTGAACGCAAATGGGTTTAATATTGAACAACGTGTGTCTGAATTCTGTATCAGAAGGAGACGATTAAATCCTTTGTAGAAAGCAACTACAGTTGCAATTCGACCTCTGAGCACATGGTTCATGCTGACGCTTGGAAGCATATCTATAGCAAACCGGCTCGTGTGCTTGTGACCAGAAAGGTAGGCAACAGAAAAGATAAAATTATTCACCCTCTCTTAGGCCATAAGGATTGTTGGAAGGGCGAATAAGAGGAACGGTATTGTAACAGTATTCAAGTCTAAATCATAGTCACCTGAACATTGAGGCGTGGAGAAAAGGTTCATACTGGAAATGTTTTCAGCACCAGTGAATCACATGGGCTTTGTATCCAGGTAGAAATGCTTTTTAACTCTCTTCTAACACTTACAATTCCATTCAATCTTGCAATTAAATGGACAGTTTAAAGTATAACCATTTATAAAAACTTGACTTTCCTAATAGCTCCTGGTGAGACAGGAGACTAACAGTCTACCCACAGCCTTCACAGATGCCCTTGTCATTGTCCACAGGTATGAACATCTTGTACCTTCTTCTCATCAAAACAACCTGCACCCCTCACCCCCGCCCCACCCTCCCCCCCCCCCCCCCCTTAACCTTACAACCAAGCCACCCAATCTTGTTGTCGGGCAGAATTCAGTGCAGGTCACATGACCCCCTTCAACCCTCCATTTTACCTTAAAATGAAGAGACAGTCCCAAAAAGTAACAATCCTATAAACTCTGTGTTTGTAATGCATTTCATTCACAGTGCTTCCTATTTTTACTGATGTAAGTACAGGCAGGCTGATGAGGGTTAAAAACATATCGGTTATTGTACAGTCAAACATAAGATTCACTAATGTGGTTTAATTTAAATCTGAATCATCAGTATTTTACTGCAACTGCCTTTATATAATCTTTATTGTCAGACTCTGTATTTATATAAAAATAATCCTTTTAGTTGGCACTGAGAAATATGTTGAAGCTGACTTTTACATTTGAAAATCTCAGAATATGCATTATAGTCAAATGGTGCAAAAATGAAGGTATATTGACAGAATCATTTTGATTTTTTTGTCTGTTTCTAAATATACTTCAGTGCACAAGACTTTTTTTCCTCTATGTATTGATAGGCTGATGTTCTATCACATTGAATTTGTAGCCTGAACGCTGGAGGAATTGCTTCATTTGTTTTATGGGGCAGTTGTCATAGTGACAGGTTTCCATTCTTTAACAACAAACTCTGCATGCTCAGTTGTAAAAGTTATAAATGGTGATTCTACATTTGGCCAATGTACTTTGTTTTAGTGAGTTGGGAAAGAAAGTTAGTAATGGCCAATAAATGCAAATGTGCTAGACAGAGCCACTCATCTTACCGGGCACTGAAATTCGTTCTGGTGATGACCTCGTATTGTGGTAGATTTTTAACTTGCTGCCTGGGCGTAAAACTGAGGTTGTGGATGAGCACAAATTGTAGAAAGTGCCTTTTTGTTTTTCCTCTTGAATTCACGTTGTGCTCATATTGCTTCCGGGGGTAGTGTGATCAGCTGTGGTGTCCACAAAAGCTGTCTCTTTTATTGGTTTAAAAGAAAGGAAGTCTTGCATTTACAGAGCGCCTTTCATGACCTCAGGAGGTCCCTAAGTGCTTCATAGCTCATGAGCTACTTTTTGAAGTGTAGTCACTGCTGTAATCTCGGCAATTCACGGCCACATTGTACATGGTAAGACACCAGGGACAGCAATAGAATAATGACCAGATAATCAGTTTTTGTGATGTTGATTGATGGATATATATATATATATATATAATGGCCAGAACACCAGGAAGCAACTCCCTACTCTTCTTCAAAGTAGTGGCATGGGATCTTTTCCACCTACCTGAGAGGGTAGGCAAACCTCTAGTTTAATGTCTGATCCAAAAGACCACAAAGGCAGTATGGATCCCGCTGGCCGGCATGGCGGGTTTCCACACCAGATTGTCTGCTTTTCACCACGTTATGTATGCATGAAAGAGCGGCACGTCGTATCTCGAGGCAGGATTTGTCTGCCCGCCATTACCTCATCAGCTCATTTTCCTGGGTGCCATATTTAAATGGCACCCGTGCACAGGACTTGTTGTGGCAAGTGGTGGCCCTGAGAAGAGGCAAGCGCTATATATCCAAATTCAGTGACAAGCACAGTGGCAGCAATCCTCCAGGCAATTGAATATGGCGGGAGACCCTTTACCCCGTGATGGGAGCCGAAGTCCACCAACCTCATTACCCACACTTAGGAGCAGGTCGCCAGGATGGTCAGCGCCAATGCTCCTCAGAAGAGGACCACTCTCCAGTCTCCAGTGCAGGAAGAGGATGAATGATCTCATCTTCTCCTCAATCTCAACTCACTCTCATAAGGCCATCAGGCAAATGGAGGGTTACAGTACACCAGGATCTCGCACACTACTAGCACAAGGGACATCGCCACTGATTCTCTCCCACACTTCTACATCTTGATCTCTTGTCACATCTTTCCCAGTCGCGTCTTCAGCACTTACATAGGTCCATTCAGCACACATTGAAGGCAGGCAAGCTTATCACCTGCTTTGGCATCTGTCCCTCTGTCTCTAAGCAGGAAAAGATCGCCCACAACAAAAGGGAGAGATCCCAGACAACAGTGGGGCTGCCAGAGCTCAGGCTACTCATCGTCTTTGAGGAGCAGGCAGCAGAGCTGTCTAGTGAGGACAGAGACTGTTCCAGCGCTGAAGGCGAGATTAGCATCTCCCAACAATCCTGTGAGGCCCCATCTACTACTCTTCGTCCACCCGCCGAAACTGTGATTGCTGTTTAATGTAGGTGACTATCCAGTCAATCACTAATAATCTCTTCTCTCCATTACAGCCACCAGCAAGGAAAGGAGGAGAATATCATCATGTTAGTATCGAATAGGTTCTGTTGATGGATGTTAAGTACCCAATAGTTTAAGGTAATAGGGTGAACAGGTGTTGGGTATTAATCATACTGAGATGTGTATATAAAGAAGAGTTAGCCAGCGCTGTGGGGATGGGGTCTTCCATGGCTATTGTTTGCTGCTTGGTGTCCCTGGAGAGGGATGGAGGGAGGGAGCGAGCGTGTATGTCTACTGGCATGGTAGAGGCCTTCTGTGCTCAGTGGGTACTGGTTGCCTTATAGACCCTTTTGATCACATTTTGGTTTAATGTTTGTAAGCTTCCTTTAACATTTGACTTTTAGTTCACAGTGTCCCTTTAAGCGGCTGCATCTTGTTTTGTCCCTTGTTTTTTCCTAATTTAGTTTAATTGGTTTGATTAAAGGAAAAGCACTGTGGGGATTGTCTTAGAGTGGACAAGTAAGGTCCTGTGGTGAGCAAGAAATAGTCTCTACCAAAGCATCCGAGTCTCAGTGTCTTCTTCACAACCAGGTATAGAATTGTCTAACAAGCTCATCAGTCCCAGCCCCCAGGCCACCTCCTATGAGGATCCTGAGGACCCACTGACTGTAGAGCCGTCACTGCATTGACCTGCACCCTCCATCAGTGCAAAGACACACACTGTCGCTGGATCAAAATCTTGGAATTCACTCTCTAACAGCACTGTGGGTGTACCTACACCACGGGGACTGCAGTGGTTCAAGAAGGTAGCTCACCACCACCTTCTCAAGGGCATTTAGGGATGGGCAATAAATACACCCTAGCCAGTGATGCCCACATTCCATGAATGAATTTAAAAAACAAAGAAGTAGGGTAAAAGAAACTGAGAAATACTGAGAGCCCAACTGTGGCATGGTGTTCACTCACCATCTACACTTTGCACTTTTGTAAATATACTTTGCTAATTGGAAATTCTCAACGACTGAATTGCTTTTCTGATGCAATGTTCCAATGTCATACAGGTGTAGCAAGTGCCACCCCCCCCTCCCCCCCCACTCACTTATCCCCCACCATGTACCTCAGGTCTATGGTGTCTCGCACAATCTCAGTACAATGAGTTGTCTTTTTGTCCACAGCAGCGACATTAGCAATGCCTCTTGCTCTCTTGACATAGTGGTTAGGCAATGCAAATTTTAAGCTTATGCCAGAGGATCATATCTTGCAGCCCATGAGTACAGATTT
The DNA here is from genome assembly GCF_964194155.1 of Cetorhinus maximus. Lineage (NCBI taxonomy): Eukaryota > Metazoa > Chordata > Chondrichthyes > Lamniformes > Cetorhinidae > Cetorhinus > Cetorhinus maximus. Next base: position 213,011,981 of record NC_135880.1, read on the forward strand.
TGCAGTTGGGTTCATCTCCTGATGATGTTGCCCTGAAAACTGGTCTATGTGGATTTTATAGGTTTTGATGGCGACCCACATTGGAGTCAATCTAACTCTCTGCATCTTTCAATGGCCTCCATGTAACGCCTGTCAGGCTAGGGTGTGGGTTACATTTCAGGTAATAGTCAGGGATTTTAGGTGCTCATGGCAGCCTATAGCATGACATCTTGACCGCATGTACAGCTAGACATCACTCCTATAGTAGTTTCTATTCTCCACCTGCGTGATGCAGGGCTATGGACCTCGCTAGCACATGGTGACTCCTGAAATGTCTGCTGGACGGCAACAACTATGCAAGATCAGAGGTGTATGTCTAGGCCCCAGATGCCGGACTATTAAATGGGAGTATGCTGCTTTGGACCTGAAGGTCTGGCTAGCATGCTTGACATAATCCCCCTAGCCAGCTCTCCGATGGGCAATCAGCATGTTTATCTGATCGTCACAATACCTGCGCCAGGTTTCCTTGTGTTTATCTGAAACTGCTCGAATTAAAATGTGGAGGCCTCACAAAGATGAGTGAAGCTCCACTACATCTGATGTGTGCACTTTATTATCAACATAGTTACTAAGCAAAGCCTAAATGCCGTGTCCACGTTTTCTGGGCCACAGATTCAAAGGCAGTGCTGGACAGGAACTTGGAAAGCTCCAAACAAATGGCTTGTCAATGATCAGATGATGGTGCTGCTGAAGCTCTCTCTGTGCATATAAAGGTGACCTGACTCGCAATCTTGACTGAGAGTGACAGATTACTGTGTCCTGGAGAACAATCTCAGGCTGGGGACTTGGTGTGAGGTGGAAGCCAGGACATTAATCTTGCATGCGGGATGGCCTGTGGAGAGATCAGACCTCCGACGTCAAAGCGAGAACCAGTGATTGATTGTCCTCCTTGAGGCAACTTGCAATGCTCTAGGCATACTGCCATGAGTGCATTGAGGTTTACAGTGCTGCTCCTGCCTCTCGAAGGCTGCTATAGGCAGTGAAATGTTAGCACGATGCTTGAAAAGACAGCACCGTGTCTAATTTCTTCACAGTGCGTGCTGGTGGGAGCTCTTATCCCATAACAGAGTGGCCACATGCTCCAGAGGCCGCCTAGCCTTCCAAGGATGAGGTCTTATCACTCAAGATTGTGACTAGTCATTCTGAGATTGATGTCCTTCATTGAGATAATTAAGATAGCAAAGAAGGTTTTAATGTTAAACCTGCATGGAGGGCACAGGTGAAAGGCTCAAATGAGCTATTTGTCTTAATTGTCCTGGAACCTTGTGGCTATAAGCACATCACGGGCACATCTGCCTTGTCTGGCCCGTGCTATTCCCTCTTCCTCTAGGGCCTCAACATCCTTGCCTTCATCCAGCTCATTTCTCTTGATGTCCTCCTCATCAGAGGAGACATGCAGCTCCTCCAACTCTCCATCTGGCAAGTCATCCCCCTGCCTCTTTGAAGAGCCAGATTGTGCAGAGTGTAGCAAAACATGATGATGTGGGAGCCCATCTGGTGAGAGGACTGGAGAAGCTGCCTGACCAGTCCAGGCATCTGAAATGCATCTTCAACATGCCAATGGGCTGCTCAATCAAGGAGCATGTTGCATAATGAGCCACATTGAACCTCTCCCCTGAAGCACTTTGTGACCACTGAATTGGTGTCATGGTCACAACTTTTGGGGGTAGCCTTTATCACCGATGAGCCAACCCTGGATGCGCTGAGGGTCCTCAAAGATCTGTGTGCACTTTAGCCATTGCCCCTGTACAGTTGGATCCTTGTGACCTTTGTGCATTCCTATGAGAGGGACAAACAGTCATTCAAACCCACTCAACATTTGGTCCCAAGTTACTATGGATTCTGTCATGAATGCACACCATGAGTTAAGGTGCCCAAATCCTTCAATTGGCATTTGAGTCTTCGTAACATGTCTCAGCTGAGATTTGCTCTTCATATCCTGAAATGGAAATTATTAGGATACCCTTTCAATCTTCCCAAAAGTGCAATAGTCGACTCCTTCCACAAGCCCTTAGACCCCTCCCTGGAGACTTTTTTCCCCTCCGGTTAGTTTTCAACTGTGTCATTCCATTGGCTGGTGAAATGGTGCTGTGCTGATTCTATATGAGACCAGCCTCCAACAAACCCCTTCCGCACCCCCACGCCCCCCGCCAATCTTCCCCCATCCCCGTGACTGTCCAAGTCCCTCCTATCATCCTGGAAGAGCAAGTTTCCCTCCCTCCGATCTTCTGCCTCCCCCTCTAACCCTGGAGTCCATCGCGATTCTGGTGGGCATCCCTGTCCTCAACTGTTTTCTTTTGATATTTCAATGCCCCATGTCAACCTGACCTTTTCCAATTTGAGGCCTTATGCACAGTGACCTTCTGAGACCAACCATGAGATCATCGAGTGCCCCCTCTCTTAGTTACCAGTCCCCATTTACAGGTTGCAGATGCCTCCCCTGTCTGACTGTGCCATCTGTGGCCCAGTACCAAGCTATGAACCCCTGGGACTGAGATGTGTGAGGGACTGTTCACTCCCTGTACACCATGCTGTGCACGACTGACACAGGATGGACGGGCCCTCCCCTCCCTGGACTAGCTTTGTCGCCTGATGTGCACAGCCCCATGACTGCCTCTGCATTCTGGCCCCAGCTATATGGTGTGCACAGCCCAGGACTGCCTCAGACTTATGCCCCCTCTTCCTTTCCACCCCCCAGTCATGTTTCCCTGTTCACCCCTTCCCTCCTGTGCTCCAGTCAACCACCCACCCCCCCACTCAAGTGTCTCTGTCCACCCCTCCCCTTGTCTCTGTGTGGTCTCACCTCTCACCCCGCCCCCCACCAACCCACCTCCCCAACCACCTCCCACACCCAACAGTCAAGCGTGAGCCTTTCTGCCTCTCCCCATGCTTCTGTCTGGTCTCACCTTTTCCCCCTAACCCGTCCACAATCCCCACCAGTCAAGCTTGTGCCTTACAAATCACCCCTCTTGCCTTCCCCCAGGTCTTACCCCAGCAGCCTTGGCACGTATTCGGAGCAGCCACAAACACAGCGCTGTGAAAGGTAGGGGAACGCACCAACCTCAAAATCACAAGTGAAGTGCAGTTCGCCAGGTGCATGTCTGTTATCTCCATTCATGGTTCACAATGATCTAATTAGCCACTGGCGCGGCCATTTGACTTAGAGTGGGGGGGCTTGGGTTTTTAATGAGCATTCATGAGTTGCGTAGGCATGCAAATGCAGTTCCTGACATGGTGCGCCGGGCAACCTGACCCCCCATGAAACCCGACCCTCTGGGAGCGGAAAATTGGAACCCACTTTCATGCCGGCGGGAAACTGACTTTTGGCTGCTCTCCAAATTTTCTGGTCTCCCCGCCATGATGTCTGCCGATGGCAGGACCGGAAAATTCCTCCCAAAAAGTGTGGTGTAAACAATTGTGGGATCTGAGCTCCAGTCTCTTTTGTCAACAGGCCTGCAATTGAGTTGTTGGTTATCTGTGAATTGTAGCTGATAGCTTGACAATGTCCAGTGTGTGAATTAAATAAACCAAAAGTCAATGCGAGCCCTGTGAAAAGCAGGATGAGCTTGGGTTATTCCGATCTGAATAGAATATAATACCCTAGTTGTGTTTTTACCCACAGAAGCTCCGCAAGTCATACAAGAGTAGTTATTAACTCAGCACAATGATGTGGCTGACCTAAAGCTGTAGCTGTCGCCAATTCCAGAAGCTGATGAGGACCATTGCATTGTTCACTGTAGGATAATAATTGTCAGTAGCTAACAGCAAATCTTGCCTTCTAAGTAACCCTTTCAAATTATTTGACCCAGTAAATTCATTGAGCCACATAGCCATCCTGGCTGATGGGTTTAGCGGCAAAGTATAATCAGTTAGATTTAGGTTCTTCATTTTTACACCGTGCCAGTAAATGCAACTATTTAATTATTCATGAAGTGCTACCCAAAGCATTCAGATTCTATTAAATATGAATGATTCCAGCGATTGTATCTTTATTCTCTTTATTCTTATTAATATTACACTTTTGGTTGAGACTCCAGAAGATACCACGAAACTGCCCCTATCCAGTTTCCTGTAATAATGGCCCAGGTTTTGGTGGAGCGGGGTGTCTCATAGAATGCCCTGTTTGTTAGATTTTTTTCCTCTCAAACTTCAGCTGTCTAAAGTTTTGCCCTGCAAAATATTGCTGAAGTGGGAGCTGATAATGAGGTCAACGGGATCTTGGTGAATGATGGAGCCTTAATCAGTTAGATTGAAGGATAGAGAAAGAATTGAGGAATGATGAAGGAAATAGGAGTCAAATTAGATGCAAGAAGAGAAATAGAGAGGGAAAGTTAAGTTTTAAAAATCTTCAATAATTTTTATCCGTAGGAATGAGATTCCAAGTTTCAACTGTTGCCTTTCTGGGTTGGTGGCATTGCAGGAATATAAGTCTCATCATCAAAAGGCTCCTTACACCATTGTGAAGGAATATAGCTGTGATAAGGAATTATCTGTATTAAGAAGTTATATTAATCAGTTGAGTAATTCCATGAAGTAGGAATTGAAACTTACAAGCAGAATTCATGAACAAGAGTTTTAAAGTTTTATAAACATTCCTGGGCATAATCAAAGACACCAACATCTTGGCATAGTCAGTCACACCAACATTTTGTATGGTATATCCTTTAACGCAAAGCACTTCCTGATAAAACGGAATGGACTTTTGCAAATTAAGGATACATCACCTCAGTCAGGGATTGATGGATTGTAAACTACCATTTTAAGGATGCCCAGAAATCAAATGTTAGATAAATCCAGGAAAATAAGTTCTAACCTTAAGAGACCATTGTGTAGCAAGGAAGTTACCACCACCTGCATCTCTTAGTATCCTGTTTTGCTCGAAGGGCATTGCTTAGGACTAGGATGTTGTGCAGCATGTGTGTTTGACGTGCTTCCTGCTGGTTCTGCTTTTTTATGATTTAAAAATTAGAACCTCTCAGTAGGATTTTAGATTCATTGGATTCACTCCAGTGTCCCGTAAGGTAAAGGTAGCTGCTGCAGTGTATCGATGATAGTTCTCCCCTTATTTGGGATGGAGGTAATTGTCTCACTAGACTTGGTAGCTTTCTACTCAGGGATTTAAGGTAAATACATCTTTAAATATTGGTGGATATCTGGAATATATCTCTATAGCATTAAAAAAGGACCTAAAAGATTTTTGGTTTCTCTACTAGATACAACACTATACTTTATTTTCCTAGTACTATTAACATTGCGATGATTATTAAATGTGAATTGCATGTCTGTTCTGAAAAAAGCTTTAATATAATTTATAAAATATACTGTCTCACATAGTCTTCTGTATCCAAACTCAAGAACCTCTGCCCGCACGCTGTTCAGTGGAGAGGCACATTGCTGAGGGGAGATGCCCGGACCCTTATAATATCTGGGTTGTTATAGTCTGGCTAAAACTTGTTAAAACAGCTATCTGGAGGATGGTAATATTCTCTGGGAGTTCCTTTAGACCATAAGATGTAGGAGCAGAAGTAGACCATTCGGCCCATCAAGTCTGCTCCATCATTCAGTGAGATCATGGCTGATCTGATAATCCTCAACTCCACTTTCCTGCCTTTTCCCCATAACCCTTGATTCCCTTACTGATTAAAAATCTGTCTAGCTTAGCTTTGAATACACTTAACAACCCACTCCCTACAGCCCTCTCTGGTAAAGAATTCCACAGATTGACTAACCTCTAAGAGAAGAAATTCCTCCTCATCTCTGTCATAAAAGGGCGACCCCTTACTCTGAGATTATACCCTCTGGCCCTAGACTCTCCCACAAGGGGAAACAACCTCTCAGCATCTACCCTGTCAAGCACCTTAAGAATCTTATATGTTTCAATAAGGTCGCCTCTCATTCTTCTAAACTCCCAATGAATACAGGCCCAACCTACTCAACCTTTCCTCCTAAGAAAATCCCTCCCTCCCCGGGATCAACCTAGTGAACCTTCTCTGAACTGCCTCCAATGCCAGTATATCTTTCTTTAGCTAAGGGGACCAAAACTGTTCACAGTATTCTAGGTGCGGTCTAACTAGTGCCTTGTATAGTTTTAGCAAGACTTTCCTATTTTTATACTCCATTCCCTTTGAAATAAAAGCCAACCTTCCATTTGCCTTACTTATTTCCTGCTTGTATGCTAGCTTTTTGGGATTCATGCACGAGGACCCCCAAATCCCTCTGTGCTGCAGCTTTCTTCAGTCTTTCTCCGTTCAAATAATATTCAGCTCCTCTATTCTTCCTGCCAAAGTGCATAACCTCAGTTTCCCACAATATATTCCATCTTTTTTAGCCACGTTTTTGCCCATTCACTTAACCTGTCTATCTCCCTCTGTAGATTCTTTGTGTCATCTTCACCACTTGCCTTCCCACCTATTTTTGTGTCATCTGCAAACTTGGCGATAGTACATTCATTTCCCTCATCGAAGTCATTAATATATATTGTAAATAATTGTGGCCCCAGCACTGATCCCTGTGGCACTCCACTAGTTACAGGTTGCTGTCCTGAAAATGACCCCCCCATATCTCAATTCTCTGTCATCTAGAGGATTAGTTAGCTAATCCTCTATCCATGCTAATATATTACCCCCAACACATGGGCTCTTACCTTATTATGTAGCCTTATGTGTGGTGCCTTATCGAACGCCTTTTGGAAATTCAAATATTACATCTATCCTGCTTGTTACCGCCTCAAAGTATTCTAATATATTTGTTTGGCATAACTTCTCCTTCATGAAGCCATGCTGACTCTGCTTGATTAGATTATGCATTTCTAAATGGTCTGCTATTACATCCTTTATAATAGACTCCAACATTTTCCCAATGACAGATGTTAAACTAACCGGCCTATTGTTACCTATTTTTGTCTCCTTTTTTGAACAAGGGTGCTGCATTGGCAGTTTTCCAATCCTCTGGGAATTTTCCAGAATCTAAGGACTCTTGGAAGATTACTACCGGTGTATCCACTATCCCTGCAGCTATTTCCCATCAGGTCCAGGTGACTTATGGGCCCTTAGCCCCATTAGTTTCCCTAGTACTTTTTCTTTAATAGTTTTTGTATTTATTTCCCCCCCACCCCCCGCCACTTCTGCCCCATGATTATTTAGTATTTTTGGAATGCATTAGTGTCTTCTATCATGAAGACTGATGCAAAGTATTTATTCAGCTCCTCTGCCATTTCCTGGTTCCCCATTATTATTTCCCCAGCCTCATTTTCTAAGGGGCCTATGTTAACTTTTAGCCCCTCTCTTCCTTTCCATATATTTAAAGAAGTTCTTACTGTCCGTTTTTATATTACTTGCTAGTTTACCCTCAAAGTTTATTTTCTCCCTCTTTATTTTTTTTCGGTCAGCTTCTGTTGGTTTTTAAAATTTTCCCAATCCTCTGGCTTCCACTAATCTTTGTAACATTGTATGTTTTTTCTTTCACTTTGATACTATCCTTAAGTTCCTTGGTTAACCATGGTTGGTTTATCCCCTTCCGGCAATCCTTTTTCCTCTGTTGTGAGTCATGAACTATTTCTTTAAACACTTGCCATTGTTCATTAACCGTCTTTTCTGCTAAACTCCTTTCCCAGTCCACGCCAGCCAACTCTGCCCTCATTTCTTCGTAATTACCCTTATTTAAGTTTAGCACAGATATTTCTGAACGAAGTTTCTCACTCTCAAACTGAGTGCTAAATTCCATCATGTTATGTTCATGTTTTCTAGGGGATCTTTTACTCTGAGATCATTTATTAAACCTGCCTCATTACACATTACCAAATCCAAAATAGCCTGATCCCTGGTTGGATCCTCAACATATTGCTCTAGGAAACTGTCTCAAATACACTTTATGGGCAGAATTTTACGGCCCCGTTTTGGTGGGGACGGGGCCGTAAAATGTGGCGAGCCATTATAAAGCCCATTGACTTCAGTGGGAACGTAAAATCCCGCTGTCATAAAGTCCTGCCCTTTGAATTCTTGTTCATGGATATCTCTGCCAATTTGATTTTCCCAATCAACATGGAGATTAATGTCACCCATGATTAACATACTGCCTTTTTTACATGCCCTCATTATTTCCTGATTTATTTTCTGTCCGACAGCATAACTACTGTTAGGGGGCCTATAGACTACTCCCACCCTTGTTATTTCTTACTTCCACCCACATGGATTCCGCATCTTCTGATCCAAGATCATTTCTTGCTATCATACTTATTCCATCTCGTACTAACAAAGCTACCCCACCACCCTTTCCTTCCTGCCTGTCCTTTCGAAAAGTCACATACCCCTGAATATTTAGTTCCCAGCTTTGATCTCCTTGTAACCATATCTCCATAATGGCTAAAAGATCATATCCATTAATCTATATTTGTGCCATTAATTCATTCATTTTTTCCCGAATACTATGTGCATTTAAGTAAAGAGCCATTAATTTTGCCTTTTTACCATTTTTCCCCCCTTTGACCCTATTTGCTGCTGTTCTTTGACGTTTATACACTCCATCCCTTCCTGTCACACCTTGGGTATCATTACCTAAGTAGCTGCCCTGCAATGTCGCTGTATCCTTTTGCTTTGTAAGCCTGCGTATCCCCTCTCCAGACCCTCACCCTACTATTTAATTTAAAGCCCTCGCTACAGCCCTAGTTATTTGATTCGCCAGGACACAGGTCCCAGCATGGTTCAAGTGATGCCCATGCCACCAGAACAGCTCCCTTCTACCCCAGTACTGATGCCAGTGCCCCATGAACTGAAACCCATTCCTCCCACACCAATCTTTGAGCCACGCATTTAACTCCTTGACTTTATTTAACCTATGCCAGTTTGCCCGTGGTTGAGGTAGTAATCCCGAGATTATTACCTTAGAGGTTCTGCTTTTTAATTTAGCTCCTAACTGTTCAAATTCTTTTAGCAGAACCTTCTTTCTAGCCCTATCAACATCGTTGGTACCAATGTGGACGACAACAACTCGATCCCTCCCCTCCCACTCCAAGTTCCTCTCCAGCCTTGAGGAGAGGCCCTTAACCCTTGCACTGGGTAGCAACACAGCTTTCGGGACTCATGGCTGCAGAGAACAGTATCAATCCCCCTAATTATACTGTTCCCTACCACTACTACATTCCTATTTCCTCCCCTCACTTGAATGTCTCCCTGTACCACAGTGCCGTGGTCAGTTCGTTCATCCTCCTTGCAGTCCTTGCTCTCATCCACACAGCTTGCAAGAACCTCGTAATTGTTGAACAATTTTAGGGGCTGAGGCTCCTCGAACGCTACCCCCTGGGTCCTCATACCTGCCTCACCTGCAGCCACACACTCCTGTCCCTGATCACAGACCAAATTTGAACTATCTAACCTGTGGGGTGTGACTGCCTCCTGGAACAAAGTGTCCATGTAACATTCCCCCTCCCTAATGTGGCGCAATGTCTGCAGTTCAGACTCTAGCTCCTTAACTTGAATCCCGAAGTTCCTCGAGCTATGGACAATTACTACAGATGTGTTTGCTCTGGATCACCTTGGTGTCCAGCAGCTCCCACGTGCCGCAGCAGCAACACATCACCCGTCCTGCCATCGCTAATGTATCTTATTCAAATTATTAATTAATTCCTCTAGTATCCCTGCTCTTTTCACTTTATTGAATTTAATTATTTACACCAGTGTTGATCTTAAACTTAACAGGCTATTTTCAGAAGAGAGAAAATAAAAACTAAAGATCTAAACACTAACTATGGACTTTAATTTTAATCCAAAGACTAGAAATACTTACCAATCCAACTCACCAATCAGCTTATCTATGCGTTCTTTTTAAATGAAGTCTCCCCACTCTGTTTTAAATGAAGTCCACATGCTCATCCACTCTCTGCTTTAAATGAAGTCCACACTCCATTTTCCATTGATGAGAATTAGTTCAGTCTTTCAGGCCCAATCAAGTGTCTATGGGGCATGTCTTTCTCAACCTTAAGTGAGAGTGACCAACTGAGGAGTACATCTGACCTGGAATAGTTCCAAAAGGGACTGGAACTATAATCCATTTCACCATTACATGCTAGCCCTAACAGTCTGCAGTGAATTTAATTTGTTTTAATTGTGCAAAGGTAGCAATTTCTTGAAACTCACAGGGAGGCTTATAATGAGCTCCAGTTTCTATGAGGCTAATGGAAAAGTGATGCAAATTGTCCAGGAACTTGAGGTGATTTGCAATTCAGATTATCTCTTGCTCTTCACTAATTGTTGGATTATTTACACACTAATAACAGTGAGCACATTAAACTCAGCATTACTTTCCCAGCCAATTCTGGGCCATTGTATTTGAAATACTTTGTAATATCTTGTGTGCTGAAAATCTAACTTAAATGGACGTGACTTGAAAAGAAATAAGTGCTATTTATTTTCATCAATCTTGGCCTATGTGATATGTTACTTTGGTTGTTATTGATGTAATGTAATTGTTACAGTGATTAGAGTGAATACAATTGCTCCTTTTCTAAAAAATTAAACTGTTGCCAAGAGTTTGTATTAACCTCTCCTCTTTTTTTCTGATTTTTGTCTGTGGATTTAAAAAAAATAATGGTCTCAGTCTGTTTAAGATAACGAGTCAGTTTTTGGTGCGGGGGTGAAGGGGCAAAATCAAAGTCACAGAAGGCTTTATATTTAATTGCATGGAATAAAAAACAGAAGTAACAGTGAACTGTGAGAGGCTTTGTAAATGGGCTCCACAGGGACAATTCCGAGCTGTTAGTCAAAGTGAATAATAGGATTTATCAAGATTAGTTTTGTACATAAGGCAGCTAAATAATTGTGCACAATTAGAAGGAAAGCAGATGGCTCATATTGTAGGCCCTGATAGTTGCTGAGAGAAAAGACAGGAAATTTGGCAGAAGACCCAAGCACTTGCCTTTCAAGGCCTAATGAATTCTTCAAAATTTCAGGGTCACCAGATGACTATTTACTATTTGAATATGACTATTTTCTTTAAGTTCAGTGTACAAGTGAGAGTTTGGAAGCTGTCTTAACTAGTTGAAGGCAGATGAGAAGGCCATAGTCAAAGGAGATTTAACAATTTTTTCAGTATAATTACATACCCAGTTAAGTTCATGCCAAATCTCTTGAATACAATAAGCCACTGTCAAATGATACAGAAGGACACAGTAAAATGGAAAAATAGGAAAATTATTTTGATGACCTGACAAAAGTGGCATCAAAATGCTCATTACAGTGTTAGTGGGCACATCAGCATGTGGACAAGAAAAAGCACCAGCTGCATTTGCATCAGAAGCACGAGGTTCCTTTCAGTGAAGGCAAAAGTGAAGAGGCCCAAGAACAAACACTCAAAAATGAACCAAATAGGAAAATAAATGCTTGCCATAATGTTTGGTTGTGAGACATTCGACCACTCCATCTTTGTACATCAGTTTGACATTGAAACAAGTCTTGAACAGGTCAACCAACTTGAAACGTCATTTAAGAAGCTGCAGAGACATCATCTCCGTCTCAATTTAAAATTGTTTCTTTTTATTCATTCATGGGATGCGAGCATCACTGGCTAGGCCAGCATTTATTGCCCATCTCTAATTACCCTTGAGAACTGACTGGCTTGCTTCGCCATTTCCAAGGGAATTTAAGAGTCAACCACATTGCTGTGGGCCTGGAGTCACATGTAGGCCAGACCAGGTAAGGATGGCAGATTCCCTTCCCTAAAGGACATTAGTGAACCAGATGGGTTTTTATGACAAGCGACAATGGTTGCATGATCTTCATTAGACTTATAATTCCAGATTATTTTGTTGAATTCAAATTTCACCATCTGCTGTGGTGGGATTCAAACCCAGGTCTGAACCAGAGGTTTACCTTGGATCTCTGGACTACTAGTCCAGTGACAATACCACTACAACAGCTGAGTTTTAAATCCAGTGGGGTGTTATGATCTGGAAGGGTGGAAGGAAATTGCTTTCAAAAGGAAATTGGATATAATACTTGAAAATGAAAATAGAAAAAGCAAGGAAATAGGATTAATTGGATAACTCACTCAAAGAGCTAGCACGGGCATGATGGGCTGAATGGTTACCTCTTACACTGCATGATGCTCTATAGGTTAGCAGTGTCACAGCTCGGCCTTATGTCAAGAGGACTGTGGAAGCACTTTAGGGATGCCCCCAAAGCTTCCCTGAAGAGGTCAAAGATACCCTTTGACTCATGGGACACCTTAATTTGCAAGCGACCAAAATGGAGAAAGCTCATTCGAGAAGGCATTGAGCACATTGAGAGACTTAGTGCAAATCTGTGAAAATTCCACCCTAAGTGCTGTAGTGGGCGGGCAAAATGGCATCCTACCTGCTGATAGCGATGGTGGGTTTTCGCACCGTATTTCCCCAGACCTGTCTCATTATTTATGCATTCCCAGGAAACACGCTATTTCTGTGGTGGGCGAGCTCTCATTTGTCCTCCTGCCATCACCCCGCCGTTGCATCATGCCGGCCGCCATGTTTAAAAGGCAGCCGCCAACACAGCGCTCATCGCGACTAGCTCACCACCGCTGCCCAGGAGACATGGCCAGCAAAGGTAAAAAGACTGCAGCCCCCCCACTTCAACGACGGGCCCCTCAAGTGACTGCTGGATGCCATGGAGGCCCGCCGGGATGTCCTGTACCCCTTCTCTGGCTGCAGGATGGGAGGTGGCGGCAGTGGTGGTCAGCGCCAACGCCCTTCAGAAGAGGGCAGTCACCCAGTGCCGCAAGAGGATGAATGAGCTCCTCTGTTCCACCAGGGTAAGTCATTCTTTTCATCACTCTTAACTCATACACTCACAAACCCATCACACATCCACAGGGCCCTCACTGCCAATGCAATGGACATCACCATTCACTCTCTAACACACACCTGAATTGTCCTCAGCCCGTCCACGGGACCACACACCACCCACACAGGCCAGGCACGTGTGTCATCTGGCCTGGCAGGTGTCCTGATACACTCCCCCCATCTCTATCCATGCAGGACAAACTGGCTCACAACAGGAGGGAAAGGTCGCAGACCAGTGGAGGAATGCCGGAGTTCCATGTCCTTACGGAATTTGAGAACAGGGTCATCCAGCTGGCTGTGATGACTGGGACCGGTCCTGTGCTGACGGTGAGGTCAGCGCTGCTCTATCAAGTGAGGATCCAGCAGTGCAACATCCATCAGACAACCATGCTGTGAGTAATGTGTTCCTTGCCACAAGCCACTGCCACGCACTAATTATCTCCCCTTACTTCTGCAGGTCCATCACTCCAAGAGCCGATGGAGTCCATGACCCAGGGCTTGCAAGCCAGTTTGGAGGGGACATCCGAAGGGGAACCGGAAAACACCCCACTACAGGTTCCATCACAACGCTCACCCAAACCCTCCACCAGCATAGAGAAACACAGCGGACCTAGCTCTAGAAAAGGTACGGGATCACATACTGGTGATCACAGTGCACAGTCTGATCTATAGCAAGCGGTGGCGGCAGGGACTTCCCAGGTCCTCAGCGTTCGGAGGGCTGCTGGGGGGCAGGAACCTGTTGAGTCTGACTCAGATGACGAGCCTCTGGACTCGGTCATGCCACAGTTGCTGGAGCTGCAAAGGCAAGCACAGGAACATCAGTAAGGTATGTCCACTGCACTCCTCAGATTGCAACGCACGTTGGAGGAGTCCGACCATCTTCAGGCTGAGGTGATAGCGCCGGTATTGCAACATACCAATGTCAACACTGGGAGGATGGCGGCCGCCATGGAGACCTTGGTCCAGGATGTCCCTACACAGCTGCATGGGCTCAACTTCATCACTGACGCCATAGTTGGCCTCCAACAGTGTGTATGAAAGAGGGGTGGTGGGCAGCTCGATCTCACTCCACCAATACCTTCCCCTCATGGAGTTAGCCGGGTCATCGGACACCCATAGTGAGGAGGATCAGCAGGTGCACGCTCCGGGGCCACCCACCCAGGTGACTTCAGGAGTGTCCGGCCCATCTGAATCCCCTTTTCCTGTGACCTCCGCAGCTCCAGTTTCAAGGAGGGTGCCACTGTCACACAGCAGGACCCCGAAAGCAGGCTGGGGCTCTCCAAGACTTGGCCCTCCAGAGGACGCCCGCTAAAGTCATCACAAACAGTGCGTCACAGTCAGCAGGCTGCCTCCATCTCTGCTGTGGATGTCCGGGGAGCATCAAGACGTAGCAGCAGGGTTAGGGCAGTTAAGGAAAAGTAGTTGCATAGCCCAGGAATGGGTGTTGGTCACTATTGTCTATAAATCCTAAGAATGTCTCCCTGCCTGTGGCTCCTTGTTCTGATAAGCAGCGTTCTTGTCGCTCAGATGAAACATTTCTGCACAAGATAAAAGGCGGGTGTCTCAGTCCAGGGCCCCTTCCCTGTGCTCTGTGCAGTCTTCAGACCACAGTGATAGTCCGGCCTCTCATTCCCTGGAAACATTACTGATGCCTGCACCTCAGCGGTGCTGGTCATTGCTGCCAGAATGCAGCGGGCAGTGCCACAGATTTCTTGCATTCTCTCTCTGTGCTCTCAGCACCTTTAAGGTGGGGCTGGCCCCCATCACACCAGCATCTGCGAACATTGATGCTGTGCACCAGCTCCTGAAGGGCTGAGGTGCTGAAGGTGGACACAGCATCAGATGCGTCTAAAGTTTCATGGCTGTGTCTCTGAGATGGCCGTGATCATGGAGCACAAGTGAGCTGCCCTCGGCCAGACAGGAGTCAGACATTCTCAGAGGCTATACAAAGATTCATGGAGTGTCCTCACTGCATGTCATCATCCTCCTGCAATCAAGCGACTAAAAGGGCCTCCACTGCGTCTCCATGACAGGATCACTCTGACAGAGGGTATTGGCACTGCCAGAAGCCAGACTGGAGTCAAACGTTCACAATTGCGATGTGAGCATCTACAAGGGCACCTCACTGCATGTCGTCATCATCATCCTCCACAAATCTGGCAGATATGAGGGCCTCCCGAGTGCACCTGCCTTGTCTAGCCAAGAGCCTCATCCCCATCATTGTCACCACCGAGGACCTCCTCACCCTCATCCCCACTGCCGCCGTCCTCATCCGAGGAGACCTCCAGCTCCTCCATCTCCTCCTTAGCTAGCTCGTCTCCCCGTTGGAGTGCCAGGTTGTAAAGGGCGCAGCAGATGACAGTGATACGAGACACCCTCTGTGGACTATATTGCAGGGCTCCACCAGACTGGTCCAGGCACTGGAACTGCATTGTCAGCATCCCGATGGTCTGCTCCACCAAGTTGTGAGCTGCTGCATGAGCCTCATTATACCGTTGCTCTGCTGCAGTCTGAGGCCTCCACATGGGTGTCATCAGCCACGACCTCTTGTTCACGAGGAGCCATCCCTGCATCTTCTGTGGACCTTAGGAGACTGCAGGGATCTGCGAGTGACTGAGGATGTAGACATCGTGCACACTCCCTGGAAACCGTGTGCACACCTGCAAGATGTGCTTCTGGTGGTCGCATACCAGCTGCACGTTCAGTGAGTGGAAGCCCTTACGGTTGATGTAGTCCACCATGTGTAACGACGGAGACCTGAGTGCCACATGGGTACAGCCGATCGCACCCTGCACCTGTGGGAATCCCGAGATCTGGGCAAATCCAATGGCCCTTGTATCCTGGCTGTCCCAGTCCCGGGCGAAACGCATCAAGTTGTGTGCCATGGAGGAGATGGCATCTATGACCTCATGGATTCATTTGTGGGTGGCAGATTGTGAAATCCCACAGAGGTCGCCT
This sequence comes from Cetorhinus maximus, assembly GCF_964194155.1. Classification (NCBI taxonomy): domain Eukaryota; kingdom Metazoa; phylum Chordata; class Chondrichthyes; order Lamniformes; family Cetorhinidae; genus Cetorhinus; species Cetorhinus maximus. The sequence goes on from NC_135880.1 coordinate 213,027,786, forward strand.
GTGGAGGCCTGAAAGGAGCCACTGGAATAGAAATTGAGTGCCACGGTCACTTTCACAGCCACTGGCAGTGGATGCCCTCCATGTCCCCTTGGCGCCAAGTCCTGCAGTAAGTGGCAGATATGAGCGACCAGGTCCCTAGACATGCGCAGTCATTAGCGACACTCTTTCTCAGTCATCTGCAGGAATGGCAGGCGACGTCTATAGACCCTGGGTGTCGCTAGGCGCCAACCAGCCACGGCTCACTGTCACTCCTGGGCAGCGTGTTTGGGAGCCCCTGTTGCACCTTCTTCATGAGGTTGCTGCTCCTGCCTTTGCACAGCCAGGAGCCTCTCGCTCTCTCCTCCGTCTTCTTCGCTCTCTGCATGCCATTAGGCATTCAGCTAGGTCACCAGGATCCTAATGTGGTCCTCCTGCAGCATGAAAGAGAGAGAGAGAGAGACACGTGGTTATCATGGCTGTACCAAGCATCCTTTCCTGGCCCTGTGTGATCGTCCCCTAACGCTTCCTGGGAAATGCTGGCTACCCCTCGGATGGCCACAGGTGAGTGTGCTGCATGGTTACCCTGTCAACCTGCGGCATGGGGGACACTGGTCCTAACCAGGATGCTGAGATTGCAAGGGGCTGTGAGCACCTCCAGCAGTGACTGCTACATGGTCAGCATTGGCGAAGAGATTGTACAACGTGTACAGCCCAACTGCTGCGCGGTCCAATAAAGTGGTCGCAGACTCACAGTCTGTGCCGGGGTGGTGGGGGGTAAGGTCTGGAGGGTTTGGTGGCACATTGGTGCCTCCACATTGTTTGTGTGGGTGGACAGGCTAGGAGCCCGACCTCAATCATATCACTGTGGCTGCGTCTGAACTGTCTCAGTTACAGCGGGATGGTCAGTTTACACAGGTGTCCCTGCCGTGTGGCCACTTCCCTCACCTACTCTGCCCTTCACCTCGATTGCATGAGCGTGGGGTCCAACACCAGGGCAGCAATTGCCCAGGACAACAACCCACCCCTCCCCCCCCCACCCCCCCACCGCCCCCAACCCCGAGAATAGTCGCCTCTGGGCTCGGGCGGCACTTCATCCTGGCCCCCCCCCAGTGCACCTGAAGCCTGCAGAGCAACAAGTGACCCTGGCAAACTCTGGAAAACAAGTCTGTTCACTCACCTCAGTTCCCCCAAAGTGAAGGCTGCCAAGTTCACGCTGCCTGTGTGCCGTGGTGAAGCATGTCGATGTGCATTCCCACCGACTTGGATGGACGATCTGGCGGGGTTCCAGAGCCTGTTGGGATGGCCTTTTAATGCTGATGTATTACACTGAGCTTCTCGCCGACCGTTGGCAGGAAACGTGGCCCGCTGTTGGCGGGCTAAGCGGACGATTGCATCCTGCCTTCTCGCTGTCATGAACCAGATCGCGCCATATTGTCTGCTCATGCCACCCGCCACCTATCATGCCCGCTGCGGGCATGGGAAATTCTGCCCATAATTTTGAACGTGCAGAGGTGAAGTCGAGGCATCAGAGGGAGCGCACAAACCTCCAAACGACGCATCTACTCGATCCTTAAAAGCATTACCCATCTCACATCTGGTGGGGTCTGCAGATTGTACATAACAATCATTTCAGAGCCCATCGCACTGGAGTAGAAACAAGTCATCCTTGTTCCCGAGGGACTGCCTATAAGAAGAAGAGGCCTTATGTGAATGAAACAACAGAGAAAATTGGAAAAATACGTGCCGTGATGCACTCAGTTCCTGATTATTAAAAAGCTCCAGGAGCTACAAAAAGCAGCAGTGATAAAGACGCTGGGATGTTTGAAAACAGGAATTCGAGAGAAGGTCAGGTGTTGGGTCACAAGGTTGATCTTGTTGGTGACATCATGAAGAAATCCTTGTGTAAGATGAGCCATTTTACAAGATTGAGTGGTTATATCAACTAAAGCTGAGTTTCAGGGACATCTAATGCAAATAAACTACAGAAAGTTCTATTTTGGCCAGATATGTCAGCCCAGATAAAAGATATGATGGCCGAATGCTGAACATGCATCAAAAATCAAACCTAACAGAATCTTTGAAATCTCAAAGTATTAAAGAGACCATGGCAGACGGTTGGATTGGATCTTTGTGTTAGACACTGACAGTTACCTTCCCATAATTGATTTCTGCTCTGAATCCTTTAACAAAACTGACAACTCTGAAGAGTACACGAGTAATAAAACAAAATTTCCAGTTTTCTCATCACTGTGTACCGACTGAAATCACACTTGGAAATGAATCTTGATTTGATGTTAAGGAATATTAACAGTCTGCAGAGAGATTTTGATGCAAATACACTAAGTCAATCCTATGATTCCCTCAGTCAATTGGAGAGGTAGAGCATTAAGGAAAACAGAAATCGATGAAAAGAATCCTTCTTGGAATTTGCTTCACTAGCTGTCAAGTAGATATCGCATTTTGATCAGGCTGTCCATTTTTTCAGAACAGAAGTAATGTAAACTCGGCAGCAAGTTTCATTTTCTGGGTTTTGTTTAATTTCTTAGTGGATATATTTATCGGCTTTTTAAAAATTAGTTCTTGGGAAGTGAGTATTGCTGCCCAGGCCAGTATTTATTGCCCATCCTTAATTGCCCTTGAGGAGGTGCTGTACACTTACAGTGCTGTTGAGTTCCAGGATTTTGACCCTGTGACAATAAAAGTAATGACAGTATCGGTCCAATTCAGGGCGGTGTGTGACTTGGAGGGGAACTTGCAGGTGGTGGTGCTCTGTCAGCTGTCCTTCACCTTCGAGGCGGCGGAGGTTGCATGGCTAGAAGGTGCTGTTGGTGAATTGTTCTGTGAGGCCTAAAGGAAAGTCACAAAACTGGACTGATTTTGAACTATTCCTGCAGTTCCAAAAAGAAGCAGAGCCCCTAACAGAAAATCAGTCCTACTGTGAAGAGGAAGAGAGAAAACTAGCTCTATGATTTAATGGCACTGCAACTAAATTTGCAGGAGCTGACACACATGTGCCAGCTGAGTGTTTTAGGACAAGCAGTTAGCTCACATGAATCTTGGCTGACAGGTCATTGCAGTTCTGATGGAGTGCAGTATTGTCAAAAGTGCTGTCTTTCAGATGAGACATTGAACTGAGGTGCTGTCTGCACACAGGTGGACATAAAAGATCCCATGGCACTATTTTGCAGAAGAGTAGAGGAGTTATCACCAGTGTCCTAGATCATTTGTTTCTCAATCAGCATCACAAAGTATTTACATAGCACCTTTCATGACCACAGGGCATCTCAAAGTATATTATAGCCAATGAAATACTTTAAAAAAAAATGATATGGAAACTGTTTTAATGTAGGATCCACATCCCCTAATGGTACACAGCATGCTTCCACAGGCAGCAATGTGATAATGAACAGCTAATTTGTTCTTTGTGATGGTGTTTGAGGGATAAATATTGGCAGGGGCACTGTCCCTGTTCTTAAACAAAAAATCCCCTGGCACTATTTTGCATTATCTAACAGAGCAGACAAGGCCTCTATTTAACATCTCACCTGAGAGACCCCTTAGTACTGCACTGGAGTGTCAGCTTAAATGTTGGTGCTCAAGGGCTGAATCTTCGGCTCGGTGAGTGGGAGCGGGGTCCACTCGCTGAGGTGTAAAGTGACGCTGGGTGACGTCGGGTGTGTGTCACGATGTTACCGCGTGTCATTTAGATTTTCAGTTCGGCAGGTGCGCAGCCGACTTGGATGTGTACCCGCTGAACCGTCAAAGGCCTGTTAAGGCCATTAGTTAACTAATTAAGGCTATTGAGAAAGCTGCCTATCCAACTTTAAGGTTGGTGGGCAGGCGAAGAGCCCAGGCGGGCTTTGCACTTTTCATGCAACCTCATCCACAGGCGGGATGCGGTTTCATGAAGGGTTTATAAATTAAACGCATTTTTTCATTAAAGTTTATTGACATGTCCCAGCTCAAGTGACAGCGTCACATGAGGGGACATGTCTTAAATTATTTTTTCTTTGTTAAATTTTAAAACTTAACACTTATCTCTCTGAGACACCTCTGTGCCTCAGAGAGATTTCTGCACTCTTTCACGTGCATGCACGAAGAAGTGCACTCCCGACTCAGGTAATTCCCCCCCTGCCCGCACAGGGAGTGCACAGCACTTCTGGGTGCGCATCATGTTGGGCGGGCTTTAATTGGCCTGCCCACATGAAATGGTGGCGCCGAGCGGGCCCGTGCCTGCCCCTACGCAACTCCCCTGATGAGGAGAAAATGCTCCCCCAAGTCTCTGAAGTAGGAATGAACCCCACAACCATTTGACTCAGAGGCAAGAATGCTACTAACAGAGCCATTATTAACTCTTTAGATTAGATTACCAGAAGAAAGTGTAAGCAAAATTGTTGTTGGTTTTTACACTGGTGAAGTTGTGAAATTCTGGGATATTGCACTGCATCCAACCTTAAGGCTGGTGGGCAGGCCAGGAGCCCCAGCGGGCTTCTGATAATACATGAAACCTCATCCACCGGCGGGATGAGGTTTCATGTCCGTTTTTAAAATGTTTAATAAAGTTTATGTCGTTTTTATTAACATGTCCCATCTCTTGTGACATTGTCATACTCTTATTTTTCTATTTTTTAACTTTTGTGCACTGTCACTAATCTCCCAGAGACAGCACTTAGTCTTAGGGAGCAGTGTGCACTTTGACAGTCGAGGATTCCCTCCCCACCCCTCCACACAGGAAGCGCATAGCACTTCCCGTCGGGCATCCCGTTAGGTGGGCCTTAATTGGTCTGCCACTCAAAATGGCGGCGGGGCCCGGTTCGGCGGTGGGGGTCGGCTGTCCGTCCACCGCCGAGCCGGTGGGGCCTGCCTGCCCACCAAGGGCAAAATTCTGTCCATAGAAACTAGGAGCAGGAGTAGGCCATTCAGCCCTTTGAACCTGCTCCGGCATCACTATGATCATGGCTGATCATCCAACTTAAAAGCCTGCTCCTGCTTTCTCCTCATTCCCCTTGATCCCTTTCGCCCCAAGAGCTATATCTAACTCCTTCTTGAAAGCATACAATGCTTTGGTCTCAACCACTTTCTGTGGTAACGAATTCCACAGGCTCACCCAAGTGTCCAAATTGAGTTGGACCTGAGCTGGACCTTGTGCAATCATTCCTGTTGCAACTGATTTCTACATGCTATCTTACTTAATATAAAATTAAAAGGAACTTCTTTATCCAAACATAATGGAGAACATTCTAACACATAGAGCAGTTGAGACAAAGAGCATAGATGCTCCCCAAATTGCCGATGGGAAAATTCTGGCCTATGTTTTTATGTTTCAGTGAAAGTGGAAGATGAATTTCTACAGAAAAGGTCAAGCAGGCTCTTAGTAACCCAAGAAGAAACCAACAGAGACTCCAAGATAGCACTTTGGGTGTGGTCAGGCTTTAACTTTGGATTGTGCAGCACTTGCACAAAGTGGAATCTGGCAAGCAGCAACTTAAACTTGGAATATAAATGTACCCTGAGACAAAAAAGGAAAATCCAGGGTGAATGCTTTCAGTATTAATGAATAATTATCTGTCAGAAAATATTTAAGAGCGTATCTCCTATCTTTGATTTGAGGATTTATATTCTCCCCGATGAATCTCTACGTTTTTCAAGTCTCTTCATTGGGTGTTGTTCCGTTACATTTACAGGGTGAACATGCATGCCATAGAGGGATGAATGTGGAAGTTAATACCATTTTACCCTGAGTTACGTAAGTCAAAAAAACCTCAAAGCAGTTATTTACTATTGTGAATTTACACAGCACAATATTGCCTAACACCACCTACCTCCCTTTTCGCCCACCAGAACTTAAACTACAAAATCAAGTCTTATCCTGATCTGTAGATCACTAACAAAGCAAGAGGAACAATTTTTAGACATATCATTGCAAGCTTTAATCATAACAGAATGTCTTCTCCAACTTTGGAGAGTAACAATAGTTGCCTCTTTCATTGAATACCTGACACCTTGGTGATATTGATATCAGCCACTGAAAGCATTATGTAGGAGGTGAATGTACTCCTTTTAATAGGTCTATTGATCCTTTGCGCATGTGAATTCTGTAACACTGTCACTAGAAAATGAAGTCCTAAGAACTTCTTTGAATAAGTAAAGACACACAAAGGAGATTGCCAAATCATCAGAGTTGGTGATTAAGGCTTGCGGGTTACATTTTTGATTTAAAAGGATTTTATGGCATTCAATTCCATAGTGAACAGCACTGTGGGTGCACCTACAGCACATGGACTGTAGCGGTTCAAGAAGGCAGCTCACCATCTCCTTCTAAAGGGCAACTAGGGATGGGCATTAAATGATGGTCCAGCCAGTGAAGCCCACACCCCGTGAATGAATAAAAAAAATGAAGTTTTCAAATCGCATGGAATCGTTCATGTTTATGAGACCAAGCTTCTGATCCTGGTGGCTGATCTGTAAACCTAACACAATTACAAAAAAAAGCACAGAAGATAGACATGTACCTTTTTAACCAGTTGTGTGTCAGACACAGACATCGACAGTCAGCCAGTCAACCAGGGAATGTATTATTTACCTGCAATCAGACCAGCAGGTGCTCTGCAAATGACTGGGAGGAATTAGATCTCCCTCTTCCCTACAAAGCTCAATAATTAAATAATAAATTATTTTAGAGAAACAGTAACTAATATATTAGCAAAACCTATTTTTGTTAAAAGTGTCAAATCCAAGCTGTGTAAAGTTCATGCATTTTTGAAATAATATAAAACAACTTCATTGGTTCTCTTTGGTTTAGTCATTCGCTGTAGGGCGAATACTTCATTTTCCTTTTGTTTCTTCGGCCAAGACTGGCATTGGAAACTCAATAAGGCGTAAGATTCTGAGAAAATCAAAAAGCAACTGACAACAGGAAAAGTCTGATGAATCCTCAACATCAACTCTACCCCCATGAAGCCTCATGGCATCAGATTAAACATGGACAAGAAGACATCCTGATGATTACCACGTACTGCTCCCCCCTCAGCTGATGAATCATGACTCCTCCACGTTGAACACCACTTGGAGGAAGCACTGAGGGTGGTAAGGGTGCAGAATGTGCTCTGGATGGGGAACTTCAATGTCCATCAGCAAGAGTGGCTTGGTAGCACCATCACAGTCCAAGCTGGCCAAGTCCTTAAGGACATAGCTGCTAAACTGGGTCTGAGGCAGGTGGTGAGGGAACTACAAGAGGGAAAAATATACTTACCCTCATACTCACCAAACTGCCTGCCGCAGGTGCATCTGCCCATGACAGTATCAGTAGGAGTGACCACCGCACAGTCCTTGTGGAGATAAAGTCCCGTCTTCATATTGAGGATACCCTCTATCGTGTTGTGTTGGGATAGATTTTGAATAGATCTAGTAACTCAAGACTGGGCATCCATTAGGCATTGTGGACCATCAGCAGCAGCAGAATTGTACTCAACCACAATCCGTAACCTCGTGGCCCAGCATATCCCCCACTCTACCTTTACTACCAAGCCAGGGGATCAATCCTGGTTCAATGAAGAGTGCAGCAGGGCATTCCAGGAACAGTGTCAGGCATACCTAAACATGAGGTATCAATCTGGTGAAGCTACAGCACAGGGTTACTTGCGTGCCAAACAGCATAAGCAGCATGTGATAGAGTGCTAAGGAATTCCACAACCAACGGATCAGATGCGACATCCGGTCCTGAATAGTGGTGGACAATAAAACTCCCTGGAGGAGGAGGCTCCCCAAATATCCCCATCCTCAATGATGGAGGAGCCCAGCACATCAGTGCAAAAGATAAGGCTGAAGCATTCCCAACAATCTTCAGCTAGAAATGCCCAGTGGATGATCCATTTCGGCCTTCCCCAGAGGTCCCCAGCATCACAGATGCCGGTCTTCAGCCAATTCAATTCACTCCATGTGATATCAAGAAACGGCTGAAGGCACTGGATGCTGCAAAGGCTATGGGCCCTGACAAGATTCCAGCAATAGCACTGGAGACTTGTGCTCCAGAACTTGCCATGCCCCTAGCCAAGCTGTTCCAGTACAGCTACAACACTGGCATCTACCCAGCAATGTGGAAAATTGCCAAGGTATGTCCCGTACACAAAAGGCAGGAGAAATCTAACCCGGCCAATTACCGCCTCAAGATCTACTCTCGATCATCAGTAAAGTGTTGGAAGGGTTCTTCAACAGTGCTATCAAGCGGTACTTGCTTAGCAATAACCTGATCAGTGGCACTCAGTTTGAGTTCCACTAGGGTCACTCAGCTTCTGACCTCATTACAGCCTTGGTTCAAATATGGACAAAAACAGTTGAATTCCAGAAGTGAGAGCGACTGCCCTTGGCATCAAGACAACTTTTGACCAAGTGTGGCGTCAAGGAGCCCTAGTAAAACCGCAGTCAATGTGAATCAGGTGGAAAACTCTCCACTTGGAGTCATACCTAGCACTGAGGAAGATGGTTGTGGTTGCTGGGGGGCCAATCATCTCAGTTTCAGGGCATCAATGCAGGAGTTCCTCAGGGTAGTGTCCTAGGCCCAACCATCTTCAGCTGCTTCATCAATGACCTTCCTTCCACTACAAGGTCAGAAGTGGGGATGTTCGCTGATGATTGCACAATATTCAGCACCATTCGCGACTCCTCAGATACTGAAGCAGTCCATGTCCAAATGCAGCAAGACCTGGACAATATCCAGAGTTAACTAACGTTCATACTTTCTATCCAGGTCACAATAAAAATTACAGTAAACAAACACTTGTTTTTTGATTCGGCTGTGTTATTGCATTCTTTTTGTAATCTGTTCATTTTGGTTAAAAACCTGCTTTAATGGAGCTGCACAAATTACTTTTTGCTATCGCAATCACCAGATTTCTCATGGTACATTGAACCTCATCACATCCTTGCAGAGATGGTAATTCTTACTGTCTCCTAACCCAAAAAATCATATCAGTGATAAATTGCTGATATTTTTCAGTGCTTCCTGTCCTATCAAACCCACTGAATTTATTTATCATTCAGAAAATATTCTTTAGAATGGATAAGTGAAATCCGAGAGGTTAACCCCTTCCTTACCTCCCCATCATCAGGACTCGGGACTTTCCAGGGTAACTGGAGACGGTCTTTGTTCACCTCTCTCCCCTTCAGCCTTGGATTGTTGAACACCTCCCTCCATCCTTTTCCACATTCTTTCTCCTCCCTCTTTCCCTCCTTTTCTTCCTCTCTCCCCCTCTCCCTCCCTCTCTTCCCCTTCCCAAGGACCCTTCCCTAGCTCCTCCCTCCCATTTTTCTACCTCCTCCTCTTCTTACACCTGGGTTCAATTATTCCCCACCCTCTAACTCTGTTTGCTGAATCGTCTTGTGCAACACCACCGGATATTGACTCGTGAAAATAAAAACATAGAGCTTCATCTGCGGAAGTCTCTTATCGTTTAGAAACTAGAGCTATTTTGGGTATTTTCACTTGGATTGTGAGAATGGGTAAACATTATTAACGACCAAAGATGTGTGAGACCTGATACCTGTGTAATTATACCATTTATTTATAAAATCCAGGTGAAGAAGCATTATTTTGTTCACTTTTGCACCTAATACAAATTTTCTGTTTCTCTGTTCGCTGTTAAAATGCTTATGTTATGTTAAATTCCTTTCGGGAGCCTCAATATAATTCATAGAGCATGAGTTTACAGCCACCAGTCGTCAATTGAGACACTAATTTACACTAACTCACCAAATCAAAACCACCAGAGTGACAGAGAAAATGGGAAATTGGAGCATCACACGGGTTCATTGGAAGCACACGGATTGTGCTCAATATTGTTTCATGGAGATGAAATTGGGTTGTAAATAGGTAAGTAGACTGCATAAAGTAAGCTCCCAAGAAGATGCTTTGAACAGCATTTTTGCGAAGATGAAAATTGCTTTAGTATGGCCAATAAGCACAGTAAGCATTTCCATCCTTTGCCATAAAAACTGAAAAATAAGGAACTAGGCTTCCAAATTAAGGTAGTAGTATATTTCCATTTTTATTGTCAGCTGCTGTAATTCTCTAGTCTAAACAAACTTTTGATGATGGAAGGTGCTGGAAAGGTACGTAGCCAACCAGAACCTGAAACAGAATGTGGGGTTAATACTTGTATTTGACCCTTGTTACGATCCCTGTAGAGACCGATAACTTTTAAAAAGAAATATGCATTTCCCAGTGACCAACACACAGAATTGCAAGATCAGCTTTCACATTTAAAGACTCTTCCTGTAACAAACAAACTAAAACCAATATCAACTAAACGTTACTTAGTAGGCAACTGTCATGAAAAGGTGTTTTATGTCATAAAATCATTTTTAATCCACTGGCTGGACACCTGAATTGAACTTTTAAAAACAGAGACTTTTTAAACGCAGGGACTAAAGGTGACTTGAGCTCACAGCCAAAGATGGCTAGTCAAATTTGCATTACTGTACATTCCACATTCCAATCCATTAAAAGAGACAGCATGTCTGCAAAACCCATCAAAGAAAATGACCTCAGGGGAACATGAAGGGCCCACATCTCCTGTCCTTTTAGCAAGGCATTAAGGCAATCACCTGAAGTACTCAGCTGTTGGAGATGAACCATTAAGCAGAATCACTTGGATAATAGGACCTTGGCTAAGAGAGCTTCCTAGACATGATCTAAGCAAGTGACCTTTCGAATACACTAGTAATTACGTTATTTACATCCCCTAGGCAGTTGGACTTGACAAGCCAACTTCCCTAGAGAACTGAGGACAAGCAGCTGAGGACGGTGAGAGGGAAGGCTGGGTGAGGTCCCTTCTGCCTCCATCTCTCTCTCCAACCTACCTTCTAAGCTTTGAACCCTGTTTGCTGACTGTGACCATCCAGGGACAGCCCTGCTGGGACAGAGAGTTCTTAAAAGAATTTAACCCAGCACTACCATCTCCAGAAGAACAACCAAGTCAGCCATCCACATCTTTAAACTGGAAGGATTAGGACCAACAAATTCAGCCTGAAGTCAGCTGCATCACCAAACGGCAGACTGTATATTCCTTTTACTTTTTATGGACACTAATTTTACCAACCTATCCTTCCCCACCCTGTAATCTGTATTTGTGTATGTGCGTGCGTGTGTGTGTGTGAAAGTCCGAGCTTATTTTATTATTTTACTTACCTTTATTCCACTTAAACAAATCTAACCATTTTCTTTGTTAAAACCCAAGAAAACCTGTTCGATTGGTTCTTTTGTGATCACAGCATGTAAACAGTTAAGTGCCCACTGAATTGGCAAATATATCCTGTTCAAACAAAAAAAACCTGTTGTGGTCAAACAAGGAGAGGGCAGAGAGGGGAGGCATTCGACCCCTCCTCATCTGATCATAACAGCAACTGATGCACCAAACTACTGAAAAGGTATTCCCCATTAACTTCTTAATACAACTGAAAAAACAATGCCACATTTATGCATTACAACACACTATTGGTAGAAATATAGCCTTGTGTATAAATTCTCAGGCTATTCCTGCCTTCAACAGAATCTCTTCCCTTTACCACACCAAGGTGAACCTTCCAGTGTCCATTTAAACAAAGTCCATTTACTCAACCTTCTGAGCAGAATTGAATGGACCTCCAGTGGCAAGGCATCCTTTGGTACTCTTTGGTCTTGAACACTCCACAAGCCTTGACTCTTCAACCTGGGAATCTGCCCTGACAAGCACTCTGCTTTGTGGTTAATCGATAAACAGTCCTTTTCTTCTGCATGGCATAGCAGTACCTATTGTGAGTGGTCTTCCCAAAATCTCTCTGCCTCACTGACTCTGAGAGTCTGTGAGGCTCTATATAGCAAAGGCCAGCTGCTTCCTCCTTTGTGCCCTGTAATAAACCTGATGTACTGGACAGGTTTCTTACTTGAAACAGTTAACTTTATTTACAGAACTCCTGAAGAAGCTACATGTTTGAACCAGGTCCATGGCTAGAAAGCCCCAACCCTAAGATTACCCACGCTTAGGGCTGATTCGTCAGTACAATCACATGATCCCTAAAAAAGTAGGAAAAGTTTTACTTACAATCACTACATATCCAGGTGTTAAAACTTGCACTTTGCTTTCAATTAGTTTTGATTTGAGTTTCTATATCCATTACAAGCAGGTCACATGGGTTTGTGTAGTAATCGTAGTCTTGATAAACGTAGGACTGTAGCTTTAAGAATAATCCTGTTATAAGATCACATGATCTTTGTAAACCAATGAGTTAGCAGCACGGGGAGCCTCTAGGGAGAGTCCTTCTTTAGTTATAGAGTTTGATGCACACCTGTAGCTGCTGCTGCTGTCTTGTAAATAAAGTTAAATATGTCCACCAAGAAAAGTTGCCTGGAAAATCAACTCTGTAACAAACTGGTGACAAGGATAATCAAATCCAGTACTCTCCCTCACCCAGTGATTGTGAGTATCTAAGATAATCAAAAGGAAAGGAACATATACCCATCCGAGATGCCACAGTTTGGCAGAATTGATCTCTTTGAGCCAGCCACAGACTCTCCTGAGTATTTGTGGGAGCAAGACCTACAGTTTAATTCAAAACTTGATGGCCCCCAATGACCCTGATTTGAAGACTTTCAGTGAATTAGTAAACCTTGTTAAGGGATATTTTCAACCCAAGCCCTCAGTCACAAAGTAGAGGTTCAGGTTCAGTTCACGGAGCAGAGCCCTGGGAGAGATCATTGCTACCTAAATGGCAAATTTAAAACAACTAACGGAATATTGTGATTTCGGTGAAACTCTAAATGACATGCACAGGGATCATTTGGTCTGCGGCGTGCAGGACGATGCTATTTAGCAAAGATTGCTGGCTGAAGTGAATCTTGATTTTAAAGTGTTAGAAATAGCACTTGCAATGGAAAGCTCTGTAAGGGGTTCACAAGCGATTCAAGGGGCACAAAATGGTGCCGTTCTCCTAGTTGGGCGGGAACAGTCAGCTGAAAGTGGCGTGAAAAACTGGGACTCTGCCGTGAAGTGGGAAACAGCCCCCGCTAACCAAAAACTTAGAAGAAACAGCTTAGCAGCAAAATCGAAAACTAATTTTTATAGACGTGGAAACAATCATTATCCTAACGATTGGCAATTTAAAAAGGTAGAGTGTTATTTTTGTCATAGAAAATAATATTGAAACATCACAAAGCGATGTTTAAACAGGCTTCCAGGCAACAATCGAAGAAACAACTAAGACTGATATTTATTCATTATTCAACATGAAAGTTGGGAAGACAGAGCCAATTATTGTCACAGTGCAAGTGAATGGTAAACCATTAAAGATGGAAGTAGACACAGGTGCTTCTACCACTGTAATAGGAGAACACACTTGCAGGTATTTAAATAAAGATGATCAATAATTAAATTTGGAATGAACATCTGCCAAGTTGAAAATGTACACAGGCAAAGAAACCCAGGTAAAAGTTTTCACCAGAGTAGATGTTCATTATAGACATCAATCGGAACGTCTACCAGTAATGGTGGTAGAAGGTGAAGGGCCAACCCTTCTAGATCATGATTGGTTGAAAGAGACAAAATTAAACTGGTCTGAAATCTCCCAGTTGCGAGCAGGGGCACTGCTAGGGCTGCTAAAAAATATGACACCATCTTCAAGAATGAACTGGGAAAAACCCAAGGCCTACAGGCCAAGATATATGTGGACCTAGAAGCAAACCCTCACTTCTTGAAAGCAAGACTGGTTCTATACACCCTGAGAGAGTAGGTTGACACTGAGTTGAACCGGCTAGAGAGGCTGGGTGTCATAAAAGTGGTTCAGTTCTCAGAGTGGGCAGCACCCATAGGCTCTGTCCTTAAACATATCAGACTGTCCGGATCTGTGGAGACTATAAACTAATTGTCAACAAAGCAGCCAAACTGGACAGGTACCCTATTCCCAAGATCGTTCTGCCAATCTTGCAGGAGGGACAATGTATAAAAAGCTTGACATGAGTCATGCAAATCAGCAACTGGAGTCGGATGCCTCCTGAGAATTTGTGACCATAAACACCCACAAAAGGTTATACCAATATACACACCTGGCCTTTGGTGTTTCCTCGGCCTGTGCCATTTTTCCGAGGATGATGGAAAGCTTGCTACAGGGACTACCTCAAGTTCTGGTTTTCCTGCACACTGCACTGATAACTGGATTCACAGAAAAGGAACACTTGGCTAATCTAAAGGAAGTCCTGAAACAATTTTTAGAAGCAGGAGTGCGCTTAAAGAAGGAAAAATGCACTTTTCAGGCAAATGAAGCCATTTATTTGGGCCACCAGGCAGATGGCCAAGGATTACACCCTGTTGAAGAGAAGGATAAAGCAATCAGAGAGGCGCCTGCACTTAAGAACATCTCTGAACTTGAATCATTTTCAGGGGTGGAACTTTATTATGACTGATTTCTACCAAATTTAACAATGGCTCTAGCCCCTCTACATTCACTGCTAAGAAAAAAACAGCATTGGGTTTGGAAGTCACCCCGAGAAGAAGCCTTCATGAAAGTAAAACAGCTCTTGCACTCTTCAAATTTGTCAGTGCATTATGACCTGACAAAGAAATTGGTGCTAACCTGCGATGCATCCCCCTATGGAGTGGATAGTGATACTATCTCAGAAGTTGGACAATGGCACAGGGAGGCCAATAGGCTATGTATCCAGGACACTTTCCACAGCTGAGAAAGGATATTCTCAGATCGAAAAGGAAGGCCTGTCGATTATTTTTGGTGTAAAAACATTCCACCAATACGTGCATGGGCCGCATTTCATGATAGTATCAGATCACAAACAACTTTTGGGTCTGTTTAGCGAGGGAAAAGGCTATGCCTCCCATAGCTTATGCATGAATACAAAGATGGGCCCTAATTTTGGCGGCATAGGAATACACCTTTATACTTATAGCAAATGCCAATGCCCTAAGTCGCCTTCCTTTGCAAGAGAACAATGACCATGTCCCAATTCCCCAAGAGTTCATATTAGTGATGGATTTCCTGCATTCCTCACCAGCCTGTGCCAGGCAGGTAAGAAACTGGATGAACCATGACCCTGCCCTGTCTTGAGTGAGAGGCCAAGTGTTACATGGTTGGTTCCAGGAACCAGTCTCTGGTGAATTGAAGCCATTTTTCAACCGAAGACACGAGATGAGCAGTCAAGATGGCATTTTATTATGGGGTGCATAAGTAATAGTTCCTGCACAAGGAAAGGAACCGCTCTTAGTAGAGCTACACAGTGTCCATCCAGGAATTTCATGAATGAAGGTGATAGCGCGAAGTTATCTTTGGTGGCCGGGGATGGACGGCGATATTGAAAAGGTGGTAAAACATTGTGCGCAGTGTCAACAGCTACAAAAGTTGCCGGTGGCAGCCCCATTACACCCAGCGGAGTGGCCTGGAAGACCCTGGGTGAGATTGCATGTAGATTACATCAGTCCTTTCCTTGGAGCCATGTTTCTACTGATTATAGATTCTCATTTCAAGTGGTTAGATGTTTATGAGGTAAAGTCGCCAACGTCAGATGCTACTGTAGAAAAACTACGCCAAAGCTTTGCCATCCATGGATTGCCAGAGGTAATCATCTCAGATAGTGGCACTGTGTCTATGAGTGCTGAGTTTCAATGATTTGTCAGCCTCAGTGGTATCAACCACGTGAAACTACACCGTACCACCCATCGTCTAACAGACTGGTGGAAAGAACAGTGCAAACTTTTAAGGCAGGAATGAAAAGGTTAACAGGTGAATCGTTAGAGACTAGACTCGCTCTTTCACTACAGAACAACCCCTACACTATAACAGGAGCAACACCTGTAGAATTATTGATGAGGCACTGTCTTCGAACAAGATTAAGCCTGATACTTCTAAATTTTGAGAGGAAGGTGGAGAAAATTCAAGGGAACCAAAAGCGACTCATGATTTGCATAGTTGTGAGCAACAATTTACCATTGGAGAAGCAGTATATGTAAGGGATTTCGGTGAAGGACTGAAGTGGTTACCTGGTGTGACCGGACTATTGTCATTACCATGTAGCTGGATCATCCAAAAGCATGTGGATCATTTAAGAAGAAAGGAGATACCTCAACAAAATGATATTCCTCCTGTAACCATTGCTGAACCTGTGGTTCCTGTTGAAGTTGCTCAACCAAGGACAGACATGGCCGATGTCTCTGTTGGCGTGGAAGACACTGAACTGCAAGTGCCTAATGAGGTACTTGATGATAATGCGGTTCCAGAGAATGTGTTTCCTGCAAAATAATCGGAAGTCGTGGAGCTACGATGTTCCACATGGATCAGGAAACATGTGAAAGACTGAACTTGCAATTTCATGACCTGTGTAAATATTGTAAAGGCATGAGATAAATATTCCTTGTAAATGCAAAGTGTACAGAAAAGTAAAAAGGGGAGGAATATAGTAATTATAGTCTTGATAAACGTAGGACTATAGCTTTAAGAATAATCCTGTGTTGTAAGATCATATGATCTTTGCAAACCAATGAGTTAACAGTGTGGGGAACCTTGAGGGAGATAGTTCTTTAGTTATAGAGTTTGATGCACACATGTAGCTGCTGCTGTTGTCTTGTAAATAAAGTTAAATGTGTCCACCAGGAAAACTTGCCTGGAAAATCAATCCTATAACAATTTGTCTCCAGGATTGTTTAGAATGAGGACACATGGGCTTATCTCTGGGCAGATTTCCTAGGAGGTAACATGCCCCTCTTCAAACTACTCCACTTTACCTTGAATCAAAGGAGACAGTTTAAAACCTAGCCATCTTATAAAGTCCAGCATTTGTAACGCCCTTCAGCAGAACTTTGACAATGTAATGGGGTAAAAATTAGTCTTGGGTGCGAGTGCAAAATGGTCAGTATTGTATAAGCTACCTGTCCCACTCCTGGAAGATATTCACTACCATTGGCCCGGTATATACTGCCCATTTTGAGTTACCCCAGAGGGTGGACTTGCCTGGGTTTGAACAGAGGGCAAGTTAGTGTTTCACTCTGCTTTATAAATGAAATTGGCAGCATTGTAGTGGAGCCCAGTCAGTTAGATAGGGAACAGTCAGGTCTCCGGATTGTGATTGCTAGAAGCCCCACAAACAAAATGCATACTTGATTGCTGTCAGCTCATTAGACTTATTAAGTCTATCAATTACAAATGAAATGTAATCACAATTGGCCAATGAAACACATCATTAATTTTAATAATCAAGATTAATAATTGAATTCAGTCTTCGAGTTGCTTCTGTGCACATTTCTACCCAGTGACAGACCTAATGCCAAAGATGGAAGACGTTCCTAGTTCATAATGATCCTTAATGACTCATTTTCTCAGTACAACTTTCACTGAAGTCAGCAGATAGAATTTTGTTTGGACATGGATGGAATTCTAGTCAAAAATGTTACTGAGATATCAATATAAGAATCTAAAAATATAAATGTTCAAAAATCAAGTAAAATTTTTGAATTCTATGACCTTTGAATTGATTCTTATCTGAGCCCTAAAAAACAAAATGCCTTGTCTTCAAGAACCAAAGACTAGACTCTAAAATCCATGCATGATAACATTGAGCCAACCATAACTGATTTCTCTCCTGTTTCCTCCTACTTTTCAACACTGGTGCAACAGGCCTCAGCTTCACCTAGATGGTTCGATGAAGAAAACGAGACTGTTGTGTTTCTCCACCATTGGAAATAATTGGATGTAGCTTCAATGGCAAGCTTTCCTTAAAAAAAAGTATTTTCATTTGAAAGGCACGCTGGCAGAAATACAATTAATGCAAAATCTCAGTGGACTCAAATCTGTCTGCCGTCACTGTTGGCATTAAAGATGCATGACTCCATTTCTTCAGGTGCTAATATAAATGTACAGGCATGGGTCTGATTAGCTCCTTTTACAACAGTACGTAAATCAGAAGTCACAATTCAGCACAATGCATCACCTTAAATTACTTTGACAGATAATTAAACTTTTAAAACAACCTCAAATGCAAGAGAAATTTGGTTGATCGTGCCACAGCACCTGGCAGCCAAGAATGTTATAAAATAACCTTGCGGAATGTTTCTGTGATACAAAGAGGCCATTAAATTGGTTTGGAGGCCGATTCCCAATTAAAATTTTCACAAAAGTTTTCAAATGGCTTGAATAAAAAAAGCTAATTTAGTTTTCATAAAGTAACAATTCCAAGAACTAATTGCAGGAGTGAAAGTTTTTTCCCCCTCAAATAAGGCACTGTTTAAGGATTGACTATGATTACTTTTATAGAACCTAGGCCTGGGTTTTGGCTCCTGGGTCTGGGTGCGCAGAGTCGGAGCATTTCGCAGCCCCATGAACCCGAACTGGGAAAAAGAGGCGCGGAAGTTGGATTTTTCATTCCAAAGTGGCAGGATGAAATGGGAATCAGGCCTGCTGCCCTCCTCCCCACCCCGGAAGGAGTGACGAGGTTGTGGAGTGCGGAAGTGGGCTGGCTGGAGGGCCTCCCTCTGTGCACTGGCACCGTGTGAAAGACTGGGAAAAAAAACATAAAAGAAAAAACATCCCTCCAGCCCTTACCCCTCAATCCTCTCACCCCCCACACATTCCCCACGCTCCATCCATGCCAACCCATGCCACCTAATCCCCCTGTAACCACCCCCATATCCTCAATGTCATCCTATGCCCCAGTACCCATAGCAAGCAATATGTTTTTAATACTCCAGACATTTTTTTCAAAAAATTAAGGAGCAGGTCTTTTAAATGCCTTGATAGCTTGACAGCTCCCTTTGACTGTTGATTTTTTCATGTCTGTTGACAGTTCCAATGAGTTTGAAATAATGAGTCTATGCACTTTTTATGCATATTTATGCCCACTTTTAACATTTCCAAAAGGCACCTGGCCTGGAGAACCTGATGTCTCCCAAATGTGTCCCGGGACCAGATCCTAAGGGGTACCTGACCTCTCCAAAGGGGTACCCCTGGCTATCCAAATGAACATAAATCCATATCCATCAAACTTGGAGCCAGTCAAATTAATGGTATGAAATTCTGAACTGCCAACTGCACGTGACTTGGAAAACCTGATGATGCAAAGTCCCACACAAAACCAATCTGCCTGAATCACTCATCTCTATCATTATCCTCTTCCTGTGAAGGATCTGATTCAAAATCTACCAAACAACGCTTTTTACAAACAGAATTAATTCTCGGGTTCAATCTTCTGCAGTCCTGCCTTGCTTACCCTCACACTTAAACAGCTGGTACAATAATGCGTCTTCAAGTGAACATTTGAAAGGTTTGGATTTAATCTAATTTTGCGACCATATAAATCGGTTGAGTTACTTAGTGTGCTGCCTCTGAGCAGCCCTTGGCCGCTGCTGTCCATCGAGCAAGATCTCAAACACAGCCACCCACTGAATAAGTTGGGTTGAGGTGACTCCAAGATGGCCTGTGTGGGGATGGAGTTACAGAACTAAATGAACTTTCTCTGGCAGACTCAAAGATCCAGTACTAGAGATGGGTGTGCCTGCACCATTCCAGGACATTGCTGATGGTTTGGGTAACTAATATTCTATTGGAGAGGTTGGTCCTGACTGGCAGAAAAAGAGAAAGACTTGCATTTATATTGTGCTTTTTCCACAGGCGATCGCAATGTGCTTTACAGAAAATTAATACTTGGGAAATGTAGCCATTATGTGGATGTGCTTCATGCTTTTATCTGATCACTTTTAGTAACTCATTCTTAAGGTTCATTGAGCCTTGCTGTTGCATAAGCTTTTCACAGCACAGTGAAATATGACTAATTTAGGTCATTTTAAAACTGCTGATCTCTAATACAATACCTTATTATTTATTAAATCTGCTTGCAGTGCAATATAAACAGAACATTGAGCCTTAACTCTCAGAGAAAAATCCAGATAGGTGGGACACCAGCCAAAAAATCGAAGCATCAAATTTTCACCTATAACATTCCACATTGTTCATTAAGAATGTATACTGAAAGGTGACTGTGGATTTGTTGGATTGCTGCAAAAATCCTTTCGGGACAGAGGCCTGGCATCCTTACCCACTCTGACCGAAATATGACTCCAGTCCCCCATCAGCGTGGTTGTCTAACACCTGTTCTCTGAAGTGGCCTAACAAGCCACACAGTCATATCGAACCTTTCCAGGGCAGCTCGGAAATGGCAATAAATGCCGGCCATGAAAGTAATGCCTGCATCCTGAAAATCCATTTATTCCGAAAAAAAAACATATTTGACCTAAACTTTACACCTGTAATAATAAAACACAATGGAAAAATTGATGAAAGTTTAATGATGTCTGATGTCGGGTATTATCTCCATACACAACAGTGAAAAGTCTCGCAATTAATGCACAATTTAAGGTCATATTTCAAAGTGCATTTTACACCTGCAACCTGATTGGCAGCTGCCTTGTCTCAATGTACAGACAACCCTTCTGGAGCAACAGCAAATAGTCTCCGATTGATCTTAACAGTGCTTTTTGCACCACTTTCCCACAGAAACTATTTGAGCAGTTAAGATTGTGACCTTATAGGGACAGGCTGTTTTAATTACAGCCACACTGTTAGCAGCAGCCAGCTTTATTCAGGGCAATCCTTTTACATTGGCCAGGCAAGGTCAATCAGGAATTGAACACCTGTCTCATCGTTACATTACAATATATTGTGCATTAGCTAGGCTTTTGCTGTTCAGCATATTCTCTGACTTATTAAATATTCTATGATACGTTCATAAAGACAAGCTTCAATATCAAATAATGTGGTATGACTGAACTCTTGCTATTTTAGCCTTAGATCTATATTTGAATCCAACTGAAATGATTGTGGTGGACATTATTGTGATGCTGTTAATTGCGAGTGGGTAGTCCAGGTCGTTATAGACCTATATCACCACAAAGTGCACAAGTGTTGCCGAGAATTTTAGATGAAGCTCTAAAGGCAAAAGTGCAGGACGCGACCAAGATAAAAAATAGAGAGGAAGATGAATCAAGAAGTGGCCATCGGCTGATGTTGAGGTTGGAAATTATGGAAATAAGAGATTGAATTATATTAAACACAGCACAAATGGCACTCGTCCAGCAGTCTCAGGAACTTGGGCATTAACCGTTTAAAGTGGGTAACTGGGCGGCCGTATTATTGAGCAGGGCAGGGGTTTATCTTTAATGTTGGTGAACTTGTTTCCATTCTCTTATTCTTAACCACGTGAAATTGGTATTCTCCTTTCTCGTTTCTCAATTAATCAGGTGCATAATCTTCTCCCTCTCTTCCACCCTGTCTCCTGATTTTAAAAGACTCTGTAACTCTTGCCGCTGATGAACCAGAAAAGGAAATCGGGAAGTCGGCTCTTACTCTGGCTGTTGGTGCATGTGTGGTTTCTCCAGCCACTTATGTTATTGTTGTGCGCCCTGAAACCTCAGTTCCTGCCTGCTCCCTTCCCGCTTCCCCATGGCCCCTTGTAAGCGCTTCGCCACTTCTCCTTGCACCCCACGCTTCCTTCGCTGCTAGATTGCTTCACTTCACCCACCCCCCCACCGCCCCCCCCGCTACCTCCCAATTGCCTCCTGCTCTCTTCTTCCCTGCTCTCCCTGCTCCCTCCCGTGGCCCCTTTGCTTCTCCCTTCCACCCCCTGCCATCCGTTCCAGAAGTGAGTCAGCGGCGAAGGAAATGCTGAGGGGCCTGGGAGGGCGTGGGGGGAGGGGAGGCAGCAAGCGGGGTTGGGGAATGGGAGGGGGGCACTGATGCTGCATCTGCACAAGTGCAGGAAGTGCTCCCCCTAGTGTTGCAGCACAATAAATGCAGCTTTTAAAATAAAAGCTCTGTTTGTGACTTTAGCTTTGCCTCCATTGGTAACTGCATTATCGATATAGACTTCGGCCTTGCCAACCAGGAAGTTCCTGGAATTCGTCTATACAGATATTTTGTTTGCACCAATGAGATGAAGCCCAGTCATAGTAATAAACATACACAGCACAGCTACTTTTCTGAACCCACTGACACAATGGGTTGGATTTTAAACTTGCTATCCAAGCATTAAACTGGCATGGAGGAGTTGACTGCTCATCATCAAAGTAGTCCATTTTTCATTCCAGGTGAAGTTGATTGTTATAGTGCAATACATAAATAAATAGCCTAGAAAAAATGAAGCCCAATTCCTTTTCAAGTTGCTCAGGAAAATACAGGGCATTCATTATGATGAAGAGATTGGGGCCGCTGCGATGTGTCTTCCAATCTAACGTGCTTGACATTGCAAATAGCAAAGTACAATGGCATTGTTGTGGGGCTGCAGACACATCTTACTCATTAAACACAATTGAACGAGGTATTTACATGTCACTTCCACATATTTTGTGCTCACTTAATGAAGATAGTTTGGGGAAAAAAAAAGCACCTGAAAGGCAATGGCATTTAAAGGACTAACAACACACAGTGCTTTGACAAGGTCAACATGTTTGAGTTTATATGAAAGAAAAGCATTAATTAAATTACGCAGGGTGAAAAACACAATGTTAACTTGTTGCATTTTTTTCTGAACTTACTTGATTTTGCGAGCACACTAATGGGAAATGAAAACCTCCTGCGTCACATTTTTTTGATGTCCTTCTTGTACTCCACTAACATGAAGAAGGGCTGGATAATGACCACTGACTCACTGAAATCCATATTCTGCAAGAATAATCACTTGTCCTGAGCAATAATTGCTGTCCATGCCCAATATAACCCTGGCTGCCATTGAAAATCGGGTCCTAAATGGTGACATTTCCAGATTTGTGTGCAATGATTTCTCTCAAATTCCTACCAGCACTTCTGGATACAGTCTACAGTATTTCATACTGTCTCTGGCAAAGTGCTACTGAAGTGAATTTAGTGTCATGTGTTGTTGTTCAAGTCCATAACCTCAAGGTTGTCTCGTATTTCGAAAAGTAAACTGCACTGGGAAATAGACAGACTCGGTTTCATGGGGCTTCAAACAAAAAAAATTAACCCCAGAGGCTAGTTTACTTTTGCAGGAGCTCTCTACACTTTTCTCATAGCAGGCAATTTTTCATCTGTCATCTTTCCATTTGAGCTGCACCCTATATCAAAAGGGACTGAGATGACACAAGTAAAGACATTCATTTCATTACATTTCCGTCGTGCAGTTTCTTTTCGATCAATTATTAATGTTTTTCAGTCATTCCCTATTACCTTGTCCAGGTGACAGACTCTGGTTGCTTATTCAAGCCTTTTTGGTTGTCAGGGCACTTATTTCTTTGCCACGAATTATGGATGGTTTAAGCAAGTGGAGGCTGATTTTAAACCCGCCTACCTGGCGGAAACAGGTGGATGGCCCAGTTAAAATGGGCAGTGGGTGTTAATTGCAATAATCCACTTACCTTCCTGACCTCAACTTGCTCTTTTGAACAGGAAAGAGGAACATCTACCCGAGTCCAGTGGGCACCTTTAAATGAGTAGATCAGGCTCTGATGATAGCACTGGGGCCTGATGGCAACTTTGAAATGTGTTCCCGGCCATGCCAACATAGGACTAAGAGAAACTGAGGCCAGAAAAGATCCACAAAGGTAAGTGGGTTTTTAAAACGATTTGCTTTCAGGACCAGGGGGAGCAGGAGTGCAGCTCCAGTATTGTACAGGAAGATTTAGGCCCCTCTTGCCCTGGGCTTCCCTCCATTACACCCCTCTACTCTATCTTCCCTCCTGGCCACAACACACTGCCAACTGCTTTCCTGAGTACGAAGAATGATTCCCTTGGATCCTGCTTCCTTCCATTGGATAGGTCCCGCTTTCCGCTAGGTTCAGGTGGGAGATTGATGGGGCTGATACATACAAGGCTTGGGCACTTAACACTTCCTGTGTTACACTCACTGCCCTTGCCATTAAGGCTGCATTTGACAGAGTCCTAGCAAAACTGGAGTCAATGGGAATCAGGGGGAAAACTCTCCGCTGGTTGGAGTCATAATTAGCACAAAGGAAGATGGCTGTGGTTGTTGGATGTCAGTTATCTCAGCTTCAGGACATCACCGCAGGAGTTCCTCAGGGTAGTGTTCTCAGCCCTACCATCTTCAGCTCCTTCATCAATGACCTTCCTTCCATCATAAGGTCAGAAGTGGGGATGTTTGCTGATGACTGCACAAAGTTCAGCATCATTTGCGACTCCTCAAATACTGAAGCAGTCCATGCCCAAATGCAGCAAGACCTGGACAATGTCCAGGCTTGGGCTGACAAGTGGCAAGTAACATTCATACCACACAAGTGTCAGGCAATGACCATCTCCAACAAGAGAGAATCCAACCATCGCCCCTTGATGTTCAATGGCATTATCATCACTGAATCCCCCACTATCAAACTCCTGGGGGTTACCATTGACCAGAAATTGAACTGGACTAGCCATATAAATACCGTGGCTACAAGAGCAGGTCAGAGGCTAGGAATCGTGCGACAAGTAACCCACTTGCTGACTCCCCAAAGCCTGTCCACCATCTACAAGTCAGGAGTGTGATGGAATACTCCCCACTTGCCTGGTTGAATGCAGCTCCAACAATACTCAAGAAGCTTGACACTGTCCAGGACAAAGCAGCCCGCTTGATTGGTACCCCATTCTCAAACATTCACTCCCTCCACCACCAATGCACAGTAGCAGCAGTGTGTACCATTTACAGGATGCACTGCAGGAATTCACCAAGGCTCCTTTGACAGCACCTTTCAAACCCACGAGCACTACCATCTAGAAGGACAAGGGCAGCAGAGAGATAGGAACACCACCACCTGGAAGTTCCCCTCCAAGTCATTCACCATCTTAACTTGGAAATATATCGCCGTTCCTTCACTGTCACTGGATCAAATTCCTGGAACTGCCTTCCTAACAGCACTGTGGGTGTACCTACACCACATGGACTGCAGCAATTCAAGAAGACAGCTCACCACCACTTTCTCAAGGGCAATTAGGGATGGGCAATAAATGCTGGCCCACCCAGCGAAACCCACATCCTATGAATGAATAATAAAAAGTCCATTGCATAGTGCAAATAAAAGAATAATTATCCTCATATCTGATACTAACCAGAATTGAAAATGTTTACTAAAAGGAAAAGGGAAAAGCTGGAAAATATATTGTGTGTCATATATATTGAGCAGCCTAAAAGTGGAAAAACAGGTGTGAGGTGTAGGGAAGGAACTGCATAGGCTGGAGCCAGGGTGGCTTAATAGACATGGCCAACAGGACTGGGGTCATGAAAGGAGGGGAATTCTCAAAAGACCAGAGTAGGAGGAGCAGAAAAGGACAGAGAGCCTGAACATAATGTTGTGGGAGTGGGACTGCTGGAGATCCACAATCAGAGAGATAGGAATGGAATCAAAAGAGGGGAATCCCACTGAGCTGGACAATGGAGGAAAGGCATTGGAAGAGGAAGTGTTAAAGACTACAGAGATGAATCACGAGGAAGAATAAAACATTGCAGTCAAAATCAAAGCACATGTAATTCATCACCTTGGATAGGACTGTTTTGGTGCAGTGCAGCAATAGAACCTGATTGGAAAGATTTCAACATGGAATTGCGAGAGAGATGGGCATGGATTTGGGTAATAACAAATGGCTGAAGACTTAATAGAGGTTGGGAATAAAAACAGAAAGTGCTGGAAAAACTCAGCAGGCCTGGCAGCGTCTGTGAGGAGAGAAACAGCGTTAACGTTTCAAGTCCAAAATGACTCTTCGGAACTGAAGAAGAGTCATATTGGGTTCAAATACTCTGCTTCCCTCTTTCCACAGATGCTGCCAGACCTGCTGATATTTTCTAGCATTTTCTGTTTTTATTTCAGATCTGCAACATCTGCAGTATTTTGCTTTTATTAAACGAGATTGGAGTTGGGGTGTCAGTTTGCAGGGAAACATGGTTTGGGGGTAGGGTTTTGAGAAGGAAGATAATGATGGTGATTTTGAAAAGGAAGGGGATAGAACCTGAGGAGAACAATTTAAATATCAACCAGCACATGGGCCAGGAGGCAAAATTATGCAGTCAGCTGTATAGTCCGCGGGGTCAATGGAGCAGGAGCTGGGTCTTGCACAGGGCTTAATGGGAGATAAGAAAAGACCCAGAAGCACATGTGAGTTCAGCAAAGGGAAGACAGAAGCTTGAAGGGATTTTTTTGCTTGATGGACAAGAGGGAGGAGAAAGCGACAGATGCAACGCTTGGATTGCCACAAACTTAGCTCCCAAAAAGTTGATGAGGTCATTGCACTGGTTGTTGGAAGTGGGGGCAGGGGACAAAGGGTTTGAAGAGATAGCTGCAGTGGAAAACAAAAGTTGTGTTTTACCTGTGCTTTCCATATGATCCTGGAGCAATTTTGGCAATTAAAGCCTGATTGTACCGGTGACAGCCAAATCCTGGTAATGGATGGCAAAACCACATACAGGCCAGAAATGCTGGACTTGAGGGTACAAGTGGGGTGATTGGTCGAGCGGGGTGGGGGTGGGGTGGTGGGGGAGGGAGGGTTTACAAATAAGGTGGGTAAGAATGAAGATTTTCCCTGAGTACAAGGTGGAACTAATTGGTTAAGCAGCTTAGTGGCTGCAGATGTGGCGTGGGAGAGGGAGATCCAAAGCTGAGGCAGTCAGGAGTTTGCAATTGTAAGGACTTACAAGATATCATTCTCCCATGTTTAGCTGTGTTGCTGCTGACTAACAGGAAACAGGAACCAGGCCATCAGCTCCCATTCCGGCCGTCTGCACATGCATGGTTTCCCCAACTACTTTCGCCATCATTGCGCATCATGAAACCTCAGTTGCCGCTTTCCCCAGTGGCCTTGCCGCTGTCTTTGCCTCTTGTACTGCCTTTGCTGCTCTCCTCACTTCCCTCACCGCTCTCCTCACTTCCCTCACCGCTCTCCTCACTTCCCTCACCGCTCTCCTCACTTCCCTCACCGCTCTCCTCACTTCCCTCACCGCTCTCCTCACTTGCCTCACCGCTCTCCTCACTTGCCTCACCGCTCTCCTCACTTCCCTCACCGCTCTCCTCACTTCCCTCACCGCTCTCCTCACTTCCCTCACTGCTCTCCTCACTTCCCCTGCTGCCCTCGCCACTCTCCTCGCTCCCTCTGCTGCCCTCGCCTCTCTCCTCACTTCCCCTGCTGCCCTCACCACTCTCCTCGCTCCCCCTGCTGCCCTCGCCTCTCTCCTCACTTCCCTCACCTCTCTCCTCACTTCCCCTGCTGCCCTCGCCTCTCTCCTCACTTCCCTCACCGCTCTCCTCACTTCCCTCATCGCTCTCCTCACTTCCCTCACTGCTCCTCACTTCCCTCACTGCTCTCCTCACTTCCCTCACTGCTCTCCTCACTTCCCTCACCGCTCTACTCACTTCCCCTGCTGCCCTCGCCGCTCTCCTCACTTCCCCTGCTGCCCTCGCCTCTCTCCTCACTTCCCTCACCTCTCTCCTCACTTCCCCTGCTGCCCTCGCCTCTCTCTTTGCTTCCCCTGCTGCCCTCGCCTCTCTCCTCACTTCCCCTGCTGCCCTCGCCTCTCTCCTCACTTCCCCTGCTGCCCTCGCCTCTCTCCTCACTTCCCCTGCTGCCCTCGCCTCTCACTTTGCTTCCCCTGCTGCCCTCGCCTCTCTCCTCACTTCCCCTGCTGCCCTCGCCTCTCTCCTCACTTCCCCTGCTGCCCTCGCCTCTCTCCGCACTTCCCCTGCTGCCCTCGCCTCTCTCCTCACTCCCCCTGCTGCCCTCGCCTCTCTCCTCACTTCCCCTGCTGCCCTCGCCTCTCTCCTCACTTCCCCTGCTGCCCTCGCCTCTCTCCGCACTTCCCCTGCTGCCCTCGCCTCTCTCCTCACTCCCCCTGCTGCCCTCGCCTCTCTCCTCACTTCCCCTGCTGCCCTCGCCTCACTCCCCCTGCTGCCCTCGCCTCTCTCCTCACTTCCCCTGCTGCCCTCGCCTCTCTCCTCACTTCCCCTGCTGCCCTCGCCTCTCTCCTCACTTCCCCTGCTGCCCTCGCCTCTCTCCTCACTTCCCCTGCTGCCCTCGCCTCTCTCCTCACTTCCCCTGCTGCCCTCGCCTCTCTCCTCACTTCCCCTGCTGCCCTCGCCTCTCTCCTCACTTCCCCTGCTGCCCTCGCCTCTCTCCTCACTTCCCCTGCTGCCCTCGCCTCTCTCCTCACTTCCCCTGCTGCTCTCACCACTCACCTTGCTTCCCTCCCAGAAGGAAAAAAACAATAAAAACTGGGAAATGAGAATACTGGTCCAAACTGGTCTTGCATATCATAAAATGGAACAACAGTAAAACTGGGAAATAATTGTTCTGGTCCGAACTGTTTTTTCCCTTCTCGGCTCACCACTCTCCTCACTTCTCCGGCTGTTCTTGCCGCTCTCCTCACTTCCCTGCCACCCTCCATTCAGGAAGCGAGGGGCCGTCAGCGGGGCAGGAGGGTATGGTGAGATATGAGAAGAGCTGCGGGGAGAGCAGGGGAAGCAAGGGGAGCGGGGAGAATGGTGAGGGAGCTGAGGAAGCGAGGAGAATGGCTAGGGGAGTGGCTAAGGAGGCGAGGGAAATGGAGAGAGTAGAGGGCGAAGCAGCGACCGTTTGTCAGTAAGCCACTTTTAGAGATAATATGTTTTCAGCTGTGTGCCGATTACTAGCTCTTAAGGAGGCATTAAGCTGGAATAGTGCCTGGACTGGGGAACTCGCTAGGTTTATCCAAGTTAACTTGGATTTGCAACGTTTGATACAGGCACCTGCCTGAGACGTTGCTGTCCATGATATCACAGGCTCCGACACGGCATCTGTGCGTGCACAGGAAGCCCTCCCCCTAGTATTGTAGCAAAAATAATCGCAGTCTTGCCATAAGCCACCAAACAGGCTCAGCCAAGGCGGTAGAAGAAATTAGTAAATAAATAGTGTTATGGTTTTAAAGTTGCTGCATTGTTCCAAGTTTTCAGTAGTAAGCCCACACTGGAAAGATTACTGTCCAGTTATAGGGCACAATTTCCCAAAGGGAATGTAATTTTCTGTGCTTTTTTGGTACAGATTGTATTTAAAATGTGATAAATGTTCCCTTTGCTGGTAAACAATGGAGCATCTCGCGGTGTGTCCTGTTAATTAGATTCTTCCTAAACCTCGGCTCAATATGTTTATGCTGCAGGTATTGATGTATGAGCTTCCATAGTTGGACATCTGGGACCGTGGTGAGTGATGGGACTGACATTTCATCTCTTTAACCAATGAGATTTAAGGATTGAGAAAGAAACAGATGAATGACAGAGAAGGAAAGAAGGTGAATAAGAGTCAAATCAAGTACTGGAAGAAAGAAGGAAAAACTGGATTGTGGAAGAGGGAAAGAGACAACAAGGAAGTTACTATCTGTAAGAATGAGATCCACAGTTTCATTTACTCCCCCTCTGGGCTGGAGACGTTGATTGGCATTACGGGAAATCTGCTCATTAAAAGGGTCCTAAAATGGTTAAGTAGCAGCCCTAACTTTGATGAGTTTAAAGATAATTAATGCGACAATGCTGCAATTTCTTGAAACTCATGGTGAGGTAGAAGGTGGGCGGCCATTTTGGCGAGGCTAATGGTGGGGTGATACAACTCATGCAGCGACTTGTGGTGATTCACAGCTCATGAGTATCTCTTCCATGCCACATGCCAGACGTGACTCAGTTGGTGGCACACTCTCTTCTGCATCAAAAAGTTATGGGTTCAAGTCCCCCATGGCTTGAGAGCAAAAATCAAGACTGACATGCCAGCATAGTATTGAGGGAGTGCTGCACTGCTGAAGGTGCCTTCTTTTGGATGAGATGTTAAACTGAGGCCCCATTTGCCTGCTCAATTGAATGTAAAAGATCCCGTTGCACTATTTCAAAGAAGAGCAGGGGAGTCCTGGCCAATATTTATCCCTCAATCAACATCATAAAAACAGATTATCTGGTTTTTAGTACATTGTTGTTTGTGGGAGCTTGCTGTGTGCAAATTGGTTGCACCGTTCCTACATTAGGGACTGCACTTCAAAAGTACTTCATTGGCTGTAAAGTGTTTTGAACTATCCGGTGACTGTGAAAAGCACTATATAAATGCAAGCCCTTTTCTTCATTCACAAGTTGCTGGACGATTCACACATTAATAAAGGTGAGAGGCATTAAACGCACTGTTTATTTTATCAGCAAGATCTGCGTCAATGTCACCCTCAGCTAATTAATGTATCACTGAGGGCATGTACTGCGAATGGCCCTGTGCCAAACTGTCATCGCTCCTTCATTTACTGCTAAGTCCTGACCTTCAAGCTTATCTCAGAAAAATACAAGAAGTGCACAGTTGATTCAACGGATAGGTACCTTGATAATGGAAGAATATCCTCTGATGTGTGTGACAGATACTGCCAGAGAGAGAGACAGCGTAGCCTTTTCAATGCGCTTCTCATTCCTGCTGGCATTTCTTGAGTGAAAGGCAGGTTAGATATAGATTCGGACAAAGCAAACAAACAAATGTAGTTGACCTATGACTGCCTTGCAGAAAGATTTATAATTGATACCAAGTCATATCATTGCTGTACTTGCAATTTTGAAGTGGACAAAAGCCTACATTTCTATACCAGCATATTCTCAACCTTCAACTGGGAAACAGCTAATCTGATGCGCTCAACTGTATTTTAGTGAACTCAGTGATCCAGTCAAATGGATTGGTAGTTACGTTCCTTTTTTGTGTAACTGAGGAACATTAAGATGAAATGGAGCAAGGCAACATCACTATTGAGATAAAAAGGAAAGTAAATGCTGGGAATCTGAAATGAAACTGGCAAATGTTGGAATGTGCGTAAGTTTACTCAGCAGATGGAAAGGGATGAAATAATTTTGATGAAGTAACATTCAAAATATTACAGTGATGATAGTTTTTGTTCTATTATTTCTACTCTTGGTATCACCAGGGTCTTGATTCATTCTGGGGAGAGACTTTCCACTCCAGCTTTTCTGGCATTTGTGGGTCATGTAAATTGGGAAATTATACACCTCCATTCTATTAATGTGTTGGAAAGATCATTGCCACAACTTTTGGATTGACATCAGGTGCCCTGAAGTAAAACATTACCTCTTGTACCAGAGGCAGTGCATTCATCTTCAGAGAATGACTTCTGTGACTGGAAAGTATCTAATTTATGATTGTTACCCGAGGGTTGTCTGGTGAGAGTTCAGTGAGCGCTGAAATGGATTGGAACACGCACTGGAAACAAACTTGTCCATACATGTGATTTTGTGTGTTTGTGTATGTAAAACATATGATAGACATATTGAAATTTGCACAGAAATATTTTTGAAATTAGTGAGTATGTGAATGATTTATTATAATACTGTAGTGCTGATAACATGATTGTAGAAGCAACATTGTTCTTCAGGAAGTCGGAGGGGGGGGTGCACAGGAGGGTGGTGGGGGGTGGGGGGTGGGGGGCAGTTTATTGAGGGGAGGGACCATGCTGTCTATTATGGAGTTTGAGAGGATGAGTTAGTACTCGACATACCTGTCAAGAATGACCCCTCAACTGGGCACCTGGCCACCAGCTCAGGAGATCAAGTCAAAAATTTTGATGTTGCGATGCTGTTGCTTTTCTGCTGGTTAGGTAGCCTGGGCAATTTTGGCCAACTACCTTCTTGTATCCAATGGGTGAAAAGGGGTAAAACCATTTGGTTGCATTTGCTGACTCAGCCGATCCTCCCTCGGTATGTCAGAGGAGACCTATCTTCAGCGCCTCATCTTACATATGGACACATGAAAATGAGAATCAGAGAAAGTGTTGAGCTGCTCCCATACAGTCATGTTGGACCCCTGGTGCTCCGAACCACAAGTAGTCAGGTATGTCTTGGGAGATGCAGCAAAACAGGCTGAGTCAGGGGAACAGATTCTGGGAAATTCCTCTCTGACCTCTTGCAAAAGCAATCAAAATAAGTTCAGGGGAGCATAGTGACCATGAAGCATATCATCCTGTTGTATGGATGGCCGAGTTGCTACTATTGTCAATAGAGTTGATCTGCAAATACTTCTTGGGTGGAAACATTGGGCAGAATTTTGCCCTTGGTGGGCGGGCGGACAGCCAACCCCCGCCACCGAAATGGGGCCCGCCATCATTTTGAGCTTGTGCTCCCTGTGCTGGTGGGGAGAGAATCCCCAGCTGTCAAAGTGCGCTGTTTTGCGCATGCGCACGAAAGAGCGCACTGATCCCTGAGGCAAAGTGCTGTCTCAGGGAGATTACCGACAGTCCAAAAAATTTTAAAAATAGAAAAATATTAAAATTATTAACATGTCCCCCTCATGTGACAATGTCACACGAGACGGGATATGTTAATAAATATCAGAGAAACGTTTTAAAAGTTTTTTAAAACTGACATGAAACCTCATCCCGCCAGTGGATGAGGTTTCATGTTTTATCAGAAGCCCGCTGAGGCTCCTGGCCTGCCCGCCAGCCTTAAGGTTGGATGGGCAGGTCTTTAATTATCTTAATTACTCTGTCAATGGCCTCATTTGGCCATTGACAGGTTGGCGGGCAGACAGCTGATTTCGCTGTCCGCCCGCCTTCCTAAAAATTTAAAGGGACTGGGATGACGTCAGGGGTTCCTCCCGACATCATCCCGTGTAATTTTCCCGTCGGCGAGTGGGCCCCGCCCCCAAATCGCCGACGGGAAAATTCAGGCCGTTAAGTTTATTTGCAATATGCTCTGCAGCAATTATACATGTGCTTTCAACTCCAACTCTATCTCTACACTGACTCTAGAGGTAGCCTATGCTACTCCCCTATTGGTTACTACAGATCATGTGATTCTCCTAACAGGTATTATTCTTAAAGGTTCATTGCACACTAAATAAAACCATAATTACTACACATCCGATAACTGATCTCCCTTTGTATCCATTAATATCAGCCTTGGCCATGAACTTGAACATTTGCAGTGAATCTTCACTTGTCAGGAAGGTGCCCAAAGGTTGGTGACCCTCTGTGGAAAGAAAACCCTCCTGATAACAAACCTATTTCTATGTTATGTAAAATATGTTATTGTCCCAGGATTTCCCTGCTCTAATTCAAATAATCTATCCTTCACAAACATGTAGAAAACTGTTACCACAGAGACGGGTCCCAAATGGTAGGCTTCCCAAAAGAACAGAACATCGTAAGTGGCACATGGCCATCTTCCAAGGGAAGTTCCAACTTCCCTGCCACCACCTCTTTCCTCTGTCTCAATTCATGGCGGCTCCTCAAGCTGACTAATTGCATCCTACTGAATGTGTGGAGCTGTGTTGGTGCTGATAAATTTTAGTAAGAGGGAAGCGGGGAGCCACGTTGCTCTTGGCTGTGTGAACAGGCTGCTGATCTAGGTGTACAATGGCGTACAGGAAACAAATCTTTGGCAGTCTCCCAATCTCACCTTTGAGCAGAGCTTATATTGAACAATATTGCTTGCAATGGTTAATGGTTGTGTGTATACTTGTGCGTGAGTGAGTAAGAAGGCCTGTGAACAGGGTAGTAACATGCTTGAACATGGGGGAGGCCTGCTCCTTCACCCTTTCCCACATACTGTGATACGCCAGAATGTCCAGGGTGAACACCTCTATGGAAGTCTTTGGCTACTCAAATGAATTTCCTTGAGTAGTCTTGACATGCAAGCTAATGGAGCACATGCACAATGAGAGACTTGTACCTACAGGTGAATCTATGTGTTAGTAACTCACTGTGTGCACCACCCAGCTAGTTTGTGTTACTGTTATTTGACATGTGAGCATTTTTGAAGATGAGTCTAGCAAGGTTAGCAACTGTATTTTGCATGCTGAACACATGCCCGGTTGATGCACAGATATGCCTGAAATACTGTTAAAGAGCTGTAATGTTGTGTGAGCACTTGCCATGGGTGAGCAGCAAATGTAGAACAAGTTGGCAGGCAATGTGTTGTGCCATTTAACCTGGCAAATAGTAATGCTGGATAGTATTATCTTGTCATATTCCTTAAAGTGTGCCGTATTCTCGTTCTATTCCCATGGATTGTGCAAACCATTGAGTTTGGCCACAATAACATAACAGATTGTCCCCTCGGATGATTACCTAAAGTGGGCAGTCTTCCTCACTACTCAATTTGTGCAGCTGTTAATTCTTCTTTGCCAGGGATCAAACAGGATGCTGTACTCTGCTATCATTGGCCTAATGGCTCTGCTCACTACCCTATTATTGGTGCTCTTAACATTTAATTTTTTGCCTGGCGCATCCTTTCCTCACTCCATGGCTTTGGCAAAGGCCTACAGATGTTTTCAATGTGTCTTCATCCTTTATAAAGCCCAGAAAGAATCAACCAAAGTAAAGCATGACTCTTAAGAGCTCAAATCAGGAAGATGAGTGACCCTTCAGATTGTGGGCTGAACTTATTCTAAGTGCTGGATAAAATTAAAAAACAATCCTTTGAATACTTAAATTCTCAAGTGCCATCAGTTCATGGGTTGGTAATTGAGTGGGAGGCAGGAGACAGAGAAGGAATGACATGAACATTGTCTGTTTGGTGGTATGTGCCAAGTGATACTCCCCAGGGTCCATCTATCTATAGATACATCTAAGTTAAATCTAATAAAAATGTAGGAAGCACAGTAAGTTGGGTAGATGGAAGTAGGAAGTTGAATGGACAAAGGCAAAACTATTGCAAAAGAAGTAGGGAAGTGTGAAGTCATCCACTTTGGATGGTAATGATAACACCTCCATGCCTTTAATGTAATGCAGCATCCCAAAGAGCTTCACAAGAGCATAATAAAATAAAATATGATCTGAACCACACAGCCACGTAAGGAGATAACGGTCCCAATCTTCTGAGGAGCAGCAATCAATGTCGGATTGTAGCTCCACTCGACAATTCCCCTGACTCGACTCTGCTCTGCATTTCTTCTGGAACCTTCTGACCCTGGCTTTCCCAGAGCACAGTGTCCCTCAGAGAACTCCATTGCAGAAGAGTTTGGGGAGGGTGGGGAGAGGGGAAGACAGGACACTCCCCCATTTTTCGAGCATTTGCTGCCATATGCTAAGTTTAAATGGCCAGTTTGAATGTTAGTGAATGGATGAATGGGTGTTGGGGTGGATAGTTGGGTAAGTGGGTGAGCTAGGTCGGTAGGGTAGGTGAGGTAAGTGGGTAGGATGAGTGAGGCCGGTAAGCAGTAGGGCGTATGTGGTAGGTAGTGAGGTGGTAGGTGGGTAGGATGGCAGGGGGTGAGGTGGAGGTGGTTGAGGTAGAGATGGGTAGGGTGATAGGTGGGTGAACTCTAGCTCAGAGTCGGAGACATTCTTGGAGGGTCCCATTGGAAGTTGAAACTTCCCAGGCAATTCCCACGTAGGTCAGTGTGTCAGGACTTCCACAGGGTCCCGGCCACCTCTCAGTTGTCCATCCAGTCTCCGACGATCCGGAGACCAGACGATTTGGGTCATTAAGTCAGGTAAGAGGCCAGAATTAGAGGAGCTCAGCTGGAGGGGATTATACTGTTATCAGCATTGTGAGTCTAAGATGGGGGTTGTTCATGATCTTGACTTACAGATACTGCTGGAGGCAAGGCTGTTGTTAAACTCTACTTTTTATTGAACATCCTACTAACTATGTACAATATAGCCTTAGCACGAGGTTCTACATAGAACTATCTCTCTCCCTGCTACATTGTCATGTGATCTTACATCACTAATGATGTAGACTATATATTTACATATTTAACATTAATCCTTTATAATACATCTCCCCCCCACCCCCACCAAAATTCTGACTCCCATAGATAACTTATTTACATTATGCTACAGTTACAAACATGTAGGAACACTTTCTTAATGGTGAGAGCCTAGAGCTGTGGAGGGGCAAAGGGACTTGGGTGTCCATGTACAGAAACCATGAAAAACCTTTGGTACAGATAGAATCAGAAAGGCTGATAGAAGACAAAAACAAAATACTGTGGGTGCTGGAAATCTGAAATAAAAACAGAAAATGCTTAAATTTTTTTAGCTCCTAACAAAAAGTAAAAAAAAAGACCATCTAAATCTGAAACAAAAACAGGTCAGGTAGCAGGTTTGTCTTTTCTCTCTACAGATACTGATTGATCTGCTGCAGAATTCCAGCATTTCCTGGATATACTAGCACTTGGTGAAAACCTCTGCAGTTAACATACCAATATATATGCCTGACACTTAAAACTATCTGTATTGCTGCTGCTAAAACATTCTTCCAACCTGGGAGTAAAATCAGCTGCTCTACTAATTGGTTAGCAGGTATTGCTTAACTTTGGATCCTGGGGATTACTTTGTGGGGCTATGCCCGTAGATGACTGATAGATTGCACCTCTAACATTTGGATCAAGATTCAGTTCCATATCAGTTTTACAAGTTTATACAATAGCAATATTATTTGTATATTCACATATTAAAGCATGCACTGGAAATGTACAGTAGAGCAACAAGCATCTGATGGAGAAAGACAGATGAACATTTTGGTGGAAAGCTATATCCAAATCACTAATTATGGCAATGTGTTGGTCTGAACTGCTTAAATATTTGAAGGCATGTCACAATTTTGTATCCACTTTGAATTGTATTTTATTTTCATTCCCTTCTGCCAATCTGAAAAGATTGTTA